>NW_028227266.1:47712600-48912600 GCF_978045245.1 Mus caroli
CACACACACACACACACACACACACACCTTAAATCAGTCTTCATTACAATTCTCTCTCCAGTCCCATCTTCTTCCATGAGGAAACACATCTTCTTTGCCCTACTGGTTCATGGCCCTAGAAGCCTGGATCACGTTCTTAGTCTTCTCCATCTCTTTTTAGATATTAGAAGGAATCAAGGAGAGGTCTGCCTATCTAAGGGGTTGTAGCCTGGCTCCTTCACTTAGGGACTTGCCACATAGCAGCCTTCATAACTATGGGGACTAAGTTAGTACTTGCATTGTAACCACCTGGAAGCTTTGACAGAGCCAAAGGGAGTCTCAATTTTGCTTTATTTTCTCCTTCTTCCTCTCACTCAGAGCCATGCCCAAAGCTGTCACAGTGAATTTTCTTTAAACAAACATGTTAGATAAAATCTCTTGGCTGAAGATGAACTAAACTGTTCAAAAGTGCCTATTGATTATTAACTGTTTATTTAAGCTTACTAAAACCCAGTAGGTGGTGTGGGCATCAGGGGTTCAGCGTTGTAGATAAGGACAAGGGCTCAGAAAAGCAACAACCTACAGAATGTCAGTGTGTCTAGCAGATGTATAAACCCGAGAGTTCCCCACAATGTCCCTTCCCTGTGACTCCTCACTTTGGTGAGGCACAGTCTATGCAGAGCCACCACAGGCAAGTCTGTTACCATATTTCCCAAGGCTACCTGTTTTCAAGTTGTCATTGAGAAAAGGAGTAAATGCAGTCAACTTATAGAAATCATGGCCCAGCCCCACCTCAATAAACAATTGCCTTAGGTTTCTGTTTCTTTCTTCTACTCTCTGGTCAAATCCTGCCTCTGTTCCCCAAACCCAGCTGTATATAGTTTGCTCCAGTGATTTGCTCTCTTTGAATCACCTCTTCTTCATGAAGGCAAACTCATCTCTTCAGCAAAGCTCAAGGGAGCCCCCACACAGAATTGATTGCTTCCTTTATTGTGGTCCCAAAAAGAGCCATGGGATCATATCTCTGTGTGAATGAGGGAAAGCTCTGGAAACAGAGGCATGTCCCTCTTGACTCTATAAACCGAAACTAGGCACAATCTCCAAAGTTGTTTGACCTCAAGATGTTAGGAATTTTTATTAGATACAGGAATTTGACTCTGCCTGTTGTTTTACTCTGTTTGTCCAATGGAGCAGGCCAGAGGTCAGGTCTTAAAATGAGAATGAACGCCATCCATCTCTTTTATTTGATAGTTGTCTAAATGCTACCTTCATTTCTCTAACCATCCAATAAGCAGACTTTCTCTTCACAAACTCCGACAGTGTCCTGTCTCCTTCCTCAGTTTTTTTTCAAATGTGTGCATGTGGTTTTCTTGTGTAACAGCTACATTCCTCTTGCACTATTAGCCTAGGTCCTGTACACAAACAGCATTGATATGATATGTTATCTGACCACTGTGCTTCCAATAAAGGCACCAAACAAGCCCAGAGTAAATATTTACCAAATAAATGATGAGAAGACAAAATGATATAATGGGCCTATGAACCACACACTGATGATTAAGATATAATAATTGGTAGTCTATGCCATGGTATCTGCTTTTAGCTACCTAAAACAAATTCTGCAGCCTCCTACCCAAGGCACCTTTAGTTGGCAGAGCTACTTCCTGCCCAGCCAGTAGGGTATTTAAGTCTGATTCACTTGACTAAGAATACCAATTACTCTATTTTATTCGAGTTGGTAATTTACAAGAATACCTGCAGTGAGAAATCATAGCATACCTTAGATCTCACTGCAGACCCTTGGGAAAATAAAAGGTCAAGCAGCTTCTTTTAAGAAACAACCTTGATCCTGATACATGGTTCTAAGCTTGAAAGCAATGGGACTTGTCCACGTCGAGTCCACGTACAGCAAGCTGGAACCACTCACCTATATTCCAAAGCAACTGAATTGAAACAGAAAAAAAAAATCAAACAGACCTAAACACAGTTGCTAAAGCAAGACCAGAGTTTTCCAGAGTCCTGAAGCACGTGCCTTCCTAGACCCTGAGAGATGGGAACCTGGTGATGTCTTCTCACGGCCATGTGTCTTCTAAATCCTTGCAAAAGCAATGAGATTGTGGATTTTCCTTCCGAGGGTCAGAATTTTATAACCTCCATTGCCAACAGAACCATATCCGTCCTTGTACTGATGGCTTTCCATCTTACGATCAAGTCACTTTTCCCTCTAAAGCATCCTAACATAGCAACGTTGGGACACTTAGCAACCATGTCTCCAAATCTAGTTCTGACACTAACAACACCAATGTCTCCTGATGCTCTTGCTAACATCTCCCGAAAAGACAGCACCATGTCTAAGTAATCTTTTTCTAGCTCCAGATACATCCATTTCCTCATGTAAATACTCATAGGTCACATCTATTGAATTCCTGTGGTCTCCAAAATAGTCAGGACTCCAAGGTCATACAGTTAGGGAGAGACATGGCTGAAGCTGCTGCCGAGCTTAGGTACCAAGCTCTCATCTCCTCATCTCCAAGCCTGAGTACTCATAGCAGGCTTCTCTGACAGCACAAATGACCTCATCGAACGCCAGTGTGGCTCACCACAGGGATGATGGTTAAAGTTTGGCACTTGGTAAACACATCCGATCCTCTGTTTAAGAGAATATGTAACAGGATCTCAAAGAGTGTGAAATTACCAGGAATGCTGTGAAATGATGAGGTAATCAGAAGCCAATGGAGAGGGGGCAAAGCAAGGCTTTGTCTGTGTTAGCCCAGGAATTATACAAACTAGAAAAAGGGGGAGCTCAGACATTGTAGTGTTTTCAGCTCCCCATCAAAAGTGAGTGTGCAGTGGGGTGCAGGTTAGACATGAGGCTCTGAAGTCACACCAGCCACATGATCTCTGCAATCAAGAAAGCATTACAAATATCAAGATGGAAAGAATGCATAACAGGTCTATTAAAATCTTCGATTCCCCATATATGCCCCATATAGGTCCTTCAACTGCAGTCTCTTTTAGATCCCTGATTGCTTAGAAACTAAATTATGTCTATAGGGAGGGAGAAGTGTGTCAACTCAACTGAAAACCAGTTAACTCAGTGGCTGCCAGTAGACATGCCCTAAGAGCATTTTAAGTACAATGTATTGAAACTGCTTGAAAGGCCTCCACTTGGCACCCAGACCAACATCAGAAGGCACTGTTCCTACTGAGCATCTGCAGCTGAAAGACAGTATTTCAACAGCACGAAACCGAAGGGCACAATGGCGGTGCTGCCAGTGCCAGGTCATTTACATCCCTGTACATCAGCCTCAGGAGTTAATAACACAAAGGGCTCGAGGTGACAAGACCATGGCGTTCAGACTGACTTCTGTTTTCCAGTGTCCTGCAGGAGAGCAAGCATATCTATTCGTGTTATCAAAAACATTCTTGCTAAAATCTTTTCTAATACTAAAATCTCCAGGCCTCATAAAAGCAAATCATTAGGATTCAGAAGGGTCCTTGTGAAAGTCTGCCCTTCCTTTGAGGCTACCTTTTACAATATTGCTGAGACTTGGGGAGTATATTAAAAAGCACACACAGTTCCCTACTGGATTTTACTCAGAATTCTTCCTTTGTAGCAAAAGATATTTGAGCCTTGGTCTTTTGACTCATAGCTGAAATGAGCATTATTGATGATTCATGTTTCCAATTCTGTTTAATTCATAATGGAGTTTTTAGGATTAGAAAAATGCTGCTTGTAACTTACTGCCTGCCATTTCTTTTAAAATTCCGGACACTCCTTACTCTATAGATCTGTTAGATCACCAAGCTCCATCATGGAGTTTGCATTTAAATGTTTATCTTGACACCACAAAGCACTGTTTATCCATTCGACATCATTAGTAGGACAGGAGAGTCTTTTGCACGAGCCTTTGTCTCCTCCCAAGCTAGACGGTTTCAGCAGATAGATGGGAACAGGTGCAATGCCTGCTTTCTCTCCCTGACAATTCGTTCTGGTCTCTATCATCACAGACCAAAGACTGTCACAGAGAGTTCAAATGTCCTTCAGCAACAGGTACTCAGCCACTTATTTCCCACAAAGTTGAGAAAGACTGTAACATATCTGGAGGTCTGCCAGCAGCACCGAAGTCACTTGCAATCTGGAGAAAGGCCACAGTGCTTTAATACTGATGACGTAAATAGGGGTGGGGGAATTCATCAAGCTACTACAAATACAGCTTTCATCATCTAAAAAAAGGAAGTGATTGCACCAGAAATCCCAAAGTCCATATCTCAAGCAATGTGAGGTTTACAAATGCTGCCTATAAGTTAAGAAACTGAGTTCTGGCATGAAGAAAAACATCTGTCACAGTAAAGATTAGAGTCTGTCTGACAAAATGGTGCCATTTATTTTGAAAGGCAATTAAGACATTGTTCCCAGTGACAGGAAAATTTAGAGATTATTTACATTGAGTTATAGATTACCTATCAGAAGAATTCAATTAATGATAAGTATACTCCAAAGGGAATCACTTCAAAAGCTCTTAGAGGCTAGGGCTCCCTGTAGCTAATTTCTCCCTCACTGGAGTCTATAACTATACTGTCTATTAATAACATGCCAACACCTTAATTTTCCTTGTATTGTTGGGGATTTGTATTGGGGGGCATTCTTGATATTTGCTTTGATTTTTTTGTATGTATGTATTTTTACATATGTGTGGAGGTCAGAGAACAACTTGCAGGAATCAGTCCTCTCTTCTATCACGTGAGTTCTGGGGATGCATTGATGACAAGTGCTGTACCTACTAGGCCATTTGCTAGTTAAGGGCCTATCTACTTTAATTTTGATCAAGCTTAGAGAACTATTGACCCATTCAAGGAACACATCCTTAGTTTAATCAATTGCCAGGGGTAGATCTGGAAAAAGCTGCTTTACTAAGCCAAGCTCTGAGACACAACCTTCTGCTTGTCTCCTGATACTGCTAAAACAAAAGGTATCTGGGGGGAAGGCACCTAGAGAGAGGGCACCAAGTTTAATCTCTTGGTGGAAGCAGGAAGGTGGGGATGCTGTCAGTGTAGGATAAGTGAAAACTTAGCAGGGCAGAGAGATCTTCAGGGCTTTTGTAGTGGAAACAGCAAAAATATAAGTAAGTGGTTTAGTAGCTCATGGATGTACTATCAGCACTGTAGCTGAAGCAAGAGGATTCTAAAATGGTTCAAGGCCAACCTGGTCTAGATAATGAGTTCGAAGCCACTAAGGGATACTGTCCCCAAATAGCCAAACAGCAACATAACACCCACCAACTTAAATAAAAGGAGGGCCATAGTTCCACAATTCTAGATTATAATCTCCATTTGACTTTAGTCTTGTTACATTTTAAACGAATTCTAAGTTAATCTCAATGTTTTTTAGCTAAACTTTATGAACAGCAGCATGTTTTTGAAAAAAGGTCGTGAGTGGTAAAAGGTTTTCCGTATAAGTATGGCTTTGTTACAGTCATTTAAATTTTGTCCAAATTTTACATTTCCCCTTGTAAATGAAAACCAATGTCAAAAGAAGAATAGAGGTCTGTGTGATTACTCTCCCAATACACCTTTTTGAACAGCGTCTTCAACTGCTTAGCAAGGGATATGAGATATATTTTATGTATGTTTCCTTTTGTACTAAATTTGCTCTTTGTTCTAAGGCTGGTGTTATCTTGTTAGAAAAACAGTGCTGCCTAATCCTTAACTTTTTCAGGTTCGACTAGCAAAGGACTAAAATTGTCAACTAAGCACGTGGTTCCAGATCGTTCAAGCACAGAATTCAGTCAGTCAGCCAGCCAGCATGCAACAAATGCTGCTTCCACAATCTCAGATTTACTATGCAATTATGCAAGCTGTCTTTTTATTTCTAAAGGGCAGAAGACACCTACAACATCTGATTCATTTGATATGCACCAGGATATTTATTAACGAGTGCTACGGATAGCATTTCTTATATATTAAATTCTCATATTCACCAATAAGAGTTTGAATTATATATACCATTGTCTGTGGATACTCTACAGCATTTGCAGCTTAATGACGGGGGATATTCATATATATCCTTCTTTTATATCCTTCCAAACCCTTTGGTCTGAATTCTCTAGATTTTTTTTTAAGCTGGTTAAAACAATACTTTAATTGAAAATTCTCTTTGTAAAACCACTTTCTTTTGTTAAACAGGCTGGTATGTGCTTCTTTCTCTTCGTCCTCGCCGCTTGGGCTTAGGGGCAGAATAAGAATTCTTTCGTTCCAGGGAACACTGGTTAGGATGTCAGTCTTGCCTGAGCATCCAGTATCACGCCACTGTAGGATTCCCTCCCTCAGCTCCCACCAGGATAGGAACACTGAGGGTTACACCCATCTCCAACATGGAGAAGACCACTAGGAGATCCTAAAAAGACGCATCATGGAAGATTAGGTCTCCATTGTCATGCTGCTATCCAGAAGGAAGGTCTCAGTAAACACACCCTAAGAGGAGGTCACCCACAGCACCACAGGGAAGGACACGCTTCTGCCAGTCCAGGGCGTGGTGGTGGCGAGGACCCATTTGGCACGCCCTGTCAAGACACGCCCTACCACACCCCGCCACGCCCCCCACCCCAGCGTCTAGTCCTTGGCCAGAGGGTCAGCGCAGGCGCGTCTGCTCTCCGGGACACAGCTTGGGAGCCGCTGTCTTCTGCACTCGCAAGCGAAGCGCTCCGTCGCAACTGTGCGCCATGGACAGGGAGCCTGAATGCTCCAAAGCGCCAAGAAAGAAGCACGAGTGGGCGAGAATGAGCTAGCTGGACCAAGAGATGCCCCAGGGCCTATCCTTCTCCATTTTATGTCCTCGAAAACAGCCGTGCAGCTAGGGGCAGTAACAGGGCGGGGTCTCTCCCAGCGGGAGGCGAGCGAGACCGTTAAGCTAGAACACCCGGAGACCATCCTGGCAGCTTGGGCGCCACCCGCGCCGCAATAAAAGCCTCTCGCGGCTTCCCGCCCAGCCAGCCTCGCTCTGATTGGTCGCCGATCAGAGTTGGCTGGAGGCGGTGGCCCAGCTCTGCTCTCCTGCTGCCCTCGGAGGGGGGCGCGCTGGGTGCTCCCGGGGCCGCTCTGTGGGCTCCACACCCAAGGCTTAGAGATCTGGACCAGTACAGCCACACCAGGCAGAAGCCACAGCCATGCGCGGTCTCGTCCGCCTAGCCTGCTTTCAGCTGGTGCTTGGCAGCACACGCCCCCCGCCCCAGCTGTCGGCCCATCCCACCCAGCTCTCGGCAGCCCCAGCGCCCTTTGCTTCCCCCTCTCCCAGTCCACTGGGACGCCAAAGCACAAATCCTTGGGTGGGGTAGGGGCAGCAGCTGGAAGGGAGGGTGGGCACACTGAGGAATTTTCCAGGGAAAGCCGAGATAGAAATAGCCAAAATGCAATGCGCCCCCTTCCCGAATGCTAAGGATCTCTGGGCGGTGGCACAGCCCCCGCCACCCGCGACAGCGTCGCTACGGTCTTTCTCCCGAGCTCCCCATTGTTCACACTTTGCCAGAATCAGGAATATCGCCCAGAGAAAGGAAGAGGTGTCTTGGGCAGCTGGCTACCTGCCATTCTTCGCTGGCACCGTGCAACCCTAGGCTCTCGGTGCGTGTAAAGGCACACGCGCGCACACGCGCACGCACACACACACAACCAGGCAGCCCTGATCACGCCCTCCTCACCCTCCGCCCCTCTGCACTTCCTCCTGTCAAAACGCGGCGCTGGACCCTCCCATCCCTCCGTGCTCCCGGCCGAGGGCAGGTTTTGCAAGTACCCAGCAATTTGGCAAATGAAAAACTAACGTCATTTGCACGGGGGTGCAGGAACGACCACACGGCCCTGCGGTGCTGCCGGTGGTTGCCCCATTTTGCAAACCGTTATTCGGGGCGGGGAAGAGGGGGGGAGTAAGCGAAGGCTGCAAGCCTCACTTTACCACAGCCCGGGACATAACGGTGGGGGTAAAACTGCCCCAGCCTTATTGTTCACTCTTCTCGAAGCTTGCAAACCCCTCTAGGTGAAAGATGTGCCTGGGGGGCGACACCACCCGAGCCACGCATCCGCCACCCGCCTTCGGGGAAGGGGAAAGCAGCGCTGCCCATCACGGCAGCATCCCGGTCCCCATACCCCTGTCCCACCTCCGCGGGCACACAAGTGGGAAGGGCGTGCGCGGCCGCCACTGAGCGGGGAGGCAGCCGCGTCCAGCGCCGTCCCGGAGGGCACGGGTTTGGCTGGCCACGCAAGGAGGATACGATGCGCTCCCTTCTCAGCTCAGTGAAAATGCTGTCTTTGCTTTACACACAAAACCAGCCAAAAGAACCGGCTTCTCGGGGAGAGGGAGAGAAGACAGGGGCAAGCGGACAATTAACAGACCCGATGTAGATTTTTTTTAAAAAAAAATTAAATTAAATTAAAATGTACCTGCAGTTCCCAGGAAAAACAAAGTCCAGATGAGATCCTTAGTTCGCAGCATTGTAAACTGCCGGCTGGGAGGGATGTTCTGGCCGCGGTAAATTCAGTGCCTTCCCCTTGCAAGCGACTGTGGACGGCGGCGGAGCAATGGACCGAGGAGCAGACAATTGCCAGGCTGGGTATGATTATTTTTGCAGAATTGTTTCTTGCCAGCCACTGCCGAGCTGCGTTCACGCGCTGAGCGGAGAATGAGTGACAGTCCCAGCCTCAGCACACTCCCAACTCGGAGATCCCTGCGCTGGCCCGGGTTGGCTTTGATGGAACTGGGGATGCGAGCGACGGGCGGGGGGCGGAGGTGAGAGCCTCACTGTGTCCTTCCACCACGCCGACCACAAATAGTTCCTAACATCCAGGAGGTAAGAGACAGGGGAGGCAGATGCGGCTGCCTGCAAAACACGGCCTGGAGTTACCAATGGAGCCGGGCTCTTTCACAGGGAACCTTCCAGGCAGAGCTGGGATTTCTTTTCACCCTTCTCCTTCATTCACGTCTTTGGAGATCATTCTGCCCTCCAGCGTTCCTTAATCAGGAATTTGAACGTTTTTAATAATTAGGGGGAAAAAGAATTTTAGATTCGGTTCGATTTTCAAAGTTGTGGACACCCCCCCCCCACCTCCAGTTTAATTACTAAAGTCCTTGCAATAAAAAGCATATGGCAGCTTCTTCTTCTTCTTCTTCTTCTTCTTCTTCTTCTTCTTCTTCTTCTTCTTCTTCTTCTTCTTCTTCTTCTTCTTCTTCTTCTTCTTCTTCTTCTTCTTCTCCTCCTCCTCCTCCTCCTCCTCCTCCTCCTCCTCCTCCTTCTCCTCCTCCTTCTCCTCCTCCTCCTCCTCCTCCTTCTCCCCCCCCCCTTCTTTTCCTCTTCCTTCTAAGAGAAGGAAATTGGACATTTGGAAAGAGCTGAGGGCTGTGGAGGTTTGTTTTGTTGTTTGTTTTCTCCTGGCTATGAAGTTTATCTTCCCACAGAGGGAGCAACTCACAGCAGCACAATTCAGATCTCAGATGTGGGGGGTGGGGAAGCCAGTCAAAAGAAAATGCAGAGACATTTAGAAGTAATATTCAGAAATAACCAGAAACTGGTATTGGGATCATCCCTCCCTCTCCCTCCCTTGCCCTGACTCTTCTGTGTGTATTAAGGCACAGGAGCAACAGCAAGCATTCTCCTTCAGTGGGAAATCTCCATTCTTAAGGCTATGAAAATCCAGTATGACTGAGATATCAACACAAAGTCTTCCATTAATCAAGCAGCCGTGTTTGTTAAAAGAGGGGATGGGAACATAGTGAAATCAACACACTTTAGCACCTGAGTGGGGCTTGAGTTGTGCAGGAAATACAAGTGAGGGTGCTCCAGAAGTGGCTCTGCTCAGTGAAGCCCTCTGACAGACCAAAGAGCCAGTTCACTCACAATCCCAAGCCCTGCAATGTTCTTTAAAGGGCAGACTCCTTGATGCTCTAGCAGTCAGAAAACCCACCTTTCTGCTAGCTGACCAGTCACCATCCAGCTCTCCTTTCCTCTGTATAGTGTACCCAGTAGGTCCTATCACATGCTGGGGGTTCCAAGGATCCATGAGAAGCAGTCTGTCTCCCAGAAATCGTTCACGCTCACTTTTTAAATTTTTGCCTTATGGTGATTATAAACAATTCAAAAATACAGAAAAGTAAAAAGAATATCTCTTTGCCCCAAATTCTAAAGATAGCCCAATTTTTCTAAGTTGTGTATATATATGCATACAAATTTGTGTGTGTGTGTGTGTGAGAGAGAGAGAGAGAGAGAGAGAGAGAGAGAGAGAATGAGCACATGTGCATGTGAATGCAAGATAAAGCTGCCACAACCTGAGAGTTCTGAACCATAAGTACAAATGACCCTTTCCTCTCTGTAAGGGGTTTACAGGAGGTCTTTGTCCCTGAACCAACAACCTGAGTAATATTATGCACGTCACATATATTTATACATATTGCTAGTTGTGTCGTTGACTACACACTGTCTTTTGCCAAAATGACCACCTTATAACTTTATGTAGATAAATGTCTCTGACTCTTTCCTAATTGAGTTTTCTACACAGACAAAGATGGAGAGACTGGGTAGAGGGTAGAGAGGAGTGAAGGTTGGAGCATCCAAAATAAGAGTTTTCTAATTTTACCACTCACAGTGAGAGACACACCCATTCCCGCAAACTTTGCTTCTTATAGCCCATGTCAGAAGAATTAAAAGATTCCTCTCCAAATGTTTCTATTTTTAGCCTTCAGATGTAGACAAGTGTGGAAATCCTATCTCACTTCAGCATGAATAGATTTTTTTCCCTTTCTGTTTCTCTCCAGCCCCTCCCATTGCCATATAGCTGTTTCTGTTGTCATGACTGTTCTGGAATTCTGCCCACTTACTTCTGTCCATACGCCTAGGATTTCTAACGTGGTCCTTTAACAGGATGGGTAACTGGTCCCTAGTTCTTCAGATTTCTTCTGTGTTACTTTTCCACACTGCCCATGAACCATATTTGTTAAATTTGATGATGCTGTGGCTCTCTGAATACCTCTGCCGCTAGAGAGAGAGAAAGAGAGAGAGAGAGAGAGAGAGAGAGAGAGAGAGAGAGAGAGAGAGAGAGAGAGAGAGAGAGAGTCCAGGCTGTTAGGCACACATCAATAAGCAGCTCCATGAAGAGGAAGAAGACACCTAGACCAGACCATGTGTAGAAAAAGAGATTCGTTTGTGTGGTCTGAGAAGACCAAATGGCCAGAGCAAGAGGCCAGTCAGGTCAGTGTTAGAATGGCATGGTGCGTCCTAGTGGAAGACCAAGTAGTAGGAAAGGATAGAAAGAGACTTCCAAGATGAAAGCAGCAGAGTTTCAAAACTTTCTCAAGGCTAGATCTGAAGTAGAAAGAAGAAACACAATTTCTTTTGATTTATTCCACTGAGTATCAGGTAAATGCTGGTACTGCTCTAGACAGGGGTTTGGGATAGTAGGCTCCCGTCCTTATGGAGAGGACAGATGTTAAATCATTAGACATCTAATCAAGAGGTGATGATAAGTATCAAATGGAGGGATCAGACATGCTGTGGGTCATGGAGAGTTAGTTCCCAGGTACAGAGAGATTGTCCTTTTGGACCGGAGCTGATGTGGAGACATCTAAAAAAATCTAGAGAAAAATTTGAGAATGAAGCTTCCAGTAAGGACAACTGAAGGGTGGCTGGTGACAGGGCCATGAATTAGGAAAGGAAAGAAGGTTCAGATAAAATGGTGAACACAGGAGCAAAGAGGCCAGCTCTGGAAATTCTAGGTCTGAGACATAGGAGGCATCTTTCTTTCGATGGCTCTGTGAAGGACATAGAAGATATTACGTCAGTATTTAAGGCATGCACAGAAAGGGTAGAGAAGGAGTAGACAGAGAGAAAGGAAAATGAAGCATGCTATCAAAGCAAAAGGAAACAGAAACTTTGAAGTGGTTAAAAATAAAAGAGACCTTCTTGGGTTTGGCCATTCAGAAGATCTTTGTGGTTTGGAGAGAGATAGCAAAAGAGACATTTCTGCTCTCAGGATAAAAGGACAAGGAGGAAGGAGGAGTCAGGATCTTGGAGCATTCCTTCCAGATGTGGGTAATCTGACAAAAAGGGAAGGCGAGTTTGAGGGAGAAGGAAGCTGGAGAGGGATGCTTCTCAGTGGTGCTTTATTTATCATCATCATCATCATCATCATCATCATCATCATTGCATGCTTGTTTTACAGAACTAGGTATGGAACCAGTCTTGTGCATGCTAGAAAACTGTTCCTCACCTGACCTGCACCCCAACTCTCTTGGTTTCTCTTTTGGTGTTTTTATGGAGGTGGTATCTGGTTGAAAATTGAACCAAATCAGTTGTCAATTCCCGCTTACAACCTCTGTGGTTTTGTACACTAACTCAATATAGGACTTTTTTGATAAATGAACTTGGTCTAGGTTCTTGCATAGTGTCTCCATTCAGGCCTGTTGTCTCCTATTTTTATTAAAAAGCAGAATCCCAAATAAGATCACAGGATTCATAGCTACCCTAAGATTTTCCTTTCATATTGAAATAAAATGCATTCCAAGAAGCACAGAAGTTTAAGACCCATGTAAGATGTGGCCCAGTGCTAAAACAAGATAGAAAAAAAAATGTGCCAGGAGTGCTGAGGATGATCCTGAAAAATATTAGGACCAACCGATAAAATGGAGCCCATAAATCTAGAGAGGGAGAGTTCCTAGGGAGCCCTCAGCCTGCTCCTTATATTCCTGAGCTCCATTGAAGGCTAGGGTGGAAGCAGCCTCCTCTCTCGCTGTTCAAGGCTCTGATTAAGGAGTTCTGGGTGCTCACCAGTAATTCTAGATGACTAGTACTGGGAACTTGCAAAGCAAATGAATAAGACAGGGATCGACCCAGAAGGATGGTTTCTCTACACACTCACTGCACACTGCACAACTTCAGAGCCTACCTTTCAAATCCCACTCATCATATATTAATATAGCTGTTATGACATTTTTTCTGGCATCCAATCGAACTAATGTGTTGAGGAAGGAGTGCTGGTTTCTTCTGCTCTGCTTCTTATTGTGGAAGGAAGAACCATAGAACAAGTGCTTTGGGGATCAACTTCTGCCTGGGGAGGGAAGGAAAACAGGTTGGAAAGAGAATAAGGCCATATCAAGGCCTTAAACTTGCCCTGTAAGGGCTCCAACATAGTTGTGCAAACCTCACACTGAACAGCCAGCCGCCAGAGTCGGGGCATCTCTGGAATGTAATCTTCAGCTGTGAGCAATATCCAAGGGACAGCTGAAAGAAGAGAGCATCCTCTGAACCTGTGGGGAAAGTCTAGGCTGCCTGGAACAATGCCTGCTGCCAGAGGGTTATCTGTAAAGAAAAGTGTCAAGTTTGAGAAAGCTAAAATTTTTCCTTTTCTCTAGTGGTAAAATTTTAAATGTACATAGCAGTTTGTTGGATTTTAACACAGATAGTTCTTGTCACCGGGTACATTAATACCATACAAGCGTCACCACCAGCACCATCCTGAGAACTTGCTCATGTTCCACTGTAGAAATCTTTGTGACACACCAACTCCATCTGCCACTGTAGCCCCTGGCAACCACCGTCCATGTGCTGCCCCTATGAAGTCTCTTGTAGGGAGTAATGTAAGGAGAATCTTACAATATGCATCCTTTCACGCCTGCCCTGTTCCACTTAGCGTCACGCTTCCAGGGTTCACCATGTTGTAGCACACACGTCCATTTCTTGCCTTTCTAGGGCTGAATCGTATCATGCATGCCATGTTGACTATTCTATTCATCCATGAATGGAGGATTTGTATTTTTCTCCTTTATGCTTTTTGTCTAGGAAGAATGATGCTATGCTGAGCACAGGTGTATCAACATATCTGTGTCTTTGCTTTAAGTTGCTTTTGGTGTAAATCCAGAGGTAGGATTGTTGCTTCTATGGCCATTCTGCATTACAAAAATTTTTTGAAACTTTTCCACAAAGACTGCCCACCATTTTATATTTCCAGCGACAATGGGAAAATTTTAAATATACATAGCAATTTGTAACACAGATAGTTCTCGGCACTAGGTACATTAACATCCTACAAGTATCGCCAGCACCATCCCTAAAACTTGCTCTGCTTTTCTCACATCCTTTGCCCTTTATTTTGCTCATTCCTTCTGCTTCTTCCTCCAGCCTCTCTTCATTCCTCTAACTCCTTTCCTTGCCACCCCAGTGGAGAGAGAGGAAGTGTTATCTTATTGTGGGGACTTCACTGGCATTTCTCTCATGCTTATTCACACCAAACATCTCACCATGCATCTATCTATTGGCCATTTTGTCACCTCTTCTTTGGATTTAAGGCTGTTGAAAACTTGTTTTTCAATTAGGGTTTTTCTTTTCTTTCTTTTCTTTTCTTTTTTTACTTTGTTATTAAGTTACAGAACTCCTTCATACAAGCCAGATAGCAACCTTTCATCAGATACATGATTTGAAAGTGTTTTCTCACTACATGGATTATGTTTTGACTGCTGCTCTGTCTTCTCAGACACGAACGCTTAAATGTTTTATGAAATTTAACTCTATTTAATCATTTATTGCTTATTTTATGTCACACCCAAGAAATTATGGCTAAGGCCATATGAAAAAGTTCCCCCTTTCCTACTGAATTGATTTGACAGCTTTGTTAAAGTTTTCTTGGTCATTTATGCTAGGGGGGTTTAGCTCACTGCAGTTCCCTTGGTCTGTACCTACCTCTCTGCTGAGGCCACACTAGTTTAGCAGGTATATTTTTTAAAAATAAGTTTTAAAATCATGATATGGGACAATTCAGAGCTCATTATTCTTTTTCAGGATCCTTTCAAACAGTTCAAGGTCCTTTCGGATTCCACATGAATTTTCAGATGCATTTTTCTACTTTTATAAAATCTACTATTGGATTTTTATTAAGAATTGTAGAGTGCTCTTTTCTAGACTTTCCAGAAGTGCAGTTTGGCTTAGGAAATTTTGAATATGTGCGTACTGATGATCTCTCACTTTAGCATTGTGAGGAATGGAGTTACAGAGGACTGTTACAAACTGCCAACGCTCTCCGCTCTCCGCTTTAACAATACATACAGCAGAGTGAAGCAGGATCAAATCGTGAGAGTCAGGCAATGGAATGTATGGCTAGTATTGGGCAATTACAGTGAATGAGCAAAAAAAAAAAAAAAAAAAAAAACATAGCTTTAAATGTTTCCTTGGTTCTAAGCTGAGTTCACATCCCAAGCTACCTAACTTCCTGTTTTGTCCAAATAAATAAAATTAAAAAACAAAACAACAAATAAACAAACAAAACCTCTTCAATAGGTGGTATAAAGAACTGGAGAAAGGAGCTAGAGACCTTATGCCAAGGGTTTAAAATCACAAAATATGGCTGGGTTTTCAATAAGTAAGGGCCTCCCTTACTTTTTCCCTGTCTTAGTTACCTTTCTATTGCAGTGAAGAGACACTGTGACCAAGGAAATGTATAAAAGAAAACACTTAATTGGGGGCTCATGGATCTAGAGTGTTAGCGTCCATGACCAACATGGAGGGGAGTGTGGGAGCAGGGAGGCAGGTTTAGTGCTGGCGTACTAGTTGAGAGCTTACATCTGATCCACAAGTGGTAGGCAGAGAAAGAGATAAAGAGAATGTTGTGGGCTCTTGGAGGCTCAAAGCTGCCCCCCCCAAGTGACACACCTTCTACACGACCATACCTTCTGTCGTGGTTTGAATAGGAATGGGCCCCATAGACTCTTGCGTTCCAATGCTTGGTCATAGGGAATGGTACTATTAGGAGGTGTGACCTTATTGTAGTAAGTGTGGCCTTATTGGAGGAATTTGGTCACTGCAGGTGGCTTTGAGGTCTAAGAAGCTCAGTTTTGGCCAGCCTGTCTTAGTCGCCACATCTGCTGCCTGCAGATCAAGATGTAGAACTCTCAACAACTCTAGCACCGTGTCTGCCTGCGTGCTGTCATGCTTCCCAGCATGGTGATAATGGACTAAAACTGTAAGCCAGCCCCAGTTAAATGTTTTCCTTTATAAGAATTGCCATGGTTGTGGTGTTTCTTCACAGCAATAAAACTCCAACTAAGACATCTACTACTTCCACAAACAGTTCCACCAACTGGAGGACCGAATATTTAAGTGTATGAACCTATGTGGGCCATTATCACTTAAACCCTAGCACCTTCTTACATATTCTCCTACACATCCCTAGCAGTGAAAAAGGTGTTCAGCTCCTGAAGCTCCCAGCTCCTCAACCCATAGGCTCTCGATATTTAGGTAAATGAACGTACGGCTGTAAATTGTCTTTTACTTGTCCATAAAACTGGATTGAGACAGCAGCTGCCTTTCAGACATACGATAATGCTGATTAAGATAATTTCGCAGAGGGCTTAGTGTACGCAGACACTTATTCAACACTTATCACACTCATGGCACTGTGTTAATAGTCAGGAAACAGGGGGGATGGAGACGGCAGAGATAAGAGGAGAAAATGAATAAATACATGTTTATGGACTTGTTAAGGTAAATAAATGAAGATAACTGTCTTAGTTAGAATTTTAAAAAAGATTTTATTTATTTTATGTATATTAGTACCCTGTAGCTGTCTTCAGACACACCAGAAGAGGGCATCAGATCCCACTACAGATGGTTGTAGGCCACCATGTGTTTGCTGGGATTTGAACTCAGGACCTCTGAAAGAGTAGTCAATGCTCTTAACCACTGAGCCATCTCTCCAGTTAGGGTTTTACTGCTGTTGCCAGACACCATGACCAAGGCAACTCCTATAAGAACAACATTTAATTGGAGCTGCTTACAGGTTTAGAGGTTTAGTCCATTATCATCAAGGCAAAAACATGACAGCATCCGGGCAGGCATGGTGCAGGAGGAGCTGAGAGTCCTGCATCTTCATCAGAAGGTTGCTAGGAGAAGAGTGGCTTCCAGGCAGCTAGGATGAGGGTCTTAAAGCCCAGGCCCACAGTGACACACCTACTCCAACAAGGCCACACCTCCTAATAGTGCCACTCCCTGGGCCAGGCAGATTCAAATAACGACAATAACAAAACAAACTTTGAATAAAATCATTGAAGAAATAAATGCTGTCCCTTAACAAAATGTTACAAGAATAATTTATTTTTGATCAGAGAAGGCTCCCTGGAGGAGGAGGTAAATTACAACTTAAAGAACATGAAGTACCATTTACAAAGAGCAAGCAGAGATATGCTCCAGAGATGTTCAAACCATGCCCTCAGAAAAGTCTAGGTAATTCCAGAAACTGATAGAATGCCAGAGCGGTCAGAATGAAAAGACGGGACGCGCTGAGACTGGAGCAGTACACAAGAGCCACCTTGAGGGCTAAAATGAGGGGTTTGCATTTTGTTTGAAGCTCAAGGAAAATCTGTCGGAGTATTTTTAGCAGTCTAGGGATGCGAGGTGCCTTGGGGGAGTTTAATAACCAATAATCACTTTAGCTGCGGAGGAGAGAATAACGTGGGGAGGCAGGAAGGAGTGTGGGAACCCAATCAGGAGCTCCTGCAGGAATCCATGGAAGAGAAGGTGGAGCCTGGGGAGGTGGTGGCAGGGGATGGAATTGACCTAATTTGTTGGTGAGAGAGGAGGAGAAGAAAGGCACCAGGAGAATTTGTGTAATGGGGAAAGAAAGGGGAATAAGGTTGAGGCTTGGATGTGTAGCATCTCCCCGTGAGATACCCCAGATATCAGTAATACCTGGTAGCAGAGATATTAGGTTGGTGACCAGACAAGAGTCTGGAGTTCAGAGGAGAGGTTTCTATGGGGCATGAGTGTTTCAGCGAGAGTCATTAGAATGACTGGACTCTAACCTAGGAGAAAGATGAAGTGACCAGATATGGAGGGGGTGGGAGAGAGAGAGAGAAAACAGCCCAAGTTCCAAGTCTGAGACTCCAGATGGTATATTGAGACTGAGTAGGACACCAGAGAGGCAGAAAGTCCACTCTCTTGGGACCCAAAATCTGACAGAGAAGGCTGTGCCATTCCATAAAGACTGCTCAGAAGCCAAGTGGGAGCCCACATAGGTGTGCCCACTGGAGGATACTAAGAAGATTGGGAGGTTAGAGAAAAGCAAATACACTCTCTGCTCTCCTAATGGGCTCGAGTAGAGGCTAACTGTAACCACAGCACCGCTGGGCACCCTCTCTGCTTTTCTCCAAGCTTCTGCAACAAGAGGAACCTGTTGGGGACATCAGGAGCTCAGGCCAGAGACCCATCCGGGAAATCTATGCTACCCTCTCCTGTGCATTCTTAGAGGGGGAGAGAAGAGGTTAGGAGATGAGAAAACAAGATGACAAATGTCAACGTGGGTACTGAGGTCATCACTCCACCCACTGACCAGGGTCAACACCACTTTTTGCAAAGCAAAAAGAACTGCCCCGTTTCCCATTCCCCATTGGGCAATCACTGTGTTACACGTCTCTTGAGAATGATAGTAACACCGTGTCTCAGAGGACGGTTCTAGCAGATCCTAAAAGGCTCGGGGCTCTGAGTCAGTATTCTAAAGACAGGCAGCCTTTCTTTTTCTTCCTTGCCTCTTTACCCCCTGGATACCAAGATTTTCACAGAGACGGAGAGCTCACAGGAGTTCCCCTGAGACACAGAACTGATTCCGGTCACACTTTGAGAAATTCCCAATTACATCAGCCAGAGCTGTGGATAGCTGTGGTGTTCTCTAGCATGGAGACTCCCACACCATCCAGCACCTATCCTTGCAACAGCAATGTAACAATCACAAAGAAAGATTCACCTCTGTGAATCTCCAAGCAGGAAGGAATGTGACCATACCACTAGCTGTCCCTGACTGCCCAGTAGGCTCCACACCATAAATGTCACTTAATTGTTTGTTGGAAAGAATGGGATCCATAAACAAATCAACAAAGGGACCAAGGATACTTTGTTCTGTGACTTGAGCCCAGAAGCTCTTCAGCAGCTTGGTGGAAGCTGCTCAGTTTTCTCAGCTCTCCCCTCTCACTGTGGGCTCCTGCCGGTGGCCTCTTGACTTGTCTCCCATGCCCGTCCCCCACCCTGTTCCCGACACTCCTACCTTCCCTTCCCAAAAGCTATCTTTCTAGTGAGAAGTCAGTGGTCAGCTGCAAATGCCACTGCCCTGCACAAGCCCTGTCTTTAGCTCCCCATCTCCCTCAGAATGTAGTCCCAGGCAGTGTTGGCTCACTGTGATTGGGCCCCTTCCCATCTCCAGTCCAAACTCTGCCTCTGCTCTGCTCTGCCGCAGACCTGAGGAACTGCAGTCTTTTCCTGCGTGAGCTGGCCCTAACACCTGCTAGTGAGTTGCCTGATTTCCATCTATCTGTTGAAAATAAGTTTTAGGAAGAGTCACCTCTCTTTTGACTCTTCCTATCTCATACTTCTTCCTTTCTTCTTGGGAGTTGGTTGCTTCTCCCAGAATCCTCTAGGTTTTCATTTATATCTTGCACTTATGAATACATCTAGTCTTGATGTATGTGTCTGGCTTTGGCTCTTCCACTTTTTGTACCATTAGACAATTGCCCTAAGTCCAGCGAAATACATTCTACAGTTATTTTGAAACCATCAGAGATAATGTTATGAATCACTCCTCAAACTACTTGCTTTGAATGTGTGAATTTTGTTTTTAATGCTGCTAAAACTTAATGTGTTTAATGTTTTCATGGTGTTTAATACACGGTGTTCAGGGAACAAAATATACAGTACTGGTAATTTCAGGTCTTTCAAGGAAAGCCACTTTCATCATTTTCCAGAATGTTGTCAACATCTCAGCCTAGCCCTCAAAATGAATGCTCTTTTTGGTTCTGGGATTTCTTATTTATAATCAAGAACTTCTGCTCCTCACCCGTTCTTCCTGTTTAGTGTTTACAATCCCAGGTGCCCTGACACTGCACCCACCTTTACAGTAGGTCACTCTAGCATCAAGTCCCTCATCTCATCTCTAGAGTACCAGACACAAGATATCTCCAGAAGAGGTTTGCCTCAGCCCTACAACCCCTGCTCAATACTCCCTCCTCTCCTCTGCCTGGGCCCTTTCCCTATACACATTCCTGCTCCCACTCCTTACCTTTGCTTATGAGGTTCCTATGAAGTAAGTGGCATGATTCCATTCCATCCTTGTATAGGCTAGATAATGTAGATAACACAGATTATGTTCCCTACATGATTTGTAAACAAGTGAATACGGGAGAAATTCCTTGTATTAGAAGGTCATATCATAATCCTGATCCTTCTCACCTGGTACTTGCATATATTCAGCTTATTAATGTCCTCAATTGTGAATCTCAGAGCACAGCTTAACAGTCTAAAAGACATCTAGCTGATGTCAGGGAGCCATGCTTCAAGATGCCAAATAATGGACTGCCCCATGCAGTCCAGGCTTACAGAGGCCAGCCAAATGCTAAGCCAGAGTTAAAACTCTAATGTAGGATCTGAGAGATGGCCCTATGGGTAGAGTCACCTGCTTCCAAGCCTGATGGCCCGAGGTCCATCTCTGGAACCCACATAGTGGAAGAAGAGGACAGAGTTCCTCAAGTCGTCTTCTGACCTCCACACCTTCTCTTTGGCACACACTTGCACTCATATACACACAATTAAGCAAGTAAAGAGAGGAAATGAAAAAATTCCCATACAAATTGTGTTACTTACTGTCCACCAAACTTGTCCCCTTATCTACCTCTACCTTGGAAAACATGACAAAAGAAATTTTATAGAGGAAAAACAAGATGATTATGTTGTAAGATAATTGTGAAGGGATCTTTTAAATAAGTTAGTATAGCATCCAAAAATGTCTGGACTTAATCTAGGAACAAGTTAATATAAGTTCCCTTCTCTGTCCTTACAGAGAAAAAAGAGGGAGAACAGAGAAAATCAAAAGGGTTTGTATACATTTCCAAGCAAACTTATACATTACACATGGTAATTTTTTCCTACATACTTGTATTTAACTTTCACATGATTGTGTGAAATTTAGCAATTTGTTCAAGGATTTGACCCAAGAATGTCTAGTCGCACATTAATCACCATTTCTAGGCTCTGTAGAGATAAGGTTAACTCCTAGGTCTTAATGGCTTAAGTGTAACAAAGTGGGGCCTAGGGGAATGGCTCAATAGGTCAAATACCTGCTGTGCTCTGGGTCCCAACCCCAGGACACAGGTCTTAATTAATTAATTTTAAAAAGCCAGGTATGATGGCACAGATTGTCGTCACAAGTCCAGGGAAACAGAGGTAGCGAACTCATTGGCCAAGCAGGCAGTCTTTCACCCTAGTCAGCCCAAGATACCAGGGAGATACACTGTTTCCAAAATCAAAATGGATGGCTGGGCAGAATGATACCCAAGCTTCAGTGCTGATCTTCACATGTGCACATGTACAGACACACATACACATGGAGAGGGTGGGGAAAAAAGAGATGAGAGGAGAAGAGAGAGAAGGGGAGGACAGGGTTGAGACAGGTGATAGATCTAATTACTTCATGTAGTTCAAAGTTCTGACTTGGGCTGACTATGACACCCAGGGTATCTCCATGCCTCCTAAACATGAAAAGGGACATGATAAGGAAAATCACTGGTGTGCCTTTAAACAACCTACCTAACACTTACACTTGCATTTCCTAGACTGAAAAAACCTTATCAACATCTGTACCTTCAAGTGAGTAGGGAGGTAGGAAAATATTGTGTCCAGTAGGAAAATCAGGACTATTTAATGAACAACTGTGTCTGCCATAGGTCCCAAAGCCTGTAGTGTCTCTCACTACTCTATACTCACAGCTAGAGGAGAGAGATTAAGAGTCTTCAAAGGGACCAGGGGCAGAGGAACATAAATCTAGAGAGTTGGGAGCCATTACCCACGGAAGATCAAAATCAGGATGAAGATAAGTTATCTCTAAAATATACATGAGTGTCAGTGAAGAATGGATGGATCTTTGTGATGTGACTCAAGCTCACCGACAGATTTACAAGTATCGTAAGAACATGAAATCTTGCAGAGTTTTAACACCCAGGACTTAGTTTGAAGACCTATTATGTAATAGCCCATCTCTGGCTAAAATGTGTATTATAGCAAGGCTTCTAAGTATATGGAAGAAAAGAGCCAGCTCTTCCTGCCATGACTTTTGGTATAATGGGAACATTAGAGACTGAGGTTGATTTTAACGTCTTTCGGAAAAGATGTCTTAGCAATCAGCTAGAAACTTAAAAAAAAACAATAACTATGCAGAAGAAAGCCAAACTTGGAGAACAGCACTGTCCCCCACACAGACAGCAGTAAGTCATCAGCTGAGCTGCTCTACCCTGAAAATCCTTGAAAGAATCTAGACTCACGACAACACCTCACCTTCCCTCATAAACGTTGAGTCATGGGTGATCCAAACAATCTCGTTCCACACTGAAGGCAATTTCTCACATTGTTGTCTAGTAGATCACACTTAGTCACGGACAAGCCTAATTACCCCAAAGCAGTTACCAAACACCAGTGACAAGTTCTCTGAGGCCCTCCCCTCCACCCTCCACCTTGAAACACACACACACACACACACACACACACACACGCATCACACACACATATTCTGACCTTCTCTGCCTAAGGAAGAATATCCCGTACTCTAAAACTGCCCATGAAAGTGTAGAGTCCAAGATTTTAAAATGATGCAACTACTTGGTAAGAGGGCCAATCACTTGGGTAAACATAGACATGCCCTCTTCATCAATAACTGAGACTGGACTGTTTCCCAGGTTTGGTTTCTCCAAAATGCACAAAATGAAGAGGCTCGCTTGACTTCCAAAGGAAATGTCACCTGTTCAGCTGTTTACATGAGGCATGGGGCTGTCTGGCTGGAAATGCAATGCATTGTTTGAGCTCCCATCTATTTTAGTCATTCACATATCCCGTTGCAATGCATGTATTTTAGTGTTATCTTACATTCAGAAGGCTCAAAAGATGCATGTGTTATAAATAAACATGTGTGTTCTATATTCCAAATACAAACAAATACCAAAGACTTTCGATCTTTATTACATTTTATTAAGCTAAAATAATCAGGCTTTTTTCCCCCTTAGATCTGAGCATGGCTTTTGGCCTTTGTGCAAATGAATAATTGAAGTGAATGCAAACACAATGTAATAGCAAGATGGTGTCCAAGAACTTCTCAGGACTGTGAGTGTGTATACCAGGTAGGTAGATAGATAGATAGATAGATAGATAGATAGATAGATAGATAGATAATAGATAGATAATAGAAAGATAAATAGTAGATAAATGATAAATGGTAGATAGATAATAGATAGAAAGACAAATAGTAGATGATAGATGATAGAAAGATAGATGATAGATAGATAGAAAGATAGATAGATAGATAGATAGATAGATAGATAGATAGATAGATAGAAAGAAAAAAAGAAAGAAAGAAATTTTCCTAGTTAAGTGTTTGCTCTACTGGTAATTTATTAAATATTGTTCATTTTGGTTTTGTATATTGATGTCTCCATATAGCTCAGGTATGCCTGCAATACCTTGCAATCCTGCAAGATCTCGTGGGTGTTGAGATTCTCGTGGATGTTCTGCTGTTTGCTGCAGTTGAGTGTAGCCTATCGTGTTGAGCTGTGGATGGATTAACGGTCTGTGAAGAAAATCAGCAGGTTCATTTACGCTCACTTCTTTTTTAAGCTGAGGAGGAGATTTGCACTGATGTTTTTTCATGTTCTTTCTTCTTCCTGTCACCCCTCCCACCTCAGAATGGAACAAGGACCCCACACTGCCTGGGGTACTGGGTCTCAATACTCTTTTCTGTGCTTCATTCTCTTCCCATCAAACTACCGCTAATTTCTCACTGTGTTCTGGCTTAGATTCTCCATTAAGGTCAAATTGTCCCCTCCTGCTCCTCCACACATGCCCTGCTCATTCATTCAGTTCCTGAAAAGGGCATTTATTGAAGATTTGTTTTGTGGGCCAGGCTGGAAGGTAGAGCCTGAAGAGAAATAGCGTGCAGTTTTTGTCTTCATGGAGCTTGGAGTCCAGGGTGTGAGGATGGAAAGACAGGCCCATAATCAAATAATCACAGTAATGCACTGCATACCCAGGGTGCCTAAGAAGGAAATCACTGTGCGTGTGTGTGTGTTTGGGGATGGAATGTGCATTGATGGAGAGGTCAAGGACAGCTTCTCAGAGGCCAGCTGAGCTGCTCATTGGGCATTTGCCAAGAGAGCAAGTGGGGAGAGGGTATTTTGAGCAGAGGGAACATTCTGTACAAAGGAATGTTGTATCGGCTCATATTGCTAGTCTGTGGCTGCTAAACTCTGATTCATCCTCCTTTCAGACAAGCAACATAGTTCTTTAAGTCTAAGAGGAAACTTAGAGATGATTCAGCCCGTCCCCCTCACTTCACAGATGTGAAACCTGAGCTCAAAAGTACTGAGCTACGGATCCAGTTTTGACCCATGGCCAATACCCCAGCAGGAATGTTCTAGCCATTCAACATATTGAGCACCAACCGGGGGGTGTGGGGAGATAGCATGAAGGGTGCACCAGCAGACTGCATCTAGACTGTTTTTCTTCCTGCGGGAATGTGTGTCTCTATGGACATAGCCAGAGATTAAAAGCAGTTCCGTGTCAGAGGATCTAAGTAGGTCTTGACACTCTGCCTGGTGACCTTGAAAAGGTTACCCTTGCTCACTGATCCTAAGTTTCCTGTTATGTGAGTCAGCATACTAATTGGACCTTCTTCATGGGTTTGTTATAAGGATTAAGTATGATAACATTTGCAAGGCACGGGCACTCAATAAATCCCAGGGTTCGGTAATAAAGCTTTAATATGGTACAGGGAAGTTAAGAGATGGCGAAGCCCATAGTCAAATTAAAAAGAGTTGTATGACTAATTAATTAACATTTCAATTCCAAGGTCTTTACCTGATCAAAAATTAGCATATAATTCCTTGAGAATCCCAGTTCTTTCAACCCTGTGTCAGGCCAATTTTAAATGGAGAGTCTTTCCCCCACTAAGGTCCAGTAACCTCCCACACTCTAATGAATCCTAATTACTCTATTAGTATCATGCAATCTTTAACACTGATAGGTCTGAATTGTGTCCTAGAAATCAAACGTTCCAGAAGAAAAGGGAGCTTCCTGATTGTATGGGTTATACTCTCCAGCCACTTGCCTTGAGATTCGTGTCGCTAGGATCTGTGGGAAACTGTGAGGTCTCACTATTGTGGGACCCACTATTGTGTCCCACTATTTGAAGCAATGTGAAGGAAAAGATAGCTTCCATACTACTAAGAGGAACACGAATGAACAAAGAAGATGGGCGATAGCTGTGATTTCAGGTAAAAAACAAAACAAAACAAAACAACAACAGCAACAAAAAACTTGAAAATATCAGCCTTCAAGAGGGATGGGCTGTTCTCTAGGTAGCCAATGCTTCCCGGCATTGGTGGTTCCAGAAGATGTGAGACCCACTATCTTCACTCTGCAGATGAGACATTTGACACAGCTGGAAAGCAGACTGAGTCTGGTACTTCTTCTATACTATGTACTATGTACTATGTACTATGTACTATGTACTATGTACTATGTACTACATACAATGTACTATATACTACATACTATGTACTATATACTATGTACTATATACTATGTACTATATACTATGTACTATGTACTATATACTATGTACTATGTACTATATACTATGTACTATATACTATGTACTATGTACTTTGTACTATGTACTATATACTATGTACTTTATACTATATACTATATACTTTATACTATATACTATACACTATATATATATATATATATATATATATATATATATATATATATTATACTAATCATCCATCTAAATGTGTGTATTGGTCACCTACTATGTATTCAGTCCCAAGTCCCAGTGCTAGCTATCTAATAGTCAATAAAACCAACGATGTGTCTGTCTTAGATGTGACTGTGCTCTAGAGGACTGGCTGTCAAATCCTTCCCTGGGGCGAGTCAATATTGAAATCAGGGCAATAGAATTAGTCTTTCCCTTATGTGTGCTTCCAGGTCAGGAGAACATGAAGCTTCATTCATACAGAATGAATGTCATATTTCTCCTTGTGAAAATTAGGTAATAAATGTAGTTCTGAGTGCAATACATGGAATAAAAAAGAGCTGTGGATGCTGGGCAAGTATCTGCTGAAGCCACAGCAGTAATGCTCAGATCATCAAAACCCTTCAAGATAAAGTTACAGGGCATGACTTAGACATTTGCCTGGTTTTTATTGAATGTGCTCTGCAGGTCTAGCCCCATCCTCCACCCCCCAACCTTTGACTCTGTGACTAGCCCTGGTTTGAGTTTGGGTTTGAACAGCTGCCCAGCCCATCCGCAGCACATCAGTGCGGCGCTTGAGGAATAACTCATGGGAAGGCATTTAAGAGCTCGCACGTCCTTCGTAGACTAGAAACAGAGAGAAGTAAGATTCCATAGCAACAACATGTCACTCTAAATCATGACTGCCATTTCATGAACAAAACGAGGATCAAAATAGAAAATATGCAGAGTGGGACCAGCTTAGAGGAGAGGGTTGACTATTTGGGGGGAATTCAGTCACCTGGGTTTGCTTAATTTTCCTAAGCTTCCAAAGGTAGTATGGCTTGTTATTTGTAACTTCTTCAGTTTTAAAAATGAAAAATGAAAAAAAAAGTCTCCCTTTCCATGTTCCCTGCATCAGACATCAGGGTAGATGGAAACTGTCAGCTTGTGTTTAAAGTAAGGGAAGCTGAACGCTGCCATTGAAAACCTTGGCTGATTTGATTAAGGTTTTGCTTATTACGGGTAAATATTGCAGCAGCCAAAAAGTAGCTAGCAAATGCTCAGAGGGCTGAGTTGAAGACCGACCTCGTTGTGGGGTTTTCTAATCAGCAGTTTTGTTGAAAAAAAAAAAGAAAGAAAGAAAATGAACCTCCAAATGAGCCCTCATGTGCATGAACGCTCAGAGTAAACTCCACTGGCTTCCTGTGGACTGGAGCCACATACATTGGGTAGAGTAAATAGAGTCGGAGGCAGGGACAACTTTCCAACATAAACAGCAAAGGAAACCTCTTGGAAATGACTTGATAAACTGTTAAATAATAATGGTTTCTCTGAGCTGGCTCAAGGATGTGTGTGTTCTCAGATCAGAGCAATGTTCCCTGCTGAGTACCTGGACCTAGAGTTTTAGTTTCTGGGTTTGTTTAAGAAGGTGCTGGGATGGAAGTGTGGGGATAGGGGGGTGGAGGGAGTCATATATGCAAAACAGAAAAACGTTCTTGTGGTTACTTTTTTTTTTTTAAAAAAAGAACTACAAACATCAAATCTCTGGCTTAATTTTGTTGGTTTGTTTGTGGTGGGTGCACATATGTCTTGTATGCTCAGGTAGAGGCCAGGGGTCAATCTCAGGCTTACGTTCTCAGGAAACTTGCATCTTATTTTCTGAGACAGGGTGTCTCACTGAGTCCTGGAGCTCCCCCATTAGGTTAGGCTTGCCCCAGTGATTGCCTCTGCTTTTCTCACCTCCCCATGGGGCAAGCACGCACCACCACACCTCACTTTTGACAGGGATTTGGGGATTGAACTCAGAACCTCATGTTAGAAGGACAAGTCCTTTGCCAACTGACATCTCACTCCTCAGGTCCTCACATCTCTGATTTTGAATTTCAGACGGATTCTTACTTTTACCTGCTTGAACAGTTACAGGTGTCTTTACATATGTCCCTTTTTTATTTTAGAGCCCCCTGAGGGTTCTATTCTAAAAAGCATGCATTATTTCTGCTAATAGTTTCCGCGTAGGTGGTTGGTTCCTAGGTGTCTTTAGTGTTGTGTGCTCCTAATATTTATGAAGAATCCCCTCTTTTATTATCTGATAGAGTTTTGGGGGGCTTCTGCATCCTTCACAGGTCACCCTGTTAGAAAATACCAGGGCAGTGGGTGAATATCCCCTGCACTTCTGGACACAGCTCTAGTTGATTTGATGGTCCCATGTTCCTTGCCACCTATATTACACTGCCATTGTACAAGGGGATTGTGTTTCCAAAAATGTGTATTAAGTGTTTTGTTTTGTTTTGTTTTTTGTTTTTTTGTTTGATTTTTTTTTGTTTTTGCTGGATAAGTAAGATGGATATTGTTTAAATCGTTCATCAACTTTATGTGACAAAAAAAAAGGGATGAAACGAATCTTCTTTGTACATTATGGATATAATGATGTTTAATTTTACGGTAACAGCATAAGACACATTTTATCTACAATGACCATATTTTGCTGATTGGGGAGGGGGAACCCCTACCTGACATTTAAAGAATTTACTTGCTTTCCAGTTGATTTTCCACACTATAATACAGCCTTCTTGAAGAGTAAAAATTTGATGTCATAGATGGCTCAGAGGTTGTAAGTGCTTAGGAAGCAAACCTGGTGAATTCAGATTAATCTTAGAACCCATTCAAAGGGTACAAACACACACACACACACACACACACAAACACACAAACACACACACACACACAAACACACACACACGTGCACACACAAACACACACACACAAACACACACACATATAAAATGGTAATTTTAAAAAGTAATAAATACGTGTAGGGCAGACATGATGGTTCATGCTTGTGATCTCAGTACTTAGAAGGCTGAGGCAGGAGTTAGTCAAGGCTAGCCTGTCGCATTCAGGGTGAGAATAAGACTCAGTATTAAATGTTAGTGTTTTTAGTCATGTAATACCCTAGACCATGTAAAAATATAAAGACCAGTGTGGTAAGACTCTGTGGATGCAGAAGCAGGAGACTATCTGGGACCCCTTGGCCACTTGGTGTAGCTTCATTGGTGGACTCCAGGCAAGTGAGAGTTCCTATCTCAGAGAAGATAGGGAAACATCCCTGAAGAGGACATTTATGATTGTCCTCTAACCCCTGAACACATAGTCATGAGTATGTGTGTGCACACCTGATACTCATGAACCTGCGTACACACATGTGTGCAAAATATGTAATTATAGACCCTACAAACTAAGAAATAAAGTAAATAAGAAAGAAGATAAGTGAAATAATTAAAAGTACTGACCTCTTTAAAAGGAAGAAAAGAGAAAATGATGAACAGACTACCAAGTTGGTACTGCCAAGTTAAGACTACTAAGATGGTAGTTTCAACTCAAATATTTGTTTAAAAAAAACATAAACATAAATGGTCTAAGTTTAGATAGTGGATGTTACTAGATTGAGCAAAAATATCAAGAAGTATAATTCCTCTTTAGAAACACTCAACACATAAAGATACAAATAGCTCTCGTGTAAAAAAAAGAAATGTCTACAGTCATCAGTCACTACATAAGAGTCCAAGCCCCATTGTGATAAAATGGAGTGTTCATAAGATAGCATTTAAAAATAGTGACATTGTGCCATGGTTTCCATCTTAAGCATCCCCCAAGATGGATACTAAGGAGTGGACACGTGTTACTGAGAGATGGTTGAACTTGTAAGGTAGGCCCTCATGAAGGGAATAGGGTCATGGTGTGGGGAGGGGAGGTGTGAGCCTTGGAAAGAACCCTTCCCCTTCCCTCTCTTCCCCTCCCTCTCTCAGCCTATAACCTCATCATCTCTATGCCTTGTGCTCTCATCAAGAACTTCTGCATAATGCATGACAAAAGGCAGCAGAGCCACTCCCCATTGGATTGAAACCTCTGAAATCCTGAGCCAAAGTACATCCTCCTTTAAATGCGATCATCCTGAGCTTATTATTATACCAATAGGAAGTTTATTGAGGCATAGACATAATATCTTATTAAAACACACAAAAACCCACAACTGGGCCAGGTATGGTGATGCATGCCTTTAGTTCAAGCACTCAGGAGTCAGAGGCAGGTGGAGCTCTGTGAGTTTGAGGCCAGCCTGGTCTACAGAATAAGTTCTTGGATAGCCAGGGCTATGTACGGAGACCCTGTTTTAATACCTCCTACTAAAAAAAAATATCGCTCGAGAGTAGCTGAATGGATGGATGGATGGATGGATGGATGGATGGATGTTAGCTTTAAACTTGCGATTTCCATACCTCTATCTCCCAAGTGTTAGGATTATAGGTATGTGCTTATGTACAATCAAAGACTTCTTAGACACCTAAACAAGACCACTAAGAGAACAAACTCTCAAGTTAGGCTCTATACAAAGTAGAAACATCAAATTAATTTGCAGTCCCCATGTTTAAAACCAACTTGTATGCGGACAGAATAAAGAAACTCAAGGCAATTCAGGAACAAAGATTCAAAAGAGATAATTTATCAAAGATATGGAAGGGCTTTGACTTTGTTTGTATTTATATACTTTGGAAAATGCAAATTAAAACCACCATATAGAACCATTGCATATCCATTAGAATGTTTGTAACTAAAAATCTTGACAGACCAAGTTTAGGAAATCACCTAGAGCAGCTGGTACCTTCCCGCACTGACGTAGGTGAAATATGGCAGAAGCATTTGGGCAAACATCTTCTGGTGTTTGAAAATGTTTTTATTTTAACATGTGTATGTATGTGTGTACATTTATTTACTGAAAATACTGTAAAGAAACATGGACTCTGCAGTCAAAGGAGTACTGCCTGCAACTCTGCTTATTTTTAAATATTCAGCATTTATGTAGCCATTCCATTCCAAATTATCTGAAACTAATTGCCACATGCCAACATTGTGATCTGGTTTCCATCTTAAATGTCTCCAAAGGATGCGCCCTGAAGATGTGGTCCAGGAAAGACCAACCTTCTGTGTCCTTGAGAGATGGTGGAATCTAGATTTGCCTACAAATGTTCACGGTGATTTTGTCTGGAATAACCAAAGTTTGGAAACAATCATTCTTTGTTACTGAAACAAAATATCTAGAAATAATTCTAACCTTTATCAATAGGTGAATAGATAAACAAGTTGGAGTGTGTTAGTACAATGAAATACAGTTTGCAGCAAAGATAAAGTATTGGATCACAGCATAAGATATCAAGATAACTGTGTTGAATGAAAGAAGCCATGTAAAGCGAGAGCATTATTCATGATCACTTGCATATTAAGTTCTAGAAAATCCAAATCCTAGGGATAGATAGAAAGTAGATAAGTGATTTCCTGGGGTGTGGGCAGGGACTGATGTGGGGTAGTAGGCTAAGAAGGAAAGAAATTCAGGGAATGTTCAATGTATTCACTATCATGAGTCTGTTGATTGTTTTATGTTTTTCTACATATTTAAAACATATCAAGTTTTACAGTAATAATATGTATATACTTGATTATAGATGTGTCATACTTTGGTAAAACTATCTTTAAAATAAGTGAGAATACCCTAACACCTCTGCTTACAACTTTGAATAAATTCATGTCACACTTAGATCAAAATGCCAAATTTTCTGCTGTGACCTGATGGGAGCTTTTTAGTATACATGTTCCTTTACTAATGGACTCAAGTGACCATGTTGTTTCTTTGGGTTCTTAGAGCACAGTGAACTGTCTTCCACTCAGTTGCTTCCCGGTACTCAAGTACATCATCTGGTCAATGCCAGAGAAACCTCTGATGATTGCAGTGTTTAAGCAAATGTCCCTCTGATATCTGCAGAGCCTTATTTAGTACCAACACTTGCACATTACAATCACACATTACTTAGTGGTAGACTTGTGTCTGATCTGCCTCTCTCCTTAGGCTGTGGACAGATCTTGGCATCCTGCATTATCCAAGTCAATGGGGTGTTCCTATCTTTCCAGCTCATGCTCAGAAGGCTGCCAAGCCACACACCCTGTTCCCACTACTTTTCTAGCAATAGCTTTTCACACGGTCCACCTTCTGGAGTGACAGTGCATCCAATCTCAAACAAATAAACAGCAAATGTACAGCTTTGCAAGTCTTTAATTTGCAAGATCTGGGATTTGAGGCAGAAAACAAAAGTTTTTCCTCTTTAAGTTGACCACAGAAATTAAATGTGATTAAAGGCACACACTTGAGGTTTTGGGAATTGTGTATACCTACCTACAACCTCATCATCTTAAAGGTAGAGAGCACTCATTTTTCACCTATAAGTTCTCTTGGGCCCCCCGACAGTGAAGACTCCCTACCTACTGCAACTGTGAGCAACCCCTTCCTCAGTTCCTTCTGTCTCAGTCACAGGTTTATCTTCGCCAGAACTTTACCTTTGTGGAAGCAGACTGTTATGTCTGTCTCATTTCATTCATCACACTGCCTTTGAGCTTAGCCCTTGCTCTTCCCGCTGCTAATTATTTGTATTTACAATCCCTGAGCAGTGTGTCATTGTACACTCATACCTCCGTCTCTCCATCCATTCTTCTGCTGGTAGAAATGTGAAGTTTCCGGGTATTCACCACTGTTAATAAAGACAGGGTGAACAGCACCACACAGAACTTCTGTGGACAGGGTTTTCATCTCTCTGTGCTTATTGTCACAGATAAAATGTTTTCTTTAGTAGTTATACCAGGTAGGGCACATTCTTACCAGCAGTGATTGAGAGGGAGCTCCAGGCATCCCATATTCTTGCATCTCTGAGATATCCATCTTTTTGGTTTTAGCTGTTCTCATGAACTTGAAGTGGCATCTCTTTGAGACTTGGATTTCCACTTCTCTAGTAGTTGCTGATGTCCAACATTCTTCTGAGTGCTTACTGGACATTTGTATAACTCTTCTTTAGGAAGTGTTGGCTCAAATGGTTTACACTCATTTTATACACTGGATGGTCAATCTTCCTAGTGGTTCTGAGGGGCTTGAATATGTTCTACACAAGCCCTCAGGCGTGTCTGAGTACCAGGATTGCCTAAACCTCTGTGCTTTATATAATTTTCTTCTTAGTTTCTTTGCTTGGCATTCCTTATCTTGTTTGTTTGCAGGTTTTTTTCCTTAAAAATATGGAACCTTTCATGAATTTGAGTGCCATCCTTGCACAGGGGCCATGCTAATCTTCTCTGTATAGTTCCAATTTTAGTCTATGTGCTGCCGAAGTAAGCACGTTTGTTTGTTTTTGAGACAGGCTCTTATGTAGTTCAAGCTGGCTGGAACATTCTATGTAGCCAAAAATGACTCTGAACTCCTGATCCTCTGGCTTCCATCTCTTGATTACACGGATGGGCCATCACAGAAAGCTCAAATATATCTTTTGAGAAGTTTTTAGCATTAACAATGTTCAGATTATCAACCTACCAAAAGAAAACAGATTCTGAGAGTGAAAAGGGTGAGCCCTACAGAGATTTGCATATGAACTGTATTCCACAAACAGTATTTTCAAGTTCGATTAATTAAATTTATTATTAAATAATTTCTCATGTGTACATTGTGCCTTCTGCTCACAGTCACTCTTCACCCTCTCCATTTTCCCTATTACCCATGTCTGTCTCTCACCTTCCCTGCCAATCTCTTTCTCATGTTCATATTTATCCATTTTTCTTAACCCTGTAATGAGCCCCTAGAACTCAGAAGGCCCCAATATCTTAGCACAACTGACTCCATGAAGGAAGTGGCATTCAGGCCGTAAATCTCAGCACAGAGACAGCACCACCTGTCAAAAGGAAAATAAAAACCTAAGGCATCAAAGTTCTTAGTTCTGGAAAAGTCTTAAAACATGACTAACCTTGTTTGTTTGTATCTGTAGTTTAGCTTCTGGCTAATTGTTTTTGTTAACTGAAGATGTTAGCCCAGGATATGTTTGTTTTGTTTTGTTTTGTTTTGTTGTTGTGTTGTTTGTTTGTTTGGTACTTAAAAGCTCACCTTGAGAAAGGCTCGAGGCTACCCTGGGATCCTGAACGCCCAGTGTAGTTGTTGGTCAGCTAATAAAGACTCTCTATTGCCTTAAACCCATGTCAAAGTAGTGTTTGATGTTGGATACCCACAACCCACTGAGATTAATGAGGGTTGGAGCCTTCTCTTAGAGTCTGGTGGGTTCAGCTATAGGTAGACAACTAAAACAACAGCTCCTTTTCTCTCAGAATCTGTTAATAGCCAATAGCTAAGCAGCAAGCTCAGCTTCTGTGAGCGTCTACCTTGCTCATGACTGTTTGTTGACAGTTTTATACTGAGTGCTCAAGGCAGTTTGAGTGCTCAAACCACCACTGTTGTGTTTGAATGGTTGTATTAAGTCTAGAGAATAGCATCTTACAGCCCTTCACTCAATCTTCCAGTTCTCACACACTACAACCACTCCTTCTACAATGTTTTCTGAGCCTAAAAGATGATATAAACATAAATGTCTTAACTTCACTGAGTCCAACCAGAATGGTAAGTCCTAACGTGACTTGGATGTGCACTGTGTTCCACACACCAGAGGATAGCTGACTTTCCTTACAGAGCATGGGGACAGCTCAATGGTTATGTCATTTCTGTGATGAAGAGAAAGAGTCTGAAAGTTGATAATGAAAAATCAAAAAACAAAAGAGATCCAGTCCCAACCATGAGCTGAACCACCAAGCTCATGTTGAGTCCAGAACAGAGAAGATGCTTCTATGGCTCAGAGGAAACCAGAATCGAAAGGGCCCATAGCAGGAAGACCGGTAAGGAACACAGATGAGTGGGCCTTTGGGAAGCCTCTAGAATGATTGTAGCTTCAAGGATGGATGGAGAAAATAGACAAGAATTCTCAGGTGGTAGGACCTGGTGATATAGTTCAGCTGGATGAGTACTTGTCTGTCTTGTGTGGGGTCTTGAGTTTGCTATCCAATACTAGAGAGAAAGATGAGAGAGAGAGAGAGAGATTGAGAAGACTTTCGCAGGTCCACTCTGGTAGAAGAAACGACTAATGCGGACTGATTCGACACAGCCTGGATTTGGACAACAATACAACAGTGACTCAGAGTGGCTGTGCCTGGAGTCCAGAGGTCACCGTGACATGGAAATCCAGAGAGTGAACCAGTAACATGAAGTCCAGAGTAAGGAGCAAGCCGGCTCAATGCAGTGGTGACCAGAGCAGAGAACGCACTGTTAGAGTGGAATCTCACTTTCCCCCTGAGCCCCTGGACTTCAGTGACCCCACCTGGCAAGGTGAAGAGATGAGCCACACCTGAGCTGCGTCTTCACACCAGAGCCCCCGAGATTTCTTTGCTTTTCTTCTTGAGGATGATACTTTTTCTCTTTATGTGTATGTGTTAACCTGCAGAGGCCAGAAGCTCCCTCCAGACTGGTGTTTCCGGTGCTTATGAGCAGCTGATTGGATGCTGGGAACTGAACTCTGGTCTTCTGCATGAGCCATGGGCACTTTTCCCTCTGTGAATGAATCTAAACAGCTCAGCCCGTGCGATTTATGACAGGGGAATAAGTGTCACCTGCGCTCTTTAAAGCCAGGACCATTCTGATACTGTCCTCAGCTTAGGCAACATTTGGGCAGAATAGGAAAAAAAAAAGACAATCAGTAGAGTGAGGTTCATGTGACCTCAAATCCCCCATTTCTCTGCCTCCCCGTGCCTCCCTCCTATGCTTAGTACACTCAAGGACAAGTGGGCCCTGCACTTGGAACACAGAGCACTGGAAACAGACATCTTCCATTTCCCTTTGTTTACTGGTTGGCATGCAATTATTTTCTTAAATCTGTTTTTAGAAATAGGAGGCTATGTTATTTACTAAATCTCTCTCTGGATGCCTCATCATCTAAACATGATTACTTCTGTACTGTTGAATACTTGACGAAGCTCTTTCCCCTTTCTCTTCTGGCTGCTGCACCATTTGGGGGAGCTTTTTGTCTTCTTCTTCTTTTTCACTTAAAACAAAGAACAACACTGGTTTGGTTCATGTATTTGTGGCTACTGCAGTTGCTGTTTCCTTCATATTCTGTGCCTGACATTCCCAGGTCTCAATTTATAAGAACAGCAAATAGCTGTCTGCGAAAAGCTGAAGGACAATTGAGGGGTGGGGAGGGGAGAGCACTGTATCTCCGTCTGTAAGGGTATGAGAAGGAGGCCAGGGCCTTCGGTAATACAGTAGGAGAAACAGCTGGGTGCTACTGAGGAGAACTGGCTTCTGGTCAGCCTCTTACCACACCCAGGCCCTTCTACTTCCAGGCTGTGGAAGCTTGGACCTTGAAGCTGTCACTGTTGAGTTTCTGTGGAATTGCCTGCAGGAGGTATGTTAGGTGGTCGGCGCTTGGTACACAACCTGGCACACATTAAACCCACCGTTCCCTTTAGCATCTGACATGCTGAAAGTGGACAAAAGTGGAGGCTTAATGTTCCTTTTCTCGTAGAGAGCCGAATCTGAGGCTGCCCACCAGTACATTTGGAAAGCATTTTCTTGGTCCAGGTGCTAGGCTTTCAGGAATCAAAGGCCCAGACCCAGGCACCGCTTTAAGCACACATGAGAAGGATCAGATGGGAGATCACTCCCAGGGATTCCGTGTCTTTGATGGTGGCTTAGGAGTTGGAGGAAGTTAGCCTTCCCAGAAGAATGAAGGAAAGGCCCCAAACAGAAAATCTCTCAGGCCATACTTGGGTTTTCTTTGCTGTTGGGAACTAAGTAGAGACATGTTCTGTGTAGGTAACAGGGCCTCAAAGGAACAAACGAGCCCTTATTTTGTTCCCAGATCTAGTAAGGGGCTCTGGGCTTGCAAAGTCTGAGTAAAAAAAGGACCTGAATCTAGGCCAGAGCTTATTGGCTGGTGGAAGAGCTGCCCGGTAAATCTTCAAGCAAACTGTAGCTGGAGAAGAGGAATTCAGGGGAGTTGATTCTGATCTTGTTCAGAAAACATTCCCCAGTTGATCCTCCTAAAACCGAAGGTATTTAAATATAATTCAGTCGAATCGAGGCAGCTGTCCCAGAAGTCAGAGAAAGCCTATTTGTTTCTTGTCGGCTTAGTTATTTTTCTGCTAAAGAAATCATCTGGAGGGGGTAAAGACACAGTGCCCAGACCCCGTGCTGGGTGTGGGGGGCTCTCAAAGGGCAGCTGCAACAACAGAGCAAGATGACATTACAGGACAGAGAAGGACACTTTGAACTCACTAATAAGACAAAGGAGTAGAAGCTGGAAAGGGGGCAGGGCTGACTTCTTTGCAGGGTGGGACATGATAGGTAGGGATATGGCCCTGAGTGGTGTTTTGTCATTTGAAAGAGGCTTTAGAAAGAGCCCCAGAAGCTGCAATGATTCAAGGAAGGGAAGTGACCTTTAAGAATGACGACATGAATAGACATCCCAATTAGAGTCTCTTCTTTGTACAATGACTACTTACTAAATGCCTATCAGATCCCAGGGACCAACCAAGAGAAGCTGATCCCACAGCAGGTGGATTAAAAAGCCCAAGGTGTTGGGGTGGGGGTGTCCTCCATTGTGGTTGTTAGAGGAAACAGGAAATGACAGCTTCATAGAAATGAGGGCCCCAAAGGAGCTTTCCTACTCCAACTGACAGGGCTGGCATACAACCCTTACTATGCTGTTCGTTTGGCACGTTCTATACTTCCTAACTGCATTAATTCTAAAATCCAGGATACAGATTTCTGGGGTGTTCTCATCTTTTCTATCTTTTATTCCAATTGATTTAAAAAGCCTTTTGTGAAAGCTGAGAAGATGGTTTAGTTGGCAAAGTACCTGCTTTATAAGCAGGAGGTACCGAGTTAAGGTCACCAGCGCCCACAGAAAAAAAGCTAAGCATGACACGGCATGCATATAATCTCAGAACTGTGGAGTAGAGACAGGCTCCTCGGAATGCATTGGCCAGACAGGATGGCTCATCAAGACTTTGTGTCTATGTACATATGGGTCCTCCTATACCTATGTATGCATGTGAAGGCCAAAGGTTGACATGGCAGTTGAGGGGATCAGCTTTCTTAACTGCTCTCGACTTTTATTTTTTTGAAACAGAGTTTCTTATTGACCTGGAGATCCAGTTTTTCATGATTCTAAGGAACTCTTAATATAATGATGGAGTCCTGTGGTGCCCCCATCATGGAATTCCTAATGTACATTTTAATCATCATTTATCTACCAAACCAAACTCATCATCTACCTGTTCATTCTTTCTACAAATGCTTCCCTACCACCCACCAGGCACTTGTGCAGATTCTGAGATAGGATAAAGAGCCGGAGAACTAATGGCCTTCATCTCACAGAGCTGACATGTATGTATGTATGTATGTATGTATGCACTAACAAGGCCCAAATTGAATGAGTCTCTGGAGATTGGCTTAGGTATATAAGGACATGTTATCTAGGACATGTTATTCATGGTGGCCATACTTGTGACAGGAGGTACCTGTGATAGGCATCACTCAGGTCAATGACTGTCATGAATTACTGTAGAATATGAAGACACAGAGAATGGCTGTCATGTTGAGTAGAAATGCAGGAACTAGAACAAAGGTCAAAAAACCCTAAAAACATGAGAAATACCATGATATCTTTAAGGAGGACCATTCCAGTGTCGGCGTGTTATCTGGGAGAAGATAGGAATAAAAGTAAGGACCAGGAAAAGAAAAATGGGCCGGAAGAGTCCTGCCATGAAAGTGAAACCCACTGAGGAATATGAGTGACTCAGGCCTGTGCTCTCTCAGGACAAGTACAAAGGCAAACAAAAAGCAAGATGGAGGTAGCCAGGGTGAGGATGGAGAATGGCTGGAGCACATGCATGCCCTGTAGGTCCTTGGCTGGATGAAGGACTTTCCTGAAAGGTGGCAGTATGATTGTTCCTTCAACATTCTGAGAGTCAGAGAGAGGGAACAAAGGTGTAGTCACAGGTAGGAACTTGTTGGTGAAATCTTTAAGAGAAGCCAGGATGTTTTTTTCTAAAGTGTGATGGGAGGCCACTACAGGATGTCAAGTGCAGGGGCAGTGGGACTTTGTTGCATTCCTAATAAATCTTGTTCGGTGGAAGGAAGATTGGCTAGGAGGGAGCAGGGGGAAACCGACCCACGCTGATCAGTTATCTGTGTAAGCCTAGTGACATGGGTAGCTTGGCCCTGGGAGACTACATCCTAGGATGGAAGTGTCTGAACATGGCTTACACACAGACATCCTCCCACAATCAGCTGCCCATAGGAACAATTCCTCACACAAATACAGCCTCAAACATACACACCCACACAAGCAAACTCCAATAGACATAAGCATGCATCCTAACTTGGACACTCCCACACAGACACCCAAGCATAAACGCCCTCACATCACACAGACATACAATCTACACATCACCACACAGATACCCTCTCGCACAAACACCCACACACAAACATATCTACTCCATAAACACAATCACAGCAAACACAAACATACCCACACAGTCACCTCCCCAGCACAAACACACACCCACATGGACATCTCTCTACAAATACCCATGCCTCATACACATTCACACACAATTACAGCCATAGAGAAAGCACTCAGACATGCTCACAATAACACCTATACAAACAAAGATACCCTACACACAAGCCCCACACAAACACATCTACACTCAAACACATAACCACACAAACACATTGTGTGAGCTGGTTTTCTACCAACTTGACACGAGCTAGAGCTATTTAGGAAAAAGGAACCTCAATTGAGAAAATGTTCTCACCTGATTGGTCTCTGATGCATTTTCACCATTCATGATTGAAGTGGGGCATAAGGGCAACTCAGAAAAGTCAATGCCACCCCTGGGCTGCTGGTGCAAGGCATAGGGACAAAGCCAGTAAGCAAGACTCCTCTGTGACCTCTGCTCCTGTTCCTGCCTTAAGTTCCTGATCTGATTTCTTGCCCTCATTTCCCTGAATTTCATCTTACAAGGTGTAAGATGCAATGACCTCCTCAAATTGCTTTTAGACAGTGTTTTATACAGAAACAGAAACCCTAAATAAGGCACACATGTACACTAATACACCGTCACCAAACACATCCAAACATACTACATTGCACACAAGCATCCCTGATCTACCAAACGCTATGACTTGGGACAAGTTCTCCGATGACGCAGGTTCCTTATCAATGAAAGATGCATAGTGATGGGACCTAGTTTGTAATTACTTAGTGTGATTATTTTCTAATGTAGGTGCATTATTAGAACTTGATGTCATGGCTCTATTAGAACGTGATGTCATGGCCATCATTAGCTGGGAGTCAGCTGTTACCCTACTAATGCACCCAGCAAATCGAGTGCTGGATTCTCTCCTAGCAGAATCCTTCCTGATAAGCATCAGCCAAGGATCTGGTTGCCTGCCCAGCCCCCTCCCTCCACGGTCCGAATACTCTGATCTTCTACGTTGCTGAAGCGTGAGGTAATGCTTTTCCTAAACGTCAAGGTATCTGCACAGCCCAATGCCATCTTTCAAAAAATATGTCATCAGCTACTTCCAAAAGGCTATTTTCGTATTCCTCTTGAGAGGCCAAGTTGAGCCTAGTAACCTGGTAGTAACGTAGAGTGATGAAGCTTCCTGTTCCGCTGACCCATGAACACATGCGTTAGGTGGTTGTAGCGCAGCATACTGCTTCCCACTTGCTAGATAGGCTAGTTGGTGTTAGGTTTCTTTATCCCTCTTGCTCACCTCCTGTCCAAACTCATGCTTCCCAGCACAGCTTTTTACTTAAAGAACACAACCCATTAACACTTTCACAAGAGGTTTAGAAAACCAGTAAAATGAACATTGGCCCTCTCTGTCTTGAGTTTTGAGGGGAGGGCTTTCCATCTGAGTGGACCTCTAGCCTGTTGATTTGACATGAGAAAATGCACGCTTTGGAAGGCTATGAACTAGACCAAATTGATCCCCATTTTAACCAGCACCACTCCCTTCCCTTCACATGAGGAATACCGGTGCCCAGGTGTCTAGTGCTGAGCACGTCCTTTGTCGGCCTCAGTCTTTCACAACAGGTTCCATTCATACCTTTCTTTCTGCAATGGTGTGTGTGTGTGTGTGTGTGTGTATGTGTGTATGTGTGTGTGTGTGTGTGTTATAGATGTGAATAGTCTAGAGATAAGGTGTAACCCAGGGAGAACTGAGCCTGTGGGCAAATGTTCATCTCTGCCTTTCCTATGACCATTCTGATGCCCACACGACCCTGCTCTTCAGAAACCTGCTGAGCTCTAATCTCAGTTGCCCATGGGTGACTAATACTCGAACTCACCTGCATCAGTTTTCCTGCATTTGCCTTTCCTTATTTCCCCTCTCTTGTTCCCTGGATTGAGTTATCAATATATATATACTACCTCTCTCTGAGATGGGGAGGGAAGGGATTCAGCTTACAACACTGCCAACACCCAATATGCTGCCACCTGGCTGCTTAATTGGATGCTGTGCAAGGGAGGGTTGGCATGGTGACAGATTATGATTTTTGAAGGGGGAAATTTGTTATTTATTTCCTTTATATGTTTTTAATTGAAATGCAACGACATCACTTTCCCCTTTCTCTTTTCTCCCTCCAGCCCCTCCCAGGCACACCCCTCCTACCCCTTCCATGCCCTGTCACTCTCAAATTGATAACCTATTTTTCTTTGATTATGATCACTACATATGTGTATATATATATATATATATACATATATATACATATACATATATACATCTATGTCAGAATATAAATATATAAAAATATAACTTGCAGAGTTCATTTTTGTAGTTTTCATGTATTTGTTTGCAAGGCCTACCACTCTGCATTGGACAACCTATAAGGATGCTTTCCCTGGTAGAGGTTCTCTTTCTCCAGGCAGTCACTAGTCGCCTGTAGTTCCTTATCCAGGGGTGAGACCCCACAACATTTTCTTCTTCTGTATGTCCACTGATACCGCCATTGTTTTAGTCTTATTTATATGCAGCCATCTTTGGGAGAGGTGTTTTACAGCAAACTTCTTAGTAGTCCACCTCATAGTTTTTCTACTCCATCTTCCACAATGGTTCCTGAGCCATGGATGCAGGGGCTGTGATCTCAGTGTACCCATTAAGTCTGGGCTCACCATGATTTGCTGGTCTCTGTGTTGTATCTAAATGTGGTTTTCTATGGTGATCGCTACTTGTAGTAAAGAAAGGCTTCTTTCATGAAGAGTGGTAGCTACACCTTCTTGTGGGTGTAAGGATAAGATTCAGAATGTAGTAGAGAGCCATGCTGGTCTAGTGAGTAGATTCTTTGCTGATGCCACAACCTATGTAGCCCTGGGAATCTGGGTAAGTTTTCAGCACCAGACATGATTTACCTCTTGTTGAGTGAGCCTTAAATCAAGTTAGACAGCTGTAGGTAACCACCAATATGTGGGTGCCACTTACTGCCATGTTGGTCATTGTCGTGCTTCATAGATACAGCAGCTGGGCAGTGCAGTTTAACTGCTTTCCTCCCTTGACAGCTTGCATAGTATTTTCTGGTGTCATGGAAGTTAGACTTTAGCAAAGAGATTTTTATGTCAAATTCAGTTCAAATCATCCAAGTCTTGTGTTCTAAGTGTGTGGTGCTTTCAGCATTAAGGGCCCACCTTCACCCATGAGAGACAACCAAGGATATATTGGTAGTCTATATTGTTTTGGGAATCATTTGTACTACCCTGACTAACCATTTAAAAGAGAAAGTTTTTCATGCCTGGTACTGTTGTTTTTGTTGTTGTTGTTATTTTATGTCTGGGGTGTGTGTGTGTGTGTGTGTGTGTGTGTGTGTGTGTGTGTATACTTAGATGTATTGTGTATAATTTTAGGTAAATATAAAGAATGTGATTCCTTTAGTCTTTATCAAATAACCTTGGTGTTACCTATAAATAATTAACACAAATCCAATTGTTTGAAATCTAACACAACTAAAATGCATCATCTCTTGCCTAGTGATTAGTGCAGAGGTAAACTTTAGGGAATGACTCCTCCCTAAGAGGGCAGACTCATGGGCACAGGTCCTCCATATGCCACCAGTTCTTGTAAGAGAGAATGTAACAATTACCCCGAATGTGTCAAACGAGTGGTTTTAGCATGAAGTTGCACTGATGTTCAACGAACCGAGCTATCTGAATCCATAGCATGCTCCAAGGCTTCCAAGCTGGCTAAACTACACAAATCCTTTAAGCTTCAGTTTCCTTCATGGTATGTGGGAAACCTGGAATTACTGTGCATAGTAAATGGGAAAAGGTAGTTCATGGTCTTATTATGGTACCTGGCATATACCTGGTGTACCGACCATCTGAGCAGCTCCATGTAAGTTGATTTCCATGTGACGTGTTAGTGCTCAGAGATTCTTGGCTCTGAGTGAGAGGAAGATGCAGAGCACGGAGCGTGAAGGGGTGCTCCACCCCTCACATTCCACCTCTTGTTTTACTCTTAATAATGGAAAATGAAAGATGTTGCTGAGATAACAGATGCTAAACTTCTGACCACTTTGTAGGTCACCATATTTGCACATTTAAATGTCTTCTGTGGAATGACAAGCGTTTTCTCAGATATATTACATTATATTTACACATTTAGATGACTTCTGTGGGATGACAAATGTGTTCTTAAGCACTGGATATAATTTTAACTAAAGAAATTGACATTCCCATACATTTTGTACCATAATTTGTCTAGGTTTGTTTTAACAGATGCCTCCTTCTCTCACATTATCCCAGTCTGTCAAAAAATCCTATACCACCCCACATTCAAAATATATAGCTGTTTCTAAGGGATCACTGGGAAACTGTCTAATAACCATTTACTTAGCAATACTTATAGAGATCCAGGCAAAGCAGCATATGCCTGCAATCCCGGCCCCAGAGTTAGCTGGAGGCAAGAGGGTCAGAAGCCCAAGACCAGCCTTAGCTAGGTAGTAAATGTGAGGCCAGGTTGGGCTACAGTGAGAAGACATGGAGATGTTCTAGTTTGCTGCTCTGTTGCTGTGAGAGAAACAATGACCTAAAGCAACTTGGGTGGGGCGAGGGGTACTTCAGCTTGTACTTACGGGTCTCAACTTATCACAGAGAAGTCAAGGCTGGAACTTAAGACAGAAGGATGGGGGCAGGAACCAGAGCAGATTCCGTGGAGGAGTGTTGCTTGCTGGGTTGCTTCTCATGGCTGATTCAGCCTGGGTTTTTTTGTTTGTTTGTTTGTTTTTTGTTTTATACAACCCAGGAACATCTGTCCAGAAGTGGCACTTCCCACAGTGGCTTGGGCCCTCCCACATCAACTGACAATCAAGACAATCCCCCATAGACATGACACAGGGCAATCTTATCTGGGCGGTTCCTCAATTGAGACTCCCTCTTCTCAGGCAGCACTAGGTTATGTCAATTTGGCAATAAAAGTAGCATGGAGCAGAGGAAGGAAGAGGGGTGTTGTGAGGGGGGGGGAATCCTCCATACTAAGCTGAAGGATAAAGAGGGTGATCTAACTAAGGCAAGAAAGTGAGTAGCTTTAACCCATGGAGCTGATAAACACAGATACAGTTTCCTCATGAAGAGAGCAGATATAAGGACCACAGGGGCCGTTTGGACACACCCTCTCCTCCTCCCACTGCCCTGTGCTCCTGTGCCCATTACTGGGTGCTTAGCTTTCCCCCTGTTTCACTAAGACTTCCGGTCTTCTCTGGAAGCAGCTTTATATTACAGCAGCAAGAACAGAGTTTGGACAATTCCCCTCTGCTCCTGCCTTCTTCAGTGTTGGCACTCTAAGTCTCCTATTCTTTCCAGATGATTGAGAACATAGTTTTTGGCTAGTATCTCAATACTCAGCAAGACTAGAGGAGTAGTTGGGATGCAGGCTGATTGATAGATGGTCCTACTCTCATGAAGGACCTGAGGGGCATCTGATAGTGTCCTTCTGACTCCAAGGAGCTAGAGGTGGCTTGGAGTTTTATTCCCTACCCGAAGTCCATGACTGGCTTTTTAAAGACTCCCATGTTTCCTGAAATCAAGCAGTGAGGCCATGAAAGTAGGTGATTTGCCTTCAGACAAATAGTTGGTTGTATCATTTGTAGGCGTAAAGAGGTTTATTAACTTATAATTTTATCAAGTAGTAATATGTGAGCAAATGTTTTAATAAGGTCACTAATTCCATTACACTGTTTTGTGTTTAATAGCCTTTAAAGATGAGATAAAATGATTATCTCTCAGTGACTCTCCAATTTGCTGCACCCTTAATGAGAGATTTTCTAGAAACCCCTATCTCCCTCACCTCCCTCCTGCCTCAGTGATGCCTGGTTGTCATAACACTCTATTGTGTTCAGAACAATGTTACTGATTCACAACCAGCTATCTGGAGTAAGAAAGACTGACATTAGAGCCACCTGGGCCACCTATGTGAGTTTAGAAAAGTTCCTTCCTCTGGCTAGGCCTGAGGATAACTCAGCTGTACAATGAGCTCATGAAGCTACCTCACTGTACTGTTCCTGAATCTTCCATGAGATTATGAATGTATGTTTGGCAGGGAGAACAGGCGAAATAAGCATACTGAATTTGTATTAATTATGTATTCTATGGTATGCATCACATATTATCTCACAGAGTGTCAGAAAAACTGGATAGAATTGTGTCATCAGTCCCTGCCTCCAAATCTCTGATGAGCTCAAATGGACTGGGCAAGTCTTCCCTGCAGGCTTGACTGAGGGCGGGTCTTTTTTGAAGTCACTGGAGTGGCAGTTGGTAAGAGTCTGTGCGCTGTGACCTGTTGGATTACAGGGTCTTTCCACTTGGCTCTTGGCTAGATGTCTTCTCCAAATCCTGGTCGTGAAAAATCTCTTTGTGTTCCAGCTCAAACATGGCAGCTGGTCTCCCTGGGAGTGGAACATGCAGATAAGAGAGAGCCACTTACACAGAAGACATGGTTCTTTTAGAACAAATCTCAAAGCAGACTGTCCATCATTCCCTTATAATCTAAGAAGCGAGTCACACTGAAAGGGAACAGCATAATAGTCAGGTGGGAATGCCAGCAAACAGCGTTCCCTTCAGGCTGCTCGAGAATCTGTGTCCACAACTGGGGTTACTAATTATATGAAATGAACTTAACATTGAACGGGATCATTTACTGTGCACCCTCTACATGATAATCTGTCTTTGTTCTTCTTTTTCCTGTCAAGTTGATATGCCTGGCTAGGCACTTTGCAACCTAAGTCTTTTGTTTTAGTTTGCATGTGGGTTTCACTTGACACAGAGTCTGACCTGGGCCTTGCTATGTAGACCAAGCTAGTCTTGAAATCTTAGCACTCCTCTTGCCTCTATTTTCTGAGTTAGAGGGTTATAGGTATAGGCTATCCCATGCAGCTGCTTGTCTTTGTTTGGTAGAGATTTTTCCCCCCTCTGTCACTTTCCACCAAGATTTTTATCATCTTCTACTTACTCTTTTCACTAGGCTTAGGCATTCCCTGCTGGTAAGCGCTCCCAAATGCCTGTCCCTAGGATCCTAATAACATGACAGTAGATTTATCTCCTTAGAAGTGATGTTTTATTTTTCAATTTCTAATTTAATACAAATCAAAGCTTTAAATTACTTGCATCCTTTTTTTATTCCCTTTCAAAGCATAACAAGGGACTTTTGAGTGCTTAGCTAAGGAGAGTGTAGGTTTGGGCCTGAAAGGGGCTGGGAGCTGGAGCTGTGCATATTCTTTGTCCCTGTGCTGTGTAGGACAACTTCTCTACCCTGTTGTGCTGCTCCCTTGGGTCCACCCGCCAAGGCCGTGTCTGGATTGTACAGATCTTTAAGTCCTTTAGGATTCCACAAGCAAGGGAGATGCATATGGGGTGAGCTTTCTTTCTGAATTAGGTATGACCTTTGGACTTCATTTTCTGGCTTGTCCAGAACTTCCTTCTGTGGTGATTTCCTTTCTTGGAGCAACCTGCTGTCTCAAAACCTAACTGAATGCCCTCACAACAGCCCCATCTTAGGGTTCACCATGTCCACCTTCAGGAGCAAGCAGGAACCGGGTCCCAAACCCCAGCGAGCAGTCCCGTTGCTTGCTTCTCTCTTACTACCTGGCTGCAAATGTAGCAAGGGAATGGACTCTTTAGGACCCTTTTGCAGTCATCCCTCTGGGCTCTGACAGACAGCTGCTTCAAAAGCCTGAAGAAAACATGGGATTTTTCCATGCTTCGAAATTGTTTGAAAACCAATACTGAGTCAAAAATGCTTCCCTGGGGAGCATTTCCTAGCAGTCCTCACTGTCTCTGTCAATCATTTGCAGAGCTTTCTCCGTGCATGTTTCTTGCAGCAAGATATTTGGTTGTGACAGGTCACTAGTTTTGCTTTTGCAAGTGCTCCAGTACTGGGGGTTTGCTATAGCGTATGACATATCTGTCTTTCAGTGGCAGCTTTTGACCTTCTGAGTATTCAAGCCTATCTGTGAGCTACAGAATACGGAATGAAAGTGCAGTCCTGCTCCTCCCCTCCCCCACCCCTCTCTCACGCCTGCCTTTCTTAGAGATGGTACCTTGAGGATGCTAAATGATACCGATAGACTGACTATCCATCAAAATATCTTAATCCAGCACCCATGATAAAATCAATCTAGACTATAATTTAGATAACACATTATAAGGTTAGAGGCAGACACAATATTCAAGTGAAGCCACATAGAATTGCCCTGAATTGAAGTATAGTTGTTGGGAAAGTTAATTTTCTATATATTAAGTCAAGCATAAATGCTTGCCAGTGGAAGAGTCTTCCTCCCATGAGTAGAGATTTGGGCTCTGGAAAACACCCAACTGAGAGTAAGCCTCAGAGCCAGAGACCTCACTCGTTGCTTGAGCCCTTGATTCTCTTGGTGCCCGATGCAGTTCCTATATAGGTAAGCTAATGTATTTCCTTTAAATTTAATGCTATTAGAACTGAGTTTAATAACTAGGTAGTCCAAAGTTCTGATCTTATAGAACTCAGAGGTGGAATATTGGTTTCATCTTGGTTACAAGCCAAAGTTTGGCAGTATAATATAGATTTGCATTTCAGATAAACAATGGGTAACATTTAGTGTGTGTGTGTGTGTGTGTGTGTGTGTGTGTGTGTGTGTGTGTGTTTCTGAATGTTTCATTCATTACACAGGACACACTTAAACCAACAATTTTTCCTTGTTTGATATTTCAAAGTATCTGTGTTTCCATTATTTTGTTTACTAAATACCTAGCCCTAATGTCTACCTATAACTCTGTGTCAAGGATTTTGGAGTCAGATGCAGACCTCAGATGCAGGACTGTGTGCTGGTTGAATGATGATATCGATTGTGAGAGCAAAGTCAAGGAAGATAACATGAGTTCCACACATAAGCCATTCCTGGTTATACCTCATGTTTAGAATTTTCATTTGTTTTGTATTGTTTTGTTTGTTTGATTGGTTTTGGTAGGTGTGGGTAACACAATTTATTTGAATAATAATATAAATACAAGTGGCCACCATGTATCGAGTGTCTTTAACTATGAGCCCCACTGGAACTTGTCTTATTTAAACCTCCTGACTATATTTATTGGCGACAACTCATGTTGGAGACTCAGAGAAATAAAGCCATCATAGATGGTGCTGAGACACTAAAGTCCACTTTTGTTCCAATTCATCCTGCTGCAGGGGGCAAACGTTCTCCTGGCAGCTACCTGTTGCAGTCATCTTAAAACGCTATTCTGTAAATTGCTATATAAACACATATAAGCCCGGTCTGTCCTCAGCCCCTAATGGCAAACTGTCCTTTAACAACAACAAGCAACAATTTAGAGACAAATTGGAGCCTTATGCTGGACAATGTTTGGACAAATAGGTTTCAATAGTTGAAACTAGAGGAGTGTCAGTGCTAGGAGACCGATTTCAGGCCATAAATGACTAGATAAAACCTGCCTCGTGACAAGGTTCAAGGGAGATTGGCTCTGCACATAACAGGGGGGCAGAGTGAGCCCTTTGCAGAGTTTAGAGCACAGTGTGTAGAACAGAGAGGCAAGCGGTTGGTCTTCAGTTACTTTCCTAACTGTAAGAGTCTTTATGCTTTGGTAGAAGTTTGAGTATTATGGTTTCAAAATCCCACCCCACTCCACAATTCATGTGTTTGAATACCTGGCCAGCATCTTGTGCTGCTGGAAAGTTCTGGGGTGTTTGTGGAAACGGGGCCCCTGGGGGTCAGGCTTGTGCCTGACCCATTCCCAGTCTCTCTGTCTGCTTCCTGGGTGCTGGGATGTGACCAGCCACAAGTTTTTATCCCAACCAGAGACCCAGTGTCTTCTCTACCATGGAACTGTGACTAAATAAATCCTTCTACCAAACTGCTTTCTGATCCATTGCATTAGCAAAGTAACTAATAAAGGATAATTTGGCAAGAAGTTGGGAGTCAATAAGTTTCTCTTTATTATGAAGTACTCAGTCTCAGGTCTTCTGCTCTAACTGCACAGAATGGCTAACACACAGGGGAAGAGAGCATGCATTAAAAAAGAAATCTATGCTTAATGTTTTTAAAATTCATTTCCAAGGCAACAGGGAGATTGTGCATTCCTATAACACAGGCAGGGAGCAGAATGGCTTCCTACTCCTTAGGAACAAAGGATATGAATGAAGTTGAAGGAAAAAGTGTGTGATTTGGCACAGGTAATGTTCTTTCAGATCCACTGGGACAGAGACATCTAGAAGGCCATTGCTTCCACCTTCAAGTTCTGCCCAGCTTGTGTATGGAGCCTGGAGGCTTAATGACCATCACCACCCCTCGGCCAGATTATTTTCATCACTTGAAAAGTCTGCTCAGCACTTCCAAGAACACAATTACTCTAAGCAACTTCCTCTGTGGCCCACACTGAGCAGAGCATAACATACTAAGAGGTTGAGAGACAGTCTTTTTTACCATACTTGGAAGGCAGACTTCCTAGAGAGACAGAGGTCCAAGCTAACAGTGCATCTTATGGATAGGATAAAAGAGGCATCTTTCAGATCTGTAGACAAACAAGGATAAAGATATTCAATTTACAATCATGGAGATTAATCAAAAAGAAAGGATAGAATGAAATAGAAATTGTGAGGGGTTTAAATAACCTTAACACAGACAGGAGAACATTGATCCTGAATGGAGGGGAGTCCTACATGTTAAATGACGTCAAAGGAGGAAGATGTGGTCTTTGATCTTAGCCAATCATGGAAGAACGGCCCTTTCTCATCTTGTTTATAGATCTAGACTGCAGTGCTCTTCCTTGTGACATCTGGAGTTTTCTTTCTTGTCAGGCACCAGGAATCCCCACCTCACATCCCTTTCCTTTTGCCTTGCTTCAAGAGATTGCTGTCATCTTCAGGATGTTCTATTTTAAGCCCTCTAAGTGTGTCCAGAGAGCAGAAGGTACCATTAACACTGCTCAGCATCACAGGCTATCCCTGGAGGACATTCATTGTATTTCTATGAGCCTTATGAATGGGATGAATATTTCATTGTGCTAGTTACCCAACACCCTTCATCTTTCTTATTAAACTCTAATTTTCTTACATGCTCTACATCCTCCAATATAGCTTAGCCCTGGCACCTGCAGACTTATCTGTTCCACACAAAAGACATTTCTCGGAAAGAAAAAAAGAGAAACTTAAATCAGTCAATAGCCTACTGCATTCAGAGCAGAACTGAGCTCTTTGAAAACTTCAAAGGAATATTGGCGTGTACAGTGGTGAGGGAGAATTAAGAAGTGGGACATTTCTGAGTGCAAGTTTGAGTCATAAACACAAAATCAGTTTCCTTAGGATTCCTCTAGCAGGTACCGTTACTCTTCACAATGACCTGCTGGCTTGCCATAGCTGAGAGAATGAAGTTCAAAGCCAGAGTTGGGCATTCCAAGTCCTCTAGGACACCATTGCGTTTTCTTCACTTCATCTGTCTTTTACATCCTTCACGGTAAGGAAAACAAGCTGTTTCTTTTCCTTTCTTTTTTTTTTTTTTTTTTTTGAGCCTTTAGACAACTGGGGTTATCCACACATTTCTTCAACTAAGACGGGCTGCTCTACTCTTCATTAAGGCCTAGGTCAAGACCATCATCAGCCTTGAACCTTTGATGTTTATAGCAGAAAACCCACTGCCCTTTTTCAGAGTGTTCTTGACAGGTCTCTTAATGAGTCCTCAGTCCTGGAGATCTAAATTCAGGACCTCATGTCTACACAGCAAGGACTCTTACTCACTAAGCCAGCTCCCAGTGTCCTTCATGGTCATGTCCGTAGCTACCCACTTTCCTTGCCATGCTGTCATATCCCTTAAGGTAAGCATTCATATCAGGGTTGGCCCCATGATGCCTGATGGTAGTGTCAACGTATCAGTATCACAGAAGTTGATAAAAGTTTTGGTTTTAGGCTTTTTGTTTGTTTTGTTTTGTTTTTAATAAAGGAACAAATGACACAGATTTGACTCCTCTTTTCTTTGGGCCTCGATGATACAACACATCGCTCTGAGAAATCAACTCTCCAAAGGCCCATCTGGGTTAGAGTCTTCTGATAGCTGCCACCAGTGTTATGCCATGGGCGTGTGTCCCTTCAACATTTCTCATTAACAAGATCTCCAGAAGGGCCAGATTTCCCACAATGCACAGGGGAAGAAGATGAAAACCTTCAGCTCTGACTTATTTCTATGCCCTAAGCACAAAAGTGTCTCATATAATATTCTAGAGCATGGTCTCTGGGTGACAAATACCATAGCAGACAAAATTCTGGGTACTTTAGATCAGAAGTAGACATCAGGAGAGACAGCATTCCAGGAACTGGAAGAAAAGGTTCAGCATTTTGGATGGGCTTGAGATGTCCTCCACAGAACTTTGTCCCTTTCATCCAGTCAAGGTCACATCCACGTCACACTTGAAGCCAGCTCTTTAGCAAATGAACACTAGATGGGAACTATATGGAAAGTTGTATGTGACTTCTCTGCTGCAAATGTACTGTTGTTGTTGTTGTTGTTGTAACCTGGATATAAAGGAAAAGATCTGTAGAGTACCTTGGAGTCATCTTGGCCAAATGGGAAGACCTAAATTTATACTAAACCACAACTGAGTGCTTGACTCGGCTCTGGGTTTTATTTACATTCCAAACCACCTGACCTTCCCATTGACACAAGACTTTTGTAACAGCAATCTAATATGGAGATGGAAATCAAGTCTATCCCATGGTCATCACCACTAAAAGCAATGTGGTCTCCTTGGTCCAATCAAGATCACTTCCTTCTAAAGATGCTTCATCAAAGGTATCATCAGCTCCTTTCTCCCAGTAGTTCTTCCCATTGTTACTGACTTATTCCCCATCAGTTTGGTCCTGGAGAGGAAGTTAAATTAGGACTTAATGTGCTCTAAAGTGCTCTGCTGTGGATCAGACCATGGCACCTGGTCTTGATTTAAATAGTAAATTGGATCGCCATTTGCCAGCCTAGTGATTTGTGCTTGGGCGTCCTGTGCAGATCCATAACCAAACCAGTAGCCCTCCCTGACACGTTAATCGGCCTGACTGTCTAGAGCCATTGGAGCTTTCTTACATGTTGAATTAATGTAGAGAAACAGAATGGTTGATGGTTTCATTTGTTGTACCATTAATGAAACATAAAACAGATGTGTGAGGCACCGTCTTAGTAATAGAAACTGCATTGCAAATTATTTATCTGCAGAAATCATGTCCGGCGTGGAAGCCAGGAACTGAGTGTAGTTTTTCTCCTGACAGTACTAGGTCAAACTATATTAAAAAACCTATTAAGCATAAAGTCTCCTGCTGCAGTTAAATATAAACTGTAGTTTGTTCTTTCAGTTCGGTACAGTGTTAAGATCTTATAAAAATCAACAGTGCTTCGGGCCCACTTTGGTGTGATTCTCATTGCCTATCCTATTTTATTCCTGATACTCCTCAGGTCATTCTCTAAAAGAGGGAATGCTGAGGGAGACATACACACTGTTTTAAATTCTCTTGGTGAAGACCATACTGGCAATGAAGTGTTTGTAGGAGGAGATAAAGTCAGCCAGAAAAACTTGGCAGCTGCCTCTGGTACTAAGGGAACATGTCCGTCACCTCGATTTTTGTCCCTTAATATGCAAAGGAAAACATGGCATGCCAAACTCAAGAGGGAATATAAAACAGCTTTCTAAAGAAAGGCCTGGCACTGCCACAGGGCAGGGGTTATAAATTACAATGCTTTTCTTAACTTGGAGCTGTAAAAAAGCTGGAAAGATCGAGCAGGTAGGTTAAGTTGTGTTCTTGGACAGTGACATTCATTATCACCAAGGAAACAGAAGGGAAGAAGCAGGACAGAGGGGCAACATGGCTCAGAGCACACAAGGTGTTAGTAAGCCAGAACTTCCTGGAAGCCTTCCCTCCACAGTTCTCAGTGGCCATGCAGAGCTGTAGTGGATAATCTGAGTGAGAAGGGATGGGGTACTCTCCAGGTACTGTCCCAAACACAGCTGAGCTCTCTTTCCCTGAAATGTCGTCTCTCTGTGCTCTTGTCTCAAGATGGTGAGTCCTAACAACTTCCACAGATGTGCACAAGCAGGTAATCGCCTGAACCCACACACAGTGCACTCTTTATCTCTGTTTGCTCTGCCACATTCAACCACAGTGCCCTTCTCTGTGCTCCCCTAGAGTCCTGTGTCTGCTGACAGTGCTGACCTTAAGATACTTGACTGATTGCCGTTTGCATGATTTTTTTAAAGATCTCCCTTTCCCCTTAGTAAACTAGAATGCATTAAACACTGGCTACCAATATGTATGTGGAAAGCATTATTCATGGAATCTGCTACATAATAGTAACCCATGAAATAGACAGCAAAGGAAGAGATGAATTGATGGGTATCCTTTAGGACATGGTCTTTTCTCCATATACCTATCCCCTTAAAACATTGGTCCTTAACCTGTGGGTTGAGACCCTTTGGGAGTGGAACAACCCTTTCACAGGGGTCGCACATCAAATATCCTGCATATCAGATGTTTATATTACAATTAGTAACAGTAGCAAAATTACAGTTAGAAAGTAGCAACAAAATAATTTTATTGTTGGGAATCAGCACAACATGAGAAACTGTATTAAAGGGTCGCAGCATCAGGAAGGTTGAGAATCATTGCCTTAAAACAGACATGGAGGAATAAGAAATGCCTTGACCTAGCTTCAGAGCTAGTCTGCTACCCATGATTTCAAATCTCGGCCTTTTGTTCACCTTTCAGGGTACTAAATGCCAATGGCAACTATGCCCAGGGGCTCCAACACATGACTGTTCCAGGGCTAGGAGCTCTTCCCAAGGAAATATTTATGATATTTCCCCTTCACAGTGATCATCATTTCAAGTATTTCATGCTGGTGAATAATTTGGGTTTTAAATAGTTTGGCTTGGAGAATGAAGTTCATGCCTGCATTTGTTTAAAAAAGAAGCATGGAGTGTCTGTTACATGTTAGGCAGTGGGACCCAGAAAGACCAAAATCCTTTGTTGCAGGAACTCATGGTCAGGTAAAATGTAGAAACAGGACAAAAAAGATGTGAAAGCAAACTGTTAGAATATAAAATGACACGGGTTTAGCTAGATGTCTTATGGTTTCATTGCTGTGAACAGACACCACGACCAAGGCCACTCTTATAAAAGACAACATTTCATTGGGGCTGGCTTACAGCTTCAGAGGTTCTGTCCATTATAATCATGTCAGAATGTGTGACAGTATCCAGGTAGACACAGTGCTGGAGAAGAAGCTAAGAGTTCTGCATCTGGATCCAACTGCAGCTAGGAGGAGGGTATCTTCTGCACTGGGTGCAACCCGAGCCCATGATCTCAAAGCTTGTCTATACAGTGACACACTTCACCTATTCCAACAAGGCCACTCCTCTTCATAGTGCCATTTCCCATGGGCAAAGCTTATTTAAGCCACCACACTATTGACAAGGTGGTCTACAAAGAGGGGTGCATGGAAATATAGAAAGGGACACTTGCATGAAGCTATAGAAAGGGCCATTCAAGTGAGGGCTTACACAAACATAAAAGCTATTGGTGTGCTTCAACTGTTATTTAAAAAAAAAAAAAAAGAGGGTGGATGTCTTTAATGCCAGCACTTGGGAGGCAGAAGCAGGCAAATTTCTGAGTTCGAGGCCAGTCTGGTCTACAGAGTAAGTTCTAGGACAGCCAGGACTAAACAGAGAAACCCTGTCTCGAAAAAACCAAAAAATAGAAAAGAAAAAAAAAAAAGAAAAAGGAAGAAAGAAAAGAAAAGAAGAGAAAAGAAGGCAGAGGGAAGAGAAGGACAGAGAGGTAGAGAGGGAAGAAGGGATGGGGAGAAAGGAGTGGAAAAGAGTAAAAGAAGAAAAGACAGGGAAGGAGAAAGGGAGAAATAAGGAAGAGAAGAGAAAAGGGAGGGAAGAGAGGAAAAGAAGGAAGGAAGGAAGGAAGGAAGGAAGGAAGGAGGGAAGGAGGGAGGGAGGGAGGGAGGAAGAAAGGGGAAGACAAGGTGGGGGAAGAAAAGAATGGGAAAGGAAAGAAGTCAAAAAGGAAGGGAAGGAAGAGAGAGGAGAGGAAGAGAGGTAGGAGGAAGGCACTGGGACCAAGTCTCTTTCCCAGAGTCCAGCACTCACTTGTCTGGTATCATTACCTTTCCTTTATGACTGTTCCATTGTTAAGTAATTACATGTGAGAGCCTGTAACAGATGGTAAATAATTACATTTTACCAATTGTCCAAGCCCATGTTTTCCTTATCAACGATAATTAATGATCCAGGCAATGACACTAGATGTGCCATACAGCCTGGAATTTTCTGTACGCCAGCTGAAGGAAGAGGCAGCTGAGGAGACGCGAAGGGATGTAGCAGAGCAGAATGGGATTGGAATCAGGGGTGAAGGCCAAGGCTTAGGAGTCTCTTTGCTTGGCCATGCAAATTTGTCAGCCACCCACAGTATACTAGAGACTATGATCAAAGTGCTCATAACCTACCTATTCTGGCAATTCATAAACATCCTACAGTCTTTACTACGTCTATGTCGCCTAGGAAGGGAAACAGGGTTCTGTAAAATTTAAAGTCCAGAAGCTTGCAAAGACACCAGCCCCTTGCCAAATTACCACACTGCTTGAGACAATAGTGTTCTAGGGGCAGCAGGTCACAGCTGTCCTTAAGGGGGCAAAATGCAGGCTAAAGAGAAGGAGGTGGGGTGTTTTGATTTCTCTGGCAGCTGAACTTGTGGCCTGTGGCTCCCTGCGAGGCTGGATCAAAGGCACTTTGGAAAGGGAGAACCTAGGGACACAAGGGCCACCAAGAGTTTTAGTGCAGGGGCACAGCTGGCCTCCTCTTCGCTAAGGGCCCCTTTTCTCATTACTAAAAGTTACAGAGTTGAACAAATGGGGAAGGCCGAGGCTCTTCGGAATCATTACACCACAAGAGAGGAATTTGCTGAACCGTGAAAAAAAAAGGTCTAAAATCACCTTTCTCACACAGGGCTGGTGGTTCAATGCACCAGGTGAACTGAAAAAGAAAATCCTCCCTGCTTTCTGCTTGCAGAATAAAGGCTGAAACGTGCGTTCCACAGGCTGCCGGAAAAGCCTTTCTTTTTAAACGGTGTTCTCTGACCAGAGATCATCTTTTCAGAAATCCTGCTCCACAACCTTTCCCTTTGGTTGCTTTGACCTGTAATCTCGAGGAAGAGGGGGTGCTTCCAATTGCTGCTGCCTGCCCATCTGTCAGCCTCCCCCACCCCCAGCTGTAAATGCCAGGAGCCTCCCTGAGAGCCAGGCCTCCTCTGAAGGGAGGCCTGATGGGGGCTGTGTTTCCCCACCTCCAGGAGCCCCTGCTCCCCAGCCAGCCCAGGAAAATCGATCTGGTTCCTTTTCCAGGAGCAGTGAAGTGGATGGGAGGCCTTTGAGTTTAATGGGGTCCCTAGAGTTTGTGGCAGGAGGAACTTGCTTTTATTTCCTGGCACTTGGAACTCACTGGACCAGACTGGTAGAAGGTAGGGTGGGAGGCAAAGCCTCTCGAAAATTCTAGAAAAGCTGAAGAATCGGGAAAAGTTGGTAGCCTTGCTCAGGAAATTAAGATCCCATTCTGCTACCAAGAGTAAGCATTTTCCTTTTATCCTTTCCTCTTTTATGTTTTTAATTGATTGACACGTGTTAATTGCGCCTATTAACCGGCTCCGTGTGATATTTCTATACACGCGCACAGTGTGCAAGGTTCAAATCCAGCCTCCGTTCATCCACCTGCCCATCATAACCAAACTCTGATTTTTTTTTTCTGCTCATGTGCCCATTTTGTTGTCTGCGCAATCCCTGGAGGTACTGGCCTCTCAGATTTCATTTACATCCACTCTTCATATGACCGTTCCAGGCCAGGCCCTGACTTCATCTAGATGGGCTTGTGATGACACTGAAGAGCTGCCAGGGCCTCAGCATGGAAGAACATCTCATTCAACCTAAGGCATGGAAACTTGACTCTGCTGGGGCACTTGGTGGTTTAGATAGAAGGTTGACTCATACACCTTTATTCATCTTTCCTAAGAATGGGGTTGCCAGTAACCCACATGTCCTAACAACACACCTCTTGTTATAACAGGTGCTTGTAGGTCCTGACTACCATAGGTCCCAAGGGAGGAGAATGGTGAGAGATTCCCATAATGCACTGTGGTTGTGGCTTTGTTCTCTGACTGTGGTGTTTTGATGAACGGTGATGGCTGTGTAGTAAGACTAGAGAGAGACAAGGGGTCAGTGTAGCTCTTTGGGAGCACTGACCTGCTGATGCCCTGCCGATTGACTGTCAGTGAGCAGGCACCATGACCTTTGCAAACCTCAGTCTCCAGTGCCAATGTTTCTCACCACAAGGTCTTATGCGTCTGAGAGAATCCCTGACATATGACCTGATTAGTAGACCTCATTTGAATTTTCATATATTGTTCTTTATGCTGTCCTAAGAGCTTATTATTGCCTTACAGGTAAATAATCAGGACTGGGAGGGGAGGGGTTATATTGTTACACAGCTGGCTGGTATCATGGGCCAGATTCAGCTCCTGAACTTTCCAGTATGGAAGTCTGTGTTCTGTCCCTGCTATCATAGATTTAACTGGCAGTTGCTATAATCCAGACCAGCTTGTATTCTGTCCCTGCTACCATGAGTTTAACTGGGAGATGTTACAATCCAGACCTGTCCTTTACGTCTACCGCTGCAGTCCTAGAGTATGCAAGGGGACAAGGCTCTAAGCCACTATTTCCATGTTTATATCCAATACTCATATACCTTCAAAGGCCTAACTATGAGGCTGTGGAGATGGCTCAGTTGGTGAAATGTTGTTGGGCAAACTTGAGGACTTAAGTTCAGATCCTTAGCATCCCTTAGCATCCACATAAAGCCACTTCTAGAGGGTATATGTGAAATCCCAGTGTCAAGGATGCAGAGGCAGGAAGATAGGAAGATGCCTGGGACTTTCTAGTCAGCCAGTCTATCTGAATCTTGAGCTCCAGGTTCTAATGCAAGATCCTGTGTCAAATACACACACACACACACACACACACACACACACACACACACACTGTAATTGTCAAAAAGCTGAGAGTTTAGTACATTGCATTAAAAACACCAAAGCTTAGGCTGGTGAGATGGTTGAGTAGGTAAGGACGCTTGCCAATGAAACCAACAATCTGTATGTGATCTGCAAGCCTGGAGTAGAAGGGGAGAACTGACTCCTGCAAGTGTTCCGACATCCATGCCTTTCCATGGTATACCTGTGCACACATACACACAGGCACGCGCACTTGCACACGTACATGCACACACCAAAACAACAAGCCCTCTCCCATGCCACTGGAGCATATCCTGAGCTTCCCCAAGGCTACCCAATGTTCTGTTCCCACACAAAGAGAGTGGGCAAGTGAGCTGTACACCGGCTTTTCAAAAGGCTCCAGTATAATGCAGCGATTGTGTCACAGACAACAATAATAAAGCCAAAATCCTCCCAGCCAACTTTCATCACATGACTGGACAGAGAAAACAGGCAAACACCAAACTGGCCGATCCTTCCCCAGCTTTCCTCCCCAGAAGGCAGATTATGGAGGCGGAGCTTGATCTCTCTCTGCTACCCATCAGACTGAGACTGGAAGCATCCCTATGGAGCCCAGTAAGGGACTCCAATGTGTGATTCTCATTCTTGTTACTCTGAGTCCTAGTTATGTCCAACCTCTGGTGTCACATCCATTTCCCAAATATATCATTAAATGGCAGAAACCACCTCAGCAGGTAAGATTAACACTGGTCACGTGGCAGTTTTTAACTTATATTTCTAATACTTCTTTGCCCAGACTGAAAACTAGACTTTGTGTTTCTTCTACTCCCACACTCCCAAAGATAATCCCCAGTTTAATGAGCTACAAAAAAGCAGCCTGCCAGAAAAAAAAAAAAGAAAAGTAAAACCAACAAACGTGTCTTAAAGCCCCCGATAAATAGTAATTCGCAGCGATAAGGTTCTTTCTCCTGAAAGTCAAAACACCTTCTAAAAATTATTTCAGAAATATGTTGCTAAAGGATTAAAATAGATTGAGTGCTTAAGTCTTCTGCGCTTGTGTTCAGCCGGCTATTTCCTTGAAAATATTAAAGCAAACAGGAATGAAAAAGCTAGAGCAGTAACTGTAAATGGCAGAGCGAGGGGTCAGTTTCCTTTCTCTCACCTATATCTTTCTTACTCTCCCTTCCCATTTGGCAATAGGCATGGTTATGTTTGCTTTGCTTTCTTGACTTTCAAGTGGACACAGGGCAAGAACATGGCTGTCTCAGAGAGGCTCCATTCTGGAAATGCTGGACTCAGGAGCTGGTGGGAGAGGACAGAGTACAGAAATCTAGAGTGATATCTGGGCTTCTGGGTGCTTGTGAGTCCTCCAAAGAGCGGCATATGGTCAGAGTTTACCAGATGTCCTGGTAAAGACAGAAGAGAGGGACAAGCTAGTCAGAAAGACTTGTTATGGTGTAAGGCCCAGTTGGTAAAGTGTTTGCCTTACAAGTACAGGGATCTGGGTTCAATCCTTGAGCTCACATTAAGAAAGCTGGGCATAGTGACCTACATATAATCAGTAATTGAAGCATTGGGATGACATAGAAAAGTGAATCCTTGGAACTCACTGGACAGCCAGTCTAAGCCTACTTGACCAATTCCAGGTATGTGAGAGACCTAGTTGTGAGAAAGACCCTGTCTAAAACAGCACAAAACAAACAAACAAGCAAACAAACAAACAAATGCAACAATACCAGCAAGGTGGGCAGAACCCAAGGACAGACAACAGACTCAGACTCTCAGCTTCTCTGCAGGGCATCTTATTGTGCAAGGGCATCCTTGCTTTGCTGCTCCTTAGGCACTTGGAAGAGAACTGGTCAAAACAGAAAACAGTTGTCACCTCACCTCTATTCTCTCTTCCTCTAAGAGTGCTTATCTTTCTATAATTGTGTCTACACCAGAGTCTTCAGGGGTAACTCAACATCTTATCCTACACAGTTCCTTTCAAATTAATCACAGAGCTCTTCTAACCCTTCACTCAGTGAATCTTTGGATTTGACCTCTTACAATCACCTCCCTGAGCTCCTGGTCCTGCCTCTTACCTCTCCACCCTATGCACGGTCACATGGCAGAGTTAGTCAGGATACCATGGTTGAGTCTGGAAACTATTCTATTTATAAGGCATGAATAGTCTTTATGACCTATAAATATAATCTCCCTAGGCCAGCCAGTAGGGTTTTCAGTGACTTAACTCTTCATTTGTAATTTGTTCTATTATAGTACACATCACCCAAAATCAGCTCCATTTCAGGCAACCATTTTCTGCCTCCACAAAAGACAATGACTTCTGCTTCTCATGACTTGAGCATGTTATGCACCTTGTAAGGGCTTTGCTATGCTTCATTAAGGTATATCTCAGAGAGAGAGAGATTTTTTTGGACCTTGCAAAAAAGTAAACACATCTCATGGAAACTGAAACACAGATAAGCAAATTAAATTGAAGAAACACACACAGTAGCCCCCTGAGGATACTGCACTGTGGCTATGGTCTGCATAAAGCAAAAATCCTTGCATTTAATTGGTAAATTTTATTTCTGCTCTGTCTCAGACCTAAGGAACTAGACAGACCATCTCTCTTTCATATGTGTCTCTAAAAGCAGAGGCTGTTGTGAGAGGATATCTAAATGTTCTGTAATAGGATTAAGGAGCTTTTTGAGACAGGATGAGAAGAGAGGTTTGAACACATGGCGGCTTGAAAATGGCAGAGATTGCTCCTGGGGTTCTGGTCTTACATTGGCTTTGTCAGTTTGCCTCCGACACCCAGAATGGTATTCAATTTATAATGGGTAGATAAGTGCTTAATTGCTTGAGTCCAGGTTTCAGTTATCTAGTGGGAACTAAGTACAGGGCACACTGAGCAGAGACATTCTGTGTCACAGGTATAAACCCAGTGATTGGTACTTACACTTACAAGTAGCAAAATGCTTACTGTATGTTAGCCAATCTCAAGAGAAACTATCTTATAATGTATGTTTCTTTGTCTTTCTGCAACAAGGAGACGAATACTTTTCAGGTCTATGTACAGGAGGATCTAAATGAAAGTGGGACTCCAGGTGTGAAGTGACAGGAAGACTTACAGGAAGTACCTCCTAGGAGGCGTGGTTTCCCTCTGAGCAAGGCTGTACTTCCTCTTGGATCAATGTGAACAGAAGGTAAGATTGTCCTCTCTCATGGTGTGCTAGAAACTCTGACCTAAGAGCCATTGAGTGCCTTCAAAGTCTTCTAAGGCTGACATTTATAAAAAAAAAAAAATCAATGTTTCTGTTAGCTTCTGCTGCATAACAAATCACTTCCGTAGTCAGCTGCTAAAGCCAGAGTGTGTTATGATTCATGAATCTACAGATCAGTTGGGCCAAGGCTTTTAAAACGTTTTCCTCTTGTGACCTTCTTTTATGCCTGAAAATTTTTAGTTAACTCTGAGCATGTGAGCATGTAAAATAGGCCTACAAATTTAACATTTACTGAGTATAAATCACAAAATTATAATTTAAGACAATTCTTCAGTATGCTTGTTACTTTACCATTTTGTAAGAAGACAAACCAAATTTGCACACTAATGAACTGAGTGTGCTTGCCTGGTTTTACATAAAGAACTAAATCTTGATTGTATATTTGATGCTTCAAAACTTTTCCGAGTAGATCAAGATTTTGATTTTATAATTGTCAATGTTGAAAATGCCACATCGTATAAATGTGCAGAAAGATTGCACAAATGTGTTTAGGGACCTTTCAGAGATGGTTGGAAGATCTATCCTAATCTTTACCAAACCCCAAATTCATTGAGTGATTTTTTTTAATGAAACTCAAATCAATAACCCAGACAGAAATCTTGGAAATCAAGCATTCAAACACAATATAGCCCCAAGAAAGATACGTTAATCTAATTTACATGACTGAGGAGTGATGGTAGGAAAATATGAAATGTCTTTGTTTTCTCTAAACCATTATGTTTCTACAAGAACATGGAATATTTATATATAGCTCTTTATATATAAAGAGCACATTGAAAACCTGGTGTCTGAACATGGTCCTTCAAGCACGGATCCTTGTGTAGGACGATGGCATGAACAGTGCATAGGGCACATTAGTTGTTCAGAACCACAGCTTCTGTGAGGCCACAACATGTGTCACAGTCTGCAGTGAGGTCCCAGAATGCATAACAGTCTGCAGTGAGGTCCTGTAATGCATCGCATGCTGCAGTGGGGTTCTGTGATGCATCGCATGCTGCAGTGAGGTCCTATGATGTATCTCAGACTGCAGTGAAATCATGTGATGCATTTCAATCTGCAATGTGGTCCTGTAATGCATATCAGGCTGCAGTGAGGTCCTGTGATACATCACTGGAAAGTGTTCCTAGAAACACCTTGGATCTGGTATGTGTTTGATTTTGTATTGGCTTTTAGTTTGGTTGTGTAATAAAGTTTAGTTTGCCCAAAATTTTCTAGCTCCTATATTCAATGCCACTACTTCATGAGTGGATGAAGAATCACAGTTAAGGAGCTGGGAAATAGATGAATCTTCTGGACTCCCCTCTGATTGCTTATGTTCCATGAGCCATCTGTGGTCAGGAATCCAGTTCTAGAGATCTTAACTGATATTTCACATATTTTGGGAACCAGGAAGAGCTGATTGGACCAAGGGGCTTTGTGACTAGAGTGGCTTTGTTCCCTTATAGCATCAACATCCCAAGAGAGCAAGTGGCAGCATAAAAGGACTCCTGAGGTCATGGTCCAGAATTCATGTCCCATCACTGTTCTAGTCTCTGCGCCAAAACAAGTCACACAGAGAGGATTAAATGTGGGGATATTGGGAATGTGGAAATGTGCGATTCCGATTCCACTGAGGGAATATCTACAAAGTTACAACATCAATGGTCTAAACTCAAGGAAAGGAGTTATTTGGACCATGTTATGTCTGTTCTCAAAGGAGTTGGGAAAACCAGCACTTATTTATTTATTTTTTTACAATGATTCGTCACAGCACACATCGCAAGTGATCTGAAGGTCTTGGTATATGTGTGTGTGTGTGTGCTCCTATGCAAATGACTCAGATTTCCTTTGGCTCCTTTTGTATGCTGTCCTGTCTTCCCATTTGCACTGTCAACCAATCCTAGGATATAGGGCAAATGCCCATTCAACAATCTGGGTAGCTGTATTGACCGTGATTATCACATTGATCACTCATGTTAACAGGCATGCCATGGCCAACAGACATGCCTTGAAACAAGAGAGTGGGTAGACTCATATGGAGTGGATTGTCATGGGTACTGATATCTCATCAATATACATTTAATACAGCACTGGGTACTGGGATGCACTTGGGGTCATAAGCCATTGAAATACTTCAGGAATCTCATTCTTCCCTGAAGAAAGGGGCTGCATTTCCTTAGGGAAAGGGACATCTTTGTATCTTGAAATATAATCTTCTATCTTTCCAAACTTTGATCCTTTGGGTACGATGTAAGGCTTACATCATTTGCTACAGGCAAAGCAAGCCAAGAGAGGCAAAAGAAAGTGACATTGGTGAACACAGGAGGACAAGTAGCTCTTTGGAATGACTTCTTATTCTTTTAATAACTACACAGAATGAAAACAGCAGGATCTTTGATGAATCTAGTTGTGTTGATTTTTTATGAGAAACCTCCACACTACTTTCCAAAGTAGCTGCATCGTTTTCTACTTTCAGCAACAATGCACAAGACTTCCAATTTCTCCACATCCTCACAATCACTTAGCCATCTGAACAGATGATAATTGGGAATTAATATCTCATTGTGCCTTCAATCTGAATTTCCTGATAAATAATGATGGTGACCACACCTTCATATATTTTTTAGTCATTTGGATACTTTGTTTGGATATCTGTCTATTAAAATCTTTCACTGATTTTTAAATTGATTATTTGTTTCTTGATGTTTTGTTATAAATCATCTGTGTATTTTTGATTTAAGTCTTATCAATTAATCAGACTATCCAGGATCTAGGAACAGCATAAATACACAACAGTGGCAATATGATCAAGAAAATATGGTACACACACACAGGAATATTACTTAACCATTAAAAGACAGAAGCCCTACCATATATGACCACAGGAGTGAACACGAGGAGAGTAGACTTGATGAAATAAGCAATTGCAGAAAGACAACATCTACTTGACTCTATAGGAAGATTCTAGAGCATTCAGACTCGGAGCAGAGAAGATTAGAATGGAGGCTGTCAGGGGAGATAATGGGGCGCTGCAGTCTGAAATGTTAGGGTCTCATTTCTATGCCATAAGTAAGGTCTAGGGAGTTGTTGTATAAGATACATCAACAGCTATAGGTCATTTGTTAAGAACAGGGTTTGGCAAAAAATGCTTTGTTTGGCAAAAGACCTCGCTGCACAAGCTTGAGGATCTAAGTTCAAATCCATAGAACACACAAAGAACTGAGCACATAGCATAAGCACCTTAAGCCTGGGATTCTTGCAGGAGATGGGAAGCAGAGACAGAAGAATCCTCAAAAGCTTGAGAGCCAACTATCCTGGTAAGTGAAGGAAGAGAGAGAGAGAGAGAGAGAGAGAGAGAGAGAGAGAGAGAGAGAGAGAGAGAGAGACCTTGTCTCAAAGTCTCAAATTAGGTAGAAAATGAAGAGGCTGTCCTTTTCCTCCACATACAAACCTATAACATGCACATGGACATACAAATATCAGAACTACACACACACACACACAAATGCACACACATACACACACAGAGTGCCAAACAAAAATAAATAATAATAATAGACACAAATAAGCTTGTGAGGCAAGAGGCTTTGTTCGTAATCATGATTATGATGAGGATATCATAAGCACGTGCACAGGTCAAACTCATTAAATGAAAACTAACTGTGTGCAACTTTTGTGCATCAATTTTACTTCAAGAAAGCATAAAGAGATGTCTGACTAGACAAGTTAAGGTCTTGGTGTGCACCATCACCCAATCTACTGCTCCAAAGGGGAAATGTTATTGCCCTAACTGGGCTATTTCTATGTCAATCAACGCTTGGAGGAAGGATCACTTCTCAGTAAGTGGCAAAGTGGGAGCTGAGATGGAAATAAGAATGAGGCTGCAGTAGTGGATGCAGGAGCCCAGCGGATGCACAGTGACTGTAGCAGTGGATGCAGGAGCCCAGGAGATGCACAGTGGCTGTAGCAGTGGATGCAGGAGCCCAGCAGATGCAGTGTTCCTTTCACTGAGATGCAGGAGCCCAGCAGATGCACAGTGCATCATTTCACTGAGATGCTCTGGTTTATTTGCACTAAGCTGCAGCTGCCATCAGTTTCTTAAACAAGTTTGCAAACAATTACAATATAATACAATATCAACACAAAAGACATACGTGAGGTTTACTTTCTTTGGTTTTAAATATTTAGATGGCCTCATTTCTACTGGGAGGCACAGAAATTCCTGATAGTATTTTAAAATGCACTTCTTTTAATGAGTCCTCTTATCAGCCTTCTAAGTTCTAATGGTTTATGTCTTTGTAATAAGCTTCCTTAGCATAGAGGAGAACTCTGGCATGAGGATATCTGGATCAATGGGGCTTCTTCAGAGAGGAAGAACCAGCTATGGGGAGGCTCTTTGGCATCATGCTACAGCAGAGGCTTCTGCCATGATGTGCTTTAAGTCTCCCCTGGCTCTTCCTATCCCACTTTCTCAGCTCTGAGAAATCTCACGAGCTCTTGGTCCTCATATGGGCCATCTGCTCATCGTATGAATGTGCTCTCAGGAGAAGAAGAAGAACATTATGACCAAGCTTTATAGGGGAAAACAAGCTAATGACCATCCCAATGGATAGCTACTCTATTATTCATGCCATAGTGGTCCAAAGGATGTGTGCATGGTGAACGAAAGGAGGGATAGGGCTGCCGCTTAGGGTTTTAGATGTTCTGCTTCAAAAGACTCCCAGTGCGAGGTGAAAACAGCTCCAGCTCTGGGCTCCGAGATAATTCAAGAAGACACACAAGAGCATCCTATGTGCCTCCTTCAGCATCCAACCATTTCAAGGCTTGCATTCTCTTGTATGAGACCACCCATCTCCTCAAAAGAGCTCAGTGCAAATCTCTCCCCATCTGCCACCCCACCAATGATGTCCAGGTGCCCCTGGCCCTATGCACATGTTTGGCATTCCTGTCCTTACTGAGATGGGTTTGCCAGGTACACACTTGCTATGCCTGGAGCTGGCTAAACATTCTTGTTCTATGTAATGTCAACCAAGGGAAATTAAAATATAGACAGTAACACCATCCTCCCCTCTCTTTCCCTTCCCCCTCCTCATCTCCCTTCTGCCCACTTTTCATCCCCATTGTCATCCTCCTCCTCTCCTGCTCCTTCTCTTCCGTGTCTCCTCCTTTATCTCCATCTTTGCATCTCAGTCTCCAGGCTCTTCAGTCTCCCTCCCTTTCTAGGTTTTGCTCACTTCAGATTGCCCCTTCTCAATCCAAGCCCCTCCCATTTGAGCAGCATTTGCATTTGTAAGACTGCTGGAGTTGCAAGGCTGCAGAGCTGCTCTTCCTGGCTCACCCTGGACTGTTGGTTTCTTCCCTTCTGTCTTTCCTATTGCCTGTCTTGGAAAGGATATAAATATTGGCAGGCAAGTTGAAGCTTTTCTTATGAAAGGATTTCACCTCTCCTTAAGTTACAGTTAGGCCTCCTTCTCCCCATGCAATTAGTATCAATGGACTGCTGGCTGGCTCTGTTAAATGGGAAACAGAGGGACTGCATAGGTTTCCCATGTAGTGTTTACTTTTTTCCCCAGTTGGCACACCTAGCAGAAGAGGGCTTGCTCTGACTACTGCTGTTAAAGCATGATTGCTGCCCACACATTATTAAAAAGGATAAAGTGGGAACCCTTTGTTGATTACTCTCTCAGAAGAAGCAACTCAGTCCTCCCCACACCTCAAGCCCCCTCCCTGAAATCTGTTTTTGCCCTTCTGCCTTCATTTGGGCTTGCACTCAGAGAAACCATGTATCTGAGTTGGGAAGGCGACATTTGGAGGATATTTTGACACACTGGTTTGATTCATCTCACTTTACTTGAGCAAATATTTGTTTAGGACCTAGTCTTTGCCTTTGACATTGCACAGAAACAAAGCCACTGACCCTGTCTGCAAGAAGCTCACAATAGATGGTGGGAAAAGACATTATATAAATTGTGTTTGAATCCAGCAATCTACAAGAAGGAACATAGGCGTTACTATGGAAGCAAAGAAGCACACAGATCCTGCCAAGGTAAAAGGTCTTTCCAGGAATACGATGACAGAGACAAATCATAACGCATTTGTTCATCCACTCGGCAATATTAAATTTTCCTTGTGGATAGGATATGGACGTTATATATGGGTGGATGGAGAAGTCCCAGAAAGAGGGAACACTGTGGACAGAGGCATGGATAGACAACAGGTGGTATTTCTCCAAGAAATTACCAGAATACAACTATATAGAGGGGTAGGATAAAGATAAAGAAACATATTGTTAAATGGACTGGATTTTTGTGAGTTAAGGGGGACAAGATCTGTATTCCAGAAGAAAGGCTGTTCTGTTTAGGAATGGCCTGGGTAGTGATAAGATTTGGAAAAGGAAACAAAAAGGCAGTTGCCATCACTACTGGAAGTGCATGGACACTTGGATAAGGCAGGTGGCCTGGGTTGCAGGAGACTATGTACTTATGGGACATGTCAGAGTCTAGAATGAGCATGGCTTGGAGCCTATGCTTGTATGGAAGCAGGGGTTGGTAAACAGACAGGCTACGGAACTGCTCTGAGTTTGAAGGGATAGCTGAAAGTGAATCTTTGGACTCGACTGTTGAATCCTGGAGAAGGAGACTTTAGGCAAGGAAGGCAAATGGGGTAAGCTTTGAACTCCTTGGGTCTTTCAGACAGCCCGAACTGTCAGTTTGGTATCATTTAAAGAATCATCAATATGGGTGCTAATATTAACCAAGGATGTGCATGAAAACCCAGGGAAGGGGTTGTGGGAGGAGCAAATAAGGTCACAGTAGGAACACAAGGACAGTGCTGTCTCCCTCCGGGAAGAAGGCTGAGAAAGAGAAGCCAGCAAAGAAAGCAAGAAGGAAAGGACACCAGAGACAAGACAGCCATCCATTCAGAAGCCAGTGATAAAGGTTCAAGGAGTTAAGATTGGAGGGTGAAGTGCTTCATAAAAATCAAAAGGGAAGAAAGGGCAGAGAGAGAGGGAAGGAGGGTAAGGCAAAGGAAGAAGGAGAGGGGCTGAACAGAGGCAGGCAGGGAGGCTCAAAGGAAGCCCTGGCAACTAGGAAATGATGACTGGACTTAAGAAAAATGTGATGTCGAGTTTTAGACAATATACAAATCTCATTCTGGTTTAAAGTAGTTCATGGAGATTTTCCTTGTAAAGATCAGACAATGGCTTTAATTGAATTCTTTGGGGAAACTAAAACAGGAGCTGGAGAGAAGGTGAAGAGGTCAAAAGCATATACTGCTCTTGCAGAGGATCCGAGTTTTGTTTCTCAGCTCTACACAGGACAACTCAGAAACCCCTGTAGCTCCAACACTAGGAGATCTGATGTGCTGGGCACTATAAGGCACTGGTCACTGGTGCACATACCCATCCACAGATGCACATACTTGAAAATAAAAATCTTAAGAAAACCAAAACCTGCAGCACAGATTCACCTCAGCTCACGCTTTAGTGGCAAGCACTTCATTCTGCCCTTTGGACTCAAAGCTCCCTTTGGCTAGGATCTGCCCCCAAAAGCTGGTGAACATGAACGTGACCATTAGCTCTGGCTCTCATTCTCATCACTCTCACTTCAGCCCTGTCTGGGGCTCTCCTTATAGAATTCACCTCACAGGGACTCTGCTTCCAGGGAAAGCAGCCTATTGAGTTCTCTTTCCTATTGACTCTGCTTCCTTCTGTGCCCAGGAGTGAGTTGCAGGGCTGGTAGGCAAATGTATTTTATAAAGAAAATTGGACAGCTAGAGGGCATGTGGAGAGTTATCAAAGGGGAAATAGGAAATGAGGGAGGGAAGGATGCTAGAGTCAGAATAATCAGTGAGGAAGGGACAACACAGAAAATAAACTGAGAAGGAGAAACGAAGGCACAGCCTCTGCATACCATACAAGCTTATGCACTCAGAGGAAGCTACGCCCAGCCTCACAGAAGTCCCATGTGTAGTAAATGCAGACTCATGTCTGCTGAAGATGCTGGGCATAAGTGACTTTTGAGAGACCTAAATAGGGCACACATACTACTCTCTATAAGGCTCAGGGCATGTGGCAGAACATATTATGGGAAGTTTGTAAGAGCAGGGAAGAGAAAGGTCTATGGCATGCTACCCTCTGGACACACTGAAATCATAAGCTTACAACTGGAGTTGCCTGCATGAAGCCCACATAAGACTGGCCTGTCAACAATCAGTCATGGACAGGGGAGAAACTCTTGCTTACTGCTGTACTATTGGCTACTATCCATTGCTGAGCCCATCACACTCCAAGAAATAGCTCCAAACTCATTTTCACATAGATGGCCTTGGTAACTCAATGGGTTATAAAACTGAGACTGGAGAGGTGGCTCAGTGGTCAAGAGTACTTGGTGCTCTTCCAAATGACCCTTGTTCTTTCCCAGCTCCTATATGACAACACGCAATTGTCTATAACCCCAGTTCCAGGATATCTGATCCCCTCTTCTAGCTTCTATAGGTACTGAGCAGCACATGGTGCATACATATATAGGCAAACACTAAAATACATGCAATAAAATAAAGAATGCTTAAAAAGGAGGACAAACGAATAAACGCGAACACAAGAAAGATGTTTATAGGGAAGAGGTGGGGCAGGTAGGGGCAGCAGGGAGATGGGAGAAGGTGGTTGGGTCAGAATACTTGGTGTATTATGTACATGTGTGAAATTGTCAGAAAACAAATTTAATCAATAACAAAAAAAGCAAACATGGTTCTGAAACAACAACTAGAACAGGGTTGCAGAAAGATGGGAAAATGAAGATAAACTACTCAGTGTTGGAACATAATACACGCCCCTGAAATATTGAGTGAATGAATGAAAACAAAACAAGAGAAAATGGAAGGGCTCCGCTAATACATTTACCTCCTTCTGCAATCCCGAGGAAGCCTCTAGTTTTCCATAGGCTCTGCTCTACAACAACAGGTGACACGGGGGAGGCATGGGATGTCATTGGAGTCTCCATGATCCTGTAATGTGCTTTTCTTACTTACCACCATTGGTTCAGTCCTCAAATGGTTTCTGAGTAACAGTAATTCCCCTTCCGTGAGTCTGTGTAAGGATACTACTGCCTGCTCTGTCTTTGGAAACTGTTGGATGAAATGTGGTACACAGACTCTTCACCACGTTGCTCAGATAAAACATGAGCTTTGAGATACCATTTTGGTCATGGGCAATTTCTAAGTGTTACAAAGGGTACTACTATTCAAGACATAATCCATGCCTGCTACTTCCTCTATAAAAGAACCCCCAAATTAGTTCTGAAGTTTGTGCCTCTCCTGAACACGTGATTCCCTTTCCTTGTCCAGGAGCAGAGCAGAAAGTCTACATCAGACCTCTCCTGCTCTTACTCTTGCAATTCAAGCATTTGGCATTGGGTACACAGGATGAGGAGCTATTTCCAGCAGGGGCTGTCTGCCACAAACCAAATACTGAAAGAGTATACCTGAGACTCCCCTGAGGCAGCCCCTGAATTAGGAGCTCACTTTCCATCAGGATAGCAGGCTTGGTTTCTCTTTAGTATGGGGATTATTCCCTCAGATGGCTTCTGCATGAAGAGGTAACTTATGGGTGCCATGGTCAGGTTAGGATCTGTATGAGATCAGCAACTGGCAAGAGATGGAGCTTGACCACATATTCAGTCAAGAAATTACTAAAAAGGATTTATAATCAGCATGGCTTAGAAAACATGCTTGGTTATCATAGCCAATAGATGTTCTCTAATTAGCCCATATTGATTTAGGTGTCTGGCCCTTAATCCATCACTAACTATAGAGACTGGGTGCCATGGTTTATATATGCTTGGCCTAGGGAGTGGTACTATTAGAAGATGTGGCCTGGTTGGAGTAGGCGTATATCTGTGGGTGTGGACTTTAAGACCCTCATCCTAGCTGCCTAGAAGTCAGTATCCTGCTAGCAGTCTTCAGATAAAGATGTAGAACTCTCAGCTCCTCCTGCACTATGTTTACTTGGATGCTGCCATGTTCCTGCCATGATGATAATGGACTGAACCTCTGAACCTGTAACCCAGCCCCAATTAAATGTTGTCCTTATGAGAGTTACCTGGGTTGTAGTGTTTGTTCACAGAAGTAAAACCCTAAGACACCAGGTAACACAGACATCCTCAAAGGAGGACTGCTAAAGATTTTCCAGAAATGACCATCCTTGTTCTTGATGAAGTACCATGGAGGAAACTCTCCTGGGCTTTGAGCATATACTTGTGGGGTAGCTAAAGTCACCATACAATCATGGAGGCTGTCAGCCAACCCAAAGCAAAGCTTGCATCTTAGGACCTAATTAGAATCCCAAATTTAATTTGAAATGCCCAACACATCACCCTGAAGACCCATTCCTTGGACCTTTGAGACTATAACTTTCTTTTTTCTTTCAGCTACTTCTTATTGTCAGTCTATGGCTAACAGTTAAAGTACCTTCCCTGGTAAGCAGTGGGTAAGAATGAAAGGGACGTATTCTGACAAAAAGTTGGGGGGGGGGCGGATATTGAGCTTCCAAGAACTGGTCCACTAAATGAGGCTGGTGAGCTTGTTGCACAGAGGATAATTATAGGCCAGTAGGCGCATTTGTATTATACTGACTCTGAAGAGTAGAGTCTCAGAGTCTTGTTAACATTGAGTAGAAAATTTGGACAAAGGCTCAGTGGGGCCTTCCATAATCACTAATCACCACTACCACCACCACCGCCACCATCAAATTCCTTGGTAACTAAAGGCTGTAATCCCAAGAGAAGGAGTCTTGATGTGATGGGGAGAGGAGCCTCAGTCCCCTGCAGAGGGAACATAGCTGCACTCCATGCTAATTCTTGTTCCTTGGGGCCAGCCAGGTTGGATCATCCCTTTTGCAAAGTGGAGCTTTGAGGAGTGTGTGTGTGTGTGTGTGTGTGTTCTCACACGCACGTGCTTTGTGTGTGTGTGGGGGGGTAGATACCTAAAAGTGTGTTGCTCTATGTTGGTGTTCCTTCTCTGCCTGTTCACAAGTAGCATCCAACATGCCTTGGGTGCTAAGAACCTGTAGCCAGGTCTAGGCAAGTACCACTTGGCTGGGTTTTTGAAGCAAGAGTGGCAGAGAAGAGCTCACAGAGATGGGAAGACAGCTGGGTCAACTACTGTGTCTGTTTGGAAGACATCAGCTTGGCCAGCTGCTTGGGAAATTTTTCTTCCCCAGGTGCCAGCTTTTCTCCAGACCTCTGTGGCTCTGGGACCCTTCTCATCTCTCTTTCTCCCACCCAAGCATCAGGAAAGCCCAGGCCAGGGGACAATGCTGCCTTGTTTTACAACACTGGTTTCTGAGTGGCCTGTTGTTTGTGGCCCCCGGAAGCAAGTACTAACTGTGAGGCAAAAATGTACTGACCCGGGAGTAGGGGCTGTAACTTCTTTTTGTCCCCTGCCAAGTGCCCCTCCAACCTCCAATCTGGGACAGAGATCCTGCTCCCAGCAGACTGAGGAAGTAGGTCTCCATGCTTAGTAACAAAAGCCTCACAGAGAGCTCACTCATAGCGCTTTAAGGCATCTGAGTTTGAGATCGTTCAGCCTCACCTCACTTCTGTGTGTATGACTGAGCACATGCGCATTCATTGCTGTATTGCTTCTCTCTCTGATACCTTAATTAGGGATGAGTCAGGGAACACCCCAAATTTAGCAGCTCTGACTTCAAAGACCTTGATCTCATCACCTACAAACCTAAATCTATTTAGAATCACAGTTCTAGATTTTCTGTTCTTAGCCTGTAGAGTTGCTTGATTTGGGTAAGCAAGCTGTATTTGTTTAATTGATTAAAAAAAAAAAAAAACCTTCCTCAGGTGTTCCTTGTGGGATTGCACTTAACTAGTTATTATTCATTTGCCTTTGCTTGTGTGCACATGCTGCATTGGCATCGGACATATATGTGTTGAGATTTCCATCCATAGGGATGAAAACATGTAGACAAATTATGAGATAGCCTCCCCAATGGATTTCCTATCCCCAGTCTGAAGAGTTCCCCTTTTGGTGTTCCTTGATATTCATATCCAACTTACATAAGATGACATCACCCCCATCTTGACTGCCCATGGTAAAGCAATTTTAAATAAAAAATTAAAATACTAGCTCAGAACAGCAGCATAGAGGGTTGAGGTAGGCAGTCTGGAGCAGAGACTGAGTCTAGGTTCTGTGATTTAAATATGCCTTGTTCCCAACAAGATCTGTTTGGAGATTTGATTTCCAATGAAATGGGGCTGAAAAGTAACAGTGTACTCTTACCAGGTCATTAGGAGGAGTTACACCTTCCTAAAGAGAATAAGATCATCCTGGCAAGAGAAGGTTGTCACAAAGACAGGTAGATCCTTGCAACTGTAATCTGTTTTTAAATCTATTCTCCCTGTGTTCTTTTGCTTTTCTTTTCTGTCATGAGCTGAAGCAGCAGAAGACCCCTTTCTAGAAGTGAAGTAGATGCCAGTAACAGACTCTTGGGCTTCCTGGTCTCTAGGCCATGAGCCACAGTCAAACTATTTTCAATTCACCTGGTGTGAGGTATTCTCTCATAGCAATGGAAAATAAACCAAGATACTAGATTATGCTTATAGTACTCAAATGAGACTCATTAATTCTCAGAATTGAGGACCATGAACCAAAGAAAGTAAACTGTGTACCTGTCTCTCTGGGCATAAGCTAACCCTAACCCAGAGTGGGATTTCTAAGTCTTATCCCTTTTAACTTAAATATCCTTGCAGTTTTTGTTTTGTTTTGTTTTTTAATTTTTAATATTTTTATTACATATTTTCCTCAGTTACATTTCCAATGCTATCCCAAAAGTCCCCCATAGCGCCCCCCACTTCCCTACCCACCCATTCCCATTCTTTTGGCCCTGGCATTCCCCTATATTGGGGCATATAAAGTTTGCAGGTCCAATGGGCCTCTCTTTCCAGTGATGGCCGACTAGGCCATCTTTCGATACATATGCAGCTAGAGACAAGAGCTCCGGGGTTCTGGTTAGAACATCGTGTTGTTCCAACAATAGGGTTGCAGATCCCTTTATCTCCTTGGGTACTTTCTCTAGCTTTTCCATTGGGAGCCCTGTGATACATCCAATAGCTGACTGTGAACATCCACTCCTGTGTTTGCTAGGCCCCGGCATCGTCTCACAAGAGACAGCTATATCTGGGTCCTTTCAGCAAAATCTTGCTAGTGTATGCATTGGTGTCAGCATTTAGAAGCTGCTTATGGGATGGATCCCTGGATAGGGCAGTCTCTAAATGGTCCATCCTTTCATCACAGCTACGAACTTTGTCTCTGTAACTCCTTCCCTGGGTGTTTTGTTCCCAATTCTAAGAAGGGGCACAGTGTCCACACTTTGGTCTTCATTCTTGAGTTTCATGCATTTAGCAAATTGTATCTTATATCTTGGGTATCCTAAGTTTTGGGCTAATATCCACTTATCAGTGAATACATATTGTGTGAGTTCTTTTGTGATTGTGTTACTTCACTCAAGATGATGCCCTCCAGGTCCATCCATTTGGCTAGGAATTTCATAAATTCATTCTTTTTAATAGCTGAGTAGTACTCCATTGTGTAAATGTACCATAATTTCTGTATCCATTCCTCTGTTGAGGGACATCTGGGTTCTTTCCAGCTTCTGGCTATTATAAATAGGGCTGCTATGAACATAGTGGAGCATGTGTCCTTTTTACCGGTTGGGACATCTTCTGGATATATGCCCAGGAGAGGTATTGCTGGATCCTCCGGTAGTACTATATCCAATTTTCTGAGGAACCGCCAGACTGATTTCCAGAGTGGTTGTACAAGCTTGCAATCCCACCAACAATGGAGGAGTGTTCCTCTTTCTCCACATCCTCGCCAGCATCTGCTGTCACCTGAATTTTTAATCTTAGCCATTCTGACTGGTGTGAGGTGGAATCTCAGGGTTGTTTTGATTTGCATTTCCCTGATGATTAAGGATGTTGAACATTTTTTCAGGTGCTTCTCTGCCATTCGGTATTCCTCAGGTGAGAATTCTTTGTTCAGTTCTGAGCCCCATTTTTTAATGGGGTTATTTGACTTTCTGGAGTCCACCTTCTTGAGTTCCTTATATATATTGGATATTAGTCCCTTATCTGATTTAGGATAGGTGAAGATCCTTTCCCAATCTGTTGGTGGTTTTTTTGTCTTATTGATGGTGTCTTTAGCCTTGCAGAAGCTTTGCAGTTTCATGAGGTCCCACTTGTCAATTCTTGATCTTACAGCACAAGCCATTACTGTTCTATTCAAGAATTTTTCCCCTGTGCCCATATCTTCAAGGCTTTTCCCCACTTTCTCCTCTATAAGTTTCAGTGTCTCTGGTTTTATGTGAAGTTCCTTGATCCACTTAGACTTGACCTTAGTACAAGGAGATAGGAATGGATCAATTCGCATTCTTCTACATGTTAACAACCAGTTGTGCCAGCACCATTTGTTGAAAATGCTGTCTTTCTTCCACTGGATGTTTTTAGCTCCCTTGTCGAAGATCAAGTGACCGTAGGTGTGTGGGTTCATTTCTGGGTCTTCAATTCTATTCCATTGGTCTATTTGTCTGTCACTATACCAGTACCATGCAGTTTTTATCACAATTGCTCTGTAGTAGAGCTTTAGGTCCGGCATGGTGATTCCACCAGAGGTTCTTTTATCCTTGAGAAGAGTTTTTGCTATCCTAGGTTTTTTGTTATTCCAGATGAATTTGCAGATTGAACTTTCTAATTCGTTGAAGAATTGATTTGGAATTTTGATGGGGATTGCATTGAATCTGTAGATTGCTTTTGGCAAGATAGCCATTTTTACAATGTTGATCCTGCCAATCCATGAGCATGGGAGATCTTTCCATCTTCTGAGATCTTCTATAATTTCTTTCTTCAGAGACTTGAAGTTTTTATTATACAGATCTTTCACTTCCTTAGTTAGAGTCACGCCAAGATATTTTATATTATTTGTGACTATTGAGAAGGGTGTTGTTTCCCTAATTTCTTTCTCAGCCTGTTTATTCTTTGTGTAGAGAAAGGCCATTGATTTGTTTGAGTTAATTTTATATCCAGCTACTTCACCGAAGCTGTTTATCAGGCTTAGGAGTTCTCTGGTGGAATTTTTAGGGTCACTTATATATACTATCATATCATCTGCAAAAAGTAATATTTTGACTTCATCTTTTCCAATTTGTATCCATTTGATCTCCTTTTGTTGTCGAATTGCTCTGGCTAGGACTTCAAGTACAATGTTGAATAGGTATGGAGAGAGTGGACAGCCTTGTCTAGTCCCTGATTTTAGAGGGATTGCTTCAAGCTTCTCACCATTGACTTTGATGTTGGCTATTGGTTTGCTGTAGATTGCTTTTATCATGTTTAGGTATGGGCCTTGAATTCCTGATCTTTCCAAGACTTTTATCATGAATGGGTGTTGGATATTGTCAAATGCTTTTTCCACATCTAACGAGATGACCATGTGGTTTTTGTCTTTGAGTTTGTTTATATACTGGATTACGTTGATGGATTTCCGTATATTGAACCATCCCTGCGTCCCTGGGATGAAACCTACTTGGTCAGGATGGATGATTGTTTTGATGTGTTCTTGGATTCGGTTAGCAAGAACTTTATTGAGGATTTTTGCATCAATATTCATAAGGGATATTGGTCTGAAGTTTTCTATCTTTGTTGGGTCTTTTTGTGGTTTAGGTATCAGAGTAATTGTGGCTTCATAGAATGAGTTGGGTAGAGTACCTTCTGTTTCTATTTTGTGGAATAGTTTGTGAAGAACTGAGATTAGATCTTCTTTGAAGGTCTGATAGAACTCTGCACTAAACCCATCTGGTCCTGGGCTTTTTTTGGTTGGGAGACTATTAATGACTGCTTCTATTTCTTTGGGGGATATAGGGCTGTTTAGATCATTAACCTGATCTTGATTCAACTTTGGTACCTGGTATCTGTCTAGGAACTTCTCCATTTCATCCAGGTTCTCCAGTTTTGTTGAGTATAGCCTTTGGTAGAAGGATCTGATGGTGTTTTGGATGTCTTCAGGATCTGTTGTTATGTCTCCTTTTTCATTTCTGATTTTGTTAATTAGGATGCTTTCCCTGTGCCCTCTAGTGAGTCTGGCTAAGGGTTTATCTATCTTGTTGATTTTCTCAAAGAACCAGCTCCTTGATTGGTTGATTCTTTGAATAGTTCTTCTTGTTTCCACTTGGTTGATTTCGCCCCTGAGTTTGATTATTTCCTGCCGTCTACTCCTCTTGGGTGAATTTGCTTCCTTTTGTTCTAATGCTTTTAGGTGTGTTGTCAAGCTGCTAATGTGTGCTCTCTCAAGTTTCCTTTTGGAGGCACTCAGAGCTATGAGTTTTCCTCTTAGAAATGCTTTCATTGCGTCCCATAAGTTTGGGTATGTTGTGGCTTCATTTTCATTGAACTCTAAAAAGTCCTTAATTTCTTTCTTTATTCCTTCCTTGACCAAGGTATTATTGAGAAGAGTGTTGTTCAGTTTCCACGTGAAGGTTGGCTTTCTATTATTTATTTTGTTATTGAAGATCAGCCTTAGTCCATGGTGATCTGATAGGATGCATGGGACAATTTCAATATTTTCGTATCTGTTGAGGCCTGTTTTGTGACCAATTATGTGGTCAATTTTGGAGAAGGTACCATGAGGTGCTGAAAAGAAGGTATATCATTTTGTTTTAGGATAGAATGTTCTGTAGATATCTGCCAGATCCATTTGATTCATAATTTCTCTTAGTTTCACTGTGTCCCTTTTAGTTTCTGTTTCCATGATCTGTCCATTGGTGAAAGTGGTGTGTTGAAGTCTCCCACTATTATTGTATGAGGTGCAATGTGTGCTTTGAGATTTACTAAAGTTTCTTTAATGAATGTGGCTGCCTTTGTATTTGGAGCATAGATATTCAGGATTGATAGTTCCTCTTGGAGGATTTTACCTTTGATGAGTATGAAGTGCCCCTTCCTGTCTTTTTTGATGACTTTGGGTTGGAAGTCAATCTTATCAGATATTAGAATGGCTACTCCAGCTTGTTTCTTCATACCATTTGCTTGGAAAATTGTTTTCCAGCCTTTCATTCTGAGGTAGTGTCTATCTTTTTCTCTGAGATGAGTTTCCTGTAAGCAGCAAAATGTTGGGTCTTGTTTGTGTAGCCAGTTTGTTAGTCTATGTCTTTTTATCGGGGAGTTGAGTCCATTGATATTAAGAGATATTAAGGAAAAGTAATTGTTGTTTCCTGTTATTATTGTTGTTAAAGTTGGCATTCTGTTCTTGTGGCTGTCTTCTTTTAGGTTTGTTGAGGGATTACCTTCTTGTTGTTTCTAGGGCGTGGTTCCTGTCCTTGTATTGGTTTTTTTCTGTTATTATCCTTTGAAGGGCTGGATTCGTGGAGAGATAATGTGTGAATTTGGTTTTGTCGTGGAATACTTTGGTTTCTCCATCTATGTTAATTGAGAGTTTGGCTGGGTATAGTAGCCTGGGCTGGAGTTTGTGTTCTTTTAGTGTCTGTATAACATCTGTCCAGGATCTTCTGGCTTTCATAATCTCTGGTGAGAAATCTGGTGTAATTCTGATAGGCTTGCCTTTATATGTTACTTGGCCTTTTTCTCTTACTGCTTTTAGTATTCTATCTTTATTTAGAGCATTTGTTGTTCTGATTATTATGTGTCGGGAGGTATTTCTTTTCTGGTCCAGTCTATTTGGAGTTCTGTAGGCTTCTTGTATGTTCATGGGCATCTCTTTCTTTAGATTTGGGAAGTTTTCTTCTATAATTTTGTTGAAGATGTTTGCTGGTCCTTTGAGTTGAAAATCTTCATTCTCATCCACTCCTATTATCCGTAGGTTTGGTCTTCTCATTGTGTCCTGTATTTCTTGGATGTTTTGAGTTAGGATCTTTTTGCATTTTACATTTTCCTTGATTGTTGTGCCGATGTTCTCTATGGAATCTTCTGCACCTGAGATTCTCTCTTCCATCTGTTGTATTCTGTTGCTGATGCTCGTATCTATGGCTCCACATTTCTTTCCTAGGGTTTCTATCCCCAGTGTTGCCTCATTTTGGGTTTTCTTTATTGTGTCTACTTCCCTTTTTAGGTCTAGTATGGTTTTGTTCATTTCCATCATCTGTTTGGATGTGTTTTCCTGTTTTTCTGTAAGGACTTCTACCTGTTTGATTATGTTATCCTGTTTTTCTTTAAGGATTTGTAACTCTTTAGCAGTGTTCTCCTGCAATTCTTTAAGGGATTTTTGTGCTTCCTCTTTACTGTCTTCTACCTGTTTACCAGTGTTCCTTTGTATTTCTTTAAGTGTGTTATTAAAGTCCTTCTTGAAGTCCTCTACAATCATCATGAGATATGCTTTTAGATCCGTGTCTAGCTTTTCCGGTGTGTTGGGGTGCCCTGGACTGGGCGAAGTGGGAGTGCTGGGTTCTGATGATGGTGAGTGGTCTTGGTTTCTGTTAGTAAGATTATTACGTTTACTTTTCGCCATCTGGTAATCTCTGGGGTTAGTTGTTGTTGTTGTCACTGTTTAAAGATTGGAGCAGAAGCTGTGTTCCACTCACCAGCAGTCTCAAAATCCTGTGGCGGGGGTCGTGGGTAGCTGGCGGGTGTCAGCCGACCCTGTGCTCTAGCTACCCCGGTGCTGGTCCGGCTGGAAGAGGCCTGTGGCCCTACTCAGCCCAGTTTTCTGCTTCCCTAACTAATGCAGTCTCAGGTCCCACGCACGCAATTGGATTGGAGCAGAAGCTGTGTTCCACTCACCAGAAGTCTTAAGATCCTGTGGCGGGTGTTGTGGGTAGCTGGTGAGTGTCAGCCGACCCTGCGCCCTAGCTACCCTGATGCTTTTCTGACCGGAGAGGCTTGTGGCCCTACTCAGGCCGGATTTCTGCCTCCCCAACCAAAGCAGTCTCAGGTCCCGCGTGATTGGACTGGAGCAGAAGCTGTGTTCCACTCACCAGAAGTCTTAAGATCCTGTGGCGGGTGTTGTGGGTAGCTGGCGAGTGTCAGCCGACCCTGCGCCCTAGCTACCCTGCGCCCTAGCTACCCTGACGCATAGCTGGTCAGGCCGGAAGAGCTTTTGTTTTGTTTTGTTTTCTTTTCTTTTCTTGCTTGCTTGCTTGCTTGTTTGTTACTGTTGTCTTTGTTTTGCTTACGTGCCCATAGCATAACCATAATGTTTAAATCACCTCCCAAGGAGTTAGATGTCCAAGAGTGAGAACCCTAATGTCTATGCTCCTCAAGGCACTGTACTAGCTTGTGCTCCAAGGCCCAGATGTTCTTGAGCAGCCAGGACAGTAGCTAGTTTATGTGCCTCTCCTCAGTGTGCGTCTCCTCAGCATCCTTCATCTGCAGGTCTTTGGCATGTATTTGTTGGCATTTGCCAAAAAGAATGTTGCATTTTTCTTTAAAGGTTTCTTATTTGTTCTGAATGCGGGATAGTTTTTCATGGCCTCATATGCTATTTTTGAAGCAAGGCCCCATGTGGGACAGGAAATTATATTAAGGAGTTCATAGCCAAAAGCTTTTTAAAAATTAGTTTTGTGCTTATTTTGTGTCAGTAGATGAAACGTGGAAAGAAAAAAAAAACTTGAGGCTTTATGAGTGTGGTTGCTTAGAATGAGGCTAAGTTTTAAAAAGTGAGAGTGGGCTTCAGATGGCCAGTCTGAGCCACATAGCAAGATGTGGTGGTGGTGGGGCTATGAAAGGGTTACAGGAGAGAGGGGGGAGGTAAGGATGGAGGAAAGGAAGAGAGAAATCCTTCTTAAACTGTCTGTCTCCCACCTATCCGTCCAGCCTTCCTCCCCTCTAATAGGATTCTCTGCTTTGTCAGGGACTTACAGGTAGGTCTATTAATAGTGACTAAAGACCTGGGTTGCTCCTCCATGTTAAAACCAAGAGCCCATCCAGGTTAAAGTGGCTAAGACAAGGACTCTACTTTTCACTGGGTGACTGGTACTTTTCACTGGTAGAATTTTAGAAGAACATGTAAGATGGATGCTATTGCCTTGGCTATTCGTCTGAAGTGCAGATTCTATAATCCTTTCCATGGATGCTACATACATGTACAGATTAGTGTTAGGATACATAGGCAAGACTAATTCAGCTTTAGAGAAAGACCTTGAATTAGCTGGCCATCCTGATAAGAGTGTTGAAATACCTCCCACCTTTGGTAAGTGCTAGAGATCCAACCATCATGATCAAAGGATGAAGGAATACACAGTGGGCCTGGCTGTACTGACATACCCACCAATCCTTGTCTCCTCTAAGCCCTACAGCAGACTCCCATAACCACTGTTTTCTTCTTCTTACTCCAAGGGGAATTTTCAAAGGATCAAGGTGGGAGCCAGTGGGTTAATTATTACTGGTTGAGCAAAAGGCTCCCGGACTCAGATAGACATCTGTTTGAATACCATTTCTGCTCACACGTGGGTTTGGAAAACTTCAGCTTTCTAAGAATCAGATGCCCTGTCAGTTCTGCACAAGTTGAGTCTTATAGAGAAGATGTGTGGATTTAATAAGATGATAAAAATGAAACTCCTCATGTGCAGAGCATGGGGACAGAACTGGAAGGTTATAAGTATCAAATAATTATAATTCTAAGTATTGTTTTCTATATGATACAAACTCAACATACACAGACTAATGTGATTCTTGAAAGCCTTATGAAGTTGACATTTTTTTTAAATCTTATTCTTGGTGTTGTAGAAAGGATTTGGAGAAAGAAAGTAAATACATTACCTGGGACCAGGTAGTTAGCTTCTCTAAACCCAGTGCACCTCCTGTCTAGGACAGGGCTTCCAAAGAGCAAGTGTGGATATGGCTTTCTGTGATGGATAGGGACCACAGGGAACCTGCTAGGTGGCCACGGCTGAGTGTATGCTCTCACGGTTCCCCACAGATAGCCCAGGAGTCACTGGCCATTAACCCTGGGTCATAGAGAAATACAGCTGCTGTAGTTTTAGAAGAAAAAAATGTGCTTATTTACTTGAACCAATAAGAAAAATGCCAGTTCCTGTGGGAAAGGGTGGGAGGTGAGCACAAGGCAGGGATGCCAGGGGACAGACTCTATCAGGATCAGGAGAGGGAGTGGAGACAGGATGAAGTGGCAGAATGAGGCATTGGCCTTCTTTTATCTTTTTTTAACATGTCACATGCTCTCAGCTCTGAACTTTTGTGCATTGCTAGTCTATTCGTATTCATTTATTCACTCAGTGCATGCTTTTGAGGCCCTCCTATGGGCTAAATGATTCTTTTCTGTGCTGGGGTAAGAGCTATGAGCAAGATGGACAGGTGGGCGTGGTTAGAGCTGAGCATCGAGATGCAGAAGCAAGGGTAGAAAGAAGACAAGACTCAAAGAAGCAAATGAGTAGAGGAGATTCTAAACTTAAGGTCTATTAACTACTTAGAAGAAGCAAGATAATGGAAAGCCAATTCCAATTCTCAGATCAAGTGACCCAGCACAGGTGTCCATCAGTTTGCTGTTGTTGCTGAGGTATGTTTGTTTGCTTTTGGATTTTTTGTTGATGTTTGGTGTCAGACATTAAGGCTCTCTCTAGTGTACCCCTGTCTCCCAAACTTTGATCTGTTTGTATTCTCCCTAACTGTTGTTCCTGCTCCTGGTTTTCTTCCTTAACACTTGCACACACGTGCTCAAGTGCACACACACACACACACACACACACACACACACAATTTGGGGATTTTAATGAATGAGAATGATTTGTGCTGCAGCATATGGCTACTTTAATTAAGCAAAGGGAATCATTTTAGTACCGTAATAAATAGCGCATGATTTATCAGGCCCCTCATGTGTCTTTTACAAGTATGCCATGTGGGCTATGTAAATCTCTGGATCTTTAGAAAGGGTGGAAACAATCCCTGTTGGATTGGTGAAAATCAGTGCATGCCCCGTGGCATAATCTGTGGGTTCCCAGGGCACCTTATAAACCATAGGAACTGAATAGGGAGAGTGGGAGTGCAAAATGGCCACCAGCTCTACTGTGGGCTCTACCTTTCTATGGGCAATGCAGGAGATCCAGGGACACTGCCACTCACTGAAGAGGCAGGGCTCTGTAGAAGGAGATGTTACTTGGAGAAACAGAAACTGGCCCTGGCCTCTGGGACTTTGTTGCTAAGCATTTGTTCAGGGCTGGAGAATTTGAATCCACCCAGGAGAAGAGGCAGACTAAAAATAATCCAGGAGTAAAGCAAGCTGAGCCCGTGTGTGCAGTAGAAACCCAGCAACAGGGAGATGTGGAAAAGAAACCAGAGAGTTAGAAACGGATCCTGAGTTAGCTACCCTGTTGGAGTCCAGGGCTTTTGCTAAACAGAGATGCCCTGAACCCTGAGAGAGCTGGCACTTGGCTCTGAGACTACTTGGCATGATGTTCGAAGGACGCTCCTGGGTTGTCACTCCCTTTATCTGGGGACAAGGACGGCTGCATGTAATTTTGTGAGACTGAACTATCCCTCACACGTCTCTCAAATGTGTTCTTCACAAATAAACTACATTTGACGATCTCCAAATGGGAGCAGGACAGAGAAAGATTCATGGATCAAATGGAAGTAGTACTATTGAGTCTGAGGGGAAACATCAGGGCAAAAGGAGTGTGGGAGGCGACATGAGCAGAAATGGAGGGTCAGTCTGTCATGTGCAAGGCCTCTCGTTACATTTTATGTGTGTGTACCCATGTGGAAGACACCGCTTATGTCTCTCCATCTCCTGAGGCATCAAGAGGACAGCGATACAATGAAGCCTGTGGGAGAGAATGTTTATGGGAAGGATGCATCAGTCTATTCTGATTTCAAGGACAGGCCAGATGAAAAAGGAGATAAGACAGTATAAAGAGCCTCCAAGGCTTTATGGGCACACTTTAAAATATAAAGGTACATTTTCTGAAATCTGTTTGCAATATTAAGACCCTGTGTTTGGCTGTTTGTGCTTGATCAGACTCCGTCAAATGGTCCCCTGAGAATCTCTGTATGGCTGATTTCCTAGTGCCCAAGATTCCACATGGCCAACAGCCCATTCCTCATCTGTCCACCCTGGCATGCATCTGATTCCTTTCTGTAGTAAAGCCACCAGCATGCATCCAGGCATCCAAGTCCTAGATGCACTACTGTTTGTAGATCCCTCCTTCACACTGTATCAATAGCCAGTCCACAAGTCAACTTCCTAATGCTTTCTTCTGTCTCTCAACTTCTTTTTTACTTTCTCTTCCTGAAATGCTTCAGTAATGCCCCACATGGGTCCTTGGCTCCAGATTGGTACCCCTGAGGTTCAGATGGAACACTAGTACCATCTCATATTTTGCTTAACACTCTCCGTAGACTCTTCATTGGACAAAGCAATGGGTACTTTTTAAGTGTTGCAGGATGTTTTTGATTGGGGCCCCAAAGCATTAGGTAAGAACTGAGTCCCCAATGAGTTCCCTGCTTGGTCAGTTACTGTCTTCATCTCTGGCAACACTAAAGAGCTCAGTGCCTATTTGAGTCATGTGAAATGCAATGCCACAGAGTGTCCAAGTCACTTCACATGTTCCATGAGCTGGCTCTGCACTCTCTTCTGTGGGTTACCTGTTCTTCCTCTTGCCACTCTCTCCCTCAGGCTGTAGTTGGGTACCAGGATGACTGATCTGCTCCAAGCTTCTCACGTATCCAATGCTCCAGGCTTTCATCATCTTGTCAATGCCAACCCCATGCTAGGACACCTTCCTCTCCTCACTTTCCTCAGCCCCTCAAGATCCTGGGCAGACAGCGACTCCTACCATACATAGGCTCCTCGGAACCCCATATTGGGCCAGCTGTCTTTGTTCTCTGTTCCATGAACTTCATGGGCATAACTTGTCCTGAGGTGGACTGTGCACATGGTTTCCCCCAGGAGACTGTCAGCTCCATGAAGAGCAGACTGTAGCTCATTCATCTGTCTTTGGCTCCTGACATGGTGCCTGTGCCTGGTGTGTAGTGAATGTCTGGTCAGTCTTACTGAGCTGTGGAGCATGGAACTCAGAGCATGTCTCTTCCCTGCTCTCTGCACATCACCCACATCCTACGGTGTCACCTCGAAAGTCACTGAGCACTTGTTTACCCCGTGACCTCAGACTGAGGATACTGGGGACTTTTCTTGGGGAACTCAGGCTGACTGGTAAGGACCAGACCAATGGCGTTCACTTCCTCTTCTGCTCCTCTCCTCCCCTTCCCCATCTCCTCTTACTCACTTCCTGTCCCCTCCCACTAAGTCTAATGTAACATCAGTACCTCTATCACAGAGAAAAATGACATGAGAGACCCCCTATGCAGGACCAGTGAGCAGTGGAAGTGGGATGCCGAGTCTTTAAGTGATGGGCAGCTTTTGGAGGAAGAGATGGGGGTGGGGATGGACTTGTTTCTACAAATGGGCCTGAGCTTCTTCATCCCTTCTCTCTGACCGGAGCCTGTCTGAGTCACTTAGCACCCAAGACTCAGAGGACAGAAAGACCTTGGTCATAGTGTTCTTGGGGGATGGGGTCAGTAATTAGATAATATTTTCAAACCAATGTAAAAATTATGTCAGCGCTCAACTGTGTCCTGTTCGGTTTATATACTCACAGTCTGTCTAACTCCTACCTTTCAGAATATGACTGATGATAGTCTTTATAGGGGTAAACGAGGCCATTAGAGGGAGTTCTAACCCAATGTGACTGGTGTCCTTACAAGAAAAGTGAATTTGGACAAAGATATAATTACAGAGAGGAGACCAGGAAATGACTTCTCAAGAGGCCACAGAGGAAAGCAGCCCTGCCCACATCTGGATCTCAATTTTTTTTTTTTTTGGCTTCCAGATGTTTGAGAGGATACATACCTGTGGTTGAGGATACCACTATGAGCCATTTTAGTACAGCGGGCCTAGCAATCAGGTAGGCGTATTCGGGAGATCCTGGGGACTCTGACAGGCCTGACTGTTGTTATATCATCTCTTGGAGGGTTTCCTGAAATATCCCCATAGGCTCCTGGTGCCTATTTAAGGAGCCTCTTGTTTTCATAGTCCCCGCCCCCCACGCCCCAACTTCCTGTTGCCTGTGTAAAGGTGCTGGGATTACCAACTCTATCTCAACTAGGCTTTAAACATCATCCTGCCTTTCACATTTGCAGGGCTTGAGACAGGGATGGTGCCCAGTAAACAAAGAGTGACTTGATGAGTGGGCTCTGCTCAGGGTGTTTCCCACCAGTAGCTCTCCTGCTTGCACACTGCCCTGGCTTGGGGCTCTTAGCTCCCCTCCTCTCCAGGGCCCTGGCAATGATGGGAAACAGCCCTCAGAGGGAGGAGGTTAGAGATGCAGTGGCCTAGATGGACGAAGCAAGATGATTGGTCCTTGTCTTGTCAAATGATATGATTGGCTGGCTTGCTGGCTGAATATACCCCTGTGATTGGCTCTCCAGGCAGTAAAGGAGGAGAATGAATCCCTTCCCTTTAGGCGGTTCCTGCCAGCTTTCTGGGTGGATGAGCAGAGTCTGCGGTTGCTGAGCTTGCTTGTCAAGTCTGTTTGCTTCAGCCTCAAGGTGCAGAAACTACACACAGCCCAGAGCACCAGGCTCTTCTCCAGACCCGCAGGAAGGGGATTAGCTGCGGGTCAGTAGGGGTCTAACACAATCTTTCTCTGTCGGGCAAACAAAACAACTATTGATATTGCTGCTTTCTGGTCTTAACCCTTTTAACTGGGGGCAGAAAATCAAACCATCTACACCCCGGGCCCTCTCTGTTTCTCTTCTGCTTTGGATTCTTTCTCCCTCTCAGGATTGGACCCGTGCTTTCTTTTTCCTGCAAGTTAAAACTGTAGCTTTTCACCTGGTCTGCCAAATCAGAAAGGATTAGCAAGGAGGTGAGGCTACCCATCCTTAGCGGTCTTGGCGTGCTCCCTGCTATTCCAGCAGCCCCAGTAATATTGGGAAGTCTGCAAAATGGTAATCATTATCATTATAATTATGTTTTCAAAACTGTATTATTAATTAATTAATGAGTTGATGAATTTTTGTCTCACATTTTACAAGAAATGTCCGCTGGGGCATTCAGTGGCTTGATCAATATTGAAGGGATTGCTATACACCTAGGGGACTTACAGACCCAATAGATGAGGTGCGGGACTACCACTGTGGATTTGGGGAAAGAGCTGTGTATTAATGCATTCAAGGCATTCCACAAGCTTAATTCCACAGAGTGGAAAATCATCACCCAGTCCTTCTTTTCTGACTTGTCTCAGAAACTTATTCCTTGTGCTCACTGGGCATGCATCTGCTCCCTGGAGGCTTCTGATCTGGACAGGACTCAGTAAGTGACATCTGTGGTTCTAGGTGAGGATAATGGCTGGCAGGGCATACCCTCTTTCTTTGCTTTTACACTCTGGCAGAGGCCTGGAAAGCTGAACCCATTCATTGGCCATTTTCTCCAAGGGACTTTCCCCGAGCGACCCACTTCAACATTTATGCCAGGCTTCATGTCCTTGACACTTTCCTGGTCCATTCTTGATCTCCTGTTGTACCAGGTAGACTTCCCATGTGTTCATTTCAGTCTGGTCAAAATGGCACTGAGTTTAAAAATATAAATAGTAAAACTGCTTTTCAGGGAAAAAAAAAACCACAAATAACTAGGCTGAATAAACAGATATGTCTGATGGTGGCCTGACCTTGGACTTGATCCCAGTCATTCCTCATGAGTCATCTCTAACCATTGCAGGTTGGGTCTCTGCATACCAGTGGAGGTACCTGTTATGAGTGACAGAAGCTACAGGCCTTACTTACTCATGGGAAACATCCTTAACAAAGAGTTTCACATGTCCCTAGTAGACAGTAAGCACTCTCTAGATGACAGGAGCCATGACTTTTAGCCAAGAGGGGAAGGGGACAATGAAAGAAGGCTTCAATACATTTCCTTCAAGTTCCCAGGAACATCCTTTTCAGTTGGGGTTCACACTTGTCTATCCTAAGGGACAAGGAGTCTCTACTGACTGTCAGTTGACGATGGAGATCCCATGGGAGACAGGGATATAGGAATGTGTCTCTTGAACCTTTTGTGCTGTAGTATCTTGAAGGATCCTTCTGAGACCTGTGTGTTTCCTTCTGGGGTCTTAATATGAAATTGTGCTCTTGGACTGAACTTGAGCTTTTACTAGTGACTAATCCAGGTGACCACTAAAGACTTGCTCACTCTGATTTCATAGGTCTCAAACATCATTACACAGGAGTGATACAGGAATGATTTAAAGCATCAGAAATCTGTGCTGGGGTGATGTCTTAGTCTATAAAGAGCCTGCTGAGCAAGCTTGGCATGGTGGTACACATCTGGAACTTTAGCTCCCAGAGGATGGAGACAGGCAGATCCAGGAAGTTTATAGGACATCCAACCTAGGTAATCAGTGATGCAGTCTCAAAAATCAGGTGTGGTGGGGCTGGGAAGATGGCTGAACAAGTAAAATGCTTGCCAACCAAACATAAGAACTGGAGGAATGAGAATCTGGATCCTCAGTACCCAGGCAAGTCTTTGGTAGGTATAGGTAGCCGGCCTGTGATCCCAGTGCAGGAAACAGACACAGGGAATCCTTTTGCACAAGCTGGATAATCAGACTACATAAATTGGTGAGCTCTGAGTTCAAGTGAAAGACCCAAGCCTGAGTATATAAGGTAGGAACAGTTAAAGAAGAAACCAGATGTCAACCTCTGGCCTCCATAAGCCTGTATATGTGTCTTATTTTTGATTTCATTGTTATGAAGAGACATCATGTCCAAAGCAACTCTTATAAAGGACAATATTTAATTGGGGCTTATCATCAAGGCAGGAAGCATGGCAGCATCCAGGCAGGCATGGTGCTGGAGAAGCCGAGAGCTCTACATCTTGTTCTGAAAGCAAACAGAAGAAAACTGACTTTTCCACATCGGGCAGAGCTTCAAAGCCCACCCCCACAGTGACATACTTCATCCAAACAAGGCTACACCTCCTAACAGTGCCATTCCCTATGGGCCAAGCATATTCAAACCACTACATTCTACTCCCTGGCCCCCATAGGCTTGTTCAAACACATGAATCTATGGGGGCCATACCTAGTTAGGCATAGCATAATGCAAAATACATTTAGTTCAACTTCAAAAGTCCCATAGTTTCAAGCAGACTCAATAATGTTAAAAGTCCAAATTTCAAAGTGTCTTCTGAGATTCATTCAATCTCTTAACTGTAATACCCTATAAATTTAAAAAGTAGATCACATACATCTAACATCACAGGATATACATTACTATTCTAAACAATATAGTGAGAAAATCCTGGACAAAACCAAGAACAAAAATCAGTTGGGCAAACTCCAAACTCTGTATCTCTATGTCTGATGTCCAGTTCTTTTCAGCATTGATGATTGCAGCAAACTTCTTTCTCTTGGGCTGGTTCCGTTCCCTGTTAGCAGCTTTCCTCAGCAGGTATCCCATGAGTCTGGCATTTCTAACATCTTGGGGTATCCTAGGCAACTTCAACTTCACAGCTTCTTGTTCCAGTGTCTGGAACATCTATACATGATGTGTGATCTTCTGGGTTCCTCCAAAGGGCTTGGGTCATATTTCCTGCTCTGTCCTCTGTCACACTCCAAGGTCTGGTTGATTCCACTCCATTGCTGCTGCTATTCTTGGTGATCATCTTGGTACTGGTGTCTCCAAATACACTGGAGTCTTCTGCTGCAATTAGGCTTCATCAATAGCCTCTCATAGGCTCCCTTTATGGTACCAAGCTTCAACTTCTTTGCATGACCCCTTAGTCCCAGGCCTAGTTGCACCTGAGGCTACACCTTCACCAATGGTCTTCCCTGGCCTCTCACAGTGCCAAGCCTCAGCTGTTCTTCATGACCCCTCATGCCTTCAAAACCAGTACCACCTAAGGTGACTCTTACACATTACCAAGTCCAGCTGCAGCACAAGGTAAAACCTTAGCTATCTCTGGAGCATGGATTCTTTATGTTCTTAGAAAACACTTCTCAGAATGCACCTCAGTGATGCTGGTCTCTTCTTAGTCATTGCTAATTTCTTAGCTCCAGCTAACCAGCATCAATTGTCCCAGTAGTCTCTTCTATTCTTGACTCCAAAGCCAGAGATAAATCACCAAAGCTGCTGAGTTCTGGTGCTGGCACATGGTCTCCTTGTTCTACTACATTATTATCAGCTTTCTGTTTTCCAACTCCTTCACACTGCCTACTCTTGGCTACCCTGGAAAGTGCTCTGCAGATTGACCTTGAGTTCTTCATGGCTGTGTCTTCTGAATGCTGGGATTAAAGGCATGGCATCCCCATGCCTGGACTTACGCTTTTCTTCATCTAGAACTTGCTCTGTCCCAGGCTGGTCTGGAACTCAGAGATCTGCTTGCCTTTGTCTCCAAGGTGTGTACCACCATGCCTGGGCCTAAGCTTTTAATAACTTCTCACATGATATAACTCCCCCTCATACAACTGCAAATGTATAAAACAATAAGATTAGCTGGGTAGGATCTTGCCTCAAGGTGACCACTTCCTAAATTTTATTTAATATCCTTGAACATGGGATTCTGCTTCATTCCGTTTCCTGGTGCGCCTTTACTCTTTGAATCATACTTTTTGTATTTTTTCCTTTCTATGCTTGATACTTTTCATTAAAATGTTCTTCATCCAAGTGAATTTTAGTAACCACACAACAGAATTTATACCAGGCTGTTCTTGGACTTCCTTTGTCAAAGCAATTAATCTAAATCTCTTCACCTTAGCCTCAGGCAAACTCTTTGGACGATGGCAAAAAGCGCCACATTCTTCACCAAAATATCACAAAAACAGTCTCTAGGCCACATACTAAATGTCTTCTCCTCTGAAACCGCTTGAGCTGGGGCCCCACAGTTGAAAACACTCAAGAATACCATCTTCCATGCTTCCACTAGGATGGCCCATTATGCCCCACGTAAAGCATTCTGCTGTTTACAAAGTCCCCAAATCCACATTCCTGCGAACACAAATATGGCCTACCACATCAAAGTCCTCGTCACTGGTACCAACCTCTGTCTTAGTTTGGGTTTCACTGTTATGAAGAGGCACTTGAACAAAGCAACAATAAAGGGCAATACTTAATTGGGGCTGGCTTACAGGTTCAGAGGTCCAGTTCATTATCATCAAGGCAGGCTATGCATGGAGTTACTGAGAGCTCTACATCTTGTTCCTAAATCAAACAGGAAGAGACTGACTTTTCCACATTGGGCGGAGCTTCAAAGCCTACCCCCACAGTGACACACTTCCTCCAAACAAGGCCACACCTACTGACAGTACCACTCTCTAGTGGCCAAGCACGTTCAAACCATCACAACATGTCTGTGCATACTGCACCCCCACACATGTGCAAGCATGCACACACACACACACACTCATGCATTAAATATATAAGATTCAGAATGACTGAGATGGAGAGCAAAAGTCCATTTCTGACCCTCATATGCACATCCACAACAAGTAAATTTTAACATAGAAACCACCAGAAACTTATTCACTAGCAGTTTGAGAGAGCAGAAGTCAAAAGTGAGGGCTGGGGAGGCCAATGGCCCCTTCTTCACCTTGGGCAGCCTTACGATCCTATTGGCATGGGGGGGGGGCTCCTCTAGCTGCTACCTCTATATCAGATGTTCATCTACTCTAGCTACTGTTCTACTAAGGGCAGGCGGAAGATGTTGGCTTAGGGACCCGTTCTTTGACAGGATGACCTGATGTTAGCTTAACTAATTACACCTGCAATGCCTCTTTCCAACTTAAGGTCACATTCCAAGATACTTCATCGTATCTTTGGGGAAGAGGATATCAGTCACCATGGACAGGTTTCTCTCCATCCTGCCCAGCATGGGCTCACCCAGTGCTTCTGCATGACCTTGGATACATGAACCCAAAGCAGGGAACAAAGAGAGTTCTTATGTGAACAGTCCCTGCAGCCGAGCCTGTCTGTCCTGAGTGGGTCACATACTTAGCCTTGGACCATCTCCTCTGAACAATACTGTGCCTCCAGTCTCCTGCTCCATGAGCATGTCATGACTCTGGTTCACTCCAACTAGCTCTTCTTGCAGAGTCCTTCTTCCTTGGTCTGGGGTGGGGAATATCTGGTGGCCCACCCACTTCCAGTAATGCTGAAAGAAGGGACAGAGGCAACTATGTACGCTGTTCTCCTGCCTGGGCTTATTTATCACACTCCTATTTTGCTTGTGTCAAAGGAGACAAGTTGATGGCTTTCTTATTTTTTTTCCAAAAAGATCTAAATGTTCCCTAATTAACCTATTAGTTTTAATTATACACCCATAGCCATTTATTTGCTGATCTGAAACCCACAACACCCTGGATTCAAAGAAAAGATTCCCCACCAGCCCCCACCCTTTCTCTTCCCCTGTGAAGTGTTTAAATCACTTGTCAACACACAGGGAATAATAATAATAAAAAGAGTGACATCTGATCTGAGAACAGGGGAGTGGAGCCGAGGAACAAAGCCCACTGCAGGAGCTGAAGGCAGCCTCCTCCATATTCATCAGGAAGGCACCAGCTGAGGCCTCCCCTGGTGTTGCCCAAGGCGAGCAGGGACAAGCTGGCCTGCTGGTCGGAGCTGACTGCTCCACATCCGGTGCCACTAGGACTTTATGGCTCATGTCTTGCATCAGGACCTGTGGAGACCACACGGGTGTTGCTATTGTCAGTTTCTGTTTGGTGAAGATCCTTGACAAATGAAGTTTATTTCTGAGACAACTCTCTCTGAGTGTAGCCCAAATAAAGAAAAAAGGCACCACACACACACACATACACACACCACAGAGGCACACATATGTGCAACACACACACACACAAACACATATATTTATATTTGTTTTGTGAGAAAATCAGAATGATGGTAAGTCATAACCACCACAAGTATTACTGGTATGTCATTGAAAGTAACTCACTTATAGATGTGATAAAAAATAAGATAGATTGTTATTACTTACAATTTCTATGTGTAGTCAGCAATCCACCCTTTTCCCATTCTGCTGAAGGAATGCTGTCAGAATAACAGGGAGAAATTATTACTATAAAGTTATGTACTATAGTTGTTACATGTAGATTCTTCTATTTATTTATGTGTAAAACTACAAACATAAGCATGAGTACCAGTATTAGCCAATCTGATTGTTAGTATTTCTACGTGGTGTGCTAAACATTAGGCATCTAGGCTACTTAATCCCAACAACTTTCTGAACGTGTCTATCGTGTGGTTCCATCTTATAGACAGGTAGCTTGAGTCTTGAGGAGGACAAGTAACTGCCCCCATCACAAGACCAGTGCATTATTGAACCAGGGTGCAGGTTCTTTTGGATTCTCAAGGGCCTGACTGTGATCTTTCTAGAGTGATCATATGATAAAGCAGTTAATTTGAAAATGTCGGTGCTGACTTTGGGTGACAAATTACTTATGACATCCTGCACAGATTAGCCTGAGTTTGCTGGTGGAGAAAGACAAGGGGGAGGGGTGTGAATGCCGGGAAGCCAATGTACAGGTCTTAGTGTCACTTTGTATTGTGACCTTGATCAAGTCACTCCTGGCAATACCCAGGTCATCCTCCAGGGATCCCTTCCAGGTAGATGAAGCTTTAGGCATCTGTATTGAGTGTCAAGGAGAGCTGGATTAGAAAGGGGAGTGTCTGAATTCTCTCTACCAGAGGAAATGTGAGCAAAGGGAGGTATGGTGGGCTTCTGCAGCAATCAGGCCAGTGTTCCAGCACCTGGTCAGAAGGAATCAGGTGTGCCAAGGAGAAGAGATCGGTGTCTCTTGAAATGCCACAGAGGAAGATGCTGCATCCCAAGTAAAGGCATAGGCACCAGAGGTCCTAAGGCAGTGGTGGGGACTAGAATGGTCTTTAACAAGGGCATGGAAAAAATGTAATGATTGTGCAAGGCAGAAGGACTGAGGGAGATATGAAAAACAAGAGATTTGACCAAAGATTTAAAAGAAGATGAGAATCTCCTGAACTGAGTACAAATTTTGTATGTTCCCTCACTCACTGGAGTCCCCTGGACCCCACACATCTCCTCCAGATCTGATTAACATCTCACTGCAATGACCCTAACTAAAACAGAATCACTGTCCCAAAGTATCCTTCCTACGAGACAAGGCTTTACTGAAGCTATCCTGCAGATTTTCTGGAGTTCTGGGAGCCAAGATTGGTCTCTTTCAGGTCTAGGAGAAAGTCATTAGGTTTCCTCACCTGGATGTCTGCTTCACATATAGTGTTCCTGTGTACAGAATCCTCCGCTCCATCCCGCTGGAAGTGCAGGCCAGTTTGATCAGAACATCCTAAGCAGATCCATCAGACTGGCTGTCATCCTGAAACTCCATCTCTGATAGAGGATGGAGGAGTCTATTTGCAGCCATGCAGGACCTATAAAGAGAAGTTGAAGAAATAATTAAATGGCTAATTTGACACTTGGTCCTTTCTTCCCAATCTCTGTTCACCTAAGATACATAAAACCTAATGAATCGAGCGTTGAGCTGGACCAAGCCATCTGCCATTTCAAGCTTGGGAGTCTCCCTCCACTCCTTTTCTCCTCCAGGTTCCAGAGTATGGCCGCCCTTTCTACACTTTGCTGGGGGAGCTTCCCACAGGAGTCACAGCTCCTTCCTCTTGGCTGAGATTCATCAATAACAACCTGTTCCATTTCACTTCTCTGTTTAAAATGGACCCACAAGTCTAGGGACTGAGTTAACTGTACTAACACCACATTTGTCTGGGAATCATTAGAATTAAAAAAAAAACACACACACACAAATAACAACTCCCCCCAAAAACAAAAACAAAACAAAACAAAACAAAACAAAACAAAACAAAACAAAATCCTGAACTTGACAACTGATGCTTATCTTTTCAGGAGCCAAAATAACTTCTTTTAAAAACTTATCATTTTTAGCAGTCATTTTTCAAAAGCACGTTATGCATTTGCCTTCTCCTTTTACTAGAGACTCCTGATTGTCCTCTGGTGGGATGTAAACTGACTGCCTCAGTTACCTAAGATCAGCTTTCACTCCCCTGGCTGTGCAATGTCCATCTTTGATGGCTGGCGTCTTTGACTGTTTCTGCATGTTCTGCTGTAGGTAGTGCAGAACTTAGAAACCCATTTTCTGAGCTGGTATATCCAGATGCATCACTGGGTCCTTCTCCAGGGCCCTGAAAGGCCAGGTGCTGGGTACAACAGAGGTAGAATGTTGTGATGGCTGGATTGGAGTGGTCAAATGCTTTGGAGATTATTGGAGTGTGTGATTTGTTTTTATTGGACTGATGGAAAAACTATGGAAATTTCTAGTTAGGGGCACTCACTGTATGTTAAATCTCCAGTCCTTTCTGACAGGCAGAATGTCACAGAGCAAAAGACAGGAAATGAGTGAATTTGTTCCACCAGACTCTGTTAGGCCTGCTCACATACTGCATTTACATCTCATTCTATGATCTAGAGATGCAGAGACACCTGCCCCTATGTTATTGAGAGCTAAAGGGAAGATCAACAGTGGTAGTAATGGATTTCAGAATAAGAGTCCAACTCAAGTATCCCTGGCATTAAAGCCTATTGCCATTTTGTTCAATATGCTTTCCTAAAAATTAAGATTCTCTTTAGTAATGAATAAGATGTTATAGAAGTTTCAACATAAATATTTTAGCAGCAGGGATGCTCTTGTTAAAGAACTAAGCTTTTGTAGGCCTGAAGGTTCTATTGGAACACCAGAGCTTCAAGGAATCCACATTGAGAAGCATCGTATCCAGTCCTTTCTGTTTCTTCAGATAGGTACCAAGATAGCACCTATGATGTGGGAGTTTGCATCTAGGCTAATCATGTGAAGAAAGTGATGGCCTAGATGGTCGTACCCCAGAAGGTGCATAAAGCAGGCATGAAGCTCAGCTTAAGCCTAATTGTCCTCTATGGTCTCTCTCTTATTCAAGAGAGAAACTGGGTATTATGGGCCTGCATCCTTGGGACCCAGGCTTTTCCTAGTTGATAACTGTCTCTCTTCTCCTTGGCACAAATTGGCTCTGTCAGTCTGGGAGGCAATTTTCAGTAGAACATCCAGCATCCATAATCTGTAAGACATATTTGAGGACTCCTGCCTGAGTCTCATTGGCCAAATGACCCAGGAAGCCTAGAGGGGCAGCACCACTGACTTCTTGCCCAGACCTAGATATACAACCAGTTGCTGACCCAGATGGGGTAAACAATCAGTTGCTGACCTCCATACTCAGATTGCGGCACATAATCGGTAGTAGCTGCAGGTGGGCTGATTTGAAGATCTGGTTAGTGAAGGATGGGTTTAAGTTTATAGTCTGGAGTCAAGAAAAGTGGGTTATAATAATTCCACCTCTAGAGAAATTAAATTAAAATGTCCTTTCATATTCTTAAGCCTGAAATCTCTAAGCTGCAAACATGGAGACTCAACAGGATCTTACAACAGGGTGGTACAAGTCTAACATAGAGCAGTGCCTGTCTGGGGCCTGACACATTGTAAGAACTTCACATTGGTTGGTCACTGTTGCTAAGGTTGTTGTTCCTATCATTACCTAATCAGGCAGGATTAGGAATCAGAAATAAGCCAGAGTAATAATTAAAGAGCAGAAAGCTACATAGGACCCAGTTATAATATTTAAATTAATTTAACGATAATTAGTGTAATTATTCAAATTTTATTACGGAATGCCAAGCCTGGGGCTTACTCTCCCAGTGGAGATACCAAGTGGCTGGACATTTTGTATTTGGACACAAGAAAAAGCTAAGTAGACCTCTCTGTTGGCAGAAGTCAGCCATGACGACAGATAAATCTCATTAAGATAGAGGAAGAGGGGGAGGAATTAAAGAGAGGGTTCTAAGAGGACTATCCTCTCTTAGCCAAGAGGAGACACCTGTAAAAAAGAAGCTAAGAAGAAATAATCAACATGGGCGAAGGAAAGTCAAGAGGTCTCAAGGCCAGGGAGAGAGGAGTCAAGAATGAGGGGTGGGCTCGTGTTGAATGCTTTGTCGGCCGAGCATCTGACACTGAGGTTGTTGGACCTACACCTGACCAGCTTTATGCCGGGAACAGGCACTGAAACCTGATTTGTGCTGGTGGCTATAGAGGAGATGAGGAGGAATGGATGTCCATTATTAGCACAGAGCATGCTTTTCCGGTGTTTTTTATGAGACCTCTCTATGGGGATTAGAATAATTGTGCGTTCTGATGATAAACACAATGGTAGGAAGGGAAAAAGAGGGCCCCTCCTCAGAGGGTGCACTGGGAGTACCTCTGGGAGTGGATTTCATTACGAGGGAAGATAGGACTTAAAAGTCTGCGGAAGTGGATTTCCTTGTAATGCCTGATGCAGCTACTATCAAGGTAATGGAGCACTGGACACAACTTTCTCTGCCATGTACTGTGCTGCACAATCATTGTCTCACGTCACACAGGGACTGTCCAGACCCCTGGGACACTTGCCTGCCCAGGCAAGCTTGGGGTGACGCCCAGTCTGGTCTTACTGCCAAGTGCCATGGGACAGGTGGCCTGGGATGAATCAGACAGCTAATTAGCACTCTGTCCCCGCCTAAAAGGAGCCAGAGACGTATAAATTGCTCCCAAGAGGGAAGAAAAGAGGCAGAGAAAAGGGGAGGTAGGGAAATCAACAGAGGTTACATCAGAAAACAACATCATCCAAACAGCCTCACATCCCAAGCCTGCGTGTCTCCCCCAGCACAGTTGCAGAGGTGGCTGGCACCCCAAGGGCCCTGAGATAAGGCACCTTGACATCTGTGCCTCATTATTAGAGTGAAGTGCCACCTCCCTGCCCAAGTGTGGCTGGAGATTACTGTCTCATATCTCCACTGTTTCTGGTCACATAACTCTGAAAATTTATTATAGAAGGTTCAACACTCCACTTGCTCCTCAGCAAACCCATGTTTTCCCCCTAGTAAGAATCCCACCAAAGCAGTAGCCAATTCAGTATCAGCCTCAAGGAGGAAGAGAACAGTGGAGAGCAATGCCTCAGAGCAGACAGTGATAAGGAAAAAGCTACCCAGTTGTGGTTTAATCATGGATCAGCCACTAATGTCTTGCCTGCCTCTGAGGGGACCAATCAATTTCCTTTTGAGGGACTTGGGAACATGAAAGGTCCAACTACCTACATTTCTGACATTGAAGAATCCACGACTCCTAAAACATAACTTTTATGTTCCTGTCCCTGCATCCTGACTTTTGAGTATAGCATTGCTGCTGATCTCAGTTCTGTGTGGGCAGACATAGTGAGAGAGAAACTGGAGGTGGGAAGAAGAGCGAAGTAATTATTCATTTGAGAGGCAGGGAAGGAAGTCTTAAGTCTGTAATTAAAGATGACTGCCCACATGAGCACGTCCAGTGCCCAGATCTTGGCTTTCAGTGTAATTCTCTAATAAAAATACTCAGAGGTCCCTGGAGAAATGGCTCATTCGAGGATTGAGGTATGATGAGTACTAGAAAAGCTGACAGCATCGTACAGTGTCTGAAAATATGGGGCGTGCACACATACACAAACAAAGAGGCACACTGGTGAGGGTATGATGTCACAGGGCTGTAACTGAACTCATGGGCAAAGTTGGGAGATTTGGGAGAAGAAAGTAAAGAAATATTTTATCAACAACCAAGGTATGAGATAAATATTCATGAGTCTATGTGGGCATAAGTAAAATGATTGAATGAATATTTACATACATTTCCTTGAATGGAGAAGAGGCAGGGCTCTTGTGCATAAGAATATCTAGACATTTATGGGAATATGCTGCCTTCAATAGTATATCTTTCTACTCTGTGATTGTGGGCTTCAGATGGTAAATTCCTCTAAAAAAGTATAGAATGAAAAGAAGAACTAAAAAGTGACTTTACAGGCTAGAACTTGGTAAAAACCTACCTCACATGGGTGACCAACATCAACATTAGCCATGTCATTCACGTTGACATCGTGCAGTCTTGATATGAAATGATGGCAAGGGCACATTACCTCTGTGGTCTTATGCCCACCAAACCATAATCCCATTGAGAGCCAAGAGATTTAGCCTACTGAGTAGCATCCTACCAACAACACCTTATCAGGTATTCATGGGCTTCTTGCAGCAGATGATCAGTTATGAATATAGCCCAACATAAAAATGTAAATTTACTTAAAAACATATTTTGCGATTGCTTTTGGAACTCAGATGTGCAGTTCTTACGCATAAGCTTTTTAGCTGACAAATGACGGCATCATCCCACATTGATAAAAGGTTAGTCAAACCTGATAGAATTCCTCAAAATGGTCAAAGTGAGCTTAGTCAATAAAGCACTTACCTAACAAGCATGAGGAGATGGGTTCAATCCCCAGAGCCCATGTTGAAAATCCAGATGTAGTGCTGTGCATTTGTAATTCCAGCACTAGGGCTGGAGCAAAGCAGCCCTGCAGGGCTCACCAGCCTGCCTAGCCTCATGGGTGAGCTCCAGGCCAGTGAGAGACGCTGTTTCAAAAATAAGGCAGAACCACGGTGATGGCACAGTCAGAAAAGTGCTTACTGTATCAACATGAGGGTCTGAGTTCAGATGCCGAATACTCATGTAAAAGCTGGCTGTAACTGTGCCTACAACATCAGTGCTGGGGAGGGGAGAGATAAACAGATCCTTGGACTCAGTAGGAAATGTGACACCATGAACTTACCTCCGGCCTCATTATGTGTATTTGCATGGAAACCCAAGCACACACATGGGTGCCTGCACTTACATGAACACTCACACACACACACACACACACACACACACACACACACTAAATCAAAAGAAAGATTGAGAAACTGACAGCCATGAGGAGCCTAGACAGCACAGCTACATGTGATATTGTATCCCACAAGGGACATATGGACAGAAAACGGACATTAGGTGAAAACTAAGGAAAGATTAATAAATTGCAGGACTAATAGCTACATCAACACTGACTCATAACAAATGTACTGTGAAGTAAACTGTTAATAACAAGAAAAACTGGGTGCTGTAGTCAGCAGAAATCGTTATCATCTTCCTGAGTTTGCTGCAAATCTCCAAACTGTTCTAAAAAATAAAGTGTATATAATAATAATAATAATAATACCAAAAGCTCTTCCCAAATCACTTGTTTCTAATTAAGTCATCTGATTGGTTCAGGCCTGAGCAGAGTCGTTTTGCAAATTTAAAGCCAAGTAGAGGCTTGTGGTGAACTCTGCTAATTGTCTTCCAAGTCTTGCTTAGATACAAAACCATGATTCAGTTCAAAGAGATGATGTATCTCTCTGAGAATGTCTATGTCCTTCCGTTGTCTTGTGGCAAGTGGTGTCCTCCAGGATGAGCTTGCCTTCTGGACTGAAAGAGGACATCTTCATCAGCAGAAAGGCCCATTTATCCCTCCAGGACATGTGTCCAGAGGTACAACAGCCATCTGTATCCACGGCACAGCCGGCCTTCCACCTACACACAGGTGGCAGAGAAGAGAGCTGGGGACAGCAAGCCCTTAGTGAAATGGCTGAACGGCTGCCCTTCTTCTAGGCCTTCGATTAAGTGACTCACAGAAACTCTATTTTTAATGCTGCAGCCTTTGGGATTTTTGTTCTTTGCAAGCAATATTTCAAAGAAAAGAACCACTCTAAGGGGAGGTTATGAATAGGAACAATAAGAAAAACAGGAGCCAGCAAAACAGGCCACTGGGTAAAGGTGCTTGCCACCAAACCTGATGACTTGAGTTCAATTCCCAGAGGCTACTGAAGTTGAGCTTTTTTCCCCATAGATTTGTTGGTCATTTGAATTTCTTCTTCTGACTCCCATTTTTAAATTGGATTTCTTTCTGCTGTTGAGTCCTTTATGTCTCTTGTGTGTTGTGGATCTTCTGTCAGAAGGGGACTTTGTGAAGCTTCCCCACTCGCTGGTTTGCCTTTTACTCAGCTGTCCTCCTTGGCTGTGCAGGAGCTTCTCAGATTGAGATAATCGCACCTGCCCGTATTTGCTTTTGTTTCCTGTATTTTACAGATTTTAGCTGGAATGTATTCCCTATATTAATGGCCAGAATCCTTTCTCTGTGTGTTCTCTGAGTGATTCTAAGTCTTACACGTCAGCCTTTGATTTCTTCGGAGTGGATCTCTGTGCAGCGTGAGAGACAGAGAGCGAGTTAGGCGTGCCCACGCTCAGACTTCCAGGTTCACCCGCGTGCACATCCAGCTTCCAAGACCGTGCACTAAAGAGGCTGTCCTTTCCCCCATGATTGCCTTGTCTTTGTGGAGGATCACCTGGCTATAAATTAGGTGGATAATTCTGGGTCTTCCCATCTGTTCCATGGATCTATCTGTTTTTATACATCCATATTGAGCTGTTCTGATAGCCATAGTTTATAAAACTGGGAAAATGGTGTGGGAGTTCCTCAAGAAGTTAAATATACAAAAGGAATAGTAACAGCTCATCAAAATGACACCTGCAGATGTGTGTGTGTGTGTGTTCCTATACTATTTACAATAGCTAAGGTATAGAATCCATTTTCATGTCTAGTAATGGATGACTGGATAAATAAGACATGGTATATACATATAACAGAGTATTACTCAACAATTAAAAAAATGATCTGTAGTAAAATTGTTGAGGTTTGGTCTACTGCTATGTATTGTAATGCTAAATTCTATACCTGAAGCTCTAGACCTACGAGTGACTTCTCGTGTTTACAGGCTTGATTAAAACTATTGGTTAAATAAAATTAGCCAAATGCTGGAGGGATGAGAGGTGCAAGGGGTTGGAGTGACCTGGTTGGAAGAAGAGAGAGCAGGAGGAGAAGGAGCAAGAAGAAGAGAGGAGAGGAGGGAGCTTCCATGAGAGGGGGTGGTGAGTGAACACAGGGCTAGGAGAAACAGCAAGCACCTGGGCACACTGCAGGGGAGGTAGCTAGACCAGCAGTTAGAAGAGTAGACTAGTGGTTTCCCCTCAGTAATTGTCAAAGCCAAATAAAGTAACCATAGTCTGAGTCTCATTTATTTGTAGGCTAGTAGGATACAAGCTTAAAGCGGTTGTACCATACAAAATAGATAAATTAGAGAACACTGTGTGAAAATGGTATCCACCACACACAGAAAGACAAATTCTGCATGTGTGATTACACACACAGGTATTAAAGGATATAAATCAGAATGCATGATACTCATTGCTAGTGTGTCTTTAGTGTGACGTTAGGTAAAGAGTACCATACAGTTAGCTTAGACTCCTAATTTATAGCATCCTTTAGTACAGTGATGTGACTATAGTTCACAACAAACAGGCATTTTTATAAATAACTAAGTAAGTTTGTTGGACCTTCCTTGAGGGGTGCTGTCTGCCTTATGTACCTCAATGCTTGAACACAGTATGCCCTGGGCACAGAACAATAATGACTTCCTAAACACATCCTGTGTGGAAAATGTTATTCTTTATGTGGCTCCTTTTATTTGATAATTACTATCCTCTCATGAGCAGGAAATTCATCATTTGTCTCATTGGAGGGAGATGAAAGTATCATGGATGAAAGAAGGCTCAGGGTTAAGAAAAGGTGTTGATCTCTCAAAGCCCTGGAGTCTGATTCCCAGCACCCACGCAGAGCAGCTCACAACCACCTGTGACTCTAGCTCAGGGGACCCTACACCCTCTTCTGGCCTCTGCCACCATACCATGCAGGTGCACAGATACACAGACACAGACACAGACACAGACACACACACACACACACAGAGAGAGAGAGAGAGAGAGAGAGAGAGAGAGAGAGAGAGAGAAACACACAGACACACAGAAACACACACGCAATTAAATCTTAAGAGTAAATGCAGAGAGAGAGAGAGCGCGAGCAAACTGTAAAGGTCCTGGGTCAAGGTCACATGCGAAGTACACAGATGAGCCATGTCCAGGTCCACCGCCAGAAGCTCCTATGCACCAACCAACTACACTGTGTGTTATGTTCAAGAGAGAGAAGCCCAGACCACACTCAAAATAGACAAAGTACAGAGGTCCCAGCATCCTGCTAGATCTTATAGAGGGCGTGGTGCTGACAGGAGATGCTGAGTTTGAGGGTGGGAACAGTTGCCGCTGAAAAGAAGAGGTTGGTCAGACTCAAAAACAGAGCCAAGGAATCTCAGCTCTATCCTTTAGCACAGACATTGTGTGATCTTCCAAGGTTTCTAAGCCAATGGGTAATGTAAATAGAGCTGTTTGAGGAAGATCATTCAGGCAGCATTAAAGAGAAGAGACATGTTGAAAGGCTTATGGCTGGAGGAAAGGAGAGCCATTGTCGATGTAAGAAAACAGTCAGGACAGACTCTACCAAAGTGTTGGTGTAGGGAGTTATAACTGTCAGAAAGAGAAGACAGAGGCACAAGTTATCATGCACATAGAATCACCCTTCAGGACATAGTGTATGAATATAACTCAGTACAGTTGTTAAGAAAGCAGCACAAAGGGACCCCCAAACACATACTGTCATAGTTATGGTTTCTATTGCAATGATAAAATATGATGACCAAATCAACTTGGGAAGAAAAGTGTTTATTTCATCTTACAGCTTGCTGTCCATCATCCAGGGAAGTCAGGGCAGAAAGTCAAGGTAGGAACCTGGAACTGGAAATTGAAGCAGAAGCCATGGAGGAGTGCTGCTCATTGACTTCTGCTCATGGCCTGCATACATCTTTACATCTGTACATATACACAGACATGGAGACAGACGCAGAGACAGACACCATCAGGAGATCTGCCCAGGAGTGGCACGTCCCACTCCATTGTATGAGCCCACCCATATCAATTATTTATTCAAGAAAATGCACCTCCTGCCAATCTGGTGGGGTCTTTTCTTAATGGAGTTTTCCCCCTTCCCACATGACTTTAGCTTGTTGACATGAAATTAGCCAACACACACCCCAAAACTAAAATATCTTATACGATTCAGCCCTACCACTTTGAAATTTATTTGAAGGAAACAAACCAATGCACAACCACACTTATATTGATGCACAATAGTCAAATGATGGAACAAGCCTAGGTGCCCATGAAGAGATAAATGGCGGAGCATGTAATATACACAACAGACTATTATGCAGCCATAAAGAAGAATGAAGCCATGCTGTTTTTAGAAAGTGAATGGGACCAGAGGATATCCTGTTACATGAAATGCATCAAACACGGGAAAATAAGTATTATATATGCTTCCCTTATATAAAGGAACTAAATAAAATGTAATCTGAAAAGAGAAGACATTATTGGAGACTAGGAAGGGATATAGGGGAGAGGAAGGGGTGGAGGAGAGTAAAAGAGACATAATCAATGCACACAATTTGTAAGTATAGAAATGTCACCCAAAAAGTCAACAATTCGTATTCAATTATTGCTAATTTAAATAAGATTGGGGGAAATGGCTGCTGGGAGCTGACTGAACTTGGAGATGGAGTTGACACAAATGCTATCCTATTGGTGACAATTCTGCAGTGCGCAGAAAGTTTCCAGACCCATTGTAAGTATTCAGTAAATGCTTTAGGGATGGAGAAAAGGATGTAGGTACTGCTGTCCTCTTGCCTGATTTCTTACACTTTGTCTGAACTCACATATCCTTCTCAAAACTAAGCCACTATTAGAGTGTACACTCACCCAGAAGATGAAGATGAAGGAGTTACTGTGTCCTCACTCCACTCCTTCCTGGCAGTGCTCCTCCCTTGTGGTGACCTCACAGGAAATGCAGGTGACTTCCTGGCATCCCAGTGTGCCTCAGAGGAAACATATGCATAAGTGGCTCCTGAGCAGACAGGACAACAGGGCCTGAAAGGAAGAAGGTTTCTCTAAAATGAAAGGAGGATCAGTTTACCCATACACTTCACCTTGAACTCTATAACATGTAACTCAACACAGCTAAAATGCCAGTTCATGTCAAGGCCATGATTGGCTTCTCTGCATTGCTGAGGCTCCAAACCCTACACCACCCACTACTCTTAGAACCAAGGGATGAATGAGTGCTGGACCAGACAGCAGGTGCATGCTACAATTGTGATCAGGATTCAGCTTGGACACCACAAGGGTCTCAGTGGTTTCAATGCCTTAGTGTTTGGGGAAAGGGAGAGATAGTGCTACAGCTGCTGAGGGCATCAGCTGCCTTCATTTATGCCCAAGTGAAGAGTGGTCTTTCCTTGTTTTGCTACCTCTTTCAAAATATGGAAGCCTGGAGCTTCTCTGAAGTCTGGAATCAGAGCTGCTTTTGCGCCACAAACCCACTCTTTGAGTTGTTATTTAGACCAAAATCACAGCAATTGTTGAGTCAATGCAAGTTGGAATCATCCCAGCTGGAGACTGTGATCTCTGCTGTGGGACCCAGGGATGCTGAGGCCCTTGCCCACAAGCACAGCTCAGTCTTTCTCCGGCATCCTCAGGTCCTGATCCTGTCAGCCAGACTGCTACCCATGGGGTAAGAGCCCCTAGACCCTCTTTGGCTGTCATGTAGACAAAAATTTCTCAGGAAGGAAACTGCCTGAGGGGAAAGAAATCAGGAATCGGTGCAAGTGGAGGATTCTTCCTCTATAAATATTCATCCCTTTCAAAGCAGGTCGTTCTGCTGCAGGTGGGACTTGTCACTGCCTGTGAGAAAAAATTTTGCTAAAGAAAAAAAAAAAGAAGAGTGACAGAAACAGACAGGATTAGTCAAAGAGAAGGTTAGGCAGTGACAGACCCACAACAGAGAAGGGAACAAAGAGACTCAAAATACTCAGGGGCAGGCAGCCAGCAGCAACAGATGCCCATCAAGAGAGCCACACATTTCTAGTTGGGAAGTGTCTTGAGGATCCACTGAGTGTGCGTGAGAGGATCACTCATCCTGGGTAACTGTTGCAAACTTGGGTTGGAAACAGTTCCTGGGGAGCATCTAATGGGATCTGATAGTTGTGAATGACCCAAGCTGTAGAATTCAGCAGCTTAGACCCAGACGACTAAGAAGGACATCATCCTGCCTTCTTGGGACTCCCTGGAGGTTAACTGTCTGGTCAATGGTGCCTGGTTTAAATCTTGTCTCTGTCACTGTTGGGCTGAGTCTGGACAAGTGGATGTAGCTTTTCTGGAACTGGGATCTGTGAGAGTACAGGCATGGTTCTTGGCATAAGAGAGCTTTGCTGGAATTATCAAATTCCTGATGTTCATCATTTGTGTGACATGTATTGCTCATCAGCCTGTCAGGGTTTAAAAATGGAATGTGTCTCACAGGCTTGGGTGTTGGTCCCTAGTTAGCTCTGTTTTGGGAGATTCTGGAAACAATGGGAGGCGTGGCCAATCTGATGCCGGTAGGTCCCAAGAGACATGACTTTAAAGGTTCCCTGGCCTTTGATCTCTCTCTGTATCTCTGCTTTTGGTCCTGTCTACCATGATGATGAAACACTTTTAAGTCTAAGGGACCATGAATTGAACCCTCTGAAAACATGAGCCAAGATAAATTATTTCCTCTCCTCAGCTGATTCTGTTGGACAGTTTTATCACTGCAATGAGAAAAGTAACTAATGTTGACTCTGACCCTCCAGACTCAGAGTGAGGCGAATGGGCTGTGTTCCCTGTGGGAGAGTAAGGAAAATGGGCTTGTTCTTTATGGCTTAGGATGAAATTCTTTTTATGTATATTTTACAATAGCATTATTTCTGGTGATCAGGGATTATGATAAACAGAATTTGGGTAAGTGAGACCTTGACAAAATAACCAGAAACGCACCTGTGTACATTTTAATAAAGTTAATGTTGAATCTAATGCATGTTCTAGGTTCAAAGGGGAGAGGACTAAATCTTGATCTGGTTATGAGCCAGGCACTCTTCAAGGATACAGTGTTCATGCTCACAGCAAGGCATCTAAGCTACCTTGGCTCTCCTTTTGTGGATGCATTAACCAAGGCTTAGAGGGTTGAGCTCCTGGCCCGGGGTTACAAACCATAAGGAGATGTATGTGGTACATACTGCTGATGCTTTGGTGGTCCATTCAGAGTGTAGAACAGACCAGGCTGTGTTGTGGCAGTTTAACATAAGAGGTGAATGTAAATATGCTTTGGTTTTCTCTACCATGACTCCGACTTCAAGTTTCAGCACATTCCCTCTGCCTTGAAAACAACACAAACACATAAAATATGAAGAGGCCAGCCAGAAGTCAACTGATTCAAAATTAAGATGAACATATCTGTGGGTTAGAACCAGGACACAGAAGCAGCTTCTGAGCCCTAGGCTGAAAAACTACTGCTGAGGCGAGCAGAAAGGGTGGCACCATGCTCACTGTGTGAAGGTTGGAGTTGATTTGCAAAAGTTTCTTTCCTTAAAATGAGGATGAAAATACAATCATTGACTAATTAACACTATGGGGTTCTCAGACTCTAGTCTCAGAATAATCAGCAGAGTAGCGGTGAGAACAAAGATGACTGAATCCTCCACAGAATATCCGGTTCTGGAGGCAGACCCAGGGCAAGGTCATGAGATACATCTATAGCTTCCAGGGAGCTGATGATGCTACTCCAGATAGCACTGTTGCTGGGGTGGGTCAGGGGAGACGAAGCTCAGCAGATACAGTGCTTGCTTACCATAATGGTATAATCCAGGGATGGGGTTCCTGCCTATAGTCCCAGCCCTCAGGAGATGAATGTAGAAAGGCCATAAATTCAACCCAACCTCAGCTACATATTAAGTTTCAATCATCCTGGGCTATTGGAAACTGTTTCAATAACAAACAAAAGCAATATAAAACAAAGAACAAAAAGAAAAAAAGTCCTATGAACACAAATATACTTTCTTTCAAAATTAATTCTCTTAGACATTTCATTTCATTAGTTACAGAAACCTGACTAATATAATTACTTTCAGGGAGGGAGGGAGGGACAGAGAGAGGGAAAGAGGAGGAGGAAGGAGGAGAGAGGAAGGGAGTGAATAAGAGAGGGTGGGAGGGAAGGAGAGAGGGCAGTAGGGAAGAAGGGAGAGAGAGAGAGAGAGAGAGAGAGAGAGAGAGAGAGAGAGAGAGAGAGAGAGAGAGAGAGAGAGAGAGAGAGCACGGGGGTAGCTCAGTGAGTGGTAAAGTAGAATGCTTGCCTAACATGTTCAAGATCCTAGCTCTAATCCCCATGACTAAGGAAAAACATAAATGAGACGTAATGAATTTCATTTTTAAACTTTAAACTTGAACCCCATCTTCAGTATAACTAACACTGTGTATGACAATATTCCAACACTTGAGAATGCTGAAATTTAAAATACTCTGTCTCTAAGTATAAAAGATGCCAACCTACATTTTCTGATTTTCTGTCACAGCTTTTCAACTCTGCCACTAATGGCCAAAAGCAAAACAGGACAGTGCACATAAAATTAGTATGTGTATCTGTGTTTCAATAAAACTTTATTATCTAATGTATATCTAGTAAAACAAAATCAGCCAATCTAGCCTAGTGATGTTGTTTTGTATATGCCTGCTCTATATCTCAGGAGCTAATACCAGGGAGGGGTGCTGTTCTTTATGCTGTTAAACATTTTACTGCTGTCATAGCATTTCACAGGAGGCTAGAAGTATTATGTTATTTTGATGTATTAAGAATATATAATTAAGAGCCGGGCGTGGTGGTGCACACCTTTAATCCCAGCACTCGGGAGGCAGAGGCAGGCGGATTTCTGAGTTCGAGACCAGCCTGGTCTACAAAGTGAGTTCCAGGACAGCCAGGGCTACACAGAGAAACCCTGTCTCAAAAAAAAAAAAAAAAAAAAATATATATATATATATATATATATATATATATATATATATATATATAATTAAAAATTTCTGTTGAAAAAAAGGCTAATGAGTAAAATTTAAAATTATGAAGTTCTCATTTTGCCACAAGTTAGAAATGAAACACAGAGGAGAAGATGGAGATTGGGAGACCACATGAATAAAATTCTGTGTTGCAGCTGACCCAGGCAATCCCTGTTGGGAAAGTGTATTAGAAAGAAGACTGGGTACTTAGCTGTAACTTTTCTGAGAGCTTAGTAAGGTCACAGGAAGCAGGAAGTACTCAGGAAATAGATCACCTGGGAGTCTTTGAGGGGATGGGGTGAGAGGCATCCTAGTTTATACTCAGAAAGGGCTGCAATGTGCTGAAGACCAGGCAGGAGCTCAAGCTGTCAGTGCAGCATTCAGTACTCACACCTATATAATATAATACAAGGCATTATGCAAGACACTGGAAACATACAAAAAAAAGATGGTGCCTGTTCCATCAAGAGACTTATCTCTAGAGATCCCTGACTAGATACTCCTAATGCCCAAGATGTGATTGGCCAGCAAGACAGGCCTTTGCTCTCAGAACAAAATTCTGTGGCCATTGGGTTTCCCATTCTCACTGGGATCACTCACCACTACTAGCTTCCAACAGTCTTCCTAGGGCAGCTGTCTCAGTTGCTGCTCTATTGCTGTGCAGAGACACCATGACCAAGGGAACACTTATAAAGGAAAGCATTTGCGGGCTTGCCTACAGTTTTAGAGGATTAGTCCATTATCATCACAGAAGGGTGCTGGAGAGGTAGTTGAGAGAGAGGTACATCCTGATCTTCAGGCAGAGATGGGGTGGGGAGAGAAGATGATTGAGTGTAAGTGGGCCTGGTATGGACTTTTGACATTCACCCTGCAGTAACATCCTTCCTCCAATAAGGCCACAATTCCTAATCCTTCTCAAATCATGCTACCCACGGTGACTAAGCATTCAAATATATGAGCCACAGAATTAACCACAGAATATCTCCTCTATTCTCATCCTTTTCTTGGTTTCTCTGCCTTTCTCCAGTAGGAAGATTCCGAGCGTAGCTTGGCTGTAGGGATGGGGTTAGCAGAACTGGAGATAGGAATGCACCAGGAGGTACCAGGTATTTCAGTTCTAGGATTCAGCCCTGGCACCACATTACAAGATGCCTACCCCATTACCACCTGCTGTCCACTCAATCCAAGATAGACAATACCTTTCTGCCTCTACTCAAACCCCAGTGTTTCCTTATCTCAGCACTTGGGAGAGCTACTGGTAATTTTCAGCTTTACTGGATTAAGAATCACTATGTGTTGTATGATCTTTCCTGGGGAGATATGAGCAAGCATCTACTCACCCTAGACATGTCACCAATAACAGATGAAAGAAGGGGTTCCACCCAGGCCTGGCTTAGGGAAGGGGTGAGTTTATTGAGGTTACCTACAGGAACACATCTTGGAAAAGCCCATGCTATTTTAGATGACCAGTCATGAAGCTACCTCCCTGAAGCATCCTCATAGTCTTCTCTCTTTGGCAAATGTAGAACCCTGAGGAGGGACCCTGTGAACCTTCCAAACGTTGAACATGATCCATTTACTTCCTGAATCTCATGAGACTTCCCTCTTCCCTCTAGGAGAGATCCCAATTCAGAGAACTCCTGTGACAAATGGAAGCACATCTCTGCGTGTCTATGAGGATGCTTCTATAGAAGCAAAACTGCAGAAAGATCCATCCTGAATGTGAGCAGTTCCATTCCATGGGTGAGGGTCCTCTAGACTGAATAGAGAGGAGCAGGTTAGTAGAGCATCCGTATTCATCTATTCCTGATCTCTGACTGCGATGGAGCTGTCTGATACCATCACATCTTTGCTGTGATGGACTGTATCCCTCTGAATTGTGAGCCAAAATCAACTCTTCCTTCCTTCAATTGTTTCCCTTCTGGTCCAGGAACAAGAAATATACTAATGGATACATAAGACATTTTATCTAAAATGTTCTGGGTTTTTGTTAGTTGATTTGTCTTGTTTTGCCTGTGCCTCACATTCTTTCCCTAAGGGCAGAAAATTTCGGTTCCCTGTTACATTCCAAGTATCAAGATTAGTTAATGCTCAGAAATACTGGATGAATAAAAGGCATGAGAAGGGCATTCAGCCATAAACCTCAGTTCAAGGGAAAAGAAATAAGTTCTGACAGTCAGAGGTTGAATTGGTTTAGAGATTTAAAATTTGACTTAAAGGAAATCAAGGAAGCACCACACAACTACATACTAACTGCATGCATGCTTAGTTATGTAGCAGGTTGCCAGGTAGAGCTGATGGGGGCAAAGGTATCATAATCCCCTGGTTCTTCATGAAGAAGACCCAGACATAATGGAAAGAATAGGCAGATCATAGGCAACATCCAAAGGAGGCAGAGGAAGCAACAGAAGAGCAGAATGCAGTGAGCCCTGCAGAGTCTGTGCAGGGATGCAAGCTGCTCAAGCCCTGCAGAGTCAGTGCAGGGGTGCTAGCTGCTCACTAGGCATTTTGTATGTGCATTAATGTAGTTGAATATCAGCCCTGATAAGTCTGTGCACTTAAAAATCTCAATTCCTGTTTAGCCTTTGATATTTTCACACATATGTACAGCATATCTTCATCAAATCTCCAAGCCTACGTCTCCCTTCTCACCTTTCCCCAAGACCCCATCACATCTTCCCTTAAGCTATACGCCCTCTTTTGATAATAGTAATTTATTTTATAATTCACTGAGTGCAATTAGTGCTGTCCCGTATATACCTAGGTACTGGGTCATCCACTGGAGTGTAAGGAGCCAACCAGTGGCTACATTCCTAAAGAAAGTTATTTCTCCCTCCCTCATTAGCTGTCAACTGCTACGAATCTGCTTTTAGATTTGACTCATTCTTGTATGAGGTAATTACAGAAATTTTAGGGCAACAAGAAAAACCAGTGAGATGGATGCTTTTTATGGTAAGAATACCTAGAGGCCTCTTTGTCTGTATGTAAGGCACATGGAAACTTCCAGAGAGGGCTGGCCAAGAGACTGAATCTTCATCACTTCCAATCTGTGGCTTGTATTCACCAGTTTGTTTTTGGCAGTCTTCCTGCCTGCCATGGGTATTTCCTTATTTTTAGCTGATTCAGTCATGTCACCACATGTGTCTTCTGATATTTTAAGCCTTCAGGAAAATGAAGGACAGTTATTATATGGGTTGGTCATGTAAGGCAGATATAGAGGAAGACAGGACTCTCCCAGGTCCTTGATTCTGTCCTGGCTTAGCGTCTGCATGGAGGGGACTGAATATGTTATTAGAAGTCCCCTAACAGGACCATGCAGCTAAGGATAGTGACTTTTGAGTTTGTTTTCTCTGTCACCCATCAATGCAATGATTCCAGGGCTTGCACCTACTAATGTTTAAAACTGAATGGAAGAGGTGGGTTAGGGCAGTGCAGCTGATGTTCTTGGCTTAGGTCTTTTCCATTTGGAGATGGAAGTAGGGGAGACAGAAAAGAGGCTGTATTTGAAAGGCTGTCCCCATTTGTCCCCACACACCGCCCTCCAAAGGCTTAAAATCATCACCACCATCTAAGGTGGGAGGAGAGGGTGAGATATCTGCAAAAGCATAAAAGTCTTAATGCAGTTTAGAAATAGGGCTTCTGTGTTTCCTCTATGGTCTGTACCTTAACCAGTCCTAGGTAGGGACTCTGACTCAGTGCTCTTCATTTCTGCCTCAGCCAGTTATTAACATACATCTGATTTCAAGTGATACCCCACACTGCTTCTGGCATAATACATGTTAACTTGTCTCTTGGTTCTTCCTGGAGAGATCCCCAGTTTCCAAGCGGCATGCTCCAGGCTCACATACATTCCTAGAGAACAGCAGACTTCATGTTCTTTGGCAGGACACCTGAGGCTACATGAGTTCTCTGGCTCTTCTTCTTCTTCTGCACATGAGTTCCTCATTTGCTTACTCTCGCCTCATCTAAAGGGATCCCTGCTTCCAACTTGCCAGCTTCCCTGCCCTCAGTGCTCCCTCCCTTCTCTCATCAATCTAGACTCTTATCCCATCCACTCTCACACTTCCCACTGAATATATTTTCCTATATGCCTGCCAAGGTGGTCAGAGTGTGCCTACTGGACAGACCAAAACAAAACAAACCAAAACAAAAGCAAAAAGCCACCCTTCAGGCCAGCAAACAAAAGAGCCCTGACTATTTCTTTGCTCCTTTCCCTCAACATCCTCTGAAAACACTGGTCCCTTCCTCGTGTCTTATGCTTTTCCCTCTCTCTGCCAGTCAGCACACAGAGCTTCTATCTTCTTGCCACCAGCACATCTGCCTTGTTACCTGATTTCTGTTTCTATTACTCTAGAGAAAGAACCTTCTGCAAGCTACCCATGTTTCTCTATTGACCTCTTCTAGCTAGCTGCTTTCCCCCATGGATTCATCTGGACACTCAGGTATCATAGTTGTTAATGCTAATTAGGGCAGTTCTTCTCTCAGCTTTTGACTCTGAAGGCTTGTGTTATCTACTATTTAAGCCACTGAAATCTGCCCTACTTCACCAATCCATAGATACTAGTCTGCCATGGCCAATGATCTGTGATTTTTCCAACTCCAAGCATTAGTCCTTACCTTTTGGATTTTTCTATTGCACTCTGTAGGTGACTCCTCTTGAAGCCTCTATTCTCTCTGCTCCTTTTGTGCATTTCTCCCCACATTCATTTCAAAAGACTGCTGCCCTCTGGAGTTTACCTCTAGGCCCCTCTTTCTGTGCTCCCCAATGGTGAGCTTGCCTAGGGAAGTTCTGACAAGCTGTTTCCAAATGTGTATGCCCAAGGCCAGCCTCTCCTCTAAAGCTCCCTTAAGATGTCTCCCTCTTGTCTTAGAAACAACCTGACACACAGAGAAAGCACTTTGTATTCCCCCTCAAACAGCTCTCTCTTCCTTCTTTCTCCTGGCTTCCCCAGCCGTGCCAGCTCTGTGTCACAACCTTCAGAATGCTAGCTGTCACCTCCTTTGTCTTGTCTCCATTCAGTGTCAATTACTCTTCCTGCCAATTTAACCTAATAAATGTTTTTCAAAATTCTTCCTTTCAGTCCTCCTCAGAAATCCTGTCCCAGTTCAGACACTCATCATTTCTTGCCTGGATTCCCAATAGATCTCCCTGCCCCTAAGCTGTTCCTCCTTAAATCAATCCTCCTTAGAGCAGGAAAATCTATATTTAAAACATGAATCTGACCCTGATATTCTTCTGCTTTAATCACTTGGATAGAGTCCAATCTGCTTACCGTGGCATAGAGGGTGCATCTTTAGACTCCTGAACACTTATTTCCCACCATGACCTCCAGAATCAATTACCCCTTTATTATTAAATATCTAATCACTTTTAATTATGTGTATATTTGTGCATCTGCAGATGTGCAGGTGCCATGTGACCGCAGTGCCATGGAGGCCAAAAGTAGGTATCGGATTGCATGAAGTTAGACTTGTAGATATCTGTGAGTCAATAAATATGGTTGGTGGGAACTGAACTTGGGTCTCCTGCAAGCAGTATGCACACTTAACTGCTGGGCCATCTGGGTCTTTCATTATTGGCCAATGCCTTGTGTCTCCTCTGTGCACATGCTTTCTGCTTTCATTTGCATCTATCTGCTCACAATATTGTTCCTACCTAGTAAGTGAAACTTTACCCACTATTGGGGGTTTGAGCTAACCCTATTGGGTTAGATCCTTTTGGCTGTCCTTGTTACCTGGTTCACTTCCCCATGCAGTCTCCATGACTGTAGTTCCCATTGCCCAGTGTCTCTATGACTGTACTTCCATACAATGTTCAATGGCTATTGCTTAGTTTATGTCTCTCTACGATTTCCTGATCTTTCTCAAAATAAGAGCATAGGGTTCCCAGATTGGACCTTCTTGGATGAGAAGTCTATCTGTTGTAGACATCTGACAGGGGGCATGATCAGAGGCTATGGTTCTCCTCTCTTGTGCCTTCTTCTTATTTCCTTTTTTCTCATTCACTCAGTACAAACGTATTATCTACTTATATGAGTTTTGCTAGACACTCATGGACAGGGTCTTTGACCCGACACACTTACACACCTGTGGATCTCCTTGGTGGTGCCAGTCTATTAGTAAGTCTCTAATGCAAAATGATCCTAACACATCCACATGCTCTGCCTCTAGCATCTCTTCAGTATGATAAATTCCATAAATTATTCAGTTACATGAAGTACAGTGTAGTCTATCACAAAATAGTGAATGGTCTATTTGGAAATGCTGTGGTTCAAATTCAGTCCTCCTACACACTAGATATATGATTTTGGTTTAATTACTCACTTTATTTGTAGAAAGGGGACAATAATACTATATCATTTTATGGGCTGGCATGATTGCTCAGCAGTTACAAACACTTACTGATATTGCAGAAGTCCCGGGTTCCAGCTCTAGTACCTACATCAGCTAGCTCACAACTGCCTGTAACTCCAGTTCCAGAGAATCTAATGCCTCTTCTGGCTCTGTGAATACATAAACACATGTGTTACTCAGACATACACTCGGACATATTCCCATGCATATAAAGTAAATATAAAAGTCTTTTTATAAGATTATTTAATTCATACGATATATAGACAATTGTAATGATATTTGTAAATACCAATCAGCACATTGCTGACATAGAGACAATATCTAGTAGGCAATTACCTGTGATTACTACTTCAGTATCAGGATGCGGTACGGGAGATCCACCACAACCGCCATCAGTGACATTGCGCACAGAACAATGGTAACAACAACAATAAACATCCAAAATTTACCCAGAAACACAGAAGCCTCCAAACAGTCAAATCCTGATAAGAAGGAACAAAGGCAAGAGGTATCAGATACATGATCCCAAAGTATGCTACAAGGTCAGAACAACAAAAACCTCATGGGACTCACACAAAAAGAAACCTGTAGACAAATGGATTCTAATAGAGAATTCTGAAAAAAAAATCTATATACATATAGCTGCCTAAGTTTTAAACGAGTTGTCAAAAGTACACTTCCATTAAAAAAAGCCCATCTTTCAACAAAGGTGCTGTGTAAATGGGATATCTACACACAGAAAAAATAGAACTTGGTCCATATTTCTCATATAGCACAAGAATTAATTCAGAATCGACCAATGACCTTAAACTCTGAAATGGAGTAAAGCACAGGAAAGCAGACCATCATATAGGTATTGGCAAGGACCTCCTTCCTAATGCAGATGATAATCTCATGAATTGACAAGTGAGATTGCATGAAATATATAAGCTGTTCTGTAGGTATGCAGATATTACCAGAGTAAAGATACACCCTACAGACTGGGTGTCTTAGTCAGGGTTTCTATTCCTGCACAAACATCATGACCAAGAAGCAGTTGGGGAGGAAAGGGTTTATTCAGCTTACATTTCCACATTGCTGTTCATCACTGAAAGAAGTCAGGACTGGAACTCAAGCAGGTCAGAAAGCAGGAGCTGATGCAGAGGCCATGGAGGGATGTTCTTTACTGGCTTGCTTCCCCTGGCTTGCTCAGCCTGCTCTCTTATAGAACCCAAGGCTACCAGCCCAGAGATGGTCCCACCCTTTCCCCCTTGATCACTAATTGAGAAAATGCCTTACAGTTGAATCTCATGGAGGCATTTCCTCAACCGAAGCTCCTTTTTCTGTGATAACTCCAGCTGTGTCAAGTTGACACCCAAAACCAGCCAGTACACTGGGAAAAATTCTTTGCCAGCTATACAACACATGGATTAATATCTATAATATACAAAGAACTGCAAAAATTAAACAGGAAGAAGATCATTTTATCCAATCACTAGATGGCTCAATGGACTGAATAGACATCTCTCAAAAGCAAACATATTAAATGACCAAGAAACATTTAAAAATGGGTTGGACCCTATTGTTGGAACAACATGATGTACTAACCAGAACTCCGGAGCTCTTGTCTCTAGCTGCATATGTATCGAAAGGCCATCACTGGAAAGAGAGGCCCATTGGACTTACAAACTTTATATGCCCCAATATAGGGGAATGCCAGGGCCAAAAGAATGGGAATGGGTGGGTAGGGAAGTGGGGGGCGCTATGGGGGACTTTTGGGATAGCATTGGAAATGTAATTGAGGAAAATATGTAATAAAAATATTAAAAATAAAAAAAATGGGTTGGAAATCATTAATCATCAAGCCGAGACAAGTTAATGAGACCCTTTCTCCGTCTGGTTCGAATAGCTGCCATCAAGAAAGTCGCCACCACCAAATGTGGCAGGGATGTGGGGATATACTGCTGATAAGAGTGCATGCTGCTGCCGCCATTATGGAAATCAATACAGAGAGTCCTCAGACAAAGCATAGCGCTTAGTCACATGTGAAGGAATCTTAGTCAGCATGCCTCTTTCAGAGATACTTACGCATCTGTGTCTGCCGTTCACAACAGCTAAGGAATAGACCAGCCTAGGCCCAACAACGGTGAATGAATAACAAAAATGTGGGAAACACACATTGGACAATTTAGTTCAGCCATGAGAAAAAGTGAAGTCATGACATGTACAAGGGAATGGATCGAACTAGAAATCTCTATGTTAAGTGAAATAAGCCAGACTCATAAAGACAAATATTGTGTTTTCTTGTGTATGCAGAACAGAAAAGTGTGTGTGTGTGTGTGTGTGTGTGTGTTCATGAGAGAGTAAGGAGAGACCTCAAGGAAGGGACAGAAAGAAAAAAATAAAGGTAACATAATCCTTGAAATGACAGCACAAGGTAAGGACAGACTGTGTGAGCAGAAAAGCAAGTGACAGGACAGTGGGTTAAGTGTAATAAATAATACATAATAAATCCTATTATTTTATATGCTAAATTTTAAAATTAATTTAAAATATGGTATGGGGAAACATATATTAAGATCACGGGAATTATACTGAAACTCCCATGGCTTTTGTTTCTTTGTATGTAAAGCAAGAGGTGTCACATGCACATAGCCTCCCCTGCCATCTTCCTTCTCAGAGAAGCAGCTCCATGGCCTCTGTAGTGCTATGCTAGGTGACTATAGTCACTCTGACCACAGATGGTTAGTCACAGAGTTGAATAACCAGATTCTCTCTCTAGAGTTTGGGGCTTGGATGCTGATACAACCCATCAGGTGATTGTGGGAACATAAAGACAGAGCTGATTGTGCTAAAAGCCAGAAAGCAAAAGCCAAAGATATTAGTCTCCATTATGGAAGGCCAGGAGGTCAAAAAGCAAGGAAAGGGTCTGAAAGCAGAGACAACAGAAGAGAGGGAAGCAGGGGCACACCGTGCGCGCATGCACACACACACACACACACACACACAAATGCACTTGCAAGCACAGTCGGGGTAACGAGGCCACTGGGACAGAAGTGACATGGACTGTGATCCGTTGGTTATGTCCTTGAAGGTAAGGGAATCCTAACGCCTGAGACTCCAATTTGGAGACTCCTGACTCCTGAAGTATTTGTATATAGATGAAGGCAGCTTTGTCCCAGTATTAAGCCATATTCCTTGGAACAAGTTTGTCTCCAGCAATTAAATTATCCCCATCTCCAAGACCTTTCCATCAGGACACCTCACTGTGGGCATCCTTTCAATCTTTCAAACCATGTTTGATTTTCTTTTTTCTTTTTGATTATAAGAATTTAGATTCTTTAGACTGAAGAATCTTGACCCAACACCTGACTGATCGATCATTCAGGCTGCAACACTCAGTTGTTGAGATCAGAAGTGATCTTTGATGGGTTAAAACCATCTCCTTAGTTTGAACTCTAAATCTTTTACTTTCAATTGATGCTCCAAATTTTTTTTTAATCTCTAAACAGTGTCCACCATGAGATCTATATGCTCATTTGTTTTCAAAGTCCTCTCTCACAGGCAGATGAGTCTCAGAAGCATCAGCCACAGAGAGGATAGTGCAACACAGCCTGGGGGAGGGGCAGTACCATCCACCTATGGCTGTCTGGTAGTCACATGTGGCTGCTTAAACACCAATGAATTCAAATGTAATTAAACATTTTTTTCTTTCAATTTTAACTAGACACTTTAAAGCTCTCAGTGTAACTGACAGCTAGTCTACCAGTTAGCAGAAAGTTGTAGATTTTCTATTTTAGACAATGCTTCATGAAAGATTTAGCATCCAGTTCTAGGGAGATTGCAGAAGTCAGTCAATCTAGAGGACTATTAAGGCACTCAGTATTAAACAGCTCCTCTGTAAAGAGCTGGGTAGGGGTTGGCAGAGAAGGCAATCTGTGCAGGCAGCTGTGGCCCAGTTCGCCAAGTAGACCTTAGCCAGAAGATTCTAGATCCCGGAAAATAGTGTATTTGATGGTACAGATAGATTAGGTTTGGTTATGAGGCAGGCCAGCTGCAGTCTACTCCTGCCACACTCAGCTCACTTCTCTACTGTGAAGCCCAGAGAGGGCTGGTTGACCACTGGAGCACATGCCTCCAACTGTTACAGGCTGCAACACATTGGAGATCAGAGGAACATTTGGTTCCTGCTATTTCTACAATTCAGAAGAGTAGTACAAGTGCCCAGGCCTGTATATAATAATGTTCTAGATATCAGCAAGGACAAGAACTCTCAACTTTGAGCCACTTCAGGACTGAACCAACTGCAGTACTTACATGATACTAAACCCACAGCAGGTGCTGTTAACTAGTTGTTCGGTTGTGTTGACTCATCCTCTAAAACTGGAGCCAAGCATGGCCATTAAATCCCTGGAAGAGTGCTGACTTGATCAGAGGCTAGATTACAGATAGACTTAGCCCCAAAGTCAAGACGAAACTTCCAGCTCAGGCCTCAGTTACAGAAAGAGGCAAAGTGTAGGACTGGACTCCAGTGGCTCAGCCTGGCTTTGCCATCCACACAGACTCTTCCAGTCTCTCAACAGTCTAGTATCTTAAGCTTTGTACTTGGCTTCTGGAAATAATTTAAAGTCGACTAGAAACGTGGAGAATTTATTGGAAATGTCCTTATCAAGATCATGTAAAGGTCTAGCACTGATCCCTCATCCTTATCTCCTTGGAGAAATGATCATCCATTTCTCTTCCCCATTCTTTTCTGAGTCCGTTCCTTGCTCCAAACAAAACTGCTTTCCCCATGTGCCCATCATGCCCTGATTTCTTATAGTCTTTGAAATGGAATCTTGCCAAAGGCTTATTGAAAGTCTGAGTAGATTACATTCACCAGTTCCCTTATCTACATGCCTATTTATTCCCTTCTAGAACATCCATAAATAAACATTGGCTCTGTCCCAAGGTTCAATCCTTGGGGCTTTGTTCCTGCCTCTTTTTTTCCTCTCACTTAGGGATCACACATACTGCTAAAGCTTTAACTGCCTCCTCTCCACCGATGCTCTCTACAGTCCCTTGCTCTGATTCTGCATGCAGTGTCTCTCTTCCTGTATGCCTGAAGCCAAGAACAGCACCTCTCCAGGATGCTAACTTCCTCCTTGCTTCTCCTATTTCATGGGAGCCCTATCTAGCACTGTGACTCAGCTCATAGTCCTTTCTCTCCCCCCAATTCCTGTCCCACCACTAGATAGTCATTAAGTTCTGAATTTCCTTTGTCATGCTGCTCAGATTTCTTCTCCACCCTCTCTGCTTTACACTGTCATAGCTCAAATAAAGGTCCCTGGGCTTTATTCCTGGCTATCATGTGAGCCACTTTGCCCTGTTTCCTCTCCTACCAATTCATCTAACATTCACTCAACTTGCACCATTGGCTTTGAAGACATCTAAGTCTGTACTCCAGTCTTAGCACAAGCAGTGTGGATCTGGGCAAGTTACTTTATGTCTCTGAGTCTTTTTCCATATCTAATATATAACTGATCATAATAAGAATCAGTTAAGTGTTGACTTGTGTTACTGTGTTCTAGGCAATGTCTTGGAAATGGTAGACACAATCTCATTCGACACTAGTACAATAACCTCAAGAGTTAGCTATTCCAGTACACTTTGTAAATGATGAAGACTGGGAAAGTTATATAATTTATCCAAGGTCACATAGCTAATAAGTACCAGGGCGGATGTTCAAACCAAGGCAGTTTGATTTCACCAGGCATATTTAACCCCTCTGCCTTCTAACACAGGAGCTATTTGTAAACATTAATTATACTACTGATAAATTCTAAAGTACAGATTTGATCCTCATTAAAAATTCTCTAGCGATCACACTTTATAGAACTATAGAACAAAGTTCATTAAGTTAAAAGATATGTTATGCCACTCACCACCTAAAAGATTCTTACTTATTTCCATTATGATTATGATTTTTTAAAAGATAAGTTGATGCTTTGGGTTATAATGTTAAGACCTATAGTAGAAGTAGAAAAGCTGGACAAATTTACAAAATTATTACTTAGAAGTATTTGAGAGCATCCATAGCAGTAAGTACATGAAGGGTTAAAATCCTAAAGAGATGCTATTTTATGGTTCTAAATGTTCATATTATAATTATAAAAGAAAGGGGTAAAAGCCAATTGTCCTTGTATCCCTTTCATAACATCTCTGGAAACAACCCCAAGGAAAAAGCAGTGAGACAGTAGAAAAAGCAGAAGCCAATTAATAAAAAACAGATGGACAATAAAGCAAAGGAGAAGGCTGGAGGGGCGGCTCAGTGGTTAGGAGCACTAGCGCTAGCACCAGAGGCTCAAATGCCCTTTGCAAGTCCCTGTGGCACCTGGGTCCTGGGTACTCCTCACATGCACTCACAGAATCTCTCTCTCTCTCTCTCTCTCTCTCTCTCTCTCACACACACACACACACACACACACACAAACACACACACACACACACACACACACACACACACACACACACACAAACTAAATATCTTTAAAAAGTAAAGCCTACTTCAAGAGTAAACAAGGAGTCATCACTACAGTTACAAAAATAGCGAGATCACAAATGATTTGATGCTGAGTTAATACATTTAACATTTTTAATGAAATAGATAAATTCCAGGGATGAAATAACACATTTTATGATGACATAAAAAGAAATTGAAGTCTGAACAGTTCAAACAGTTCAAGAAATTGATCCTTATGTTAAACCTATGAAGAAAACTCAGGACCCAAATGACTCTACTGGTAAGTTCTCATACAATTTTAGAGGGGAAAAAATTAAGTTGCCAATCTTAAATGCACTCTTTCAGTAAATAGAAAAAAAATCAGCTAATTTTATGTAGCCAGCATAATTTTAACAGCAACTTGACAAGTGCATTACAAGAAAGGAAAAATTGCATGCAATTGCTGCTCAGGAAAATAGAGCTCAAGTAAAAATATACAAAAAGCCTCAATTCATATGTAGATATGAAAAATAGCATATCATGGCCACTTGGGTTTATTTCAGGAATTCAAGGAAAATTTGATGTTGGAAAATCAAATAGTATAATTCTTTATTTTTATAGAATAAAGAGTGAAATGTATATTTAATCTCAATGTTTATAAATTTTATAACTTTATGATTCTTTTTAAAATTTTTTTGGGGGAAATTAAGAATGGAAGGGAACCTTCTTTCCCAACAAAAGAAATTGTCAAAGGCAATCTTACTTAACGGAAAATCAATGGCAAAGTAAATAAATAATAATAAATGGGTTTAAAAAGAACAGAGTGCTCACCATCACTTCTTCTCAACACTGAATTAGCCACACAAGCAAGTGCAACTGAGCCATAAAAATAAAGAACAAGTACATGGGTTGGTGTCAGTCCATGCAAACAATGTGATTGCTATATGAAATACACAAGGTATATACAAATAATATACATTGGGACTGAAGACATTTTATCACAATCTTAGAAATTCTTCAGACTGAGAGAAAGCAATGAGAAAATGAAAAATTTAAAAGGCCATTATAAGCCAGAAATTGAGGAGTTGTACAACTGCTATCCCAGCACTTAGAAGACTGAGACAAGAGGGTAGTTAATTCCAGTCCATTCTGTGGTGATGGAAGAGGAGGAGGAGAAGGAGGAGGAGGAGGAGGAGGAGGAGGAGGAGGAGGAGGAGGAAGAAATAAAGAGGTATTATTATGTCTATTAGTATTCAAACTATCAAATAAGTCTGGGAGTTTGTCTGGCTGGAATTTGCATGGGTTTGTGCACACTATCACAATGCTGTCAGTTCATACCAACAACCACCTTGCTGTGTCCAGTAGACAGTTTCCTTATAGTCAGTCACTGACCATCTCTGGCTCCTGCAGTCTTTCCACTTCCTCTTCAAGGTTAATCCCAAGTCTTGGAGAGGGGAGTGTGATCTAGACATCCTATTTACAGCTGAACACTTGAAAATCTCTTACTCTTTGCACCTTAACAAGCTTTATCTGTGTTCACGATCACCTACTGCAAAAAGAAGATTCTGTGATGAGGGAGGAGAGTTGCCTAATATGGTATACAGTAACAAGTCATTAGGAGTTATTTGAATACTGTGTCTAGTTAGAGTAAGAGTAGGAGCGGAGGGGACCATGAGGCACAACTCCTGGTTTAGGAACTATTGACAAGTAATACCAGCGGGGACAGGGAGAATCAGTGTGGCCACTTTTAGATTGACCATACTCCAGTGAAAGGTCACATATTCAAGAACATATGAGCAGCATAAATTGAACTTAATTTTCTTATTTAGAAAAAAAGAAGTCAGAAAATTGTGTGGGTAATGAAGGAAGGGAGGATGGGTATAAGAGAAACTGGAGGAGGAGGGGAATATGTGCATAATACTTTGCAGGAAATTCTCAAATAACTAATATAAAAAAAACTATCAAATAATGTGAGACAAGTTAAATGAAATACATCTAAAGGAAACTACATATTACTTTGAGGAAAAAAGAAAACTAAGTAAATGCAGAATGTCTCATGTTCTCATATTTGATATTACAGTTTGCAGATATTTGATAGCCAGTTTGTCTTAAATTGCTCTACAAATTTAGTTAGATGCCAGTGAAGGCGCCAGTAGCACTTTGCATGTGGAAACCAAGAGACTTATTGTTATTTATGTGGAAATACACAGATTGAAAAATAGCTAGCACAACCTTGAAGATCACAGTGGAAAAAGAAGGAAAAAACTGCTTATGAAGGCCTGCTAAAAAAGTAATTACAGAAATGTTATCAATGTAGGAAAATCTAGTAGATCAAAAGAACAGAATGGGCAGTGTCTAGAAACAAACTTATATGTGCATTGTCCTCTGATGTGTTGGGGGGAGGTGTTCAGTTGCACTGCGGATAGAAATAACATCTCACTAAAGGGATTTAGGTAACTCTATATGTAGAGGATATGAGGCTTGGCTTCTACCTGACTCTAGAAGCAGAACCAATCAGACTTCAGGTGAAACAACAAAGGTTTTAGAGGATAACAGAAAACTCTTTCTATCACCCTGATATAGAACAGGATTTTAGGAGAGACACAAAAGCTAACCACAAGGAATATTTAATGAACAGTAAAACAGTCATATGAAATGTGTGTATGTGTGTATACATATACATATATATTCACATACACACACACACATATATATATATGTATATATATACACACATGCACACACACACACACATAACACATACACATATATGCATATTCACACGGAACAGAGGTCAATTTACGAACAGAAATCAATTTACCAATCAAGAAATTAGCAGCTGAGCAGTGGTGGTACATACATTTAACCCCAGTACTCAGGAGACAGAGACCAGCAAATCTCTTGAGTTTAAGACCAGCCTGGTCTACAGAGTGAATTCTGGGCCAGCCAAGGATACATAGAGAAACTCTCTCTTGAAAAATAAGAAAAGAAAGGAGTCAGAAAAAAATGGAAAACAGAAAAAGGAAGGAAGGATAAAAGTAAATATGGACAGAGGAAAATAGCAAGAGAAAGAAGTCATGGAGATAAAGAGAGTTAGAGGGAGGGATAAGGACCACAGGTATGGGAGAAGGGGGGAGTGAAGAGAAGGAAGAAAGAATAAAGAAAAAAGAGGAAAGAAATATGATAGTTTCTTCCTGGGAGATGCTAAACACATGTTTACTCAGCCTAGACAGAAAACAGGTACCCACCCTACCAAAGCCCAACTTGGTGAACCAGTGAGTTTTATTGGGGTTACATACCTGAGCAGAAATGACCCAAAGACTGTTGTGTCATCAAAGCCTACCCCAGCATGTGTGACAGCTCACAAACCTGGGGAGCCTGGAGCACACTGTAGAGCCTGCAGGCAGATCAACAGGTAGGCGAGTGTCCTCTCCAATTGACTTTGTTGGCCTAAACTCTTCCAGGCAGGTCCATTTGTTTCTGCTTTTTCAGGCAGCCCTTCTGGTCTGAGACTTGTTTGCTGCTTGGCTCTCCTGAGAATGACTCCCAGAAGTTTGGCTTGTTTACTCTTAGGAAAATATAGTCTTGTTAGTTTCAGGGACTTCCTAAAGCACCTCTGCTGTTGACTCTTGGGAAGATGGGGGTAGGTAGGGAGGTCTAGAGTCTGCTCAGTTCTAGGAACTTCCTGGATCTATTTTAAGTTGTTTAATTTCCTGCTTAAAGCAGTTCCCTGCTGGATGGAATCTTTAAATTTTAGAGGAAACAGATACACAACAATGAACACACACACACACACACACACACACAGTGGTTTTTAGAAGAGAAAAGAACTAAGGAAATGCCCTGGGAAACTATATGAAGCCTTGCCTTATACAAATGCTTGGCAGTCTTTGGCATTTTGGTTCTTGGGCTCCTGAAGGGGGCTGACAATGCCTGCCTTGGATCCTCCAATGCAAGGAGAGGTAGAAACACAAATCCATCGAATGATTTGACCCTCTGCATTTTGACATAGAAAGTGGTGCAGCTCCCTCTATCTGTGACCCCCAGGAGGTCACAGCAAAGAACATTCTTAGAAACCTTACATGGCTCCCTGAGGATGTTTGTCCAGGACCCTAAGTGCACCAGGGCACCTGGTGAGCTCTATTTTCAACCCTTTGTTGATTGGGCTGCCTTTCCCGTATCCTAGAGTAGAATATATGGTGGATCTGGCAGGCCCCACCTGTGCCTGTTTTCCCAACTCTCCTAGGTCACAGGGATGCCCAGAGCTACCAAACTTCCATTACTTTCTGCTTTAGGTACACTGGCCTTCCTTTCCTAACCTCAGGGTTTTAGCACATACTTCTGCTCTGTGGAACACACTCACTTCTCTCATTAGTCTGACTCTCATGTCCTCAAGAAAGCCCATATGACTGACACCTGTTACACATTCTCATTCACCACAGCACTTACCACCACTTGAGCTGGGAGAATACCAGACAGAGACTGCATGGCATGTGTTTAGCCATTAAAACCCAATGGCTAGCACAGTGCCTGGGTGTGGGGGAGAAAGCAGGCACTCAGACAGGTTCAAATGAAAGCAAATGTGAAGATTTCTAAAAGTGGCTTTCAGTAGCATTTCAGCTGTTTACACAAACCCTCCTTCCCGTCAGCCCTGAAAACTTGCCTGTAGGAAGATGTCTGGCTTGTACACACACACACACACACACACACACACACACACACACACACACAACTTTAAAAAGAGAGTCAAGGTCTCCTTTAGCCTGTGGTTTTAGAGTCTTTGATTCCAGGTCAGGTGAACCCATTACTTTTAGGTCTGGTAGCACACAGCAATGCCAGAGAGCTCATGGGCAAAACAAAATGATTCACCTCATGGATAGGAAGCAAAGAAGCATAGGCAAGAGCTTCATTCTCTCTCTCTCTCTCTCTCTCTCTCTGATTCTATATTTTCTTTATTTATATTTCAAATGTTTTCCCCTTTCCAGGTCTCCCCTTTGGAAACCCCCATCCCATCCCCCCCTGCCTCTATGAGGGTGCTCCCCCACCCACTCAACCACTCTCATCCTCCCGTCCTGGCATTCCCCTACACTGAGACATCGAACATGCTCAGGCCAAGGGCCTCTCCTCCCACTGATGTCCAACAAGACCATGCTCTACCACATATGTGGCCAGCACCAAGGGTCATTCCATGTGTATTCTTTGGTTGGTAGTCCAGTCCAAGGAAGCTCCTGGGGAGTCTGGCCTGTTGACACTGTTGCTCCCTCCATTGGGCTGCAAACCCCCTCAAAGAGCTTCATTTTCACAGTTCACTTCAGGAGCACATTCCCAATAACCTATAAATCTATCCACAAGGCTCCACTTCTTAAAGGAGCCATCTCCAAACACTAGCCTGGAGACCAGACCTTCAACATGCTGGCCTTTGAGGAGCATTTAAGGTCGTAGCTGTAGCAAGCCTGTTGCCCAGCTGACTCAACAGTGCTATGGTGCAGGCTGTTTGGTGACTTTCTTTGCACACGAACCCTGGTGATCAGGGATGGGGCAGGCTGGGGCCATCTAGCTCTGCTTTTCTAAAACTCACTGCTTGACTGAACTCCTCTCCCTGCCGTGGGATTACTAGCCTAGGTGGATTTTCCTGTGACCACATGGACAAGCCATGATACATGCAGGCAGAACCATTTCAAGATGCTGCTATGACACCAAAGTACGGTTCCAGCCAGGTGTGAGCAATTGGTGTTTCTTTCAGCTCCACCCAGCTATTAAAGTCTGGGCTTTCCAGGGAACGAGTTTGCTGTTCTGGGTCATGGTCTTCTCATTCTAGTCAATTTCCCACCCATCACATGGCCCAGTGGAGTGGAACCCATAGTCCGGGATCCCAGCCTCTTCCTGCCCCCATGCCACCAAAAGTGATGGGGTTTCTAAACTCAGAAACTGGAACAGCAGGGATCAGAGGAGCTGACCAAAGGGACGATTTATTATTGCTGTGCAAGAAGAGGGCGTTGGCGGGGATCTTGTGGTTAGGTGTCTTCTTTAGAAAAGTGGCAGCTTTCAGGCTGTACTTGTCAGGTTGGAGAGCTCTGCACTGGACAGACATGGAGCCAATGGACTAGATGGATGGTAGGTAGAAAGGAAGGAAGAAGGAAGGAAGGATATTGGATGGAAAATGAGTAGGTGCTGGATGGATAGATGGATGGATGGATGATGAGTGTATCAATAGATGGAAGGAAGGATATTCTATAGAGAGATGAATGGACAAGGACAGATGAAAGGATAAATGAATGGATGTATAAAAAGAAGGATGGGTGGATAGATGCAAGGATACATAAAGAGATGATTGGAAGAATATATAAATATCACATATACCACATATACGTGATATATAATATACGTATATATACATATATAGGTAGGGATAAATAAACAGATACATTCATGCATGCATACATAGAAGAAGAAACTTGTTAAGGAACCAAGTTGTGTGGTTTTCAGGGCTAAATCCCAAAAAAGGCCTTCTAAAAGCTGAACAGCCAACAGAGCTCAGCCAGTCTCTGAAGGCTTTGGAAGCAAGGAGTGCAAATGGTATGACAAATTTAGTCCGAGGCACAACCCCCAAGAACTCAGGGGATGTCTGATTCAAGTCTGAGTCCAAAGGTTGGAGAACCTCAAATTGTGTTCTGCAGTGGCAGGGGAAGCTGGCTGTCTCTGCCCTTCCTTGGCTTCTTCACTGGATTTGGGCTTAGTCTTCTTTTTCATTCAACTGATACATACCCCAGTTTCTTCCACATACATCCTTGGTGGCACCCAGAAATATTTGACCAACTTCTTGGCTATCTCTTAACCGAGGCAAGCTGACACCTTAATAATGCCCAGCTGCTTCCTCTTGCCTTGCCCAGAATACTGACTGCAGATCAACCACATTTTCACCAGTTCATCTAGATATTATCTGAGCCCCGCAGGGGAGAAAGGTCACCCATCACAGCCACATTTACTTCCTGGGCATCATTTAAGTGTTTACTCTGGCGCTTCCATCCCTAAGACAGAAAACACTTTCAGTGTATATCTGTTCATTCATGTTTTCATGCATTCCACAATGATTTACTGTGTGAACACTGCATGCAGCTCTCTGGGCTGAGCAGGTGGAACAGGGATAGGAATGACCCCTGCCCTCACCCAGCTTCAGACTCAGAGACAACAAACCAGCAAGTAATTGCAACTTGTAGAGTATGCTCCCATCAGGAAGAAGGAGCAGCTGTCAGAGACTAACAGGTGTGCATAAGGGGAGCAGGCTGCTTAAACTTGGGAAGACCAGGAAGTGATACTGGAGAAGAAATCAGACTCAGAAGGAGAAGAGAGAATCTAGAGACAGGAACAGCATAGATCAGAATAACCCACAGCAGCCCTAGAGCCTTAGTAGAGGACGTGGTGTCCCCAGAGTACCCTCTGGCCTCTCTGACTTCTCAGCACTGAGGACCAGGAATCCTTCCTCCACAACAAGTGCGCCTTTCTCCTGTGGCAGAAGCATCATGCCAGCTCACTCGGCTCTGCCAGCAGCATCAGCTGATCTCCAAGCAGTTACAATCAACAAAGAGGGACAGAGGAGAGCAAGACAGGAACGGGGCGCATTCTCACCAGATTCTGGGAGGTCATCTGGCTAGGGAGGCAGGACTCAGGGACACACTCTTTCTGTTCACATTGCTCTCTCCATGTCACGGGCCTAAGGGCAATACTAATTGGTATCCTCCAAACATGTGAGTTCTGAGACAGTTTGCTGTGTAGCAATGACTACCCCATGCATTTGCACAGCTACTACTTGGACCACCTCTGCATGAGATCACTCCCAAAGAATAGCTTCCTTGCTCTGATAAGCATCTCCAGGGGGCCTGATGTTGATCACTTACCTACAGACCTCCTCAACCCCCTAAAGACCTTTTGCATATGTGTGCATGAATGTGTGTATGTGATTAATTAACACTCACACACATCCATGAGTGTTTGAATATGTGTACACTTGTGCATGTGAAGGTCAGAGGGAAACTTCAGGTGTTAGTTCTCAGGTAAAATGCACTTTAAAACTACACTTATTATTATTGTTGTTGTGTGTGTTCAGTGTAGAGGAGAGACTGTGTATGTCACACAAGATGGAATAAACTAGACATCGGGAGTGGATGGAAGAAGGGAACTGGGTCAGAGGGGATGGGGAGGGCTACAGGAGGGATCAAGAATGGGTAGGACAGAAAGCGGGAGAGAGAACTGAGACTGAGGTAAAAGGGGCATCTCTGGAGTGAGCTAGAAACCTAGGACAAGGGAAACCCCCAGGAGGTGTGAGAGTGACCTAAGACTCCTAGCAATAGGAGATATAGAACCTGAAATGGCCACCTTCTATAACCAGGCAAGACCTCCAATGCAGGGATGGGGACACCAACCCACCTGCAAAATTTCAGGCCCACAATTTGTCCTGCCTGTAAGATATGCAGGGATAAAGATGGAGCATAATTGAGGGGCTGGCGAACCAACAACTGGCCCAACTTGAGACCCACACCATGAGAGAGAGAGCCTCCTCATGACACTATTAATGATACCCTTCCATACTTCCAGACAGGATCGTAGTATAACTGTCATCTGAGCGGCTTCACCCAGCCACTGATGAAAACAGATGCAGAGACCCACAGCCAGATATTAGGCAGGGCTCAGGGAATCTTCTGAAATAGAGGAGGAGGGATTGAAGGAGCCAGGTGGGTCAAGCACACCACAATAAAATCTACAGAATCAACTAACCTGGGCCCATGGGGGCTCACAAAGACTAAACCACCAAACAAAGAGCATGCATGGACAAGACCTAGGCCTCCTACACATATGTAACAGATAATGCAGCTTGTTCTTCATATGGTCCAACAACTGGAACAGGGGCTGTCTCTGACTCTGTTGCCTGCCTTTGGAACCCTCTCCTCTAACTGGGCTATCTTGTCTAGGTTCAATAGGAGATGCTCCTAGTTCTACTGCAACTTGATATGCCAAGGCGGGTTGATATCGAAGAAAGGTCTCTCCTTCTCTGAGGAGAAAGGGAGAGTGGGTGAGGGACTTAGAGGAAAGGAGGGAGGGGGGAAGCTGTGGTGAGGATATAAGGCAAATAAATTAATTAATTTGAGAGAGAGAGAGAGAGAGAGAGAGACTGCTCAATGGATCTGCACAGAACCCTGACTGGGTCTTCTTATGACTTAGGACCTTAGGACTTTGGAAGACTGGAATCAGGAAGAGGCTCTTAGGCCATTGTCTGATGGCCTGACTCATTTCAGATGGTGGTAGATCCAGGGTAGGATTCTGATTCTCTTTCTAAGCCTTGAGATGGACCTGGATTTTCAGTTCCATTCCGTGCCCATTTTCCCCATTTATGGAGGAAAAGTAAGAGAGAGATTCTTTTGTCCAGGCCAGATTGAAGAGAAGACTCTATCTACTTTCTCATTCTGGGTTGGCCAGAAGATGCTTGTTTGAGGAAAAAGATGAGGTCCTGTTCCTAGGGCTATAGAAAGATGCTCTGCTATGGGGAGTAGGTGTCTTAGTGCGCAACCTGGAGCACATTAGCCATGTATGGCATAATTCCTACTTACCTCCTGCCTAGCAGACCATGCTAGTAGACGATGACCAGGTGTCCTCTCTTCTTTGCAATTTCTTCTATCACATGGAGACCTGATTATCCCGGAAGTTGGTGTGAGTTGAAGTGAGACAGCTGTCTGGCTCTAGGTTCCAATGCTTTCTGGATGCAAACTCTTAAGACATATTAGTTTTCTTAGACCCTGGCTTCTCATCTGTGAAAATAATAGCACCCACCTCACTCACCTAATAAGGCTGGTTTTAAAGCAAAAGAAGACGCAGGTGGCTGGGTTGTGAACTCCTGAAATTCCAGCACTTCAGAGGCTGGGGAACAGTGATGGGTCAGTTCAAGGTCAGTGTGGTCTACATAACTTGATTTTTGTCTAGGGGTAGGAGTGGGGAGAACGATAGAAGATAGGGTAATAGACATGTCTGTGCATAGCATTTCTGAAGCACTATGTAAATGGTGACTCTCTTTATTGGAAGTGTCATTAAAAACAGCAACAGTGATGGTGTGTCAATGTGCTCTGGAGATGAGGGTTCAGTCTGGCCTGGCAGCGGGGAGTAGGGGCATGTGGGGCTGAGAGGCAGTGAGGGAGTCTGGGATGTAGGCTCTAGAGTTCAGATTATCAGGCTGGATCTATGCAGACACCTGACTGGGTGAATTGAAGCAAATAGGGAAAAAGGAGCTTAAAGCTGCCTTGCTGTCCCAGAAATGAATTCCCCGGGCACAGCCCCAGCCCACCCAACTGTGACATTGAGCTCATTACCTTTTTCTTCCTGCTTCCTTCCCTGCCTCACATTGCATTGTTCTTGAGGTTGGTGAGGGTACAGCCTGACTCCTTCAGCCTAGGACCCAGTCTGTCAGTTTCCTACTGTAGCATCTCTCTTCCTTATAGTCATATTTCCTTAAGAAGACCTTCCATGGTCTCCTTAAGTCTTCTCTAGTGGTCCCTAACCCTTGAGCTTATTTCTAGCTGTTTTTCCATCTGTTCACTGTCAGCTGTTAATTAATCTCATGCCCAGTAGGGGCAGGCTCAGTACTAGGCGTTAGTGACCCATGAGACAGGCTCAGTGGTCTCATAGTCACTAAGGGTCTCAGAATATGGCTAAGTGTGACAAGCTTCTGAGATGGGGGCTTTTCCCCCTGATGGAGACAACAGCATGTGGAAAGGGGATAAAGGGGCTCTCTTCCTTTTCCTTGGAACCCACCTTAGTGTGGGGCTGTCAGCAGCCACTCTCAATGCTCTAGCTTTGGATGCATTGTGGCTTGGCATGGAAGGGACTGCAAAGAATGGCTGACCCCCCTGCGTGATTCCCAGGGACGTGACAGGCAGGATGTGAGAAGACTGAACACAGTTCAGACTTTGGAGAACTTGGCAGAGTCACCAGAGAAGAGATCTCCATCCCAGAGTCACACTGAGACCATGTAGACCTGAAACTCAAGCTCTTGGGTATCTGTGTTAATGTCCCTTCTTGACATCGGAAGCTGCACAAGCCTGTAAATATAGCTTGTCCCGGAAGAGGGCCATGTGAGGTTCATGTAACATTGCACCACCCTCAAAGGAGAGATCTATCCTGTTTCCATTTCCCCTTCCTTTAGTCCAGAATACTCAAAACTGCTGGCAGTAGAACTGGATGCCACCATCTACCTCCTAGAAATACACAGCAACAGCAAACCCAACAAGCCACACTCTGCAGGGGAACAAATACCTTCCTTCTCTAGAGCCAGCCACCAGTAAAATGTACACACCCACGGGTATTTAGAGGGTGTGACTGTTCTGGGGGCTCTGTCCTCTCCTCCCACCTTCTCCCTAGCTGATCTCATTCTGATCTTTGACCTTGAGTCAACATCTCTTATGCAATGGCTCCAAGTCTGAGTTCTTAGTCCTGACTGCCCCTTTCTAGTCTAATATGCATTTTGACTTAGCAGAGTTCTACATTGTACTTCCACACCCCAACCTCTTCCTCCAAGCCTGCCTCCGAGCCATAGTTAGAATTCCCATGTAGCCAGTGGTTGAAGATAAAACTTCAGAGGGATTCATTCTTTACCCTTCACATCTAATTCATCAACAAGTATGCTTTTCTGCCTCCAAAACAGTGTCTTGGATTCTAGTACCAACTCCCCAACACTACTTTTGCATCTCTGAATGACACTCCCACCATCCTCCTGGAACTTTTTAAGGCTTCTGAATTGATTTGCTTCCTTCCACTCTTTCCTGCTTAGATCCACTTCAAAACACTGGGTACCACTTTTCCAAAACATCATTGGACAACAGTGCTTCCAGTGACTTCTCATTATATCTGAAACCCAGTATACTACTGTGGCCCTTTCTATCCTGCTCCATGCACACCAGTCTCCACTCTGCCTCCTATCCCTTCAACTTCCCTAAGCTCTAATGTAGTCGCCTCACATTCAACTCAACCATACCCCCTACAGGGAGGGCTTTGTGGAAACAAGTTCAACTAGTTCCCCCAGGACATTTCCTCTATTTTCTTCCTCCTTCCTTGGCTACAAAGGTTTCCTTGGGCCATTCATTACCTTTGCATTGCTAACTGATCATTCACCACCCCACCAGTATTTAGAAGAGGCTTCTAGGGAAGCCTGTGGTTAATTGATACTCACTGAGTAGGGGAATTCGTGCAAGCATGATGTACACAAGTTTTAAAAGTCTAGGAAGATGGGACTAGAAGCCATGAATTGTGGCCAACAGGAACCTTTTTCTAAGAAGAACTTCCTCATAGTGTAGTCTATATGCTGTTCCTTCGCAAGTAGTCTCAGGGTCTTCAGCCATCCTAACACTTGAATGTATCATTATACTTTCCAAATTCGCATATGAAATGGGACATGTAGAAATGAAATAATTGGCTTAAGCCAGTAATGGATGGTGGAGATGGTACCCAGGCCTCCCTAGCATCTTGCTGGTAAAGAAGTTTCTCTGGTGTATTTATGTGCTTCCTGTGAAGTAAAGGATATCAGGTTTGCCTTGTGTTAACTGTGGGAGTTTCCAACTCCTTACATTAGCTTGGGAAATTCCAACTTCTGGTACAAAGAGGAAGGGAGATGTGAAACTGCACACTGATTTGGGGGCAGCAGGAATTAAGTGCTGGTGATTCTTGCAGATCCCCATAGGGCTGCATCAACCAGATGAGTACAGATCCAAAGGGCACTTGTATACATCTGCTCCAGGCCTTGATGGAGGTTTGGCTGCAAGGGGATCAACAGTAGCCTGGCTACCTGCTCTTGGATCATCTTAGTTCTGAATGTTGCTTGGAGTTCTGAATGTTTTGTGGGGCTGAAGACCATGACCTTGGGTAGGGTCCCAGGGCATATTCAGGAGGGAGTCCATTGAGTAATGCAAGCTTCCTCATGATAGATCTGTTTTCGGCTCTCCCTGCTGGAGTGATTGATTCCCCTGGAGCCTGTATCCCTTTTCTTACTTATTGAGTGTGTGTGATGGATTTTTGACAAGATTGATTTTGACCTGAATACTGCTGAGCTGAATGAATCAACATTGTCAATTCCTCTGCCTGATCCTGAAAAATAGTTATGTGGATAGGAACATTTTTCTTTCAATTGAAGCATATCTTAGTTCTCATGGTTGCTCTGAAGAAGGTCTCCCTCTGCTAGGGTCCAATGGCTGCCCTCAAAACACCTCCCTCTTGTAATATGGATGCTGAAGCCATTTTCTTCTATCTTCTTTGCTCCAGCAGGGCTCCTCTCCGTGCCTGCCGGGCTATGTTTCTTTCCCATGCTCCAGCCAGAAATATGAGCTGCAAATTGGGCTTGGCTGTGTGATGAGGAGAGAAAGATTTTTGTCTCATCTCTCTTTCTCACAGCAGTGATTCCTGAATCGGCACATTACTTATTTTCCCCCAAACCTAGAATAGTTGCAGTCTTTAAGGCACAGCTGATGTATAGCTACTGGTGACTCAAAATGGGATTTCACATTCATCTCTTCTCCCTTCAGAGTCTAAGCAAATGTTTTCAGGAGCAGTTCTAAAGTGCTGAAGTTCTCCCATTTCTCTCTCTGCTTTCTTTATAGTCTCACAGCTGGACCGGGTGCCATGTTCACCTATGGCTCTGGCTTCCTGGGTCCTGTCTAGGATAGGGTATGGTGAACAGGGTGGAAGAACCGAATTGAGACAGGAAGGTATTAGGAGAGGATGGTTCCCCTACAAGTGAGCATCGTGTTCACATTGTTGGAGCTATATACACATCTAAGTATAATAAATGAGTGTCCTGATGACTGTGTACGATAACTACTATTCCATACTTATAATCATACAAGAGTTGCTCATTAGTTGCTTCAGACCTTTATAACAATTCTGCAAAGCCCTGTTAAAGTTGCAAGGCTAGTTAGGACTCATGGAGGGCAACTTGCTCAGAGATACCCATTTTCTAAGGGTCCAGGGCCCATGCTTGAGCTTTCTCTAGTGCCTTTCTCTTGCCCTCTAAGGCTAGCTCAAAGTGCCATCATTTTCTATGGCTGTATTTCTCAGCATAGTGGCCAGACTCCATCTGACTCATCTGAGCCAAGACCAAAACTTCCTGGGAGGTGGCTGCAGAGACACTTGACCTTGCTCATAGGGATCACCCACGGAGCCTTTCTCCAGGTCCAGTCCTGGCTACCTCTTCTGGCCCCTCAGCCCTGTAGATACGGTGCTGCTTTCCCGGGCTTGGGGCCAGCTCCTAGCCTATATCTTGACTTCATCTCTCTGTGGCCTATTCTCAACTTGCTCTGCACACTCATTATTCTCTAGCAATTATTTTGACAATAGCTTTAGTTCACAAAGGACTTCTCTAACATCTGAAGAGATACCTCTGTGGTAAACAGTATACCTCATCTTCCCCCATCAAGTCCAGGCCAGCTTCGAGTTTATGTTCTAGGAATGGTCTTTAAGGCTAAGGCTTACCCACTGCTTGAGGGTAAAGCTCTCTCTGTGACAGCAAATTTCCACCTTTGGCTATCATTTCTTCCCATACAAATAGCCCATTGGCATCACCAAAATTTTATTAGGGATTGCTCACATTATTCCTAGTCTGGAGATACTTACTTTGATGTAAAGAGGTGGGGTTTCCTAAGTCCTATCTTTGTAGGATAACATAAGGATTCTTACAGAACAGAATATTCTAGAAATACATGGCTAAAGCTAGACAGAGAACCACAGTGAAATGAATAGTCACACATGTTTATTTTTTTTTCTGTGGACAGTCTCTGGGCTACTAACAGGCAAGTCAAGTTACAGGAAACTGATGCCTGAGTGGCTTGACAGAGGAGACTCCTTCAGGCTGAGCTTCTCTGTATTTAGAGGTCAACCTTCCCTGTCTGCCCCACCCCCACAACTTGCAATTGGGGGAGGCTGGGAGAGGGACATGAAGGAGGATGTTCAAGGGTGGTGAGAGGCTGGAATGGTAGGGATGGAATGTCTGCAGCTGAGAACTATAAATCTGTAGGCTTTCAAGAGGACAAAGCTTTGTGCAGAAGGGCCAGTGGGGTGCTGGAGGAGGCTCAGGGCATTCCCTCCTAGAGGGAAGGAGCTGGGGGCAGGGAAAGAGAGAGCTTTGCAAACAGCAGAGACTGAGTGGAGAGGAGGAATCTCAGGTTCTAGGAGATCCTGGAATTTGGATTTCTCCACTCCTGTTCAAATCCGACTTCCCTACCTGCTTTCTCATCAACAGAGCACCCACATGGGTCAAGGTCAATGGACACTGTGAGGAAGGAGGTGGCATTGCTGTACAAAGTGAGGGGAAGACAGGACAAGAGGCAAGGCCTCTCCGTGATAGCTAACTAAGTCTCAGGGAGAAATCACGGAGATTCCAGACCCACAGGAACCAGGCAGGTCAGTCTTCTATGGGTTTCATGGGCTAAGGTTTCGGCTTGGGTTAAGTCCCTGCTGTGCCCAAAGGGACCAGAGGGCTGTCTTGTCTCTGGGCCTTCTGCAGCCTGCCAGTCCTCGCTCTGGGTGATTTGATTTGTGCTGTGAAGAGTACAAATGCCCCCTGGGATCAGAGTGGTTGATTCTGGACTCCTTCCACTGGGTCATTTTACTGACTGGCTATTCATCTGGGTTCAGTGAGAGAAGGGAGGGCAGAGGAAGAAGGCTTGACTGCCATTAACTCCTTCGTTGCTGGCCAGTCCTCTGCCTGCTCATTGGAAGAGCTCACTTCCAGTCCTTTGGAGGTGCATCCCACCTACCCTGCCTTGACTCTAGCACCTGTGCAGGAGGTAGGTCCCAGTTGCTTTGCCATGGTCTACTAGCGTGGTCTCAAGCGTCCAAGAAATAGCCTTCATCAGCTTCTCCACTGCCTTGCATTCGTCTAACATTGAATAGGCACGTTATAAAAAAGACAAATGGTCTGTGGAGAAAAATTTCTCTATGCCAGGAGAAGAAGTAGACAGAGACAAATAGAAGGAGCTTCCTTCTAGCACTGTGGCACTTCCTTTCCATTCCAGGGACCAAATAGCCTGCTTTAAACCAGAGCCACTTCCCAAGATGCGAGTGGATCAAAGGAAACTGTAGGGGGAGCTTCCAGCCAAGCCAGGGGACATACACTATTATACTTGAGATGGGGTCAGGTATGGGTGATGCCTCTAATGCTGCCCAAGGACATTGACTCTCAGGCATGGGAAAAAGATAATAGGAAGTGTCCCTGTGCCTCTAACTTGGCCTCAAGGACCCTGTAGCCCTCTACCACGCAAGGCCTCCAGGAGCCAAGCCACCTGCTTTCATAGATGACAGCTCACGGAGAAATAACTTGTTCCTATGGGAGGTGGTGATCAATGGCTCAAATTAAATCCCAGAAAAGCTTTTCTTCTTGTCTGACACTTTATAGTTTCTCAGCTTATCTCTTCCCGGGATGGCTGTATAGGCCAGATGATAACTACCTGAACAGCCTAGAAAAACATGAGTTCACTGAGGATTTAAGGTGTGAATTAGCTCTTAGATGGGCTGAGAGTGGGGAATTCTACTTCATAACACCCAACCTTCCAGCAAAATCCTGTGTGGGCAACTCTTCAGTGTCTCCACCCAGCCCCCCTGCCCTGTTTAATGCTTAAGCATCCTGGGTTAATAAGTGCTTTTCAGTCACCAAGCCCTATTGAAATGCCTTCAGCCTCTGAGTCACTCCATCTCTCCCATCTGCATTCCCCTTAACTGAATTATCTCTGCATGAGTAACAGAGGTCTGTCTGGGCCCTGGACTGTCTGCTCCCCAGATTTGATAGCAACAGATTCTTGAATATTCCCACCCACCCTGGTCATGCCTCTCCCTCCACAACACAGCCCCAGAGTCCTCCAGAAGAGGTCCAGCGGTCTTTAATGATCCACCTACAGCCTGGCTGGGCTGAGAGCCAGGATCAGAGAGGCCAGCTCTGTTCTTGGCAGGAAATGAGGGGCCGCTATAGAAATGCCACCCAGGCTGGAAACAAGATCTATGGAATAGCGGCTCTGAGTGGGTGAAGTGCTGGAGAGCAAAGGGTAAACCATGGTGCCCTGGTCTGTGGCCCTTGCCCACAGAATCTGCAGAGATCTGCATTTCAAGGCACCGGACTGGGTAGATTCAGGCCAGGGAAACTTGTTCTTTGCCTGTCAATTTAAAACTTCGGTCACCTCTGGATCACCTTGAAAGGGCCCAGTGTTTAAAGGCTGTCTCCCAGAATTTAATTCAAAAGTTGGAATCAGCAAGTTAAAGGTAGGATCTGAGAATCAGTCTTTAGAACAGGCCTTCCCAGGAAGGAGAGGACTTTAGGACATATGTCTAGTGATTCAGACAAGAAAGCTAATAGAGTCACTGTAACTCTTTCACATAGGCAAGTAGGATCACTCTATATTTCCTAACCTTGAAAGTTAGAGAACTCCATGGAGCTGCCTCTCCTCTATAAACCCATTCAAGTCGTTAGAGAGATTTTCTAACAGGCAGGCTATTAGATCCCAATACAGCTATGTGTAGCCATAACACCTTGAGTTCATATAACACACATTCTGTGTCAGGTTCTCTACTATCTCCTTTAACCTGAACAACAGTTTTTGAGGTGTGCGTTATATTATTAATCCAGCCAGCACAGGATGAAACCGAGGCCTAATGAGGTAAAAATAACTCCTGCTATGGTCATAAAGATAAAGGATTAACCTGGGATTCAGGCTCAGCACAGCAAGTGTTGGAAGTAGATTCCAAAGAAGAGGTGGAAAAAGGCCATTCTTGCCCCTTTTAATGAAACTGCAGGGTGAGCTTCCAGCTAAGTAAGAGAACATAAGCTATTATAGCTGGGGTCCTGGGGGTGGAGGTGGGGTGGTGGCGGGGAACAAGCCACCTAATGGACACTGACTCTCAGGTGTGGGGAAAGGATGCAAGGATGTCTTTGACTTGGCCCTTTTTATTTCCACACCCCATTCCTGGTACCAACTTCAGATTTGTTGCTTTTCTGTTTTTTGATAAAACAGTAGGAAGTGTCCTTGGGCCTCAGACTCGGCCCTAGTACCTCAGGCCTATGAATTAAACATGCAAAAGGGACATTAACAGGAGGAAATAACACGGGCTATTTATACATATGATTTACATGTACCATGGGAGATCTCAGGTAAGTTACTCAAAGGGCTAGTTAGATTGGAGGTTAAAGGATCATCTTAGCAAAGGCAGAAAAAAAAATATGACAAGGGACAAGAAAAAAGAATGGGGTGGGCTGGCTTACAGGAAAAGGAGTTGAAGCCAGGTCACTTTTGAGGAGCCTAATGATAGTGTTTTGAACGTTTGACTTACGAAGACTGGACACAGTGTTATCAAGACATGCTTCCTCATCCCTGGAGTAGCTTTTGTATGTATCTACAAATTCACTAATAGGGGTGTGGCAGTTTGAATGAGAAATTAGTCTTGGGAATTTGAATTAATGTGTAAAGATGTGTTTGAGGAGTTTCTGGTAGCATGGCCTAGCTGGAGGAATTGTATCACTGGGGCTTGAAACTAAGAGTAGAAAGCTTCACCTAGTTCCAATTTTCCCTCTCTGTGCTTCAGACTTGTGGTTCAAGATGTAAGCGCTTAGCTTCCTGTCCCTGCTGCTATTCTTACCACCTGCTTCTATGCTGTCTTCACTGTCATGACTCTAATACTATGGAGTCTTTCCTTCTACAAGTTGCCTCGGTCCTGATGTTTTATCACAGCAACAGAAAGGCAACTAATTAGAAGTTGGAACCAAGAATAGGGTGTTGAAATGAAGACCATGACCATGTTGGTTTTGCAGGGATGGGAAAGCCTTTGGAACTTTGGAGTAGAAGTGGTTGTACCTATGCAGAGCTTAGCAGGCCATGCTGGTGGTATCTTGGGAGCATGATAGTCAGTGCTGAAAGTTATGCAGGCTATGGGGGCTCAGCTTAAGAGGAGTTAGAGGAAAACCAAGATTATAAACAGCAGCTGGGCTAGAGGGCATTCCTGTGACACTTTGGCAAAGCATCTGGCCATGAGGTGATGGATTATTATGCCTCTAGAACTACAGACCCGAGTAAATCCTTCCTTCTACCAATTGTGTTGGTCATGGTGTTTTGTCATAGAAAAATAACAGATGCAGGAGGTAAGAAAAAGAGGGTTGATTGTCTTCCATATTGATGGAATTTGATGGAGTAAGACAGGAATATTCTGGAGTCTGTTGTTAGTAAATAGCCAAGAACTGGGGTGGGGGTGGGTGGAGGTGGAGACATTGGTTAAGGCAGCAATTTCCTAAATATTGAAAAAGTTACTTCATTGTGGTCACCTACCCTTGCTGGAAGACTATGTCATGCATCATATAGTATGAAGTATGTTATGTAATGCTCACTAACGTGAGGAAGATAGGGTCTTTAAGGGCCACAGAATAAGTGAAATTGGTGGAAAAACAAAGATGATTTTGGTGAGGTTTGTTTCTATAGACCCTCGGCAGTACTTCCTTTTGCTATTTCTTCTGTTATTCTCCTGGTATGCTTCCAGATGCGCGCGCGCACACACACACACACACACACACACACACACACACACACACTGTTCCTAGCAGGTGATGTGAGAGCAGCAAACTCTTTCTGCATTCCTTGTATCCAAGTTGACTTCAGTGGCATATTTTGTGGTAGTGAATTCTGGGCCTCCTTTCCCTAGCTAGTCTATCTTAGAGCCCAGCTGCTTCAGGTGGCTGTCGAGGCTTCAACTGTTATCAGTCAGTCACGATGGTCAGCTTCTGACAGATCTGCAGTGGAGGGATGGCCTGAAGCAGGTGTTACCAGCCTGGATACAAAAGGGCAGAAAGCTATGTGAGATTCTGAGTGGAACACTGTCTTGAGAGTCAGGATAGGCTTCAAGTTTCTGGGTAAATTTGAACTCAAGCAAGTCATTTTCCCCTGAGACCTTGGTTCTAGCCTTGTCTTAAGAGGGTTCTAAGTGGGGAGACATCTAGATTTCCTTCTCATCTCTGACATTTGTAAATGATATGTATGTCCCTTTTCTGAGTAAGACAGGGACATAAGCACATGGCGGGGATCTCCCATGGATGGATGGATGGGTGGATGGATGGATGGATGGATGGATGGATGGATGGATGGATGGATGGATGGATTATGTGGCTATCAAGGTAGTTTCAGATGTAGAAAATCTCCCCAGTCTAAGACTGATATTTAGATATTCACATTTGACAGCGTAAGTCTGGGTCTGTGTTAGGCCAGGATCTCATCCCTTGGCATGCACGAAAGGGCATTGATTCTGTGACTAATTCTGCAGCGAGGATGGTCTGCACCACTTCAAGGCAGTACTTGCATTGTGCTAAAGCAGTATCTTTGGGCTTACCTAGAGACAAAAAGAAAAAAATAATAGGAAAAGTGTTAGGGTAGTGTAGAAAGAACCCTGGAAATATAGAGACCTAGGAATAGACACCAGTTCTAGTTCACCCAGGACCTCCTCGTCTACTTTGAAGCCATCACTATGCACAGGCTGGACTGGGTGAGATGGACGAAGTAATTTTTTTATAGTGTAACTAAAACCATTGGGCCAGTTCAGACCTATAAAGAATTCTATGGAAAGGATCCACCAGAAGACATTCTCCATTCAGAATTCACCTCCACCGGCCCATGCTACCCTTTCATGTACACTGAGGCACACTGTCTGAGTACTAACACGGTCTTCTTCAACAACAGTTTCCTCTGCCAACTGCCAGCCCCTAAAAAGGTCAGGAAGCCCATTCATCTGTCCTTCCTGAACAACTGTACTCACCTGGTGTTCGGTGTTCTGGTGAGCAAAGGCTGTCAGAAAAGGCTTTATGTTCTCCTCTCTCTCTCTCTCTCTCTCTCTCTCTCTCTCTCTCTCTCTCTCTCTCTCTCTCTCTCTCTCTCTCATTCTGTGTGTCTCTCTGCCTCTGTCTTTCTGTGGGTCTGTTTGTGGGTCTGTCTCTGTCTCTCTTGTTGTATGTCTGTCTGTCTCTCTGTGTGTATCTCTCTCTGTCTGCCTCTGTCTGTCTGACTGTCTGTCTGTCTGTCTCCCTGTCTGTCTCTGTATCTCTCTGTTCCTAGCTCTCTCTCTTATTCTGTGTGTGTCTATCTGTGTGTCTCTCTGCCTCTGTCTCTCTGTGTGTCTGTGTGTCTGTCTCTCTCTCTTGCTGTATGTGTCTATCTGTCTCTGAGTGTATGTCTGTCTGTCTGTGTGTCTCTGTGTGTCTCTGTATCTGTCTCTGTATCTCTCTCTGTCTCTGTCTCTCTCTCTCTCTCTGTGTGCTGTGTGTGTGTTATGTGGGAAATTCCTGAGCATGCATGAGAAGACATTGGTCCTTAAATCAGGGACCACACTGTACTCTGACTCTCTTTCCTGATGTCCCATATTATTACAAGATAGTTTTGACTCAAGTATGGCTGGTGGCAAGTCAAGAACACCCATGCACTCAGAGACTGGGCATCAGCCAAGTACCCCATTCATAGGGTTGAAGGATTGGTCTGGGGCCAGCATCTCTTGAGGCATGATGAAATCTCTGCCCCTGTGGTCAACTGTGCAATCAGCATTTGCTGATGGATCATTGGGGTGGTAGATGAGGAGCTGAAAAGAACTTCAGACAATGGGAAGAATGTTGCAGTGGGCTGAGAAGGAGGCCTTTCAGAAATGCATGGTCAAATAAGTCCCTTCTAATAGAACAATGATTAGCATGTTAGTCAAGACATACATGTGGATACCCTCTGAGGCAGCATCCACGGCCCTTTTCTTCATGTAACACCAGAGCTAAGGTCCTTTCTCCATTCATAGCTGTGGTTTCAGAGAGGGGAGGGGAGTTCTGGGGGTACCAGACATCTCTAATAAGAAAGGAATCTATTCAGAATTCTGAGTTAACTGATTGTTCCTCTAGGTCCTTTTTGGTATTCCTCACCTTATGTGAGTGGCCTTCTTTACCAAATTGCACCATAAGATTGGAAGTTTCAGGGGGACTTTTGGGATAGCATTGGAAATGTAATTGAGGAAAATACGTAATAAAAAAATATTTAAAAAAAAAAAAGATTGGAAGGTTCTGAGAATAGCCCTTACCATAAGAGTTCAATCCCAATGGGTTAAATGTATAATGAGCAAGTCTTCAGGGATTCCATGCCTGGATGAGTTGCCCAAAAGCTTTTTTTTTTTTTTTTTTGACAGTTCATCTTCTCTCAGGCCTTGTAGACTTGTAGGCACTGACCCCAGAGAATGACCATTTTCAGAGGAAAGAAGAGATGGTTGAACACATACTGATGTCTGGGAAGGTACTTGGGGCTGACAGCTGCTCGGGTGAATCATGAAAATGACACCTCCTTTGGAGGAGGACTCCAACTGCTGTGCACTCCACCCAGGATTGGAATGCAAACCTCAGCCCCTGGAGGGAAGCCCCCTCCTCCATCCAAGCAGGGTGGAAGCTGGAGTCTGGCACAGAAGGTTTCCTTGCCATGAGTCAGGTAGAGAAACAGCTTGTGTCTCAAGGAGGAAGTGGAATTTCAGAGTACACAAGGGTAAATATTGAATGTGAGATGCTGCTAATTAGCTGCACAAAGGCCGTTAGCATTAATGAGTTCTGTCCCTTTGCAGTAAGAGGCAACTGTTTCTTTGGTCCAGGCTCACTGGCAGTGGCCCAGTGTTCTAGCTGTGGCTGTGAGTCTTTTGTGATACTTTCATCTTAGAAAAAGCAGGAAAAAAATAACAACTAGGATTTCAATGAAGCCCCTTCCTTTTCGACATTTACAGTAACATATGCAGAAACTTCAGGTTAAAAATACATCATTTGTTTCCCATTAGCAAACTTAATCATATCCCTCCTCCAGACTTTGGGCTTACAAAAGCTGGGAGGAAAAAAAATGAAGTTGGGTAGAAGAGTGACGGTAACCTGGATTTTTTTTTTTCTCAAGCAGTTACCAGGTACCAAATATAGAGCTACACATAGCCTTTTGTAAACCTCTAGTCATCCAGGCTGCAGAGGTGGCTCAGGACTTAAGGGTAGGTACTGCTCTTCAAAGAGGACCAGAACAGAGTTGGATTTCTAGAACCCACATCAAATAGTCCAACAAACACCTTTAACTGCAGCTCCAGGGTATTCAAAACCCACATCAAATAGTCCAACAAACACCTTTAACTGCAGCTCCAGGGTATCCAAAACCTCTAGGCTCCTATGGATCTATACACATGCACACACACACACACACACACACACACACACACACGCATAGACACACAGACACAAGCAGAGACAGACACAGAGAGACTCAAAACCACTATAAATACTTTTTAAAATCCTTCTAATAAAAATAGGAGTTGTATTTTATCACCTCCATTTGCCAGAAGAGGGACATTTAGACTTAGCAGGGTTAAGTAACTTGTCCTTGTTCCCTAGCTAATAAATGAGAGGGTCAGGATGCCTCCAATGTGCCCAGATATAAAACCATCCAAACCAGCAGTGAGAACCCTGATGTTGCCACTCGTGGGAGGAAGCAGGAGACAATCCTAACGAGCATGGTTGTCCCTTCCACAGTGACGATGGAGCATGAGTTTGGTCATTATTTATTAATACAGTTATTTCTTTGAAGTTTATTCAGTGTCTACAAAGAGCTGGGCTGGCGGACAGTAAACTGTCCTTGCTTCCATGGAGATTGCTGTTGTATATACTAAGATGATAGATGCAGATAACCATAATGAGGGTGGGATTTGATCAATAGTAAAGGTGCCATCTTATGACAGCAGAATTGGGGATGTCTAAAAGGGTGTATGAGGGGTGAGAGAAGAGAAATAATCTCTTAATGCCTTGTAATGCAATTTCTAGTCTGTAAAGAGGAAACAATGCAATTATAGAGCCTCACTGAGTTTAGCCTAGACTAAATAGAATGGAAGGGTGTTGCTCCTTGAGGGGGTCCCTTGAACCAATGACTTAGAGGTAAGCATGAATCGAAAAACCACATGTTGGTTTGTGTGGACAGAACATGGACTTGGAGCAAGTTGTATGGAGGAGTAAAGTTGAATGAACATGGAGAGGTAGGTCACAAAGGTTTGGTAGGCAAGGCATTGGACTCAGACTTTGTCCTTGACAAACAGGATCATTACAGTCTTCTTTTCTCCACTCCTCTCTCCCCTCCCCTTCTTTCTATATGAAGTACTAGGGATTGAACCTAGGGTCTTGCTCACAGGTAGGATGGTTCTAAGTCACAGATACATCTCTAGATCTTTTTTTATTATATTTATTTTTCTTTACTTTTCATCTTGAGAGAAGATCTTGCTAAGTTATTCAGGCTGGCCTTGAACTCACTTTCTAGCTCTGGCAAGCCTTGAACTTACAATCTGCCTGGCTCAGCTTCCTGGGTAACTAGGTTACAGGTCCTTGTCACAACCCTTGTCTCCATTATTCGTATCTTCAAGGACAGCTATGTTATGAGAGATGAACCTGAGCAAGGCAGGAATAGAAGCTGATAAATCAATGATAGCATTAAGGGTTGTTGTACTACCTTAGACAAGGATAGAGGTGGCCTCAAAACCAGCTATCATACTAAGGATGAGGGTAGGATATATTTTGATGTATACTGAGAAGGCAGAATTGTCAAACCTAAATGGGTTGCCTAAATACCAGAGGCTTAAAGGAGAAGAAGGAGTCAGAGAGAGCACTTAAGTACCTGACTTGGGGCATTCTACATGGGCAATGACTTAGTCTCTGTAACACATGTTTTGGGGAGTAGATTCCCTAGGAAATGCTGAGGGTGAAGCAGCGCTTCTTCCTGTTGGTATGAGGTATAAAGGTTAGAATCCACTTGGGGAATTCTGAGCTTGGTAACAGCTGAGATCTTTAGGATATCTGGATCACTCTGGGTGGACATTAGTGAGGGAAGAACTGAATTACAGTGTAGCCCCACCCCTTCTCACCTTCCAACACTCTCACCCAGCTTTATCCCCTGGGTGGCATCAAAGTCACTGGGTGCTAAATCGGGTCTCATTGCTTTGACCCTTTCTGAACCAGTATTTGTTTTCAGTCTATCTGTGCTACTAATGAAGAAAACCCTAAAACTAGGTCTTTATATGGAGGCTATGGTGTTCAAGACCAAGGCAAAAGCTGGTCGAGACCTAGTGTCTGCTTCCAAGATCGCAACTTGATACTGTAGGGAAGAACACAGTGCCCTTCACAGGGTGGGATGGATAGAAGAAATTAGAGAGAAGGAAAGGGGAAATCTCTGTCAAGTCTTCTGCGGCAGCACCCAATCTCATTCATCAGTGTGCAGTCTCTACAACTTTAAAAACCTTCGAAGTCTGAGTTTTCCAATACTATAGACCTGATTTCCACACAAGCTTTATGAGGATAAAAATCCAAGCTAGTGGAGCCAGGAATTTTCATTCTTCCACCTCACAGATCTGATCCTCTTAGCGTTACCCTGGAAGAATCGATCTGAGTCTAGAGCTCCCTCTGTATCCTGGAGAGCTGGAAACAGCAGAGTGCCTGTGTCTGGCAGCGGTGCTGGTGGGGAGCTTTATAGCCTGACTGTTTCTACCACCCCCAGTCTCCAGGCTCTTTCCTGTTCTATCTAGTTCTCTTGTGGCTGGGTCCACACTCTGCTGGAAGCTGAACGCTAGAATTATACTGCATCGGCCATGCTATTGATTAATAATAGGTAGCTACTGCCTGAAATGAGATGAACTATTTTCCCCTGTTTCCAGTAAAATCCCTTTCCGTTGCTCTGCAAAATTCTATCAATCTGGTCCAAAGTGACTCAGGATTTACATCGTCGTCCCTGGCCCCGTCGTAGCTTTCTCAGTAAGAAATTGAATTTGTTTAAATTGAATTTGTTTAAACTTATCTTCATTTAAAAAAAAAAAAACCAAAAATTTTTTCAACAAAGTCTCAAGTAGCCCAGGCTAGCTTTGGACTTGCTATGGAGCTGAGGGTTCCTGGAATTTTAGAGCCTCCTGCCTCTACCTCCAGAATGCTGGGATTGGAGGCTTCTGCCACCATGCCCTTACTTGCTTATTTGTTTTTTGTTGTAGTGTTGGAGTTTGAGCTCTGTGCATGCTGGGTAAGCACGCTGCCAACTGAGCTACATCTCCCGTGGCTTCATTTTCTTGTCTAATGCGTTTTCTCTCAGATTTCCAGACACCTTCCTACAATGACGAAATCATTCATGTCCCGCAGGCGGGGGGCGGGGGTGGTGGTGGAGCGGGAGCCCCAGGAGGGCTGATAAGAGGTACCAAGGGAAATCAGTACAAAAGCAGTGTCAGGTAAGCCTGAAGGTCAAGCTAAAAGCAGAAACAGGGGGACTCATAGCAAGATTAATACTTGGTAGAACCAAGAGGAGGGAGGACCGGAATTAAATGAAAATGTGCAGTGATGAGCTGAGACCAACCCCTGCCAGCCTCTGAAAGGAGGGGGATTTGAAGATGGGAACATTCTAACAGGAGCTGAGTGTGCTGCCTGGACAGCCGAGGCGTAGAGGCTTGGCTCACAGCTAATGTGATGGCTCTTAAATGTAAGCCAGGCTCAGGAAGGGGTCAAAAGCTGCTTAGTGCTATAATTCAAGGATCATTTTTTCTGCAGGGAACAAGGTCAAAGGCACACTGAAGGGAGTTCTTCTCTCATGTTGGTTCTTTTACTAGTTCAGGCTCTGCGATCAGAAGACCAACTATTTCCGTGTTGCTAAAAGCTATGGAAAAGCACTTCTCAGCATCATACTTGGCACCATACTTGGAGGCTCAAGTTTATGAGACACCAAAAGCAGAAGTGAAGATGACATCTTCCTTCTGTGAGACAAGGAGTGGTCAGAAGAAGATAGAGGAATACCCATGGAAAGATTCCGGAGAGGAAAGCAGGGACCTTCCAAGTGGGCCTCACCTAGATCGGCCTCTGATGGCGGATGAAAAGAGCAAGAGAGCCGAACATTGTGGTAGCGCGCGCCTTTGATCCCAGCACTCGGAGGCAGAGGCAGGTAGTCCTAGTAAATTCAAGGCCAGCCTAGTCTACATAGAGAGTTCCAGGCCAATCAAGGCTACACAGCAAGACCCTGTCTCAAAAAAATAAAAACCACAGACTTGAGGTAGGAAGATCCAACATCTGGATCCTGCTATATCAAGCTGTGCTGATGCTTCTGATGACGTGCTGAGACTGTGAGAGCTGCAGGCCAGTGTCTGGGGAAGACTGGTGAGGCAGGAGTAGCAAAGGATTCCATAAGCACAACTCTAGAGGACCCTGTCCACTTGGAACCCTACCTGCAGGGGTTCCCTCTAGTGATGGGCAATATGGTAGCCTAGAGTCACGGAGATTCTGCACCTCCTGTCCAGTTTATGCTGTTTGTTAGACCTGCTGGGTTTGTCAGCTCTGGACAATCTTCCCACTTCTTCCCACTCTTTGCGATAGCTTGATGATGCCCCTTTGGAACTTGATGATGTTCCTTTAGACCCTTCCTTGCTCCTTCCACACCTCTGACCCGCAATTCTGAGAAGCCTTAATGACACCATGGATCAGGGATTTAAACTAGCCAGTCTATGAAGATCAAAACTGTGGCTAGAACTCGGCAAAAAATGATCAGCAATTATTGAAGCAGATATATTTTTTTAATGACAGCATCCTAAGAAGATTGTTCATTATTTCTGGGACCACTGCTAACCTTTGAGATACTTAGAGGAGCCAGCAAAGGCAACTATAGCTTCTTTGAGCCAAGAAAAAGTCACCCTTTGCCTTCTCCAGACAGATAAAACTCCTGCAGAGAGACAAGGCTTGGGGAATAGAGAGGAAGTGTAACCCTTCCAATTATCTGATTATCTCAAACCTTGGGTCCCTAAAGCAGCCCCATTCTCTATCCTCTGGAAGCCCATTGCTCACCTTTGCATTCTGTTCTCTAGCTATCCACATCCTTCTTCTTAAGTTAATCTGATGGATGATTTTGATGCTTATCAAACAAAAACAAGGGATACTTAGGATACAGAAGAGATGGATTAGCACATCCCACTGAATAGTATCACAGAGACAGCCCTGAATCCCAGCAGTCTCAGAGATACTGTCATGAACTGGGCTGTTTCTTCTCCCCTAAATTTCTAATGTCCTGGGATGATAGTGTTTGGATGTGGGGCTTGGGAATGTGGTCAGAATTAAACGAAGTCATAAAGAAGGGGTCTAGTGTGGTGGGAAATGCTGACTTTATAAGAAGAAAAGGCAAGACTAAGCCTGGAACACTTTGTCTTGTCTTCTTGTAAAGTAATTGTCACACGCTGTCCTCTGTCTTCTTATGATGCAGCAGGAAAGCATTTGACAGTTGCTGGTGTCATGCTTTGGGACTTGCCAGTTTCTAGAGTTGTAAGCCAAATGTATCTCTTCTTTATAAATCTCTGTTTATTAGTATTTTGTTTTGGAGAAATAATCACGGGGTGTCAGTGGCCAAGATACTTATAGAAGCATCTTAGATTATTTTAGAAATCTGTGCCAGAGCAGGGAGATGGAGCTGTGGGTTAGAGGCTTGCTGTCTAAATTATGACTCTAGAATCTACATGTGTGGTGGAAAGATGAAACGGACTCTTGGAAAATTGTCCTTTGTCCTCTGTGTGTGCACCATGCACACACACACTACACAAAAGACATGAAAGTAGAAGAGGGCCTACTGAGGAGGATCCAGCTGACAAGGGCTGGGGACCACAAGGGTATGAAAGGGTGAAAATGACCGAAATTCACTCTTTATGAATGTATGAAACTGTCAAACAATTTTTAAAATCCTGTCTCCCTGTATCAGCCACTTTCTCTATTGCTGTGATAAAATGCCATGGCCGAAAGCAACTTAGCCAAGACTTTATCTTAGCTTATCGTCCCAGAGGTCCCAGAGTGAGCATCAGTAATGGTGGAAAGGGCGTGGCATCAAGCTGCCAGAGCAGGATGCTGAGAGGTCACATCCCCAACTGTAACCATCAGGCATGTGCACCTGCCTGCCCCGCCCCCAATAGACCTCTTACATTGGATCTGTTGTGTGGAATAATCTCTTCGTGGCACACCTCGGCAGGGGCCTCCAAAGGTACGCCACCTTTTCCAATTTATCCGAACACCAACTCCAAACTCAAAGCAGAGAGAGCAGACTGGAAGGCTTCTACCCTAGTGACCTACTTCCTCCAGCAATGCTCCACCTCCTAAAGGCCCCAGAACCTCCCCCAGACAGTAACCCCAACTAGGACAAGTGTTCAAATGTGTGACGCTATTGGGGACACATGTCTTTTAAGCTTCATTTACAAAAGAAAATACAAGTCAATACAGTGCCTGATGAAAGATACTGTAGGTTATCCTCTGACTTTCACACACACACACACACACACACACACACACACACACACACACACACACAATTTCTTCTTTGTGAAGAAATGGGTAAGATGGTTCATTGTTAAGGTTTAGGGAGGAGATCAAAGTGCTGATAGGTTTAAATTCAGAGATCACAAATACTATGGCCATGAGTGAGTAGAGTCCATCTGTTATCTTTAGTATCCCTGTATGAGATCTCTTGGCAATGCACGTATTGTCTTCATAGACAATCTTGATTTTGTCATTTGTATTGAAGGTTTTGATTCTCAGCCATGGAGCAATGCAACCTGGATCCCAGGGGCAAGTGGCTTCTTTCCCTTCCAAGATCTTCTTAATTTCTCTCTCTCCCTATTGTATAGCACCCTACTTACCTCCCCAGCTCTCACCCTGTCAATCATGCTTTCCCAAGAGAGATGTTAACAACAGGTACAGTGGCAAAACCTTGATGAAAGCTTTGGTTCACAGGTATCTGCTTTCTTCTGCTGTCCTGGGCTGCCCTCAGCCTTGTTGTATACGTCTCTTCTAAAACTGCTCCTGGAGAAATTGTCTAAAGTGCAAGCCTCCTTCCCTGCACTAGCCAGGCCAGTCTGTATCCTGAACAGGACCTGGGACGAAGGGACTGGGGGTGGAATGAAGAATTAAATGAGCAACATGCTAATTTCATGCAAATGAATATCTATTTTGAATCAACAGCTTGGGTACTTTTTCTAGGAGGCCCGAGGCAGCAGGAATGCAAAAGGAGGGCAGGAGGGGGAGTGTGTCTCTTGGGGCGGCAAGGAGTGTATGGAGGCTCCAGTCTGAGCAGAGCTGCCTCCAGCCCATAGTCCTAATGCTATTAGATCCACTCATTAGCAAGTATGAAACATGGAGAGTTAAAAAAAACAACAACAACCAGAAAAGGAAAGGGGGAAAATCAGTCCCTTTTCTGCAATGAATAACAGATGGAGACTTAATTCAATTTGCATCCAATACACTCTAGTACCAGGGATTTCGTCTGTGTAACAATGGAGATCTTGGGCTTGAGGAGGGGTCCCTGCTGCAGAGGGGCTAATGGGATGAGCCCACACCTCCCCCACCCTGCCCTCATCTCTCTGTGGGAGCCAGATGGATATTCTTGTTTTAACGCATCTCTCCCTTGGGCTGATCCTGAATTCATTCTCTGATCCAAAGAGAGTGGTTCTTAGATTGAAATTGAGAGAACACTGGGGGAGGGGCGTTGTAGGGAGCAACAGTAGAGGGAGACCTGTGGAAGCTGAGGAAAGATACCAGGAGTCTCCATTTCCCCACCCCTGAGTAAATCAGGAGACGGTCACTGACTGGGCAGCTGCATTCCCAAAATGTAGGCTTTCCATATCTGCTGCTGCCAAGACCTGGACCCCAACATCCGCGCTGGCACCAAGGAGCACTTTTAACTGTTCTGATGGCTTGGAACTTCTGAACGTGGAGATTTCTCCTTTGCTGAATGAGAACAGTAGATAAATCAGGACCCTGGAGTGTGAGCACAGAACTTGCTCTCTGTGGCTCTGTTCCCACAATGAAGATCTCTCTCAGGGTCTGTGATGTCACTCATATGTCTCCCCTCTGGGAGCTGACCGATGGGGCTTTTGCAGGTTGAACAATTACCAAATAGGAAAACACTATCAAAAAATGGAGGTGGGGCCACGCCCCAGGGAAAACGGGATTGGAGACTGAAGCTTGGGCCAAATCCTGGAACATGAGTTGCATTTGCCCTGGTCCACAGGGAGAGAGGGAGAGGAATTTTTTTCCTCTCCTCTTTTAAATTATAATGCCTATACCTAAATTGCACACCGCATAAGACAGGTTAAAAAGGGAAAAAGATACAAATGTTTAATATACTACAGATATACAATATACATATGTATTATACATACACATACAATATATATGTATGTATGTATGTATATGTACATATATATGTATATATATATATGTATATATATATACATATATATATATTAGATTGAAGTGTGTACCCTCCATAGGAAGCTCAGTAAGTAGACTAAGAATGGTGCCTTCTAAACAAGAATGATACAATTGTAGAGAAACAAGCTAAAAGCAAAAGTTTCAAGGCTCTAAGGGTAGTGACTGTGGCAAGGTGACTAGGACTATATAGGGGGCTTTATGGAAAGAAGGGTTATAGTGGTAGACTTGTTAGGCAGATGCAATTTTTACTAGACTCTCAATCTCCCAGAGTAAGAATACTGGTACCTGAAATTTTGGGAAAGTACCATTTTTTTGGATTCTTAGTCTCACTAGTAAAGCTATTTAAGAATGGACTCCAAAAGGAAACTCAAAAACAATTTTATTAAAATTTAGAAAAGAAACTCCAGGTCAAACAAGCTGGAGATCTTGGACTCTGCCCCAGGGCAGAAAAGAGACCACTGTGCCATCTGTAAGCATCCATGAGGCAGGACAGAGTGGAGAGCTGCAGAGGAAGAATGAGAAAGCGCAAAGTACCAGGAAAAGCATGCCCAGGCTCTGCCAGTAAGGAAAGGAAAGGAAAAAGGGTAAACAGAAGGAAGAAAAGGTTATATTTTTCAGAGTAATTCTCATAAGCAGGTCTGCATGGCAACTCTGTTGAAGGCCTGCACTGAGAACAGAGATTTGGGAAGAAAAGCACATGATCTCATTAAATGGATAATTTTCCCATAGTTATACCAACCCTCTTTGTAAGATGGCTTAAAGTAAATTAGTCTTCCTGGGGCTTAGTCTTTTGGCTAAGTTACTGACAGGCCTGGCTTGATTATCTCTAATGATTTGGTATCTTGTAATACTAGGTCTCCACCAGAACCAGAATCAGAACTTAGCTCTTTCTGTCTGTCCGGCTGACTGTCTATCTAGCATCTATTCATCTGATCAGGAAGACGCGACTTTTCCATAATAGGCCTTAAAGGAGTTTTGATCAACACTACTTTAACACTCCCTGGTGCTCTATGACCTGATGGAAGAAGGTCAGAGTGCTGTCTCATGGCATCTATTTCTCTTCATGTGTTTACATTCAAAATAGCCAGTGCTCTCAAGTGGTACATTTGGAGGCAACATGTGTCGGACCCTGTCAGGTGCTTTACTTGGTGATAAAAAGGAGAACTGCCCATACAAAGGAAGTGAAGAGGGACTTTGTTTTGAACCTTAGGATTTGTATCCCCAAGTGTGGCTCTGCCCTTGGTTTGGGAAGCAGAGTTGGGAGACACAGCTCCCTACTGGTACAGCAGCCTCAGGTGTTCTAAGCTTTGAGGGGACTAAGCTCAGGACAAGCTAAGATTTGTGGTTTCAGAAAACAATTTCAAAACTCACTAATATGAAGACAAAGGGAGGTGTTGAGGAACAGCAAACACACTAGCAAGCGTGGGTGTGAGGTTCTAGAGGAAGACTCACAGATCACTGATTTTATTTTAAAGATGGATTGATTTTACGTGAGTATATTGTCGCGGTTTTGAGACACACCAGAAGAGGGCATTGGATCCCATTACAGATGGTTGTGAGCCCTCATGTGGCTGCTGGGACTTGAACTCAGGACCTCTGGAAGAGCAGTCAATGCTCTTAACTGCTTAAGAGCCATCTCTCTAGCCCTCTCACTGTTTTTTGTTTGTTTGTTTGTTTGTTTTTCTACAGTTATATATAATACTTTTGTGAGACTTAGAGTTACTGTCTTCAAAGGCTCACTAAGAATCCTAAATAAGATCACCTGTCATCCATGAGGGGCACCTGAAAGTATCACAGGGAATCTTATGTCATTAAATTGCCTCCTATTTAGAGTCAGTTGTAAGGATATGGAGAAACTCGAGGTTACAGGGATATAGAAAGATAGAATTTCTTTGCTGTACACAAGCAAGCATCTTTGTGATTCCAGGAAAGATCTGAGAGAAGAATGAGGCCCTGCCCAGTGTGACATGTGTAGGGACCTTTACCCTGATGCCCTGCTCTTTTAAAATAAAACATCTATAAATATAAAGGAATGTTATTTTTATGCAGGTGATCTTAGTAGCAATTGAAGTCTGTATCATCATTCTGGATGCTCAATTAGTGAGAGGCTTCAACCAGACTCCAGGGCAAAGGATTCTTCTCCCCTCTCATAATTCCCTACTTCCCTTATCTTCCTTCTGTTTTAGCTCATGCTGGGTTAGACTTTGACCTACCTGGTTTTTGGTTGTTGTTGTTGTTGTTCTGTTTTGTTTGTTTGTTTTTTTGCTGCTATTGTTGTTTTATTGAGGGTAGAACTGTACACTCTAGGCTCATCTTTTCTCTGTACAAGGGGCCAGGGCTAGGCATGAGACCAATTCTCTGCCGCTTTAGATGTCAGAAAGCTTAGTCCTAAAGGACCCATCCTCTAGATTTACAACCCTCAATTCAGCTTTGGTTAGCACAAGGGTGCTACTGGAAATCTGTCAGGGAGAGCTCTTAACTGCCTTTTACACATGTGGAAAATAAGAAGGAAGAGAGAGGGCACTGGGGAGGGAGTCAGGTATGGGAAATCAAGTCTACCTGCCAAACATCCCATCAATTAGTATTGCTCAAGTTGAAAGCCTGCCCTGTTGGACAACATCCTTTGTCATCTCTTTTCAGTAGAAAGAAAATGAATATTGATTGATTCTCTTCTTGGCTCTGTGCTGGCCCCTTCAAATGAAAATGATTGGGTTTCCCCCATCTAGTGGATGACATTTCCGTTTAGAGGCAATTACATCTTCTCAGAACTCGGCCCTTGGACCAGAAAACGTTGCAATTCTGACGAGTGTTCTGGGCATTTAAGGCAAGGAAGAGGAGCTTGGCTTTCTGCTGGTGTTGAAATGGCATTGTGCATCCTGGAGGGGCAGGCTTTGGATCTGAGTGACCTTAGATCTGGCTTGATAAATTAGACATTCCAAAAGGCTAAGAAATGATCTCACTGAATCTTTGGAAAAGATCAAGTCTTTATACCCAGTCTCAGACCCAGAGGAGGTAGGGACTGCTGGGAGAAAGGGTGTCACAAACTCTTTAGTGTGATATTCTAAGTGATAGCCTGGAGTAGAGTATGAAGTTGCCATATACAGATACAATTCCCTTTTAACCTTGTGGAGTGTTGTAAGATTTCTCAAGGACATAAGTACACATACATAGGTGCATACACAAAACAAAACATTTGGGCATGTGAGTGCAAGTGCCTTTAGAGGCATTTGGGGGCATTTCTGAGTCATCAAATGTGGGTGCCAGATACCAAACTTTGGTCCTCTGCAAGAACAATATGTGCTTCTTGCCACTGAGCCACCACTTCAGTCCCCAAACAACACCCTTGAATCAGTTGTCTTCCAGTAAAGCTGACAGAGGAAAATGTACCACATTTACATTGTAGATTTACATTATATTGTAGATCTCCATGTCATTGATCATTGAGGTGCTATGTAGAAAAGTTACGTCCATTCAACAACAATATTCAGAAGCATGGGCCCTTTATTCTGAAGTCTGTGGAGGTTACTTCTGTAGTAGTACTGCTTCCTGCCTGACCATCTTCTCACTGAGGACAAGTCTAGGGAGTCTATGTACTCATATCTCAAATATCTGAATACCATACAGTTGTCTCCTTTGATGTTTCAAGGCATTGCAACTGGTGTTCCACTTCCTGACATCTCTTTCTTGTCTCATACAGACAGGGCTCTAAGATGGTAGTATGGCTTCTTTTATATTAAGCCACAAACACCACTCATGTGCAAAAGTAAACCAGTAGCTAGGGCAACTAGATCAGGAAGCAAAGCATGGGGCTAATAAAGATATACTATCCTTTATTAATAAAACTGTTCCCTCTTCTCTCTCCAAATGACATCCACTATGAATTTCTATAGTTGCAAGTAAAACAGCATAGGGAGAAAAATGAGTGAAAGTAATGGAAAATACTGACTTTGAGGGCTAAAGAGATGGCTCAGTGGTTAAGAGTACTGGCTGCTTGCTCTTTCAGAGGTTTTGAGTTCAATTTCCATCACTCACAGGGTGGTTCACAACCACCTATAATGGGATCTGATGCCCTCTTCTGGCATGTACCATATATGCACACAGAACACTCATACATACATAAATAAATACATTTTTTTAAAAAGAAAATACTGACTTTGTTATCATAGTTACATCTGGGTATACACTCACCCATAGCTTTCTTCCAGTATTTTTCCCCAGCTCCCACATATACTTTTGGGATGAGGGTGGGGTGGACTAGAGAGAGAGAATGAGAGAGGGGAATAGAGAAGAGAGGAAAAAGGAGACAAGAGAAGAGCTGAGGGGAGGGAAAGGATGGGAGGAGAGTGTGCTAGGGGAAGTGTTAAAAAGAGAAAGGATTAACTTCAATCTTTTCTGTCTATAGGTTACTAAAAATGCCCTAACTATTTGATTCAAAATGCTCGGAGGCCCAGGGCAGAGAAATGGCTAGTGTCACATCTTCCTTAGGATTCATTGCTCAGAACAAAGTGGGTGAATGTGCCCCATAGATTTAGCAGCCTGAACTAAGCTCTGTGGCTCAAAGGACCTCAAAGATTCATGGAGGACCCCAGCCCTTGAGATTAGAAGGGCAGACTATCTGTCTGCCATACAGCTGAGTGTCAGGGTACACTTGCTTTGTTGGACCCTCATCACAGGGAAGCAATTTCCACACTCTGTCATCCTAGGTCCTGCCCAGCCAGCAGGGAATGCAATGCCTCTGCATCACTCCTGTGTAGACAGCATTTAATTTCCATTGCATTGGGCTGGGATTCTGGCATAATGAGGTATAGATCTCTTTGACCTGCACTGCAGGGGGAGTCCCTAGTTGGATGTAGACTGGTCACCTGGATAATAACCAGTCCCCAGAGCTCTGAAGCCAATCTCCAATGCTTCTAGAGACCTTTGTGCTCCTCAAGCTCTGAGACTGTCCTCCAGAAGATCTTATTTGTGCAGCTGATGAGAATTACCCACCACATGAGTGATATTCTAGTGTGAGGGCATGAGTGAGACTCTCCAGTGTCCCCCTTTTCCCAACGAGAGCCAGTATTCCTCAATGTGCAGCCTCCAACCCATAATTCCATTTTGCTCTTAAATCTTGATGACAAGGAATTGTTTCCTCATCTTCAGCCGAGAGACTGAACTGCCTGAGGTCTGTGTCTTTCCGAAGGGCTGCATGTGATGGAAAACCCATGGCCTTTGGTAAATGACAGAGCAAGCAAGGTTAGAATAGTAGCCTGTACTAAGCTGGGCACCTCATGTTCATTTTTGGCTTTGGAGGGGGTTTATCTGATGTTTCTAAAATTTACCCAGCTTCTATCCATAATGAAGCCTGTCACTCTAAGAAGCTAATACATGGTAAAAATAGGACCACATGAGTCCTTTGTTTCTAGAGGATTCTCCACATTTTTCAGTCACTTTCACATTTATGGTTGCATTCGATCTTTATTAATAATCCAACAAAAAAGGCACAAGAGGGAATATTCAGGGGACCTGCCCAAGACCACACAGGAAACTGGAGTAGAGCCAACATTATAATTCAGATCTTTTGATTTCCTTTTAGATACTCGAGAGAAGGTTGTTTAATTTTTGTTGATGAAACAGCACCTTTATGAGACTTGGGGAAGAAGCCAACAAGCACATAGGGTTTTGCTCCTTTGTTCCTCCAATTTTATTAATGAATATCTTCTCGGTTGTTTCCTAACAAGTAATTCAAATACAGAGAGGAATATGAAAATCTTGGAGAGAGGTGGACGCATAAGTTTATTGCGGACTGGCATACTAGCTGCAGTCTCACAACTGCATTGTAGAAAAGAAGGTCAGCAAGGAAAAGGATCTCTTAGAATTTATTTTTCCAGGGCCTGGGCATAGGACTCAATGAATAAGGCATGTGCTGGGCAAGCCTGTTGGCCCAAGTCTGAATTCCCACGTAGAAGCTGCTGTACAAATGTCTGTAATCTCAGCAAGTCCCTACTTGGAGAGGAGAGGTAGACACAGGGCAATTTCCTACTAGTCTGGTTTACACAGAAGTAGATAATAACAGAGACCATATCCCAAACAAGATGAACAGCAAGGACCCATACCCTATTACTGGGTTACCCTCTATTCTTTACATGTACAGTATCACACACACACACACACACACACACACCAAATAAAAATTGTAAAACATTTTTATATTTTTTGTGATTGGGATGAGAATGGCCCCCATAGGGGGTCATGTGTCCACTGATGGTGAAACTGTTTGGGAAGGACTAGGAGGTGTGGCATTGTTGGAGAAGACATGTCACTTGAAGTGGGCTTTGAGATCTCAAAAGCCCATGGCATTCTAAGTTTGCTCTCTCTGCCTTGTGGTTGTTGTCTCAACATGTAAGTTCTCAACTAGTGATTCAGCATCATGCCTGCTTGCCTACTGCCATTCCTCAAACCACAATGGTCATGCACTCACCTTCTGAAACCGTAAACCACTAAACACTTCTTTTATAAGTTTCCCTGGTCCCTTCCTCAATAGAAAAATAACTAAGACAGAACATTCTCAAAGATGTGAAGAGTTAAGGCAAGATGTGAGACAAGGGGGCTTTAGAATGTGGCTCAGTGGTAGAGTGCCTGTCTAGGTGAGGAAGCCTTGGGTTAGAGCCCCAGAATCATATCAGACTGGACCATGTGAACATGTAATGAGAAGACAGCTCTCCATAATCCATCAAGAGGACTTGTCTCCCAGAAGTCAAGAGGTTGCTTGGATCTGAAGCCACATTGAACTACATAGAGAAATCTAGACTATCTGGAACAAACCAACAAACAAAAATACCACCAAAAGAGGAAGCCCTTACTAGCCACCATGACACCTTGTATATTGCTAAGAAACCTAGTCAATGGTATTTTGTTACAGCAGCCTGAGATGACTTGGTAAAGAAATGTTGCTCTATCTATTCATTACTGACTGAAAAAAAATTGCAATGAATTGGCACAACACACATCCCTTCCTCATTCATGTTATCTGCCCTAAGCTAATTGATGCCTGTGTGATCACCAGAGAAACCAAGGTGAGAAAAGTCCTCACATCTTCTCTTTTGTCTGAAACATGAGGTGTGCACAGATACCATTGCAGTGAGGAAATGGCTGGAAAGATGTGCATTGAGACTTCAGTGTCTCATATTAACCCATCCACAGCCACATGGACTATACTAGTTAAGAGTTCTACCTTACTGCATGATGTTCAGGAGCTGGAGGAACACAGGAATTTTACAGTGACCAGTAAAATTCTTTGTGATTTCAAGAACAGACTCTGAGTACTTGTTTCATCATTGACTCAGTAAATATCCCAGTGTCTGTTTATATCAAATGCTGTGCTGGGTGCTTTTGATGCAATGATGGATGCAGGATTATATTGTTGGCAACATAGGAAGCTTTTGCTATTTCTAAATCCTTCTTGTTCTTCAGGTTTCAAACTCTTAAGCTTCATTTGCTAGCTTGATTTCTGGTTGGACTCATTGCCTCTGCTAAGACTGCCCACCTCGGATTCTAGACTCTTCTGGGACACTATATTGCACTGAGAAAGTGGTTATAAATCTGGTTCTATGGACCATGACTCTTTCAGTTTTTCAGCTACAAAGATATGGGAATGAATACTGCTGGGACTTTAGACTTCTAGCAATGGAGGATAGGACTTCTATAGATCCAGAATACATTCTAATGGGAACTTTTCTCTTCTCTTCTCTTCTCTTCTCTTCTCTTCTCTTCTCTTCTCTTCTCTTCTCTTCTCTTCTCTTCTCTTCTCTTCTCTTCTCTTCTCTTCTCCCCTCCCCTCCCCTCCCCTCCCCTCCCCTCCCCTCCCCTCCCCTCCCCTCCCCTCCCCTCCCCTCCCCTCCCCTCCTCTCCTCTCCTCTCCTCTCCTCTCCTCTCCTCTGATACTTACTCTGGAGGGCCAGTGAGGTTTGGGGAGCAAGGAGTGGTTCCGTTACAGGCTTGCTGCTTGCATAGATGTAACACGATTCCATAGGCCATAATTGAAAATCTATTAACTCTAGAAACCAGTATTTCACATAAACCTCTCCAGCCCTGGCCATCCTGCAGTGAGCACTCCCTCCTGTTATTCTCATAAATCACCCGAGATAGGCTGGGAACCGATCGATGAGAAAAAATTATGCCACAGCATTAGATTTCATCCTACACAACTTGAACTATTACTTTTCTGTCCTGTGGTATGAGGAATCATGAGAATTAATAGTCTTTCTCTTCCCAAATGATGGGTTTATGACGCAGTGTTACCTACATTCTATTTCTTCCTTAAGACCATCAATTAATTTAGGGTACTTATAACTGCTCAGTTACTTCCTGAAATTAGCACCACCATTTAGCACCACCGTTCCCTCTCCCCAAAAGAGCCTTAATAGGAATTCTAAATAATGATGTGCTTTTACAGGTTTTGGCCACCATCTAATGCCTAATTCAGAACTAGCTGCCTTGTCAAACTCATCTGTCTGTACTTGTCTCAACTTCATCTTCTTAGAGAAGTGTCTCTAAGCTACAGATGAGTAAACCCCAAGGTCAAGGTGACTCTGTAGTGATTCTCCTCTTCCTCAGGCATCCCTAACTTCCCTGGCTTGGATTATAAAATCTGGCTACTCTGGAAGAAACATGGTGTAGAAGGGAAGTCATTTGAGAGCAGAGCTCTCAGCAAATCTCAGTACATCAATGACTAGAGGGTAAAGTGTAAGTAAAACACTAAAGAGTAGAGAGAAGTTTCCGCTTAGTGGAAGACCAGTGGTCCAGGACAAGGACAGGAAGCAGGAAGGATACAGAGCAGAATCCCAAGAGTCTCTGAGGCAATTAGCAAAGATTTGTTGAGCAATTCTCTCTCTACCTATTATGCTTAGTTGTCATTTTAAAGCTTTACTGTATTTATGAATAAATCTTGGGTTTTCTTGGAAGGAAGCAAGAAATTCTTCCCAACACCCATGAGGAGTTCTTTCCTCATCATTCTCAAAGCAGTGTCAGTAGGTGCAAACAGAAGGAGCATGTCCTCTGGGATCGTTCAGTCACTCGCTGTCAGAGATAGGATAGTACTTCGGAGAATTAAGAAGAAATACAAAAGCTACAAGACGTAGCTGTGGAACCTTCATGTGTGCCGTTGTGTGAGAGATAAGGCTGTTGAGCAAGCATCTAATTATTTAGAGAAAAAACTAACAAGTTTCTTTTCTTTTCCTGGGTTTAAATGCATTTCCTGAGTGCATATGTATGTGTTACATACATGCAGGGCTCATGGAGGCCAGAACAGAGATTCAGATGCCCCAGCACTATATTATAGGCAGTTATGAGTTGCCACTGTAGATACTGGGAACCAAACCCAGTTCCTCTGGAAGAGCAGCAAGTGCTTTTAACCTGGTGGCTCTCAACCTTGCCAACTGAGTGACCTGTTAACACAGTTCTTCATGTTGTGGTGACTCCCCACTGTAAAATTATTTACTTGCTACTTCTTAAAATTGCTACTTCTTAACCTACGTTTGTTACTGTTATGAGTCATAATGCAAATATCTGTTTTCTGATGGTCTGAGGTGACTTCTGTGAAAGGGTCTTTCAACTCTCAAAGGGGCTATGACCTACAAATTGAGAACCACTGCCTTAACCACTGAGCCATCTCCCAAACCCAACAAGCATTTTTTTTTTAAAATTTAGGAAAGAATCCTTTATTTGTAGACAAGGCCAGAAGAGGGAGCTTGTCTAGCTGGCCTGATTTCTAGGAATATTGTGCAGACTAGAACTGATTTCTACCTTCCAGTGCTCTGGAAACCAGAGTGTGAACTCACTGGCACATTTGCACAAGTGCGAATGTCTGAACTGCTGTAAGTGTGCAGCTTACTCCCGAGATTCCCTCCTCTTCCAACAAGAAAGCTTGCCTCCTCTTCAACTGTTTCTGTGACCCAAGGCTACAGGGCACTGCGTCCTTACAAAGACTTCCTTCCACAAGTAACTGATAGTCAAGGGCTCTGAGACTCTCTTTGTCCTGAGAATTTTGGTCATGGACCCGAGAAATTAGGATCTCTTTCTCTTTCTCTTTCTCTTTCTCTTTCTCTTTCTCTTTCTCTTTCTCTTTCTCTTTCTCTTTCTCTTTCTCTTTCTCTTTCTCTTCTTTCTCTTTCTCTTTCTCTTTCTCTTTCTCTTTCTCTTTCTCTTTCTCTTTCTCTTTCTCTTTCTCTTTCTCTTCTTTCTCTTTCTCTTTCTCTTCTTTCTCTTTCTCTTTCTCTCTCTCTCTGTCTCTCTCTTCCTCCTCCTCCTCCTTCCCTTTCTCTCTCCATCCTTCTCCCTCTCTCTTATCCTCTCTCCCTCCTTCTCTTTCTCCTCCTTTTTAACTAGGCTATATGACATATGTATCAATAACTAGATGAAAAAAGTGAAAAATGTCAAATCATCATGGTATAAATCAGGGACAGAAAAAACCAGAAGGGAAAACTGGCAAGATTGTGAGACATGGGAAAGTTACAGGGACTCAGATGCCTTGCTGTGACAGTAATTCCTAGACTCAAGTGAATTCAGACTCCTGGGTCCCATGATGTTTTCTGATATTCTTATAACATATCCTACAGGTTGCTTAAATAAAGGGATCATACACGGTTGATTTGTTGGAAATTAAGAGAGGATTTAAAGGGTCTGGAGCCATGGCCCAGCAGTTAGCAACATGTGCTGCTGTTCCAGTAGAAGATGGGGGTTTTGTTCCTAGGGCCCACCTTGGGCTTGTAACAACTGCCTGTAACTATGGTTCCTGGGAAGTGCATGCAGACAACTGCACTCAGGCATACACACACACACACACACACACACACTCACACACACACACACTCCTACCCTCACATATACATTTTTAAGAGACAGTGGGGATTTAAAAATGCATGCTTCAGGAATAAGCAAGCATGAAGTTTTCCTTCCCCATAACAGAGAGGGATGCAGGGGCTTTGCTTCAGTGGAGAATTCCCTGCCTGGCTCAACTCCTGCTTTGTCCTAGTGTGATCAGATTACTGAGTACTTGCCCAAGCACAGTGGGGCTGGAAGATGATCTTGAGTGGAGGTGAGTACAGTGGGAGAGAATGGGAAACTGTGATGGAGGATGGATGGTTTATTAAGAGGAGGCAGGTGATATTTATACCCTAGGGAGAATGGCTGGTTGGGCTCATGTGGTGGTATGTTATTGGCTGAGGCAAGAACATGGAAAGTGCTTCATTTGCATACTCAGGAGCAGCAGGGGCCAAGGGGAAGGAATCTTATAAGGTTATATAGAAAAGAAATCCAGCCTCAGATGTTTCAGTCCAATGGTCAGATAAATGGCATAAGTCTAGCCCGCATAACCCTGAAGACACATGAGCTATGTGTATCATTTACTATGTGTACCAGGGCTACCCAGTGCCCAAGAAAGCCTAGATGCTGGCATCTCTTGGCACCAGAGCAAGGTGGGGAAGCAGCCAAACTCCTGCCACCCTCCAGGATGAGAAAATCTGGGCTTCTAGGCATGCTTCGACCCCTTCTCAGTTCCAGGGCAGCCCTGCAGTTCTTCTTGCAGTGCCTGGTGCTGTCCCTTGCATTGGGAAGAACCCAGAAGCTGCTGTCTGAGTCTTTCCTGCCCATGGAACCTTAAGACAAGTCAGATGCTTTAGTCAGGAATCCGAGTTCCTGTACTAATGTGAGCCCATTGTGAACCAGAGTTCCCAGAAAAGAACCAGAGCTTACCCTGAGCATTCTGTAACATTGGTTGATTGATTAGAACTTCACTGGGGTAGAGAGGTTCACATGCTACAAGTCCAGAATCAAGTTATCTTGGGCCATCTCTAGACCCGTTAGTACCCTTATATTGCCCTCTTTCGAGTGCAATGTTCATCTTTGTGACTATGTGGTTGGTAAACATTTTTGGGCCATACAGACAGATCCCTAGCTTCCATCAAACCGTAGACCCAGAATGCCATCAGACAGCATCTGAGACCTCTAGCAGAGATTTCTCCATTTTCCTGTAACCCCTTTACCTATAGCACACACTGATGTTCTTGAAAAGCACCTTGATTTATGACTTTCTTCATTCTATTACTGTAAAAGTTTCATGAAGCAGACACCACACTGGAACACGGTATTTGAGGTAACTCGAATCTCCATTTCTGGGCCAGGTTCATCCATGGCTCCAGAATTAACTAGCTTTTACCCTCTTTGAAGTGAGAACTGTATCTTGTATCAATATTAGTGCTCTGGTGTTATAATTTGGGTCCCAAATGTCCCCCAAATTCAAATACTAAAGCTTAGTTGCCAACCCATGGCATTAAGTTACGCACTAGGCACTTTAATTGTTAGCCTAGTGAAGAAAGGTAGGTCATTGGAAGTGTGAGCTTTAAGGGAATGCTGGGACCCTAGTCTTGTTCTGCTGATCTATAGCTCTCTCTCTGTATCACACCTTTCACTTCCTGGTGTCTTCTAGGGGGAGCAGATCTCCTTTGCCATACACTTATTCCATGGTGGACTGATTTAATACAGGCCCCAAATATTCACAAAAATATTTGTGAATATTACAAAAATACATTATATAAATATGTGAGTGTGTGTGTAAGAAACAACTAAACAATAAATAGCAATACTCCTAAAATTTAAAATATATGTAATTAACAATATGGGAAAGAAAATAGAAAACCGAGGAGAGGGTTACCAATTGGAAGATGATACAGAACTCAAGCCTTCAGAAATTCTGTCAGTTTTCCCAGGGTTCTGACAAGCTATAATGTCACCCATGTAAGGTAAGACAGCCTTAGCCTTCTCAAGGCCTAACTCCCTTATAGCCATTAAAGACTGGGATATCAGGGGGAGTTGGGGAGGGACCATTCCCTTTGTTCTCACTCTTCTTCTCTTTGTGGATCCAACTCAGCTGAGAGGAGGGGCTGGAAACCAAGGGATGAAGCTATGGATGCTGGCCACATTCCCATAGCTCTGTGGTAGGGCCAATCTACACCAACAGGGCTAGGCAAGGGTTACCATGGTGCCTGAGGCAACCTCACAATCTCATCAAATTCTCCTCAGTCTCTCTCTTCTGAGGTATACTTCCTTCCCAGCTCCTGGAAGCAGGCATCTCAGCTAGTTACAGGGAAGGAAGTTACTGAAAGTATTCATCATATCTAGACTTCAGCACTAGGTGGTCTCTGTGTGGTTGGCTATGTTCTAGTCTCTCTTTTGCAGTTGTCCAGGGAGAAGTCAAGTGTTAGTAATGGAACCACAGATCAAAGTGCCCAGTTCGCTGAGTCACCACACAGAGGACAGCTGCCCAGAAGCGTCTCCTGACCTTCAGCAGACCCCGAGCGAGTGAAAATTAATCACCAAACTCTCAATGTTCTCTGTTAGCACAGCACAAAGCCACAATAGCTTAATTAGCATATCATTGTATAAAGATCAATATGTTGATTACTATGCCAAGCCAGACACTTATAATACTAATTTGAGAAACTATATTGGTGATTTCAAATGGCTTATGTCCTCTAAAAGTGGACAGGGAACTTAGAGACTTTATCCAGTGTCGAGGGAAAAAACAAACCTCCGAACGCCTTTAAAAGGACAGTCACAAACAAATGCACATTTTCCCGCTGAATTGATCTCATGGGCCCTATTGGCTCAACATACTGGTTACCCTTGCAATGACAATAATAATCCTTGCTTCACAGAGTTGCTAGACATTCAAAACATCTTGGCAGATGTTAGGGTAGGTGCTTAATTAAAGTCAATGTCAGGGGCTGAAGAGATGACTCCGTGGTTAAGAGTGCTTACTGCTCTTCCAGAGGACCAGAATTCAGATCCAGTCCCAATATTCAGCAGCTCACAGACAACAGTGCCTTCTGGTCTCAACAGATACCCACACGTATGTGAGCACCGATAGATAGATAGATAGATAGATAGATAGATAGATAGATAGATAGATAGATAGATAGATAGATAGATAGACAGATAGGTAGATAGATAGATAGATAGATAGATAGATAGATAGATAGATAGATAGATAGATAGATAGATAGATAGACAGGTAGATAGATAGATAGATAGATAGATAGATAGATAGATAGATAGATAGATAGATAGATAGGTAGGTAGGTAGGTAGGTAGGTAGATAGATAGATAGATAGATAGATAGATAGATAGATAGATAGATAGGCAGGCAGATCCTTAAAGGAAAAAGCAGCACTCAATGTTTTTCAGAGGAGTGAGTAGAAATGAAAAAAAAAAAACAAAAAAAAAAACAAACAACCGGATGTGAGGCACTGAGAATGTGGATGGCTTAGTGGTCTTCACGCTATGTTCAAGGCAGGACATCCATCCACATTTTTAAAGAGAATTAGAAAATCCTCTGAATACATGGAGGTAACCCCTTAGGCATGTTAAGGTGAACCCATTTTGGATCAAAGTCTGAATTGGAAGAATCCACAGCTTCAGGGTCCTCAATCCAGGTCCAGAAACTGTCTTTGCCCTCAAGCACAAACCACAGCCTGCCAGTGTCACCAGCAAAGTACCATTTCTTGTAGTTCACACAGCATGACTCTCCAATTTCCCCAGATCTGGCCATAAAGTGGGCCTAGGCTCCAAGCTGTGCTTGTGAATGTAACAAATATTTACCCTGCCCGTAAAATGCTGTGACAAGCTACCCAATGTAGCTGGGCCCCTGCGGTCTTGTAAGGCGCAGGCTAGCTACAGCCGGAAGCTCTGGGCTCCAGGCTCCACTCAGAGGAACTATGTTCAAAACAGATCTAGCTATGGGAGAGTATTTGCTATGACTGCAAAGGACATACCCTATTTCTAGCCTGTGGTATGTATTTTTCTTACTGACTTTTTTTTGTTGTTGTTGTTTTGTTTTCCTCAAAGCCAAATCAATATCAGGCTAACAGGAGATTTCCAGAGCTATAAACCACAGGGTTGAGAGGGAGCAGGAATGCCTTTGTGGTAGGATCTGCAGAGCATAGCTCTCTGAGAGGCCCTGATCCTGGATGGCACTAGAGCTCACCATGCTGCTAATAAAAGCAGAAATATTACACCATTCACCCCACGGATCCGATCACAGCCTCCCTGCACCAAGTATGCTCAGTGAAGCATCTCACAGGAGGGGGTCGGGATGCTGGCTCAGGGATTGTGTAGAGTGGGCTTTCTGAAGAGAAGCCTTTGGACCTCCACCTCCCATCCAGTGCTCTCAGAGCCAGGCTTCCTTTCCTCTAACAGGAGTCCTGTATGGGGTAGAGGTTTCTACTCCTCTCTACGAGCAGTAGGAACAGACAGATGTGTCCTCAGAGGGTCACATAGGTACAGATGTGTCCTTCCAGGCACAGTTATAGGGATTTTCATCAAAACCAGCCTTGTGCAGGTAGAGTAGGCTTGATGCATTGGACTTCAAAGTCCACAGAGTTTATTTATCTGTTCTCCAGAGCCCCACCATGACAGGTCCTCATTTCCTGAGCCTCTTATGTATCTCAAGTTCTGAGTCAGAAACTTCCCTCACCATGTCTGATTTGCCAGGCTGTTTTTTTTTATTTGCTTACTCACATAATAATTCTCTTGTGAGCACCTCCTAAGGAGGCTGAGATTTGTAGAAGAAGAGACGATGAGAGATGGGGGTAGCCCATGTGACTGTAGAGTCACGTGAGGGAGTCCAGGAATGGGACCAGCAACAAGGACACCCAGGTCTCATTCACTGCTCTGAGTAGCCTGACCTGGATGGCCTCCTGAGGTATACAGAGCCTCGGGCAGAAACTCCAAGTAGCAATGGGGGGGGGGGGGGGTCCTAGCTCTTTAATGAATCCCAGAGTGAAGTTCCATGAATTTGGGTCTCAGACATTGAAGTCTCCAGAGATAGGACTTAAAGGAGGGTGACACAGAACTGGGGTTGGGGAAGATGGAGGATGTCAGAAAGCAGTGCAACTGTATTTTTATTCTTACATCCCAAGTCATCTTCTGCCATGTTCCTTCTCTCTTCAGAAACTCTGTCATAGAGCTCTGACAGTAGACTTAGAAGGCACAGGGTAGCCTCTCATCCCTCAGTTCCCAAATCACTCCACCATCAAAGTCCAGGGTTGGAGGTTCCCAGCCCTTCTGTATAACCTTTTCCTGCTTTTTCAGAGCTCCCTTTCTCAGGGGAAACAAAGTCAGGAATCCCTTTCCCGGCCATTGTCCTCTTCTCCCCGGGGCAGAATTTAACAGAGTCAATAGTAAGTTTGTGACCAGGGGAAATCAACTGGGCAGAAATGTGACAAAAGGGGAACTACTGTATAACATATGAATATGTGAATTATGGGTGCCTGTGGCTCCCAGACTGCAACCCTTAGCTGGAAACAGCAGCATGCATCCCATCCCCACCCCTGCCTCGCCTTCCCCAGTTTGGAGCTTGTGGGGGGTTTATTCTGCAGTGTGACCTCTGGCCAGTCATCTGGACAAGGGGAGAAAGGGGTCAGGTGCAGAGTTGACAAGCTCCTTGGAGTCCCCACTCTTGGCCTGATGGAGCCATTTGGCTTGACATAACTCTTGAAGACTACCTGGAAGTGAACTCTAATGCCTGCTTCCACTGACCGGATAGGCCAAGGCCACTTCTGGGATTGAGGTGTCTGCTCTACCAAGTCTGCTTTTCAGTCCTTTTGTTAGTTGTGTGGACAAGTTCTTGCTATATACTCTGGGCTAGCCTGCAACTCACCACCCTCCTGCCTCAGCTTCCTGAGAGCTGGGGTTAAAGATGTATTTCATCATATATATCCTTTTCTTTTCATTTTTTTTGAGGGGCTTTAAATTTTGTAAAATTACTTGATTTTTAACATGGAAAAAGAAGGAACAATCTTTACCTTTAGGTAAAACAAACAAGCAAACAACAAAAGCAACCGAATCCTGTCATTATAAAATCTTTAAACCAGGATCCCAAGCATTAATATTTAATATTCAGAACTATCAAGTGTTCTAATTCATAAAGGGTAGCTTGTGAGATCTGCTGTGGTTTAAAAAGTATTTTTGTGAAGGCTCCAAGAACAGCAATGTCTCTAGGGGCTGTCTCCGTCCCCAGCTCTCTTCAGGAGCTTCTATTTTGTCACTGGCCATGGCTGTTGCTCATAGCTCTGTAAATAATCTCATTGCCCCACAAACAGGGACTCACTCTAAGAGGATCTGCTAAATCCTGATTATGAATTCGTGCCCTTACTTTTAACCTGCCTGTTCACCCCTCCTGCCTCCCCCTGGGTGGGTGGAAATACACACAGAAACTTGGGCTGACTAGCTGAGCAAACAGAAGAACACATTTCCTGCCCACAGGAGAGAATTTCCCTTAGAAATTATCTCTAGCCTTGGTCTGTATATCAGGTAAGAGGCCCATGCCAGGATCCCTGAATGGAGGGGGAGGGGTTGGATGCTGTAATGCAGATGAGGTGATACAGGCTGTCAGTGCCTCTTTCCAGCTGCTTAAGTCACTGCCTTCTCTGTCTGGCTATTGCCCTTGGTCTCTGTAGGGTCCCATGCCGCTGACTGACACTCACCAGGTTTGAGGAATTTCTTTTGATTTCTGAGCTCTTGATAAAATGAATCCCTCATTCAGTATTAAGCGCTTATTTCTTTGGGATATCTGAGGCTTCATCTTCAGGAAGACAAATCATAGGGAGGTAAGATCAGATAGACCTCAGGAGAGGTATATAGGTTCATTCTCAAGACCCAGAAGAGAAGGGCTGACCTTGGGAGGTTCGTCTGCTTGTACAGATGCGGAGGAGGCACAGTCTCTGAGTAACTTCTACAGTCACAGTGAAGGTCTTGTTGGACCTTGGCATGTAAGCAAAAGGAAGTGGAGCCAGAAAAGCTATGTCTTCTGCTGGGCAGGGCTCAGGGCAGAGGGGATGTGTAGACTGCTCTATGGCCCGATGCCACCTTTGTCTGCTTCATCTAGGAATGGCTGGCCTCTTGGATGGTCCACTTTAGTTTCCACTCTATAGTGGAGTACAAAGAGATCTGTAAGGATCTCCTTCCCCTGGACTTGGAACCTATACTCCAGCTCAGGGCTAACTCTGGAGTTTTTTTCAATCTCTAGTTTGTCTCAGTCTCCTCAGGGGGCTAAAGTAGGTACAGAGAGAGAGTAATGGCCCACTGAAGGTGATGGTTGGCTTCTAGGAAAGAACACTGTTGCTGACACAGCATCTTTGTTCTTCCAGCAATGGCCTGAGGCACTAAGGACCCGCTGGTGGCATACCCATTGGCACTATGCTCCTCACACATCAATAACTGAACTGGTCATAATCCAAGAACCAGCCAAAGCCCCACCTCACAGCCCAGGATGCTGCTCTCCAAGAGAAGCTGCTTCATGGCAATCAGGGATCTCTGATTTCCCTGGGGAATGCTGGGGCTACTGTAAACAATTCTGCAATTTGCCTGTAAACTGCCGGAGTGGCAGCTTTCCTGACACTGGACATCGCACCCCATGCTGCAGCAGCAATGTGGGAAAGTGTACAGGCTCTTCCAACATTCCGTTGCCGATCCCACTGAGACAGGCTAGGCTGACTCCAGGACAGGCTTCAAATTGGCAGTTCAGGAGAGTAGGCCTAAGTCTCTGTTTCTAAGAACTGCTTAAGTCCAGGCAAGTCCAGGCCCCACCACCTGGCCTGAGGCAAGGACAATGGGTCAGTAATAGTTTTCAGACTTCCTCAGAAATAATTTCCAGCCACCCCACCACCCCCAGTCCTCCAGCAATGGTGCTGGAATGTCCCTAGAGATAGAGCCAACAGATTAAGATAGAGGTCACCTCTCCTTTCCCAGAATTCCCTCAGTGTGCTTTAAATCTGGCCTGTGAGCTCACTGGGGCATCTACATCTAAGTAATGGGAGATCCCAGCATATTAGACTTCTGCAGAATAAAACCCTCTCTGCTTTTACATACTATTTGAGTCTGGGTATCATTCTTTGGTGAATCACGAACCCTTATACTACTTATCTGGACTAACACTCATACTGCTTGCTTGATTGCTTGTGGGAGCCACCCCAGCTGGCATGTGTGTCTTTTTGCCTGGTGAATCTGCCTTAGTGATATACTCTGGGTGGTCCATCAGGCTCCTGCAGAAGTCCATTCCCCATGGAGGTGAAGAAGAGAACAGCTAGAGGAGAGATGGAGTTAGGACATTGGAGAGAAGCAGAGCACAGTGCTTGTAGACAACAACAATTCTGCACTTCATTATAGCAGTACCACCTGGTAACTCAATGTGACTTTGGGCAAGGTTCTTAGCATCTCTGAAATTGTTTTTTTCTCACTGTAAAACAGGAGTTAGAAAAAAAAACCTTCCTTATACACTGTGAAGATTAAAGATAATGTGTCCAGTGTATAATGGATTTTCAATAAATGTTAATTTACCTTTCCGTCCCTCCCAACCTGATGTGGTGATTCTAAGTGAGGTAACGATGCTCAATCAATATTTGTCTATCCAATCAGAAGCCTTTTACAAACACAATTCTTTAAACAACCATTAGATTTCGACCCGGCCAGCCATCTTTGAGTGCTTGATTGCCGGTGTCTCTTTCTTATAGACATCTTTGAACCTTTGCTTGAACACCCGAGGGATCATGATCTCATGAGCTCCCGAGATAGCCTGTTATTTTTAGAGAGCGCTGCCTGTTTGCATCTCCTTTGGACTGAGCTGCAGCTCACTTGACTATTATTATCATCGGTGTCAATTCTACTTCTAAGACCACCTGGGCCCACTATTATTTTAGTTTACTTTTCAACTGACAAAATTGTATATATTTATGCTAACTGAATTTTTTTTTGCCATAGTGACAAAATATCCAAGACAAATGACCTCAGGACGAAAAGAGTGGTTTTGATATTTCTATTAATTAATTTTTTTGGTGGGTTTGCAGGTTTTAACTCATGGTCACTTGGTTCTGTTGCTTCTGAGCCTATGCTGAGGGAGAGCCACCCATCATGGTGGTCAGGATGATGAACTGAAAAGGGTCAGAGGATGAGGTATACCCTTTAAAGTGAAGCCCTCAGTGACCCGTCTCCTTCAACTAACCCCAACATCTATAGCCCAATCAGCCTTGAGTCAGTAATGGATTGATCTATTGATGATAATCCAATCACCTCTCACTAGCACTAACAGTTGGGAATCACACTTTTGACACATGAGCCTTTGGTGGGGAATACGTTATATCTAAACCATAAGAGCATTTATGTCAGACAACATATTTTCCTATATGCATATACTGCGGGATGGCAAAGTCAAAGGATCAGAATATATATTACTTCATAGTTATTATTTTTGTAGTGTTTGTTAGACTATTTTTCATTAATATATTAAAGTATCAGAGCTAGATATAGATATAGATATAGATATAGATATAGATATAGATATAGATATAGATATAGATATAGATATAGATATAGATATGGATAGATATAGATAGACATAGATATATAGATAGAGATGATAGAGATAGAAAGATCCATAGATCGATTGATAGCTGATATAGAAAAGAAAATAGGTTTAATAAGCTTTATAATTTTGAAAAGTGAAAGTTCACTTTCAGGGGATCCATTGGTTTAGACTCTGATGAGGGTCTAATGGCAAACAGCATTGCAGAAGTTCTGTATGCCAAAAAAGAGAGCCAATGTGGATCAAGCTTTCTCTTGGGGAAACTCAGAGTCCCATAAGAACAACACTTCATCCACTTAATCTGTCCAGAGAGCAGCATCCTTGTCAATCACTTAAGAATTTCCCATAGGTCCTGCCTCTTAAAGACTCATAACCCTCCCAACATCACCACATAGAAGACTGAAATCCTAGCACAGAGTCAAACAATATTCTAACCATAGCAGTGTGAGGACACATAGCACAGTCTATTAGCATTTAAAGAAATCTTTTTTTTTAGAAATATTTTATCAGGTATTTTCCTCATTTACATTTCCAATGCTCCAAAAGTCCCCCATACTCCCCCCCCCCGACTCCCCTAGCCACCCACTCCCACTTTTTGGCCCTGGTGTTCCCCTGTACTGGGGCATATAAAGTTTGCATGTCCAATGGGCCTCTCTTTCCAGTGATGGCCGACTAGGCCATCCTTTGATACATATGCAGCTAGAGACAAGAGCTCCAGGGTACTGGTTAGTTCATAATGTTGTTCCACCTATAGGGTTGCAGATCCCTTTAGCTCCTTGGGTACTTTCTCTAGCTTAATATTGTTTATTTCAAGTTGTAGTTCACCCTTACTAACAATAGTTACTGTGTTGCACAGTAGATCTTTTGAACTTCTTACCTAATTAAAAGCTTGCATCTTTTGACCCACATATCTCAGGTCCTGCCTCCTCTGTGGTACCTTGTAGTCCCTGCCCATGTGTTCAGATGGCAGCACTCACAGGAACAATGTTAATTTTGAGATGCAACCAGTCCTGTGCTCCCTGTGCACCAGCCAACTTCATGGCTGCAGGGTTCACCTTTCAGTAGGCAGGGGCTTACTCTGAATCCTCTAAAAGGGACCTGTAAGATGGGAGACAAGGAGACTGGCCTTGGGTGCTATCCTGTCTCAGCTCTGGGATGAAGAATTGTCTTTAAGCAAAACAATAAAGAGAAGAGAGGCAGGCTCCTCTGGAATAGATTTCGTTGATGAAGAACAAGCCCCTCTGCCTACAAAGAGCATGAAGACGATACTAGTGGGTCTAAGCCCAGATGTAGTATCTGTACATGAAGACCTGTTTCTTTAGCCTTCAAATAGCATGCAGAGTGGCCTGTTTGAGAGAGCTGTGGACAGCTGCTGCTGGTGACCCTATATTGTGGCTTGGCCACACCTGTCAACTCTGTAGGGCACCCCTCACCGCCAGCGGGCTGGTGTAGATCAGAGAGGGGCCCAGCTGTCATGCCCTGGCAACCTAGCCATTCTGGATCCCATCTTCGTGCCTCATCCACTGCTTACCACCCCCTAACCCATGGCTGGCAGTCAGCCCCCATGGAAACAGCCTTTTTATATGACTTTACTCAGGAGCAGTATTGGCTGCAAAATCTTTGCCAGCCTCCTAATGCAGAGGCGGATGCTTGTATAGCAGAGATGCATCAGCTCTGGTCTAGTGGGGGTTTCCTCACTCCACCTCCTTCGATTTCAGAGACTTTGGTCTCCGGGGGTGAGGGTGGGGGGCGTGTTTCTTCCTCACATCTGAGGTGGAGTTCACTTTCCTGTCCTAGACCGGGGCTTTGGTTCAGCAGCCCCCAAGGAAACCGGTTCTTAATTGTCTCTGTTTGCAAAGAAGGCACAGTACGAAATGAGGAATCAAAACGCCTCTTGTCACAAATATATTTCCTTAGACATGCTAGACGCAGGTGCTGGAATGCTCCCAACCCCAGTCATTTTGTTGTTAAGAACGATTTTTCTTCGGAAAGACCCTGTCAGAATGCAAATGCTACCAGGAGGGGTAGCACATTAACTTATTACCATCCATTATCACCGGAGTGCAGTTTATCAGTTTTCTAGCTGAGAACAGGGCCCTGGGGAGAGAGACGCTGAACAGGTAGGGGCTGACACAGTGGGGGGACAGGGGGCAGGGGAAAAGCTACTAGAGGATTCTGGGAGAGAGACTGAAGAGGAGAGAAAGGAGGGTGGAGCGCAAGCTCTCCACTGGGCTATCCCAGACTGCTTCCCCAGGCCTTGATATTCATCACAGTCATTTTAGAGAGGGGCATCCTTGGCTAAAGACAGTCCAGCCCCCTCTCCAGGATAGATGGAAGAGAGTTCTTTTCCTGTGGGTGGTTTGGAAATCATGCTGCTCGGTTTTGTTCTACGCCGTTACCTTCCCAACCATTTGTTACTTCGGTTAATATTAATATTAATTTATATTCCCTGAAGGCGTACTGCCTGACAGGGAGGAAGGCCAGGCACACACTAAGTGGCAGGGAGAGTCAAACCGAGATGAAAACCAGGCTGCATGTAATCCACAGAGTGGAACTCACACATAGATAATATAGCGGGGGCAGCCCGAGGCTGCAGGACTCCAGGAGGGGAACCACAGCTCACACTCTCCTGTCTTGCTTCTAATGGCCATGTCAAATAGGAATTTTGTGCTTATTTTGCAAAGAAGAGAAACGACTATTTCTACAATCACGGTTTCCAAGAAAAGCAGACCCTGAGCACACGAGGCCCATGTTGTTGCTGCAGTCAGGATAGGCTGTTGACATAGAAAGGAGCACCAAGGGCTGATTTGGGGGCAGGAAACCTGCAAGAGAAATGTTTAGAGTCCTTGATAAAGCTCCGGAAGGTAAGGGGGAGTGAGAAGGAGGAGGTGCGGTGAAGAGTTCTAACCAGGGGCAGAAGCCACTGTATGAAGTGAGGCACAGCTGCCCTGTGCCATTTCTGAAAGAGGCCAGTGGATGTCTTTATTAGGGAGCTAATATGCATTTTAGATCATTTTGTTTAGTGTGTGTATGTGTGTGTATTCATGGGTGCGTGTGTGCGTGTGTGTGCACACATGCGTACGTAAATGCATGTGTGTACGTATGTGTGTACGTATACACATTGGTGTGCATATCTGTGTGAATGCACGCGTGTGTGCTTGTGTGCACGTGCTTGTATGTGTGCGTACTAACTTCTTTCCATCACTGCTGCCAAGCTTCCCCTTTCACACACAGACCAGCATAAAATACATTGTAATCAGAACTTGTGCTCATAGATTATGTTTAGGAGCTGATTCTACTTGTGGGATGGGAACGTGCATTAGCTCATTAAAGGGCTAAGTATTCTACCTTAGCAGCCTCCTTAGCAGGCTGACTAAGTTAGTCTGACTCTCTAGGCATTATAACTTGGCCAGATAGTATGCCTGGCTCAACTGGAATGTTAGGTCTCCACCCAGGCTAGAGATCCTGGCTTTTTCTCAATGAATCCTTATTCCTACTACTCTAACAGGTCCATAGAAGATAAGATTTCTGATCTCTGGGTTCTGAATTTATTCACTTCTAAATAGTGAACTCAGATGCCAGAGCACCGAGCCCTCTGCTCTCCTTCTCTCTGTCCTAACAATTGGACACCAGAGCTGTTCCATCTCAGAGAAAAGGATGAAACAGATGAACTCCAGCTCCTAGGATGCTTATGGCATCATAGAAAAGGCACGGCCACCCTCAGCCAAAGGATGAAACAGATGAACTCCAGCTCCTAGGATGCTTATGGCATCATAGAAAAGGCACGGCCACCCTCAGCCAAGCTCTGGGCAGAGAATAACTCACCAACAGTGTGACTGGGACCAAAACAAAACAATGACCAGGCAGTCAGAACCATTCAGCTGTTAGCAGAGAGGAAAAAAAATGTCAGTGGAAGAGAAAATGGCCTTACAACAGACACCGGAGGTCAGGTCCAGAACTCAGGTCATGCCATGTGGCCATCAGTCAGTCCACACTCTGGTGGGGGAAGAGACATCTGAGTTTTCTCAGGTCATCGCCTTTGGAAGTGCTCAGAATGGGTTCTGGCGTTGACTGGTGGCTGGCTGGTCCTTCTCCCCCTGCTTTTCCAGGGTATGTAGGAATGCTTTTGTCTGTCCTCCAAGGGCATGGGCTGCTTCTGCTTCTTACTACCTGCTGCTGCCTCCCTCCGGCTCTCTTCTGTACCTCTGCCTTTGCTGGATGGGTACCCTGTATCATTGAGTAAGAGTAAGCCAGTTCACAGCCTGACACTCCACTCATCCCTATGGCTTCTCTTGGTTTTGTTTCTCTGGGTTTGGCAGACCAGTTCAAGGGTGGAGATTATTTCCCACAGTGTGAATGCTTTCTGGCCAGCCTTTAGGATTTGGGGGACCAGAGAATGAAGAGTTTCACCCTCAATTCCCATCTAGAATCTTTACCTCAACCTCCATAACCAGGAAGAAGTAGATGGTTCCACCCTTGGATCAGCCTAACCCCCCCCCCCCCCACACACACACACACACACATCACCAAATACTCCTGCAGGTTCCCAGCCCCCAGAGGTCAACCATTAATCACCTCGGAGAAGCCTGTTGCAGGGTTTGTAATGGAAATGACTCCGTCGCCATGGCAACTCTGGCTGGCCAGGGCAAGAGCTTCTCTTGGCTGCCTAGTCTTTCTGGGTCTTAGGTTTATTTACAAGCTGTGAGTTGCCTCCTGGTAAGAATGAAGAGAAGTTCTATCATCATGTGAGGGCTGTGTGGAAAAGGCAGAGGGTGACCATGTAAGCCTAAACTAGACATTCAAACCTGAGTCACTTGTTCGGAGAAAGAAGAGAGTTTTCACCATATCGCCACCCAACTCCTTCTCAGTCTATCAAAAAATGTCACAGACTAGCAAAACTGTGCATTTGGACTTTGAAGTGACTGAACATAGTTTCAGGCTTTCCCTGCCGCTTATCATTGTGTGATTTGGGGTCAATTACTAAAACACTCATCTTCAGATTCTATCTCTCCACCCAGGATAACAGCACCCATTCACCTTGCAACATTCAGAATTAAATACAGCAATTCTATAGTGAGAGAGAGGCAAGCCTTCTCTGCAAGGGGCCAGGCAGTAAATCTCCACGGGCCATATGGACTCAATTGCAGCTGCTCAGCTCTGCCCTTGTAGCCTGAAAGCAAAGTGAGGCAGAGCCCCACAGCACCTTGGATTGCTGGCTCGTCGGTGGCCTTTGTTGGATTGCCAGGAACAAACACACTTGAGTTCTAGAAAAGTGCTATGTGCATAGATGATGTATATAAATGACCACCACAGGACAGCAAGGACACATAGAGACACAGCAACCAAGGGATGAGAGGCCAGGGCTGGCCACCACTTATGTCTCCAGAGAAGGCTGGCATGTACAAAGGGCCATATGGCACACTGAGCTGGGAGTTAGTTGTCCTCTTCATCTGGGGACCTTCCCAAGAGGCTTGCTGGATAAGAGAGGAGGGTATGTGGACACATAATCCACTCCAAATAGTCAGGATTACACCAGCCTGGCCACTGAGACTCTCTGAGACTCTCCAAGCTACAAATGCTACAGATTTTGTAGTGTGCTGTGTCCACTGGTTCCAAAGAGCCTATCAGTAGAGATGGGCCAAACCTATCCTGCCCCACCAGCTCCCAACAGCCTCTTTTAAAGACATGAGATGCTGTCTTTGGAGCCAGGAGGCTAGGGACTTAAGGTCATCTCTCTGTCCTTTTAGAATAATTGTTCCAGGGCAATTACCTGATTTGAGTTAGCCCTCCGCTCTGAGGCTGAGGTTAATTGGCCTCATGTCTGAGCTGAGCAGCTGTTGTTATGGAAATTCCTCTGGAGGAAGAATGTCCTGTTGATCTGAAGGAGTCTGGGCCTTTTCTAGGCCATGATCACAAATGTGACTACAAGAAAATGCTTTTCCCAAGAGCTCGTGCCTCACTTTGTCTCTCTGTAAAATGGGTCTATCCCTCTTGCATCCTCAGCCTTCGTGAATGTGTTTGGAGAAGGAGAAGGCAGCCTGGTGGCATCTATGAGGACAGATGTCTTTATTTGGATGACACCATGCTTGTACCCCACAATCTCAGAGTGCCTGGCATCTTTCCCTATCACCCCATGCATTCCCTGACAGCTTCCTTGCTGTGGAGGAAGGCTTCAGTCAGGCCCTAGCACCACCGCATACATGTGGATGGAATTAATGGTTCATGGAAGTTTCAGAGGCAACTTCTGCTTTAGGCTGCTTAACAAACCTTGAGAGTTGGCACAGAAGACAGGTGTGGCCCTGAGTTAAAGATGAGAAAAATGTCCATTATGTGACAGTATTCAACCTCATGCCTACTTCCTTCCATTTCTGGGCTCATCTCTCTCATCCTTGTGTCCCACAAGCATCCCCTTTAAAAACCTCTGGCTTCTTTGTATCGTATCACTCTCCGAGTCTCAAGGAAATTTGTTTTGGAGGAGCAATGGGAAAGCAATTATCAAGCAATGAGAGAGAGGACTTTTATTCTGAAAAGGTGTTCTTTATTCTGAGTGCTGAATCTCCTGTCTTTATTTATCACTGTATTGGTCAGGTTTCTATAGTGGAGCAGACTTATGTAGAATGAAGATAGATAAAAAGGCTTTATTGGAGTGGCTTATAGACTGTGGTCCTGCCAGTCCAATAATGGCTGTCTACCAACACAAACTCCAAAAATCCAGTAGCTCTTCAGTGCATAGAACTGGCTGTCTCAGCATCTGCCAGTATCTCGAAGAAATAGGCTCTAACGCCAATGAAGGAACGGACTGGCCAATGAAAGCAAGCAGGCAAAGAAAGCAAGCTTCCTTCTTCCATGTCCTTTATACAGGCTGCCAGCAAGGGTGGCCCAGTTAAAGGGGGGTTCTTCCCACCTCAAAAGATCCAGATTAAAGATGGGCCTTTCCATTCCAAAAGATCCAAAGTAAAAGTGGATCTTCAAACTTCAATGATTTAGTTATGAAAAAAAAATTCCTTATAGGTGTGTCCAGCCTCTTTGGGGTTTTTTGATAACTCCAGATGCAGCCAAGTTGACAACCAAGAATAACCATTAGAATCCCCCAAATGAATTTCACGTTCTCAGGATTTCTTGAGCCAAATAGGTTTTAGGGAGAGGCGATATTTCATAGCATCTTCATCTGGTGTTCTTTCTACTTATTGGGGGTAAGAATACAGTTGGATCTCAGAAACAATTTGCTGTGGCTGGTGGCTGTGTGCCCAGCTGTCTCTACACACCTTGTTCACCAATGCCCAACTGATGCACACAGTCAAGCATGGCTCGTTTGTTTGTGTGCTCTTCTGCAGTCGTGTGTGTGTGTGTGTGTGTGTGTTTCTCACGTGTGTTCATGGTCTTGCTATAATTCATAGGAAGTCATGAGACAAACTTTATAGTATATATGAACTTACTTGCATTAGCTGGTCCTCATCTGGGGGAAAGGGGATCTGGGCCCCAGGCTGCTTCCGACCTCTATGTTCTTTACAAAGACAGTTTTTCTTTTGTTTTGTTTTACTGTTGTTTGTATTCAAGTTTTAGGAGGAAATTTTAGCTTAAAGATTTCTCTACTGTTTAAGATTATGTGTATATGTATGTGTGTCTGAGTAAGTGCAAATACCCGCAGAGGACAGAAGACAGCATTGGCTTTCCATCCTGGAGCTGGAATTACAGGTGACTGTGAGCTGCCTGATGTAGGTTTTGGGAACCCAACTTGGGTCTTCTGCAAGAGCAGAAAGCGCTAACTGAGCCCATCTCCTAATTTTGAAAGAGGAAGAAAACTGGGTTTTGTTTGTTTATTTTGTGTTTTAGTGGGATGTAAGATTTCCACCCATTCTGGGCCTGGCAGAGTTTTGGTAGCGAAGATTTGACTTGGCTCATGGTTTCAAGTGCTACCACTCATCACGGTGGGAGAGTCAGCATAACTGGAGGATGAAGCAGCTGGTCACATTGCGTTTGCAGCAAGGAAACAGATTAATGCAGAAGCTCCACCCACTTCCTCACTTTCATTGAGCCTGGGATTGTAGCCATAGATGGTGCCATCCACATTCAGGGTTGGTCTTTCTACCTCAGTTCCATCCTTTTGAAAGCATCCTCATGGTATGTTTAGTGTCTCCTAATCGAGTCTGAACATTTACACTGTTATTGAATGGAAGATAACCGCTAAGGACCAATACCAGACAATTACTGTCTGGCTGCCCTCCTGTATGTATACTGCAGCCGTTCACTAATTTATTCTTCCTAGGTGCACAGGGCAGATCAGGGCTGCAGAGGACCAAGTGGCCAGCTCAGCCTAGGAAATCCTATGGGAAAAGATCGGAATCCTAAGGGTTACTTCTCTGTGTGTAACATCCAGGGCAGGAAGTCCTGTTTGAACCAGTCAGAGGTGGACATGGGCCATCCAGGGTCACTCAGAGCCATCTTTGAAGAAATGAATGTCTTCATTTTAATTCTCTCTAAGTTGTCATTAGCCTCCACAGACATGCTTTTCTCCAAGATAAGACCCCTGACAGAGGTTGCAGGAGGAGAAAAGGCTCTCTCTGAGGGTCCTGTCCTTTGCTCAGTGAAATATGATCTATTAGAGGTTTGCAAATCAATAAAGGCAATTTAGGGCCCTTTCTTCGAGTCTGTGTGACTTAAAGGAAAGGGATAGAGTAGTGCCCAGTGGTGGTGCCACCGGCCCCTGTTCCTTCTCCTCTCTGCAATTATAGTAAATTTGCCTAATGCATTAAAAGCCAATGAATCTTGTAGACTGATAATGAGGTAGGAGAAGGTAAGAGGGATGATGCCGGATACTGGCAGATGCCCTGCTAACCTTGGTTTTAATTAGACTTTAGTGACTAACAAACAAAACCATTCTTCATTTGTGACAACCATCCATGGAAACTGAGGGCTTGCACATGGTTGGTTGATGCAAAGAGCGTCCTCCTAGATTTTGAGGAAAGCCAAAATGGCTTCCTACTTCTGGATCACAGGTTAGGAAAGCATGGGAAAATCGACTCTGCAGCTGTGAGTAGAGACTTTTCTCCTCCAAAATGAAGCCTAGATGAGCTTCAAAATGAGAAGCTCTTGAATGCCCTCCTGCTCCTCGCAGCAGGGTGTAATCCCAAGGTGACTGGACTCACCAGCATTAATCACAGGGTGAAAGCCATACCAATCCTTTCTCTTGGGCAGTGGATAGAGTATTAATGGTCTGAAAACCCAATCTGAAATCATACAAAGTAGCTGGGCTGTATTTGCCAGGCTTTCATCGATCAAGAACGATAAGGGAAGACTTCAGAACTATTCCAAGAAGATGAGATGTCAGGATACTGAACATGTTTATATCTTACAATGCACAGGTTTCTTTTTCCATATGTAGCACTGCTCAAATAATGAAGGAATCTGAATGTATATGTTATCAGTGCTATCACAGTGTTAATTTCCTATTTTTATATTTATACTATGTTAATGTAAGAAAATTCTTTATTTTTAGGAAGTATGTATTAAAACTGATAGCATTTATTCCCATATTATTCAGAAAAAAATCTTGTTCATTTCCTCTCTCTTTCTCTCTTCCTCTTGCCTATATCCATTGAAAGCAAATGCAGGAACCTTCTAGTGTGGGCATTGGGTATGTTTCCTATGCATCTTTTCTGTCTCAAATAATGACAAAGTCAAATGCTGGAAGAAAAACAACCAGTAAAGAGATTTTAGCAGAAAGTAGTGGCTTAAGGCTCCTCCCCTTCCCTCCCCATCATGGCAAAAGGCAAGCCTCTCTATTCCAATCTTATCTGTGTCTGTGATTTAAACCTTCAAATCCACAGGAAGGGAGCCACCAGCACAACTCTGCAGATGATGAAGTTTCTTGCATGATAAGATTAGATGAGATTTGCACAGAGAACCAGAGAAAAAACCTAAAGGATTTGGCCTGATGATCACCAGGCTCCATTCCAACCCAATATTCTGCGACCCCCTGATCCCATGAAGTAGAAAATAAAACACTACAACAGTTTATAGCCTTTAAAAAAAACACTTGAAGAAAAACTCCTGCCTGCTTCACTGCTGTTTCTTAAGACCACATGTGACAAGGTTTGTGGCTGTTCCACCCTGTGGTGGAGTCTACTGGCTTTAGAAGCCTAAGGCAGTCACCACAGACCAAGATTGGTCTCAGTACAATCTCTACTCAGTTTTCCTGACCTAAGGATGACTGCAGGGTTCCCCTGGACTAAAAGCATATGCATACACAGGATCCTGGAGCTGGAGAGATGGCTCAGTGATTACGAGTGTGAATAGCTCTTGCAAAGGATCTGAGTTGGGTTCCCAGAACACACATCAGCTGTGAGCTGCCAGTAACTCTAGCTTTAAACTTAAGAGTTACCAGTACTCATGTGCACATAACCGCACAGAGATACATGCAGAGAAAGAGAGAGAGACAGAGAGAGACAGAGAGAGACAGAGAGAGACAGAGTCAGAGACGGAGAGACAGAGACGCACACACAGACACACACTTTAAAAAAAAAAGGAATCTTATTTTTAAAAGATGCAAAAGTTTTGCACTGCTGTTCAGAACTCCTCATTATGCCTAAAGAGGGAGCACTAGATTTTTTTTTCTAGCATCAATCTACTAAACTATAATTCTAAAAGAAGAGGAGGAGGAGAGGAAGAGGAAGAGGAGGAGGAAGAAGAAATAATATACCTGATCATTAAGTTAAAAATATTCAATGGCTGTCTTAGTTAGGGATTCTATTGCTGAGATAAAAATACTGTAACCAAAAGCAACTGGGAAGGAAAGTGTTTATCTTATCACACACCTCTATATTATAGGACATTATCAACAGAAGGCAGGGCAGAAACTCAGTGCAGGAACCTGGATCGAGGAGCGGAGGCCACGCAGAGACCATGGAAGAGCTGCTTATTAGCTTGCTTCCTATGGCTTGTCCAGGACCTATAGCACTAGGGACCACTACCCCAGAGAGGGGATTTGGGTCCTCACATCAATCAAGAAATACCTCATAGGCTTGCTCACAGGTTAATCTTCTATGGTCATTTTCTTAGATAAGGTTCCCCCATTCTCAACTGACTCTAGCCTGTGTCAAGTCGACATAAAACTAGACACTGTCACCGGTTCCAAGTTAAAGATATATATCTCTCCAGAAGGCCACGTCATCTTTTACAAGGGAAGATAGATTGTGGGTTGTTTTTTCCTAGAAATAACTCTAGGGAAGCTTAGTCCCATGCCACTAGCAAAGGAGTGGATGCTCCTTTTTGAGAGGTGTTTTTCAGTGGGGAAAGGAGAAGTGACTGTAAGTGGCCACTCATAGGCAAGCATATGCTTCTTGTGTGTGCTTCTGTACCAGAGAAGTCCTGCTGACATTGCTAGATGCCTGCCTAATAACCCTTGCCCTCTTCATCCGTATTGTGTTTCTATTGTGTTTGAGATTTCAACATCCTTGGTTTAAAATACTCTCATTCCACCAATGTCTCAAAGCTAGAAGTGATAGAATAAAACAGCTCGTGTAGAAAACATAAAGAGACATTTTAGGTAAAGATGTTTTCCTGAATAAAAAAAAAAGTAGATCCAGCTGGACTGACCTTTGCCCTGACCATTTTGTGCTTGGAACATATCTGTCATGCTTGGATGTCAAAGAAGCTATCCCTGGAGCCCTGAAGACAGAACCGCAGGAGAGGTAGGTAGGGCCAAGGTCTGGAAGGGCTCTTGGTTGCTTCCAGACATGGTATGAGAAAAAGTAATTCTTTGTGGCAGAGGTCTTCATCTATGTTCCTCTATGCAATTCTCAATGGAGACATCAATGCTGTGGTCTCCACCCTTAGTCCCTGTGATTTTCCATATCCTTAGTTCCATGGTCACGACTATCTCCCTGTTCATCTGCCTTTCTATTATCTGGGCATGATGTCTTCCAGTTGTCTTGGTCCAGGTCCAGTTGCTATAATGGAACCCTTAGTTTACAGTGATTTATAAACTAGAGAACGTTATTGCTTATAGTTTCTGATGCTGAGATGTCCCAGATCTAGGTGACAGCAGAGGTAACAACTACTTTGAATTTCCATATAGTATAAGGAACAAGAAGGCAAGTTCAAGCCTTCATTCAATAAGACTAGTTTTTTAATCGCATCATCTTGTAACGTGTGAGTTAGGTGGTCAGTGATCATAAACATTCCCAGTGGTCCAAACTGGGGCTGGGGAAGGCTCAGTGGCTATGAGTGAGTGCTGCTTTTGTGGAGGACTAGAGTTCAGTTTCCAGGTAGCTCATAGTCTTTTAACTCTGGCTCCAGGAGATTGGATGCCCTCTTCTGGTCTCTGCAGGTACCTGAACTTATGTGTGTGGTCATTCATCACACACATAGAATTAAAAATAAAACCAGTCTTTAAAAATAAGGAAAGAAAGGAAGGGAGAAAGGAAGAAAGGAAGAAAGGAAGGAGGGAGGGAGGTGCCCACCCAAATTTAAATTATGGTAATCTGAAAATAAAATCAGGACTTTTAAGAGATGCCTTTCTTTGTAGATACGGGAATTATTATAGTAGATGGTCTCTGGAACTGTGTCAGCCATGTAAAGAGTAGAATCCTTCTGAGAGGGAAGCTGACATGCAACTGTGAACCCAAGCTGACTGTGAGACTGGATATATATGATGGAGTGTGTACCCCTGCATCACACAATGGCTGAAGCCAGAACGAACTTTGGACTTTCCAATTCTATAAAGAATATCTTTCTTCCTCTGTGGCACTAGTGAGGAATTCCTAGCCCACATGATGCCTTTAGTAATTTAGAGATGAAGGGTGGGTGCTGACTTGGGGATTGGCAGCAGCTCTTAGAAAATACCTAATGGCTAATGGGCTGGGGTTTGCTTTGCTTCCGAAGAGCAGGACAGCATAGTATATATATGTATACATTATGTATACATTATGTATATGTATATGTATATATATATATATATATATATATATATATATATATATAAAATCCCCTGTCCATGTTAGTGTTAGCATTCTTCATCCCTGTCCCCTGTCAAGCACACATTCTCATCTTTGGGTCCAGCCAGAAGTTTGTTTGGCTCTGAAAATGAGGCCTATCTTGGAGAGCAACAGGGGTCTATTTCTTTGGCTTGGGGGAGGGAAAAGCAGGCTAATGGAATGTCCTGTGGTAAGTTATCTGCTCATCTTTCAGGAAACACAACCACCCTCACTTTCATAAAATTGTCTCTGACACCATCTTAATTCCACAAATTACTGTCAACCGGAGCTGTGAGGAGTTATTTTTAAACTAAATCTACTTGGCAGGCCAAGGGGCAAACTTTCAGCGTGTAACTCATAAATGCTCCCAGAATTACCTGATAGCTTGAAACCTAGAGCAGGGGTGGGGTGGGGGGCACAGCACTGCCTCCTGCAGGGGGAGGAAACCACAAAACTTGGGGGACAAAGGAGAAATCCCATCCTGGTGAACCGCCATCTTTTATCAGTTAATGTCTCTATTCCCTAGGGGTGAGATGTAACAACATGTAAGCAGGTGGTGAGATGACTGGAGGGACCATGAGAACCTCAGCTTACAGGGCATGACAGGGTGGGCCCTAATATCCTTCTAGTGCCTCCCTATCTGTAAACCACTCTCTGGGAACAACATATACTTCAGATTGATTACGTCAGTCTTCAGAAGTCACCAACCTTGGTCTGCTGACTCCTAGCTCAGCTTTGAGTCCTGGAAACCTCATGTCTTTTGAGGCAGCATAAGTCATATTGCATCATTTGGCCTTTTGAGACACCAAAGGTCTTCCATCCTGCTCCCAGATTACAGACTCAATCAAGGATCACTCTCCTTCTTGTCTCCAAAAGCCAAAGCTTCTAAAGCAATATATATGACCTTCCTCCTCCCAAAACATAGATGTCACTTGTCCCCTCCTCCTGCTGGCCTTCATTCATTTTCACACCACCAAGAAAGGGGCCACTTTGTGTGGAAGATTTTACCAACACTCTGGTATCAAATAGATGAAGTTGAACAAGCCAAGAGCCCAGACACCTTGACCTCTACCTAGCCCTGCTTGCTCGCTTGCTTTCTCTTTCCTTTTTCTCCCCATTTTTCCCATCTTTAAAATGTTGTCTTGCACCCAGGTCTGGCACAGCCATATCTAGAGGGATCAGCAAAAGCCATAAAACCAACACAGCTGCTTGACAAAGGTCCAGCAAAGCTGAGGTGAGTGACTCAATCCCTGTCCTGAGGTCTTTCACTTTTCCGCCATGACCTCCACAGGCTGCATGCTTGGAGGCTTTTAATATTGTACAACTTGGGGATATTGGATTGATGGGAGATGTGTTATGAATCATTTATACCTTCTCCCAGGAACACGCCCTAAGCTTCCCCGGGCAAGTCCTGAACATGCCACCCCTCCAGCTTTTAGGGATATATCCTTATCTGGCCTACCTGAAGGTCTTCCTTATGCCCTGGAGGTTATAACTCTAATAAAGATGCCAGAGATCTCCTTATGAGGCTTTGACATCAAGATCCTCTTGGAACATCTGCTCCTGTACTTACTCAGGAGCAAGATAATCAGAACAAGGTAAACTTACAAAGGTAAACAAGACTCAGTGGGCTAGAGAAGTTGGCAGCAGATCAGGTTAAGAGCCTCTTACTTTACACTCAGGCAGTTATGTGCCATATAAGATTGGGGCCACATATGGTATGCCCCTTCAGGAAAAGATACAGCAACAAAGTTAGATTGTCTGGAGCTATCTCTGCCCCACACAGGGGTTTATACTGTCAGACAAAGAATAGTGTGGATAAATGATAAAGAATGAAGCATTAAGAACCCCCCCCTTCACTTCTTAGAAAAATTAGATCGTAAAGGGACACTGTGGTGTTGTAAGACCAAGGAACAAAAGGATACCAGAATTAAACATATAAATAAATTCTACAAAGATATAAACATTGTATTATGGCAGAAATTGAATAACAACTGCAGCAGCTTTGGCCTGAAGATTTAGTCTTGGGCCTAATGACAATTAACACTCTGATCATTAAGAGTTAATAGCACACTGCTCAGGCCATGACAATCTGCCCAGGCTGGCTTGGAGATTTTCTTTCTGCTTGGTGCCCTTGAAATCACAAGAGCTACCAGACTAGGAATGGGCTGATAGGCTTTGGCAAAATATGACTCTAGATTCTTAAAAATTGGGTTATAGGATTAATGAGGGAAAGTGATTCTAAAAGATAAGTCTTTCCTGTCATGATTTACCAATGATGACTAAACTTAAGACCAAGAGGAAGCTAATACGTGTGTGGGACAAAAAAAATGATATGATCTATGTTTTAGAACAACATGAATCTATCCCTGCCTACTGAGTTTCCGACAGGCATGTGGAGGTGAGGCCTCCTGAAGAGCCACCTCTACCCTAACCTATGACAGCGGTGCCGTAGGGCATCAGTGAGACCCTACTCTAATCTATATGGAAGCCCTGTAAGGTATAGGAACAGCCCCTGCATGGTAATTAGGGAGCTGAAGTTCTCAGAGAATGGAACATTTGACATGGTCACCTTATATTTGACCCTGACGTCACCATTCCCATCTCTCTCTCTCTCTCTCTCTCTCTCTCTCTCTCTCTCTCTCTCTCTCTCTCTCTCTCTCTCTCTCTCTCTCTGTCTCTCTCTTTCTCTCTCTGTCTCTCTCTCTGTCTCTCTGTCTCTCTCTCTCTCATATTAGCCTATCCTTAAGGAACGACATGCCCAAAGCAGACGGATGCTTGTGTAACATACACCATTGAGGCTAGGATAAAGTATGCTGCCTATGGGTTCCATCTCAAGGCTCCATTTATACCTGACATCTCCAAAGGGCTTTGAGAAGGGAAAGAGACTCTCCCCACCAAATCTCCCTTCTCTTAGTGAAGTAAATAAAGAGAGTGTTACTGCCTTTGCTCCTGACCCCAGGCCACAGCTGGAGAAGAATACACGTGAAATAGAGTCCTTGTGGCTCTGAAAACCTCTGGCTGCCTTCCTGGGCTTGAGTCATGTCTCCACTTCAGGAGAGTGCCATTAATTTGGTGCAAGAGATGAACAAACATGACCACAGAGTGCTGCACGGCTCCGACCCAGGACGGAGGGCTTGGCGGGTTGTAGCCACAAGTGTGGGCTGAGCACAGAGATTACAGAGAGTGTTGCTGAATCCATAACTGGAAATCACCCTCCGAGCAACCTTCCATGGGACCCAGCATCTCACGAAGCTAGACAGTCTTTAAAGATGTTTTTCATTGAGTCAGGAAGGCTTTTTTTCTTAAAAGAGTGACTCTTTCAAATCCTAAATTTGTGCAGATGAGACAAGGGTTGGCCACAGGCTCCAAGGAAGTCGTTACCTGGAATGTGCTCGCATGCACTTATTAGGTGGCAGGGAGAAGTAGAGAATTGTCTTTGGGTCTTTTGTCCTGGAGCTGGCTGGAGGTAGCCTGGGATCATGAAGATGGCAATGCTTTGCCTTTTCCCTGGAGAGTCAGTCAAGACTATGAGCAATGACTACTAGAGAGGAGTCAGACCCTCATCTGCTGTGGGGTCATGCTAGAGGTGCCACCTTCAGGAGGTACCTGCTTCCTCTACAGCCTGCTGTGAGGAGGCCCAGGAGATTCCTCCATGGTTTTAGAGCCCTTGCTTAAATGCTGAGAAGAAGCTACGGCTGATCAAATAGGAGTTTGTAGCCAAGGACACCAAGTGCTAGGACTGTTATGCTCCAGGGCTCCAATGCACAACTTTCCAGGGGTAGCAGTCTCTCACTGGAACAAACACTCTGGGTTGCCGAGGGATTGGGAAGGAGAAGCAGAGTCAGGTGAGGCTGGAGAAGAGAGCTCAGCTGCTAAAGCACTTGCCTTATAAGCAGGAGGTCCGGATTGTCATCCATAGAATACGCGATAGAGACAGATTAAGCAACAGCAAATATCCATGGTACACATGTGCACTCCCAGCCCAGGAGAGGCAGAGATGAGTGAATCCCAGGCCTTTGTGTGTAGTACAAGCAATTTAAGTTGATCCATAACTAGCTTGCAAAGAAATGAGACTCAAACTATTGTTATTTTATTTGGCTTTGACAATTACTGGGGCCAGGGAGGGGGGTAACCCCTAATCTACCTTCTAACTGATGACCTGGCTAGCTCTCCAGTAGTGTACCCCCAGACACTTGCTGTTTCTCCTGGCCATGTGCTCATTGTCCATCTTCCCTCATGGCTGCTTCCTCTCTCCTCCTCCTCCTTTCTCCATCCTTCTTGGTCTCTCCTCCAACCAGGTCATTCCAAAACCACCACCTATCTCTAATACCTCCAGGAATTGGCTGTAGCCGATTAGATTTAACCAATAGTCTTAAATCAAGAAACAAAGTTTGCACAACAAAAAGCTGCTAACTGTGAAAAATCACTCATAAGCCTAGGCCTTTGGGTATAGAATTTAGCATTACAATACATAGCAATAGACCAAACTGCAACAACTTTCTGGCTACACATCCCAGTTTACTAGCCATGTTCTAGTGCAGTAAGAGACCCTGTTTCAATAAAATAAAATATAAAATAGGTGGTGTCTGAGAAATAACAACTGAGGTTGTCCTCTGGCCACGTCCACATTTGTGCACCCTGACACATACATATACACCTACATGCATACAAGCACCGAGCCCATGCTGGAAAGACGGCAGCTTCAGTAGGAAGATGGACACAGGCTCCATTCAGAAACGGGGGAAGGAATGAAAAGTCATCCTTCGGAATCTCAAGCCACCTCCCTCCTCATTTCCCATCTCCTCTGTGTATAATCCAACTGCTGGAGGAGGCTTTCTGTGTCCTAAGGGAACCATCTTCCAGTCATTCTGTCCCTTAGCTGCTTTAGAAAGCTCTAGAAGGGCAAGAGATGCCTGCCAGCTGGCTTCCAAAAATGAGTCCAGTTGAGGTATGTCGATGGGCGGAGCAGAACCTTCTGTGTACTCTCCCTGCAGCTTGGCACTTACTGACCTGTCCCAACAGGCACCAATTTAATGGTGTTAGATCCAGAGTTGTACTCCACAGATCCAGGGCAAGGATGTACCCTGAGCTGCAGGGACAGCATATACTGAGTTGCATTTGGCACCAGCCACAGCCTCCCTCCCGGGAGCTCTGAGGCTGAGTGTGCCTGCTGCTCCTTCGCATTCAGCAGACTGAACTGGCCACCTTCCAGGGAGCCTCAGGCCTGGAATTCAGGCTCTTCTCCTCCCCTTCCTCTACTGTACCCCAGAGGGCTCTGATCAAAGTGAGCAGAGAAATGAAGGAGTTGTGTGGAGGTACAGTCATGTGGAAAGGCCAGGAAAAGAGACGTGCTTAGCTTATCTGTCTGCAGCCGAAACTCAGAAGGCTTCCAGGAATAGCCAGACAGGGAAATTGACCCCAACATCCTGGCCTTGTGCCAGCTGGAGAAGACCTAGTCAGGGCAGGCCTGCAGCCGATCGTCTAGAACATGAGACTCCAGGAAAAAATTCCCTATCTCAAGGGATCTCCCACAGCTCCAAAGATCCTGCAAAAGGTTGGATCCTTCTGTAAAAGCATGAAACATACTCAGATGTTTCCCCAGACCTTGGAGTAGGGGATGACGCATACAGTCTAAGTGAATAGGTAAATGAAAGATGGCGGAAAATGTCTTGGGTGCCCTAATGTGGGGATGATCATTGACAGCAAGATATGGGCCAGTGGGATAGCTCAGTTGGTAAAGCGCTTGCCCATTCAAGCATGAAAAACCTGAGTTCCATCCCCATGATGTGCACTTGTAACCTTAGGGCTGGGATGACAGAAAAAGGCTGGCCAACCACACTAGCTGCATTGACAAGTTCCAGACCAGTGCCAGGTCATGTCTCAAACACGGTGGAAAGTGTCCCTCCAAAGTCCTAAGGTCCTAAGTCATAAGAAGACCCAGTCAGGTTCTGTGCAGATCCAATGAGCAGTCTCTCTCTCTCTCTCTCTCTCCTTCTCTCTCTGACTCTTTCTCTCTAATGATCTCTCTCTTTCCTTTCCTCCCCCCACCTCAAGCTTGACATACCACATCTGTATTCAAGTCTTAGCACTGAATGGTCTTGGGGGAATTACTGAACCAGAAGTCCAGCTTCCTTATTGCAAACAGCAATATTGCCATCCCTTAGTGCTTCTGTTGTGAGGGTTAAGTGAGGTGTTCCATGAACAATTCTGCACAATGCTTGACTTAGAATTTGACCCCCACACACCCTGAAACACACTTAGTATTAATTGCTCTTAAAAAGACCCTGCCTTTTAACAGTAAACTTTAAGTGCTCAACAATTTTATTATAGAGGATATAATTCCTACTTGTATCTGGGAAAGTTTCTCTCACTGACAAGAGTACAGGAAGATGATGGTCTCTGTGTCTGAAGGATGTTGCCCCACTCTCCTATGCTATGTCTACTAGAATATGCTAGAATACCTTATTATTCCAGGAATTTTTGTGGATAGACTCATCCCTTAATTTTCTCTCTTCTATCCTCCCAGATAGGTATTAGTTATTTCTGTGATGTTTTCCGTATCACCTTTCTCAGTATTTTTCAACTCCTTGAAGATATGGCATCCGTCCATTCATTTCCCCCATCTTCCACCCAATGAATCAATATTGAGTACCAATCATGTGCACGCTATGATCAAGTGCTTAAGACACACCAGTGAGAATGGAAAGTATACTGTTTTCTTCTTTGTGAGTCTATGTGGAAAGAGGCAACTGGTGATATCTGATAACACAAATATTTAATCACTACTGAGTAATAACTGGGAACATCTACAATCTATGATGAACCCTATACCTTTCCCCTTGTCAACTTGACATAACCTAGAGTGACCTAGGAAGGGGTAACCTCAGTTGAAGAACGGTCTCCATCATATTGGTCTGTGCCCATACACATTAAAGACTATCTTTGTTGGTTATTGGTGTAGGAGTGCCCAGCCCTCTGCGGCCAGCACTATTGCTGGCTAGGTAGGTCTGGGATGTGTAAGAAAGCTAGCTGAGCATGAGCTAATGAACTATTAAGGAGTGTTATGCCATCCTTTCTGCTTCAAGCTCCTTCCTTGAGTTTCTGTTCTCTCAACGATAGATTGTGTCCAAACCCCCTTTCTTCTCTAAAGCTGTCCTTGGTTCAGAGTGCACTATTGCAGTGACAGAAAAGCAAACTAGAACACACCCCAAACACCACCAAATACCACCACTTCCTGTCATCCCAAGTGTGTGTGTGTGTGTGTGTGTGTGTGTGTATACTCTTTTAGGTTTTCATGGTCTTTCTAGCCATACTCCTGATTGTTCAGTCCATGGGCCACCCAATTCCTTTATGTATGCTATTTCTGGTCCACACATGAACAACTGGGCATGAACCACAGTCCAACTTCAATTTCCACTTTGCTTATATAAGATAATTTATGGGTTAGTAGAGCTACATGTGAGGAGATCATCAAAATAGGGTTTAGTTGTAGCAATCCCCACAGCTTCAGATTATACACGAAAACCTTCCTTTCCTTAAAATATTCCCAAGATGCCCCATCTTGCCACACCCAAAAACCTTACTCTTCATTACCTGCTTCCTCCCAAGACTTTCTCCTGGAGAAATACAACTATCCCTCAACTTCTCAAAAGAAGAGTTTTGCTACTAATTTTGCCACACAAGGTCCTGAACCACCTCACCCCTCAGGACTTCCATCTATTCCTTGAAGATTTCGTGTTGTATGCTATTTATTTACTTAGTTTATTTTTACTTTTACCTTTTCTCCTCATTTTATTTTCTCTATTCCTGCTTTTTCCTTCCTTTCTTCTTCCCATTCTTCTTCCTTTCCCTTACTCTCCTCTTCCTTATTTGTGAGAAAGGGTCTCACACAGTCCTGGCTGACCTTAGACTTGTTCTGTGGTCCAGGCTAGCTCTGAACTCCTGATCACTCATCTCTCTCTTCCAAATACTTGGATGACAGGAGTGTGCCTCCTTACTTAGCATCATGGGCTATTCTTAAGTAGAATAATTTCCACCTAACAACTTAATGCCATCAAGTAGCAATATATCTTTAATTCTAGTCACACAATAAAAAATGACAAGTTTTATAATTACATACAATATGGTGCAGTACCTACCTTAATTTAGTGTTAAGCAAATTGGGGTAAGAAGCTAGAAGAAGGGAAAAGGGAAGCTAGAGTATCTGAGAGGCCAATATGGTTGGACCACAGAAATTGAGGAGTCCTGGGGATGAGGATGATGCTAGAGACGATGTGGAGTACCACTCTCTCCCCAGGCAGATCATCAGATCCTAGAAAGTCTTGTAGGGAATCATAGCAAGTGCTGAGATAAAATGTGTCTACCTGATACATCCAGTCCTCACTCCTATTCCCTATGGCTGCAGGAAGCTCAAGAAATTTTGCTTTGTCATTTCCTGGTAGAAAAGAGCTTCAATACTATTACTGTAAGCCCCTTGAGGTACCAGTAGCCAGGCCCCTACCCCCAAACTGTTCTGAGGGTTGTAACAACCCTTTACAACCCCTTGAGATGCAGGCACTCAAACTGATCTACACAAGAAAAAAAAAAGAAGCCCAAGATCAGGCCAAAGAATCACACCAGTCCCTGAGCTTTCTCCAAGGTCAGGCCACAGAATTCTACCAATCCCAGGTCATCCTGGAAAGCTGACATCCACACACACACCCACCAAGAACCCTACATAAAGCTTGCCTCCTGCTCAGTTCTATGCCGTTCCTCTCGTGAGAAGAGGCAGCCACCCTGTTATGTCTTTCTCAATAGATATCTTGTATGAGATTTGTTGTGCTGCGTGACTTTGTGGTATACCTTGGTTCTTGACTGCCAGGATACCTTCCCCCCAGAGCTGTAACACTTAAAATACCATTTGTAGAACTAATAATAGTAATAATAATAATAATTCTTAAAGTATAGTCTTCCAATCATGCATCTGCCTGTTCTTCCTTCCTTGTTCTCTGCAGCCTCTGCTGCCTCCCCCTTTGTCTCCCTTGGCTCTGTTCAAATAAGCACACCTGGTTAGCTCCACCTGCGTGTGTGCACCTGAATCGGGGCATCTGGATAGGTTCAGGAGTCAAAGAAAACCTCACAGTTTCTGGCCAGCAAGCCTTGACTACAGTAAAGTGTTTCTCTTAAACGATTTCCAAGGCATTTAAATATTCTTGGTTTCTTAAAACCCAGCCTTTCCAAACCTTCACTGAGACCTTTGTGCATTAGAAAGAACGAGACACCCCCATTGGGCCAACACAGATTTTGCCCAAGGAATTTTGGCTGGAGTTCAGTTCAACCTTGGAGGTCACCAGAGTCCATTCATGCAGGCAGCAAAGTATATAACCCCATGAGGCAGGCCTACTTAGAAGACATAGTGAGGTCAGCCAGGAACAAAAGACTCTGACCTCACTCAGGAAGGAAAAGGATCCGGTTGGTATAGGGCTGGAATCACCATCAATACCTCCCCAACCATGGTCTTGAGAGATAGACCATGGACTAGCCTGGCAGAATACCAAAGGCCAAACAGATGTATTCCAGTGCTGTCTCCTACTAGCTATGCGAGCTTGGGCTTTCTGGCGCCTTGTTTTATCAGCTATAAAAGGAGGATAGAAATTTATGTCACATGGGGCTGCTGAAAGGGTTAAATGAGAGAGAGCTTGGATGTGAAGCTGCTCTGTTGAATCTGCTCCCTCCCCCCCTCCCTGCCAGGAGCAGATGTTAGTTGGCCACTGGCCTCAAGCCAGAGGCGGGGGGCAGGGACAACCTGAGCCATGTGCTCCAGCTCCAGGCAATGTTGAGAAGCAGCAGGGCTCCTTCCCTCCTCATGACTCACTGCTGGTGACTAGTGAGGCTGGGAAGCAGCCCATGTTGGTGGGAAGGAAGTTACTCCCTAGATCCATGGAACTGACATACTGTAGAGGGTGGAGGATAGCCTGGTAGGCATGATGAGGCTCCCAAAAAATCTGTCACAGTTTGAGAAATAAAGAAAAACAGGAAATGTTATGGGCGATATCAAAACACTCTTTCTTGTGATGTAGGGACTTGCAGATATGGTTAGGAGCGGGAGTGTGGTGGAGAATTAGGAATTCTGCCTAGGGAGAAACATCTGTGATAGAAACCAGGTGTGCAGGGACACCTGAGTTCCACCTGGCTGGAAGTTCACTAAGAGTAAGGGAAAGGTCAGGTGTCCCTGTCACACTATCTGGAGTTTTATCTCTCTATATGGGGCAGTTCAATCTCCAAGGATTCTGACTCAGACTGGAGTCCAAGGTGAATTTCTTTGGTCATCGTGTGCTTCATGTACTTATCCACTAAAAGCTAAAGGCACACTCACGTTATCCCATTTACTATTGCAGATGCTAAAGTTACAAATAGAATCAAGATAGGTAGCAAATCTTAATTAGTAATGGATATGCAAGGGTGTGTGTGTTTGTGTGTGCGCGCATGTGCACACACAAACATGTATGTTTGGTGTAGTCTTTTGACTGTTTGCCTATGTACAACCATTTGGACAAACGTGTTTATTAAGCTCATCTGACCATATGTGTAAATATATGTAAGCTTCTACTGTGTTTGTGTGCATCCTTTTTCCTCAATAACTAAGGGCCAAGTGTAAAATGAATTCCCTCCATAGGCCTGAGCTATATGGGTATAGAAAGGGCAGTCACGGGCTGGTAAGATGGCTCAGTGGGTAAGAGCACTGACTGCTTTTCTGAAGGTCCTGAGTTCAAATCCCAGCAACCACATGGTGGTTCACACCTGTCCGTAATGAGATCTGACGCCCTCTTCTGGCACGTCTGAAGACAACTACAGTGTACTTATGTATAATAATAAGTACATCTTTAAAAAAAGAAAGAAGAAAGGACAGTCTCTGGGGGAGCCTTTTTGCTGCAGGGATCCTGGAGTTTCTGAGCACACACTGGCTCAGCATCTGGTTCTCTTTATGAGTGGCTGAATGGATACAGATATACGTGAAGACCTGAGGAACCAGGGATATTATAAGTAAGAAGGGGGACACAGAGACTAGAACAGGGCAGAGGTTAAAGCTATTGGCAATAGTTAGGGGCTTAGAAATAGAAAATGGAGAGGAGGGACCTGGATGCCCTGGTCAATCTCAGAACACAAAATGATTTTCAAGACCAAAATCATCAAGAAGAGCCTCATCTAACTTCCTGCTGAGTGGCAACCAGTGTTATAGATATTGATTTGAGTTTCCAGACACCTGCTAACATGTCCAGGTTCTTATGACCAAAGGCAATGAATTGGCCCAGGGACTCCTGGTGGGAAATAGAAATAGAGAAGTTTATTAAGAAAGGAGAAGATTCCTAAGAATGTGAGTGGGTCAGTGTGTTGGTGAAAAAACTGACACATGCTCCACTATGTTCATAGCAGCCTTATTTATAAAAGCCAGAAGCTGGAAAGAACCCAGATACCCCTCAACAGAGGAATGGATACAGAAAATGTGGTACATTTACACAATGGAGTACTACTCAGCTATTAAAAAGAATGAATTTCTAAATTTCCTAGGAAAATGGATGGACCTGGAGGGCATCATCCTGAGTGAGGCAACCCAATCACAAAAGAACTCACATGATATGTACTCACTGATAAGTGGATATTAGCCCAGAAACTTAGAATACCCAAGATATAAGATACAATTTGCGAAGCACATGAAACTCAAGAAGAACGAAGACCAAAGTGTGAACATTTTGCCCCTTCTTAGAATTGGGAACAAAACACCCATGGAAGGAGTTACAGAGACAAAGTTTGGAGCTGAAACGAAAGGATGGACCATCTAAAGACTGCCATATCCGGGGATCCATCCCATAATCAGCCTCCAAATGCTGACACCATTGCATACACTAGCAAGAATTTGCTGAAAGGACCCAGATATAGCTGTCTCTTGTGAGACTATGCCGGGGCCTAGCTAACACAGAAGTGGATGCTCACAGTCAGCTATTGGATGGATCACAGGGCCCCCAATAGAGGAGCTAGAGAAAGTACCCAAGGAGCTAAAGGGATCTGCAACCCTATAGGTGAAACAACAATATGAACTAACCAGTACTTCCCGGAGCTCATGTCTCTAGCTGCATATGTATCAGAAGATGGCCTAGTCGGCCATCAGTGTAAAGAGAGGTCCATTGGTCGGGCAAACTTTATATGCCTCAGTACAGAGCAATGCCAGGGCCAAGAAGTGGGAGTGGGTGGGTAGGGGAGTTGGGTGCGAGGGTATGGGGGACTTTTGGGATAGCACTGGAAATGTAAATGAAGAAAATACCTAATAAAATATTTCTAAAAAAAAAAGTGGTGGGTCAGGACAGAAGGAAGGCAGGAGGGAGGAAGAAGAAAAATGAGGATGGAAGGAGGGAGGGAGGGAGGGAGGGAGGGAGAAAAAGGGAGGAAGGAAGAAGGAAGGAAGGAAGGAATAAAGGAAGGAAGAAGGAAGGAAGGGAGAAAGAAAGAAAGAAAGAAAGAAAGAAAGAAAGAAAGAAAGAAAGAAAGAAAGAAAGGAAAGAAAAGAAAATTTAAAGTTCATTTATTTATATTTTAAAATTATATGTAATTCTATATAGAGCAGATATTCTTTTCAAAAATAATAATTTGTTAGGAGACAGTACTATCAGAAGCTACACTCATGAAGTCTCATCAACATGACCATGATCTTAGTTAGTTTTCATTGCTGTGAAGAGATAACATGACCAAGGCAGCTCTTATAAAGGAAGACATTTAGTTGAGGCTGGCTTATAGGTTCAGAGGTTCAGTCCATTATCATCAAGGCAGGAAGCATGGCATCATCCAGGCAGGCATGGGGCTGGAGTATCTGAAGAGTTCTACCTCTTTTTCCAAAGGCAAACATTAGATTGCCTTCCCGGCAGCTAAGAGGAGGTCTCAAAGCCCACCCCTACAGTGATACACAGACTCCAACTAGGCCACACCTACTCCAATAAGGACATACCTCCTAATAGTTCCACTCCTTGGGCCAAGTGTATTCAAACCACCACATTTCATTCATAGGCCCCAATAGGCTTGTTCAAACACATGAGTCTATGGGGGCCATGCCAAAACATACTATAATGCAAAATACATTTAGTTCAACTTTAAAGGTCCTATAAACTACAACAGTCTCCACAATATTGAGTCCAAATTTAATCCCTTATAAAGTCAAAATCAAAAAGCAGATCACATACCTACAACACCACAGGATATATACTACCATTCCAAAACATTACAGTGAGGAAATACTAGACAAAAGCAAGACAAAACCCAGCTGAGCAAACTCCAAACTCTGCATCTCCATGTCTGATATCAAAGTGCTCACCAGATCTCCAACTCTTTTCTGCTTTGATGACTGCAAAATCAGGGTTGGTTCCATTCCCTGTTAACAGCTTTCCTCAGCAGGTATCCCATAGCTCTGGCATCCTCAACATCTTGAGGTCTCTAAGCCAACTTCCACTTCACAGCTTCATGTTCCAATCTCTGGAATCCACACATGATCTTCTGGGTTCCTCCAAAGGACTTGGGTCAACTTTTCCAACTCTGCTCTCTGTAGCACTCTCAGGCTGAATTACCTCCACTGCTGCTGCTGTTCTTAATGATCATCCCATGGTACTAGAATCTCCAATATGCTGGGGTCTTCCACTGAAACTAGGTTTTATCAACAGATTCTCGTAAGCTTTCTTCATGGTATGAAGCCTCAACTTTTTTGATGACCCCTTCAGTCATGGGCCATCAACTGCAACTAAGGCTGCACTTTTACCAGTGGCTTTCCCCAGCCACTCACAGTGCCAAGGCTTAGCTGCTCTCCATGACCCCTTCATTCCTTCAAAACCAGTACCACCTGGATGATTCTTACGCATTTCAAGTCCAGCTGTAGCAAGAGATAGAACCTTGGCTATCTCTGGAATACAGCTTCTTTGTACTCTCAAAAAACACTTCTCAGGAGATTTCATCTCAGTAATGCTGGTCTCTTCTTAATCACCACTAATTTCTTAGCTCCAACTAACCAGCATCAATTGTCCAAGTATCACTTTCTATTCTTGACTTTAAATCCAGAGCCATGTGGCCAAACCTGCTGAGTTCTGATGCTTGCTAGGGCTGGAACATGGGCTTCCTTGTTCAATGATATCATCACCAGCTTTTAGTTTTCCAACTCCTTCATTGCCTAAGCTTGGCTGACAAGGAACTTACTCTGTAGACTGACTTTGAACTCAGAGATCTGCATAGCTCTGTCTCCTGAATGCTGGGATTAAAGGCATAAGTCTGCATCTAAGCTTTGTTTTACTGGGAATTTGTTCTGTATCAGGCTGGCCTTGAATTTAGAGATCTTCTTGTCTCTGTCTCCTGAGATTAAAGGTATGTACCACCATGCCTGGGCCTAAGAGTTTCATGGCCACTTCTCCTCAAGATCCAGATCAAAAGCCTGTGTCCTCCATTTCTGTACTGTAGTTCATTCCAGATGAAAAGTCCAAATGACAACAATAAACAGTAATAATAATGCCTAGATATAACTGTTATTTGGTCAATAGCAAACCCAAACAGTAAGCTTACCTAGGTGGGATGTTGCCTTTAAGGTCACCATTCTCTGTTTCTCTCCTTGAACATAGGATTCAGCTCCATTCTACTTCCTAGTGCCTCTTTGAATCATACATTTGCACTTTTTCTTTCAAAGCCTGCTACGCTTGATCAAAACGTTCTTCATGAAACTAAACCACAGAACAAAGTCTATGCTAGACTTTTTTGAGATCTCCTTTGTCAATGCAATTCATATAAATCTTTTTACCTTAGCGTCAGGTAGACTCTTCAGACAAGGGTGAATTGTAGCCACCTTCTTCACCAAAATACCACAAAAACAGTCTCTAGCTCATATACTGAAATTCTTCTCCACTGAAACCTTTTCTGCCAGGTCTGCACAGTTCAAATCACCCTCAGCACTAATGTCTTCCATATTCCATATTCCTGCTAAGATGGCCCATTAAGTCACACCAAAGCATTCCACTGCTCTCCAAAGTTCCAAAATCCACATTCCTCCAGACAAAAGCATGGTCAGGCCTGTTACAGAAATAACCCAGTCCTGGGTACCAACTTCTGTCTTAGTTAAAGTTTCCATTGCTGTGAAGAGACATCATGACCAAGGCAACTCTTATGAAGGACAACATTTAATTGGGACTGGCTTACAGGTTCAGAGGTTCAATCCATTATCATCAAGGCAGGTAGCATGACATTGTCCAGGTAGGCATGGTGCTGGAGGATCTGAGAGTTCTTCTTTTTCCAAAGGCAAACAGGAGAAGACTGACTTCCAGACAGCTAGGAGATGGGTCTCCAAACCTACCCCTATAGTGACACACTTCCTCCAAACCTGCCACACTTACTACAACAAGGCCATACATCCTAATAATGCCATTCCCTGGATGAAGCATATTCAAACCCACACCATCCAAACATGAACTGAACATCGGTAACACCATGGACATAACAAACTGAGTAGGTAAAAGTCCCCAAGGTTTCAAGCTGACACAAAGAACCAGAGACAACTGAAGGAAGCTGGGAATGGAAGGCGTGGTCTTCATCCTACACACACACACACACACACACACACACACACACACACACACCACACTCAATAGCAACTGAAAGGAGGTCATGAATTTGGAGACTGGGAAAAGGTATAGGGGAGTGTTTGGAGGAAGGAAAGGTAGGGAGAAATGCAATTAAAGTATAATCTCAAGAAGAAATAATTGCATAAAGCATTGTGTATTTCTTCTGTTTTATAATGGTACTAGAGTTAGTTTGGGCATTTTACAAGAATAATTATAAAAAATTATCTTCACCATTTTGACTTTTCATCTCTTCTGTTTTAAAAATTACATTTGAATAACACTGGAAATGACAGATAGCCTTACATGAAACTTTTTCCTGATATTAATGGAGATGCTTCTAGATTTACATCCTAAGAACAATTTGGGAGATTTATTTTCTTGGCTGTGGGAGCATTTACTTATTTCTATTTTACTAAGTGTTTAGAAAAACACAAGAATGGATATGTCAGATAACTGAAAACATTTTCTTTATAAATGAGATCATAACATTCCCCTGCCCCACCCTTCAGGAAAAGCTATGGTTCAGGAGCCACCACCCTTTAAGGGGCATTTACATGGTACCTGCCTTCCTGACATTAGCTCCCACATGCCCTGCTTGTTATTTGAAGGACATCCAGTTACTCTCTGAAAACTGGCCTGAGCAGGCTCTGTGGGGTGAAGTCCAAGTGGGGCAGGGTTTCCATTCTTTCTCTGCTAACCAGAGTCTCTCACGGGTTAATATCCCTGGATGCTGCAGCCTGCGTTCACTACTCTCCTGTCACCTCAGGGCCTGGCTTGGTACCAGTCAGGGCTCAACACCTGCAAGTAGCTGGGTTCTTCCTGAAATGGGAGCTTTTGAGTGGAGCCTGGGATGTACTTTGGGGGTAATATGGAGGCAAAGTGGCTGAGAAACCCCTGAGGGCTCTGACAGGAGAGCTGAGCATCTTTTGGGGTCTGTCAGACAGGATGCCAAGGTCACCTAAAGCTATGACTCTTGTTTACTGTGATCTTTATGATGGCATGTCACTTAGATGGTCTCTTCGAAATTTATGTTTACTTAATATCATTTTTATTATGCAGTTAATCAGCAGAGGGAAAGGGAAAAGGGAGTGTCTGTGAGTGCTTCTATTTCATTTGCTTAATGGAGCGCTCAGAGCAGGAGAGAGAAAGCGCCCTAATCATTTATTTTGGTAATTGGAGTTATATTTGAGAGTTTCCAACACTGTCAGGCAGCCTTTCTGGGCAGGGACACTGATTGTCTTTATCTTAGTGCCCATGAACGGCTCCAGACATGCCTTCAAAGCCGTGCTGTCTTCTGGGAGAGCAGATAAGGGTGTGGATAGGAGGAGGAGGGTAAAGTCGACAGACAGCAAAGGCTTCCTTGTAAAGCCCAGCAGGGCTTGGAAGGGAATTAAATCTCATTTCCCTGAAGTAATCCAGATTGTTGGTTTGGGGGCTATGGAAGAGATTTCAAATGTTAATCCCAGTTTTGTTTTGTTTTGTTTTGTTTTGTTTTTCCTGCCTGTCATTAGATTTGCTTGTGAACTTGGGTTGACTTGCGAGCTTCCTCGGGTCTGTTCTCAGCACAGGACCTGGTAGGGATGCACGGGATGCTGGGAAAGAGCTCAAAGTTGAATGGTTCATCTCAATAGCACTCTGTGGAGCTGATCACTGTGCTGTTCTGGAATGAGAGACAACAGCATGCCATTGGGACAAAGACTGGCCAGTGAGGATCCCAGTGAGATCCCAGTGAGAGGCCTGCCGGCCTCTCAGAATTGGGTAAATACATGAGTTACCATTCTTGTCATTTTTACCGACAACAACAGCCTAAGGGAGGACAGATTTATTTTGGCTCCAGGTTTCAGGAGACTCAATCTATTGTGGCCAGGTATGTGTTTTCTGCGTCCACGATGGAGCAATAAGATCATGTGGCAGAAACTACCTCATGGAGGACAAGAAGCAGAGAGACAGACAGAGAGTGATCATGACACAATACAGACCCAAAGGATATGTCCCCAGTAACCTAGTTTCTCCAACATGTCCTTTATGTTCACACTTCCAAGACCTTCCAAAGTAGTTCCAGCAACTGAGGACCCTGCATCCAACACATGAGCCTATGGGGGCACATTTCATATTTGATTTATAACAGCTGTGATTATGGGAATCTCAGTTACTGGAACAGTGAGAGGCCCTAGAGCAGAGTGCTTAAGGGGGAGAGTGCCATATTAGCATGGTGTCCTAGCATGCACATGCTGCGTGACCTTGGGCATGACATTGATCTCAGAGTCTCACCTTACTGATACACAAGTCATATTAGTTCCTATCTTATAGATATGCTATAAAGATTGAACAAATCAGTGTATGCACATGCATGTGCATTAAATATAATTGTCCTTTGATATCCATGAGGACTACGTTCTAGGACCCACATGGATACCAAAATATCTGGATGCTCAAGTCCTTTATATAAAACAGCTTTTGCACATAAGCTGCACGTAAGTTCTCTCTAGATTACCTACAATATCTAATACAGTATAAACACTATGTACACAGATGTTATGATATATTGTTTGGGGAATAACAACAACAAAAAAACCTGTGCATGTTCAGTGCAGATGCAATTTTCCTCTCTTATTTCCAATCCCCAGATGGCTGAATCCACATATGCAAATCCCGTGGGTATGGAGGGCTTAGCTCAGTGCCTGGCACATCATTTAAGCATCTGATGTTATTACCTTGGCTGTATCTATAGAGTGGGGGGTTGGTAGTATTGCCCATAGAGAGTTCTCATCAAGATTAAGCAAGGCATTGCTTACAATATTGGTCTAGCACCTGGCATGCCGAGAGCCTCAGGAAACACTTCCTATTGCTAACGAACAAAGACTGCATGACCTGGTCAGAGACCAGACAGCATAGTGGTCCCAGTGAGACAGCCTGCCTATCACCTCTCCTAATGGGGAGAAGAGCTGAACCCGGTCACATACTAATGGCTCTGCAGAGAGATGCACACCCCCTCTCTTAAGCGGACTCCAGGGCTGGCTGAGCCTGTGTCTTATCGACCCAGGGAGGCGTCAGACTGGAGGGGGCTGTTTCCTTCACGGAAGAAAAATGCCTGGGCCTCTGAATCCCTGCTGTGCGTGAGACAGCAGAGAAGTGGGCCAGCGGTGGGCATGGGGCCAGACAAGTAGAGGGAGGAGGAAGGAGTGTGTGGGAGGAGCAAAATGATGGCTGGGCTCCCACCACTGGAGACAACACACCCTGTCTGGAGGTTTGCTGAGTGCTGGATCACTGCCCAGTGCTTGCTCTTAAAAGACATCATACATGTGACTCAGCTGGCACCCTCCCTCAGGTCCCAGAAGACCCACTTTCAAAAGGCCTTAGGAAAAACCGTTATCAGAAACCGAGAGTCCTTGCAAGTCCGGGGTTGGAAGTCTAGGTCGATACCTTCAAAGGTTCAGGCTGTTTCTTATTCAGTAATCAAAGGAAGGCAACTCTGCATGTGTCTGCGTGGATGATGGAGACTGAGTAGACGACACAAAGATTACGCATTTGTTTTGGAGATACCTCCTAAGCCCAGTGTCCCACCTTGGAGAATAAGCCAGAGAACTGCTATTCTTCTCACAGCTAGTACCAGCAAGCCTTTCAGGCTAGCTAGCGTTATTTTACAATTACCTAGAACCTACTTATATACTTCAGTATCCTGTCTGAGAACAAGGTTAGCTCTTCATCTTTGAATAGCTCGTTACATTTCAGTACTCTGAAGTCTAACTAGTTAACAAATGATGAAGAAGAAGAAGAAGAAGGAGGAGGAGGAGGAGGAGGAGGAGGAGGAGGAGGAGGAGGAGGAGGAGAAGGAGAAGGAGAAGGAGAAGGAGAAGGAGAAGGAGAAGGAGAAGGAGAAGGAGAAGGAGAAGGAGAAGGAGAAGGAGAAGGAGAAGGAGAAGGAGAAGGAGAAGGAGAAGGAGAAGAAGAAGAAGAAGAAGAAGAAGAAGAAGAAGAAGAAGAAGAAGAAGAAGAAGAAAGAAAGAAGAAGATATATTATTAACCAGTGCTTATGTGAGCCAGACTGCCCTGGTAGTTTACATAGTGAGCTCTGACCTCAAGTTGTCTCTCTACTTTTTTGGCTATAAAATCTCAGAAAAGGTTTTGTTTGTTTTTTTTTTTCTTCTAGAGCCTTTCCCTCACTCTTTAGTAGGGACCAGCTTGCTGTAAGATACTGTTGTCTTGAGTATATATAAGGTACATGTGTACATTATTTAGGTCACCCCGTTGCCATTTCAGAAAAAAGCTAGCATTTCTGCTTGAGACAAATGGTCTGAACCTTGAGCTGTCAGAACCTGAAGGGTTTGGAGAGAGCAATCAAATGTCATTAGCCTGTCTGAGGTGCTTCTGGAAGCCTCAGCAGAACATACTGGCACAGAACATAATCAAAAACAAACAAACCAACAAACAAAAACAAATCTAGGAAGACTCTTTGGCCAGCCAAACCTCTAACAGTTTTAGAGGTCAGTTCTAAGTTCTCTAAAAGAGGCATCCATGGATCCCAGATCATGACAATTGAAGCAAAGCCCGGGTGCTCCAGGATCAATGTAGAGATAGTATTATTGAATTTTGCATTTACTTCACATATCCCAGGCTTGAATCCAAGGAAATTGGTGTGATTTTAGAAGGAACAACAAACACAACAAGAAATGTTTCCATTAAGGCCTGCTCTTGCCAGCCAAGAAGCAGGGACAAGGTAACCTAGCAAGACAGGATACGTTTAGATAGTAACTGATCTCCATAGTGAAGTGCCACAGGAGAATCTAAGGCCCCAGTCTCACCCATGGAAGCAAAGGATGCTGGATGGAACCAGAAAAAGCCTCTCATAGAACAGGTTTTGATGACACATCTTCCTTCTCACCCCATCCCTATAGCATCAGCAGGGATTAGATAAAAAGATGGACTTGTGCCCCCTCTTTTGCTCCAGCAGGCTATTGAGGAGACCCAGCAGAGAGTCAGCACTCTGCCAGCCTCTGCAGCATCAATAGTGTGTCAGTTAAGCTGACATCAGTGAAGATCAAGGAAGAGGGAACTCTCTGGCTCTCCAGCACTAGTAGGGAGGCCTGTGCTCCGGGGGTCCTAGTGTGACTGAGCTGCCATTTTTACTTAACAGCTGTGAGGCAGCACCTGCCCCTTTCCAACTAGCCCAGAGTCAGAGGAAACCAACTCACACAGTGTAAATATGACCCAAGTTTGCATAATATCCCAAACTTGCAGATTTTAATGGAAATGTCAGACATCCAGGTCAGAAAGGAAGAAATTGAGTTTGCAGACAACATGCTTCTCCGTGCAGGAAAATCTCAAGGAACCCATAAAACTTTCTGAGAATTAATAAATCAATTCAGCAAAGTCACAGGGTCTGAGATGAATATATAAAAATCAATTATATTTCTAGATGCCAACAGAGAGCATAGGGACAGAGAAGTGTAAAATATAATACTATTTGCTGTCACTCAAAACAACAAAGTAAAGGCAGGAATGACCCTAACAGAGCACACTGCCTAAAGAAATAAAGAGCAGAGCCTGTTCAAGGGTTAGTAAATATCACAGAGACTGTATCAGTTTTAAGTTGATGCACAGGTTTAATGTAAGTCCTTTCAAAATCTTACAAAGATTGTGTGTGTGCGTGTGTATGTGTGTGTGTGTACATATGTACAAACTTAGAACAGTTAAAAATAATTTTGAAATAAGAATGAAGTAGGAAAAACCATTCTTCCCAATGTTATAAGATTTTGTTTTATTTTAAATTATTGTGTCTCTGTGTGGGTTTGTGCAATTGTGTGTGTGTGTGTGTGTGTGTGTGTGTGTGTGTTCGCGCGCGCGCGCCCACAGAACCTGGAAAAAGCATTATATCACCTGGAGATGGAATTAGAAGCAATTGTAAGCTGGATGACTTGATTGCTAGGAACTAAACTCTAGTCTTTTGCAAGAGCAGTAAGCATTCTTAACTGATAAGCCATCTCTCTAGAGTCCAAAGATTTATTCATTTATTTTATTCATGTGTTTGTGTGTGCGGGTATGCATGTGTGCATGGTTATATATATATGCATGTGTGTGTTCATGTGTGTTGTGGAGGGTCTAGGAGAAGCTGTTGGATGCTCTAGAACTTAGAGTCACAGATGACTAGAACTATCTACTGTGGGCTCTGAGAACCCAGCTTGGGTCTTCTGCAAGAGGAGTGGTGTTCTTAACCACTGAACCATCTCTGCACCCTGGACTGCCAGCTTGTAAGACTTAACCCTTCATCTAACGTTACCAAAGCCATTTGGTACTAGGTAAGTAATGGAAGTATAAAAAAGGTACACTGTGGGGATGGAAACACACAAAGGCCTGCAACTGTTCTTTAGGGAAAGCAGAAGCAGATCAGTAGGAGTTGATGGCTTTTCATCAAAGACTGCTGGAGGAATTAAATAAGCACTTCTAGGCAAAACCTCCAAAACAACCAACCAGAGAACACAGAACTCTTGAACTGAACCTCACTAGTTCCAAAAGAGTTAGCTCAAAGTGGACCATGAACTCACATATAAGATGTAAAACTTTAATGGTTTTAGAAAATACATAAAAATATGAAGAGCATGGAACCAAAAGTTCTTGGATTTCTTATGAAAAGCACAACTAATTACCTATTCCATACTCTATGTCTGTCAATGGGCCTATTCTAGGTACCTCATGTAAAAATCATTCAATGATAATTTTACTGAGAATAATCCTTTCAGAGTTCTATGTGGTAGCATGTATTGGAAATCCATTTTATTGAATGAAAGTCTATTGTAATTGTGTACAATATTTTGTTTTTCCATATTGATGAATATTGAGCTATTTATATTTCTTTAATTTTATGATAAATGCTGCTTTGAAAATGAGTGTATAAATATTACTTAAATTGTTAACTTCAGTCTTTTTGACATTTGTTCAAGAAGAGAATTGCAGAAACTACCCTTACCCTCAAGCCAAGACTTTCTAGTCACAATAGTTTTTACATGGGTCTCAGTCCATAAAAAGGGTAGATTTTATAGGGTCAAATAAGGCAAGAGTGAGAAAAGCTCTTGGCTTTGGTCATTGGAGACTGAAGCTTAAAAACAACAAGTAGAACCTACTTTCTTTGACCTCTGATACTTTCTACTGTCTGTGACTTAGTGTGAGGCTCCTGCTTTCTTTGCCTGGAAACCCCAGTACTGCATAAGAACAGGAGCCCTCTCGCTAGTGAAGAAGAGAATAGACAAGAACCAGTGGGAAGGGAGGAAGGAAGCTGAAAGGTATGGACACAGAAGAAAATGAAGAGCAATAAGATGGTGGAAAAGGAAGTCGGTGGAGAAGAGAAAGGGGAAGGAGAAGCTGGTACCAAAGGAAGCAGCCACTAGATGCTACCCTTGAAAAGTAAGGAAAAATCACAACCTGTCACTCTCAGTGATTGACATTCCACTTTGTGGGGACTGAAAGCATAAATGCAGCTGCATCAACAGATCAGGCATATTTAAATCAGCAAAACAGAGCCGTCCCTCAGCCTGACCTTCCTGGAGCACCCAATGTATTATTGACAAGGCTAGCTTTTAACAAGACATTCTGGCCTGCTGTGTGATAAATGTGTATCATCTGCTCTTTATCACCCATTACCTCATTAAAATAATTATCTTAATTTCATTGTTAAACTGATTAATAGTCCGAGTGCTAAAGGAAATTAATATTCAAAAGGAAGAGTAACTGTAGCTGAAAAGAACTCCTGTGGATCAGTCTGGTGGTAAAGTTGGAGATTTTGTAGTTAATGAGCCTAAGAGAGTCAACTGTCGAATAGTCCAGTAGAGCAGCCAACTGAGAGAGACACAGAACAAGCAAGAAGGGGTGGGAGGCATGAAGAAAGAAAAAGAAATTCATACATTTCTGTGAGCTCATGGATGGGTACAGGTCTAGCTGACCTGTCTGGCCTCATTATGCCAGCCATACTATCCAACACCTCCATGATGCTAGAGATTTAGGCTCTGTTCGTCTCAGTATGTGGTGAACAGGGAAAGACTATTGTGCCTTTTGCCATGTAGCACACCAGACTAAGGCTGAACAATTGAAAATTGAATCAGGACCAATTCAGAAACAGGCTGATGTAGCAATCCATCCTCTCTAATGTGTCCTCTCTCTATGTACACTCACAGTCCCACCTCAGTGACTAGGATCTGCAAGAAGTCCTGCTCCACTGACCAGACAATTTAAGGGCTGGTTCCAGGAAGAATTTTACCCAGTGCCTAGAAAGCTGTATGTACTAAATCAGATTTTCCATCCCTAGAGGCATTGTGCACGTGGGAATTGTTCCTTTGATAATCCTTCATGCCTTCATTTCTCTCATTTTTATAAGCCTCCTGAAATATAGCAGGTTCTACTTTAAGAATTAACACAGGATCTGGAGATGTAGCTCAGCGATAGAATACTTGCTTAGCATCTACAAAGTCTTGGGCTCAATCACCAGTAGTATTAAAAACTGAGATACAGTTTAACTCAGTTTGGTTGGGACAAAACATAAAAAATAGACAATCATTGTAAATTTGTTTAGGGTCAAATATCTTGAAAATTATATACATACATACTTTGTGACTACACATTTATGTGGTGACCACAAATTGAAGGAAGTTAGAAGAAACTTTGATCCAAGAAAGATCATGATGGTAGAGACTGAGAATATAGTAGAAAATATATATTCTTAAAGTTGCCATGGCCTCCCAGTCACAGAAAATTTCTTAGTAGATCTTTCTGTGTGCCTTTGCCATTAGGTGGGTTATAGATGCTCTCACGACTTTCAGTGTGCACTGTTTATTCTCTTCTGGTGTCCTTCTCACCCCTATTTCTCTGAAAACAACTATGATACTTAGTGGAGGTCAAAGGTTCAGTGCTGGAGACTATGCTACAAACAAACAGGAAAATGAATGCTCTCTACTGGCCCAAGACCCCTTCTATGAAATGAGTAATGATAAGCAGGCTGTGAAAAAGTATAAAAGGCCTCCCATATTAGAAAAAGTATCATATGTGTCATGACAACCTGAGGGATGGTGTGACCACAAATTGTTTAAAGGAAGTTGAAAGAAATTGACCCAAAAGAGATCATGAATATAGAGTCTGAGAAGACAGTGGATTATGCTGAGTTTATGTCATATCAGCATGGTATACCACTTTGGGAATCACCTGACACTGATCTCCAACACTAGCCTAAATCTGCCAGTTCTGGTCAGGCATGGAGTTCAAAGTCCATTTCAGTCTCATTCTGAAGTTTTTCTAGAGCTACTGTGTATAACTCCAGCATTCTACCACTGAAATGTAAATGTGTGTTGCATCAAGATTTACTTCCACCTAAATATTCCATTTAAAATGTAAATGTGGAGGCAATCACATGTATGAAGGTTACATGCCAGTTCTCCCATGTGATTTCTATATTGAAATTGTCAACTTTTCCAGGAATATTCATATATTTTTTGCAAGGTTAAACACTGAATGATTCACAACCATTGTGAAGGCTGTCGCTTTTATATGCAAATACATGATTGTGAGCAGTAAAGGAGTTAGATGACAAAAGAAATCAATTGTGTGTTGCTTCAGTAAGTTTAAGAAGAAATTTTGCTCATCTTGAATGAAGAAACATTTATAAAAATTTCAATAACAATACAAGCAGAATATAGAAATTTGATTGGTAGAAATATTTTCAGCTTTAAAATTGAGTCAAAATGACTTAAAGTTTGTGGTTAGTGTTTCATTTCAAAATTCCATTTACACCAGGAGCCCTTCCTTCCCATTTACACATTCTTTGCAGGTTTAGGTTTGAATTTAGAGAAATATGCCAATCTCAGGATTACATCTGAAGAAAAAAAAACTCTCAAATATCATGGGTAACAATATCCATGATAAACCATTTTCTGTCAAGAGATAATAAAAGTATGAACAGGAAAGGGAAAGGCATTGGGAACAAATGAGGCACACCCTTCATATAAATATTCTGCTCTCCCGTTCATATCAGTTGAAAATGAGCATCCATCAGCAGCTCGGGGACTGTGACAGCAGCAGACAGCTCCTTGCTGCTGAATGACAATGCCAAACTTTTGAAACTTAACAACCAAAGCTGCTACGGATGCAGAAGGAAGTCTGATTATTGCACTCACATTGCAGATTTATCCCTGAATTCCAGATGTTCATTTTATGTTAGCGAGGCTTGGTTCTGGATCAATGTTCATTTCCCCATGTGATCCAAATGTGAATTCAGTTAGCATACTCCTGTTGAGTGAGTATGGGTGTTCCAGAGGGTGTGAGGGGAATGTGGATGCAGTCATGCCTGATGGTGCAGAAACAGAGAGCTTCTTCTAGAAACCCACAGGAAGGTCAGAAGGATGAATTCAAATTTTGCTTGAAAAAAGAAGCCAGTATTGCATGGTATAGGATAAGCAAAGAGTTTTCTGTTTGTTTTGTTTTGTCTATGTGTGTATTATGGTTTTGTTTTTGTTTTTTTCTGCCTTGAATGCCTTTCGAATGTTAAACACCATAATGGAATTTTTCACGTTATTTTCATTCATCCTAACCTAGTAGACACATCTTTCTCATTTTTGCTGAGGAGCTGAGGAGCTCAGAAAAGATGTGATAGCTTTCTGATGACCAAAGTGTGACTGCAGATTACCTGAGCCTCCTGGGAACTGCTTGAAAATACCCACAGACCTGCATCCCAGCCTGCTAACCTGGGGTATGACAAGGGACTGCCTGGGGCAGATGGGTTTGCTGAGGAAGCCCTCATCCTCTGTCTTACATCAGAATCCTATGCCCAGCTCCATGACTCTATTTCTACCCCATAGTTTTCTGTAGTTGTGTTTCTAATCCACCAGACCCATCGGCAGGGGGTAGCCATTTTCTATTCCCAAACAGCTCTGAGTACACTGAGTACAATTTTCTCAGGACCTTAACTCCTCCCATTGTCCAGTAGTCAGAATCTTCCCAGTCAGTCAGCCCCCAAACCCTCCTAGACACACACACACACACACACACACACACACACACACACACACACACCATGTCTTGCTTTTCTTTCTCTTGTCCCCCCCCCCCCCTTTTGTCTTTCCTAAAGACAGCCTGCTGTCTGACACAGCTATTGTGTTTGGAAATGAGCTTCTTGCACTGGTGAATAAATTGCATTTCATCCTTCCCTGTCACTTCTTGTTGGTGAAGCAACCAGGAGATGAAAGCAGAGACTTCAAAGCACTTCTGACAAGGAGCAGACTTTCTCTTCCAAGCCTGGCTACGGCATTGAACCTGGAGCTGTGAAGGCCCTGGCAGGAGCGACACCTCAGCTATCTCAGAGAATCTTTGAATCTGTCCCTTTGGATGTGTACCATCACCTTAAGGATATGGGATAGCCAGTGACTTCTGAATTACTACAAGGACAGAGGGCTGGATAGACAGAGGCTCTGTCCTCCTCCAATGGAGAAAGTAGCTTTCTGTTTGGAATAGTCCTGTTAAGTAACTGAGCACTTCCTTTTCTGTTCTGATACCAAAACTGATACAGTGACCTCGCCCTACCCAAGGCCATTTGTTTGGAAAATACTGTGATGGAGTGGATCCCCACTGAATCTTCAGGATTTCCTTTCCCACGGTGCCTGGCACTTGCCTTTGCTCTCCTGGATGAACACAGGGCGTGTTATTTGCTTCTGTCTATAACAAATAGGTACCTACTGGGGATTAGTCTCATACCAATCTGGTCCATGCTTATCTGCTAAGTAGAGAAAAGTTGCCCCGATCCCAGGTTTTGAAGGACAGAGCCTTCTCTATCTCTATCATCCTATACTGAGTAGCTGGAAAACACAGAGGAGAAGGTGGGCTTAGACAAAAGGCCATGCTCCTGCAACGTCATCAGCATCAAGTCAAGTTGGCTTGGTTTCCATGCTCCTCATGAGCAGCCCATCTCTGATGAAATCCTCAATGGCGTCAGAGCCTGTCTAGGACACAGTAGGGTGGGGTGTTAGGTACAGAGGCAATTAGCTAGGAGGCAGCTGGGACAGAAGTCCACAGTTTGATTTTGATGTTAGAAAATGGAAACATCTTATTTCTCTTCTGCACTTAACATATGGAGCCAGATACCAAGCCTTACCACTCAGCTTACTGATGGGCTTTCTCTTTGCCTTGGCAATGCAGATATAGGCCAGATTAGGTCAGATTAAAAGTAGATAAAGGCAGGTTTATTAGGAGAAAGCTCTCCGGCAGGTTTACTGATCTCAAAGGTAGAGAGGTCAATTGAAGTCAAGCATTCAGGATAAAGCAATGAAGTTTTTTAGAGTTTAGGCAAGAAGTGATGACCTGTAAGCTAGGAGCTGGAATTATGCCCATACATGGTAAAAAAACTGAGCCCCTGGGGTGGGCACTCTTGGATGGGTTGGTTGCTGGAAACCCAGAGACAAGGAGTGAAGACCTTCCCAAGACTAGAAATAAAAAGAATAGTTGTGGCTACTACTCTATGACTGTTGAGGATATTGAAATGGCATCATTTGTAAAGATGCCTAGCATAACATAACATACTCGATAAATGGCTCTTCTTATCATGTCAAGTGTCACCCATATTAGAGGGGTGTAACTTCACAGAAAGTTGGCAGCTCTGCAAATAGAGGGTTCAGCTATATATCCCACCATAGGAGCAGGGGCAAGAAATTTTCTGCAAAAGCAACAGCCACCATCATCACCATCACCATCATACATACAGTGTTACCCATGAGGCCGTCTTGCTGTTTCTCACATAGAGGGGTAAGTGGTTTTCTCACAATATTGCTGCTAGAAGAAGAGATTAAACTTAAAATGTCAGCGTCATGAACTCATGAACTTCATGAAATCAGCCATGCTTGCCAACCCCTGTATCTCCTTTCAGTACAATCTCCCTTAAAGGGAGTCTCTGTCTCCTTAGATGTAAACGTGGGGGGATAATGTCCATTTGCCAAGGCCTAAGATAAGAAATGAGAAGATGGCACACAGGCACCCTCCAACAAACAGGGTTTTATCTACTGTGAACACCACAGGAAGCAACATTTTGTACTAGCTATCCAGGGTGCAGAATCCTAGACTCTGAGAGGAGGAGACTTTACAGGTCACTGACTTGGACTCCCCCAGGTCTGATAGAATGGAGGGCAGCTGGCAGGGCTGGCATGGGCTGGCTGACTTCCCAGAAAGCACAGAATAGAATATTCCAGAAGATAAAGACATCCCATCTGGACTGGAGGATTGCCTTAGGTCAGGTAGCAAAGGTTCCAAATTTTAGGTTCCCACTGAGAAACTCATCCTGCTTGGGAAAGGCTTGTGTTCCCTTCAGTCCAGTGTTGTGAGTTTTCTGTCACTTACAGAAATGTCCCCAACTTGTCCTCACCCTACTCCCTCACAGCCCAGTGGTAGTTAAACCTCACTCACTCCTTTCTCTCAGGAGCCTTCTCCGCACTGAAAACCATGGCTTCTGTTTTGCTCATGGGTGGTTATGAAACTCCCTGGCAGGGACATTCAGAGGGTTCTTGGGTTCCTTACAGATGCCCACAACTCCTTACAGGAAGCTGCGGGCAAGAGAAGAAGGTGCATTCCATCAACCAGCCCTGACCTTCCCTTTGATCAGGCCTTGCTTCCTGAGGTGGATTGGACCCTTGCCCAGCCTCAGTCGCCTGAGGTCTGCAGGGACAGCAAAAGCTATGCGAAACCAGAGAGGGTCCATACGTCACCACAAGTGACAAATCCATGGGAGTGGAAAGAGGAAAAAAGAACCCTGAATACTGATGGCCATGCAGCTGTGGGAAGTAAAGTTTCCAGAATTGCAATGAGGAGCCTCGTGCTGCAGCGCTGTGTCATTTGCTCTCGTTCCATTTACAGTTATTTCTTGTTTTTATATCACATTTTATTGAACCATTTTTTTTTAAACTTTAATGCTGGAGGCTCAGTCAAGGATCGCTTCCTCCCTTCCCCCACGGCTTGTCTTCTGAACTTGGGAAGATTTTCACATTATGCAAAAAAAAAAAAAAAAAAAACCACAGAAAAAGGTTTGACGCATCATAGGGCTTTTGTTCCTGCCTGTCTATCTCAACAATGAGTAGTTACTTTTCTGAAACCAGCTTGGGGACACAGCTGTAAAACCTGGGCTGAGTTTCAGAATCTATGGACAGGGTTGCTGGCCTGGGGTTGAGTCCCTTCTCTAAGGACCTCAGTCATAACTTGTGCTCACAATGAACGCTGTCTCTGAGACCTCCTGATGGCTGGCAGGTTGACTACCATTTTCCTACTTCCAGCAGCAAGTTCTTGAAATAAAAGAAAAAAAAATGTGGTCCTTGAGCCTTTATAACAAACCAGAGCATGTCTGAAGGGAACCCCCAATGCTGGCATCAAAGCCCATTCCCTTTCCTAGTGACCTACTCAAACCTCATGATCTCTTTCTACAGGGCCTCCTTCCTCCTTCCCTTCCCACAACACTGAAGAACGTTTCCAAATGCCATGGTTATCAAAGCCCTCTTCAATGTAAACCATCCAGTGTTTTACTGTGTCTGACCTCCTCTGACTGGGTCTCAGCACCACTTTATACTCTCTGAAGGAAACGCTGGGACCCACTCTGGACCATCCCTTATCATTTCTACATCTATGAAGGCTTTCCATCCTGGTCTGATATCTCAGGGATAACTCTGTCCTCCCTGACCACTCTGGCTTTTGGTGCCCTTTCCTGAACCATGGCCCTTTGGAAATTCTTTTACATATGCCCTATGCTATAAACTACCAACTAAACCACTGATTCCTTGATGGAGCTTTCATAAGTAAGTTGTAAGTCCAATCTGACTACAGATTCCCAGGGCTGTATAGTTTTATATTATTTGACCTATACAATTTTAGGTATTTCAATATTCTATGCCATCATTCTTTTGTCTATCAATTAGAGGTCATAACGGCATCTATCCATAAAGGTGCCATTCCCAGCACTTGGGAGGCAGAGGCAAGCAGATATCTAAGTTTAAGGTTAACATGGTCTACAGAGTGAGTTCCAGGATAGCCAGTGCTACACCAAGAAGCTCTGTCACATCACCTTCTCCCCTGAAATTAAATAAATTAATATATAAGGAGACCTTGGGGGGGGGGAAACCATATCACACAAAAGTAAACACTGACAGATCCCAAACAAGAGAAATCAACTGGAGGCAGCTCACAGTTTCAAAGGATAAGTTGAGATTCTGAAGTTATAATTGTACAGTAGAGCTCAAAGACAGGGATGTATCAGGGTCTCAGGTAGGTACTGGCACCAGAGGAGAGATTTGTTACTGGTCAGTCCATGAGAATCCTCCTTCTTCTCTTTCCTGGCCCTTCAGGGGAGACACCCTCCCCTGTAGCCAAGTTACCCATCCAGCTGTGTGGACAGAGTGAAACTCCTTCAGAATTAACTCTTAGGGAATATCTCCGACAAGGCCACTATGTGTGTCAGGATCCTGTTGTAGAAAATGGTTGGAGGGATAAGTATGTCCAGTGCTAGTCAATGAGAATGACCTCATCAGTTACCTCAAAGTAGTACTTCCCTTGTGTTTTAGAAGCACACAGAGACTCACATAGCTGCCTGAGGATATATGAACCAGAACTGAGATGTGGACCCAGAATTCTAGGATAGCAGCTCATCAGGTCTGGTCACTAAAGTTCCAAATGAAGGAGAGGCAGAGAAGTTTCCAGAGTTCTCCTGAGCTCGAAGCAATAAGTCAAGACTCTTTCCTGCTTCTTGCTCCCTTCTCCCTGCCCTCGACATATGTCATGATATTGGTCAATGCAGACAGCATGAATGAGCTCAAATTATAATCAGAACTTTGCAGTTCCCAAACAACTCTTTGTCTAGATAGCCTGCAGAGGCGAGGCCCGCCCACTCAGCAAAGCCTGACATCCCCTTTCTCACAATAGATGCTCTATCAGGCCAAGACACTACCATTTCCTTCTGGTATTGAATGCGTGGGTATTGGGGGCAAAAGGTGGCTGGCAACAAGGCAACAGAAAAGAAAAAGGCACTGGAAAGATGCCTAAGCATAGATCACCCTAAGGCTGAACTCAAACACTAGGGGAGCATGGATGAATCACTTAAGCTATCCTTCACCATTGGCCTTACACCCCAGACCTTTACATTGACCAAGCAAAAGCTCATTGACTTCCTGCTCTGACTCCTTTCTCTCTACCATGGAGGGAAGTGGTTTCCAGAGTCAGAATCATGGCAGCTGCAAGAAACCTTTATTTCTTGGCTGCATCAAAGGGACTGGACTCTGTGGAAAAGACCACACATCCATCAGGGTGTTTCTCAGCTCCCCTGGTGTTTCCAGAGTACAGCCAGTTAAAACTCCTACATTAGAATATTCCTGTGCCAATGGCCCCAACCCTCCTTAGCTGGCTGTAGAACCTCTACTGCCTGTGCCCTCACGGGCTTGAGACTTTTATTGCACAAGTATACCCACTCTTGAGCAACTCCCCAGACCCACAGGAAGGCAATGTGCTCTAAACTCTTGCTTCTTTCTCATCTCACTTCCTAGCCATGGTTTGAAGTCCCCCCCCCCAACTTTGGCTTATAACTTGGCTTGTGATCAGTCCAGCTGTCTTCCTGGCACCCTCTTTTGATGGGGATGGTTGACCCGATTGTGTTGCTCTATAAAACCATTCATCATAAGGCTCTTGAGAGTGGGGGGATCATTGCTTCTAACAGTGATTTCTGTGTATCTCTTCCTACAGTACTTAGTAAAGTGCTGACTAAGTAATATATCGATCCAAAGCCTGAGGATGTGTGGTGGCTGTTGATAGTTTAGATGGAGTCAAGTTGGAGCTTCTGAAGGCTGCTAGGTCTATACTGGACCTCTTATTTAGAGACTGTTTCATATTAGCTATGGAAAAAGAAATGTCCATATTCTATTTTTTAGAGCTCTTTTCTTCTTTGTGGGAATACCAGGGATCAAAAGAATGAAGGCAATGCCTATGGGAAATTTGGTGGGGACCAGGCACAAAGAGTGACAACTTCCTGCTAACAGGTGTCCCCTCCCAGCACTGAATTTTGTGGCCGGTGCTTTACATGTAGCTGTGCACACTGGTCACACTGATTAAACAGCCCCAAAGCTCAGACAGATCATTTGTCCAAGGCAAATGACAGCACTCCAAAGGAGCATGTGGTCTGTCATAGCCGGGTTCATGTCAGAGCAGACTTCAGGTGGAGAGGAGCTATAGGTAGCTGTTTCTATCCTTGCTGTGTGACAGAATTCCTCATACTAATGACAGTGGCTGAGGTGCCAATCACCCTGGGGTCAAGTACATCATGTTTTTTTTTTTTAAAAAGAGAGATACAAGGCCACATTCTTACAAAGCTTGGAGATATAGATGTCGAAGACATAATCTGCCGTTGTCTGTATATATAATCATGGTTGTGGTAGTGGCAGCATTTTCTAGGGAGGCAAATTGGTTGCCATAATTAGAAGCCAACTCAAACCATTATAGTGGAATGGGGGACTGCACTGAAAACCATTATAGTGGAATGGGGGACTGCACTGAAAACCATTATAGTGGAATGGGGGACTGCACTGAAAACCATTATAGTGGAATGGGGGACTGCACTGAAAGTTGCAGGTTTGTCTTCTCACAGTCAAAGGAAAGGATAGGACTAGGCCCCATCCAGTGGTTGCATTGTGATTTATTGATGCAGATACTAGCAATCTGCAGATACTAGCAATATCTTCCTGTATGTCTCTCTTTCTAATGGCATTTCCACTGACGTCTATAGGCAGGTCTCCTTTTCTGAAGTCCACACCACATAACACTGAGTTCCTAAACTACAATCCCAGCTGTGTGACAGGCTCACCACATTGCTAAATTTGTGGAAAAGGACTCTAAATGTCCAATGTCAGTCATATGATTCTAGGTGGTGTCCCACTTTTGAACTGGGAACTGGGGTGGACACCACCTCCTGGATAGGAACGACATTGACAGAAAAAGGAAGGTTGATTAAATACGGGAAAGATGTCCTAACTAAGAATACTGGCGTGCCTTGTGATTTATTGATGCAGATACTAAAAACATGTTTTACTCTAGTCTACAGCAGTTTCTCCAGGTAGGCCTTGACATTCTTCTTTTACTGGGATGAAAAGTTTGGAAAACTGGGCATGTTACGGTCCTAGGACTCTGTACCTGGTAGTGGATGCCAGAATTCTTTAAAATCCTAGGCAGTTTCCAGGCATGCTTAGTCTCCAGTGTTTGCTCCTAGCTCTCCTCCCTCTCCCTCTCCCTCTCCCTCTCCCTCTCCCTCTCCCTCTCCCTCTCCCTCTCCCTCTCCCTCTCCCTCTCCCTCTCCCTCTCCCTCTCCCTCTCCCTCTCCCTCTCCCTCTCCCTCTCCCTCTCCCTCTCCCTCTCCCTCTCCCTCTCCCCCTCCCTCTCCCTCTCCCTCTCCCTCTCCCTCTCCCTCTCCCTCCCTCTCCCTCTCCCTCTCCCTCTCCCTCTCCCTCCCTCTCCCTCTCCCTCTCCCTCTCCCTCTCCCTCTCCCTCTCTCTTCCCCCTCCTTCCCTCCCCCTCTCACATACACACATTCTTTCTCTCCCTCCCTCCTTCCCTCCCTCCCTCCCTCCCTCCCTCCCTCCCTCCCTTCCTCCCTATGTGTGTGCACCTTTGTATCTCTGTGTGTGCATGTCTGTTTGTGCATATATCTGTGCATCACTGTGACTCTGTACTTGTGTATGTCTCTCTGAATATGTATGTACATTTCTGGGTACGTATAACTGTGTGTCTATGTATACATGTTTGTGTGTGCATGCCTATATTTATATGCTTTCGTGGGTTTCTTCTTGGAGAGAGGCTCATGCTTGTTTGCTATCGAAGATTAACCATCTATACCGTCTCCAACCTTCTAGACCATGCTCACTCTTCCGTGGCTGAATGAGATTCTGACCTGCTCATTTTTCAGAAGAGAAGGAATGTGCAGCCTGAGCCTGGCAGCCTGAGTCAGCTGCAGCCAGTGGCCTGGCAGCCTTGGACAAAGACTTTCTGTATCAGCCAGGAATGCACTGACCTCGCTGTGGCTTTCCTCTACTGGCTTGCATTTATGTTAAGCAGAAGGGAGGGAGAGCTGGGTTTGGAGCTCTGTGTCTGTGCCTGGTCACGTACTTCATACATCCCTCTCCCTCAACAACTGCTGTGACCTGGAGCTATAGCTCTGGGTCAGTGCTCTGTGGGTAAAGTGGAGACTCAGCAGAGCTGAAGGTCTCAGCTGACTGAGGAGCTAGGAGGCTGGAGTGGCAGGCAGGACCAAGGAAGAGCTGGGGGTGAAGACCTGGTTTCAGCCTTGCTTTCCCCAGCTGGTTGTGGGGTTCATCGCAGCATTTGATATTTCAGTTCTCAGGAATGTGAGGCCTCATGAAACCACAGACAGGGCTAGGAGACCTGATGTGTCACTATTCTCATCTTCCCCGTGTCCTATGAGGGAGCCCTGGATTAGAAAACCTGTGGCAATAGGTATAGTGGTCTTGCTCAGGCATGCACAGAAATGGGTCCAAAGGATGTCATCTGAGGGCGGTTTGCTGCTGGAGCTGGAAGATGTGGGTGAATTGTCTTTGCTCTGGTTTCGATTAGTTATAGACTACTTTGGGTCTTAGTCACCTCTGTTATCAAAGATTAACCATATAGACCATCTCCAAGCTTTCCTTAGTTGTGACATGGTGTGGATAGCTAAAGAAGTCTAGGGAACCCCCATTACACATGTCTGCTATGCATTTGCATAGCAGATGGGTTCATAGAGACCCATATTAGCCTATGTTGTGCCAATGTTATGGGAAGAATATTTGGTGTGTGTGTGTGTGTGTGTAAGGAAGAGAGGGGGAATTGAGACAGGGGTGAAGAAGATAAGGAGATTAAGAATGGGATTCCAGGAATGTGTCACACATTAATTGGTTCTCATAAACTAAAGCCATCAAGCCTTCTGCAGAAAATACAAGGGTGGGTAATAAAGCCAAAATAACAGTAAGGGTGGTTTTAAATCCTTTCTATTTCAGGGCACAGTCACCCTATTTGACTCAGGGTTTGTCACAAATGTTGGTTCAGAAACCAGCAACCTCTTCTTACTCCATCCCTTTGACTGCTGGGGACATCTGGCCTCTGGTACAGGCTCATCTAGATCTTCCCACCCTGGTCACTGCCATGAGGCTGCCAGTTGTCCTTCATTTTAAACCTACTTCGTGGTGGCTTAAAAAACATCTGAGCAGTTGACACAAAACCTGAGGTGGCAGGTCACATGTATTTGTCATCAAAGTGGGAAGGGTGTTTGTACAGGTGACTCCTTTTCCTGGGGATCTTGTCAGTTTTGGTGAGTGTAGTAAGAGCTAGACTTAATCTAACAGGGGATTTATTCCTTTTTAATTTGTAAGTGACACTTTCCTTAGACATCTAGCAGGGCTGGCTGGAAACAGCGAAGCTCATGTCTGAGGATGAGTTATACCCAAACACCAAGCTGCAATGTAGCCAGTTATGCAGAATATTCTGACGTCTGGCTGGGTGGTGGGTGGAGAAGAAGAGACCAGGGCGGTCCTCTGTCAAGAGCTCTTTTCTTTTACCTGATTCTGATTGTGGGTCTGTCGCACCCTGATCTGGCCCCACCAGGAAGGCGGAATGTAGACTCAGGAATGAGAGCAGACAGTGCAGCTTTACCATCATCGCTGCAGCTGCTCACATCAGGGGTGTATAACATAGCTGCACATACCAAAAAGGATCCATCCATCACACCCCTTTCCTCCTCCACCTTCCATTTTCCCTCCTGATTGTCAACGAGAAGCTGACACACCACACCAGGGGCTCCTCATAATTGACAGTTCCAAATGGAAAAGGCTATGTGACATTCCCTTTGCTTAGAATGTTTTTATTGGAGACCAGTGTAGTGGTTCGTGCCTGTCATTCCAGCACTCAGGAAGCTGAGGTGAGAGCATTGATATAACTTTGAGGCCAGCTTGTGTTATATAGTGAGCTCTAGGCTAGCCTGGGCTACAGGGAGAGACCTTATTTTTATTTTTTTAAAGAAAAAGGTATTTTTATTTTAAAATGAAAACTTTATTATAAAGAACTTTCAAATAAAAACATCACACAGCAATATTAAACCTCATCTTGTCAAGAAAGAGAGGTCATAAGAGAAGAAAAATAGGCATACAGACAACAGGCTGTCTTCATTGGTAATGGGAGGGGATTTTTCTGAGCTCTAAGGCATGGGTTAGAACACTGTCTACCTTCTGAGTTGGATGATAAATTCAAGGACTTATCAAAAGCCCTTCCTCCACAGCTGCTCTCTTTACCTCCTTTGAGTCAGCTTCCCTTCCCCTCCCATCCTAGCTCCACTCTAACATAAATCTGTCCCCTGCCTGAATTGCTTGGATTAGAAAGCAAATTGCACACCACAAATACATGGCTGTTCATTTAAAATTCTTGCATAGCAGTCGAGTGAGCAAAGTTATCACAAAATATACTGAACTTCTACTAACCAACAAAGTAAGGTTGACTATGCAAACACATAGAGATTTTGTTTGGATTGAACAAGGCGGTTGGGGTTGCTCACTTCGGCCTTTTACCCAGATGTTCTCAGCAGCCTTTTGGTCTTCCCCAAGTGAAAGAGATTTAGCAGAGGAGGCATGCTGGCCAACTTACAGTCAAAGTGAGAGCTTGCCTTTTGCATGCATCTTCTCATCACAGTTGCGTACTGGCTTCCCCACTGGATCTGCCCCATTGTATCGTCTGAGAGGATGCTCATTCCAGTTCTTCCTTGCCTTGTAGCTGGGGCACCACTGTAGGCTATGGCTTCTTGACTGAATACTTGATCAAAATATTATTTAAGCCGGGCGTGGTGGCGCACGCCTTTAATCCCAGCACTCGGGAGGCAGAGGCAGGCGGATTTCTGAGTTCGAGGCCAGCCTGGTCTACAAAGTGAGCTCCAGGACAGCCAGAGCTATAAAGAGAAACCCTGTCTCGAAAAACCAAAAAAAAAAAAAATATTATTTAAAGCCTGGTAGTACCTCACAGTGAAGGGATCCTTTCTCACTACCTCCCAGCCATATATTGTTTTTCTTTTTTTCTTGCTTCAACTGAGGACGTCTTCTTGTGAATAAGGTGTGGGAACTTGAGAATGCTGTTGTAGCCATGTGTCAGAACATGAGTGACGAGGGCTATAACAACTGTGAGAAAACAGCTGTGACATACCTTGGGGACACAGGAGTTAGACAAGAAAACAGTGGGGGAAAGATGTGAGACGTGACTTTAGAAGAAAAACATCCTACTGGAAAGTATTGATTCAACCAGGAGCAAAAACTGTCATAGAACAGGTAGATGAATTGGTGCTGTCTGAAGCCTGGAAAGAGGCCTGGTTCTGACCACTCCTGCTTCTGGAGAAATGGGAAAGTCCTGATTCTCCTGGAGAGGGTCCTGGTCATACAATGGGAGCTGAGGCCTGGTACTTTCTGAAAAGGGCTTTACTTCCTGAAGTGTGGGGGTTAGGAAAGCTGGTTGAGGGATTGTTTCGCATGGGCACGTGGTGGTATTGAGCAGTAAAAGGGGTGGTGTCTCATAGACTAAAGTCAACTGGCAATTATCCTGCCCAGTGGATGGGATGAATAAAGTTAGATTCTGAATCTCTTATTCACACAATTATCTCTATGGATCCTGGGAATCTTCAACGTAGGAAAGTTATTGTAAGCCAGCTTGTTGCTTCTCTCTTCCAGGAAGCTTTCTCTCAACCTTCTCTTCGAAAAAAATTTTTTTTAAAGTTCCTGTTTATTTTCACAACTAGGGTGACCAGGTATTTCAATTTGTTCAAAATGGCTATATCTGGTACCTGCTGTCCTGATATAATCATCAATAATGTCCCCTTTCATTTTCCTAACTATCTTGATTTAGACACCTCACATATGGCCATCATATCAGGACCTCTATACTTCTTCATACTGTAGAGCTTATTACTTTGCATCGTGTCGGATTTACACCTGCACAACCCTTCATTACACTGAAAGGCTCCTGATTGCAGGCATCTGTCTGTCTTGTTTACTGTTTGATCCTCAATTCATAAGACTGAACTGGGCACACTTTTGATGTCCAAACTGTTTATTAGATAGATGGATCAATGCCCATGATCCAGCTCACATCCCCAGGGGTTGTCTAGCTAGAAGTACTGCATGGAGGGCTCTAAAGCAAGGAAATGGTTACACAGAGAATAAAGAAACTGACTAATCACACTTCTCCCTTCCTTGCCTGTAAATCATGCACATTGGCAGAATCCTGCTGCCTAGGCTGCCAGAGAATCATCTGCACATGAGGCCTAGGTTATAGTCACTGCTCAGTCTCAGAGCCACTGTGTACATATGACGGATTCCCTGGAAAGGACACTGTCACAGAGGAGAGTGGCCTGAAAACAAATGGAAAGGAGAAAAAGAGAGACACTGATGGCTCAATCTAGCTTGGCCAATCATAGACTTTGGGGACTTGACCAAAGTCTTTGCTTCTGGCCTCGCAGGACCTTCCAACTATAATCAGGCAATATTGTGACCATTCTAATAGTCCTTAATAAACTGTGTTCAAGAGCTATGAGTCAGGATTATGATAAAATGGAGTGCTTATGCACAACCTTGTAAGAAGCTAAGAACTAGAGATTGACTTTGGAATTCTCTGCCTTTGTTCTTCCCTTGCCCGTTATACCTCATATTCAAATCCATTAAACAGCCTGCATCGGTCTATTTTTCATGGCTACAACAAAATGCCCAAGGATAGATAATAAGTACTAAGAAAGCATTTGCCTGGTTCACAGTTTTGGGGGTTCAAGGATATGAGCAACATTATCTTGGCTATAATGAGGTCTCTCCTTGTCCCATCCTAGTGTGGTAGATGCATGTGCACAAGGAAGGGACCACATGACGAGGGGGCAGAAAGAGTGAGTGGAGAGGTCCAACTCATTCCTTATTATACTCTTCTCATGAGACCTAGTGGGTTCACATAAGAACTACCAGGACTCCTAGAAAACACAGGTTTTCCTTTGGTTTATTGTTGTTTTGTTTTGTTTTTTTAATCTCTTGATCTTTACTAGTCTTTACTTCTTAAAGGTCCCACTCTGTCTGCATTTTTCCACACTGTTACCAAACCTTACAACTTGTGGACCCTTGAGAACAAACTCAAACTATATCCAGACTGTGAACCAGCCCCCAAAGTCTGGGTCAGAACTGTTTTCTGCCCATTATGTCCTTCTCTTGGGTCCTCTATTCTTTTCTTGAACATCTATTAGTGAACACTAAGATTTAGAATTTCTCATCCTTAAAGGCCAAACAACTACGGGAAGGAAGCATTTAGAGATGCTTTTAAATGTATATGTGGATGGCATGACGTATATGTGCATGTGTAATGTATATGTGTATATGTGCATGTACCATGTGTTTGCCTGTGCTCTCAGAGGCCAGAAGAGGCTGTTGGATTATGCAGAACCGTAGTTATAGGCAGTGAGACACCTGATGTGGGTTCCAGGAACCAAACCTAGGTTTTCTACAAGAGCAGCAAGTGCTTTGAACTGCTGAGCCCTCTCTTCAGTCAGTGGGGAACATTCAGAGTATTCAGTCCTGAGAAACTAGCCAGGCATCTAGCCAGGAGAGTGTAGAGCAGAGCAATTGAGGAAAACCATCCAGAAGTCTGGTGGGAAAGCAAGCTCAGTTTCACATGACATGTGAGGTACAACAGAGAGAGGAAAGATGGCTGCATTAGGTCAATTGAGAAAACTCAGCTAAGTTCGTGACAATGGTAGGAGCAGAGAAAGCAGTGTAAACCATGTGCTGGATGGAGCAGCATTGTTTCAGGGAGCTGCAGGTAAGAGAGGGGCAGACCTATTAAGAAAAACCTGAAAAAAAAAGAAAAGAAAAAGAAAGCCCTGGATATGAAAGGCTAAAAAGGATCCCTCTATTGTCAGAACTAGGGTCATTGGAAGTTTAACAGGAGTCCTAAAATTACAGTACGTTTTTCTCCTTGAGGTCTCCTCAAGTGACAGACTTTCATTAAAAAAAAAACACTTTAAATTTGTTTTATGGGAGAAGAAGTGTGGGGCGGTGAGCTGTGCACAGGTAGATTGGTCCCCAGTCAGGTGCTGGCTTTGAGCCACAGAGACCCTGCAGGTGACTTTCACCTTCGAGGAAGGGCAGGTGGTCAGCCATGCCCCTCGGGCCCCTGGTTCCTGTTGCAGTTACAGCCTCCCACAGTCTCCCACAGAGAGGTGTGTGGCTATCAGTCCTGGAGGACAACACTTCAAGCTTCTGGTATTCCATCTGGACTCCACCCCCACAGTTACCTGGCAACAGCCAGGTAAGCTGAGCCCACTATAAAAGGGGTTGCTTGCCCCCTCCTCCCTCTCTTACTCTTGCCTCTCACTCCCTTGTTACCCTCTCTCCTCATTCCCTTTGTCCCCTTCTCCATGTGGCCATGGCCAGCCTCTACTTCCCTACTCTTTCCCTCTCTCTGCCTTTCTACAATAAACATGTTTTTGTTTGTTTGTTTGTTTCCTATTAAAACCATGGATTGCCTCTTCTCATTGGAATCCATCCACTGTTCTGGAGCAATGAATCAGGTCTTCCCCCAAGTAGCTGTACGACTAATCTCCCATAGGAGGCTTCCCTGCGTTTCCAGTTCCACCAACCCAAGCTGTCTCCCACCAAGCCAATGACTCTCTTCCCCGCAGGACCCAGCTGGAGCTCTCTCCTCCTGCCCTTTTCCCCTTGGGCTCCAGGCTAGAGCCCTCCCACTGGTCCCCACTCTGTTCTCAGCTCTTCCACAGCATACAGTGGCAGCTGGGATGTCTGAGAGCCTGAGAACCTGTCGTCCTCAGCCTCCGTGCAGACCTGGGGACCCTGAACCAATTCCGGTAGATTCACAGGGACCTCCGACTGTGCTCCCCCATCCCTGGAGCAGGATCCTGTGGCTTCTCACAGCAGGCAGTGTGGGGAATGAGCAGTCAAGTTTCAGTGTCCTGCCTCGCCTAGTGGACTGAGCCTTAGGTCAGACGCGGGACACCATTTTAACCCACAAAAAAGATGTATGCATGTGTGTATGCTCGTGTGTGTGCATGGGGCTGGGGTGCACTTGCCTGTGCAAGTATGTGTAGAATCCAAATTTTGATGTTAGGATGTTTTCTTCAGTCATCTTGAGACAGTCTTTCACTGAGCCGTCCATTTCAGCTAGACTGACAGGCCAGTGAGCCTCTGTGCTCCTCCTGTCTCTTTTGTCAGGCCCAAGGATTTTTAGCTAAGCTATCACCAAGGTTTTATATGGGTTCTGGGAATCCTCATTGCTGTGCAGCCAACATTTTACCTCCTGAGCTATCTCTCCAGCCCCTCAGAGTTTTAGAAGGTCTGATAAGCCCAGAAGGGGAAACCTTGGAAGCCAGGAAATTGAATCCTATCACTTCCACTTGCTCTACCTTTGACTAGAGCCAGTGTCAGAAAGATGACTAATAAGAGCTAAGGAAATTGATGAATAAGGGTTATGAAAGGTTGTAGAGCTTTATAACCACACTGTAACTACCTGAGAGCCCGGGAAAACAATGGCAAATACTATCTGAGAGTATATGTTGTTAAGTGTTCCTAATAGCACAGAATAATAACATGCACCCTTCCGTATCGAGGAAATACCTCAAAACATTTTCTTTAAGGAACAAGAGATTCTGATAGGACTTGGCCAGCTGCCAAGGAGCTGATGGTAAAACTGAAGAGTGTGGTCAGGGGCTGTCTCCAAGGGAAGGAGCCCCAATTTTCAGATAAAAACATTCTCTTCCTTGTGACCTTGCTGAGGAGTCAATGAAGCTGAGGTACCTCAGAGAGCGGCCAGATCTCTCATGCTGTCTCCAGTCCTGGACCTTTAGAAGCTCCTTGCCACTCAGCAAACACTTGCCGCAACAGCATGGCTAACTTGTCGACCTGCCAGAACTGCATCCAACATCCTTCCGTGCACGGACACCAAGAGGAACAGGAAGGTACGAGCTCAGCTACTCTCTCAGTCTGCAGAAACTAAGTTTGTGCCTTCTGCATTACTCATTTGTTCTTGAAATGGAGTCTAAATGTAATAAGTGATGCATAAGCAGAAACAGGCATAAATGTCTTCTTTAAACATTAAAGATGAGCTCTACCTCACTCATAACACCCAGTTTCATGGCTTAATGGCACAAAATTTCTTTTTTTCCTGGAGGCATCCTCATGGAATGCGGTTGGATCATTTCCCTTCTGTGACCCCTGCCTGATGGGCTGTCGCTGTTGCAATGCAACTCTCTGACTCTCTAGCCATCTCCCACCAGCCGGCTCTGACCATGACATGCTATTCTCATAAGACCCTTAAGTGGCATCCTCCCCTCGACAGAGGGCTTCTCACTCAGCAGCAAAGGCAGAGGCTCTAAGATGGATGTTCTCTGAGATAAGACACATCAGGCAATCTGCATCATCCTAGACATTACTAACTCCTCACATGATTCAGGAGGCTGGAAAAATGGCTTATAGCTTTCCTAGTCTCCTAAGGTTGCCAGAGACTAGATATGATTTCTTAATATCATCATTTCTTTAGTCTGGGATTGTGTGGTTTGGGCATTTGGGAAGAACTAGATTACTCATTCATTTGAAAACCTCACAGTGTTTTATGGGGCATGGGTAAATTCCAAGATGGCTTCAGCCTACAATATCAGGTGCTTCTGGGTCCCTGGCATCTCCTGGTCTCTGCACAGTGGAGCTCCTTCTGTAGGGCCTCTTCATAAGGGCACCTTCTCACAGCATAATACTTGAGGCTTGTCCCCTAGGAGAAAATGCTCAAAAGCAAGCAGAAAGAGGGGAAGCTCACCGGGCATCAATGTCAGGTCTAAATTTCTTAGATTATGCGGGCTTTACTCCACTGATTAAATGTGGAATTGAGTCTAATAGATCTCAGGAGATAGGACATAGAAACCATCATAAATGAATGCATACTCAGAAGAAGAAAAAAGAGAGAGACATCAATGGAGACCAAATTAGTCTCCATACTACCAAAGTCTTCAAGTCAGGAGTAGTTAGGACGAAGGCTCTAAGCATCCCTCGCTGTCTTCCATTTGTGGTAACCAACACACAGACACACACACACACACACACACACACACGATTTTATCTGTTTTATTCATGATCATCAAGTAGCCTGTGCCAAGTGCAGAGTCTAGGATCTGTAGGCACTCATCAAGCAGTGTCTGTAACAATGGTTGGGTGAATTAAAGCACCAACATGCATCAGACAACTGCCAGATGCCAGGCACAAGGCTGGGTTCCAGGAGTAGGACACCTCCCCATCATCCAGTCGCTCAGTCAACATCTGTGCCAGCACGCTGGTTATTCCTTGGGAAATTTCTCCTGTACCCTTGATTCTTGCACTGCTCATAAACCATGCCGCCGTATGTGGGCTATCCCCGCTGCACAACAACAGATGGTGGCTTTACCAGGCAGGATTATTTAGAGGCCATCTTCTCCCAACCACCTTCCTTCCCAGCGCCCACTTAATTACCCAGCATGCCTTATAAATAAAGGAGGGGGAGGGATTGCCTTCATCTTGGGAGCATAAATGTTTTCTAAATGATATTGTTACTGCAGCTTCTGAGAGCCTCATAAATATGCCTGGCCTTGGATTTATTATGTAACCATAATCTTGGTTAGGCAGCTGGCAAGGGGCATGGTTCTGGCCCGTTCTCTAGCTCCCTTCTTCTCTACAGTGCCACATGCAGAATTGAGCCAAGGGTGAAAGGTTGCAGGCTTGGGAGCAGTGACTTAATGCAGCTTTCTACAACTAATGCTTCTGACCTCCCTCGAGAACTGTGGACTTTTTCTATAGTCTAGCTGATCTCACATGTAGCCCAACTGTCCTGTCAGTTCCTAGCAAATCTGAGGAACTCCTGGGAGAGAAGCAGGTCTCTCTGCAGGAGCCACACACACAAGACTGTTGCCTTCTACTGTTTTCCTGGAACAGAACAACCTTTCTAAGTAGAGATAACCTACACTGGTCCCGACTAGGGCAGCCACAGGTATCAGCAGCTGGCTCTAGGATGCCTGTAAGCCAATGGCTGCCCATCTGCTTGGATATTCCTGTTTGCAGCTCGTCTGTGAGGAAGCTCACACTTACTATTATTTTTTATCTTTAATTCAATTTCTCTACCATTATGTTCTAATTTTCTTTCTATTGCTGTGATAAATACCATTGCTAAAAGCAACTTGGGGGAAAAGAGTTTATTTAGCTTGTATGTCCTAATCACAGTCTATCAGTGAGGGAAGCTCAGGCAGGAACTGAAGCAGGGTAGGAACTCGGAGTCAGGAACTGAAGCAGAGGCCATGACCATGGAGGAGTGCTGCTTGCTGGCCTTCCCCTCATGGCTGTCTCAGCTAGCCTTTTCATTCAACCCCAAATCACCTGCCCAGGGGTGGCACCACCTCCAATGGTCTATGTTCCCCTACATCAAGCATTAATCAAGGCAATACCCCCATAGACATGCCTAAAGACCTCTTGTGGAGGAATATTCTCAATCTTGCTTCTCTTCCCTCAGATGACTTTAGCTTGTGTCACGTTGACAGAAAACCAACTGGCACACCTTATAATGACATCTTGGCTTTGAAACAGTACTCCCAGTCAGCCTCCAAGCCTGATCTTATCAAGATTTTTGTCCTCTGTGATTAAAATTCTGACGTTGAGACCTTCGTAGGAGATCATGCAGAATACACTCAGCATTGCCCGCTTCCTTGATGGATTTTGAATTTTGAAGACTGATGACTGACAAGAAAGCCGACCTGTCATCAGTTAGAGTACACACCCTAAGCTTCTTGTCTGTGCAGCCGAATGAAAGTCACTCAAATAAATCTCCACTATGCTGCTGCAGCCTTGAGGCCTCACTTGCATACAGTGACATGTTCAAAAGAAAACAAATCTAACTCCAAAAGCTTTGGAAAAGCAATGCAATGTTTCCCCTAAAGGTTCTTGAGAAGATGACAAAGGAAAGAATATATTACATCCCACAAAGAAAAGGATTCTACAAGCCCTGTTTACTATTCTGTCTATACAAGGTCCTGCAACAACCAGGAACAGAACTATGGTATACAACCATGAAGGTTGTACACTACCCAACTCTAGAGATCACATTCATACTACAGTGTGTGTGTGTGTGTGTGTGTGTGTGTGTGTGTGTGTGTGTGCATGATATTAATGATGTATATAGTATAACATATCATACTATACATATATAATATATATAATACATATTATACATACATAATATATAATACAGAATATATATATATATATATATATATATATATATATATATATTACAGAAACTTTCTAGAATTTCTTTAAGAAGGTATAACTTTTTCCAAATTTTATTAGGTATTTACTTCACTTACATTTCAAATGCTATCCTGAAAGTCCCCTATACCCTCCCTCTGCCTGCTCCCCTACCCACCCACTCCCACTTCTTGGCCCTGGTGTTCCCCTGTACTGGGGCATATAAAGTTTTTGCCACCCTATATAATGATATAGTTGATAATTAGTCCCTTCTCTCATCCTTCTTTTCTAACTGTTCCCCCAAGTCTTCAGGCTCTGCTAGATTTCCCTCCTTTTTTCTTTTGCCCAGCCCTCTGACCTCCATCTTTAGTTTGGACAATAGTCTATGTCCTCACCAAGACATGAGTTCAGTTTTAATTCCTTTTTTTTTTTTTATGTTGTGTCTTTTTACCACTATCACCATCCTGGGGTAGCTCTTCAAAAATAAAAAACTCTGTCTCCCAAAGTGATGTGAATTATTTCTCACCAGAGACACCTGAATGTTAATGTCATTCTTCAGAAGACTGAAGAACTTAAGAGAGACACAGGAAGAAACTTCAGCATAACAGGAAACCCAGACCATCTCTTCAACTGAATTCTCTAGCCAGGCATGCCCAATGGTTCTTGACTACTCCATGGATAGGTTCCCTGAACCCTACTGCATCCCATAATATCTCCTCAGTGATTTTATTTTGCTTATCAAGTCTTGGTCCTGGTGGTAGAAGGCTAGCCTCATTCAGAGACACATGGGGAAAGGTGTGGTACTAGCTGTCCCCAGCTTCCATCTGGACAACTTTTCTACCTCAGCCATCTTCTCTCCCAATATTTCCCCAAATTGTGGAGTGAGCAGAGGAGTTCCTTATTCTGAATGAAACTCCCACCCTGTGATGCTTAGGAAGAGCACTGGCACAGGCTAGTCTGTCTCCCTACATCTATGTTTGGTCAGCACATTGAGTCTCTCTCCAGAACCCCAGAAAGCGTTTAGGAGCACTATTTAAATGCTCTCTGGCTGCAAGAAGATGATGTCACCATTTAGTCAATGCTTCTGTGAGCCTTTGGCTCTCTGCTGCCCACCATGTGATGCCCCTCTGTGGGAGCTCTGTCTGCCTGGTCTATGACCTCCTGGCCCATAGTATGTCTCACCTGACTGATCCTCATGTGGATAATTATCCTTATCTAAATCCAGAGGACCAAACTTTGAGAAAGGTAGCATCTGCTGAAAGGGGAGTCTCCAGAATAGGCCCTACAAGGAGGGGCTCCTTGTTTCATCAGCTTTCTGCCCTCTCTCTTGATCTAGAACACCAGAGTCCTCAGCCACATGACTGCTGATTTCTCTCCTTCCATTTCCTTTCTCTTCCCTCATTCCCAGCTCTCCTGTCTTCTCCCTAAATAACACATCACGATCTAACCAAATCAATCACCTGCTCTCAGCATCCTCCCCAGGGGGCGTTTTTGGAGAGTGTGGTACAATCTTCCTGTCACTTTATCTTCTGCTGAAACCCAGCAGTGGTGAGCAGCAGTTCCTGCCAGTACAACATTATAAACAATCTATGTGGGGCAGGGCAAAGGAGAAAGAGAAGCCAAAGCAAACACAGGTCCTGTTCCTCGCTCAGTCTCCATAACCTTCTTCACTACACACATTTAAGTATCCTGTATCCCCAGACCTGAGAATTTCAGAGTCACAGTTCCAGGCAGAGTCCTCATAGACCAAGTATCCTTGCCCAACTCATTGGGCCTTTAGAAATGGAACCAGAAAGGGGGATGGGTGTTGGGAAGAAAGTCTGGTGCAGAAGAGAAGGCTGGTGCTACAATTAGCAACAGAGGATGGCTGTGAGGTCATGATGGACAGTGAGAACAGGGTTTGGGGAGCACGCAACCACTGAAGCCAACACAGAGGGAGGAGATAGAAGAGAGGCTGCACGGGGTCATATGTAACCCTGGAGGAACTGGCCAAGAGGTGGGCACTTCATTCTGTGAGCAGCTAAGACACTGATGGCTACAGGTGGCCCAGTTCCCAACAAAGTGTCTTGTTTTATTTTTAGAATATCTAAGGCTGAACAAGGAATAATAAACCAATGTTTGTGTGCCTCATGATCCTAAACAATAGGAGTTTAAGATCAAGGGATCTGGTGAGGCTCTCCTTGCTGTGTCATCCCATGCTGGAAGGTCCCAGGTTGGGAGCAGGAGGGGGAAGGTGGAGATGGGCATGGTGAGTTCATCTTATCAAAAACCCAACTCTTTGGTAATGATAGGAATTTATTCATGTGATCAGACCTCTCACAGCCTTTCACCCCTCAAAAGTTATACCTCTTAATATTATTGAAATGCAAATCACATTTTCAACACATAAATTTTAGGGTTCCCATAGCAAGAAAACAATATCTGCTTAGTCTTTAGATAAGATGGTCTGTCTCTGGCCCTTTGCCACTGCCCAGTTCTGGGCTATTGTCACTTTTATTCTTCTTTTACTGTACTTTCTGTGCTCCAATCCATGCACACCCTGATGCCATTGAATCTTACCTCAAATCCAGTTCTAAATGTCATGTATACTCATAGTCCATTAACAGATGCCCACTGGGCAAATTCCTCATGCCCTCTCTCACTTTTGCCTTGGTTTCACTCATATTCTAGGGTCTAGGATCAGTCTAAAACAACCCACTGTATTTTGTTCACTAACCTGAGCAACTCAGATCCTCTGCTGTTAATGTGGTTATTGAAGGAGTATGTTGTCTCCGTCTCCATCCATCTACCCTACCTCCTGCCATCTTTCTCTCCCTCCTAAGCAAGTTTCTCTGATGGTTTCCTCCTCAATTACCATAGGATTTGGGATTTGCCTCTTAATTATTGTTATTTATATCTGGCTCCTGTCATCTTACTACACACCCAGAGGGTCAGGCCCCACATCTGGTTTCGTCCTGCTGAGTTCAGAGCCCTACAGAGCACAAACAATCCATAAATATCATGTAATCTCTTCCCAGCTGGGGACTTCCCTCTGCTGTGGGTTAGCAGACATCTGGGTTCACCTTTCCTTCCACCCACAGAAAGGAACAGAAAGGAGAAGGACGAAAAGACCTCCACAGGCATCAAAGGCATCTCCAAGGGACAAAAGACAGAGGACAGCCAGCTGTTTATTTTGAGTTCTTCATTATCAGCCTCTCTCAGGTACAACAACACGCGGCCTCATTACCAAGGAAGCATTCGGTTAATTTCCTCAATTCCAACTGCCTCAGTGCAGTCTAATTTTAAAAGTTATTTTCAGTAGCTTGTTTAAGGATGTAAGAATGTTGAAATGACAGGTGCCTGCCCTTGGATGTGTCTGTCTGTCTGTCTGTCTGTCTGTCTCTTGCTAAGGAGATCAGGAAATGTGCAGAACTTATGGATTGGCACCCTCACTTTGTTTTTGACACTTTTCAGGCAGAGCATATCCCTGGCTCAAGAAGCGAAAGTGGCCCTACCATGACATATATTCAAAGCTATTAGATATTTCTAGACTCTTAGAAGAGAGACCAGAACTCCAGCATTCACTTGCCTGGGATGTTAAATGGGTTAGCTATGTCGGCTGTTGGGGAACAGGTGAGTTTAACTTGTTAGAGCGAAGGTAGTAGGTGTTAAGAGCTAAGGGCAAGCTCTGTCAGGAACATTGCTAATTTTTCCCTTTAAGAAGTCTTGGCGGGGGTCGGGGGGGGGGAAGCCACCAGGGTGTTCAATTCCTAGCACCCTACCAAGGAAGAAAGCTTCAGGATTCATTGTCACCTGCCTCGTGCTGTGTAGTGTTCATACCAAGACTGTTCCTATCTGTCTAACCTCTATCCTTCTTGTTCTAGCTCTAGCTTATGCTTGCTCCCTTCTCAGTAGAGACAAAAAGCTGCTCTGCTTGTTTGCTCAATTTTTCTGTCTGTAAAAATAAATTGCCATTTAAGTGGTTATACATCGTGAGTCTCTCCCAACTTTGAATAGTGTATATATTGTAAAAATAAAATGCTCACACTAAAAGGCACATTTTAAATATTATTGTACTGTGCCTCCCAAAATGCCATTTCTCCTATTTACTTTGAATCATTTATACTTCATAACAGCCCTAGGATTCGAGTACAGAGCCAAAGCTCCTTGTGATGAAGCAACTCCCCGGTGCTTCCGTTTACAAGCCATCCTGGGATGGCGTGCCGGGGTTCAAGAGTTTTCTGACACACTGGCATGTCTCTCAACATACCGTAAAGGCTTCTTTGATATTGCATGCATCGCCCTCTTATCATTTTAGTCCTCTTCCTATTCTTTTAGAATGTACCATCCATCCATGGATGGATGCCGACTATGAGATAGGTGCCTCATAGACCTGAGTCACCGAGGTGCATTAAGTTCAGCGCATTCTGGTTAGAACTGTCCTAGAACTTACCACCGTCCTACTGGTCCCTTCCCATTTCCCTATGTTTCCTATGTATGGTCAAATTCTCCTTCACTCCCTTTCCTCTTCTGTCCCTCACATCAGAATCATAGTCATGTGACCTTCAGAAACTGCAGTAACCACCAACATATTACAAAGAACCAATGCCTGAAAGCCAAATGCCTCTGCTTTCCTTTCTGAGTTGCTGGGCAGTTGTGTTTGTTTGTTTGTTTGTTTGTTTGTTTGTTTGTTTGTTTGTTTTAAGAGTATCAAATCTCCAAGCCAGAGGCACATGAAAGTTTTCTAAAGAGATTGTGACCATGGCATCAATTTCCACACTGGGAACACCCATGTACTTTCCTTCTTAAGACTGATCTACCATAAACATGTGTCTGTCAATAAGCTGTTCTGTCTGATAGCTAATACTGTGCACTTGACAGAATCTGGAATCCCTTAAGAGATGGACTTCTGGGCATATCTGTTACAGAGTTTCTAGACTGGGTTAACTAAGGCAGATAGGTGTACCTCAGATGTAGGTGATACCATGGGCTGGAGTTCTGGATGGAATGAAAATGAGAGTAAGCTGAACACCAGCCATTCATCTCGCCTTGCTTTCTTGATTGAATACTAGACCAGCTGATCTACATTTCTGCCATCCCATCTTGCCCACCATTATGGACTGCACCTTAGAGCTGTAACCCAGAAGAAGAGCCCTTGTTTCCTTAAGTTACCTTTGTCAGGTATTTTGTTGTAACAACAATTGCAAACAACAAATAAATACTCTTCCTACCTCCTCACCAGCTCCTTCCCAGTAACCTTAAAGAAAATAAGTTTCCTTTGTCCATCCTAAGCCTTTCTACAACACATATTTTGCACAAAGGTGGCAAATCACTTGAGTGTCAAGAAAACAGACTATTTGAAATATCAATGTACCAGGCAGTGGGGGGTGGCAGGTAGACATTTTTAGATATTTTAAACCAGAAGGATTTTCACACAAGGAAATTGATACTTAACCAAAGTACACAAAAAAAGATGTGAACATGGACTCTAAACATGGTCTCTGAGATGATTTCTTGAGCACTAGAGAGTTAGTCAGACACTTGTCTGAAGCTGAATTCACTATCATTTCAGAAAACTTCTGTATACCAGCAAACGGGCCATTACAGGTCTTTGAGAATGACATCAAGAAGTTATTGGTGCCATGACTGTTTCTTGACACACAGAGAGATGGAGAATAAATACTGGAACCTGCTACAAGAGTCCACAGGAAGGCCACTGGGAGCCTTGGACAATACACTTCTCTCTCAATTCCACCCTCTGGATCTCAAACTGATCAGGTGACAGGTGTTGACTATGACCCTAGTCCTGTGTACAAGAAGCACAAAGCATGTGCTGCCAGCTTTTGTCATCTCCAATGAGAAGAATGGAGCAGAGATTGAAGAGCCCCAGGCTGCCCAACTCAGAGAAAGTGCACAAATCCCTTCCATTCCAAGGCTCCATAACCACAGAGAATGCTACTATTGCCTTTCATTGTCTTGATGTATTTCTATCAAAAATCATATACTGTGTGCTGGGTGTTCTGAATTCAGGGGCTTTTGGGAAAGATGTGGTTGATGTAGAAGCCCTACATTTTCCTTTGTGACCTTTGAGGAATAAGGCCACAAGCAAATAGCAATGAGAGCACTGGGAAGGAATATGGAGGGTGGCCTCATTTACCCAGGTAATCAACGCATGTCATAGCTCCCTATGCCTTAGAGTTAGAGGTAGAATGTATCAAGCCTTCCAAGTTCCCCAGGAAAGTCTGTCCTCCATAAAACACTCCATCTTTACTCTTCTCAGGAAAGATGAAAAAAAGAGGTTGGGTATGTTAGCATGATAGTTTCCTCAGTCAATGTCGCTGACACACAGCACACATGAGTTCCAGGAGAGGATACAATCTTCACACCTCACTCCAGTTTCTTAGCATCATGACCTCAAGGCATGAGAGATGAACCTGTATTCATCTCTCACTCCTTCCGGCCACCAGCAAGTGCCTACATCTGTACTCATACCCAACTTGAGCTTGTGAGATTTAGCTTAGTGCAATTAAAACACAGCACAGCCCCATCATGGTTCTCTTAGCAACAATCACCAAAAAATATGTGACTCAATTTGGTTATGTATGTCATAGAAGTCATTATTATTCATCTATGGTCACATCAATTCATCAAAGGGAGCCTCAAGTTTCTCCTGGAAAGATGCTCTTCTAAGATTTTTTTTTGCTTTATGCATTTAATATTTTCATCAAAAAATATTTTTGAGGGCTGAAGTGATGACTCAGTAATTAAGAGCACACTTCCAAAAGACCTGGGTTCAGTTTTCAACACCCACTTGGCAGCTCAAACTGTCTATAATTCCTGCTCCAGGGCATCTGATGCCTTCTTCTGGTCTCAACCGGCATGGCATATCATTTGATGAGTAGACATGTATACAGACAAAGTACTTATACATACAAAATAAATAATTTTTTTCAATAAAAATTATTTCTGCATGTCTATTGTGGTCAGTTATATTAGCAGAATATCAATCACAGAATGTATTTCAAAGAAGAAAAATACCTCAGCCTTCAGTATTTTGTGGTGGCAAGCATGTTCAAGCATTAGTTTAGCATCCACAGAATCTTCTGGAGAAAGCCAGATGGAACTCAATAGAAATAAAAGTAAAGAAAAACTCCTCAGTGCTAAAGAACTTTTTTGTACGTTTTGGCCATTGTTGTGGTTTTCTCCCTGTGGTTAGTATTTTTTGTGTGTATAGAAAATGGTAGGCGTCAAGTGCTTTGGTATTTAATTGCCTCTTGACACACATAAAAGAAAGCAGTAGTGATGTTACTACAAATCTGCAATATTTATAAGAACACGGATATAATACCTTATGAGATTAAGCACGATACAAATAAAGGTAGGTCTTGAAATATACAAAGGCTCTTTTTCATTCTTATAATGGGTCACCGCGCCAAAACGACTCAGGATTCCTTTTCTAAATGAGCTCGCAACATCCAAACACAGAGAGGGAACTTGCAATAAAGAAGTCATGGCCAGCATTGATGAGCAAAGAGGAATTAGTGACCAAGGCAGTGCAAGGAGGAGCCAGGGGTCCTGTTGCCTGCAACAACTCACTTCTGCTCTGCCTGGGCCTTACACATTCTGGGTAAGAGACAGGTTGCCTGGATCCTTCTAGCTCTTCTTCCTGCCAAGCAGAACACCTTAAGCTTATCAATCCCAAATCTACTCATCTACCACACGCCAGACCAGACCTGCCCTCTAACTGCTGAGGGCACCAGGTGTCATCAGCCATGGAGAATCTTCAGAGTGACCACAGAAGCCGGAAGGACTTGGCAAACATAACTCTCTTTTGACTCATTCTCAAGAGGTAGCTTGTTTGCATGTCCCTTAGGGAATTCCCCCTGTGTCTTTCCTGCCTTAAGTTCCTCCACCATCAAAGACCATAACACTGCAATTGGCCATGCTTTCTTGTCATGTGCTTGCCTCTCTCATTACACTGTGTCTAGGAGGCTCACATATTGTGTCGTTCCTATCCACTTTCTACATAGCTGCCTGCTCACAAACTAGAAACTTAGAGCAAAGGCCAATTTATATGGGAGACGTGATTCCTCAGGGGGCAGGGCCAATCAGGGAAGGCTTTTCTTTTCATGTGCAGAAACATAAGAAGGCTTTCACAGGTGTTCAGGTGGGCCCCAGCCTGCCGAGCTTCGCCCCTTCTGCCTCTCCTTTCCTTAGACTCCCCTCCTCACAGAGCTGACTGCTGTGACCACAGATGGTGGGAAGAAACAGGATTTATATTTCATTATTTGGTGTGGAGAGTGCTGTGGCAGATGGAGAATTATGTCCTCATCATCCACCCCCCAACACCTTCCCCCTCGGTTTGTGAATCTTTGAAGACAACTGTCTGAAAGGGGTCCAAAGGCAAGAGTACAAGATGAGGAGCAGCTGGGGAGAAGGTGGTCTGACTTAGAAGAGACTCCTCAGATCTTCATGGCTGTCCACAGCACTATGACAGATATAGCTGTGGGGGCAGTCAGGGAAGAAGACGGTTAGAGAAGGAGGGAGAAACACCTGTCCATGTGTCAAAGCTAAAGGTCTGAAGATCTTGGAACCTCACATTGCCTCTAAAATTCTCAAACAAAACACTAGGAGCAAAAAAGAGTTCTGTCTGACCCTGAAGGGAAGGCTATGAGCTGGCTTATAACTGAATGGAGTTAGCCTGCCCTCGAGGGTAGCCTACCTTCTGGAGTTCCCTCCTGTCCTTTCTTCTCTAGCCCAGGCCCTAGAGATCTGCCAGTGGATTTTGCTTGCTGCTTAGGACTCGGAAGATGGCTTGGTCTATAAAATGCTTGCAGTACAAACATGAGCAACTGAGTTCAGATTGCTAGCACCCATGCAAAGAGTTGGGCATGGTAGAATGCACCTATAATCCCAGTGCTGGAGAAGTAGAGAATGAATGATGTCAGGGGCTCTTTGGCCAATCAGTCCAGCCAAGTTGGTGGACTCAGTAAGAGTCTGTATCTCAAAACAAACCAACAAAATGAGGGTGGAAGAATCCGAACAACATTGGTCTGTGGCCTGTATGTACTCAAACATTCACATGCCCCTCCTCTGCCCGGACACAAAAGACATCACTAGCTACTTAATGTGTGGATTACTTTTCTTTTCTGTCCTGTTGTGATTATGAGGATACTTTGAGCCAACCCATATCTACCCTCAAAGCTCAGTTAGTGTACAGTGATCCCACGCCACAATCTTCTCTGTGTGCTTTCTCAAGATTTTTTTGCTTCCGTTTCAATGAACCAAATGGGAAAAAAAAAAGCCCTAAGACTGAGAAAGTGGCAGAATCAAATGAACCACTGGACTGAAAGTTCTGCAGGGAATGGGGCACATTCCAATTCCAGATAATACAAACAGAGCACAGAATATGTGGAAGAGAAAGAGGGAGAGGGAGAGGAACAGGGACAGGGACAGGGAGAGATTGAAAATGTTAGCTGGCTTCAGCCATGGCTGCTGAAGATGTGAGGGCAGCGTGGGTTCACAATCCCCTACTGCCCTATCTGCCTCTGAGGAGACAAGCAAGAAGAGCCGTGGACAAGACCAGCCAGTCAACCTCTGTTATCAGATTCTACCAAGGTTGGATTCTAGACAGTCCTCCATGGCTGAGTGCTTCCATCCCTACCAACACAAGCATACAGACACCAGACCAGCAGTTCCAGCTCTTGCCAAGCAGCTGCGCCTAGTTGTGTATCATGTGCTCCAGCTAAATGGAAGAAGCTGCAATCTAGTCTCAGACCTGGCTCTAGCTTAGTGGCTATAAGATTTCCAATTACTATGAGTCCTTAACCAGCCCAGCAAAACAGCAGCTGGATCAGCTTGTAAATATTCAGAGCTAACTATGGGCAGGCACAGTGCTAAATACTGTAAGAATTACCTTCCATAATCCTTACTGTAATTCTCAGAGGAAGTTTTATTTATTAGCTCTATTTTGTGGATGAACAGACAAGGCTAGATGCTAATTCAATGAACAAATGGAGCTATCCCAAAGTCAATCATAGGTACTAAGGGTCTTAGCCCTCAGGCAGCATCTCCAGTTTCCAGAATTGGCTTACATGCTTCTCTTTTGGGCTCTAGGACAAATCATAGTACTTGCCACATAATATTATAAATAAAGAAATAAATTGTATATCATGAGCAAATTGAACAGAATATCAGTGGAAAGTACATGTGTTGTTGGCAAGGGTGTGTGTGTGTGTGTGTGTGTGTGTGTGTGTATGTATGTGTACTTGTATGTACTTGTGTCTTCAGGAACATAGATAAGGACAATACCCTATGGTGGTAGGTCTCAAACTTCATTGCCATAGAATTTAATATGTAGTTACATTTGAGAATTGTTGTTTTTAAAGATAAAGATAATATTATATCCATTTACAAAACACATGAAACTCAAGAAGAACGAAGACCAAAGTGTAGACACTTCATCCCTTCTTAGAATTGGGAACAAAACACCCATGGAAGGAGTTACAAAGTTTGAAACTGAGACCAAAGGAAAGAGCATCCAGAGACTGACCCACCCGGGGGTCCATCCCATAATCAGCCACCAAACGCAGATACTATTGCATACGCCAGCAAGATTTTGCTGAAAGGACCCTGATATAGCTGTCTCTTGTGAGGCTATGCCAGTGCCTGGCAAACACAGAAGTGGATGCTCACAGTCAGCTATTGGATGGAACACAGGGCCCCCAATGTAGGAGCTAGAGAAAGTACCCAAGAGCTGAAGGGGTCTGCAACCCTATATGTGAAACAACAATATGAACTAACCAGCAGAGCTCGTGTCTCTAGCTGCATATGTAGCAGAAGATGGCCTACTCTTAGGCCACCATTAGGAAGAGAGGCCCCTTGGTCTTGCAAACTTTATATGCCCCAGTACAAGGGAAACACCAGGGCCAGGAAGTGGGAGTGAGTGGGTAAGAGGAAGGGGGGGGTAGTTTGGGGACTTTCAGGATAGCATTTGAAATGTAAATGAAGTAAATACCTAATAAAAAATTGGAAAAAAAGATAAAGATAAACAAAATAAAAGGAATATGTGTCTCTGGATAGCAGCATGGAGCAGAATTTCCTGATAGCCGGGAAATTTCCCTTGGAAGTAGCTTAAGGCTAACATCAACCTGTATGTCACTTACTCTCCCAAAAGCCATAGCAAAGAGAAATAAAGAGGGAAGGAGCCTAGCAGCACTCGGATGCCTGGAATGCCAGCCATCAGTCAGAGGGAGAAAAGCAGCAGCAATCACATGCTTGCAAACACATACATGCACATAGCCCATACATATGCACAGCTCATTCAGCTCTGCTGTGTAGCTCTCTCTATCCAAACCACCATCAGTTCAGTAATCAGCTGCAGCCACAGCTTTCTTGGCTTCCCACCAGGCTCTGATTAAGGGGGACTTCTCACTCATCTTCCCTACTCCAAGGCGGGCTGAAATCCAGTTTCCATCTGTATAGTCTCTTCCTTAACTTACACAATGACGAAGGATTCCTTGTAGGGCCTGCCCTTCCTACCATTTCTTCTAGAACTTGCCTCATGCTTTAAGTAGTTCTTGGTGCATAGTTTCTTCTTCTAGCCCGGGAAACCCTGGGATTTAACTGGCCAGCCTTGGGCCCATGACTCCAACATAGATCTTTAGTATGAAACTCAGGTTAAAATTTGACTCTGCCCATTGCCTGAAAATGTGAAACTAGTCCAAGCAGATGGCCTCAGTGTGGAGGCATGAGGCTGCTCCTGGGATTCAGCGGCCTCAGGATGCGCAGCAGGAAATGTATCTGTTCTCCAGAAGACCTACCCACTAAATGTCCTGAGTCCAGGACCATGGACAGAGGAGAGCAAACTCAAAATATCAAGGGACAGAAAGCAAGCTTTGATTACTGGAAAGAACTTATGATTCAACCTGGGCACCCAAGAGTAGATCATAGCATTGGGAAATCTGGAATCCCAAAACAGGGATGTTGGGGTGGGAGTGGGGGAACATGTGTGCACAACAGCACAAACAACATAGCAGACTATTCCAGTCACAAAGTGTCTTTGTTCCTATAAGGGATGTGACAGAGTCCCCCGAGGAAGGTGCCACAGCCCAAGTTCTAGCAAGGAGTCCTCTCCCTTTCCATTTTGGGTACAAGGCAGGTCACTGGACCCATGGACATCAGTTTCTTTATCCACAAAGTATGACTGTATGCATGGTGGTTGGTTTTATTAACATGACAAACTCAAGTTAGCCTGAGGAGAGGGGAGCTCAGTGGAGGAATTGCCTGCATCAGACTGACCTGTGGGCATGCTTGTGAGATATTTTTGTTGAATAATGATGTGGGAGGGCCATCTCTACCATGCGTGTGTTGTCAATCCTGAGCAGGCAGTCCTGGATTGTATAAGACATCAAGCTGAACAAACCACGGAGAGCAAGCCAAGAAGCAGCATTTCTCCATGGCTCTGCTTCAGTTCCTGCCCCCATGCTCCTGCTTTGAGCTCCCACCCTGGCTTTCCTCAATAATGTACTCTGCCCATAAGAGGCTACAAACCCTTTCCTTCCCCAGTTATCTTTGGTCACAGCTTTATCACAGCAGCAGTGAACAAACTAAGATAGGTGGTAACATCTTTTCTTTCGGCTCTACTATGTGATGTTAATTAAATGACATCAGATAATGTATATTGAAAGTAAAGAGTAAAACATAATTTGTGATCAATATTTACCTGCCTTGGAGTTCTGCTTCCTTGAGATGAGATTCCCATGTCATGTAGAGTGACTTTACTCCGGAAGCTGCTCGTCAAATATTTGCTAAGGCATTGTTGATTTTGGGTTTTGAAAAAGAAGTAAGGTAAACTCAGTTGCTTCTATTCCAAGGCTAGCAGAAAGAACGGGAGGAGGAGGGAGAGCTGGTTAGAAATCCAGATGCTGTGTGGATGGGCAGGCCAGCAGCAGCCTTCATAGAGCTGCTTCTGTGCCTCCATGGCTTGCCTGGGAATATCTGGGAGGGAAAAAAGCAGGGAAGGTAGACAAGGGGCTGAGCCTTTGGAAGGCTCTTGGCCTCCAGCCTTCCTCCACTATCTCCCTCCATTACTGTGAAACTTGGCACCTCTAAGCAGCTATGAGATCAGGTAACCCTCTCTCCATTGGCAACAGTTGAGTGACTAACATCTCACCCAGGGTAGGGTCATTGTCCAAGTCCACTCTATGCTTCCACAAACAGAATACCCAAGATTGGGTAATTTATAAAGGAAGAGATTCACTACATTCCTGGAGGCTGGAAGTCAGAGTTTGGAAGGCTGCGTCTTGTGAGAGTCATCTTTATTATATCATCCTTCTGTGGAAGGCAGAAGAACAAGGGAGTGCTCAAAGACATGAAAAGGCTGAACTCGTTTCTATAACAAACCCATTCCTACAACCTCTACATAAATGCATTCACAAAGCAGAGTCCTCACGACCTACTTAGTCATTCCTTAACGAACCCCCCTCCAAATGCTGAAGCAATGGAGATAAAACTACCAAGACAAGTATCTGTATGTAGAAACGTGAATGTTTAAACTAAAGCAGGCAGGCAGGCTACAAGTGCCAAGGTTGGCTTCTGGAACTGGTCAGGCACTGTGTAGAAAGTAGAGGAGAGTGAACCCTAAAGTTAAAGGGCCATGAGGTGAAAAGAGGCTGTATTCAGGAGGAACAGTGGCTAGATAAAGTTTTGAGCAAGCATGAGCCAGGACATAGAAGTTAGAGCAAGGAATGAGGAAGCCTAGTTAGATGGAGGTGAAACAGACAGACAGACAGACGCAGAGCTAGACAAAGAGCATGATTGAAGGGTTAGGACCCTCAGGGCACTGCTGAATCATTGAAGGATTAGGACCCTTAGGGTCCTGCTGAATCCCGGCACCTCTTGTGTCTGATGGTGTTTCTGTTTTCGGCCTTCCCCAGGCCCAACCCACTGGAGCCTCCTGCTTCCAGAGCCTGCTTGTCTTCTCCAGAAGCATTGTAGCTTACACTCTTGTTTTCTGTCTTTCCCATGCCTGCTTCTTGCTATCCCCCAAACCTAAGCTAACAAACAGAATGGCTTGAGAATCTGACAGCTTGTGTCTCTGTGCCTGGGGTCGTTGACAGGCTCCTCAAGTCTCTGTCTAGTAAAGCTGGGGCAGTGAACTGGAGTTAATGAATGCTAGCTCCCTGCAGGGAGCCCTCCACACTAGGACTGACAGTGAGCCCTCGTGGGCTGGCTGGTATGTGTTACGTCTGCCCGTTGCCCATTACCCATATGTTCTAGTTAGCTAGGGACAGACTACCAGTACCCCCTTCCTGCCTGGGCTTTAGAGCTTAAGTATTTCAGGAGGCGTTAGGTGCCCAATACTCTGTCCTGACTCGAAAATTTATAAAGCCTGAAGCAAAGCTGTGGTGGTTCCCTGCTACAACCCCTTCTGTTTATGCATCATGAAACCAGGGTTTCATGCACATGAGGATGAAGCCCCAGCCCCCCAGGCTCTATCTGTTCTCGCTGCTGCTCTCTTAACAATAACCCCATGCCTAGGGGTTTCCTTCAAGCCTAGGGGTTTCCATACCAGTTATGAAGCCCACCTGGAGGGAACAGCCCAGTAAACCATGGCAGGTGGTTCAAGTCAGCTAGGTTCTTTTTTTTCTAAGCAACTTGATGGAGATATGTATGTAGGATTGTTGACATGACTCTCTACATACAGGCCCCAACAGGAGCAAAAGCTCCGTGCCTGATCTCTTCCTAGGCTGCAGAAAAGAGCAGCTATCAGGGCTGGAGAAATGGCTCAGTAACGTGGTTGCTCTACAGGCATGAAGACACAGGACACAGGTGGAAAGCTGAGTGTGATAGGAGGGTAATCTCACACAGGCAGACATGCACATCCTACATACATGACTTCTGACACTGACAGCATTTGTGAAGATGTCCCAGGATTAAAGGGAGCAGTGAGTGTGTGTGTGTGTGTGTGTGTGTGTGTGTGTGTGTGTGTGTATGTGTGTGTGTTTATGTGTGGGTGGGAGAGAGAGAGAGAGAAAGCATTATTAAGAGGCTGCACGGGTGGCTGCTCTCTCTGACTACACCCCTTCCAACAGCTGTTTCAAAAGAAACATCTACAAATAAATATTTATAAAGCAACTTAGCCATGGCCCACACACTTGGGCACACACATGCTCAGTCTCTCTGGGCACTCATGTGTTCCCCAGCCTCAGAAATTATCCTCCTCTCTCTCCAGAATGCTAAGCCAATGCAGACTGGAGAGGCACTCACTAAAGACAGTGGCACAGCTCCTTCAGGTCTCATGGAAGAAGGACCAGCTTGTCTTTAGGCCCTTGTAGTGGCTCCTCTAGGTCAGATGATCACAGATCTATCCGGCTCTGTGGGAAAGGCACTTTTTACTTTTTTGCATATCAGAGCACATCAAGCTGTCAGAACCTCTGAGCTAAGAAAGGCTTTAGGGAATGCCTCCTGTCACTTCATTTCGTACAACATGTAAACAGTCTAAAGCCACAGGCAGCTCCAAACGCATTGTGGTTTGGCTGAATGTAAAAGTCTGGGTGGGCTAAAAGTTATGACGGATGACATCAAGTTCTCAAAGCTTGACACAGTAAGGCAGTTCACGGGAGGCCAGCAGTAGTGGATCAGAAGGCTCTATTCCGTAGTCACACAGGGACTCAGATTTCAGCATCTTTTGCCATCACTATATCTAACCAGGTGATGTAGATGGTTGAGAAAGCAGAGTGGTACACATGAGAGGTGTTGATCTGCCAGACCCCCACATAGAGCCCCTTCCTCTCACCCACATTCCACTGACCAGAAACCATGATGTAGCCACACTCCCTTACAGGGGAGGTCCCTGAAGAGGGGGATTATCTTACTAGCAAGCTATGTTGCTCTCTAGAAGGAGACATTGTTCAGAGGGTAGAAATGGCCGAGAGATGTTCTTTGCATCTCTTAGGTCACATAGCACATGGTGGAAGGCCCTGCTGGGATGTGAAGCCAGTTCCAGCAGACCATTAGAGCCCAGGACAAGGGACTGAGGAGTTAAAGAAAGCTGAGCTGGGATTCAACGACAGCTGGGTCACTTCAACTTGCAGGTGACAAAGAGAAGCTGGACCATTGCCCCCCACCCCCCCACAGTGGAATCCTCACCTCTTCCTCCCAAGCTGGGTGTGAGGCCCAGGGCCTCTGAATCACAGGCCACCTGACAGCTGCTCCCCTGCTGAGCAACAGTGCTTTTAAAAAAGCACTTACTTTTTATGATCTAATTCAGGATGACATTGAATGTGCTCCAGCACATGCCTCTGTCCCTCTCCCACCTGTCCCCTTTCCAGTTCCCTGCTTGCTTTCTGTATCACCTGCTCTCTGTATCCTTGTGGGTATGAAGGCCAGTGGCTTCGGTCTAATGGTTTTGTTTGACACTGGATGAATAGGTTGTCCTTAAGCTACAAACCGGATGCTTCTCCCTTTTTGTCCCTCACCCCACCATGTCCCCAAGTTGCTGCACCTTTGCTGCACGCAGACCAGAGCATGATCACAGACGTCATGGGTCATGGGTTTCAAACAGGTAATAAGGCTCTAGGCTGATTGGACTGCTTATGACATACATGCTCTAGGACCTTGGTACATTATTAAGGTAGTTCCCCACCTTCAACACATAGTTAAAATACTACCTGTGTCACAGGGGTGTGGTGAGGATCTGCTGAAGAACAGGTTAGCTCGCTCTTTACCCAAGTAATGGCAGATACTGTCATAAAACCTACTGATGAGGCTGGGATGATTCTGTTGACAAAGTGCATGCCATACAAGCATGACACCCTGAGTGTAGATTCCCCAAGTAAAAGCCCCACTGCTGGAGCAGGGGTTAGAGAAGACAGGTGGATCTCTGGACCTCATTGGCAAGCCAGTCTAGCTGAATTAATGAGCTCTGGAAACCTGTCAATAAATAAGGTAGAGAGTAACAGAAGAAGACACTCAACAAGAATACTCAGGGTTAACCTCTAGCCTCTATGCACATGTGCATACTCACATGGATACACATTCACACACTTACACACAGAGACACACAAAGACACACACTCACACAGTCACACACAGAGACACACACAAATACACACATAGAGACACAGAGACACATATACATGCATACACACACATATACACATGTTGTGACTTGGTCGTTTGCTATATATTGTAATGCTAAATACTAGCCCCCAAGGATGAGAGAATCTGCACATAACCAAGTGAAGTGATGTAGCCTTGTCCCACAAGTTACCTCTGGTTGGTGAACAAAGATGCCTACAGCCCATAGCTGGACAGAAGAGAGAGGAGCAGGGTTTGGATGTCTGGGCTTGGCATCTGAGGAGACTGTAAGGAAGGATAAGAGTGTGGGAAGAGCCGAAAAGTGTAGTCTCCCCTCCCCCAGCCTGAAACCTGCGTGCTCAGGGCTGGAGCTTCCCGCTCAATCGTTCTGCCATGCCCACTGCTGTAACCTGCCGCTTTGCTGTTCCGAAGCCATCACGTGATCACCCTGCTACTGGACCCCAAGATTATTTGGCGGGAATTAGGCCCCCCCTTCCTTCATAACGAAGTGCCGAAATAGTAAAAATTGAACCTTGAGCAGAGACCTTTGTCTTGGTTCCTTCCTTATCTCGCACAGCCCAGCCCCTCTTCTCTTCCAGGTTTCCAAAATGCCTTTCCAGGCTAGAACCCAGGTTGTGATCTACTGGCCAGACACAACAGAAAAGGACATGGGTGAGGTGAGTCATGAAAATATGGCCATAAGAGTGGGACAATTGGAGCTAAGAGCTGCCCAGATAGAACATGCCAAATTATAATTTAGGGTCATTGATGGAGCAGTAGATTCTATAGCTTAGAAGGTAGATATCTGCCAAGCTTTTGTGCTGATTAGGGCTTATATATTTTATTTTTTTTCAATCTGGGAACGAAATAAATAATTAAATAATCCACAACACTCACTCATACACACACACACACACACACAAACTCATATACAGACACACAGACGTACTCATGCACACATACACATACTCCCACACAAATATGCACACTTAGACACACACAGATATGCATACCCCACACACACACACACACACAATGTTGAGAGCACTGATGAATGAGCATCCCTGATGAATCCCTCCTCATTCCCTGGGTGAGGGTGATGCTGTCACTGCTCAGTCCTTCACCTGCTGTAGCTCTCTGAAACCATCTCAGTGTTCCCTAGGTTCTGCACCATGATGATATTGATGATATTGATGATATTGAAAGTCCTGGATAAAGAGGCAGAAGTGATCCAGATAATGAACAAAAAGCAGAAAGGAGTTGAGCCAGGACTTCAGCAAAGTAGATAAGATGGGATTAACTATGCCTGGGTGCTACCAGGAGATTCCTGGGGAAAGGAAATATGGGAGCTGGGAATCCAGGGAGGAAGATAGGCCACGCACGGCCCAGGCCTTCTCTGAATAGCCGGGAAACAAGAAAGATGGGGTGGAAATGCTCTAGACTTGGTTGCCATGCAATATAATGAAGTTTCAGCGCATCCTGGGGCCAGTGAGCTGATAAAAGGCCATACTGTCCTCCAGGAAAAGGTCTTCATCACCCTTAGCCTCCCCATTGGAGAAAAGAGGCTGCAGAAGCAGAGGTCCTGTGCTGAGGGTGATAGGGATTCTTAGGTCCAGAAACCAGGGCCCTCTCAGTGCCAAGGGTACAATTCCAAACAGGAGACTTATGGGACACAGGCTGTGACCACCACAGAAGGAGAGAGAAAGAGCTGTGTGCAGAGATGGAGGGTGGAATTGCTTGAAGACACCATTAGATGAAAGAGTACAGATCAAAGTTCGGCAAGAAGAATGTAAAAAGGGCTTGGACATTATGAATTAAAACTTCTTTAAAGTTTCTTAAATGGCATAAAAGTTGTAGATTGGGAATTCCTTCTTACTGTTTTTGGCTACTTGGATTATCTTCCTCCAATGTGGTTTATGGTTGATTTCAAACTAATTCTGATATTCAACAAATGATTTAATACAATATGATGCCTTTGAAGCAATAGACATGATCCCAGGTGTTTTTATTATTATTTTTATTTTATGTATGTGAGTGCTTGCCTGCACATATATAAACATACCATGTGGGTTCCTGGTGTCTTGGGAGACCAGAAGAGAGGACTGGATTTCCTGGGTGTGGAGTGACAGATGGTTGTGGTCTGCCATGTCGGGTGCTGGGAACTAAACCCAGGGACTTCTCTGCAAGAATAGCAAGTGATCTTTACTACTGACTCAACTCTCAGGCCCCTGCTGCTGTTGTTTTAAATGTCATGTGCACCCATATGTATTCATGTGTGTTTGGTGAGGGGAAGGTTAGTATGTGCATGTGGAGGTCCCAGGACAAACTTGTGTGCCCCTCAGGAATACGCTAAACTCTGAGTCAGGGTTTCTCATTGGCCTGGATCCCACCAAACAGGCTACACTGGCTGTAAGCCCCAGGTCTGCTTATCTCCATCTCCCCAGCATTTGGAGTACATGTGTGTACCATACTCAGCACTTTTACAGGGGCTCTGGGAACTGAACTCTGATATTTATACTTGCAAGACAAGCATGTTACCTGAGCCACTTCGCCAGCCTCTGCATATTTTGTCACTAGTAACTCATCTCAACTCCATCACAAACCAACAGTATGGATCTAATTACTACACCCCAATTTTACAGAGAAGACAATGTGGGCTCAGGGAAGGGAATGTGCCACAAGCCACAGCCAGGAAATGGCAGCGATGGGATTTGAACTCTGAAACGTGTACTTCTATGTGATATTCCACTCCATTCTGGTTCCTACTGGCTGTCCTTCTTCCCTGCATTATGCCTTATCTCAGCCCACCAGCCCTGCCCTATGTAGCCACTCTAGACCTGACCTCAGGTGTCCTGCAGGCAGTCTAGGGGTGGAAGAGCCCTAGAGTTGGACATGGGCCAGTCTGATTGAGACAAATCTGTGGAATCTACCTTTGGTTCAGCTTCCAAAGGGTTGCAGCTCATATCCCCAGCCTCTGCTCTTGCTTAGCTTATGACTCATGTTCAAACAGGGCTGTGGTGCAGTGTGTGTGTGTGCAACAGAGACACCTCACAGGAAGCAGGGCACAGATCTGCATGGCCATCTGTATCAGGTCCCACAACACTCTGAAGATCTGACCACTGCCCTATGTAATTCCCTCATGGCTTCTTTTCTAGGCATAGGGGGAAAACCCTCGCTCTTTTGCTTGTACATAGAAACTTCATTTGCTTCTCTCAAAGGTTGAACTCAACTCCACACCTCTGAGGGGTTTAGATAGAGTTAGTATTTTACAGGCACTTGGCAAAGTGTTCATTGGAACAAAGATACTTGCAGGGTTAGACTAAAATGGGCTACTCATGATTCCTTTTGTGCCAGAACACTAAATCTAATTTCTTGGGAACTGAGAGGCCAAATAGATGATTCTGATAGCAATTCATTTGGACATCTGGATGTTCAACACTCTCCTGACCCTTGAAGACCCTCACTGGGGCTCTTTCTAGGAGACCATTAGGTGTGCAGGGGAGTGTTTTCCTAGGCAGAGAGTACACTGTGCAGTACCCCACATCTACCTAGATTAGAGCTTACAGCTTGGCAGTATACCCCTGGGTATAGAAGTAAAGAGAATGGCTCATGGAGGGCGGAACTATGAGGGTGAACGGAGAAGGAGCACAGGTTGCCACTCAGCTTTCCTGGCGCGATGCCCACAGGAGGCCTTCTGCTATGCTGCCAGTGCTACAGGTCCGCTGAGCTCTAACTGCACGGGGTCCAGGAGCATCACCGAAGTGGGCTCAGGGGCCTCCAAGTCACACCTGCACACACTGCCGCCCTCAGCAATGAAGCTGGCGTCTGGACTCTGCCTGAGAAAATTGATTTCGATTTCCTCTTGTTCCTGTGGGGCTCGGCTGTTGTGACAGGAAGCTGAAACCTAATAAAGACAGCACTGGAGCCGCTCGGGCCCTGAGCCCACTTGAGTGCTGCATTAGGAAGGAGAAGGAACAAGGAAGAAGGAGGAGGAAGGGGAGGGGGAGGAGGAGGAGAAGGAGAAACTAGCTTATTTCTTTGAATAACTGGCATGGCTTGTAGAATTCACACACACACACACACACACACACACACACACGTGCGGCTGGAGAGGCAGAGGAGAGGGTGTGTTTCCCTAGTGCTTCCTCAGCAGTTAGGCCTCTGAGATAGCTTTCAAAGGAGACCATCTTCAGGACAAATGACTGATATGGTCATATAGGCATCGTGCTTGTGACTTACTGTATGGCCGCTGGTATCTTGAATAACTTAGGGATTTATCTATGTATATCTTTATTATTTACTTATTTTTGAGACAGTGTCTCATGTAGCCCATGCTGGCCTTGAACCCCTCATCTTTTTCCTCTCACCAGACAAGGGCTGGGATTGTAAGCATGTGCTACCACTCTCTGAAAATTAAGGGTGTTTTGTTTTGTTTTGTTTTGTTTTGTTTTGTTTTGAAATAACTGTTTCATAACTGAAGCCTGAGGAACCCGGTAACATGACCAAGGTTTCTCTACCATCCCTCCCAACACCTGGTAGCACCCAGGCCCTGCCTAAGCTCCCTCACCCCCCGTAAACACCATCACCCTCCAGATCTGGCAGACATCTGGTGGAAGAACAAGAAGGTTAGGTTTGGATGAATAGCCCTTGAAATTTATTAAGGCTAGGCACAGAGGCAGCCACCCCATCCTAGGCTAGCAATACTACAGTGCACTTGAGGTAGGTGCCGTCTGACCACCTCTGATCCATATACTAAGAATGCCTATTGTAAGAACTTTAGGGTCTCTACAGTCACCCACACATGTCTTGATTGAGTTCTATATGGTGATTCAACACCCAGTGAACCGAACACATTTCCCTATGCCAAGTGACCTCATAGCATGGCCTGGGCTCTTATGAGTGTCTGTGATTGACTTAAGAACCTCATATCTTAACAGATTAAAAAGCATCAGGTTGGAAGAGAAAGAGGGGTGTGTGCAGAGACAGAGATGGGGAGGGGGAGAGGGAGAGGGAGAGGGAGAGGGAGAGGGAGAGGGAGAGGGAGAGGGAGAGGGAGAGGGAGAGGAGAACAAACCAAGGGGAAGCATGCTACAGTTTTTAATCAGTATTTTTCCTTTTTTTTTAATTTATTATGAACCTCAAATTTTTCTTTTGGAGCAGGCTCTGAAAGTATGAAGCCTCACTTATGATCCCTCCACAGGCAGCAGTGTATATTTTGATGGCTTTGTAACTGAGCAGAGCCAGGGCCCATGAAGACAAGGACTTCTAGGGCTGCAGTGAGGTGCTCCAGGGTCCCATCTGCAGCCTCAGACCCCAGCATCTCCCCTTGCCTTGTGGGCTCCATAGGACATGGACACTGCAGATTCCACCAGCCTGGCTCACTCCTGCCTTGTTCCCATCTCTGCTTGGCTGACTTTCTACCTCTACACCATGATAAGGGTGGCCTTTGATGCTCTGGGTCTCACTTTCTCTTCTTTCATCTGGCCATTCAGTTTTAGTCTGTCTCCCTGCCAACTATGCAGACACATAATACTGAGAATAAGCTCACCAAAATGTGTTTGGCTGGATATTCTGTGATTCCTGATCTGAAAGCTAGTTAATCTCTCTTACTTTAGCATCCAAAACATCTCACAGTACATCTCACAGACAATAAGCATATCACTCCTTGGCTAAATCCTTCATGACCTTTTATGGTACTTGCATGCACTCATGCACTCATGGACACACACACACACACACATACACACACACACACACACACACAAGAACAGGGATGGAGGAGACTCCCTTTCCTTGGCCCAGTGACTTCTATCATTCTCCATTGCTCATCCCCCTTGCTGTAAAGGTCATCGCACTTTACACTGCTCTTGAAGCCCTTCTTTCTGTTGTTATTAACTGGACTATTCATGAGCTAATTTTACTTTTCTCATATAGAATATGAGCTGCACAAGGTGGGGACTGGGTTAGAATGAGTAATACCGTATCCCTCCCCCTCCTTGCTGATGTATGACAAGACATTTTGGAAATAGCTGTTGGGTAGATGAGTAGACTACCATTTACCGAGTGCTGGGGTTCCTCCCAGTTGCCTTGTCTCATTTAATCCCCAGAATAGCCTTTTCACTGTTATTTACACTCCATAGAAACCAAAAATATCAAAGGTCATGTTATAGACACAAAACTATTCTGCAACCCAGCTGGACAGGACCTTCCACTAAACATACCCACACTTGCTGGCTTCAGCCTTGACTCGGATACTGCCTCCTGCTAAAATGTCCTTTCTCTATTACCCACTGAAATCCCAGTCACCTTGACATTAGCTCTTACTGTCTTTTCACTTGGCCTTAAATGCATGCACTAAGTCATAGCATGGGATTCCGAGACTGGAGAGATTGGAATTTTAACTGCTCATCCATTTCCAAGCTATACAACCCTGCCCAAGTTACTGGAGCTGACTTTGATAGTGAGCACACACTTTATGAGGTTTAATATGAAGCCTGAGTAGATACAAGGGCTAACATAAACGTTTCCTCCTCTCCTCTTCTTTTTGTCCTCTCCCTTTCTTTCTCCTTCAGATCTGACCTGCTTTCTATTCCATGTCTATAAACTTAGCATGACCTATCAAACTCACCCAGGCCAACTTAAGAACTCACAGTACTGCCTAACAACATCAATTTCAGGGCCATTTTACATCTCATTCTATGGCAACAGAACCAGTTATCAACCCATTGCTAGAACATTCCATGATGATCATCTATACACATTCTTCCTGAGTATTTGTCCTCTAGCATCTGAAATGACACACTGCATTTCCTTTATATCCTTTATATCCTGACCTCAGATCTTGTAGTTCACTTGCAAACGTTTGTAAGAGAAGCAGACCTTGACTGTCTAGACTGCATGGTAAAAATTGAGTATGAAGTTGCACAGAAGCATCTAATCTTTTTAACTGTGAAAAAAATCTGGAAGCTTCTTTCCCAATGTTAGTAGTGGTCTTATGGTGTTATGCTTCATTTAACGGAATAGTGGTTCTCCTATGGGAATGGTGGGAAAGGGGTGGGCATGTACTATGTTTGACCATTTCTATCTGCTGTCATCCTTCCAAGGCTAACATAGTTGGTAGATGGCATTGGCAGCACTTTAGCTCCACTGAGTGGGTCAAGAGCAGCTTTGAAGAGCTAGTGATTTGCTTCTTGTATCTTTAGGAAAAATATAAAGATAGTATGATGCCTGCCATTTCAGTAGTCAGGAGGCCGAGGCAGGAGAACTTCAACTTTGAGGCTAGCCTGAGCTACCCAGCAAGACTGTCTCAAAAACATTTCTTCAAAAAACTATTATCACTAGCTGTGACACTTTGAATGACAATGTCCCTCATAAGCTCATGTGTACATGTGTATGTATGTGCATGTGTATGTATGTATGCATGTATGTATGTATTTTTGTAATGCTTGGTCTGCAGTTGATAGAACTGTTTGGGAAGGATTGGGGATATGGCCTTACTAGAGGAGGTGTATCACTGAGGATGGGCTCTGAGGTTTAAAAATCTCTTGCTATTTCCCGTCAGCCCTCTACCTTCTCTCTCGACTTCATTGTTGCTGTCTCAACATTTAAGCTCTTCACTGCTGCTCTGGTGCCATGACTGGCCACCTGCTGTCATGCTCCCCACCATGATGGCCATGGACTCACTCCCTGCAACTATGAGCCAGACCACTATATACTCTTTCTTCTATGATTGGCCTTGGTCCTCCTGACTATGACACTATGCACTCTTTAAGAGAATGGTAAAGGGCAATCATAATGTTCTAATTACCCAGGCAGAGCCTGGAGGAACTCTTTGAAATAACAAAAGGTGTTTTGTCTCTGGACAAAGGGATCAGGGCCAGGAAGAGTTCTTTGATAGATTCCAAGTAGACCCAGGACTAAACAAAACATTCCACACAGGGCAGGTGATGAAACAAACTCAGCAGAGAAGCTGGCTGCAGTGATCCTTCTTCAAGGGATTGATATGAGTAGCCATTATGAAAAGGAATTAAGGGGGGGAAGAGTTGTCAGGGCCGCTAGAACCTGCTGTGTAGTTTCTGTTGATCTCCAAAGCACTTAGCATGTAGAAAGCGGTGTTTTGTTTTTTAGTTTGTTTGTTTTAGTATGTGGAGTCTTTTCTTAGAAAGTGCAATCAGCTTTGCAATAATCTCCTCATCCTGGGCTCAGCATGGATACCCACTCCGGAGCACAGACCACAAGGAGAGTGCAGGGAAGTCCTGTGGGAGAAAGTGGGCAGAGAACCCAAGCATCTACTCAGAGGCACCCTGAACCCAGACTTGATTTCTATAACCCCACTGCCACATTGACACCCACTCCCACCCAACGCCGGACTCTTGAGTGGGGAGAGATATTTCACAACGTACTTAATTATTTAATTGTGTCTTATCTATGGTGAGAATGACTGAACTGGTTTTCTTCCATGATGGCAAGCTCTTGGAAGGTCCAGGATTGACAGGGATTTGAATGGGAAAGAGTCTCAAGGAGAGACTGGCCATGTGGAAAAGAGGGTCAGAACCAATGGGTGCAGAGGGGATGTGCTAGGAATACAGAGGGAAAGGAACAAGGCTACTGAATCTTGCTTTTCATAGTTTATATCAGTCCTCTAGAACCAGCGCTGCCAGCTTCCTTACCCAAAGCTTCTCTCCTTTACCACCCCTGTCCTGTTCTTTTCTCTAGCTTCAATGCCTTCCTACCAAGTGTGGGAGCCTTTCCTAACCTCTGAGAATGGAGACTCTCATAAAACATGAAGTAACCTGGCCTTGTGATGCAGGCCTATAATGCAGGCTACCAGAAAGGCAGTTGTAGGAGGATTGTAAATCAGAAGCCAACCTGGGCTACAAAACCAATCCAAGAACCTGGGCAGCTTAGAAAGATCCTTTCTCAAAAAACAAGAAGAATAAAGAGTGCTAGTGATACCTCAGTGGGAGAGTTTCCCAGCATGCACAAGGCTAAAAAAGAAAGGACTTGATGATGATTCAAATGATGATGACAACACTGACCACTGTAACCCTGAATCTCTGCATCCAGAACACCTGTACTATACTGGGAGAGATACTGACAACATTTGTTGCAAGATTCTGCCATCATAGACAGGGAGGCTGGGAGGCTTAGACTCCTATGGACTCAAGCAACAGCCTCCAGTTGAGAGCTAAGATGAAGGTTAATGACTCTGCCAAGAGGAACAGAGTGGTTCAGCTTCTCAGACCCCTGGGACATGTATACAATTTGCTGTGTGGATTTTCGGAACTCTTTCAGATCCAAGGGAAGAAGAGTGGGATTCTCAGAATAACAGGGCTTAGCAGCAGAGAAAGCACGGAGGATAACTGGCTATCTGTTTTTATCCTTACAATGCTGTGGCTTGGCAAGCTAGTCTTCTGAGTTTAGAAGGAAGAGTGGGCTTTGTGGAATCTTGAAACTTCCACTCGTTACTGTTTTTGTACAAAGATAATTTTTTCCAAGAAAGCTGTCAGAACACTCTAAGTAAAGTCTCCAAGGGGAAAAGCAATGTTTTCTTTTGACCCAAAACTTCACACAACATTCGGCAACTCCTTGGTCCTCTGTGACACTCTCTTAGTAAGGCACAGAGAAGAATTAACTCATGGAGCACATGTAAAAACAGTCAGCTATTTAGTTACCATGAAGTCCCAATGCTGCTCAGAAGGCATTGGTGGCCAGGTCACAGGCCATCAACGCAGATGACATACAGCTAACTCACTGTTGCTTCTTTGACCTCAGTTCTGGAAATTGTTTGATAAACAAAGCACTTCTCTCTAGCCGCTTCCCACTCACCAAGAAGGAAGTGGCTGGTTGCTGGGTCTCTGTTGCTAATGTAGCCTGGGGCTCTCACTGTCTAATTAGACAGCATCCATTTCAACAAAAACTTTACACTACAGTTTGAAAATAGGGAACAAAAAGAATAGTTTCAGTCGTAGAAGCCTTTTCTCTGCCTGCCTTCTGGGACTCCCACAACACAAATGATCTGTGAGGAGGTTAACACAACCCTAGTTTTTCAGGATTCTCTCCTCCTTTGGAGAGAAATTTCTTGCCTTACTCTAGGCAGAATGTGTTCCCTTACATCTGCCTTCCCATGAAAGGTAGAGAAGAAACCAAGTATGAAAGAATGAACTGGCTGGAGATGGCCATCATTGGTCCCTCCAACATTCCAGTCTTCAACCAATACTTCTACTCAGTGTTTCTGCTTCTTGTCTCTCCTATCTTCTGTACTTCCAGAACATTTGATCCACTTGCAGAAAGTAGTCATGTCAAAGGATATCTCTCTGGGGAGGCTTTGGGCATGATCTCCATTAACCTCCCCCAAACCAGTATGAACTTTAACAAGAAAGTAGTATTGGAAAAGGATAACTGGCACATTACCATTGAGATGTAAATAGCAGTCCTGTTACATGCTCATCTTTTTATTGATGTGCTAGAGTTACTATAAAACAAGGCAAGATTGGGTCCATATAAATGCTCCTTCATAACAAGACTCTGACCAGTTTCCAACCAGATGCCTAGCCTCTAAGCAAGTGCCATTCCTGTGTAACAAATTCACCTTTCCTCTGTATAGAGCTTCCCAAGGGAGAAGGGAATATTATGTTCTATTTGCTTAAAGTCTTTTTTTTCTTGCTAAAGAAAAGCAGTCTTTTGTTGATCATTCATTGTAGTTTCACTTCTGTTGCTTCGATAAAATACCCTGCCTAAAAGAATCTCAGGTGAGAGAAGGTGTATTTAGCTCACAATCCCAGGTTACCATCCATCTTTGTTGGAAAACCAAGGCAGGAGGCTCAAAAAGTGATTCATATCCCATCTACAATCAAGAGCAGAGAGAATAAAGGCACAAATGCTCGCTTGCTTGCTTACTTGTTGTGCTCAGTTCAGCCTATCCACTCCTGTACAGTTCAGGGCCCCCTGCTGAGGGAATGGTGTCACCCACAGTGGGCAGGATCTTCCCCACATCAATTAGCTTAATTAAGACAGTTCCCCACAGTCATGTCCACAGGTCAACTAATGTAGATGTAGACAGTCAAGTGGACAGGTAAAGTTAACCATCTCATGATTCTAGTGGCATTTCTGCAGACAAGCAGAATAGTTTACCTGGCCTGTATCTTTTCTATGCACTTATCACACCTACCAAATATGTATAAGAAGATATAGCACAGTTTCACGTGGTTTTAAATTTTATTTATATGGGATCAAAATGCAAATGCTGTGCCCAAACTAGGTCCATGGTCAGAATTAAGATTTATTCAGGTCAGTGTACTTTATTACCTTTCCTTGCTGTAGACTGCTCCAATGTGGTCCATCTCCTCTCTCTGAGTTCATAGTGCTGACTCGTTCCAATTAACTTGACTATTTGACTTGACTATTACACATTTCTCCAAAGTGTAATGCAAGAGACTCCTTTGCCAGCCAAGTTACAATGCCATGAGCTGCGTTTACTTTCTTGCCTCAGGTAACTAACAGTAGGAGAAAAACAGTAAAAGACAGTGGTTTCTAACATAAAGAATCAGATCATGTGAGATAGTCTTCCTAGAGAGATGGGAGACCAGTCAGATGAACTCAGAGATGGCATCAGTTTTCTTCCTTGCCATAGTGTAGAAATCCAGGCAGGGAGCTAAGAGGCTGAGGAAAAACGGTCTTAGAGTTCATTTACCACATTGCAAAAAAGGAGGGAGGAAAGAAGGGAGAGAGAACAAAGAGAAACAAGAGAGGCAGAGACAATGAGACACGTAGAGATAGAGATAGTGGAGAGAGGAGAGATGTGGAGAGCTATAGATGGAGTGTTTCAGAGGGTCCTACCTTACAATCCAGCAGAGATCTGATGTCTCATACATGGATCTAAAGGACTGTACTATGTATTAGGGGAAGGTGCCCACGAATCAGACAGAGATCTGGCAGACTAGGAAGCCTCACGACCCAGGGTGCATTGCGTCAAATATTCAGAGACCTGCTTCAGTGGTAAGAAAAACTTGCTTTAACTTAAATGCTGTTTACACCCATCTGGTGATTCATAAAAGCACAACCAGAAAGTGTCAATCGATGTCCAAATAGCTTAACTGCATCCTAGAAAGAAGAATTGAGAATATTTATCAGGGCAGAAAAATATCCAGCACCAGGCAAGGTAAAACTTTTAGTATCTGGCTTTTGATTATATACTTTCAAGAAGGATGAAAAATCTCAACAATATGGAGAGATAAGTTGAAATTGGACCAGAATGAACATAGATGTTAGAGTTAGGGGACAAACATGTTATGCATTATTAATAAATTATAGTTTATTAATTTTAATTAGTTTGTTTATTAATAAAACACAGTTAAACAGTATTATAAATATATCCCACATGATTAAAAGGTGAAGAAGCAAGGCTATAGAGATCATTAAATGTCCTAAGGAAAAACGTGGAAGATAGTGTTTAAGAGTCACTTAAATCTGTACTCAAGAAAACTACATTATCATTATTTTAGAAGAAAAATGTATTGCATAGGGCTAATAGAAAATTAGACATTAAAGAAGAAAAGATTAGTGTGCTTGAAGACTAGCAATAAAAAAGTGTGCAAGCTGAGCCTGCTGAGGCAGACCTATAATCTGAGCAGCTGAGGTCTACCCAAGCCACAAAGAAAGGCCCTGTCTCAAAAGGAAAAGAGGCAAGAGAGAGCTGGGGAAACAGCACAGTGGTAGAGAATTTTCCTAAGTGGGCACCAGGCTATACACTCAATCCCCAGTATAGAAGAGGGTCGGAGAGAACGCTCAGAGGGTAGAGCCCTTGCTCTTCAGGATTAACGTTCTGAGTTCAATACCCAGAACTCATGTAAAATCCAGATGTGGGTACATGTGTTTGTAATCCCAGCATTCCTAAGGCAGGATAGGGGGAAGAGACTAGAGAATCACCCAGGCTTGTGGCCCAGATAGCGAGGAGTGAGCTGCAGCATGATAGAAACACTGCTTTGACAAGGTGGAGAGAGTCAACTCCTCCTCTGTTGTCTTCTGACTTCCATATGCATTTGTAGTGCATGCGTGCACACACACACATACTCACTCACACACTAAATAAATAAATAAATAAATAAATAAATAAATTTAAAAAGAAAGAGACAGAAGAAAGGAGGGAAGGAAGGAAGAAAAGAAAGACAGAAATAGAGACAGAGGGAAAGGATCTAAAATAAGAGCAAAAGAGGAGATAAGGTTGAAGAATTTGAGACCTGCATCTGAGCAGCACAGAACACTAATTCACATGGAAATGAAAACACTGAAGGAGAACATGAGGCCAAGGAGCTACTCAAAGAGATAATGAACAAAAAAAAATTCCCAAACTTGATTAAACGTGTAAACTACATATTTATAAACTCAGAGAGCCTCAGGCACCGGAAAGGAAAGCACTTAAACCGAGGATCTTCATCAAATTGTTCAAGAGCAAACTGAGAAGTCAGCCATGTAGTCAGTGCCTGTGTGGAGAGGAACAGAGAATAGCATGGCATTAGGTCTCCAGTTGAAACCTGCAGGTAAAGACCCTGGAGGAAAGCCTTTAAAGAACTAGAGAAAAATCATTTTTAATATGAAGGCTAAATAAAAATATCTTCAGGCATTCAAAGACATTTTTAAAAATCTACCAACAACAGATATACACAGAACATCGAAGGGTATGTCCTGGGAGATAGACCAGTGATTCCAGATGAAAATATCTACCAATGGGGCAAAGAACTCCAGGAACAGCCCATTGTCATGTAAGACTCCTGAAGTTACTTAGTGTCTGTAAAAGACACCTGGCTGGGACTGGATGGTGGCTTGGCAGTTAAGAGTGCTTGTGGCTCTTGCAGGAGACCCAGGTATGGTTCCCAGCACCCACATCAGGCAGCTCACAGCCATTACCAATTCTACTTCCAGGAGATCTGATGCCCTCTTCTGGCCTCCAAGGGCACCTGCACACATATGGTACACAAACTCACACAGGAACACACATTTACAGATATATAAAAACTATTTTTGAAAAGGAAGACTGTTTATAAAAATTATCATTATGTAGCATAAAGATTATAATATATACAAAGGTAAAATATTTGATAATATGGCACAGAATCCAGGGGGAAGAAGAAGCTGAGGGTAGCTTCCAGATGATTCTTATAGTGTGTGCACATTGGCATACTATCACTTGGGGATATTTTGAAAAACTTAAATGTTTACTATAACTACTAAAAGGATGACAAAATGAAGAATGTAAAGTTTTATTGACTAGACAGTCAATAGAAAGGAAAATACAAAATAAAAATGAAACAGAGAGAGAGTGTTAAAGGAAGAAATAGAGAGGAAAAACGGAACATACGGGACAGAAGAAAACAAACAGCAAGATGTTAGATTTACAGCTTCTCACAGCAATAATGACATTAAATAACTGGCACACTCCAATTAAAAGGCAGAGATAGTCAAATCAGATTTTTAAAAAAGTAAAACCCAGCAATATGCTGTCTACAAGAAAAATAGGTTAAAAATAAAATGATGGAAAAGATATTTTTATGAACAGTAATCAAAGACAGATGGAAGGCGATATTAATATCAAAGTTGATTTCTCTTCAGAGAATATTAACAGGGTAAAGAATGTCACTCTGTGAGTGGAAATGGGTCAATTCATTTTGAAGACATAATCTTAAACATTTATGCACCTAATAATAACAAATTTAAAATACACGAATCAAAACCTGAGAAATTATAATTAAATCTATAATTATAATGCAAAATTTCAATTTCAATGCCTGTCTTCCCAACTTGAACTTCTTCTTGGTAACTGGTGCCATAGATGGGAAATCTACGGTGATATGGAAAAGTGAAACAATTCAGTTGTCCTCTGCCACCATCAGGATTAGTTCTAGGACACACCCCACTAATACCTAAATCCACAGGTACTCTATCCCTGACATAAGATGGAGCTGATTTCATATAATATATACATACCTTCTTTTACATTTTAACTTATCCCCAGATTACTTCCTGATACAATGGTAACTCCTAGAAAACAGTCACCATAAGGTATTATGTAGAGAACAATGACAAGATAAAAGTCTGCACTTGTTTAGTCCAGATGTAGGTTTGTTTTTTTAATTCAATCCACAAACATGAAGGACTAGTTTCTGCTATGATTCACTCTGACTGATATTTACCTAGCCGGCAGCAGTAGATGGCACATCCTTTCAGGCAGGTGGACATTTCTAAAGATAGGTTATATACCAGACCATGGGCTAAGTCTCCATAACAGTTTGACATCATTCATTCTTAGGAAAGGACAAGGTCAAATTAGAGTGGAGCTCTGTATTGGTTTATTGTCAGTATGACCAGGACACCTGAAAGAAACTCCCTATGGAAGGAGAGTTCCATAGAGCTCATAGTTTCTGAAGGGTTCATTTCATCAGGGCAGGGTGAGACTTTTAGGGAGAATGCTCTAATCTTGAGTTTGGATGCACTACATGTATGAACACATGCACACCCACAAACACACACTTATACTCACATAAACTCACACTCACATACATACACACAAAAATAATTGTAACAAATTACCATTTATCATGAAAGTTCCCTGAAGGAACTTTCTATTTAATCTATTTGTCTGCTGCAGATGCTTCAGTGTGTAGAGCAGTCTTTGGTGCACTGCACAAACTCAAGATATTTACAGATAGAGTGAATTCTCTCTTCCCTTTCCTGGGACTTCCTTACCATGTTCCACATTCTCGTGGTTTAAAGAACCAAAATGTATTGTTCCATGGTCTGCAGGCTACAATTCAAGGATCAAGGAGTTATCTAATCTTTGCCTCCTCTGGAGCCCTTAATGGAGAACACTTCTTTCTGGAGTCTCTGGTGGGGAACATATTTTTCTTGGATTTCTGGTGGAGAGCACCTCTTTGGCTCTTGATCCCTTGGTAGCCTAGGCCTTCATTGAGTCACAGAAGCACAACTCCAGGCCCTGCATCCACGTGTGCAAAGCTACCACCAGACCTGTGACTTCACAGGTCACTTTCCAGTCTCTTTCTCCTCCTTTCTTCTAAAAACAACAGTCATACTGCACTTGGGGCCTATCCTCCTCCAGTGTGACCACAGAAGAAGCTAATAAGTCTGCAATAACCCTAGTATCAATTAAATTTCCATTTCTGGCCAGGTGCTGCAATTAGTACTTAGACATATTTTTGAGGGTCCCAGTTTGCCCTGTAACTGTGATATAATTTCTTTATAAAAATTATTTTCTCCCATGCTCATGGATTAGCAGGATCAATATAGTAAAAATGGCTAGCTTCCCAAAAGCAATCTACAGATTCAAGAAAATCCCCATCAAAATTCCAACTCAACTCTTCAACGAATTAGAAAGGGAAATTTGTAAATTCATCTGGAATAACAAAAAAAACCTAGGATAGCAAAAACTCTTCTCAAGGATAAAAGAACCTCTGGGGGAATCACCATGCCTGACCTAAAGCTGTACTACAGAACAATTGTGATAAAAACTGCATGGTATTGGTATAGCGACAAGACAAGTAGACCAATGGAATAGAATTGAAGACCCAGAAATGAACCCACACAGCTATGGTCACTTGATCTTCAACAGGGAGCTAAAACCGTCCAGTGGAAAAAAGACAGCATTTTCAACAAATGGTGCTGGCACAACTGGTGGTTATCATGTAGAAGAATGCGAATTGATCCATTCTTAGCTCCTTGTGCTAAGCTCAAATCTAAGTGGGGAAAATTCCTGAATAGAACAGCAATGGCTTGTGCTGTAAGATCAAGAATCGACAAATGGGACCTCATAAAATTGCAAAGCTTCTGTAAGGCAAATGACACTGTCAATAAGACAAAAAGGTCACCAACAGATTGGGAAAGTATCTTTACCTATCCTAAATCAGATAGGGGACTAATATCCAATATATATAAAGAACTCAAGAAGGTGGACTCCAGAAAATCAAACAACCCCATTAAAAATGGGGCTCAGAGCGAAACAAAGAATTCTCAGCTGAGGAATACCGAATGGCTGAGAAGCACCTGAAAAAATGTTCAGCATCCTTAATCATCAGGGAAATGCAAATCAAAACAACCCTGAGATTCCACCTCACACCAGTCAGAATGGCTAAGATCAAAAATTCAGGTGACAACAGATGCTGGTGAGGATGTGGAGAAAGAGGAACACTCCTCCATTGTTGGTGGGATTGTAAGCTTGTACAACCACTCTGGAAATCAGTCTGGCGGTCCCTCAGAAAATTGGACATAGTACTACCGCTAGATCCAGCAATACCTCTCCTGGGCATACACCCAGAAGATGTTCCAACTGGTAATAAGGACACAGGCTCCACTATGTTCATAGCAGCCTTATTTATAATAGCCAGAAGCTGGAAAGAACCCAGATGCCCCTCAACAGAGGAATGGATACAGAAAAATGTGGTACATTTACACAATGGAGTACTACTCAGATATTAAAAAGAATGAATTTATGAAATTCCTAGGCAAAAGATTGGACCTGGACAGTATCATCCTGAGTGAGGTAACCCAATCACAAAAGAACTCACATGATATGTACTCACTGATAAGGGGATATTAGCCTAGAAACGTAGAATACCCAAGTTACAAGTTGCAAAACACATGAAACTCAAGAATGAAGACTAAAGTGTGGTCACTTTGCCCCTTCTTAGAATTGGGAACAAAACACTCATGGAAGGAGTTACAGAGACAAAGTTTGGAGATGAGACGAAATGATGGACCATCTAGAGACTGCTGCACCCGGGTATCCATCCCATAATCAGCCTCCAAATGCAGACACCATCGCATACACCAGCAAGATTTTGCTGAAAGGACCCTGATATAGCTGTCTCTTGTGAGGCTATGCCAGTGCCTGGCAAACACAGAAGTGGATGCTCACAGTCAGCTATTGGATGGAACACAGGGCCCCCAATGGAGGAGCTAGAGAAAGTACCCAAGGAGATAAAGGGGTCTGCAACCCTATAGGTGGAACAATATGAACTAACCAGTACCCCCAGGGCTCGTGTCTCTAGCTGCATATGTAGCAGAAGATGGCCTAGTCAGCCATCATTGGGAAAAGAGGCCCCTTGGTCTTGCAAACTTTATATGCCCCAGTACAGGGGAACACCAGGGCCAAGAAGTGGGAGTGGGTGGGTAGGAGAGCAGGGGTCGGGGGTGTGGAGGGTATAGGGGTCTTTCGGGATAGCATTTGAAATGTAAATGAAGAAAATACCGAATTAAAAAATATTTTTAAAAAATTATTTTCTTTTTGTCCTTCAGTATCAATTATAAACATCTCTTTGTAACTCATATCTGTTTTTTGTTAAGTTTAATTCTAGGTAGCTCTTTACCATAGTTGCATTTACTGTGAAAATATTCAGATTGTTTTCTCTGCTACCTTAAAAAACTAGTTGTTATTATGAACCGGAACTATACTGGTTTCTGTATACTCATCTTTTATTTTAAAAACATGCTGAGCTCTCTTCACAGCTTAAAAATTTATTTTCTGATGTATGGAAAACTGTATTTTTTTTAATTTTTAATATTTTTATTACATATTTTCCTCAATTACATTTCCAATGCTATCCCAAAAGTCCCCCATAGCGCCCCCCACTTCCCTACCCACCCATTCCCACTCTTTTGGCCCTGGCATTCCCCTATATTGGGGCATATAAAGTTTGCAAGTCCAATGGGCCTCTCTTTCCATTGATGGCCGACTAGGTCATCTTTCGATACATATGCAGCTAGAGACAAGAGCTCCGTGGTTCTGGTTAGTACATCATGTTGTTCCAACAATAGGGTTGCAGATCCCTTTAGCTCCTTGGGTACTTTCTCTAGCTTCTCCATTGGGAGCCCTGTGATACATCCAATAGCTGACTGTGAACATCCACTCCTGTGTTTGCTAGGCCCCGGCATCGTCTCACAAGAGACAGCTATATTTGGGTCCTTTCAGCAAAATCTTGCTAGTGTATGCAATGGTGTCAGCGTTTAGAAGCTGATTATGGGATGGATCCCTGGATACAGCAGTCTCTAAATGGTCCATCCTTTCATCACAGTTACGAACTTTGTCTCTGTAACTCCTTCCCTGGGTGTTTTGTTCCCAATTCTAAGAAGGGGCACAGTGTCCACACTTTGGTCTTCATTCTTCTTGAGTTTCATGCGTTTAGCAAATTGTATCTTATATCTTGGGTATCCTAAGTTTTGGGCTAATATCCACTTATCAGTGAATACATATTGTGTGAGTTCTTTTGTGATTGTGTTACTTCACTCAAGATGATGCCCTCCAGGTCCATCCATTTGGCTAGGAATTTCATAAATTCATTCTTTTTAATAGCTGAGTAGTACTCCATTGTGTAAATGTACCATAATTTCTGTATCCATTCCTCTGTTGAGGGACATCTGGGTTCTTTCCAGCTTCTGGCTATTATAAATAGGGCTGCTATGAACATAGTGGAGCATGTGTCCTTTTTACCGGTTGGGACATCTTCTGGATATATGCCCAGGAGAGGTATTGCTGGATCCTCCGGAGACAAATAGACCAATGGAATAGAATTGAAGACCCAGAAATGAACCCACACACCTACGGTCACTTGATCTTCGACAAGGGAGCTAAAAATATCCAGTGGAAGAAAGACAGCATTTTCAACAAATGGTGCTGGCACAACTGGTTGTTAACATGTAGAAGAATGCGAATCGATCAATTCCTATCTCCTTGTACTAAGGTCAAGTCTAAGTGGATCAAGGAACTTCACATAAAACCAGAGACACTGAAACTTATAGAGGAGAAAGTGGGGAAAAGCCTTGAAGATATGGGCACAGGGGAAAAATTCCTGAATAGAACAGTAATGGCTTGTGCTGTAAGATCGAGAATTGACAAGTGGGACCTCATGAAACTACAAAGCTTCTACAAGGCTAAAGACACCATCAATAAGACAAAAAAAACCACCAACAGATTGGGAAAGGATCTTCACCTATCCTAAATCAGATAAGGGACTAATATCCAATATATATAAAGAACTCAAGAAGGTGGACTCCAGAAAGTCAAATAACCCCATTAAAAAATGGGGCTCAGAACTGAACAAAGAATTCTCACCTGAAGAATACCGAATGGCAGAGAAGCACCTGAAAAAATGTTCAACATCCTTAATCATCAGGGAAATGCAAATCAAAACAACCCTGAGATTCCACCTCACACCAGTCAGAATGGCTAAGATCAAAAATTCAGGTGACAGCAGATGCTGGCGAGGATGTGGAGAAAGAGGAACGCTCCTCCATTGTTGGTGGGATTGCAAGCTTGTACAACCACTCTGGAAATCAGTCTGGCGGTTCCTCAGAAAATTGGACATAGTACTACCGGAAAACTGTATTTTAACCTTCATGTTTCTTAGTTTCATCACAAGTTGAAATAATAGTGGAATATAAAATGTACAGGTTGATAATTTAAGTACAAAGTTGAACATTCGCTTAAAAACTTCAAAAGACAATGCCGGGTTATTTGTCATAACTTCTTAGATAATAACTAAAAGATTAGTGAATATTTACACACTGATTACGTGAAAATTTGAGTTAAATCTCTTTTTAATCAGAGTCTTGCCAGAATAAAATTGAGTTTTTCCCTACACCTGTTTGCTAGAAAGGACAAAAGGCTTTCCTAGGAGATTCAAATATTTGTTTTGTTTTTTGTAAGAACTTTGTCTTACTGTTTTGAGGCTGAAATATGTCTGTCGTGGTGAATTAATTTGGCGAATGTTTACTGTGAAGAACTATTCCTTTAAGTTTGAATTCTGTGTTTATTATACTGGTTGATCTTGTCAACACATGGGTGCTGATGGATCCCTTCTTGTTAGCAGCTTGCTAAAAAAATTTTTTTTGAAGTTTTCTCAAAATTAAGAATGGAAGTAGAGGGACATTTCTTCCTTTAGAGGCATGTCTACGTGCCAGTGTGGTGGTTCAGGGAGTAAGAATACCTCTGCCAAGCCTGATGGCCTGAGTTTGATCCACATGGTGAAAGGAGAGAACTGAGCCCTGCCACTTTTTCTCTGTCCTCTACATATACGTGCGTGTGTGCTTATACATGGGTGTATACATGTGTGTACACACACACAAGTAAACTTAATAGTGTGTAAACTATAGCCACCAGTCAGTATTAGATACTCTGGCCGATTAGTATTCAGATGTAGGCAGCAAATGATGTGTCTTGAAAATAGAATTCCTGGCCAATTAAATAGTTCAGCAGATAAAAGCACTAGCTACACAAGCCTGATGACCTGAGAGGAATCCTTGGAACCCAGAACAGAAGAAGAGAACTGTATTTCTAAAAGTTGCCTGTGATATCCACATGTGTGACACAGCATGAACACGCCTCCACACAAATACACAACCTATATGTACATACATATTATTATTATTATTTAAAATAATCAGAGAGTTAAATCGTATGGATTATATAAAAATCACTTTTTTGTTTGTTTTGCTTTTCGAGACAGGGTTTCTCTGTGTAGCCCTGGCTGTCCTGGAACTCACTTTGTAGACCAGGCTGGCCTCAAACTCAGAAATCCACCTGCCTCTGCCTCCCGAGTGCTGGGATTAAAGGCGTGCGCCACCATTGCCTGGCTAAAAATCACTCTAAATAATAAAAATGTCCTTCAATTCCAAGTTTTCTGTTGTGCTTTGCTTCCCTACCTGATGCGTCAAGGTCATCAGGAAAATCTCAGCAGAGGCTCACTGAGACGCAAGCCCATGGCTGAAGGATGGAGATCTGCACTATTTTGACAGGTGTCATTCCCTGCATCAGGGATGTGCAAACATAAATGCTGGGTGTTTTAATTAATTTTTTTATTATTTGAAAGTTGTATTTACACAATATATTTTGGTCACGTCCATTCAGTACTACCTCCCTTCAACCCTTCCCAGTGCCCTGCTTCCCTCCCCCACAACCTTGTCTCCTTATCAATTTCATGGCCACCTTCAAAGTTAGTCAGTCCTGTGCCTATGGGCATGGGCTTGCAGCTATCCAATGGAGCATGAGCAACTTACCAGCTGCTACATTCCCACAGGGACATTGATCCCTGTCCCTCACTTAATAGCTATCAACTGCTCATAGTTCCTCAGACAGGGATAGAGGCCTTGGAATCCACACTAGCATTTTTATTACAATTTTGTTCTCGTTTGCTACTATTTTTTTAAAAATAATGATTATGTTAAACTTTAGTTATGTTTCTTCTTCTGTAAATGCTGAAATGTTATTTTTTGTTCTTTCAACCTGCTAACGAACACTTTTATTGATAGGTATTCTCATAATTTTGAATTTCAAAATGAGGCTGCATTTTGATTAATAGTTTTAGTTTTTTAACATTGACTTCAATCTGTTAACATTTATTTAGAAATTGTGCATGTTTTCAATAAAATTGATTGATAATTTTCATGTCCTGTTTGGTATTTTGTTTATGTGCAAAGATTCATACATATCTTTAAAGACCAGTTGACTTGTCTATTCTCTGGAGGAGTTTATGGAACCTATAAATCACTTGTCTTTAACTCATAGAGACTACCCTTCCAAGTGACCCTAGTTCCTTTCCAGTTCTTCGAATTTTCATCAGTTACTGAGTATGAAGCACAGTAGAGAGTCCTTTATTCAAGGTGCCCAGAGACCAGCTGACGGGAAACTTGCTAGACTTCAAGATTAAGGTCCTTGTAGTGTGTTCCCTGCAAAACCTAATTGAACAAACAAATCACAAAGACTTGTCTCTTCCTTTCCAAAACTTAATTGCCTTACAAATGTGGGTTGTTACCACAAGTCACAAGCAGTCCATCCTCTTTTCTTTCCACTTCTTCCAAGTATTTTACACCCAATCCCACTACAGTCTCAGACCAAACCCTGTATAAAAGTTCAGAACTTTCCTCCATCCACCCTTGCTCCATCTGAAACAAAAACTCGGAGACCTGGTATATGTACTAAAAGCTTCTGGGCACTGTAGCTGGGCAGATACTGAGCTATTCTAAGCAGACTATGCTGGCCTGACTGACTTCCCAGCCAGGTGGCATTACCTTCTTTCTTGGTCTTCCCCTGGCTACTCCTGATCTACCTGTGTCCTCTATCTCATGGCCACCTCACTGCAAGTCTCTCTCTCTCTCTCTCTCTCTCTCTCTCTCTCTCTCTCTCTCTCTCTTTCTCTCTCTCTCTCTCTCTCTGGCTGTGCTCCACCAGAGACCGTCTTACTGGAATGGCAAGTGCCACCTTATTCTTGCCTGCCGAGCTATCTATTGAGCTATCTATTAACCAATCAGAGGTGATGGAAAACAACTTTTACACATCATTGAGACTGGAGATGCTTGACTCTGCCAACATGGGGACTGCAAACAGATGTCTGGGCACAGTAATCAGCATCTGAATACACAGTGCCACAACCATCCCCCAACAACCCTGTTTTTCTCGCTGTTGATGGTCTGAGTCTGTGATTCTGCTTCATGAAACCTGGTGGGAAATTTTGAGAAAGAATTCATATTGTGTCCCCTGCTGGAGGTAGCATCCTTGGTAAGCTTTTGTTCAGTTCACGGAATACTAAGGTTAGGGTGTAATGCCATAGCTTAGAGCATGTTCAGGTATAGTTCATTGATCTACAAAGATTCCAAAGGCAGAGTCCCACTGAAGATGAGTGATGTATGTGCACGTACACATCTTTGAGAGCTGCACTTATTTGAGTCTTTGAGTCTTTGGAACAGCTTAGTGAAGAGTGTTGTCCTAATCTCCCGATCTGTTGATAATTATAGAGGGATTTATCACTTCCTATTTACCTTATCATGTTGGTATCAATCATATAAGTGAAAAAAGTGAACATCTGGTGACTCAAGTCAGGGATATGATGCACAATGATGTCTCTCAGCAACCAGGGGTTAATTGGTATGATCTGGTTTACCTTCATGAGCAAAGGTAGGGTGCATTTGTCTTTCTTATGTATCGTCAATCTAATATGAAAGGAAATACCAGGTCCCAGAAGGTCGGTCAGCATGCATAGAGACCTCTCCAAGGAATAAAGGGGGGCTCTCTTCACGGTTCATGGAATCCTTAGGATCTAGAAATGTACCTGCTGTTATCCTTGACAAGTACATGACAGACCCCAAGAATGTTAGAGGGAACATCATTTGGGACAGAAAGCACTGCCAGGATGAATGTGTAGTTCAAAAGCCTAAGCCCTTCCATTCTCATACCCTTCCCTCTAGCATTCATCAGCTGTGCCTGAAGATTCTTTTCTCTCATGAGGCCACACCCTAGTTAGGGGGTCACATCGTACTTATTGCAGTCTCAAGCAAAGGTCAAAGACACCTGTTCTAACAATCTATCTGTTTCTCCCCATAGATTCTACCTTCCCAGGAGATTCCAGCAGCCTTGCTTTCAAGACTCATTAGTCAGCATGAAGTCACATGCTACTCCTAATCCAGAAATTAGCAGTGTGATTGGCTTGGGACTTTAAGGATTGAATCTGAAGGTGGGGGACTGGTCTCCCTTGAAGCAAATAGCTAAATGAAAGAAATCAGAAGTAGGAATAAAATCAGCAGTCCTCAGTATGATCTGCAATCAGGATTCCTTGAAGGAATGATACAAGGTGGAAATATAAAAACAAGTCAAGCAATCAATAGTAGATATTACACCTGATTTCTCCTGAATAAAGAAGCTCCCCAGCCCAGACTCAGACTAGAAAGGGATCGATATTTGTTCTAGTGGTCGTTGGAATAGGCTTAGAAATAGCTGTAGAAGAGGAAAATGAATATTCCAGTACAGACAGAGGCAATCAATGCATTGCCACCCATAGATATTGGCTTGTGTCCTCCAGGGCTATTTTTCAACGTTAGATGCTGCCGCCTCCACCTCCCTTGTGAAATCTAACTTAATAAAGCCAGAGGGATGCTTGGAAATTGCTGAGGTGGGGGTTTTGGCTCCTTTCAAATAGCAGGACTTTCAGGAATCTCAGGAAAGCTGCCCCATGAGGAGCCATTAGCCCAAAGCACCAACACTTAGATGGCTGCATGCATTCACCAGGTTGGACTTTATCAACTCTGAGAGGGTTGGATACTACTGTGCAAGATGGAGTTTGTTAGTGTCCTCAGGCACTGTTGACCTCAGGGACAGGGATATGACTGGATCCCACTTTCTTTTCTGGAGGCATGTTGCAAACATAGTTCAGTGGTTGAAAAAGGGTATTAGCAGCAAATAGAAAAAGCAGGAACTGAATTTCAAAGGTCACTTTTTTACTGATTGAAATTGTTTTAGACAACTTCTACTAAACATGAAGCAGAAGCAGCCACCACTTCAACCAGGAGTTTGGTCGAGATAAAATTTTTGAGGCTACACTCAGACCTGTTAAATCAGACTTAGCTGTAGAGGCCTAGGAATGTGCATTCTAAGGCTCTCTCTTGTAGCGGGGTGGTTCTGACACTTTGATCCAAAATCTGCATGTGAAAACTGAAAGTCCTATTCCCCAATTGGTTCTTGGCTGATCAATAAAGATGCTAGCAGCTAATGGCTGGGGGGGGGGGGGGGGAGGCGGGACTAAGAGATGCAGGAAGAGGAAAGAGAATTCACCATGCTTTGGAGGGAAAGAGAGCCACCAGCCATGTGAGATCTCAGGGGGAGTGACCATTGGCCACTTCCCAGACTGGGCCTGGGGTAGCAGGTAGGACATTAGAAACACAACTAAGCTGAGGGCAGATTTAGGGTTCTCAGCAAAGAGAAGGTAACTGGGAAACTAAGCTGAGGGCAGATTTAGTGATGTTGAGCTAGGACTAAAGGTAACTGAGAAAACAAGCTGTGGGAGGATCTAGAGGTGTTGAGTTGGGAGAGAAGGTAAGGGCACACTAGCCGAGGGAGGCTTACAAGAGCCAGGCCATTTATCTAAAAGCAAATTAAAAGTAAGCTAATGTGTGTGTGTGTGTGTGTGTGTGTGTGTGTGTGTGTGTGTGTGTATCTTTCATCTGTAGACACAAGGGAACCTGGGTGGGAGCTAGTAGCATGGCCCTCCTGGAGCTTAAAGAGGGGTAGTAGAAACTACAGCTACACTCCCTGGGCAGTTTTCCAACTTTATTTTTATTTTATTTTATTTTTTTTTTGCAGTCTCTTTTTTTTTAATTTTTAATATTTTTATTACATATTTTCCTCAATTACATTTCCAAGGCTATCCCAAAAGTCCCCCATAGCGCCCCCCCACTTCCCTACCCACCCATTCCCATTCTTTTGGCCCTGGCATTCCCCTATATTGGGGCATATAAAGTTTGCAAGTCCAATGGGCCTCTCTTTCCATTGATGGCCGACTAGGCCATCTTTCGATACATATGCAGCTAGAGACAAGAGCTCCGGGGTTCTGGTTAGTACATCATGTTGTTCCAACAATAGGGTTGCAGATCCCTTTAGCTCCTTGGGTACTTTCTCTAGCTTCTCCATTGGGAGCCCTGTGATACATCCAATAGCTGACTGTGAACATCCACTCCTGTGTTTGCTAGGCCCCGGCATCGTCTCACAAGAGACAGCTATATTTGGGTCCTTTCAGCAAAATCTTGCTAGTATATGCAATGGTGTCAGCGTTTAGAAGCTGATTATGGGATGGATCCCTGGATACGGCAGTCTCTAAATGGTCCATCCTTTCATCACAGTTACGAACTTTGTCTCTGTAACTCCTTCCCTGGGTGTTTTGTTCCCAATTCTAAGAAGGGGCACAGTGTCCACACTTTGGTCTTCATTCTTCTTGAGTTTCATGCGTTTAGCAAATTGTATCTTATATCTTGGGTATCCTAAGTTTTGAACATCAGTAACTAAAGCAGCTGTTATCAACCAATGGATTCCAACACCTTTGGGGTTCAAATGACCCTTTCACAGGGGTCACCTAAGGCCACTGGAAAACACAAGATATTTACATTATGATTCATAGCAGTAGCTAAATTACAGTTATTAAATAGTACTGAAATAATTTTATGGTTGGTTGTCACCACAACATGAGGAACTGTATTAAAAGTTTGCAGCATTAGGAAGGTTAAAAACTACTCCTCTAAAGGAAAAGATGTGGGGTTCAAGGTAGGGATAGCAAAGCAAAAAGCCCTAGAGAACCTCTTCTGAGATGACAATCAAATTAATGAAAAAAAAAATGGTGAAATCAAACAGGGATTAGAAGTGTGAGGTTAGTAAGTAGACATGTGCTGTGGTAGAGATTTCATCAGAGACATGATGGACTCCAGAGGGGAAGACTTCAGTGAAGAAGAACTACTGGGAACACTGCATATATCCACTTGGCCATGATCACTGAACAACTCTGGAAAAATCTGAGTACTGAGTCCTGGTACTGCAGTGTGGAAGCCAAAGATCACATGACTGAGCAGCAGACTCAAGACCTTGAAAGCCCAGATGTCTATCTTAGGAGATTGGTCACTAGAGTCTAGTTCAAAAGAGAAAAAGAACTAAATGATAATGAATATGTATTTCAACAATAGCACCCACCACACATACTAAGATGAGAACAGGTAAATTGGCATGAGATCTATCGTATAATAGTTTGTATTTTAAGCAGATTAAATAATTGCATTCTAGGATGCTTTCTAGACCTTCTACACAGTTATTTATGACTCTTCCACACCCCCAAGGGTTTCCTTGCACCAAAACATCCACCTACACTGCCTAACCAGCCCAGGAAGGAGCCATGCACTGGGCCAAGACTGAGAAACATTGAAAACAATATTTCCTAAGCCCAAGGATCAGACATCTGTGGGAAAGCCTCAGACATCTATATTTAAACCAATCAAAACAAACATTCTCCCCCCAGCTAATTCTCCTATATAGTAAAGAATGAGTGAGCTACTCAAGTTAGCGGGCCAACATTATGTAACCATCAGGTGTACCTTGATTTTTTTTTTCTTCAGAGGACAATACAGCAGGAGTCTAGAGTACTGTTTTTCATGACCAAGATTTCGTCTATGTTCCTTTGCTGACTATATTGTTAGAGTGTGTTACAGATGGTCACAAATTCTTTGCTAGTTCTCCATTGAGAAGCACAACATTCCTCTGAATTCATAATGACTTTAAAGGCTTACTTGAGTGACACAATGACATGCGTAGAGCCGGAGTGTCTGTGGACTTCTTAAGGTAAGTGGCAAGAGGCTTTAGCTCTTTTCCCTACACTCTTTGACTCACTTGCTTCTGGGAAGCCAGTTATCATGTGAAAAGTCTAAGTATCTAGAGATTATCATGTTAATGAAGCCCAACCTAACCTATAGGACAGAAAAGAGCTGAGCCAGCCACTGTGAATGAATTCAGAGACACCATTTTGAGAATTTCAGCCCTGACCGATGCTATAACTTTCCCATTGGAATTAATACTGGCACCAAAGGACTATATATTATTTCTTCTCCCCTTAGCTAGAGATGTTCACCATGATGATCACCTCTTAGCCTGCCTGGTGGGTCCTGGTGAGTCCAGAGTTGATGTTTGTGTTGCAAAGCATAGATTACTGAGGTATCTATGTGATGTAGCCCAATGGATTTTTTTTTAAGGTTTATGGAGTTCAGATAGCTTCTTCCAAAAATAAGTGTTTACCCCATGCCCTCTCTGTCCAGCCTGGTAAAGTATAACATACTTTCCAAATTATTCAAGAAAAGTTAACCTGATCCAGTTTTGTCTTATAAGTGGAGAATGTTATTTTTCTGCCCTAAACAGGTTTGCCCAAGTATGCCATACAATAATGTCAGAGGACTCTTTAACAAAAGACTTTACTAAAACTTTGTTAAATGCTCAACTCTAAACTTGGTACACTTCATATGAATACACAGCACAACAAAGCTATGAGTTCCTAGTGTCTCCTCAAAGTTCAAGGTGAGCTATGGACAGGGCAGGTCTGGTTTCATCTAAATGCCACCTCCTCTTTTCCCTGTGAGGACTCTTCCAGACACCTGTGCTGTCTGAGTGGCAAGGTTGACTCTCAGACTCCCTTATTTCTCATTAGAGAAAGTTCTAGTCTCTGCCTAAGCCATTTCGAAGTGGAGTCATTAAAAACTGGGAACTTGCATAGAAGATTGGATTGCTCTACAGAACGGTCTGTGGAATACTGGATGCCTATTTTCCCTGTTAATTCTTAGATTTTTTCCCCCTTTCTCTTTACCCAAGGCACTATTTATGCACCTGCACTCTCATTTGTCCTCATAAATGTTCCTAGAAGCAGGAAATAGCCAAACTCCTTTTGTAAGAAGTACAATTTGTTCTTAAGGATCAACATTAATGGCTGACTTTCCATTAAATACTCTAATATCATTTTCTTGGTAACAGGAGCTCCTGGCATAAGACTAGAATCACTTTGCATCAATTCAAACATAGACCACATGACTGACACATACAATAACATATGAAAGACCAGTGGAAGCCTGTATGCTGTGGTCTCTTTAGTGAGCTTCTTTAATACCCCTTGGTCTTTTATACATCACTTGGACATACCATTGGGACTGTATACCCATCTATGGCCAAACAACCTTCTTCTGGTTCTCCAACGCCCTTTAGTAGAAAAGTAACCAAAATGTTACCAAGACCACTTAAAACATTTCTATTTTAAAAGTTGAACTAATCTAAAAGCAAATCTGAGCAACTAACGTTAATATTTCCTTCTTGGTTTCTGTGATCGGATTCCTGAAAGGGGGAGTTTATATTCTGCTACCAAAGCCTAGGAACCCAAGTGTGGAAAGCATAGTTCTTCTCTAAGGTTTTAAAATAATTTTAAGACTACTGAAAACAACTTGGAGAACTTCAACTCAGGGAACCAAGGGCTGTGCTGCTGCTATGACAGCACAGTCCCTGTGGTGGGAGGTAGAGAGCACTGGGGATATTGGTCAAGAAACTCCCATGACAGTTGTTCAATTTCATTACACCACTCCTAGTAATAGGTTAGAGCTTTCTGTGACTTCTTCAATAAAGATCCTTAGAGACCACAAGGAGGGCTGTTTGGCCACTGAATAATAATATGCTTGACTCTGTAGCCAGGCTACGTTTGAAATGTTCAGGTGGTTAACAAGATAATCGTGTATAAGACTTAACAACAAAACAGTCCAAGAAAATAAAACTGGTTCAGAACAAGGCTTTCCTATACGCAACTCGTCTGCCTGCTTTGACTCTGCCACCCTTGCTGGGCTGCCTCAGGCAATACTCCAGTCTTGTGCCATTGTTGATTATACTTAGTGGCCATAGAAAACTATTGTGTTGGCTATTGGGCTCACAATGCTTCTACTCTAGCTTATATACAAAGGGATGGTCCAGTGGCTTTATTAGTTATCTATGACCCTAGCTACGGACCTACTCATCGATCCCAGGGTAAATTAGGCCTATAAGAGTCTTTCTCCATTTTTTTTTTAACATGAAGTAAGAGAAGGTCATTCCTTCACCAAGGGCAAGATTTAGGCCAGGAGGCTTGAGAACTATCAGTGACTCATTTTCCCAGTTGCTGAGGAAATAAGATTATGACACAAGCAAGGGAGAGAGAAGAGGCTACTCATGATAAAACCTGAACAAACTGGTAGGGTTATTTAAGTCCCAGTTCCAGTGATCCTTAAGAATCTTTTATCCCTTGAATAATATAAAGCATTCTAGTCCTCTAGTCTCTTCCTGGTACATTTTCATTTGAGTCTAAGACAGTGTGAGTTGGGCTTTTTACATATTATCATCAAATATGCATGGTGAATTCTGAAAGGTTTAGGTTTCATCAAGAGCTACTGGCAAGTGGCATGAACTACCCTGTTAGGAGCAGTGCAAAGAGAGTACCCTGGCGACAGCCTGGATCAGCGTTTGGTTGTATGGACATTTGTTTACTCTTTAGGCTTCCCTGAGTGAGAAACATCCACTTTGTCATTTAAGTGGCGAGAAAATGAACTCTTGTCAGTCTTTGGCACTTTCTATTCAAATATCCACATGAAAGGTCCCCAGGGCTGAGATAAGGATAAGGTGAGCAAAACCTAGGTGTACCGTGGAAGGAAGTACCCACCCTCATAGTCTTTCAAATTCCCTCAGCTTCCTTTCTTACCACATCCTAGCCCCGTTTTAGATGTTCCAGATGCTATCAGGACACAGGGTGTGAGCTTTCAACATAGTAGACTGTCAAATTTATTTTGGAACTGAAATCTAAAACAGCGAATTTTCATCTGGCTTTGTCACCAATTCAATATGATCTCAAAAAGACTCTGTAAACTATCTGGGCCTGGGCTTCTTATTGGTAAATTAAGAACAATCACGTCTACTCTGGTTATTTTCAAGCACTGTGATAAGAATAATATTAAATCATGAACGGAGTGGTTAACAGGCTTCTCGGAGGCTGTACAATTCATTCACTGGAACATTAAACCTAATCTCTTACATAAACTCTAGGTTTGCCTGTGACTCATTTCTTATTTAATTAATTAAACAAATAGGTATTAAGTGCCTACCATGATCAAGGCTGAGAGAGGTACCCGTGGAGAATGAGAAGAAAAATCCAACACATAATATGTTCCATAGGAAATAGAAGTTAGGCGGGATGAGAAGGAAACCACCACCAGGACTCACATAGCTTGATTGATACCCAGTGATTCCCGTAGCCCATAGCCCAGTGGTTATCCTTGGTCTTTCCTTAGCTTTTAAGGCAGGTCTACATTTACTCTTAGGTCCAACTTTTTCCACAGGCCAACGTTGCTAGGGGAACAACCTGCAATTAGAATTGTCTTAGAGAAAAAGGAATCCATCTCAAAAAAAGAGTCAGCTATATATCCTTGACTTACCTGAACCCTCTGAGTATCAGATTTGTGAGACAAAGTTAGCCAGTGAGCAGGTCTAAAAGAGAACTCCTGGTGAATATTCTTTATTACTCTTTTTGGTATTTCTTGACCTTCAATGACACATCTTATATTTTGAGATCTAGGATAATTGGAAATAAAATGGGAGTTCCAACGTTCAGGGTTCAGAGCCCCTCAGAGAAGTGGCAGGAGTCGGATTATACTGCATGTCCAATACTCAGCAGCAACAGGCGAGGCATAAAGTCCCTGCAAATCTCTCATCCTCCCCTGTCCTATCTGGGGAAAGACATGCCAGCGATTTAACAAGCACAAGGGTGTAAATCACACAGTGAAAACTCTCACCATGGAAGGACAAAGATTTCCTAAAAGAATGAGGGAAAAAAGCCACCCAGTGCTAGGCATTCTAGGAGTTAGTGTTGGTGTCTAAATGTTAAACATTTACATTTTACAGCAAAGTGACATTTTTAAAGGCATTCTATTGCCCATTTGCAGCCATTACTCGCTGTTGGCCATGGGCTTAAGGCTGGAGCTGAGCGATGAATCAAAGGCACCCTTTGTACCATGTCACTAAGCAACTGCCTCCTCTTCTGTCTCTCACAGAGCCTGGGCTGGGCGCACAGCCTGTGTCATCCACATGGTGGGTTTACGGGTCTTGATTTATGCCAGCCAACATTTCCTGAGGAAAAGACAGTTGAGTTTGGGCTCGGGCCATGTCTCATCGATGTGCTGGGAGGAAAACATGGAGCAAGTGGGGATCAGCACAAGTAGGCAAGGTCAGGCCTGGTGTTTTGTTCCAGATTGCCCTAGCATCTGTAGAATATTGCTTCAGTTCAAAGAAGGCAAGTAGACAGCATGCATGTTGATGAGCTCCTTTGCGATCCAAAATGGGCATTCCCAGTCTATCATAAAGTATGTTATTGAGCCAGATGTAGCTTGGAATTGTATACGATATATATTTCAAGACTCCCTTACCAACTGGCCAGTTGGCATATGAGATGAGCCTATTTGTCACCCTGTCTATGTGCCAAAGTCTGATTGCCACCTCTTTTTTTACAGTAAGCTTTCAGGATTCAGCATTTCTTCATATATAGCTGTCTCTGTAATGGAAATAACAAGGTTGGGGACAGCTAACCTGCACACTTCTTTGTGTGCATAAAAATCACTTAATAATGCTGGCACTGGACAAGGATTTGATGTTGTCCACAACACAAACACAGAAAGTCATGATGCTTGTCTCTTAATGAACACATGCTGTGCATCAGGTATGCAGATGGGTTTACTGCTTAGTATTCTCCTCTCACAGTGAAATGAAGGCTCAAAGAAATAAAGTCATCCATAAGACTCAGCCAACCAGAGAGAAGCTGGACCTGAACCCAAGGATGTCTAACTCCAAATACTTTGTTCTTAGATTAAAAAGTAGACCTTGATACTGGGCACATTGGCTTGCCATCTAAACATTCAAATTTTCTTCATTGCATCAAGAGGAGAGAGGAGATCCTTTCTTCCTTTCAGAACGTGTCTCCAGATCGTTCCTCACTCTGTCTAGCTTCTAGCTTCCCTGGCAGCTCCTTTAACCTTCCTTGTTTTCAGTTTTCCTTTTAACTAGGTTACAGGGCAAAGTCCAACAGAAAGACAGACCTAAGTGTATTTATGAGAAAGGACTGAACAACAAGCATCAGTTATCTCATTTCATAGATGCTAGTACTTGGCTAACAAGGAGGGCTCCCAGCATCCCCACAGTGGGACAAGTATGAGATTCTCATGCTTGGCTCCCAGAAGGAACCATCCCTGTCTCTTTTTGCTGAAGCTTTCAGCAATCCTAAACTGTCTGTATTCTTTCAAGGTCTTCTTTAGTGTCCAATCTGTATATCTGATGTTGTTCTACCAAGAACTGTCAACTGTCACCCTTCCTTCCTTTACCGACACTGCTGCTCCACACTCTGGCACATCTGTCTGGCAACTCCTGCTCTCATGTCTTAACTCTGCATACCTCTTCCATAGGAAAGATGAGTTCGGTGGCCATATCAAGTTCCTAGAATTGAGCACTTCCTCCTAAGCACAAACTCTAATGTTCTTGGTCTGCCTCCTTCACTGGGCTAAAGGCTTGGTTCTTACGTGTGTGTGTGTGTGTGTGTGTGTGTGTGTGTGTGTGTGTGTGTGTGTGTGTGTGTGTGAGAGAGAGAGAGAGAGAGAGAGAGAGAGAGAGAGAGAGAGAGAGAGAGAGAGATTTGTGGCTCTAATACTCAGCACCGTCTCTATGCCTCCCCTCAAAAATCAGCAGATGTATACATAGATGATTAAACAGCATGGATAGATGAACTCACTGTCATGAAAACTAACTAGATGAGCACAGGTAAGAAGGTGTTCTCCTCCCTACTTCTGTACCTAGTTCACTAAAATTGGCAGATGTCCCCTGAACGGGAGGAAATGTGCAAGCAGCCAGCATAACCCACAGGGAGTTCAGTCTCAATATCTAAAATTGGTAGGAAAATAGTCTAAGAAAAATTGCCTTATTCAGATGCTGTCCATCAAACAACGTCGGGTTGAAAGAAAAGCAAACACGAGCGATTATATCTTAGTTTTATCACTTGGCATGGCCAAAATCCATATCAGAGGTTAAAAGAAAAGTTCAGAATTTGGCCTCAGCATAAAAATGTGTATTGATTTCTCCAAAGTAGGTATGTGTCCATCCATATGAGAGTATTGATGCCAAATAAGAATCATTCCTAGAACCTAAGGGAGGATTATCATATACAGTCACTTTATTATAAATTTAATGAGATTTGCTATCTCAAGCTAGGGGAATGAAGAAGTGAAGGCCAGGGTGAATGGTCCCAGGATCCTACATTACATCAGCAGCATCCCTTCCCTCATGATGCCTAGCTCTGCACTTCTCTGGCATTTCTCCTCATGGTCCATGGCCTGGCACCTCATGGTCCTGTCAGATTCTCCATCTTGCCCTTCCCTGAGCTCTGCATATCAGTAGCCTCATATAATACCCTCCATCTTCCTCTGATCACATTGAACGTTTGTAGAGAGCTGGGATACACTCTGGAGCTATGCGCTGATTGACAGTATCCCTTCTCCTGGCTCCAGATGCTCCTCTGCTGTATGGAGTAGCATTATCCAGGGCTGTCCTTATTCAACATGGTTAGTGTGACTCGAGGCCCAGCAAACCCTTTGTGGGCTTAAAAACTGGGGTCTTAGTTTGGAGCAGAGCCCTATCCCAGGCCAGACACTTGAAACTGCTCTTTTATGGGCACAACAAATCAATGACCTCCCTGCCTTCTCATAATACTTCCAGCAACTTTACTCCAGGACGTTAGCAGTCTCACCTCAGCTGACGATGCCTATGGGGTTATTTTTCCCACTGTCTTTTAGTGGAACCCTGGGATATGTAATTCAGATGCCTAAAGAGTCCATTTCCCAGACCTCCTTGCCAGCTGGCTTCTTGATACATTTCTGCTGACAGGAGCATCACAGTTAGTAAAAAGCAGCAGAAGAAGAAATCATACTCCCACCCATCTCGGTTTCTGCCCAGCTTTCTCTAGCAGGCAGTAGCAGGGCCTCAGTATCTGGCTTCTTTGGGTTTTCCAATGTGTGGCACCTGTGATGGTTAATCATCTCTGTCAACTTGACTGAATTTAGAATCACCTAGGAGACACAGCTCTGGATTGTATGTGAGAGAGTTACCAGAGAGGTGTTATTGAGGAGGGAAGATGCACGCTAAATGTTGGTAGCAGCATCTCATTGGCTGGGGCACCAGAATGAATAAAAAGAGAAAAAAGGAGAGAGCCAGCTGAGTACAGGCGTATCAGACACCAGCACCACCAGCCACAGATAGGGCCCTGTCATTCTCAGAACTGAACACAGCAGCCAAGGTGGCTGCAGAGGACGGTGTCTCTCCTATCAAGAGTCACCTCAACGGCTATCTTGAAATGTATCATAAGAAAGTCTTTTCTTTGGGTATTATGTTGAAATCTCTTTTTTTATAAGGAAAAATTGCTAAGCATGGTGGAACATATTTCTAACATTAGCACTAGGGAAAAAGAGGCAGGGAGATCTGGAACTCAAGGGCAGTCTCAAGTTCAAGGCTACACGAGACACCCTGCCTTAAAACAACAAAGGCTAACTTTTCCCCTTCCAATTAAATGCATATAAAGTCACATTTCATCAAGGTAAGAATGCAGCCTCTTTGTTGAAGCTCCGGGAAGGCCCAGATGTCAACGCTCCTCTGGTCCCTAACATCTTGTCTTGCCCTCTCCACCTCCACCAAAGTCGCAGAGACACATTTAGAGGACAGAGCTGCAAAGAGAGCTCTGAAAAAATCACCAGAAGGGAACTTTTCTAGACAAAGAGTCTGTTTCCTGTTCTTTGTTTTGTAGAGGATGCCCAACAAAGGAACCCTTTTATTAAAAGTCACATTTTGGTTTAAGGGGCTTTCTTAGGTACCAGTATAGACATATAGAGATCCACTGCCCTTCCCATGCTGCATAGCAGAGGATCTCTTCCTTATCCTTTCCTGCATCCTTCCCAGCTGCAACTATCCCTGCAGAAGCCTCACCATGCCCAAACACTCCTCTCATCCCCTAGCTGCTTCTGCTATCTAAGCATCTGTCCTCTTTGAAGTTGTGGGCTCGGAACCTTTCCTGAAGAACATGCGCATGTTTATCCCTCGAAGTCTGGATGGTGTGTGCCCATCACCCACGAGTAGGAACTATTGCTCGGGTGTTCTTGGGGACACAGAGGATATAGTTGCCTCATGTGTCCCTTCTGCAAGCAGAGAATGGTTTGGAGTACAACCTTTTGTTCTAGTGATATAAAATTCTACTCTTCCAAAACCCAGGCTTCTCAAAGGAGAGGAAAGAGAAAGATGGGAGGGCACTGTAGTATTTATAAGGGATGTGACATCCTCATCTCTCTCCTTGTATAAAACCAAGGCTGAAGTTTTATTTCTTCCCTAAAGCTTCATCATTTCTAGATTTAGTTTCTCACTCCACACAATAACACCATATGTTGGAATCATAGTTATAAAAGCATGATTCTTACTCTACAAATTCAGGTGTGCAAGACATTCACACTGTTTTATTCTCCTTAAGTTAAAATAAATCTGATTTCATCACTTCTTCTATCCGCCAAATATTGTCTTTGGGAAGCTCAGTTGATCGTTACAGCAGTTTCTGACCTAAATAGTCTTGGTATCTTAAGCAGGGATGGAAGGTTTGGGTGTGGAAACCTCCTTGGTCCCCAAATCCAATCAGTGTACAATATGAGAACCTCCTAAAAAGCCCCTTAAGGTCCCAGACCCAGTCCTAGCATCTCTCTCTTCTTGTGGTATTAACTTGCAGTTAAACAACAGAAACATCAGCCATCCATACTTTCTGTTTCACAGTAGGCATGGCCCTTCACCCACCTGCACCATCTCACTTCTGCATCCTTAGCTGGGAGCTTCAGTGTCTCCTGCCTCATTACACAAGCAAAGAAGTGGAGGCCTGGGGAAGTCCTGCTCAAGCACGTGCTGAGGGTACTTAGCCCACGTTCCCAGTGTCCTCCATATATCCTCTTATCGCCATTCTCTGATTTACAGCCATGTCAACCTAGATTCTCCATGTCCTCCAGAAGTTGGGCCACTTCTCTTCCTGCGGATGATTGAGGACTGAATCTCAGTGTCCCCAGAAAACCTCATTCTTCTCTTCTGTCACCAGCCTGTTCTTTCCACACTTCACCACCTCATCCCAGCCTGTGCCATCTGACAGGAAGAGCAAGGCCTTGCTCATTCCTCAGGACATTTCTCCACCACATTCAGGTCCCACGTTTCCTCCCTCAAGAATTTCCCAAGTTTCCCCAGTGAAGTAGACAGTCACGGATGGACCAGACGCTTCTGCGAATGGAAAAGCAGCAGAGTCTGGATAGACACATAACATCAGTGTTGCGTCATATAGAAATCTCTGGCCTTGTCATATAGAAAGAGGACAAAATGAAGCTTGGGGGAAATGGGGTGTGCTCTTATCGGCCAGCCAGGGGGGGCATAAAGGTGGCCTGTACATCCCCCACATACATGTCCATAATACAGTCGTGTAGGCCATGAAGGCTCAGCTGATCTCTTCCTTGGGAGACATTAATCAAAACCAGCAGTGCCTCAAGGAACAAGAATGACCCAGAACGAAATAATGAGCTAGACACCCACATCAGTTCCTTTCTACCATTACATGGCCAAGTAGCCCAACCCCAAACTAAATACTGAGTCAGCTCAGTCTCTTTGGGGTGACTGTTGGGAGCAGCGACAGCAACAAAAGAGCCTGTGACAAATTTGTACACATTCTAAACTTGGAATCGGTACACAATTCAAATTAATGGCATCTCCACTAATCAGAGACAAAATCAGCAGAAATTCCAGATGAAGCTGCTACAGGACTGACACACATATAATTTATGTGACAGGCACAGGCTTTTTAAAAAGAGAAAACTGCTATTACATGTTACCAAAATCACTTTCAATTTGGAATATGACAGCCTAGTCCAAACATTTGTGATGCCAGCCACCCAGGACCCAAACTCTGCCAATTGTTCTCTCTCTTTCTGTCTGTCTGTCTCTCTCAGTCTCTCTGTCTGCCCCCACCCCCCGCAAATACACTTTCCATTCTCTCGTCCCTCATACCTCCAGCAACTGCCTTCCTATTCACCAAACTATGTTCAAGCACATACTGCATCTCTCTACAGAGGCTCTGCAGTTGACATAATAATTATAAGAAGGACTTCTTAATATGATTGTATCTTCTTAATCCTTACAACATCTTGAGATAAGTACCACTATTATTTTATAATAATAATTAATAATAATAATACCAATGAAGCCCAGACAAGCTATGCAAACTGTCATCAATATGACTAAGCAAGGGAGGTCATTGGACTCCTGGTTCTCTGTCCCTTCTTTGACATGATGTCAGCTATATATGGTTGATATAAGAAGACTGAATGAAGGATGTGCACAATAGCCTGGAACATTCTACACTGAGTGCCTGTTCATTCCCTTTCTGCTCCTGAACAACTATATCTCCTTCTTATTCCCAAGAAACTGCCCTTTATTTTCTGTATTAGAGATATGCTTCTTGAGTTTTTAAGGTGTGCTGTGTTAGTGATTCCATAGTTGTATGCTTTGAACACCATTGCTACTTTTTCAAGAATTTTGAAATAGCTTCTAGAGTTGACCATCTTTCTCTTGTCCACACTCCAGTTTCCTATGGTCATTAGAAACACATTTGTATTCTTCTGTGTACATAGGTATAGTAGGTTCAGAGTTTACAAGTGTAATTAGCTGTTCATATAGCAGGGTTCTATGCACTGAGAGTTCTATGTCTGAAGAGGACCCCAGTTATCTCACTCCATGAAGGGATTACTCATCAGGGAAAGCTTTTAGCAAAGAGCATGGCCTGGGCTAACATTACTAAAACCTACCTCACACTGTATCCTTGGATCCAAGAGGAGCACCAGGTGCCCAGTGTGGAAGAACATTGGGTGTGGAACTGCTTTCTATAATTAGCAGCTACAATGGTAGACTCTCCCAAGTCCCAGCTCCATCATTTCTAGAATTGGGATGACAATAATGACCCATGATGCCACAATGATAGTGACACATTTAAACACTCAATACAATGGCTAAGATAGGTGTTCAGTAAAAACCAACTCTGGTTGTTATTCTAGTATGGATGTACTACTAGTGGTTGTAGTGGGTCATCTCAGCAGAGACTGACACAAAACAAGGGTTAGTACCCTCTCCAGTGCCTATGCTTTTGACTTGATTGAATGCATATTTTATTCATGATTTCACCCCCCAACTTACTCCTCAGGAGAATATAAAACATTATGATATGATGTTCTTAAATTAGAAGTAGAAATTTGGAAGTGTGTTAGGGGGAGTGAGCAAGCATTGGCAATGCAGTGGCCAACACCTCTGGTTCTGACTTTGCTGGTAACCAGTGGGAAAAGGAAGCATGTTTCACTGGTTTCACTGGGTTTTGTTCATTCACAATTTTGTGTGACTCCAGACCAATAGAACTGTTTTCTTAGGACTTGCTATATATTAACTGCTACCAACAGAAAGTGATTTTTTTTTTTTGGTGTTTTGAGACAGGGTTTCTCTGTATAGCCTTGGCTGTCCTGGAACTCACTTTGTAGACCAGGCTGGCTTCGAACTCAGAAATCCTACTGCCTCTGCCTCCCAAGTGCTGGGACTAAAGGCGTGCGCCACCACCGCTCGGCTCAGTACGTGATTTTTAAAGCAATCTCTGCAGTGAACATGTCTTTCTGGAGTTCAGTAATTTGTAGATTCCCTGAGAGACAGAACTGTGTTCTCATTCCTATCTCCTAAGCATATATTTTGTCCTAGATGTCTTTAAAAATATTGAGCAAGGTAGAAAGGTAGAACGCTTTGAGGTTTCTTTTTTTTTAAAATTTTTAATATTTTTTATTACATATTTTCCTCAATTACATTTCCAATGCTATCCCAAAAGTCCCCCCATAGCGCCCCCCACTTCCCTACCCACCCATTCCCATTCTTTTGGCCCTGGCATTCCCCTATATTGGGGCATATAAAGTTTGCAAGTCCAATGGGCCTCTCTTGCCATTGATGGCCGACTAGGCCATCTTTCGATACATATGCAGCTAGAGACAAGAGCTCCGGGGTACTGGTTAGTTCATCATGTTGTTCCAACTATAGAGTTGCAGATCCCTTTAGCTCCTTGGGTACTTTCTCTAGCTTCTCCATTGGGAGCCCTGTGATACATCCAATAGCTGACTGTGAGCATCCACTCCTGTGTTTGCTAGGCCCCTGCATAGTCTCACAAGAGACAGCTATATTTGGGTCCTTTCAGCAAAATCTTGCTAGTGTATGCAATGGTGTCCGCGTTTAGAAGCTGATTATGGGATGGATCCCTGGATACAGCAGTCTCTAGATGGTCCATCCTTTCATCACAGCTCCAAACTTTGTCTCTGTAATTCCTTCCATGGGTGTTTTGTTCCCAATTCTAAGAAGGGGCACAGTGTCCACATTTTGGTCTTCATTCTTCTTGAGTTTCATGCGTTTAGCAAATTGTATCTTATATCTTGGGTATCCTAAGTTTTGGGCTAATATCCACTTATCAGTGAATACATATTGTGTGAGTTCCTTTGTGATTGTGTTACCTCACTCAAGATGATGCCCTCCAGGTCCATCCATTTGGCTAGGAATTTCATAAATTCATTCTTTTTAATAGCTGAGTAGTACTCCATTGTGTAAATGTACCATAATTTCTGTATCCATTCCTCTGTTGAGGGACATCTCGGTTCTTTCCAGCTTCTGGCTATTATAAATAGGGCTGCTATGAACATAGTGGAGCATGTGTCCTTCTTACCAGTTGGGACATCTTCTGGATATATGCCCAGGAGAGGTATTGCTGGATCCTCCGGTAGTACTATGTCCAATTTTCTGAGGAACCGCCAGACTGATTTCCGGAGTGGTTGTACAAGCTTGCAATCCCACCAACAATGGAGGAGTGTTCCTCTTTCTCCACATCCTCACCAGCATCTGCTGCCACCTGAATTTTTGATCTTAGCCATTCTGACTGGTGTGAGGTGGAATCTCAGGGTTGTTTTGATTTGCATTTCCCTGATGATTAAGGATGGTGAACATTTTTTCAGGTGCTTCTCTGCCATTCGGTATTCTTCAGGTGAGAATTCTTTCTTCAGTTCTGAGCCCCATTTTTTAATGGGGTTATTTGACTTTCTGGAGTCCACCTTCTTGAGTTCTTTATATATATTGGATATTAGTCCCTTATCTGATTTAGGATAGGTAAAGATCCTTTCCCAATCTGTTGGTGGTTTTTTTGTCTTATTGATGGTGTCTTTTGCCTTGCAGAAGCTTTGCAGTTTCATGAGGTCCCACTTGTCAATTCTCGATCTTACAGCACAAGCCATTGCTGTTCTATTCAAGAATTTTTCCCCTGTGCCTATATCTTCAAGGCTTTTCCCCACTTTCTCCTCTATAAGTTTCAGTGTCTCTGGTTTTATGTGAAGTTCCTTGATCCACTTAGACTTGACCTTAGTACAAGGAGATAGGAATGGATCGATTCGCATTCTTCTACATGTTAACAACCAGTTGTGCCAGCACCATTTGTTGAAAAAAAGTTTTGCTGTCTTTCTTCCACTGGATGTTTTTAGCTCCCTTGTCGAAGATCAAGTGACCGTAGGTGTGTGGGTTCATTTCTGGGTCTTCAATTTAATTCCATTGGTCTATTTGTCTGTCACTATACCAGTACCACGCAGTTTTTACCACAATAGCTCTGTAGTAAAGCTTTAGGTCCGGCATGGTGATTCCACCAGAGGTTCTTTTATCCTTGAGAAGAGTTTTTGCTATCCTAGGTTTTTTGTTATTCCAGATGAATTTGCAGATTGCACTTTCTAATTCATTGAAGAATTGAGTTGGAATTTTGATGGGGATTGCATTGAATCTATAGATTGCTTTTGGCAAGATAGCCATTTTTACAATGTTGATCCTGCCAATCCATGAGCATGGGAGATCTTTCCATCTTCTGAGATCTTCTATAATTTCTTTCTTCAGAGACTTGAAGTTTTTATTATACAGATCTTTCACTTCCTTAGTTAGAGTCACGCCAAGATATTTTATATTATTTGTGACTATTGAGAAGGGTGTTGTTTCCCTAATTTCTTTCTCGGCCTGTTTATTCTTTGTGTAGAGAAAGGCCATTGATTTGTTTGAGTTAATTTTATATCCAGCTACTTCACCGAAGCTGTTTATCAGGCTTAGGAGTTCTCTGGTGGAATTTTTAGGGTCACTTATATATACTATCATATCATCTGCAAAAAGTGATATTTTGACTTCATCTTTTCCAATTTGTATCCTTTTGATCCCCTTTTGTTGTCGAATTGCTCTGGCTAGGACTTCAAGTACAATGTTGAATAGGTATGGAGAAAGTGGACAGCCTTTTCTAGTCCCTGATTTTAGAGGGATTGCTTCAAGCTTCTCACCATTTACTTTGATGTTGGCTACTGGTTTGCTGTAGATTGCTTTTATCATGTTTAGGTATGGGCCTTGAATTTCTGATCTTTCCAAGACTTTTATCATGAATGGGTGTTGGATATTGTCAAATGCTTTTTCCACATCTAACGAGATGACCATGTGGTTTTTGTCTTTGAGTTTGTTTATATACTGGATTACGTTGACGGATTTCCGTATATTGAACCATCCCTGCATCCCTGGGATGAAACCTACTTGGTCAGGATGGATGATTGTTTTGATGTGTTCTTGGATTCGGTTAGCAAGAACTTTATTGAGGATTTTTGCATCAATATTCATAAGGGATATTGGTCTGAAGTTTTCTATCTTTGTTGGGTCTTTTTGTGGTTTAGGTATCAGAGTAATTGTGGCTTCATAGAATGAGTTGGGTAGAGTACCTTCTGTTTCTATTTTGTGGAATAGTTTGTGAAGAACTGGGATTAGATCTTCTTTGAAGGTCTGATAGAACTCTGCACTAAACCCATCTGGTCCTGGGCTTTTTGTGGTTGGGAGACTATTAATGACTGCTTCTATTTCTTTGGGGGATATAGGGCTGTTTAGATCATTGACCTGATCTTGATTCAACTTTGGTACCTGGTATCTGTCTAGGAACTTCTCCATTTCATCCAGGTTCTCCAGTTTTGTTGAGTATAGCCTTTGGTAGAAGGATCTGATGGTGTTTTGGATGTCTTCAGGATCTGTTGTTATGTCTCCTTTTTCATTTCTAATTTTGTTAATTAGGATGCTTTCCCTGTGCCCTCTAGTAAGTCTGGCTAAGGGTTTATCTATCTTGTTGATTTTCTCAAAGAACCAGCTCCTTGATTGGTTGATTCTTTGAATAGTTCTTCTTGTTTCCACTTGGTTGATTTTGCCCCTGAGTTTGATTATTTCCTGCTGTCTACTCCTCTTGAGTGAGTTTGCTTCCTTTTGTTCTAGTGCTTTTAGGTGTGTTGTCAAGTTGCTAATGTGTGCTCTCTCTAGTTTCTTTTTGGAGGCACTCAGAGCTATGAGTTTTCCTCTTAGAAATGCTTTCATTGCATCCCATAAGTTTGGGTATGTTGTGGCTTCATTTTCATTGAACTCTAAAAAGTCCTTAATTTCTTTCTTTATTCCTTCCTTGACCAAGGTATCATTGAGAAGAGTGTTGTTTAGTTTCCACGTGAATGTTGGCTTTCTATTATTTATTTTGTTATTGAAGATCAGCCTTAGTCCATGGTGATCTGATAGGATGCATGGGACAATTTCAATATTATTGTATCTGTTGAGGCCTGTTTTGTGACCAATAATTGTGTGATCAATTTTGGAGAAGGTACCATGAGGTGCTGAGAAGAAGGTATATCCTTTTGTTTTAGGATAGAATGTTCTGTAGATATGAGGTGCAATGTGTGCTTTGAGATTTACTAAAGTTTCTTTAATGAATGTGGCTGCCTTTGTATTTGGAGCATAGATATTCAGGATTGATAGTTCCTCTTGGAGGATTTTACCTTTGATGAGTATGAAGTGCCCCTCCCTGTCTTTTTTGATGACTTTGGGTTGGAAGTCAATCTTATCAGATATTAGAATGGCTACTCCAGCTTGTTTCTTCATACCATTTGCTTGGAAAATTGTTTTCCAGCCTTTCATTCTGAGGTAGTGTCTATCTTTTTCTCTGAGATGAGTTTCCTGTAAGCAGCAAAATGTTGGGTCTTGTTTGTGTAGCCAGTTTGTTAGTCTATGTCTTTTTATCGGGGAGTTGAGTCCATTGATATTAAGAGATATTAAGGAAAAGTAATTGTTGTTTCCTGTTATTTTTGTATTTAAGTTGGCATTCTGTTCTTGTGGCTGTCTTCTTTTAGGTTTGTTGAGGGATTACCTTCTTGTTGTTTCTATGGCGTGGTTCCTGTCTTTGTATTGTTTTTTTCCTGTTATTATCCTTTGAAGGGCTGGATTCGTGGAGAGATAATGTGTGAATTTGGTTTTGTCGTGGAATACTTTGGTTTCTCCATCTATGTTAATTGAGAGTTTGGCTGGGTATAGTAGCCTGGGCTGGAATTTGTGTTCTTTTAGTGTCTGTATAACATCTGTCCAGGATCTTCTGGCTTTCATAGTCTCTGGTGAAAAATCTGGTGTAATTCTGATAGGCTTGCCTTTATATGTTACTTGGCCTTTTTCTCTTACTGCTTTTAGTATTCTATCTTTATTTAGTGCATTTGTTGTTCTGATTATTATGTGACAGGAGGTATTTCTTTTCTGGTCCAGTCTATTTGCAGTTGTGTAGGCTTCTTGTATGTTCATGGGCATCTCTTTCTTTAGGTTTGGGAAGTTTTCTTCTATAATTTTGTTGAAGATGTTTGCTGGTCCTTTGAGTTGAAAATCTTCATTCTCATCCACTCCTATTATCCATAGGTTTGGTCTTCTCATTGTGTCCTGGATTTCTTGGATGTTTTGAGTTAGGATCTTTTTGCGTTTTACATTTTCCTTGATTGTTGTGCCGATGTTCTCTATGGAATCTTCTGTACCTGAGATTCTCTCTTCCATCTCTTGTATTCTGTTGCTGATGCCCGTATCTATGGTTCCAGATTTCTTTCCTAGGGTTTCTATCTCCAGTGTTGCCTCATTTTGGGTTTTCTTTATTGTGTCTACTTCCCTTTTTAGGTCTAGTATGGTTTTGTTCATTTCCATCATCTGTTTGGATTTGTTTTCCTGTTTTTCTTTAAGGACTTCTACCTGTTTGATTATGTTATCCTGTTTTTCTTTAAGGATTTGTAACTCTTTAGCAGTGTTCTCCTGCAATTCTTTAAGGGATTTTTGTGCTTCCTCTTTACTGTCTTCTACCTGTTTACCAGTGTTCCTTTGTATTTCTTTAAGTGTGTTATTAAAGTCCTTCTTGAAGTCCTCTACCATCATCATGAGATATGCTTTTAGATCCGTGTCTAGCTTTTCCGGTGTGTTGGGGTGCCCTGGACTGGGCTAAGTGGGAGTGTTGGGTTCTGATGATGGTGAGTGGTCTTGGTTTCTGTTAGTAAGATTATTACGTTTACCTTTCGCCATCTGGTAATCTCTGGGGTTAGTTGTTGTCGTTGTCACTGTTTAAAGATTGAAGCAGAAGCTGTGTTCCACTCACCAGAAGTCTCAAAATCCTGTGGCGGGGGTTGTGGGTAGCTGGCGGGTGTCAGCCGACCCTGCGCTCTAGCTACCCAGGTGCTGTTCAGGCCGGAAGAGGCCTGTGGCCCTACTCAGGCCGATTTTCTGTTTCCCTAATTAATGCAGTCTCAGGTCCCGTGGGCAATTGGGTTGGAGCAGAATCTGTGTTCCACTCACCAGAAGTCTTAAGATCCTTTGGTGGGTGTTGTGGGTAGCTGGCGAGTGTCAGCGGACCCTGCGCCCTAGCTACCCCAGTGCTTTTCTGACTGGAAGAGGCTTGTGGCCCTACTCAGGCCGGATATCTGCCTCCCCAACCAAAGCAGTCTCAGGTCCCGCGTGATTGGACTGGAGCAGAAGTTGTGTTCCACTCACCAGAAGTCTCAAAATCCTGTGGCGGGGGTCGTGGGTAGCTGGCGGGTGTCAGCCGACCCTGTGCTCTAGCTATCCCGGTGCTGGTCTGGCCGGAAGAGGCCTGTGGCCCTACTCAGGCCGGTTTTCTGCTTCCCTAACTAATGCAGTCTCAGGTCCCGCGCGAAATTGGATTGGAGCAGAAGCTGTGTTCCACTCACCAGAAGTCTTAAGATCCTGTGGCGGGTGTTGTGGGTAGCTGGTGAGTGTCACCTGACCCTGCGCCCTAGCTACCCGGTGCTGTTCTCCGCTTTGAGGTTTCTTTTAGCCAATCTAACAAGGCACACAGAGATGTTTTGTCATGTTTTATTACTCAAAACAATTAAGGGTTTAAACAAATGCAGGAGCTAGATGAATAGTTTCTACCTCTTAATGGGAGAAGACTTGTGTGTTTAGGTGTAGTATTCTGCATAGTGAACAACCTTCAAAACAAGGCTACAATCAAGCAATCAAAACAGGCTGATATTGGTGTTAGAATATGCAAGGTAATCAATATAGTAAAAGAAAGAGTCTAGAAATAGACCCACATATTTGCATTTAATCAATCTTTGAGAAAGCTACAAGCATACTCTTTTAACATATGATACTGAACTAACTAGTCATAAAGAAAAATATGTAACATATACCTATAGCATAAAGCTTAGTGTGTGTATGTGTGTGTGTGTGTGTGTGTGTGTGTGTGTGTGTGTGTGACACACAGAACAATTTGAGATGTACTGTAAAGTTAAAGGTAAAATGTTAAGGCTTTTAGAAGTAAACATAGATAAGTACTTGTTCAAGGTCTTTAAAATTGTATGTATGAATATATGCATGTAAATATAGTGCCCACAGAATCCCAAGGATTAGAATATCCTGGAACTGGAGTTAAGGATACTATTGAGCCACCTGATATGGGTGCTAGAAACTGAATCTGTGTTCTCTGGAAGAACCGTGCATGATCTCAACTGAAGTGGCATCTCATGAGCCCTAAAAGGGAATTCTTGTAACCTTATTGTAGGCAGACATCTTAGATGACACCCAAGAACAATACTCTCAAAACTGAGATAGCACACCTTCTCCTTTTGCTGAGCAAAAATGCCACTAAGGAAATGCACAAGAAAGCCACAGTCCACAGGAAAATAAAACTTGCATACAGGCCCTATATAAAGGGCATGCATATAGTGTCATACACTGAGGCACTGGCAACTTACTAATACTCCCCCAACCCACCCAAAGAAAACTGACTGTCCCTCAGCAGCTATCAAGTGCCATCAACTCCCTATGAGCTTATGGAGGTCTTGTGTCAGTAACCACTGTTGCTTTGAGTTCAAGGGTCTAACAACCATGCCATGCCGAGGGGCCAGCTTTTCACAGCATCTCTGCCATGCTTCTTGGAGTTAGACACAGATGTTCTATGTGCACGGCTGAGCACTCACAATTGCTCAGATTTAGACGATTCATTTCGTAAGCTTAGTTCCATGATCTTGTGTAGAAGATTATCATAGTGATGAAGGAGGCCCTTCACCTCATTATAAACAGGAAGCAGAGGAAAGGGAGTGGACTAAGAACCAATATAACCTTCAAAGACATTTCTTTAGCCCAGTGACTGACTTCTTCCAACTAGGCCCCTTCTACTAAAGTTTCCAGAAATTTCTAAAATAGGCCCACAGGTTTGGAGTTGAGCACTCAACTCATGAGTCTGCAGGGGACGATTTTGTATTCAAAACCATAATACAGTAACATATATGAATAAATCTAAGCATCATGTCAAGTGAGAAAGTGGTCACACAAAGCATCAATCAACACTAGCAAGTAGAATAATGTCCACAGCTAGCTTGGAGCAGAAGTGGGAAGACTGAATGGAGACAAATGTGGAAAAACTTTCTGGGTTAGCAGAGGTGCCCCTCTAACTTGATTTACCTCAAAACTCAAGGAACTATACATTTTCTATTTAGCTCTACCTTCAAAAGTCTGTCCCAAAGCAGGCAAGAAAGTAGAAAAGAGGAACAGGCAAAGCAACTGAAAGCATATGATGAGAGAGTAGATTTAAACTCAAACGCAGCAGTCATTGTATTACATGTAAATGTGCCAGATGCTCCAATTAAAAGACAAAGATATGTCAGACTGGGTGCTTAAAATTCCAACCATTTGCTGTTGATAGGAGACACATACTAAAACATAAGCTACAGAAATATTGAACAGAAAACAATTAGAAAGTAACATATGCAAATGTGAACAAAAGAGAAACTATTATGTCTGTATTATTATCAGATAAGGTGTGTTTCAAATTTAAAAATGATTACTAAGGAAAACGCATCAAGCTGTCAGGTCCCTGGGCAGAAAACCAGCAATTTTGAAATCATATGCACCTGGCCTCACTAGCTAGAGCAACAAGGAAAATAGATAGGCCACAATGACAATAGAAGTTTCTAACTTGCTTCTTTTGAAAACTGATAAAAATTGTGGCCCAAGAAACCAGTAAAAATATGAGCCCAAGAAATCAGTAAGAATATTTGCTTATTTATGTTAGAGTGTAGATGTAATAAAATGGATAAATAAACACTGAAACCCCAAACAAAAGAGTACAAAAAAGTTTAAGGGGTACTTAAAAACCTGATCATGTATGGGGTCACAAAATAAGTCTTAACAGATTTTAAAACTTGTCATTTTGAGTACATATTCTAGATATAAGGGAAATAGATTATAAACAAATTATTTTTAAAATACAAAATAAATTTTGAAATTAATAATTTATTTAAAAATACTGTCAAAATCCATCCCAATGAAATGATGAGGTATTTAACTGCAAGATTACACAAACATAACATATGAAAAGCTTATAAAATGAGGACAAGACATTATTTAGAGCCAAAATTATAGCTTAAACACACACATTCCAAAATGACAAAAAATTCTTAAAATCAATGATGGAAGCAATCAAGTTGTACTCAGCAAATTAAAAGCTAAGAGAATAAAAGAGAGGAAATAATAAAGGTAAAGACAGAAGTTAATGAAATGATTGCAAGCACAAAACAGAGAGGAAAAACATAGCCAAACGCTATTCTTTGAAGAGTTCAAATTTTGTCTTGGCAAAGCTGATAAAAGCAAGAGAAGGAAACAATGTCAGGAGCAGAGAGGATGCATCACACAAACATTAAAGACAGGCTACGAGGAGAGTGAATGGCTTTATGTCAGCATGTTTGAAAAGATGATGAAATGGAAAAATTCCTAGGAGAAATACATCTTAATATTGGAATGTGAAATGTTGAAAATATTCTCATAAAATGATTGAAGATTCAAAAACATTAAAAATCTCTCAAAGAAAACATTTCTAGACTCAAGTCACTTCCATAGTGGAGTCTGCCAAACAATTTAAGAGAAACAAATAAACAATCTTAAGCAAATTCTTCCAAAGAACAAAGATGAGGCAGAAATAAATTTTAGGGAGACAAAATATTAATAGAAAACATTATAGGAAATTGACAACAAACACTTTAGCCAGTGTGGTGGCACAGATAAGGAGTCAAACCCTTATGGGGTAAGAACAGAAGGGTCAAAAATTGAGGTCATTCTCAGCCACACAGTAAGTTTGAGGCTAACCCGGGCTATGTGACATCTTGATTCAAACTCAAATAACTAGGAATTAAATAATCAAAAAGCAATCTCATTGAGAATATAGCAGTAAAAAAATCTACATAAAATCTTACCAGATGGAGTCAACAACACATAGAACGAAAACCAACCAGTTCAAATGGAATTGGATCCAGAAATGTTCATTTAATCTGTTTCTCAGTTACTTTCCTATTATTGTCGAGAGACACCATGACCAGGGAAACTAATGAAAGGAAACATTTAATTGGGGGTTTGCTCACAGTTTCAGAGGGTGTGTACAGTCCATGGCCATGATGATGAGGATCATGGGAACAGGCAAGCCGGCATGACACTGGAGAAGTGGCTGAGAGATTCCATGTTGAGACAACAACCATGAGATGAGATATGGCATGGACTTTTGAAACCGCAACTCCACCACCCCACCCCACGCCCACCCAAGTGACATAACAAGGGTATTCCTCCTAATCCTTCCCATACATTTCTACCCATGGGACCATTCTCCTTCAAACCACCATAACTTGACATTCCAAATTTTATCACTCTAATACATAGTAATGGAACAATAAAAAATGTAGATAGACATCTTAATAGATAATAAAAATAGAATAAAATTTAAAATTCACTCATCAGTAAAACAAACAATCACTGAACAAAAGAAAAGTAGCAGGAACTTAGTAGCCCAATTTAAAAAACCAAACCAACCCTTCAACAGGTGCTTTGCACACATCAGACTAATGGTGGAATGTTGAAAGCTTTCCTTTTGAGATAAAGAATGAAAGATTAATAACACAATTATCTGGTCAATAAGACTCTTGCACAAAACTGGGCTGGACATTCCAGAAAGGACAGGACAGCAAGAAAACGAGGCATAGGAGTTAAAATGGAAGGCTTCTTATGTGTCTTGGAAATCTTAGTGAGCCTATACATCTTTTAAAAAGTTCTAGATACAATGTGGATGACCAAGAACCCACTGGGGTTAGTACAGCAAATAAGAAACAGAAACCTCCAGTAACATATCACATTTACAGAGTCATGAGAAGAATCTGGGGCTGGGATATAGTCAATGGTCAAGTTCTTATCTAGCAACATTCACAATTACTAATGAGTCTGACTCCCCTGCCATGTATTTATGGGGCAAATGGATACCATCTTTTATGAGGTATTGAGTATGGAGCTCCCAGAAGTGGGAGAAAATTAAAATTTGTGTGAGTGTGTGTGTGTGTGTGTGTGTGTGTGTGTGTGTGTGTGTGTGCAGAAAGCTCTGACGTTTATGGGAAGAAAGTGGGCTTGTGAAAGTGGGATCTACCATGTTCATGTATTGGAAGATTTACCCCTACATAAATGGCAGTGCTGTGGATTGGTTTTAATATTATTTGTGTTAATTTGGCTTTCAAAAATCACATGAGAACCTGGATGTCTGCCTATAAGACACTGAGGGTACCTGCCCCTAGTTGGTTTTGATTGGTGAATAAAAGTTGTCAGTGACCAGTGACTGGGCAGGGAGACAGAGACGGGATATTAGATTACCTGGACAAGTGAACCACAGGAGGGAGATGGTTTGAGAATCACCATGGCAGGCATGAAAGATCAGGCCTGAGAACTGTAAGAGAGAAAGAATATAGCCATGTAAGAATCCAGGAAGAGCGGCCCCAGGGGACACTCTCCCATTGGGTCTAGTGTAGCTGAGATGAAACATAGAATTATTAAGTAATAATTTAGGAATATCTGATGGGAGGCATAAGCAATGTGAAAGTTTGGTCGTGGTCCAGACGTTGAGCTGTTTAGGGCATATTAAAAATAAGACTCCACATATGTGTCTTTCATTCTTAAATCCCAAACATTTGGGTAACAAGGAGCACATGCACATATCCCAGGATCCCAGGAAGTTTTGAAAGAATTAAAATACTACTGCTGTAGATGTCATCCAATGTATTAGTTGTACTCACTTCTAAAAATTAGAGATTACTGAATGGAAGACACATGCCATGATGTGAGCCTAGGAGAACTGGTTTCTCAGATGAGATGAGATGAGATGAGATGAGATGAGATGAGATGAGATGAGATGAGATGAGATGAGATGAGCCACATGGTCCCTCCCCAAGCCACACAGGTTTGGAACTAAAAGAGAAGCACACATCATTCTAGGGTTCATGGCATGAACTGAGTCACAGTTAAGTCCCCGCCCCCAGGTGGACCCTGACAAATCTGGGTATCAGGCATTTACTCTGGACCCTTCTCAAAGGCTTCTGGCTGACTCAAGATTTTAAACTCGGAGGTGCTGGGAACCCCTACTATACAAAAGGCGGGCTACTTGGAAGGCAAAGAGAGGCAGACTGTAGAGGCTGATTTCCTCCAACAAACAGATGAACAAGAGATAAAGATAAATAAAATTTGATTTATTTGTCTTTAAAGATATAATTATTTAAATGTTTTTAAATATACATGGAATTAAGAAATCCAAGCCTTTGATCTCAATCGTAAGAAACAAAGACATGGAGATAGAATAAAAATAAATGAAAAAGTGCATTAAAAGAAAAATTTAAAAGTCTATACCAGGGCAACACTTGAGATCTTTGAATGTGGTCTACATGGGATTTCTAAGGTTACTTAACCTGGCATGACAAATTAATAGCCTAAAATAGGTTCATACAAAAGTATAAAAGAACATTTAATTAAAATTAATTACATAAGAAAGGCTGTTAATTCAAGTTATATAAAGAGAAACGGGATATATATGTGGATATATATATATATACACATATATCTTTTTCACAGAGATATTAATCTCAATAGAAGAGAAAAATGAATGAAAATCCAAACATTTGGGCAGGTAGCAAGGAGCATGCACACACCTGCCAGGGAGTACAGAGCAGATTAAAATCTACTGCTACATGGCAAGACTCTCCAAATTCATGTAAGAAGAAAGGAAGGAAGGAAGGAAGGAAGGAAGGAAGGAAGGAAGGAAGGAAGGAAGGAAGGAAGGAAGGAAGAAGGAAGGAAGGAAGGAAGGAAGGAAAGAAAGAAAGAAAGAAAGAAAGAAAGAAAGAAAGAAAGAAAGAAAGAAAGAAAGAAAGAAAGAAAGAGAGAGAAAGAAGAAAGAAAGAAAGAAAGAAAGAAAGAAAGAGAGAGAGAGAGAGAAAGAAAGAAAGAAAGAAAGAAAGAAAGAAAGAAAGAAAGAAAGAAAGAAAGGAAGGAAGGAAGGAAGGAAGGAAGGAAGGAAGGAAGGAAGGAAGAAAAGAAAAGAAAGAAATCCAGGTCAAAATGACAAAGAGTGTGTTGTTAATATTTATAAGTTGATTTTTAAATGTATAGAAAATGAGAAAGATCAAGATGCTTTTTAAAAGTGTAGGAAGAAGTGTTCTACAGTAAAGTCACAATAGGTAGTAAAGAAGAGTTGGTGCCCCGAGAGCTCTCTGATGAATAACTCTTCAGCCTAAGATCAGATTCATGAGTAAATTAGTTCTTAAAAAGAACTGATTGAATAAATAGGCAACTAACTAACTAACTAAATAAATAAATAAATATGCAAGCAAATAAATATCCCTTGTCCATTGAATAGACATCAATTAGAAATGCATTTTAAATATAACCGGTAGTTTATGTTGTACATAAATAGGTCTGAATCAGTTTGATATAAAAGATATGCCTTGCATATGAAAGACAAAACCCATGTCTCCTTGAAAAAATATTTTATGTCCCTGTGATACAAAAGGCATCATACTAGAATAAGATACAAGAAAGGACACTAAGAATAAGAAAATTATCAATGACTTTGGCCACATTAAATTAATAATTTGTAATATCAGAAAGTACTATTGAGCTGGATGTAGTAGCATAAGCATTTATTCCCAGCAATAGGAAGGCAGAGACAGGAGAGTCTCAGGGAGTTTAAGATCAATCTGGTCTATATCCTAAGTTCCGTGTCAGCCAGAGACATACAATGAGACTTTGTATCAAAACACAAACAAATAAAAGGAGAAAATGAAGAGAGAATTAATATAGATGAGATTTCAGAACATACACACAACTGTCAGAAGCCTTGTAAACTACTAAAAATTATTTCAAAACCAACAAGAAACAGACAGCTAGATAGAAAACTGTGCAGATATCACCAGTAGGTGACTCATGAAAGAGAATATCCAGATGCCCACTAAATACTTGGAAACAGAGTCGGGCTCATTAGTAATCAGTAGCATACAAGAAAAAATCTAATGCAAATTGAAGAACATTGTAGAGCACACTATCCAAGATGGCTAAAATTAAAAGAAATAATCCTAATGAACACTGGTAGAGCTGTGGAGTAATAGGCCCTCATACAGGACTGGAGGGTGTGCACACTGGTATAATACCTCTGGAGACCACTTTGGCACTTCTACTAAAGCTAATCAGACATAGACTCTATTACTCGGGAACTCCACATGGACGCCATGAGACACACTCAATAATGGTTCTAGCAGCTGTGTTTGCTATAGCTCCACACTGGAACCAACCCAAATGTCCATCAATAGCATAATGGTTCAGCAATGTGCACTGTGTTCACAGAAAAGAACCTAACGTGGCAGACACAGGATGTATGGCTTTCACAAACGTAACAAGCCTACTGTGTGACTTCATTCTGGGCTACTCTTAAACATTATAGAATCTAGAGACGCCTGATTAAGTTATAAATAAGATATGCAGATAAGTGCTTACCATAATGATCTGGCTAGCTGGCACCTCTGGGGAACCAACAAGAAGGTTATTCTCAGTGAACTTGAGACAACTGCATCACTGGTCCACCTTAGGGAGATGAGGACAGCGAGTCTGTGGGTGGCTGCTTCATGATAATTAATTCGCATGTTCTTTTGTTTCACTGCATTTCGCTCTTTGAGATAGGTTCTTTCTATGTTGCCCATGGTATCCTTAGACTCAAAATCCTCCTATCTCAGCCTCTCAAATGCAGAAATTTCAGCCTGTTCGTCACTACATCTGGGAAACTGTACATTCTTAAGTCACTTCCCATATAAATGTAATCTATGGTAATAAATATTTAGGAAACAAAAAAGAGATACAATTGGTGACATAGACAGGAGCCCCCAAAAGGCTCTCCTCTCAATTAATAGCAATTTACTTTTTATTCTTCTTTAGACTGAATGGTCCCACCAAAATGAAAGAAATATAACTGGAATCTTCAGTGTCTGGGTCGGCCTGAGCAAAAGCATCAGTCACTGGGAAGAGCAGAGGTGGCTGGGTCTGCTTCACTGCTGGGGTGGGAATAGATCCAAATCAAATGATCTGTATGAATGTCGTGAAAATAAATGGTAGACTCAGGGTGCAGAGAAGACTCCAGTGGTTCAGGGAGCTGTGGTGGATTAAAATGGCAGCCATTTTAGGATCCAGTCAGTCCCAGTTTCATGCCTGGATTCCCAACACTGCAACACCTGAAGCTCCAGGAAAGCTAAATAAGGGGATGTGTTGCAAACCCTTGTGGAAGGCTTGGAAAGTAACTCCTGCTTCTGCTTCTGGAGAGGACATCACTGCAGAGAGGATGTAAGTGGGAACACTTGGAAGCTTTTGTGCCTGAGAAATGCATCTGAAACCCACATCACCAAAGCATTCTTTTCAGCTCTATCCCAGTGGTTCTCAACCTTACCAATGCTGCAATCTTTTAACATAGTTTCTCATGTTGTGGTGATCCTCAACCTTTAAAGTATTTCACTGCTACTTCATAACTGATTTTTTTTGCTACTGTGGTTGGATTGTAAACATTTGATATGCAGTACATCAGATATGTGGCCCTTAAAAGGGTCGGAACACCTGGGATGAGAACTGCTGTTCTATCCCTTCTCAAACATTCTTTCAGAGAACCTGCACTGTTTCCAAGCTATATTTGGGACTGGAGAGGTTCCTATGTGTGCTGACCCCAGAAGTAGCCGAGAATCCAGTCTTTCTGGAGTTGGAGTGTCACTGGGCAGTGGTCATGAGCCATTTCTTTCTATTTAACCTGGTGGGGAAAGCATTGCCTCTAAGATTAACCCAATTTGGGCTTGAAGCCAAGCTTGCACTTTGCTGGCAGTGAGCTTTATGAACTTAGCAAATTGTTGGGTATACACAAATTTTAAATAATAATACAGAGAAAGCATTTAACACTGGGCCTGGCGATAGGAAGTCCCCAGGAAATGCTGTTGTTTTATTATTTGTTATTTTCATTGCAATGACTATCATCAAGCCCATTTTCAGACTCGGGAAATCACTGAGCAACGTGTTCAGTTGGAAACAAATAGAAAGTAACTTTGGGAGACAGGCATTCCCTACTTGGCTGTGAAATGGAAGAAGAGAGCCCAATAAGGTGGCAGTTGGAAGGTCTAGCCCCTCTCCACACTGGGGGTGGAGCACTGGCTTTCTTAAGCCCAGCTCTCGAGATTTCCAAGAGGCATGTCTTCCATGTTAACTGAGCTTCTGTTTTCTTCCCAAGAGAAAGAGCAGACTGTCTCAGGCAGAAAGGACCACTATCCTGACACCACCATGTTGTTAGAGCTGTTCAGATTCTCCACAAGTCCAGAAGGCAGAAAATGCACCCAGCCGGCAGTGCTGTGGTTCACTACCTTCTTCTATATGTTGTTCCAAATCTCTGCTGCCTCTAATGCCATTCCATCATGGCCTTTAGAATTCAGATCAACCTATTTCATGCTTTGGAACATCAATTTGGGACCATATGCTTAGAAGAAATGACCTTTACTACTCTTTATCCAAAGTGAGGAGCCAAGGTGAAAAGGCAGGTGGGAGCCCCAAGGACCAGGAGCTCTAGAAGACATGGGACTGGAGCAAATGGAAGATGTAGAAGCCAGGCTAAGAGATGGGGAGCCACAGGTAGCAACACAGTGTGGAGACTGAGAGAGATGATGGACTAAAGGTGAAGTAGATGGTCTGCACAAATACCGATGACCCCTGCTCCTTCTGTACATGAATGCTGTGCATCTCAGCAAGAAGTCGAGTTTATTTCCATTCCCTTCAAACACAGGTCAATCTGTGACTTGCTTTAAGTAACAAATCCCAGCTGAAGTTAGGGTGTGTGACTTCCTGTTCTAAGCTTTAAGAGGTCTTTTTAGCTTCCTCTGGAACCCTTCTGGGATATAGCCACTGGAAAATGAAGGCTCCCACCAACCACCAGCTGCAGAGAGAGTATGTGGAGATAAAATGGCTCAGCCAGGCACAGTGGCTCTAGCCACCCCAATGGTGCACTAAGCATGAGTAAATCCATGACAATGATACAGTCTAGCTCCCATTATAAAACACATGACCCTGGACAGTTTCAGGGAGAGAAGAACAGCTCAGACAAGCATGGAATTCCCACAGAATTGGGAAAAAAGCAAAAATCCTTCATTATCTAAGCTAATAAACATTAGGCTGGATTTTTATGTAGCAGCAGATAAGGGAAAGAGAGGGTGATTCACAAGTAATCGTTTAGAGATGCTGAGAGGCAGCTTGGTTAGCATCCCTGATTTCCCAATTTCAGAACATCATGCTTATTGATCTTTCACGCTTATGACAAAATGTCTGTTTTAAATAAACACCATGACCAGTGTGCTTGCAAGTAGGAAGTTAATGCCAGGAACTGAGACTACTACTAGGATCACAACCAGCCACAAGCTGAGGCAAGAGCATCACACAGTGAGCAATGCTATCATTGCTGAGTACCTCTTGCCCACGTGACCTGGGGGAGCCGTCTACACGGTGTCTTCACCATTATTTACTTTATTCTTTGAAGGTAGTGCCTGTACCCATACTTTTGGCTACTATATTGGGTTCTTATCTCTAGCACCATTCTCTACTCTTATCCCTTCTAATCTCCCAACCCTGGGTGGGAGTAAAGAAGGAGAAAAGGAGTGTTGATCTTGGTACACTACCTCTTGCTGATTAGGGGCCTAGAGTTCCTTGTGGTAAGTCCAATCTTCATTGTCAGGATATTTCCAACCAGCAACAGCAGTAGGGGGAGCAGCAGTCACCCCTTCTCTTGGAGCTTTGGCATTTCTCTGTCCTATGGAGAGTCTCCAGGATTCCAAATGTAAATTATTTCAGCTGGCAAAATCATGCCCTTTCCAGAGCATGGGACAAATCATACTTAGCTGCTATGGACACTTTGAAACAGCCCCATATCCCACACCTGAGATTAAAACAAAAACACAGTCATATAACATTTTTGGTTTTTTAGAAACCAAAAGTCTCACTACAAGGGCCAATGAATGGTCTTGTTCTGCAAATAAGAACATGTTGATATTTAGACAGCAGAACCCTTTGCCCAAGGTTAAACCATTAATAAATGGCAGAGCAAGCATTTGAACTCTGAGTTATGTGACTTCCCAGGAATTTGACTTTGATATCCAGGCTCTAGGACTTTCCTGAACCAGGGTGTTCCACTGCTCCTTCTGATAAGAGGTAGGCTTTGAGCACTTCCGGAGTACAGTCCTGGAGAAGGCTTTTCTCTTTTGGGAAGAGACGAGTAGCCCAGGAGGCTGGCACAGAAGTGAGGATACCCTTTCCTAGCCTGAAGGAGGGGCTGGCATCTCACTGCTGAAGCTTGCTGTCCCCCAGAAGCAGCATATTTGGTATTCTACAGTTTCAGCCCTGTGCTCCCCATTTCTAAGAACAGAATTTCGGCTTTGAAATGCACTGTTAGCCCCGGGGCTCCTCAGAAAGAGCTCTGTGAGCTTCCTTCTGTCCTAGAAGGAAGGGGCCTCGTTTAATCTTGGAAGTCTTCCTGGGAGAGTTCAGCTTTGAGTTCTGTTTTGGAAGTGGAGAAGGAGGCAGCTGGATGAATGCTAACTAGGGCATTTGAGTTTCAGCAGAGACTCTGGAGACGCTGCAGTGAAAACCTCAGTAAGGTATAAAATAGTTTGTCTGTTGTACAGCAAGATGACAATGCAAAATGACAATAGATGCCGCAGTTTCCATAACGGACGAAAACCAACAAGATAACGCCTTGCAGAAATAAATGTATGCTCCCGAACATAGATGCAAATGGTGCTTTGTTCAATTTTAGATGGAGAGGCACTGACTTGAAAGCAATTCACAGGGAAACTCATTGAAAGCAGGACTTGGTTGAATGTGCATAAGTTCAGAAATAACCCAGTCGTGAGAGGCACCTGCTAAAACAGCTAGGGCAATATTGTGTTTCACAAATATATGTTCACTGTGTCGGTCGGTAGGGACAGGGTTCTAAAAAAGACCTAAATGTAGCTATGGGTGACCTGTTTTTTAATAGATATAAAATTTGGGCTTCCAGATGAAACACTAAATTCTTCCTGTCTAATCTCAACCATGCCTCGCCATTCTCAGCTTGGACTGATGGGATGTAGCAACCCCTGAGTCACATTTTCAAGTGGTGAACTTCCCCTAAGAGTTACTATGTCTGCACGTGTGAGGGTGTTTCATCAGGTTTTCTTATAATTCTCTTGACCAAGCCCTGAGACAAGCCATCTCTTCCTCTGTCTTTCTTTTACTTTTATTTTTTTATTTGTATGTAGGTGTGTGTGTAGGAGTGTGTGTATGTGTATGTGTACATGTATGTGTGTTTGGGTGTGTACAGGTAAATGTATATGTGCAGGTGTGTATGTATAGGTGTGTGTAGGTATGTGTGTATGCAGATTTATGTATGTGTGTGTAGGTATGTATCTACAGGCATGTGCAGGTGTATGTGAACAGGTGTATGTAGGGGTGTGTGTGTGTGTGTATGTGTGTGTGTGTTTAGATGTGTGTGTGTATAGGTGTTTGTCTTGGGATAGGAATCCAGGACTAATGTTTCCTTGACCACCATAGTTGGAGATATCTCTTGCTTTGTCTCTCAGCCACCTCTCACAATGGGGTAGGCAGTGTTGTATCTGCTGACTCTCACATTGGAGACTACGATCTGGGACTCAAGTACAGCCACAGAGAAATTAGATATGATCCTAGTTCCATAATCCATACTGATATGCTGTAATCTAGAATGAGGAGTTTCCTTCTATGCTGTTCTAGACTTAGGCTATAAAAAAAATGTCTGTTGTTTAAGCCATAGACCCTGTAGCATTCTGTGTGGCTGGGTTAGGGCTTCAAGGTGCTGCCTCAACTCACAATGACTCTTCTTTATTTATTCATGTTCGTACACCTTCTTTAGAAAACTACCTTGGACTGCATTGCCGCCACCCTATGACACACACCTCTGAATCACATGGAAAGCCCCAGCCCGTCTTCTCAATGCAATAGTACTTAGAGATGGTGTAAATCATGAGGTTGGGGGGCCTTATGCAGGCATTAGTGCCCCGTTAAGAGGTCTCAATGGGTTTCCTCTTTCTGTACCACATGCAGACATATCAAGAATATGTCTGCAAGTCAGGAAAGTAAATTCTGTGGCACCTTTACTTTGGACTTCTCAGACTCCGTTTGAGAAATAAATGTCTATGGTATAAATCATGCAGACTGTGGTATTTTATTACATCTGTCCCAGTAGAGTAATATAGAACTTTTAGATCTAAGAGACTGACAGGGAGCAGGATTTGGTCTGATGGCTCACCTGACATAACAGCACCATCTCATATCACAGAGCCAGTCCTAGTTTGATTCTGATGGGCTTGTGTGGCAAAAGAAGAGACTTAAGCCAAGTGTGTGAGAATGATTTGGAGGCTAGAATTACTGACTAATTCTATATAGAAATCTATGAAGAAATTCCCTAGGAGTTTATTGTTCTCAAACTTGAAGTTGGTTGGAAAAACAAGCTGCCCATTTGAGAGCAAAGGACTCCTCATGGGGAATATCTTAAATCCTATCCTAAAGACAACCTTGATAAGAGAGCAAGTCATTATATTGGCCAAGGAGCAACAGGGGCCAGACTTAGAGACCAGGAGCCATGGTGTGCTAAGAATAGGCCCCTCTAACCTTACCACTCTGCTTTCTTTGTCTTCTTTGTCCATTTTTGGTCCAAAAAGTCAAATAACTCCTCTCTCCTATAATCCAGGAATAGGAGGATCCTCAAACAATGACAGGAATTTGAGAGACTGGCTTCTCATTTTCTGCTAACAGAATTGGGACAGGAGTATGCAGAAGCCCTATTAGAGAGATCATAGGCTGGAAGCAATGGCCAAGACAGAGAATGGCTTAACAGCCAGGTTCAAGACTCAAAGGTTTTGTGAACTAAAACTGGTGAGGTGACAGAAAGACACAGTTACCATCTTTTATATGTATAAGGTGACTCTATAAAATGGTCCCAGGTGAAATATGGCCAACGAAGAAGGCCATGGAAAGGTAACATTGGGAAATTCCTAAACAAGTCTCTGTTCCTCTTAAGCAGTGCAGTACTAGAGGCTCTGACTCTTGGGGAGTTAGATCATCACCACTAGAGAACTGAAAACAAGCTAGGCAGGGATTCTTCCACTCTGTGAACAGGTGGACTAGATGCCATCAGCTCTCCAAGGTCCTTTGCAGCAACAAACAAAAAAAGTAGCCTTATAGCAACTCATTACCAGTTCACATTCCCACCACTAGTATATGAGGCTCCTCTTTCCTCAGAACCTCGGTAATATTTGTTGCTATTTTCTTTGAAACCACCATGGAAATCAATATGGTTGCTCCTCAACAAAACTAAAAATAGAACTACTACTATATGATGCTGAGTTGAGTCTTAGCTGTGTAGCTAAAAGACTCTAAGTCTGTACGTTAGAAGGATAGTTAGATACTTGCGTTAACTCTTGCACTATTCATACCATTCACACTAGTCAAGAAATGGAACCAGCCAAGATGCTGGACATAACAAGTATGCTTCCTACACACTGTGAAATTCTGTGCAGGCATGAAGAAGAATGAGAGCATGACATAATCAGGAGAATGAATGGAACTTGATATCATGTCCATAGCATGAAACTATGGTATCTGTCATAAACTAGACTCAAATATTCACTTTTATCTCAGATGCACAATCACTCATTTTTTTTCTGTCTTGCTCTGTCTCTGTCTCTCTCCCTGTTTCTCTGTGTCTGTGTCTCTGTCTGTCTCTGTGTCTGTGTCTGTGTCTCTCTGTCTCTCTGTCTCTGTCTCTCTGTTTCTCTGTCTCTGTGTCTGTGTGTGTGTGTGTGTGTGTGCATGTGTGCGTGTGTGCGTGTGTGTGTAGAATATCAAAGCAGAAAGGGGGCTAGAGAGAGCTATAAATACAGGTGACATGAAAGCAGAAGGCATAATTATGTTCAGGAGAAGAAGGGGCTCAATGAGAGGAGAGCTTGGGGATGAGGGAGTACAGTAGGGACCAACAAGAACAAAATGCAAAACAAAGCATGATGCATGACAGTGCTATAACAAAGTGGGGCTTGGTGGTGCACAGCACCAGGGAAGCAGAGACAGGCAGATCTCCATGAGTTTGAGTCAAGTCTGATCTATAGAACAAATTCCAGGCCAACTATGACTACAAAGTGAGATATTGGGGGGAGACAGAGACAGACAGACAGAGAGAGAGAGACAGACAGAGAGAAAATGAAAGAAATTATTGCATATGCTATCTTGAAGTTTTAATTTAAAAATCAAAACCAAATTTTAATACTTAAGAGCAAATATAAACAGGAGAGAAACCATGAACATCTGGATATAGTGACAATACGTATCAGAGAAAGCTTTGGTGGGCTGTGACTATTTCTGATGGTTACTGTATTTCAGAATCCCCTGAAAATGATGCCACCTGATGATGGGGTGATCATATGTGATCCTTTCTGCCTTCTGTCTCCATTAGATTGAAATCCTGATGCAGGATTTTCAAGCAGAAAGGCTTTGGAATAGGGTTAAAGGAATAATGTCATCCATTTGCAAATATGTATGAAGGGTTTTTATGTACACTAGGCAATCTAATGGTGCAGAAGGAGAGACTGCCCAGCTGCTGCCCACAGAGCAGACGATCATGTGGTAGACACTTGAGATTCAAGTGTCCATTTGATTAATGTGGACATCCATGAGTTCTGGGGATTTAACCTGGATAGGATGACAGCCTCTGTCCTTGGGGAATTTGCATTCCTGTGAAAGAACCAAAAAAAAAAAAAAAATGGTGAGCCATACAAAAAGAACTTCATGGCAAGTATACAAAATATCTTCATGGAATATTTTAAATAACAGAATACAGACTGAAATGAGTGGTTGAGAGTTTTTAAAAAATATTTTGATTTCATGTGTATGAATGTTTGTCAGCACTGTGTGTGCCTAGTGCCTACAGAGACTGGCCGAGGGCATCAAATCTTCTGAATCTAGAGTTATAGATAGTTGTGAACTTCCATGAGGATGCTGGGAACTGGATTCAGGTCCTCTGGAAGGGTAGCAAGTTATTTTTAACCACTGAGTTATCTCTTGACCTTGGAGATTTCTTTTTAAAAGAATGGCTGGGGAGTCATATTGACAAGACACAGTGGGTTTCTACCCCAAATTTGATTGTCAGAAGGCTAAATTCTGACCATCAAGCCAAGTACTGTAAGAAAAGAGAACAGTCCCCATAGAGAAGGCAAAAGGCTTGGTGTTAAAAAGGCAGAAGGACTTCTACCAGATGAAGTCAGGAGAAACGAAGGAGAAAGATATATCAGTGTATTGTGGATCTGAGATTCTTGTCCTGAATTCACTTCAAGTCTAAGGTCTGGGTCAAAGAAGATTTGCAAAGGACAAATGAAATGTCCAGAGACTCTCATTACCAAAGTGCAATGTCAATCATGGAACTGATCCTGACCTGACTTCACCCTGTGTCCTTATTCAGCAGATGATGGTAGATTTTTTTCAAGACACAGAGGACTGTGGGTGAAGGACGCCTAGCAAGGGTGTTTGAAGAAATCAGGGGTGTACTTAGGAGCCAGTGGGAGAAGAGGGGGACCTGAAGGTAATATCTGAGGAACCTTTCCTGTCTTGTCCTTCTGAAGGTTATGCAGTGGGTAGATCTGTCTCCTGCTTTTTTTTTTTTTTTTTACCTCTCCAGCTTTCCCAGGGAGTCAAAGCTGCACAATTCCTCCAAGAAGATATTTCACCTAAAGAAGGCCAGGGCTACTGCAATAACATCTACCACATCCATCTTAGAAAGGAAGGGATAAGACCTGGAAGCTGGTCCAGGAAAGCAGCAGGAAACTTGAGAGCATCTCTGCTTTAATCTTTTTTCTTCTTCTTCTTCTTTTTTTTTTTTTTTAAAGAAATGACTTTGCAAAGAAAGATAGTCTCCAAGCTCTGAAAAAGGAAGCAGCATAGAAGCTCCTTCTGGTGTGAATGGAAAGAATTACATAAACTACAGTAAATTTAGTATGAAATTACATTGCCAAACACAGAAGAGAAAGATGCCCTCCATCATGCATTAGCCATGTTCAAGGATCCATTACTGTGAGTTTCCTGCCTGCTTGCATTTAAAGGGACACAGTGACATCTAAGTCTGGCCTTTCTCATAGTGTGGAGGCCGCTAGAAGACATTAACTCATGACCCTTCTTACTGCACTAGATTCTTACGGAACTGCCTTCTTGTGTTTAAATTTGCCTTTGCTTTACTTTTTTACACTGAGATTTAGACACCTGCTGATCTGAAGCTCCATTAGATCAGAATTCCATACCTCTTGGCGTTTTATACAGCACTAACAGTTTTAAGATCCTGGGAGGCCTGCCACTTATTTAGGCTCCCGGGAAGCTTCCAGGCTGTAAAGTAGAGAGCTCTATGGTCCTTGATATGGATTTCAAACCTGGCACCCTAACAACCTGCGTCTTCATGACCTTGGCCAAGTTAGTGCACATCTCCAGACTTGTTTCCTCATCAACAAAGTGATGATAATAACAGCACACCTTCAGTCTTTGCACAGAAGATATTTCACTTGAAGAAGGCCTGGGCTTCTCTGAGCCAGGGCTACTGCAATAACATCTATCACATCCACTGCAAGTCAAAGAAGATTTGTGGAGTTTAATCACGGGAAATAAGTTTGTAACAAAGTGCCTGACCCCTCAAAATTTCCAGCATCACACAGCTTCTGTTACAGACAACCGTTCTTTTATTGGTCTAAGGATATCCGCCCTCTCCCCCTGAGATGCTAATTTTCTCCAATAGATATTTTCTTAGTTTATTTTTCTGCTGCTGTGATAAAATACTCTGACAAAAGTACCTCAAAGGAGGAAGGTCTTATTACAGCTCACAGATCTAAGGTGTAGTCCATTATATGGGGGAAGTCAAAGCGGTAGGTCACGATGCATCCACAATCAGGAAACAAGACTGAATACCAGGTACTAGTCAGCACACTTCCTCCAGCTACGTGGCACAGCATCCCTACCCAAGGAATCGTCCCACCCACAATTTGTAGATGTTTCTTCCCACATCAACTAATGTAATCAAGATAACCCCTCACAGGCATGCCCAAAGGCTCATCCCCCTAGTGATCTGAGATCTTGGAAGGCTGACATCACTAGGCATCTTAGATATTAATTAGACTTTATTATGTGAGGTTTCAGAAACTTGGAGACAACTTGTCTTCATTCATTCATTCTTTCATTCATTCATTTGAAACTCAACATTTTAAAGAATTTATAACTGGGTTTCTGCTAATAAATGGGTCAATACTGTACCATTCTGGGCCTTTAGGAAACTATTGATATTAGTTAAGGCAGACCTAGGAACAACTCAGCAAGCTGGAGCAAGCCAGAATGAATAAGCAGCGAGAAGGCCTGAGGATGTACTTTGTACTTGACTGAGCCATCCTAGGTTTCTATAAGGTGAGGTCAAGACTTAGAAGTAGCCAGGGATTCTTCTGTGGAATGTTTTATGGCATATCAGCATAGGCAAGGTGGAAGATAGGGATGCCACCACTCACGTTGAGCACATTGGGAGTCATGTCTTGATTTTAAGAGGTCTATAGCACCAGCAAAGCCAAAGTATGACTGAGTCCATCATGACCAGTAGAATACATGGTCTGCAGCCAACCTCAAAGAAATAGACTATGTGGATCAAAGATTACACAAGGAACAGACTTTGCTTAAGACGGTAACAGAACAGAAAACAACCAGGAGACAAAAAACAAGGCTCTGGAGGACAGAAAAGAAGCTTCAAGGACCTGAGATGACCTCCTCTCCCAAGGGGTCTCATGGAGCCCACTCCCTCCTTCTGTCTTTGAAGAGGAGTAAGAGGACAGATGAATAATGTAACATTGAGCATCGTCTGCCTGGGGGACTGGCATTTCATAAAAGGAGGACTGCCCTATGGGATGAGACCAAGCTGTACACCAGATTGGACATGAACTACTTTTTCCAATCCTTCTGTTTCAGGGCAGGGGGTGGAATACCAAACTATCTATAAATAATAGAGCTTATTGGTCTTGCATCAGTGCTGTAAAGGGTTTGAATCTGAGGATTCCTGAAAGCTCAGTAGCAAGCATGGTTCTGGACAAAGCAGCACTTGATAAATGCCATGGGTCTTCATGTAATGAGGAAAAGCTGAGGAACAACAACTCTTATGTGACTTCCTGGCCAGATCTAGATTTGAATGTCCCTTCTGGAAAATACAATCAAGCCAGCAGGAATATTTTATACTGGGCCCATGACCATGTATTTCCCTTTCTGGATGCCTGGGCCACTCCAAGAGCCTCATTGTTCTGGGTATAGGGAGACAGAGCAGCCTATCTGAATCTGGTGCCAGCATCCAGCCTGTGCCTACATTTAGAATATTTTAAATATTCTGATCCCAGTGATGGATCAACTCAAGGTTCCCTACTATACAGCACACACACACACACACACACACACACACACACTAGACAAAACATAGCTGAGCTGAGACACTATTGCATGTAGGAGTTTTCAGCTTGGAAGGAACTTGGCTACGGTCCCAAGAAGAAGCTATGGATGTGTGATGAGGAAGAAGAGTTGGTGAAAAATCCCACCTTCTTCCTTGGGAAGCAACATGATAAAGTGCCCCCAGAATGGACTGTCTTTTGGAGAAAAGCAGGGAGGATGGGGAAAGATAGCTTTTGACTCTGTGAACTAGAGAATAATTGTATTCGTTTGGATCTCATGTCTAATTTCTTTTCTTCCTGGCAGGTGAAATGATCTGTGGCTGCTATTTAGAGCTGCTGAGAATGTTGTGAAAGGGGGATGCTGGAAAGTGAGGGTGATGTCATAAGAAGGAGGGACTCTCTGTGATATCGCAGACATGTAGGGACTGAAGGAAGGCCATGGGAATCCCATGTCTAGCTTCAATAACAGCTCTGTTGACCGCCAGCCTCGTGAGTCTGGTGCAGGCAGGCAGGTCCATCAGGCAAGATGGCTCCTCCTGCTTAGAATAATGGGTTTCTATGAGGTCTTGATGGCCTTTAGTGCAGGCTGAATGGGCAATGTGGGTGCAAGTTTAGTAGTGAGAAGACAAAGAAGGAAAACGGGTAGAACATGGCTCTAACAGCGAGGCTCCAAAGGAGTCCAGAAAATACAGTGGGAAAGCTGTGTGGATGCAGTGCAACACAGAAGGCAAGTGCTCTGTCTCTTGCTCGCTCCTAGTCTTAGGAATCTGAGTCTCGCTGGTCCTCAGGTACCTCTTCTGCAAGAAGGGAAGAAAGAAAGTGATTACCCCACAGAGTGGTGAAAGTTAAATAAATGAATACAACCCTGTAAAAACTTAGGGTGGCTCTTGGTACACCTTTAGGAGATGCTTAATGGGGTTAGGAATTAGCACAGTGTAAAGAACACAGGCTTCTTGTGCCTCCTGGATGCTGGGATTGTATGTGCCAAAGATGATTTTAATGCCAGCTCTGGCAGTAACCATTTTCCTCACCTGTGACAAGAAGATGAGAGACTAGGCGGCCTCATTCTTTCCTACCAGTGCCACCATTCTAAGACCTTGACTTGACACTCTAGGTAGAGTTGATAGAAATCTACTTGGATCCAAATTATCCTGTGGGCACCCTGTGTCCTATGTCCTACTTTGGGGGGGGGGGGGTGAGCCTTTGAGCTATGCATATGCATTACCCTTCTGCTCTCCACCTACAGGATAAGTAGGTCCCCAGGTGATTGGTAAGTATTAAGTCTGTAATGTATAGGGTAAGCTAATTTCTCTCCTCCTAAATAGAGCCTAGGTAACTCAAGGGCATTTTGTGTATGAGGTCAGGATGGGAGTGAGAACAATGGACTCGAGAGCAAGGGGAATGGGAGAGTTTTTGAGTTCAAAGTCCTAGTGTATGCTTTGGTCAAGGATAAGCCCTGTCCTAGTGACTTTTGTAAGAGATTCTAAATAAAAACAATGGTGACATGAAGGATCTGTGTTAGAGATAGGGAAAAAATAAACATAGGAGACTGACTATAAAGAGACCAGAGCCTAAGCTTAGGAAGCTGACAGAGGCCAGGGCCAGCTGGTGCATCGAAGAACTCCCTAGAGTTCCTTTAACTCTTTTGAGGCAGAAAGATATCTGCCTGCCCCTGCTGGAGTAGTCATCCACATAGTTCTAACAGACCCTTTCTGTGTGTGAATAGTTCTGCCGCTTTTTTTCCAGAGCAAAAGCTTAATTGGTCTTCTCCAGCAAGCACAAGAAAAGACAACTTTATGCAGTGGCTGAATGAATGGGTACTCCCTGCTGGGCACTGCAAATTGAGTTCAGAGTGTTTGAACTGATCTCTCCAGCCATCAGGCAGAGATGGGAGTGACTCAGATGACAATCTTAGCATGCAAGCTGGAGGCTGGGGATTCTGCATCTGAGAGGGGAGTAGTCAGGATAAACATGGGGACAAATGTATGTCCTCTAAAGGGTTATTGCCTATGTGCCACCACTGAGGTCAGCACAAGAGATCAGCAGTGGAGTCTTGCTTCAGGGTCAAAAAGAGAAGTCAACAGAGGTGAGATTCTCTTGAGTATTCTCGTTTCCCATGGCTATAAAGAAGGGGATATGGCAAAGTTATTTTCCTATGCTTTTGTTCCAGTTGGACAATGCAGGGTCCTTTTGGACTAGTGTCCTACAGTGAAGAAACTAAATGAGGGTGGTGGAGCAAAGGCATTCATGCAGTCATTCAGTCATTCATTTATTCATTCACTCATTTGCTACATGTTTATTGAGATTTTTCTAGCTGGTTGTAGCCTGTGCTAGGCAATAGGACACAAAGAAAGATGTTACTAGTCTTATAGGTGCTGTGGACAAAAGAACCATCAGGCACTGGGCTAGAGAGTTAGCTCAGCAGTTAGGAGGACTGACTGCTCTCCCAGATGACCTGATTCAATTCCCAGCATAATTCCAGTTAAAGAAAAACCAATACACTCTCCTAGCTGCTGCAGGCATTAACCATGCATCACCCATACACATGAAATTATTTTAAAGAGGAGGAGGTGGTGGAGGAGAAGGAGAAGAAAAAGAAAGAGGAGTAAAGAAGATAAAGAGGAGAAGGAGGGGGAGGAGAGGGAGAAGGAGAGGAAGGGGAGGAGGAGAGGGAGAAGGAGAAGGAAGGGGAGGAGGGGGAGGGGGAGAGGGAGGAGGAGGAAGAATAAGAAGAAAAAGAAGGAGAAGGAGAAGGAGAAGGAGAAGGAGAAGGAGAAGGAGAAGGAGAAGGAAGGGGAGGAGGGGGAGGGGGAGAGGGAGGAGGAGGAAGAAGAAGAAGAAAAAGAAGAAGGAGAAGGAGGAGGAGGAGGAGGAGGAGGAGAAGGAGAAGGAGAAGGAGAAGGAGAAGGAGAAGGAGAAGGAGAAGGAGAAGGAGAAGGAGAAGGAGAAGGAGAAGGAGAAGGAGAAGGAGAAGGAGAAGGAGAAGGAGAAGAAGAAGAAGAAGAAGAAGAAGAAGAAGAAGAAGAAGAAGAAGAAGAAGAAGAAGAAGAAGAAGAAGAAGAAGAAGAAGAAGAAGAAGAAAGAAGAAGAGAAGACTGGAAGCTGTAGCTAAAAAGCATCATCAGAGAACTGGAAGAGGACTGGGGTGGAGTTGTGAGACATGTGGAATTTCACAGATGGGACCTGGGACCTATAGTTCTTAGGATTGAGGATATAGAATGAAAGAAGTTGTAGGTGGGGGAAACAGATAAGGAACAGTGCCAGTTTGGGTTAAAGTAACGGCTTGCTGCCATTTATAGAGAACATCAATTCATGGTATACTTAGATCAAAGTCCACATGGTAGAAGAGACTTTCTAGGTGACTTAATCTAACTCACAGCACAGACATCTCCTTAGCAGTCCTGTGTTCAGTCATCTAGCTCCAGAATCCATTCAGTCAACAAAACTTTTTGTGAATGTATACTGTGCCTGTGTTTACGCAAGTCTCTGGAAATACAATACATGGTGGAGCTGGGAAGATAGCTCAGCTTTGGAATTGTGAGGACAAGTATATTGTCCCCAGAACAACTCACGAAAAGACAAACAAAAGCAGTCATTGAAGTGTGCACTCGTAACCCCAGCACTTGAGAGATGGAGACAGGCAGAATGTTGGGGTTCACTGGGCAGCCAGCCAACATTATTTTGAAGTGTTCCAGCCTAGTGAGAGATCCTATCTCCAAAAGGCGGACAGCACCAGACAAATGATATTCTAAATAGTACTCTAGTCTCTACATGCACACACACATACATGTGCGTGCACATTGTATGTATGTATGTATGTATGTACTCACAATCCACATATACTTACATATGTGTGTGTGCATGTCTATAATCAGGAGTCATATATATGGTTAGGCATCTTTTTTTTTAGTAAGCAAGGGTCTTTGGAAAAAAGGATCATGGGGGTCTTGACTCCCCAAGCTAGAATGAAATTAGTGTAAACTTCCACATTTGTCTTCCACTTGAAAGGACTTGGGTTTGATGCAGTGTTTGCAGAGCCAATAACAACACAGATTTAGCAAGAGAGACGAACCAGATGAATGTCTGTACTCAACTCTGCCGAGATGGAAAGCCTACTTACTGGATGCCCTGAAGGTTCTACATTAGTTCCAGAGCTGGATCCAATCAGTAGCTCAGTCTCCCTTTTTTACTTTATGCCCCACCAAATACTTTCTCAAAGTGCCTATGATTCATTGTCACAAGGAAATGAAATGCCTATTTTTCTAAATGTTCGTGTTTTCATGTTATTTTATACATGTAATTATTGTCTGTGGCAGAGCAACCCCACTGAGAACACAGAGCTGAGTGCCAGATAGTTTTGTTTCCTTGGATTATTAAATGTTTGTGGAATAAGTAGATAGATAGATAGATAGATAGATAGATAGATAGATAGATAGATAGATAGATAGATAAACTTTAGGTCATCTCTCCAAGAGTCACAACTCACAGCCTCAGGCAGAATTCTCCCTGTCATCTTACATGGTCAAACCCACAAAAGGAACACCATGAGTGTATTTATGTATAGCATGCTGTCTTTTACTTTCTCCCCGCCGACAGCTGGCTGAGACCAATCACCTGGGATTCAGCAACTTCAACAGGACTCTACAGCTGGCAAGGGGCAGGACCAGTACCAGGCCTGGGCCTCCTAAAACATAGCAGTGCGCTCTGAGCACCGAGACTCCCCAGCTCTGTTTATCTCTGCATGAATGACAACTAAAATTCATGAACCAGCTTGTTACTGGGATGAAGTAAGTCTGCACAGGTTCCCCAGTACACACACACACACACACACACACACACACACACACACATCTCTAAATTTAAGACAGAGTAGTTCATATTAGCTGGTTCATGGATGATGTGTAAATCAACACATGTGGAGGCCGAAAGTCAGCATTGGTTCTCCTTCCTCATGAGCCATTCACATTGTTCTCTGAGAGATGATATCTCTCATTAGCCTGGAGCTCCCTGAGCAGTCTGGGCTGATTGGCCAGCAAGTACCAGAAATCTGCTTTATTCTGCCTCCCCAGCGCTGGGCTTACAAGTACGCATCATTATACTTCATTTTTAAAGTGGGTTCTAGGGATGGAACACAGATTCTCATGTTTTCACTACAAACACTTCAACAACTCCATCCTTGGCACATTGTGTTGCGAGGTATAAAGGCTTATTAAATAATAAGTAATAAATGAAAGCTTATTAAATAAACAAGTGAAGAAATAAGTACCTAAGCAGACGGTGCACACGGATGGATGTTTACCTTTCCAGGTTCCCAGGGTCTAAGGCACAACCTTGATTTAAAGTCTCAGATGCTCTGTTTCCACATGGAACAAGGGACAAGGAAGAAAAGAAAAGTACAGCCAGTGACTTCCTGTATGTACAGCACAACTGGAACTGTAAAAGGTATATCTCAGCAAATCTCACCTTAAAATGAACAATACAAAATGAGCAGACATTTCTAGAATGGAGCGGACCCACAGGCCCCTGGTGCCCATATATAAAGGTCTCTAAATGCTACAGGCTAATGGCTGCTTCATCAGTCTCTGCCTCCACACATTCCCCCAGAAGATCTAAAAAAGAAAACAACATCAGGCCTTCTAAAGACCAAAGGCTCAGACTCCGAAGCTTTGCCATCTTCCATTTTTTTTTTGTGAGGCAGAGAAGCAGGAGAATATTAAGAAGAGCACGGGAAGCTAAAAATATCTTCAAAGCTTATGTAAATTCAGTGCACAGAAAGGCGCTGGCCTTTGGGCTCCAGCTGTTCTTGGGGCTGACTTAGATGCCCTTGGCATGTAGATCCAGACAGTCTCAGAACCCGCCCATCATTTGTAACCTTTTAGAAATTTTCCTAATTGTGTTCCATGTTCTTTAAACGTATCACCCTTGGGAGTTGGGCTACAATATGCTAATGAAACCATTGAAGAGTCCCAGACACCACCAAACCCCCCCCTACCCCCCACTCCAGGCTCTTAGGAGAAATGTACAGGTCAGAGACATCCATCCTTGGAATAGCAGGCGCCTTTGAGAGGGGCTGTATCCCTCACCATTAGCATGTTAATAGGAATGGAATCAAAAGATCACTCAATCAACATCCAATGAGGGCATCATTCAATCAATGGCACGGCTCATAAAAGTCTCAATGCCACTGACATTGCATAAAAACAATTACTAATTGAGAATTAAACAAACTTCCATCTGATGTAATCTTGAACTCCCCCCCCCCTTTAAAATAATGCAAGTTTGGAAGCACATTTGGCTTCATGATTCCCTCCGGCAGATTCTATACATGCAGGAGGTATTTCTCTCACAGCTAACTCTGCCCTTCTGGTTCACTTAGGAAAATTAGAGGGGTGTCACTTTCCCAAAGGCCACAGTGCTAAGTGAAGGAATTCTCCGTGATGAGGAGGCTGTCCCTGAGAAAATTTTAACCCTGGATGATCCAGGGCAGGTTAGGGTACTGCTACATTGTTCTACATTCAATACCTACTATGTGTAGCTGGCCTTGTAAGTACTCAGAATGCAGACTGCTGGACTGGGGAACAAAGAGCTTTGAGTGTACAGAGGATGCCATCTTACTAAGATCACAAGGGTGGCCATGAACCAGGTGGCCAATTACTCTCCGAAAGAACAGCTACATATCAATTGTGTTAATTCAGCTAGCACAGGCTCTTTGGCACCCAGATGGATAAGCTTTTAATATCCCCATCAGCCGGGACAATGCATTTTGCTATCTACAGTCTTTGTACAGCCTGTTCATCCTTGGGCTGAGAACTCATCCTGGCTGAATTTCAGTATGTCCAGCAAGAATATTAAAATAAAAAGTGTGTGGTGTCTCACACCTGTAATCTCGGAATTCAGGAGGCCTTTGTAGTAAGATTGCCATGAGTTGGAGGCAAGACTAAGATACACGGTGAGTTCTAGACCAGCCTGGGCTATAGAGTGAGACCCCATCTCAAAACAGAGGGTGAAAGGTTATGGGGGCAAAAAAGCCAAACAGAATTTCAAACCTTTCAAGTCAAGGTCTTATCACCTCTGTTAGGTTAGACTATTAGAATGCTTTGATTCCCATTGGAAATCTGACCAAGCTTGCAAACAAGTGCAAAGAGGGTCCTTTAGAACCAACGTGGCCCTACATGGGGATCTCTTGGAGCCTTCTGCCTTCTTAAGAGAATGGGCTGTCACTGATGGCCGACTAGGCCATCCTCTGCTACATATGCAGATCGAGAGCTCTAGGGGTACTAGTTAGTTCATATTGCTGTTTCTCCTATAGGGCTGCAGACTCCTTCAGCTCCTTGGGTACTTTAGCTCCTTCATTAGGGGCCCTGTGTTCCATCCAATAGATGACTGTGAGCATCCACTTCTGTATTTGCCAGGCACTGGCATAGCCTCACAGGAGACAGCTATATCAGGGTCCTGTCAGCACAATCTTGTTGGTATATGCAATAGTGTCTTGGTTTGGTGGTTGTTTATGGGATAGATCCCCCAGTGGGGCAGTCTCTGGATGGTCCTTCCTTCAGTCTCAGCTCTGACGTTAGCCTCTGAGGCCCTTGGTCTTGTGAAGTTTCTAGGCCCCAGTATAGGGGAATGCCAGGGCCAGGAAGCTGGGAGTGGGTGGGTTGGGGAGCAGGGGGAGGAGGGAGGGTATAGGGGATTTTTGGAGAGGAAACTAGGAAAGGGGATAGCATTTGAAATGTAAATGAAGAAAACATCTAATAAAAAAATAAATCTTAAAAAGAGAGAGAGAGAGGATGGGCTGACCCCTGGTGAGAGTTCCAACCTTCATGCCCATCATTCAACATCCCTTTCCTGTCTCTCCTCTTGACAGTCAAGGCAAGGGTTTGTGGATGCAGCTGCCACTGGCAAAACATTAGGTCACTGCATGCCCAGACCCTCTGTCCTCCATTTAGACATGACACATTGGTTGACAACTGGCTGAATTTGGTCACAGATGTATGTGAGGATCTTCCCTATGAACATACATATCCACCTGACAGAGCTTAGTTTTCAAACTTATAGTGCTGTGTAGCGGTGAGTTTTTGCTACACTGCTTTGTACGCTCCTTGGATGGGTACATGTGCACCCACCCAGGAGCTATCTTTGGACCTGGGAATGAAAGACACATACACATTAGCTTATTTTTTAAAATGCATTGCTATCTCAATGGCTGGGCACTCCTAAACCTTCTCCTGCTACCCCAGGCCCAATCAGGGAAGTGGCCAGTGGCCATTTACAAGAAATCTCACATGGCTTGTTTGCTTTATCTTTTGTTCCTCTTGTGTCTTGTCCTTATTCCCAAAGTCATGGTGATTTTGAGTCTCCTCCCCTCTACATCCTAGCCCAAGCAACTCTAAGAATCCTGGACCATCTCCTTTTGCCCATCCATCGGCAACTGGCATCTTGATTGATCAATCAAAAAACCAATTGAGGACAAGGACCTTTAACATTTGAACACACAGATTCCCAATTGAATCAAAGCATTAGAACCACTCTCCAACCATGTTGAACATGTTTAAGTGAGGTCTTTATGCCACAGTCTGCACTAAGTCTCCTTGCCATAACTGTTATCTTCATTCATTTCTTGTCTGGCCACTGGGACTATCTGCCAGTGTCCCCCAAGCCTTTGCCTTTATTTTAATTCTTACTCAAAAATCTGTTAGGAAACACCCTGTTAGGATTTCAGCCACTAGTCAAATTAATAAACAAGACTTCAGGCCATCCAGTTTCTTTTCTCTGAGGCACAAGCAGAGGTATGCACAAGAGGGCTTCTGGAGAGCAATATCTCTTCCTTTCCCCTACTCCTGGATGTGATGGTACCCGCCTTGGTTGCCTGAGGCAACACTAGCTAGAAGGCTTGTGTGCAATTGTTAGCACCCAATATTAAGGATGGCAAACAATGTTAATTATATTCAGTGTATTCATGCCGGTTAATATATGAATGCAGATAATATTAATGTTAATTAATGCTAATTTTAGGGATTAACTGTGCTAGTTACTCTAATCAATGTCTATGGCAAAAAAAAATTGCTGTGGGATAATGATGTTCTTTTCCAGTGGACCTGGGTGGGCCATCAAAAGCTACATGCAGTATTTGATGCAGCCATCACTGGACAGTGGAAGATGATACAGGTGTTAAAATATATCTGACCCTGTACCTTGTGGGCAGAAATCTCCTACAAGATGAAAATCCAGAGGTATCCGAGTTTATGCCAGTATTCTCAAGCCATGGCATCCTACCAAGCTTGCACTATAGTCAGAAGCTCTGACCCTCAGAGACATTTGACTGACAAACTCCTGCTATCAGTGCCCCCACACTTTTGCCTCCAGATTAAGCAATATTTCCTACCAAAATTAAAAGAAGCCCCAAGCTACAGACAGCTGGTGGGATCCCCAGCCTTGCTTCTTGACTTTCCTAAGCCTCTCCCAAAACACAGCCCAACAGTGCTTGCCTTCAGAATTCCTGTTTCCCAAAGAGACTAGTTTTTGGAGTTCACCAGGCTCACCTCTAGCTGTGAATGGCCTATTCTTTGAATGAGGCTGAAGAGAGGCTCTGTACTAGAAGAAATACAGCCTCTTGGTAGAATAATCCCCCCAGAAATATGATTTAACTTTATTGATGTCGTTTAAGTTTGAGGAGAATGAGAACAATGAAATCTGCTCTTTTGTACAGTTCTCCTTGAAGATATCCTTCCCCCGTTATTTATTAAACTCCTCCTTGGATTAAATGATAGAGATAGGTGAATGTGCTCTGTTCCTCCTTGCTGCCAGGAAACTCACAGATACATGCTTGCCCAGTGAGAGTTCTTATCCTTAGCTGAAGGCTTCTAATGACTTATGACCTTCTCTCACTGGTGCTCTGTCGTACTCCTCCTAAATGTGCATGCCTCTTTTATCATGAGCCATCTCTTTCCTTAAGAATGAATAAAGTTGGGCCAGCAAGATGGTACAGCAGGGAAAACTGCTGTTAGAAGCTTAATAACCTGAGTTCGATCCCTGGGTCCTATGGGGTAGAAGGAGAAGAGACTCATTCCAGCAGATTATCTGACCACTCACGCCTGCACTGTGGTGCAGTAAATGAATTGGAGAAGATCATCAGTGTACTGGGCTTTAATCCCAGTACAGGCCAGTAGCTTTCAGGTGCTATATTTGGATCTGGATGTGGCCCCAAAGGACATACGAAGTGCATTCCCCAAACCTGTTTCATCACTGGAGAGCATTGGCATACCCTTACGAGATAACCCCCAATGGGAGGTTTTAGCTAACCAGTAGGCATGCCTTTGAAGGATATTTGGGGATGTCAATATTCTCTTTTCGTTTTCTGGACACAGTGAAGTAAGCAACTTTGCTACAATATGCAATCGCTGCCATGATATGCTCTTTGTCAGAAAGTCACAGCAACAGAGACAGTTAACTAGGCTCTAAGCCTTCCAGAACTGTGAACCAAACATTTTCTCTTTCTAAGTCAATTGTATCAGGCATTTTGTCATAGTAGTGAGACTCTGGCTCAGGCATCATTAATCCCAAGTTCTTTCTTACTGGTGCTATACTCTACAGGAAGAGATGTGGAATGCTTTAAAACATTGACAGACTCTTGAGTTGAAAACCAAGCAAAGGTTTGTCAGTAGTTGCCACGCTCTATATTTAGCACAATAGCATAGCATATCCCAAGTCCAAATTTGCATAACGTAAAACAAGACAGGGTCCATTACTGCAGTTTCTCCTCCAAGGCCTTTTCCACAGCTTGGGGAAGAAACTCAACAAAAGTCTCTATTTTTTTAATATTAAAAAAGACCAAGACCTGCAGCAATCAGTCGAAGTTAATTCACACTTTATCCGTTTCTAGAGGAAAATAAAATTGTCAGTTTATTAGGTGTTCGGGGAATACTCATGAGGCATGTGTGCTGCCACAAATGAAGAAAAACCCCTCACCAGGCTAGCTTGGAGATGGGTATTTCTAAATCTTGGATCATGTGAGGGAGGCTTAAAAGAGGACATTTGAATAAACTTAGATTTAGTTGACCTTTTAAAAATTTTTAATTTTTATTGTGTATATGAGTGTTTTGCCTGTATGTATATATGCACACCACATATATTTCTGGTGTCCACAGAATCCAGAAGAGAACATCAGATTTTCTAGAACTAGAGGTAGGGGTAGTTATGAGCTGCCATATGCATGCTGGGAACCAAGCTCAGGGCCTCCATAAGAGTGGCGAGTGCTCTCAACCACGGAAACATCTCTCCAACCCCCAGTTCACCTTATATGATTCCATCTTTTTTTTTTTTTTTTTGGTGAGGAACATTATCAATTCAAATGCATACTTGTCATTTTAATAAACACTTTAGATGGGGATGGTAATCTCCAAAATTAAGCCCAAATTGCAGTGAGCTCTGCAGCTGAGCACTGTGTGAGCTCTATCATCTTGGTGGTGGGTTCTTTCTTCATTGTATCTTTTAAGAAGCTTCAAAACTATGGTGAAGTCTAATTTCTCTTTTGTCCTCCTCTACTTTAGATCATATCTCCCCTGCCATGTCATTTTAAGAACAATACCCACCTGAAGTCACAAAAATGTGTACCTGTGTTTTCTTCTCCAAGGTTTTATATTCAGGATTATGGGGACAGCAAGATGGCTGAGCAGGTAAAGGTGCTTTGCTATCAATCCTGAGGACCCCTAGGACTCACATGGTGAAAGTAGAGAAGTGACTCCCACACACTATCCTCTTGTCTCTATACATGCACCACCATGTCGTGTATGTATGCAAACACACAGACATTCACACCCATGCACGCACACATGCACACATATGCACATATACATCAAATTAATAAATACATGTAAAAATTCTACTCTGATCTATAGTCTACTGTGAATTAGTTACTTCGATGGGCAAGATGTGGAGTGAGTTTCGACCACCATTCTCAATATTCTTCTTCTCTTCCTATTCCTCCTCCCCCTCCTCACATAATAAACCTAGAAATTCTCTAGCACATTTTATGGAAAAGATTATTCTCTCTTCCTGGACGTCTTTAAACTTGGATGGAAATCCAGACTCCACATAGCAGTGTATCTGTCTCTAGGCTGTCTGTTAACTTTCTGGTTTTCCCTGGTTATCAATATCCAGCTATCTTGACCACTGTAGTTTAATATATCTAATAGGTCTTGATCGTGAGGCTCAATGGTATCAGTCCTTTCTCTTCATTTCTCCTTTTCACATTTTTTTTTCTGGTATTGTTAGGTTCCTGGCATTTTCATTAGAACTTTTAAAGTCAAGTTGTTGGGGTGTCATTAGGATTACATAAATCTGTATATAAAGTTGGTAAGATAAAGTAAGAGCTAGCATTGATAAAGTATTGAGTCAGATTCTGCTATACTCATGATCAGTGCCTTGCTCAGTCATCCTCAGTGAAGCTTCCTCCTATAGCAGATGGGAACAAGTATAGAGACCCACAGTCAGAGTACACACAGAAAAGGAGACCTTGCTACACTCAGCTCTAACTGGGATGTCTCCATCAAATCCACCCCTTCAGGGCTCAGGGAACCTGCAGAAGAATGTAAGAGCCAGGGGGTATGGAGGACACTAAGAAAACAAGACCCTCTAAAGTAACATTAACAAAGCTCATAGGAACACAGAGGATCTGAAGCAGCATGCACCAGTCTGCAGCAGGTTTTCTGCATCTGTGCTATGGCTTCTAGTTTCATGTTTGTATGGAATTCCTGAGTGTGTGAAAGATTGGATCTCTGGTTCTTATGACTTCTCTTGTGCTCGTTTTCTTCTATTTCTCTTGCCCAACTCTGATGTTATAGGTTTTGTTTCATATTATTATAATATATTATATTATTATATTTTATTTTGTTACATATTTTATTATTGTCCTTAGAAATCTGTTTGTTTTCTAATGAGAGACAGAAAAGGAGTGGATCTGGGTGGGAGGGGAAATGGGAGAAACTGGAAAAATTAGAGGGAGGAGAACCATAATCAGGATATTATATGTGAAAAAAATCTATTTTTAATAAAAGGGAAAATATTAATCATCTGACCTAGGAACATAGCATTGGTTCTATTTAGTCCAGTCTTTAATTTCTCTCAGTAATCTAGTTTTTGTTAAGACTGGTCTTAACATCTTTAGCTGCATTTGTGTCTGACTATTTTTCTACATTTCTTTTGCTATAGCAAGTAATATTACTGTAATATTCCCAATTAATTATTGTAAGATAAAATAGCAACATATTTCCTGTGGAAACAATCATGCCACCTACAAAGAAAGACAATATTAACCTCATCTCTCTTGTGAGTACCTTTTCTTTTTCTTCACTTATTGCAATAGCTAGCGCTTCCAGTGGAAAACTGTCATAAGTAACAGAGATCTTTTTGTTCTGCTCCTTTCTTTAAGACAGTGATAATTTTACCTCTTACTATATATGTTAGTTGTAGATTTTTAGCAATTGTTATTATAAATTATTTCTCCAGTTCCATCATGTTTCTACAGGTGACAGGTTTTGTTCTTTATGAATGAATAATACTCCACTGAGCATATAGACACATTTTCTTATCCATCACTTTGTTGCTAGACATAAAAATTTCCAAAGTTTAGTTATTATTGTGAATAGTGCCACACTAAGTGTGGGTGTGCAGACTCTCTTTGGTGTGCTGACTTGATTTGCTTTGAGAAAAAAATCCTCGGGAAGAACAATTCAATCAAACAGAAGGTCTAATTGTGTATCTAAAGACTCTACTGCTTTCTAGATGATTGGTCTAATTTGTACTCACCCTTCCCAAACATTGTTCATGAATTTCTTCTTACCATATCTCACCAACATTTGTTTTCTACTTGTCTGTTTGCTTAGTAGTAGTCATTCTGATAGGTGTTGATTGATGTCTCATCACAGTTTTTACTTAGTTCCCTGGTGACTACTGAAACTAATGTTATTTGAGTTTGTTTTATGATTGCTGACCATTTGTATTCCTTAGGGATGTTCCATGGGGATGTGCTATGCATCTTACCTGTTGGTTCTTTAGCTAGACTACCTGTGCTTCACTGCTTAGCTTTTGTGCCTTCACTGCTTTAAAGGCGCCAATCTACTCTCTTCTTGCTGGCCTCGATTGAGATGAGAGCTGCTGTCCCCTGTAACTTAGCTGCTGCTTATGGAATGCATTTCTCTTCGTGCACACCCCTGGTTTGCCTGGTTTGCTTTGAGGGTTTCTCCATTAGCACCAGTTTTTAAAGCAGCTTGATTACGATGAGCTCTGGTGGAAAGCTCGTGTTTGTTCTGCTTGGGGCTTATTGATCTTCTTCTACTCATGAATCTAGGTGTTTTTATCAAAAAAATTAAAAATTGATCACTTTTTCAAAATGTATTTTTTTCTCTCTTCTTCCTTCAGGGACTCCAATTACATTAATATTAGATTTCGTGTTTTCTCACACTTCATAAAAGTCTCCCTGTGTGTTTCTCTATGTGTTTCATTTTGCAAATCTGTTGTTAGCTAGAGGTTTTTACCATACGTCGTGATCAAGAATTCCTCCTCTCCCTCCAGTTTTATTTCATTTTGCAACTGACAGGTTTCTTTACTAAAAACCCTTTTGTTGGCTAATCTTTCTTTCACAAATATACTGTTCATCTTATCTAGTTCATAGCTAATCTGATCTAGCAAATTGTTTTTGTTTGTTTGTTTGAAATTTTAGACTTCAATGTTTTTGCCTGTAAAATTATTTCCATGTCTTTACTTAACTTTTTCAACATAGGGAAATATGTTCTGAGCTCTCTTTTCACCCCTGTTTCTGCTAGTAACATCTGCAGATGCTCTTGTTTGTTTTCAATTGATTGATTTCCCTCCTCGTTAGGAGTCCTATTTTTTGGCTTCTTTGAATTCATATTGGTTTTTTTATCGGTGCCAAACATGATGAAGTACCTTGATGAGTACTGTCGGGATTTATATTTATGTCTTCATAAAAATATGCTTGAGTCTTCTCCTGAAACTAAGTTCAGAGAGTTGGAGACTCTCGGGTTCCTTTTCATCTTGCCTTTAAGGTTTCTTAGATAGCATCAGAGCAGCATTCATCTAGAGATAATCTTGTCAATTATGACTTTGCCTACTCTACCTTGAACAGAAGCAGAAGTTCTTTAGACAATTTTTTAGAATTCTGGGAAATGCTGTTAGGCATATGAGGTTTGGACCTCCTGAGGGGCGGGTGCTTGGCAGTCAACCCCATTCATATTGTCGCTTTACACCTTCAGATCTCTAGAAAAATGCACAGTTCTATGACACATTGTATAGTTTATTTAATAAGCACATACCCCTAAGTATATCCGTGTTATCACTGTTTTTCAGAATTTTGTTGTCTTCTTTCTCCTAGTTTACGTGCAAGATATATCTATGATACAGATGATATACATATATATATATGATTTTGTAGTTGGATCTATGATGCTGGGCTTAAAACATTTAATGTGACAAGCCTTTCAATGAGTTTGTAACTGTGTGTTCCTCTGCTTACTGCTGTGTAACAGTTTTCTTTAATGCTCAATGTTCTTTCTTAATAAAACATTTTCTATCTTCATGGATTTTGTGAGTCAGGAGCTCATACAGAACACAGTGACACTGGCTTGGCTTGGCTTTCCTTTCCTTTCCTCTTCTTTTCTTTTCTTTTTTTTTCTTTTTTCTTGTTTGTTTGTTTGTTTTCAAGACAGTGTTTCTCTGTATAGCCCTGGCTGTCCGGGAACTCACTCTGTAGACCAGGCTGGCCTCGAACTCAGAAATCCGCCTGCCTCTGCCTCCCAAGTGCTGGGATTAAAGGCGTGCGCCACCACTGCCTGGCCTTTCTTTCCTTCATGATGTCCAGCAACAAGTTGGGATGTCTTAGCTGGGTGGATCCTGGAGATCATCCTGAGATCTCACCACTCATGTACTAAGTAGTTGACACAGGACATCATCTGCAGTCTATGGTGGAAACCACAAGAGCATCACACCGGGTTTGTCCCTCTGGCTTTTTGGACTAATAAACACTTCCAGTACAGTGGCAGGATGAAAGCAGCAGCATACAAAAATCAACAGCATTGCCATGGGCCAGCACTATCTGAAAAAGGGAACAAGAAAGTAATTCTATTTACAATAGCTACCAAGATAAAAATAAAATAACATACACACAAGTAAAGTTAGCTAAAGAGATGAAAGACCTACATGAAACACAGCCGGGAGAAATTTTAGAGAACACTCTAAGATACATTTGATGTATGTGAATTAGAAGAATTAATATTGCTGAAATACTCTTTCTTCTCAAAGCCATCCATAGATCCTAGGTAATCCCAATCAAGTCAACTATGACAGCGTTTATAAAACAGACAAAAATAATCCTAAACTGCATACAGAGTTGCAAAATACCCCCCAACAGCCAAAGCAATACTTAAGGAAAAGGACTAAGCTGGACACATCACACTATCCAACTTTAAAATATTGAACAAAATGATAGTGACGAAGACACAGGGCAGGCACTGCGGCCTGTGGAATCAGAGGCATAGACCAATGGGGCAGAATAGAGGGTGTGTTTGTAACAAACTGAATTTTGATGAAAGTGACGAGCGTACACACTGGGGAAAGGACAGGCTTTGCAATAAGGGGTGCTGAGGATGCTAGGTATCTATATGCCAGAAAATGAAACTAGACACCCTTCTCTGACCGGTAACAAAAATCACTTCAAAATAAACCAGACTTAAGTGTAAGGGCAGAAACTATGAAAGTACAAGGAAAAAAAAAAACACAAGAGAAACACTTTATGACATGTATAAGGGCAGAAATGCTTTTAGAGATGACCTTAAAAGCCAAGGTATCAAGACGAAACAAAAAATCAACTAACACACTTCTGAAAAGCAAAATAAACAATTACTAGAGAGAAGAGACCACGCACAGCACACTCACAGAGTGGAAGAAATATTTGCAAACTATCTATCCAACATAGGATTAATATCCTAGCTATATCAGAAACTCAAATTATTCAAATACACACACATATGTAGCTATATATATATATATATATATATATATATACATATATATTTATGTATTTGTCAAAAGTTTATTTTTTTAAGGAGGCAAAAAGTCTGAATATACACTTCTCAAAGAAAGCTTGTAAACAGACAAGAGACAAAAGAAAACACATCTAACACAGACGATCATGGAATTGCAAGGCCACATCTTGAGGAGATATAATCTCACCCTAGTTAGAATGGCTACTTTCAAGAAAGAATCTAGGATCAGAGAGATTGCTCAGCAGGTGAAGGTACTCAACTGCTTAACCTTCGTAGCCTGAGTTCAACCTCCAGAGCACACCAGAGAGGAGAGATGTGACTCCCTCAAGCTGTCCACTGACTTCCACATATGTGCTGTGACATGCACATACCCACACACATATACACAACTAAACAAACAAATGCAAAATAATATAAAGTAGAAGACAGTGTCATAAGAATGATGAGAAGGAAAATTCTCCTACCTTCTTGATGGAAATGTAAAGTCTTCATGGAAAACACCATACAGTTTCATTAAAAGGGAAATAGAAATATTGTATGAAGGAGAGATCCCACTCTTAGGACCATAGCCAATGACAAGGAAACTGGGGCATCAAAGAGACATCTAAACTCCAACCTTGGGTGAAGCACTATTCACAATAGCCAACCTGGAATCAACATAAAGGGTTGTCAATACATTTTTAAATGCAGAATGCATGTTCATGGTGAATATTATCCATCGAGAAAGAATGGTATTTGTAGCAATATGGATATGGGAGATTATGTTAAGTGAAATAGTATAGGCATGAAAAGAAATAACTGCATGTTCTCACTTAGATATGGATACCAAAGCAGTTGGTTTCCTAGAAGTAGGGAGATGAACAGTGGTTATGAGAGGCAGAAAAGGGTGAAGGAGAAGGGAATACAGGGAAAACTGGCTTCAAACTCATTAGGAGAAGTTAGAAGGAGTTCTCTTGAGCACCTTAGCATAACTGTATTTAGCAAGAACGTATTATAATGTATTTCCAAGTACCTGGAAGGAAAGATTATTACTGTTCTTCCCTCCAAAGATATGATAAATGTTCAAAGTGATGGATATGATATTTATACATCATTTTATCTTTATACAATGTGTACATGTGCCAAAATTTAGCACTCCATCCCTAAGTATGTGCAATTACTGATGTGTCATTTGGAAATAAGATAATGATGCTAAGTAAGAGAAGCCAGATTGAAATATAGAAAGAGGCATAAAAGACACAAAAGTAATTGGAGGAATATAGTCATTATCTTGGTTTGTGGAAAAAGTTTTCACAAGTATGTATATACATTAAAAGTTATTAAGCTATGTACATTAGACATGTGCAAGTCATTATGTATTTGCTATTCAACCCCCAAAGATACTTACATATTTGAATGCTGAAAATGTAGAACATATGTCACTTGTACTGCTCTGTGGCCTTTGTGAGAAATGTAGACACAACTTAAGCCTGGTAGCCTGTGGATCCCTCTATAAGGTGGGAGAAGAAACCATTGTTTTGTGGGGGTGCTGTAGGGAACAGATACAATACTCAGTATGTCAGGTGTTGGAGTCACCAGTGTTCTTTCCCTCCCCTCTCCTGACAGTGTGACTGATATGAAGGCTGAATAAGAGTCTCCTGAAACTAGCAATTGGTGCAGTTCCCACATGAGATATGAGGGGCACAGAGATATCCAAAGCACTAGGAGACTTCCACCAGAAGTGAGATGCAGGGGCAGATGATGTCGCCCAGAAGACAGGACTCTGTCGCTGTGAGCCAGATGTAGCTTCAAAACTGAAGGAAGGAGGGGACTTGGTGGCTCCAGATGCAACTTGCAGCTGTCGTGGGAAGCCAGCCCAGGCCGGCCACCATGGTGCTGTGTGTGTCCTTGAGGAGAAAAGGGGCAGTGTGTGACTGAAAGGACTGATTCACATATCTTCATAAGATTTTGGGATCTGAGCCACCCAGCTGGGACATGCTGTCCATCTGAATTGAGCACCCTCCCCACAGATTAACAGTTCACCTCATTTCAGACTGTGGAGTGGCTGGGGCTTGGTAGCACCAAGGGCATCCTCTGACTTCTGTGAATCTCCTGTAGGGCTACCCCCAAGGTGGAGTAAAAAGACTCAATCCCAGCTTACTGAGATGGACAACAATGGCTTGTTCTACACAGCCCTGAAAGGGCTTAGGGATGAGACGATAGCTGTATCGATGGTTTCTAAAAAGAAATTGTAAAAACAAGGAGGGAGGGGGCTCCAAAAAATTCACCCTGTGTTCAGCTCTGCCTCCCACCAAAGCTCTCACTAGGGGAAAATGGAGAGAGAATTGCTCTGTTCTCCTTTCTTCTCTAAAAGCATCACTGTTTGGGGGTCCCAGATGGAATCTTCTCAGACTCACATCCCCGCAGCATTGAGGTCCCAGGGCTCTGCGTCAAGAAGCCATGATTGTAGACAGCATAGGGTTGCCATTGCTGTCATAAAGCACCATGACCAAAATCAACTTGGGGAAGCAAGAGTTTATTTCATCTTACAGCTTAATGTTCATCGTCCAGGCAAGTCAGGGCAAAGCCTCAAGGCAGGAACCTGGAGGAAAGAGCTGATGCAGAGGCCATGGAGAAGCGAGTCTTACTTATCGTTCCTCCTTGCTTGTTTAGCCTGCTTTCTTATACACCCCAGGACCTCCTATCCAGGGGTGGTAGCACCCACAAAGTGTGAAGTGCTCCCACATGACTCACCGACGAAGCACATGCTCCTTGAGCTTGCATAGAGTGTAACGCTATGGAAGCCTTCTCTCAGTTATGTCTCCTTCTTCTCAGAAACTATAGCTTGTATTAAGTTAACAAACAATAGCCAGGGTAGTCACAGAAGGAACTTCAGTCCTCAGCAGCTCAGGAGTCCTGGTCAAGATGGCATGACACCAAGGGATAGCCGTGAGCAATCCCTGGTGCTTATGAGGCACAATAACCCAAAACCTGGAGGCAGAGAGTACAAGCTATTCATGCACGGGAGATGTGAATATGTAAGGAGTACCATCGCATACATTTTAATGTTAATGTGATGCCTTCTACTCTGTGGCTTAGAAATAACTGAAAAGAACCAAAATTAGTATCTCAATGAGAAGGAATATTTTTACCTCTCAAAGGAAAATAGAAGCAAGCAAACAACAAAATCAGCAAAACCCCCTCTCCTCTCGCTATGGCGAGGCGATGGATGCAGACTGAGAGAAGCAAGCCTGGGGATCTGGCTCTAGTGATCTCCTGAGCGAACCCTCTGAGTGGTTGGTGCAAACAGCAAACTCTAGATCCTGCTCTGAGGTGACATCCACAAGATCCAAGAGAACAGCTCTGGTTAGACAAAGCACAGCCTGAAACTTCTCAAGCAGTTTCCCTGGAAGTTTCAAAACCATTTTCTACTGAGTGCTCCATATTTCAATGAACTCATATATTTGCCAGTAGTTAAAAAATAAAATAAAATAAAACAACAAAAGAAACACACTATCACAGGTGGAAAGGGTTGACCAAAAGAGCTGCCCCTCTCTTAATAAAGAAGGGAAGAAAAAGAGGGGGGGGGGCTTTATGGGATGATTTGCTCTAGGTGGTAGGAGATATGCCTTCAGGGATGTGTTAAGTCCTAGGGTAGTTGTCTAAATGACAAAAGCCACCCACCCCTCAGGAGCAGGCCATCTCCCACAACCTGACAGCTTAGGCTCCTGCTTTTATCCCGCAGGCAAAAATGTTCCTGAATGGCCATTTGATGTGCACAGTGACGAAGGCAGAGACCATGCTCTCCATAAACAAATAATTTTGTTAAGGATGCAAATCCAATCCGGCAGAATCTTCCCCTGTGCAGATTGCTAATGTATTTTAACCACCACATATATTCTTACATGTTCCGTTTCAATAAAGCCTCTTTTTCTCTCAGTGGGAGATGCCAGATTTGGACCGCGTATGTTACATCTAGCCAAGAGAACATATTTCCTCCCCGAAACACGGCCTTGACAGCAAAGCAAAGTGTGATTAAGTTGTATCACAAATAGGTGCAGCGCCATCCATCTGGCAAAAGGGGAGTCTGTGCTACCTCATTAAGAAATCGAATGATCTGGGCTGATCAAACATCCCTTTACAGCTTGAGGAAGTGAAGTGGTCCAGTTACATTCCTGCAAATGGGTGGGAGCTGCTGCCGTCCTAACAGAACAAAGCTAGGCATGAGGACCTAGGAAAGATGTCATTTGTACATATTTGGGTCAGCGATGTACACACAGCAAAGGAAAGCAGTGCAACTTTCTGGAGATTCTTGGCTAGTAACTTGTGAAACACTGATCCAATTTGCTTGGAATTTAAAAAAAAAAAAAGTAATTGGCTCCTGCTGGCTGAGGCCCCGTGCCAACACCTCATGGTAATTCATTTGTGACATTCCTAGAAGAGAGAATGTACTGGAAGAGATGCAATGATATGTTTAGGAAAGAAGCCTGTCATCCTCTGAAAAGTCTGCAAGAAAGGTAGCAAGCGGCAGGAGGCCAGCAGAGAAAAAAGCTGGGATTCTGGGGACAAGATTCTCAATTTAAATGGAAGTGGTATGACCCTCTCCCCTTTGCAGGCTTAAGGAAGACACTTGGAGGGACTTTTTCAAGAACCCACTTATCTATTGGGCAACCCCAGATATGGGTTTTCTAAAACTCTGGACTCCAAGATTATGACTTTGCAAAGAATCCACCCCAACACACAATTTCTGGGCTTTTGTAGACATTGCTAAATGCTTGGAGAGCTTTTCAAGAAATATGTGTAATCTTCAAGAAATAAAGGACAGGTCCAAGTTTATCCAGCTCTCCTGGAAATATTAAGAGCTGAATTCAGCAAGGAGATTATGCTGCAGGTACTAAGATCATGGGAAAGAAAAGACTGGAAGAGGAACCAGCCTCCGCATTGCATTGGTGACTTGCCTTGTTGCTGTGACAATGTATCTGATGAAAGACTGGGAAAAGGGAGGGATAGCTTTGTCCCTAAGTTTGAGGTATAGTTCTTTGTGGAAGGGAAGGTGAAGCAACAGGAGCATGAGGTGGCAAGCCACATCACATCTGCAGGAGCTGAGACAGCTGGTCACACCTATTCAGTCAGGAAGCAGAGAGCAATAACTGGTCCACTTAGCTCACTCTCTCCTCTTCTGTCAGCTGGAGAGCCCAGACCACAGAAGGGTACTGCCCACATTTAGGGTAGGTATTTCTAGCTCACTTAAACTAATCTAGAAGCATCCTATAAACATGCCTAAGGACCATTTCCATGTTTATTTTAAATGCCATCATGATGCCACAACCTCTTAAGATAAAAGGAGAGAGGAAGGAATAAGTGTTGAGGGGTTAGTTATAAAAAGGGGCACTATCTGGAAGTTCTGACGAAAATAGCAGGGCAGCATTGTCTGGTTCATATTGAATCCCAGGACATAAAAAAGTAGCACCCCCCCCATATTTGCCAATATAGTAACCAATAGTCTCAAATGGAAATGACATTCTTCACTAATGACACTCTCAAGGAAACCATCAAAGCCACAAGAGAAACATCTGAGGTTGGAGGAATCTGGATGCCTTACAGTGAAAACAAGGCACTCATACATGTTTCCCCCAGAGCCTTCTGCTGGACACTAAGATGCCATCAGCACCCACTGCTCTAGGGATAAAAGCCGCAAGGTGCAAATCCAGATCTAGGAAATCGGTGCAAGTTGCCTACTGACAATATTGAAAATATCTCCACAACTCTTTGTAGTGACCACAGAAGTCACTCCAAAGGGGACAGAGCTGTTGAATGTGGAATTACCTAAGGTTGGCAAAGGTTAAGTGCATGGGTCAGAATCACCTCATTCCTAATTGTAAAGAGGGGTAAAAATTTCCCTCATCCTGGCTGAGGAACTCAATCTGATGGAGCAGATAAATACCATGCTGTTGTTATCCAAGCAGAGATCAGGTTCAGGAAGATGGTTGGTGGCGTGGATTCTGTTGGAGTTAAGACAGGTGTTGGGCTATAAAGCAAAAATCAGCAACCAATTGATTATTGACCTAGGGTTGGGGCAAGGCTCCAAGATTGAGGTTCTGGGGGAAAACTGGCCCCATGAACAGTGCTGGGGGGGGGGGGAAGATCCAAGAGCTGATGGCTTTTCTACCCCTGGAGCTCTGATAATTCCTTGCTGAACCTAGGTGGTCTGGCCTGCAGAGTGGAATGAAGGCCACAGGCTTCTACCAGATCTTCCAAGCTCCGCTCAGAGATGGGAAGTTCTAATAAAACACAAATCCTGATTCTCATTGACTCGAGGACTGCAAAAGCCTGAGTGCACAGGGGACAAGCTATTATTGCTGGCACAGGACTGTGCTGAGTCAGGCAGGGAAGCTAATAAGAGTCTACACACCAGGAGCCTCCAAATTCCCTCAATTTGGAGCCAGCTTCTTAGAGAGACAAAGTTGAAAGAGTTACAAATATAGGGCCTGTGGTTTAATGGAGACTTTTTATTTATTTATGAATGCAACTGAATGAGAAGTATTGCAAAATACAAACATCAGATTATCTTCTCTTACATACTTAGTGGATAAAAATATAATGACATGAAATCCATTCTGTCCCAGGAAATTGGAGATAGACGGAGGTAATACCCATAGACCATCAAGGGAAAAAAAAAAGCTGTCTTGTGGTGTCATTAATTAAGCAGAGCATAAATATTTATTGATCATTACTCTGTGCAAAACATTGCAGTAGGGGCTGTGTAAGATTTGAAAAGAATTAGAGGATGCCTCCTGTGCATAGAGTTTTCTAAACCAATGGTAGGGGAAGAGAGGGAAAAGGTGAAAAGCAATACTCATTAACCCTGCAGGTTCTGCCTGTGTTACTTGGACACCTTACGTCCACAGAAGGTCATTATGGCTCACATGTGCAGCAGACTGGAAGTGCTGGGCAATAACCCCTCCCCCTAGAAGCAGCCTTCCACCAACCACTCTACCCCGTTGCTACATAAATATCCCAGCCCTTTTGCCCCACAGGTGGGATAATTTTGAGCCATGGGGCTTTGTACCTTTTCCAAGCGTTCCCTCGTGGGATTAAGCTCTGGTCAACTGCTGTGCTGGTGGCTTAATAACTCAGCCTTTCTTCCCCCCTTCCCTCCCGTGGGCTTCTCAAATAAATGACCTGCCCTTGAATCTCTGGTTCCAGAAGAAGGGTCTGAAGAGAAAGCAGAAAAGGAGAAGTGGGGAAAGAAGAAGAAATGCTGCCTCTGGGGACACAAACAAGACAGCCACCAGCTGCGTACTCTGAGACCCATCCCTGCATCTAAGGCCTTTTCTACTTTGCTGATTGTTTAGCATTACAATGGTGGGGATGGGCAAGGCATCTGTGAGAGTTCTGCAGTCAGCCTGACAGGAAGCCCGCTCCCATCCTCCCGCACATCAGTCTTAGCTTTGTGGCCACTCAGTCATACTTCTCTTACTGCCCCACACCCGTCTGCTAGGTAGGCTGCGCTCCCAGTGGCTCACTATATAAAGGTGATGGGTGTGTCTATTGAGTGGAAGGCATGAACCTAGTGGAGAAGATGCCAACAGGCCAAGTACATCTCAAGGTTAGCTTTAAAGGGAAGGAAGGATACAGCTTTACTGGAGGTTCAGAAGGAGGAGGGAGGGGATGATTCCAGCAGTCTAATGGGAGGAGAGAGATGTATGGATTCAGATTCAATGAAATCATGCTGTTGCATTTTGACTACCCCTACTCCAATAACCTTCCTTTTAGAGGGCAATGCTCCCCTCTGTGGATAGCATTAGTGTGGGTCTCTGCCCTGTCACCCACAGAGTTAGCAGATGACTATCCTTGCTTCACCTCCCTGTGTTCCAATTGCAAACCCCCAGAATCTAACATCCATCCCTTGACAGTCAGTCAGACTGAGGGTCCTCGCGGGTTTCTCACTTCACTGAGTGTACTTCAAAGGTAAACTCTATTATTGGATAACAAATTATTCCCAAAAGTGTGGCTTAAAATAACAACAAAAATAGTTATGTTCTCAGTTTGGGTTGGTCTGGCATTTGGAAGCCCCTTGGCTGTGAGGTTCTGGCTCAGGACTTCTCACAAGGCTGCAGTCATGGTGTAAGACCTGCAGTTACCAGAAGGCATGGCTGGAGATGAGGACCACGCCCACATGATGTACTCACATGATTTGAAGCAAGAGCTTGTATTTTTATCACTATTGGCAGGACACGCCAGTTCCCCTACACAAGGACTTTCCACAGGACACATTTTGAGTGACAGTATGGCCTCATGGCTTGCATTTCCTCAAATCAAATCATATATAAACAGAAATAAAGTAACCCACAGTGTCTTTTAGACCCTGGAAAGTCATACACTATCACTTCCACAATATGCTGTTAGTCACAGGCATCTCCAACCTAATACAGGCAGGAAGCATCGAAGAGTGTAAGAACCGAGGCCAAACACCAGGAAGCATTTTGGAAGTTTGCTATCACGGTCATTCATGGACATTCAACTCCCCAGCACCAATGTCTTACAGTAGTCAGAGGCTGCGGTCATGGAAGCATTGGGGTAGATGCACACTGATGCTGATCTCCAGTAACTTGTTGGGTTCTTCTCATTTTCTAAGCCTGCTCCTCCAGTCTCCTGTGAGTTCTTTTGGCTCTCACATCCTTACCAAGGGCTTTGAGTTGCTGAGGACAGCAAAGTTAGTTTCTCCTGCTTGAAAACAAGAAGTATATCTAAGATAGATGGTATTGGTCTCTAGGCAGTGATGGTGAGTTTATGTGATAAGAGTTGGGGAGAAGAAAGAGCTGAGTCTTAGAGAGTCAAGTTTATGGAAGAATGAAAGAGGAACATAATTATAAGTATCCAAGAGAAACTATTAGAATCACTGGGCAGCCCTGAGAACCGATGGGCTTCACAGAAGACAGTTAAGAGATCTGTGCTCAACAGGTTGTCATGGCTTTTCTTTTTTTTACTTTTAATTTAACCAAAGCCCATCTTCACTTTGTGTAGGAGCCACCAAATTGCTGAAGAGTGTACAAACTATAGAATTCAGACCAACCCAGAAATGTAGGAGGGTCCATGTTTTTAGTTTATTTATTTTGAACCTTAAATACATTTTATTTTTATTTTTCCCTATGAGGTAGGGGTTGTGTTTTTTATGTTTGGTAGAGACACGGTATGGTGAAGTAGAGGGGGATGCTACTGTGGGCCTATGCTGAGGTACCAGATATAGTATGGATAAAGTTTATTTAGGGTATGGGGAGGGGAGTTGAGGAGGGAGTAGAGACAGAGAAAGGCAGAGAGAGGGGAAGGAGACAGAGAGAGAGAGAGATAGAGGGGGGCAGGGGAATGAGAGGAGAAGGAAAAGAGGGGCAGAGACTAAGAGGGTGAGGGGAAGGCAAGCAGACCCTTTTATAGTGAGTCAGGCATACATGGCTGTTGCCAGGTAACTGTGGGGTGGAGCCTAGAAGGAATGCTAACAGTAGGTATATCTCTTATTTTATGAACTTATTCATTTTCTCTTTCATATATCTTTGTCCCCTGGCTCCTAAGCACAACCCATTATTCTGAAAGTTCAAGGTGCATTTGTGTACTTGTGTATGTTGTTGCAAGGACAGACCACTGCACTTGCAAGCACTTCACACTGTTTAAATTGTTGTACTCTGATCACACTCTATTCCATCTATGGCAGACACACTAGCTATGCTCTGAAGAACCATCCATTTAGCATGCTGTGTTTTCATTTGATCAGTGACTTCTAACTTTTGTGGGGGCTGTCACAAAATACCCCTGCCACATTTAGTTGTTAAATTCTCTCAGGAATGCATGCCAGATTTCATTCAGCTTCTGGGGAAGCACATGTGTATAAGACCTCTTTGCAATATATCCATTGCATTGGAACAGCTGGGTAAGAGTGTTTGTAGATTTAATTCAACAAGATTGGGCCTAATTGTTCTTTAGCATGTTTCTACACTTTGTATTTCTCTAGAAATACATACAGGTGAAACTCAGAACTTACAGGTCCATAGTACTTCCCAACATTCAGACAGCATAAATCTAATTTAATTGTTGCATTATAGATTACATTCAATTCCATACTTTTGTTGTGATCTAATCACCTCCCAGAGATAGCCCTCCTAATAGTGTCACATTGGTGATTTTCAAAGGACACAGATTCAAATCATATCAGAATCTCATCATTAAGGAAATCTATTTATGAATCTCTAATTCAGCCTTGGCAGGCCTCCCTACCCATGGGAGTCCTCAGCACCTCCTGATGCACTCAGATAGCCCACATAGGCACAATGGGAAGCTCTCTAATAGAGATGAGCTGCTCCCAACCTCCTACTTGGCACTGCGCCTATTGCATGAGTCCACCTCTCTCTCAGGCACCAGTAAACCAGAAGACCACCAAAACTGCATAAGCCATACATGTCAAGTGGGGAAATGTAAAAGCAAAATGATTCAAGAGCTGAGGGAACGTGGACCAGCTCTGGTTTCCCTGTCCATTAAGAAAAGAAATGCAAGGTTACAGAAGTGAGGCATATCCAACACTGGAAAACAACGAGGAAGATGAATTCTCCTATGTTGGTTAGCTTTCAAACAACCACCACCACACAAGCTGGGAGCCCAAAACACCTTCTACTATTGTGGTTCATTTCCCACCAACAAACATCAAACCACCATTTAAATGAGTTTGGTCATTTTACGGTATACTTGCAGGAAATAATCTTCTTGCTGGTGGTGGTGGCAGTGCACACCAGCAGGCCATGCTGAAGAGGTGGAGCCAGGAGGATCAGAAAATGAGGTCATTAGTTCAACAAACCAATGAAAGATTAGGACGGCTCTATTTAACACCTCCAACTTACAATGCATCAAACAAAGGATGAGAGTTAAATGATTTGCCTTAAATGCCATTGTTGGTGAATTACAGAAGTGGGAAAAAAATGAAAATTAGCCTCAGGCCAGGGTTATAAATTGTGATTTATATTATATTTGTCCTAGTAAAATCCCACTGTTGTAAAAGAATTTGGAAAACAAGTGGACTTTATTATAATGGAATCTGATCCAAGTAGCAACAAGGAAGAGTTAAGTGGAATAAATTACAGTTGATTCTTCCAAATTTGGGCACTGCTTACTGAGGAGAAGTGGGAAGAGGCTCTAATACCTTTGCATTCTCATCTGTTTCTGTTTATGCAACCATAAGTTGAAGTTACTTCATGGGAGATTTTTAAAATTTTTCTATCCTGTTCTCGAGCATTGAGAGCAGATAACTTCTGCTCTCCACTCCCAACTGTGCACAACTATAGCTCATAATGTCCCTGTAGGTGCAGCTTCCTAGGAGCTTCGATGCACAGAGGAGCAGGGCTTCCTGGAGGGTCAGTAGTTTATGTCACAATGAGGAGATTTTTTTAAAATGCAGTGGTTCTATGAATCCAGAAAATAGCTATAAAACAGCTGGTTGGAGGGAGCTGTATTTGATTATAGACAGAAAAGACCTCCTGTTGTAACCCCCTGCTCTTTGTCAGAACTCTTCCCTGAGGCTCTAGGAGTAATCACAGACCTGATTAATGCTATGTTGTTGTCCCAGATGGCTCACACGGAGACTGGAGAAGCAGGTTCCATCAGCCAGAGGCACTGCTCTAGCCAACTCCTGACGTCTCATTCTCTAACCCCCTTCTCTGTGGTAAGAGAGATTGGTTCCAGCAGGAATATTCTCTTATGTGCCCTTTCCAGGCTTCCATGATCGTATAAATGACTAGAACAAACCTGGACAAGAGATGATGCAGATCTAAGAGAATGCAAGGCAAGATAAGCTTGTCCTAGGACATGAGCCCCATGAGTAAGAAAGTGTCCACTTACAATGAACAAGAAGTTGATACTTGTGGATCTTGCATGGATATATTACCTTCAGGGTTGACTTACACCCAGGAAGACATGTTTGACTATCTTGCTGGAAAGCTATGCTGACCTTCTACTTTGAGAGCACATCTGTCATTCCTTTAGGCTGATCCATACCTTCTATTGGGGTCCAGGAGCTGATGCTGAGGATGAAATTCCAGCAGGCAGCAAGAGGATGAGCATCCAGAAAGCTGAGAACTTCCCTTTCTGCCAATTATCCTTCTCTTGTGCACTTGACTCTCAAAGGGAGAAAAGATTCAGCTTATCAAACCCTCAGTGCTTCTCTTACCCTCTTAGCCTTTATGATAGTTGATTTTGATGGCCAGCCCAATTAGACTGAGAGATAGGAGATTAGTAAAGCATATATGTGGGTGTGTCTGAGATGGTATTCCTAAAGGCAATTAGATTGTAGAGGACTCTGAGCTAATTCCTTAATGGGTTCATAATATTATAGCATTATTAGGAGGGAGAATTATTAGGAAAGGAAGAAAGTGGGGTCGGAGGAAATAAATCCCTGGGTGTGCTCTTGAGGCTATGCCTTGGTTTCCTCCCATGACTCTTACTGCTGCTTCCTGAGCAGGAAGATGTGAGAACCTTTCCCCACCATATATTGCTGTTGCCATGGTGTTCCATCTAAGCACAAAGAACCAATAACCATAGACTTGTCTCTCTGAAACAATGCCCATTACTAATCACCAAAAAAGAAAAGAACGTAATTCAGAAAATTAGTACCACGAGAGTAGTATCATTGCCATGACTAAACATGACTATGTGGTCCTTAGATATTTGACAATGGTTTCTGGAAGGGACTTGGGAAAGTTTGGATATATGGACCAGACAAAGTGTGGCATGTTCTAAATAAAATGAATGGGTGGTTCTGGTGAGTGTTTGGGAGAGCAGAATTCAAAGAGAAATGTGGGTATGAAAACCAGGAGTTTAGTTTAAGAGGAAAGTGAAGACTATTCTGGGAAGTGGACTAGAGGCCATTCCTGATATATTCTGCCAAATAACTCATCTATACTCTACCCATGTCCTGACTTAAATCAAACTGAAAAGAACGTGTCAGTTCATTTGGTGGAGGAAATGTTGAGACACAGTAGCATTTAGGCTGTGGCTTGGTTGTCCCTGGATGCTTTTGGTCAGACTTGCAGTGAGAATCAAAAGAAAAATGCAAAAATTGAAAGATCTGAGAAACAGGTAGTTCATGCCAGACAAGAGGAGTATCTGAACCTTTGAATAAGAAGAGTGTGGTTGCTAAAGAGATTGGTGCCGTTAATAAAATGTCACTTTCAGCCACGGAAGCATCAAGGGCTATGGAAGGGTAAGCACATTTGAAAAGCTCCTTCTTACAAAAGAAGCACTCAAACACCCTACTTGAACAGGGATGCTGAGAAGGCTGTATTCCTGAGATTTATTGCGATCTTTAGCTTCCCAGGCATATGTAGCTGTTATCCAAGGATGTGAGGCTACTAGCTACTCCAGCAACTGGAAGACATTGGTATCATTCATGAGATGGCCCTTTTTACAAGCAGGACAGGTGTGAACGATGTAAGATCATGGAGGCTTTCACCAAGGCTTCCGAAGGAAGAACTGGGAGGCTAATTCATGTGTGGTGGCTTCAAGATATTCCTGAGGTGGTAATGTGTGAAGAATGTTGGGGTGCTAAGAACATGGAGTATCTGCCAAGAAAAGCTGTAGATAGTGATCAGAGTTACCCTAGGGCAGAAGCCATGTGGACTACAGATACTAAAACCATAGAGACAGGACTGCCTGAGTACCTTGGACACAATATGCTCCAGATGCTAAACATGGAGCTATGGGTCCTATTATTTTCCATTCTGGGTTTGATGTTGCTTTGGTCTCGTTCTTCTTATCTATGCCCTCATTCTTCTCTCTGGAAGTAGGTTGTGTACTTTGTCCCATTGTGTTTTAGAAGTATGTAACTGTCTCTTTGATCTTATAAGATCTCAGAGTTAACAGTTTGCCTTGAATCTCATAGACTTTGGACGTAGACTTTTTTTTTTCCGACTAGGGGAATTACTGAGGTTTGGGAACTCTTTGAGATAGACCAAATGAATTTTTTTTTCATTATGAAATAGATCCAAGACTTTGGAGGGCCAGAAGTAAGATGTGGAACATGTGAGTGTTAAGTTGACAAGGAGTCTGGTATGAGAGTTCACTCTGATTGTCAACCTGATTAGGGTGAGAATGCCTAGATTAGCGAAGCATAATAGCTCTGCAAGTGCCTGTGACACTGCTTCCAGAGACAGTCAGATCATAAGGGCTCTGATCTACTCAATGGATCAATCTCCTGATGGATTTATTGGGGGCAGAATTTAGTAGAAGGAAGTAAGTCACTGGAGTTTTCTCCTAGGAGATAATACATCTAGCCTGACTCTTTGCTGTATCCCTCTTGCTCTTCCCTTACTGAGAGCTGAGCTGCCTCTCCTGTATACCACGTTTACCTTGAGGTTCAGTTTTCATGTATAGAACAAGCAATCATGAGCTGAGCCCTCTGAAACCATGGGCCAAAATATTTAATGCTCCTTTGTGTCGTTTATATCACTTATCAATAGACCTCTGTTTCCCCATATGTCTGAGCCCTCACTCACCTCAAGACTTCTTCAAAGTCCTTGATTCAAAATAACAAAAGAATTTTTGTTTGTGTCTTGTTTTTTAAAAAGGATGTCATGGGTTTGGCTCCTTCTGAGAAAAGTAGCTAATCCATGAATTTTCCCTAAGAATATTCTATAATGATGAGCTTTTTGCCTCATTCTGGGCTCTCCATACCTGATTCCAAAATCTCATAAGAAATTGTCATTATGGTGATTATTATTTGTCCTATATAGAGAGATTATAAAGTTGCAATAGCTATTCAATAGCTATTCATGGTTGTCAACTTGACTACATATGGAATTAACTACAACCTAAGTGGCTGGGTATACCTATAAGGAATTTTTTTTTCTTAATTAAGTCATTTGAAGTAAGAAGACCCACTTGTATTTTGGGTCTTTTGAAGAAGAAAGATACAACTAACTTTAATGCAGATCTGGAGGTAAGAAAATCCACCTTGAATATGGGTCACACTTGACTACCTATATAAAGAACATGAAAAAAGGAAGCTTTTCCTCTGCCTGTTTGCCCCCCCCCCACTGTCTCTGCAACGTCCATTCCTTCACTGGTATTAGAGTCAATCTCTTCAAGATTCTGATATATACTGAAAAACAAGAGAGATACTTGGCCTCATGAACTGAATACTGGATTCTTGAATTTTCCATTGGTAGACAGCCACTGTTGGACTAGCTGTGATCCATTTTAGTAAATTCCATTTCTATAGATAGACGGATAGGTACATAGATAGATAGATAGATAGATAGATAGATAGATAGATAGATAGATAGATAGATAGATAGGTAGATAGGTAGATAGACTTATTCTATAAGTTCTGTTCCGCTATAGAACTCTGACTAATATAATACTGTAGTTATTACTTGGTTGAACATCCTTATCTTTCATTGTGATAAAGAAATTATTAAATTGGCAGAAGTTGATCTTATAAAACATAATCCGGGGACATCCAGAATTGTCCCTAGGAACTTAGAGTTCATAGACACATTTTTCTGATTTTGTTGTTGTTGTTGTTGTTGTTGTTGTTGTTGTTGTGATTGTTGTTTGTTTGTTTGGGTCGATTAGTTGCTTGTGTTTTTTGTTGTTTGTGTATGTGTGTAGAGTATGTGAGTGTGTGTGCCCCATTGTAATGTATTGCTCTATCAACATCGTAGATTTTAGTCAACTTTATTAGAAGTTGCTCGGGTTGGGTAGTGGTGCTATGAGGTCAGTGGAGCATGGGAAACTTGTAAGTCTCCTTGTCCTCAGAATTCACAATTCTTTTATAACATCTTTTTGGATGGAATTGCTGTTGTTCACATCACCTTATACTTCATTCGTGTGTGTGTGTGTGTGTGTGTGTGTGTGTGTGTGTATACTCACCTAGGAACTTTTGTTTATAGTATTATATCTTCTGGCTGGCCATGCAAGGCTAGAGATGGCCAAACAAGGTACCAGAAGTGGAGTGACTTCAACAAGAGAAAAATATTATCTCAATTATGAAGGGTAAGAGTCCAACAAGATGTTAAGAGAGCCCATCCTGCTGGCATATGCCTCTAATACCAGCACGTGAGAGTCTGAGGAAGGAAAATTACAAGTTCAAAGTCACCCTAGGCTATAAAGTGAGTTCCAGGAAAGTATGGACTAAGTACTGAGAGACCTTGTCTGAAAAAAAAAAAAAAAACCAGGTATCACCAGGATTGGTTTCTCCAGAAGGTTATGAACTAATGTGTTTTCTAAGTTTCTGGCATTTCATGGACAGTCACTTAATGTCTTTTGGCTTATAGAAACACTGGTTTTGCCATAGGGATCCTCTCTATGTGCATGTGGATGCTAGGAGTTACATATTTTCTTCTATTTGTAAGTTCATCAGTCATGTGGGATGGGAACTCACCCTTCCGGAGCAAGACCATCTTAATTGCATCAGCAACAATTCTATTTCCAAATAAGGACATATTTCTGGGGTAGCAGAACTTAGGGCTTCAAAATATGAATTTCATGTGGGATATAATTGAACACCTACTTACCTTTGGTAGAAACATTACATGCCAAGATAGGCCATTCTATTCCACAAAAACCTTCTCTGCCAACAGCTTAGCTTATCCTGCCAATCCCAAGGGTCAGTTTTCAGTGGCTACTTCACCTGTGTCACTCATCTATCCAATTGGAAGCTCCTTTGATGATAACATGTTTGGTATGTTTCCTCTGAGCCTGCCAGGGGCAAGGACAGCGCCCAGTGGAGGCATCAGTGGAGGCCACATTGGAGGCATCAGCATCAGCTCTGTCTTTCCTGAAGTTTTGCAGGTTATTGAGACAGTGTCTCACACCAGGATTGCCTGAAGCCCATACTGTCCCGCCTCAGCCTCCTGGGTGCAGACATTAGAGGAATCATGTCTGACCTGGTAGATATCTGTTTATTATCTTTGGCATCAATTTTGCTTTTCTCAACACTCTATTAAAAGACCGTTTTCCTCCATTATTGAGACAATTGGTGCCTCTCTGCCCTTTTAGCTTAGAGACAAGTTCATTTGTCCTCATTGTCCAGGTCCTCTCACTATCATTTTAAAGGAAGAAAAAAAATGCAGCTGGCTGCGTAATCCGTAGGGGCAACAGAATTCTTCTCATTGTAAAAAAATTGCAAAATGACATCCAATCGTCCTGTTAGAACGGAGTGGCAGTAAACCTAAGTGAAACTGAGGTAAGTACTGAGTTCCGGGAAAGCAAGGGATCACGGACATCATCTATCGCTCGATGCTAAGGGCAGCTCTGCTGCCTGGGAATGGCTCTCCTTCCCTCCACTCTACTCTCAGAGCTTTCAGAGCCCAGTACAAACAGCCCTGCGCCTCTGCCCCAGGCTCAGCTGCAGAAATCCACAGATGCTATGAGATCTTTGTTTGTTTCTTATTTCCAAAGAGCTGACCTCCCTCTGTGTGGGGATTGGGCATCTGAACCACACATCTCTGAATTGGTGGGCATTTCACTGAAAGTGTTTGAGAATTGCTACACTTTGAGAGAAGAGGAAAGTTCAACATGGCTTCCTGTGAATCACAGCCTCTCGGGAGAGTCTCTCTGCATTCACTGACTTTCTCTTTCTGCTTTGCCTCCTTCCCCATCTCATGTCTGTGTTCATTGCTCCCTTCAGTTAGATTGAGATGTGGCTCATAAGAAGGGACATTCTTTCTGTTTCCCCAGAAGAGTCATCTCTGAGTCAAATACCCCGCACCTTAACCCTGGGTCTAGGCAATAAATCAGCCAGACAGCTAGAGTGTGGAATCCTGACTCCATAGTATTAAACAGCTTTTCTTTGCCCCTGGAGCTGTGCTATGGGAAGAGGGTATTTTTCTGTTCCACCACTGTTTGGGGACTTTCTCTGCATTTGCCTGGTCACAAAATGTCTCAGAGATGTCACACAGCAACCTGGGAAACCGGCACAAGCTGGTGGCCAGGATGTGGCATTACACAGCAATCAGGTGATGCAAAGGGCACTGCTTAAGACCAGCAATCAGGAGATGCAAAGGGCACTGCTTAAGACACAGTAATTGGGGGCTGGAGAGATGGCTCAGTGGTTAAGAGCACTGACTGCTCTTCTGGAGGTCCTGAGTTCAAATCCCAGCAACCACATGGTGGCTCACAACCATCTGTAACAAGACATGATTCCCTCTTCTGGTGTCTGAGGACAGCTAGTGTACTTTCATATAATAAATAAAATAAATCTTTTTTTAAAAAAAAGACACAGTAATCTACTAATGTAGTATAACAACTTTACCTACTTTCCCAAAGCTGCCAGTGCCATCAGCACTCCAAGGCTCCCACCAGGGTCTCACCCTGAGCCACTTTTGCAATAAAATTTCTCCCAAGGTCCTCTTCTTCCTAGAGGGCTCTCTAACTCTTATGCTGTGTGGGAACTAAAGGAATCCATGGAGCCCTGAACCTTGAGTCAGAGAACTTGCTTCATCCTCTGCAAAAAAAAAAATCATTTCTTAAATGATAAATGCTGACTATTTTTAATAATAGTGTTATGTGTGGCATCTGAAGAGAGGGCTCAGTGGTTAAGATACTTGCTTCTCTTCCAGAGAACAGAGTTCAGCTCCCAGCAGCCATTTATCAGATGGTTCATAAACATCTGTAACTGTGTTTTCCAGGAGAATCCTATGTGGCTGCCTGTACTCACACACACACACACACACACACACACACACACACACACACACACACACACACACAGAGAGAGAGAGAGAGAGAGAGAGAGAGAGAGAGAGAGAGAGAGAGAGACATACACATATACACATACCTGAAAATAAAATTAATCTTTATTTTAAAAAAGGCATGGAGCCCTGTGTTAGAAAGCATTGTAGAAATCTGTCTGTACTATCCCATGTAGAAAGCCATCAATAATGTATCCAATATAAATGTATTATCCAAAGTAGAAAGCCCATGTTGTTACCTCATCCATTCGAAAAGGAACTGCTGCTATCTGTGTTCTCACCACTTCTGTGGTGAGAAGGTCGCTATCTCCCAAATAATGGATTTTGATTCATTAGCTTTCAAGAATTCTCCCCATGGTCCAACTACCAGGAGATCAAGGTCCATGTATACTTTGCAGCCTGGCACATAGCTGTCACTCAATAAATATTTGAGTAAGTGAACAGTTATGCGAATGATTGAATAAAATACCCTAATGACAATAGAGAAGAAATGCATACTTCTAAGTCTCAGGAGAAATAAACCGACGAGAAGACAAGAAAAACACTTGAAGTCTTGATTTCCTTAAAAATTCATGCAAAATTCATGCACTTTGCATCAAAATATATCTTTCTCATTTTATGGCAAAAAAATATGATGCTTTGAATTATTTAGCAGACTACAGTTTATGTACACTTGGTGGGTTTGGCCCAGGCACACTGCCAAGTGGCCCTGGCAATGCATGCAGCCTGGCATGGGAGCCTCATGCTGAACAATCTCCACCTTCGCACCCTGTTATCCAAATCCTTTACCATCAGCATCCTGCCCTTTGTCTTGCTCTAGTCCAGCCAGATCTGCTTTCCACTCTCAGGCAAAGCCCCCAGGTGGCAACAAGAGGTAGCCTTCCTCTTGTCATTTTTTTTTCTTTTATAAAACACTGGGTGAGGCCTTGAGTAATTGGTCCTTTCTGGAGAAGGATTGATAATCTGTCTTTCTTGGAGCTATTACCAGGCTGGCCTGCCAAATGGACAAGTGTTAAGAGGAGAAAATGGGGCAGTGGCCAGGGTAGGAAGAGCTCAAGATAATGGAGTTGAGAGCATCAGAGAGGTCCTCTCCTGGCAGTCGGACCATGAATCAAGGCAGGCGGAAGAGAACAGCAATTCATAGCCCTTGTGTGCATCCTCTGCAGATGCTCCAAATAGCTCCCTCAATTAAGGCTGCATCTGGGCTCCTTGGGACTTATGCTGGAGATACCTTGCCTACCCCATGTGGTGTGGCAGCTATGAAAGTATCAATAGAGTCAAGCCTGTCAATCCATTGTTGAGCAAAGCTGGTCTGGGCTCTGCAGAACCACCAAGGAAGAAGGACTCGACTTCTGCCATCACTGTCATGTAATAGCAGAAACAGACAAATCTGTGGCTCTGAATAAGACTGGACTGGACTGGTCTTCATCAGAGTCACTCCTGTGTGCTCAGCCTCCTCGGGAAGATGGAGCTGTACCACTCCAGAGGCACAGCATCCAGTGTTTGCAAAGCCCCTTGACATTCATTATCCCCTTTAATCCTCGAATCATCTTGTGAATTTTATTTTAGAATTAGAAAGTTAAGTTAGAGATGTCTCCAAGGCCATAGAGCTAGGAAGTGATAAGGCTGCTTGTGATTCAAGCAGAATTTTCTGAGAGCCTTCATTCCTTTTGCCTTTCATCTTACTCCTGGACAATGGGGGAAAGAGGTAGTTTGACACAGCAAGAGGGAAACGGCTATGGGAATGGTCCTCAGAAGGGACACCGCTAGGCAAGATGACACCAGAGATAGACTTGAGCAGTAGGACAATAGTCTGGTGATCCAGATCCTGGGAGCCACTGAGAAGGAAGGAGAGCTGTCTGCTGGACCTGAGCCAAGTGCATTCAGAGCCAAGTGCATCCTGAGGTGGAGTCTGCCAGGTATTAAAATTTCCAGGTGTGTGATGGTCTAAGGACTCGGGTGGAAGTAGCATAGTTGAACTCGATGGAATTTGTTTTGTTTTGTTTGTTTGTTTGTTTGTTTGTTTGACTCTCCCTATACAGCAGCATGGATTGGACCTTGGAACCTCAGGTGCCCAGCTCTGAGTTTCCTGGGAAGCCTGTGATCTAGGTTTACCTCATACCTTCCATGTGTCTATTCTTTGTGCCTCTCCTTGTCTCTTGAGCTCTCCCTTCTGCTTCACATGATTGGTGATGCCTGCCCCCCCAAATTTACTAACTCTGCCTCTGACATATCTGACTGACTGTCCCATTTGCCACAAGAACAGATGGCCCAGAAGAAGTACCGCTAGCCATTTTAAGATGCACTACTTTTTTTTTTTTTACATTCTACATGGAATTCTTATTTCTCGGTGTTGATATCTCGTGCATGGCTTTTTGTCCCAAGCTCCTTAGTTCTCTTCTGGTTTGATTTTTCCAAGCCACTTGTCATGGATTGCTGTCCTCTCTATAATGATAAGGAAGAAGTTCATAATGACCTTCTCAAAGCGGAGAGTGAACATGTTGCATCCATCTCTCAGACTACAGAGTGGAGGCATTCCTCTGACACCTTTAAATTCCCAAGGCGCTTTCTTATGAGGTTCTTCAGACAAACAAGATAAAAAAGCAATTACACATGCATACACACATGCACTCACACATACATGCACACATATATGCATACACATACACAAACACAGGCCCACACACAAAGAAAGAGAGAGCAAGTGTGTATGTGTGTGTATGCGAGAGCACGAGTACGTACGCACACGTGCATGCATGAATGAGTGTGGATACACGTGTGTAAATGTGTCCCAGACTACTCACAAAATCTACCTGCACATTTGTCAGCATGGCCAAGTTTGGGTGTGGCATCAATTTTCAACTCCCAATTGCACTTCCTTCCCTTTCCCCAGCCCATCACTTCTAAAGAAGACCCGAATCCTGTTTCCTTGACAACCAGTCTCCCTCTCTCCCCACATTTTTAATGCTGTGGTGATAAGGTGTATTTAAACCCAGAAGCCATGTTCCCATGGTGACAGAAGACCCCAGTAGGTTGCCATGGGAACAAGAGATGGCTTTGAAAAATGATAAAAGTGAGTCGGCTTTGCAAGTGATGACAGCAAAGTTAGAAGCCAGGGAGGCTAGAGTAGATGGCTCAGAAAGGCATTAGGTCATGGTTAATAGTCCAGCCTATCCTACCAATGACCAGCCAAGGTCACAGAGGGCAGGAGATGTGACATTCTACTCCCAGCTCCACTGCCAAGAAGACTGAGCAAAGCAGTGTAGCCATTAGAATCTAAGGACAAATACTCCCCATTTTCTCTTACTTGCTATTTGACCTTTTGTCTCACTCTTCTGGAAGGTATTCAGAAAAGAGAGCGACCAAGCAAGGCAGCAGAGGGTGGTGACCAAGAAGATGAGGACATTTGCTCCCTTCAGCTGCTCCACATCATGAAAGAAATCACTTGTAAGTTCTGAGATGTAAGTTCTGAGATGCGGCCAAGAAGCATTGCCATATTTCCCTCCCTACATCTTAGCATCAACATTTCCAAATATACAATAGAGTAGGAAGAACTCAACCGTTAATACTCTATACCTAGCAACCGGCTTCTACCATGAACGTGTTACTGCATATTTTCCTTGTTTTGTGTCCCTAGGTGTCAGCACTTTTTCCTCTGTCTGAGTTTGCACAGCTAAATAGTGGGTAAATGAGGGTTCAAACCAGGTCAGGTCCTTACCCAAGCCTCTCTTCTTTCCACTACACTGCAGTTCGAGTGACCAAATATACCAGTGTGCCTGGCACTAATGTCTTTCTGTTTTCATGGTGTGGAGCCTAAAGTTGTTCACCCTAATCCCTGCATGATATTATTATTCTAGGGGAACTTAACATGTGGCTTGAGGAAAGGGGTCCCCACATATGCAGCATATTAGCAACTTCCTATGGAAGCAGCTCTAAGTACAGAGCGATGTAACACTAAGAATCGGAGAGGATACGGAGCAGCTGGATCATGTATGCACTGTTGACGGGAGGGTCAATGGATACAACCACTGGTACATGGATGAATCTTAAAAATATGAATGTAAAGGTAAAAAACCAGACACCAAAGAGGCTATAACAAGTCTGGCCTTCAGTGGCAGACTTTAGAGATCACTCCTGGGAAGGGAACAGGAAGTGTGGGCTGAGAAGAAGTGAGAGGAGTCTTCCAAGGGTGTTAGACATGTGCTGTGTCTTGATCCTGGGGTTCATTCACATGGGCACATTCACTAAGCTGCATGCGGAAGGTGGATTCAACCTTTCCTCCAGGGAGGTTATATTGAAAAGTTAGACAAAGGCAGAGACTAGGAGTCCAAAGACAAAATTTACAAGTGCAAAGAGGGGAGAGTAAAGGACAGTGTAGACGGACACTACACTGAGGATGCCACTCAGTCCCAGGGGGAACTGAAGACACACAGTGTGCTTGCAACTTGCCCTCCTACTCTGGAAAGTCTATCCACAGAGTCTGCTGGGACCAGGAATTTTCCACTACATCTTACAGAGCCAGAACAAGCAGCTCACAGGCAGAAAGGGAGAGAGAGAGAGAGAGAGAGAGAGAGAGAGAGAGAGAGAGAGAGAGAGAGAGAGAGAGAGAAGGGAGGGAGGGAGGGAGGGAGGGAAGGAAGGAAGGAAGGAAGGAAGGAAGGAAGGAAGGAAGGAAGGAAGGAAGGAAGGAAGGAAGGAAGAAAGCTGCATTTTAAGAGTAGAAAAGTCACATGCCCTTAAGAAGCAGAAAGATTTTCCTCTCCTGTCTGAACTGAAGGTAAGTGGAGAAAACAGATTTGGGAATTACCCTGGGGGCAGCTTGTAGGAAAGTAATAACCAGAAACAAAGTCAAAGCTGTTTATGTCTTTCCCATCCCTAGAGAAGGAGTCCTGTCTGGGACATTTGGGTCTCCCTGGGAAAGGTGTATCCCTGCTGAAAACAGGGACACGTGATCTCAGTGCCACATTTGTGCCTCCTGTGCACTCCTGCCAAGCTTTCCCCATCTCTCCAGGTGCCCTCAGTGTCTAGCCCAGTGCACAGAGATTTCCTCCTTGGATGTCTCGTCCCGCAGACGAGAAAGGATTGCCAACTCACTCTGCTCTCCCTGGGTCCCACAACAGCCACCTCCAGCAGACAAAGGCGCCCCTCTCCCACAGAGAGCCGGGGAGGTCAGGGCAGGTGGGCGAGACAACCCCCATTCTTCTGGGCCCTCCTGGACCAGATACCTAGGCTCTGTCCTTTCTCTTTTCATTTTGTCTGGATTAGTTTCCCATTGCCTCATGATTCACACTTCCTGTCTAGGCTCCAAAGCCCATAGCCAGAGGATCCCTCCAGTGCGGAATGCCGCTTAATACCTTTAACATGCCTGCTTCTAAGGCTGAGAGCAGGAGAAATACATATTTTCATGTTACATCTCTATCCATCTCTATATTTTTTAACATGTCATTGTGCCACTTTGTGCAAGATTGCCATTTTAAGTGGAGGGTTGGCCTCCCTCCAGGACTTGATGCATCGGGGTCAGGTGACCTCTACGGCAGCTGTAATTTTTCTGCTGAGCTTCCATAATTCGATGGGTTAGCCTGGGGAGATTTCATCACCTCGGTGAGTTGGAGTGAGTAGCTCTTGAAAGGGAGGGGACAGCGTTTAAAGAGAAGAAAGTCTTGCCTGTTTTTCTCTTCCTCCTCTCCATTTTCTAGGGAAAGGGGCAATTAAGTCCTTGTCTGGACTGAGGAAAGACTGAAGAATACTATGTACACACTGAACTCCTTAGGTGCCTGTGATATTGTTCACAGAAGCAAAGGCAAACAGAGCCACAGCCTTGATCATTTATAGCTACAGACTATTGGGAACTGAAGCCCAAGGATGTTTACTGAAGCTGACCATAGGTAACCACTTGCCTTTGTCTGGAAAAAAAAAAAAGGAATCACTCCCTTGACATCTGTGTCAAGGTCATGGTCTAGACCTTCCTTAGACCCAGAAGGACTCAATCTGCAGCCCATCAGGACTGGACTGCCCAGAGCACGTGACCTCCCAGCCAGCAGCTTAAAAATGTAAAGTTGGAGGTTGGTCTTAAATTCATCTGTGAAGGAGTGTCAAATGAGAGAGACATCCTCCTCATGTCTGTGTGACTTTTGGGACTAGAATACAGAGGCTCCTTTCCCTGTTCTGCCCACCGCCCCAGGAGGACCCACAAATGTCCTCCCCTAGTGCTCTGGAGGTAACTGTACCTTGTACCCAAGATCCTATGGTAAATCCCCCCTCCCTTCAAGTGCCTATTTAGAACCGGGGAAAGAAACAGAGGGGAAAATTATATAAAATATGTGTATTTTCTGCTATTCCTTTGGGTGATATCCCTAACAAGCCACAGCTGCAAGCAGCTCAGCTGAGCAAATGACGGCAGTGTATAAATATCTAGAACCAACGTGTCTCCAATTCAGTTCTCCTACTGCGGTCCCACATAGCCGCTTTTAACTTCTCCAAGAGATTTCAGAGGGAAAGAAGCCTGGGTTCCTGGCCAGGCCCTAGATACACAGTGAACAAAATCGGCCTGTGGTTTGTAGTTAGAAAGACTGGCCTGTTTGTTTAAGTGAGCACATGGGTACACATGGGTGCTCATGCATGCATGTGCACATGTAAATGTGCAAGCATGTGATGTGTGCATCTTGGAGGCTGGGAAGAAGGCTGCAGAGATAGGGAAGATGAATACCAACCACTAAAAGTTCTGATTTCCATGCCCCTCATATAGTACATTTGTTTACATGTGAGGGCAGGAGGGGAAATTAAACAATGATTTTCAAATCCCCAAAGAACTCTTAGGCAGCAAATGGTATCCAGCTGTTTTCCACCCCTGCCCTACTTTCCCATCTGCTGCCCGTTTTAGGTGGTGCCTATGGGACAAGAACACTGACCACCTTTTGGTTGGCAAAGCCCTGGGCATTTTGGCATGTGAACTACACAGACCATCCCCTCAGAGATGGGAGTTGGCACAACCTGACTTTGCAAAGTTGACTGGACTCTGAGTCTATACCATCTGGTAGAAGGGCCTTGCTTAGTGAGAAAGCAGGCCTGAGGCCAAAATGAGCAAGGCTCTGGAGTTCTCAGGGCATGGTGCCATGCCACTGGTGCCAGATACCAGACTCACTCTCTGGATCCCCTGAGAGCAGTTAAGAAAAGATCAAGACGGGTGATTTGGAAGACCTCCCAGTGGGCATCTGGCTCCTGGCCATGGAAACCAAATCAAATCCTTGGGCTGTGAGAGTATGGTACTTGCATATGCAGTAATTCATTCACCTTCTCAACAGACAAGAGCAGCCTCCCCTCCCCCACTGCCAGAAGCCAGCTCCGGCCTTGGTGTTGCCTGTGATTATTGATATGCATTTGCCCTAATAAATAGGGTAACATGACCTTAACAGAAAAGAGAGGTTTCCTCTTTTGATGGATGTAGAAGAATTTTGTTACCATAGCCACTATTTCTCAGCTCCTGTGTAAAGTCCTGACTCTAGAAATGTTGGGGACTTGCAACCTAGATGAATGTGGCTCCAAAAGAAGGGGACACTGAGGACATGTCTGCCTTCTGCCTCTGACCAAGTCATTCATACCTGGAAAGCAACTAGTCTGGATGCTGGTATGAGGGCTTAGAGACTTATATGATCTAGAGACTTGGGGACCAGTCTGTATTTTACCCTAGTAGCCTCACTCCAATGTTGTGCTCTATTTATTTTAGCTTATTAGTCACAATGTCACTGCTAAATCTCAGAGAGCAAAGGATCCTGGCTCCATTTTCTCACTTTGGTACCATCCTTGGGCTGAGCATTGATCACGCATCTGTTGGCATAGCTTGACCCCTTCCTTTGTCTTTCCATTGCTGCTCTTTCCTCCTTGGCCATGGTGTTTGTTGACTGGTCTGACATATGTCCCTGAGAGTTTCCTGAAGACTGCTTGGCTGAATGAACAAATGGGTCATAATAAGACACAAATGAACCCTTCATTTTGCTTAAAAGTCTAGAATCCAGCTTTGAGGAGGAGAGAAGGGACCATGCTGACTTCTTTCTAAATGAGGATGGAAAGCAGAGATGGCTGAACCTTCTCTGAGAACCTGCCTCCAGCAGTTCTTCTATAAGCCCGTCTCATTGTATGAGTCTTTCTGGGAGACAGCAAGGTTCCTTCAAGATCAACAGACTCTCTTCTTCCATGCTGATTAGGTGGGAAGCATCATGTTGGCCTCTCAGTGTTCCTTAAGCTACAGTCTTCATGCCCAACACACACCCTGGCCCTGCTCATGGACCAGGACTCCAACTTAATCCATCCCCAGGTAGTAAATGAAACTCTCAGCTCATGCTTTCAAATTTCTATTGCTTTCATTCTTTCTTCTTTGTTGTTAGAGGCTGTGTAGGCCCAAAAGACCCCTACAGCATGAATAGCATTATGTCCCTGGTGTAAGGCAAGCGATCCCAGATCAGACGTCCCTGAAAGCTCATCAGTTCCCCTGGTCCTCTGCTTCTGTCACCATACTGGATGTTTATGTCTCTTATTCTCCAGTTACATTTTTTTCAGATCTACAAATGATGAAGAAGGAGAAGAAGAAGAAGAAGAAGAAGAAGAAGAAGAAGAAGAAGGAGGAGGAGGAGGAGGAGGAGGAGGAGGAGGAGGAGGTGGAGGAGGAGGAGGAGGAGAGGGAGGGGGAGGGTAAGGGTGAGGGGAGGGGGAGGCGGAGGGGAGGGGAAGGGGGGAGGGGGAGGAAGAAGAAGAAGGAGGAGGAGGAGGGGGGAGGGGAGGGGAGAGGGAGAGGAAGAAAAAGAAGAAGAAGAAGAAGAAGAAGAAGAAGAAGAAGAAGAAGAAGAAGAAGAAGAAGAAGAAGAAGAAGAAGTGGTGCTTACTATATGTATGCCACGCTCTGTGTAAGAAGGTTCACACACATTATTGAACACTACCTACCATGACATGAAAGCAATTGTGACTAGTGTCTACAGAAGATGAGGAAACATAAGATGGTTAAGTAACTCATTTAAGTTGGAAAGCTAGTGAGTGGGTGTAAGAACTGACCAACCCCAAGCTCTCTCAACCATAACACTCTTATCCCATATTTTTCTCTGACCTTAGAGAATGTCATTCCATGTCTGGGAATCCTGCCCTGTGTGCACCCAAGCACCTTATAAATCCCCAGTGTGTCTATCACTGCTTGTCAGGTACCTGTACTTTACAACCCTAGTGTTCCCCAGCCTCGTTAGGGTTTACCCCAGTGCTTCTATCCTGACTGAAACCTTGAAAGCTACCAGCTGGGCAAATAGACAATACACCAAACATTTACTCAGCTGGTTGGTTGCTGGTCAGATAGCCAAACAGGTAAAATGAAGCTGATGTTACTCCTTTGTATCCTAAAGGGTGGTTCCTGCAATTCTTCATAGTACCTGCCTTTTGCTAGGTGGACGGTTGTCTGAACAAGGCACTGTTCCCCACCCTCCATGCAAGTACAGCATGCCTCACCTTGTTCCTGTCTGCCTAATACATATAAACCCGCAGGGAATAATCTGGGATATGCTTGTGAATAGCTTCCCCATGGAGCATCAGTGGTCAGCTCACCTTAGAGTACCTTTGAGGATCTTAAGTCAGTTGCTGTCAGAAAAGCAAAAGATTTTACAACATTCTATCTTTGCCAGAATGAGCATGAAGGCAGCTTGCACTCCACCCCAATCCCTCCAGACAGCAGAGAAGCTCCCAAAGTGTGAATTGAGGGATCAGAATACAAGCTGCGGCCCCCCTAGCATCTGACGGACACCTTGAGGCAACCTTGGCCTCTGCCATCCTGGGGTGCCATCCTGGGGTACCATTTTCCACTAATCCGCTCATATTTCATCTGCTTTAGAATTTTGCCTTTCCAATCCTCTTAATCCCTCATTATTGAAGATATTTTATGCTGATGAGCAGTGGTGCTAACCATGCCTCTTGGCCATGCCTAAAGGGCCATTTTAGTTCATTCTTTCTTGGGCCTTATGCCAAGCTGTGCTTCTCTCCACCTCATGGGAGGAGGCCCTTCCCCAAAAGAATGTATTGAGTGCTAGAGGCTAGTGAGAGCATATTGACTCCCAGGACTTTGAGACCCCAGAAGTAAGCCCTGAAATGAATGACTTGAAAGAGGGATTTTAAGAATAGCTTCTCCTTTTCATACAACCAACTATGCATAGCACCTTGGGGTCCAGAGATGGAATTAAATGAGGCACAGATTTCTCAACAAAGCTGCGAGTGGCAACTAGCCTATGCTAGTTAGTTCTTCCATGTCCTCAAAGGGATTGGGGAGAGAAGGAAATATCTGGGGTAAATTTACAGCCTGATTATAATTCCTAAGAGGCACACAGGGCTGGGGAGAGAGCCTCATTGGTAAAATGATTGCCTTGCAAATGTAAGGATCTGAGTTAGTCCCCAGGAACCACATTAAAACAAAACAAAACAAAACAAAAAAACAGAACAAACAAAAGCCAAACGGGCCTGGCGGCATGCATTTATAATCCCAGCATTGGGAAGATAGAGACAGGTAAACTAAAGCTAGCTGGAAATCCAGCCCACTTGGTGAGTTCTAAGTTAATGAAAGAGCCAAGATCAGAAAAGCAGGGTGGATATTTTAGAAATGAAAGTAGGAGTTTGCTTCTACATGCCTATAAGTAAATTCATCTGCACACACATGAATATTCACACACACACACACACACACACACACACTCACTCATGCACATATGTATGTTCACAAAGCATACATACAGTCATCTGGGAGCTTCACACAGCAGATTCAGAATGAAGCCTCAGATTGCTTGCGTATCTTCCCCAAATCCCTCTGCAGGCTTTCTTGGTGGCCACACCACTCTGCCAGGAGCATTGCTTCCCGTGACTTCAAAGTGGGGATTTCATCAAATTAAAAATGTATAAAGCCACAGTCGTGTTTTCTTTCAATTTCAGGGCTCTTGGGTCTAGAAAAGATTGAAATGCCAGTAATACAGACAGGGAGGAGAAGAATTTATGACCCTGGAAGTACTGTGGCAGAGCAGTAGAAAGAGGCACTTAAGTCTTTCTATTGTAGTAACTCATATTAAAAAGTAATAGCAGCTGAGGTGGCAGAGACCTTTGCTCATTTCATCAGATATTCCAACAATCAGCAATTTGTCCTGGCTGGAGAACAGGAAGTACTGGATGATCCAACGGGTAGCTTAGCACATCAATGAAAGGCCTGTCTGGGGATGCTGGGACAGATGACTTAAGAGCACACCATGAAGTAGTAGCCTTACCCTCTTGAGGCTGGCAGAGTAGGCAGAACTTGACTTCTTTCTCTAAGTGACCAGAAGCCAAGAAGCTGAGACTTCAGTCACAGGTCTTAGAAAGCTGTGGTTTGCGCCTCTTTTTAATATGGCAGTCCCTGGAAAATCTGAGCCAGTGCTCTTAGGGTTACCTCTCCTGTGAGCCAAGATCAGGGAACACTCTAAGCTCTCATCTTGACTAGAAAGCCATATCTTTCCTTAGCTCCCCAACCCCTTTGCCCAGAGAAAATAAAATATAGGTGCTGATTTCTTTAGATTTTAATTTTATTTCTATTTTTAACAAGATGTTACTATTTATATGTGTGTGTGTGTGTGTGTGTGTGTGTGTGCATTTGTGTGTGCGTGCATGCAGGTGCCAAGAGAGGCCAGAAGAGGTCATTGAATACCCTAGGGATGGAATTGCAGATGGCTGTGAGCCCTGCCTGATGTACACACTGAGAACCAAACTTCAGACCTCTCCAAGAACAGCAATTACTCTTAACCCGTGAGCTTTCCTTCTGGCCCGTAATGCAACATTCAAAAGATCTTCATTTGATGGATGTGTCCCTTTAACAGTGCCTCATGTCTCCCTCTGTATGCAGTACAACAGCTTGAGCATAACTACTGGCCTCCTGCCTGCTCTGCACACTCCCTGCCTGTATTTGGCTGCCCGGCATCCGTTCTGCAGCAGCTCCTACCCTGACCAACAACTCCCACAGTCCTTAGTGTCCCTCATACCATCGCCACTACTTTTCCATCTTAATATATGACCATGGAAACAATATGTCGATTCTCCTTCAGACTCTTTGATGAGAATTCTACTTCTTCCTGTTTTCAAATGTGGGAGCTTCTTCAAGTTTAGACTTCACTACTCAGATCTTCCTCAGACCATCTCCATCTGAACTCTCAATTCAGAAAGTTCATCTGCATTTGGTTTCAATAGTTACTTTCATAAGAGTAAGCTGTGGAATGAGCTCTAAGCTAAATAGAGGTTAACGTTTTGTTGGTTGGTCAAATGACATTTCTTCCAATCCCAGTCAATTTGGAATGCTATCTGGTATCTTTCTGATTCTAACATCGTGTTTTTTTTCTGTCTCCTGCCCTTCAGCCGCACCTTCCATCATCCATCACTCCAGTGATAGGCATGCACTGTCACCTATCCCTAATACATGGTGATGAGGCCACAGTTTGGAGTGCTCACACTTGAGTCTTGGCCTTCCTGAATCAGAGAAAGAGGATGATGATAAAAGTATAAATGGATTGTGGTTCAAACAAGAAATAAATGTATGGATCACCTAGAACTGAAGGAAGTTTCTAAGTGTTTTCTTATGATCCATTGGTCACAAAAGAATGGAGGGAGGAAATCTTCCTGACTCTTGCAACTTCTAAAGAGTTATCTGTCCTTGACTTTTTCGAGAAGAAAGCAAGGGAACTGATTTGGCTAAAGGAACATTGCAGATAATCTGAACTGTACTATTTAAATTTGTAATAGGCCGTGTGGTTTTGCCCATCTTCTGCCAACATTTCCTTTCATTTAAAAGCTTTCAACATGGAACATCAGAGTTGGATCTGGAGAATAGATAACATGCCAGGGACCCAGAAGGATAGCTAAATTAAGAAAGGAGAGACTAATGTGGCTCCATACCCAATCAGGACACTGGGGGTACCCTTGGGTTATGATATTGATGTCTTTATATTTGATAGAATTTGAAATGATTCCTGACCTTTGATTCTGATTGTTGCTTTTTTTGGTGCTTCTATTCGTTTAGTGGTGATCTGAGTATCTGAGCATCTCTCTTTTGTGACAATTACAACCACAGTAACTCCTACTACTACTAAGTGCTGACAGTAGTCTTGAGGACTTCAATATTTATACCGGTGATTCCCTCAACACCCCAGACCCTCGATGACTTGTCATCCTGATTGCTGATAATGTCCTGCTCATAACTTAGACCTTGTTACAGTTTGAATGTGGACTGTCCCCTACAAGTTTGTGTGTTACACTCTTCGGGGAGTTGTGGCATCCTTAGGGCATGGTGGTTGGAATGGGCCATGGATAGCCTCAAAGGTTAAACTGCTTTGGGCCCAAGTCATGTTTTGTTGCCTCTGGGCACTGGGCTTCTGAATAACTAATACTCTTCCACGTTTTTCCTGGGACACACAGAACTGCTCCGGATACCATGCTATTCATACCACAGTGAACTAAATCCCATGAGCCTAAGCATTCCTCCCCCACATCGCTTTACCCTCTTCTTTTGTTGTAGCGAGGAGAAAACTGTAATGCTGTCCTTATTTGCACCAAAACGTTAGCATCAACCACAATGGAGCTTCCTTTCAACACTCAACTTCCAATGTCGTATTCACTCACTATAACTTCTTCCCTTCCCAGCATGGCCGGTCTTGTTCCATTCCCAAGTTTCTATCACTTCACTGAGACCTGTAGTGCACTGACACTTTGGACAGTTTTTACTTGATGGTGTTTTCCTTGAACCTTCACTGGAGTAGGAGAAGTTGGGGTTGAGGGAAAAGATGGGTTTTTTTTGGAAGATTTATTTTGGTTTTCATTATATGTTTGTGTAGATGTGTATGTGCATATGACTCTGTGTGTGTGTGTGTGTGTGTGTGTGTGTGTGTGTATACACATGACTGTGTGCCTGTAGATGCCAGAAGTGTAGTATTGCCTGGAGCTGGAGTTCTAGGAGATTGTAAGGCACCTGATAGTAGTGCAGGCACTGAACTAGGGTCCTCTGTAGGAGCACTATGGGCAGTAAACCCTAAGCCATCTCTCCAGCCCAAGAAGAGAGATTGAAAACACTCATTTTTTAAAGTGTCGGTGACTATAAAGTGCATGAGTTGGGGAAACCCATCTGTTGGGATCTAATTCGTGTGTTAGGACTCAACAACTTCAGTAGGTAGCGAATATTAAGGAGAGGAAAGAAAGGATGATTTATGTCCGGACAAGTTGAGTCTGACTTCCAACAGACCATAGTTATATATAAGGGCGAGAGTGAATTTAGGGGCCTTCATTACCTTTCAGTCATATTAACAAAATCTTCTTGATTTATGTTTCTGTTTCCAGACATGATCCTATGGCCCACTCTACATTCTGAATCACAAGATCCTGACTTAATTACTTACAGTCTTTTACCACTTCTTACGGACTTCCCGTAAACATTCTACATAAACTAAGGTTCCTGAGATGTACCCTCTGGTACAGAGCCTAGGCTAATCCTCTAACCGTTCCCAAATAGCCTGCTCACCAAATATCAAATGCTTCCCTCAGTTTTCTGGCCATCCAACCCCCATTCGTTCTTTCAAATTAAACTCAAAGGCTACCTCATTAGCAAAGACTTCTGTCCAAGGCCACATTGCTGTTTCCAGCTCCCTGCCCCTGTTGTGAGCTATTTCCCCATCTGACAGTACTTACCCACTGGTTGCATAATGCTTGCAAACTCAGGCAGTAAGACAATGAACTCTTTGTAGGCAAGGACTTCACTTTATGTCCCACTGTTGCCCCCAAAGTCAGCAGAGTGTCATAACTCCACCACTAGTGTCCTCCCCTCCCCGCTGAGTAAAAGGAGAAAAGAGGAAATTCCATGTTTTCTATTTTCCTTCCCTCCTACTTGTAAGCAAAGCTCTAGCTTAGATTTGGTTCCAGAACCTTGGTGTTTCCAGTCAGCAGCATCACAGATAAAATGTGGAGACAAGTTCATGTAGGAACTTACAGCTAAGTAGGACCAGTATCTAGCAACTCAAAAGGCCGGGAAATTGCTATTCTTATAGCCTCTGGGTCTTAAAGGAGGGTATGGAAACACCCTCTGGATTTGAGGATTGCCTCCTCGAGTATAATGCACCTCACTTTGAAGGGGGATTTTGTTACTTCACAAAGAGAAGGATGTAGAGCATCCTTGAGTTCAGTCCTGTATAACCCCGGACAAATGGGTTCCTGCCACTTTTAAGTTTCTCATTTGTAAATAGAAGGGTTTCTACTAAATAATCTCTACCATGCATTTCAAATTTCAAATTTATGAGAGCTCCAGCTTCCAGTAGAATAACAACAGCTATTTAACTCCAAATCCATTCTTACATCTCCAGAAAGGAATAATAATAATAATAATAATAATAATAATAATAATAATAAAACAACACAAGAGTCAATAAAAATAGTCATACCCTAGGACTGTGCCAAGTATATTTTTGGCACAGGTAGGAAGCCAAGTATATTTTCAAATTAAAATTGTACAAAGTCAGGAAGTAAAGGAAGCTCGCAGCAAGGCCATCTGGAGAGTGTATACCAGAAGGCAAAGGGAATAATGACCAGGAGGATAGGGATTCAGAGGAAAGTGCCACCCACAGTGGGAGATGAGAAGGACACTTGGGGACTCAGAGCTTCAGAGTACTGCAGAACAGGGAATCTATTGGGAAGGGCTGGAAGGCACAGAGCACAAACATGGCTGCCTGGAGACTGAAATGGTTCTGAGGAAGAGGAAGGGGATTTCAAAAGGGCACAATTTTGAGCCTTTCTGGCCAACATAAAGAAGGATAAAAATTGACACCAGGAGATGAAAATGGACATTAAATGGCCCCTCAGAAACAAAAGAGAATCACCAGTGCAGAAGGTACAGCGTTCTTTGCCTGCCGAAGGCACCACACGATAAATAAATTCCATTTCATAGCTCAGTAAGAGACTACTCCTGAACTAAAAATAAAGCCATTGCAAGTCTCCTCCATCCCTGGCTACATACAACCCTTACTGCAGTGTATGAAAATAAGTATTTCAAAATGAACAGAAAATGACTGACATACAAAGTTATTCCAAAAGTAAGTTAAAAATGAGACCTGAAAAATTTTCAGTTGGTAAAAATGCAATGTACCCCAAGTTGAGGAAATTGAGGAAAACTATCACAGTTTACCTTACGCTGGATTAAACATTCTAAACACGAGTCTGCACACATGAAGACAATTCAAGTTATAAATTTAATCACTGATAAGTTTACATTTAAATACTCCTCTGATAACAAAGCAGACAAAAATAATTACAGAAGGATGTGAAAAAATTGATCGAACTTGGAAAATGAGTTGTGGAAAGGTAAATTCATGTTATGTAGGAAAACTAAAGATGTCCAAGGGAGAACAAAGTTAAGCGAAGGCTAACAAGAGATGCAAAGGAAATCTTCAAAACAGTCAGAAGATCAAAGTTGTGTTTAAGTTCCGATCCCAATACCCACATTTTGGGCAGTCAGAGCCACCTGAAACTCCAGCTCCAGGGGATCTGACTCCCTTTTGGGTCCCCTGTGGACACTTCACCTTTGTAGTGCATATCCATACACAGAAAGTAAACAATTCAATCTTTAAAACAGTAATAGCACAATGGGCTTTTGTTATACCACTCAGCACATTATCTAAATGTATAAAAGTTCTAGCTGTAATGATGTAGCCATAAAGGCACCATGTAAGGGGATTCATTTGGCAGATGTGCTAAAGAAAAGAATCTCTTTCCCTTATTTAAAGTTCTTAATAACAGAGTACGGTGGCCACATGCTCTTAATCCCAACACTTGGGAGGCATGGGCAGGTGGGTTTCTATATATTTGAGACCAGTGTGATCTACATAGAGAACTGCAGGCTGACCAGGGAAACATATGGAGACCTTGTCTCAAAACAACAACAAACAAACAATGAAACTTCTTTAACAGGGCAGAATCAACACTTCAAAAACACACAGATAGGTCAGTCTATAATTTGCTTGCTTTGTGAGAACAGGGACCTGGATTTGATCCCCAGAGCCTACTGTAAAGAGAGAGAGGTCAGGAGAAGTGGTACTCACTTGAGGAGGTGGGGATGAGCATTCACCTGGGGCTCACTTGTCCAGGTCTAAGCCAATGAAAGACATTAACTTTTAAAAGATGTACTGTGCTCGAGGAATGATAGTGCATTGTCTTCTGGCCTGCATACACACACACACACACACACACACACACACACACACACACACACACACAAAGACAGGTGAGAAATGGAAGGGGAAATTATAACATTCCACAAAAAGGGGCTATTCTTTCTACTGATACTAATAGTTTAAAATCTGATGGAATTGTATGCAGTGCTATTCAAGGTAGGCATGTGGAATGGTTCCTATAGACTCACATGTTTGAATGCTAGGTCCCCAGGTGGTGGTGGTGTTTTGGAAGATGATGAAACCATTAGGATATGTTCTGTGTTCGTTATTCCATCAAGCTATGAGAAAGTAAGGAGCTTGAGTACCATGCTCCAAGTCATCTTCCCACCATGATAAAACATGACTTCCTTAAACCCTCAGCCACAATAAATCCTTCTCCCGCTTAAGATGCCCCTTGTCAGATATTTGGTCACAGCAAAGAGAAAGACAAGAAATACAAATAGTTTCCAAACAACACTGGCCATGGTCCTTTCCTTTAATCCCATCACTTAGGGGGCAGTGCTAGGTGAATCTCTGTGAGTTCAAGACCAGTCTGGTGTACATAGAGTTTCAGGACAGCCAGTGCTATAAAGTGAGAGTCTGTCTCAAAATAATAAATCCTCAGAAAATACAATGTTCTGTAAAGATGCTGAAAGATGTTTAACTTCACTAATAATGGTGAATTTCAAATTAAAATTGACCTGCTTCTCAGTTAAGAAATTTGAACAAAAAAGAAATTAGCAAAAATTTCAAAGTCAGGCTGGTGGAATGGCATGGCCAGTGAAGTGTGTAAGCCTGCCAGAACTGAAGAGTACTAATGGTAATATTATCATCTAACCTGCACATTTTCTCTGTAGCTTGTGCTCTTCCTCACATGAACACACACACACACACACACACACACACACCACCACCACCACCACCACCATCATCATCATCAACAACAACAATATATATAATATAGTAATAACAATAATAAAGTTTTTTAAACTCCAAAATCTTGGCAATCATTTTCTCAGTGGCTCAGTAGGGCCAAGACCCTCTCTTATACTTCCTGTATGAAAGTGGAAATGGTCCAGTTCCTATGGAAGGGGCATGGCCATGTCTAATGAAGTGACAAGCACATTGTCCCTTAACTCTGCAGCTCTGTTTTCTCAGTTACCCTGATGATACTCCTCTGACGACTGCAGAATGAAAACGTTCATGGGGCTTTTCCTCATGGCACCATGTGTAATTAAAAACTCCAATGGAGTTGATCCAAATGTTCATCTGCAAGAGACTAATTAAATACATGACAATACCAGCCTGTAAATTAGAAGTTATAAAACATCAGAAAGAAAGTGTCCTTACATCCCTAGTTCCTTTTGTACTTTTATTTTGATACTGAGTCTCTCTGATTTGAGACTGCCTTCAAATCATTCTGAAGCCCAGGTGATCTTTCTCCCTCAACCTCCTAAACAGGCTTTCTCCAATGTTCTATAATAAGTGTTAAATATTTATCTATTGATCAATGACAATGGCTCTAAGTTAAAGACTAAGTATGTCTAAAAGGCCTCTGTGCAATTCTTCTCCATTGAATAAACACTTTTTAAAAAATAGTTAAAAATTTACCATCAAGGTATTCACAGAAACCTGAACATACGTTAGATATTTGAAAAACTATGGATGGTATCCTCTTTAAATCTCCTGAGTATGATAATTAAAATGGAATTATTTAGAAGACTATCCATAGTAAATGTGACAAAAACATTACTGGTCAATTTGTATGAAAATTATATGAATGTTTTCTTACTGTGCTATTTTCCCAAGGCCATTTTTCAATATTTTTCAAAATAAAATGTTGCTGAAAATACTGTACTTAAAAGAAAAAATATGTTTTTTTTTAAAAACTCTAAGTGTGTCTAATTCTCTAGGCAAAGTATCTTTAGCATCTGTCTATCATGTTCTCGCTGCGGCTGGCTCACAGTCTCTGTTGTATCTCAGCCAGGATCCCTGGAAACGGTAGCATCATGGTTTGCAAGGCCTCTCTCTTCCTCCTCCAAAATCTCTCTCCTAAATAAGGATTTTGTGAAGACTCCACTCTGCAATTTTTTTTAATAGATCCAAGAGGGCTAAACTCAACCTCTCTAGTCTTCTTCTTGCTTCTGTAATGAACTTATATTTTAAACTGCTGCCCTGACAGTCATCCATCTCCAGGGGAAGACTGCAGAAACTGCAGAATGAACTCATTTGCTACTGAATTTGACATGTTCCCTCCATTAAAACATGATTCTGCTGCTGAATTCCATGTATTCCTAACACTGCCAACCTCTACCATGCAGGCATGGCCTCTTTGACTCAGCCTAGGTTCTGCCTGCTCTTAATCCACTTCATGGCCTCAATTCCTTAAGTCTACTGTGCCCCATCCATAGCCAGTCTCTTTCATCTTAGGCCTCCATCATTTCTGAGACTGAATCTATGACCAGTCTACCAACATGGCTTTGCCCAGTGGTCCATGCTCCATGTTAAATGAATGACTCTCAGTGGCAGGCAGTGAGGAAAGAAGGCCCTAGCTCCATTTCCTCTTCTCTTGGGGACAAATGCATCTCGGTGAGAAGTGACTGGCTGGCAAGGCAGCTGTCACCTAAAGCTTTGGATGAGAAAATGTCACAGAACTCATTAGCTCTTCACCAAAGTTCCCACAAGCTCAGTGTGACAAATGCCAAAAATATTAACAGGCAGAAAGTCCTTTTGTTCTGCCTAATTCTCAATGCAGAAGCTAGAGAGTGGCTACATGGTGGAAAACGTCCTTTAGACCATGACTGGCCATGATGCGCCTGATACTCATGGTGCTCATGTGCACTTAGCAAGCCACACTGCCTGGAGATGCCTGTGGCTGAGGTGGATCAAACAGATGTTCTAGAGCAGGGAATTGGCAAACTGTGGCTGTCAAGTCAAATACAGTCCATGGTTTAATTTCTGTAGCCTACTAGGTGAAGGTATCTTTTTAACTTCCATATCCAAGAAAGATCCAAAACTTTACATGGTCTGCAAAACCTAAAATAGTTACCATGATGAATTATGGAAAAAGTTTAAACTTATACAATATGAATTTGAATGCTATGATTGTCCATCAATAGCTAAGCAGTATAGACAACCACTTAACACTCATCTGTCTTTATTTTCTTAAAGTATGCATATATTCATGAGTATGTTACTTAGGTGTGGGTCCCTTTGGACAGGACATCTGAGGAAGGTGTGAGATCCCTCGGAGCTGGCATTGGTGGTAAACTACTTGATCTGGGTGCTGGGAACCAGATCCAGGTCCTCTCTAAGAGCAAACAGAGCTCTTAGCCATTGTGTCATCCCTCCAGCCTCCCTGGCTTATTCTCTGCTCATCCTGGTTTGCTTGCTTGCACATGTAGATGAAATATCTACACTTGGGATACTGCAAAAAGTTAAGTGAATTTGTGTTTATAATTTATTTAGTGCAATACTTGATAGACAAGTGCTTCACAATTGATATTTATAATTACACTAGAGGGAATATGTTACTTTAAATCATTATGCTTGCCTTTTCAAAAATATAGAATCCATATTAAAAAGGGTAGAATTTTCTCTATGGCTTTCTTCCCCTGGCTGAGATTAATGGAAGAAGATGAAGGAAAAAAAATGGAAATTTCAAAATGCTTGCCAATTAATCTAGACTGCCAAAGAGGAATGTTGGTATATATAGTCTACTATTTAGTAGGACATATCAATGAATCTTTGCATATATAAGCAGGGCTTCAGAGCCAAGTAGGGTAGGGATTATAGAGATAAGACAGTCTATACAATGAAAAATGGAGGAATTGGGTTTGAAAGGGAGAATCAAGCTTCTTATTCAATGAGGGCAGACAGAATATATAATCTCTCTCTCTTTGCTGAACATAGAGAAACAGTAAAAATAACAAAAAATAATAATGTCTTTTAAAAATAGTAGATATATATTATATATATACACACACACTCTTGTTCAAAGACAAAGGACAGAATTCTCAGCAGAGTGAAAAATGGAAAGATATGTATCCTTAAAAGGAAAAAGCAGAAATTGTCACACCATATAGGGAAATGAGGATGGTATACATAGGCCCAAGATTGCTATGGAGACATCGTAGCTCTAGATACTAACAGGAATCAATCACAAAAATATGAGCCCAACAAAATCTTCTACTATGTGACCCAGATTCTGCACCTCTTGGTTGCTAAAGAAGCCATTCAGAAGAGTGCTAATTGAGCAATATTCAGCATAGAGAGAAGAAGAAAGGTAAGACAAAGAAGAGCGTACAGTTGGCTTTTGAATGTCTTTTTAGCAATGATAATCCTGAGAGTAGTAGGTGTCAACAACAGCAACAACAAAAAACCCCAACCCTCTCTTCAAAGGAGATGAGAGAGAATTTATTCTGGAGCCAAATATGAGTGGCCATGGTTTGGGACACAGATTCAGGTTAGCCCAAATTCCAATGTGGTAACAATTTCGTGAAATTCTTTTAGTAACAGAACCAAGAAAGTCATAAATCAAGATACTTTCCAAAAGCATTAGTGGAAACATTAAGTAGGTGGCGATAGCAAAATAGAGAAATCTCAGTTAGGACTGGGGTGCTATCTGATGACACCCTTAGCCTTTGTGTTGGTGTAAACTAGGTTTTGTCAAGTTAACATACTCCAAAGGTTTTATCTGTTAGTCACAATGCGTAAGGTCAGACGCAGGGGTAGGTAAGGAATGGTTATTTAGGGAGCTAAAGATAGCCCAAGGCAAATTGTAACTAGACTTAGTTACAGTTTCTGCAACATTCCAATCTGTCTACAATCTTTGAAGTTCTAATCAGTTGATCTGCCTTGCAGAAGGCCCAGGGGAAGGAACAAACTCTTTCTGGGAACCGTGGTTCCCATAGGCAAGGCACAAAGCCCACTGAGGACTGGGGAGATGACTCAGTCTGTAAAGCACTGACTTTGCAGGTCTAAGGATCTGAGTCTGCTCCACAGAACCATGTGAAAGCCAAACTGACAGTGTGTGCCTTTTAATCCTGCCGTCAATGAGTTGCAAAGTGGAGACAGACAGATCTCTAGAAACTCTCTGACCAGCTAGTCTTGCCTGTTTGGTGAAGTTCCAGGTCAATGAGAGCTCTGTCTCAAACAAAAGGAAGATGATGATTGATATTATCCTATGACCTTCACACACACACACACACTCAAATACTCTCATATAGAAACACACATACACTCACATGCCACACACTATCACAAAACAACACACTCACACAGACACATTCACACACACTCACACACATACACACCATACACAACCACTCAGTAACTCACACTCACATGCTCAACACACTGTAACACACAAACAAACACATACTCATTCACACATACACACCACTCACACACTTATACACTCACTCACACAAGCAAACACACACACACATACATACATATATATATACTCTCACATACAAACAATACATATACACACACTCACAAACACACACTCAAATACTCTCACAAACACATTCACATACTAACACATACACACACTCACACACGCATACACACACATACATATACACATACATTCACACATACAAACATATACACACATGAAAAGGAAGTCTCAAGTTCAGGATTGGCAATAGCATCATGGTTCTGTGGGGTGTTATTATTTACAACAGAATGGGTGGACTGTTACCACATGAACAAACAAGCAAATAAATCCAAAGGCTATGTAAACTTTGATCAAACATCTTCTATGGTCAGTATAATATAGTTAACAAATATAATGTAAGTGAGAAAAAGAGTTCCATAGGGTCAACAGACAATACTCCTAGCTGCTATGAGCATACAAAAAGGACTCAAAGGGAGTCCACATTGCCATCGACTGGCGCGTGTGCACGCACGCACACACACACACACACACACACACACACACACACACACACACACGAGCTATTTGAAAGAGGAGATGAAAGGGACTCCCTGCCAGTTATTACCACTGTTTCCTCTTGTGTCCTTGGCGGGCAAAACTGAGACTGAAGATGGAGTAAGTAGAGCTCTGGCATCTCTGAGAAAGTGGTAAGAGGAGGAGACTCCAGTGATTAACAGCATAATAGACTTAGATGCTGACCCCATCTCTCTCTATGGTCCAGTTTTAATGAAAGCTGTCTTCCTACTAAGAAGTCCAGTAGAGGAGGCCATTATCCATAAGCCAACAGTGACTTCACAGAGATGCAGAGAACAGACAGGAAGTCAATCTCGGTAATTCCCATGTAGGACCACCAGCCCACTCTACTAAAAGGACAATGCACTAGAATCTGTCCCATACACTCAGATAGAAAGGTCTCAGACTACACATGCCCAGGTGACCCAACCCCTATTCAGTTATTTGTTATTGGCATACCAAGTTATCAGTAACTCAGGGCTTGTAGCTTCCTCACTCGTAGCAAGCAATAAAAGGGATCAGTTATAACCATAACCTGTGGGAGCTGAGTGGGAGCTCACCTGTGCTCAGTGGGGAAGCGTGCCACCACCTTAGTAGAAGTGGAAAATATTTCTAGGGAGATGTCATGACCCAGATACACCATGTCCAGCTATATACAGTCACTTGGGGCATGGCCAAGAGTATTTTGGTCAAAACAGGATAGAGTCTAAGACAATTGCCAAAAGTTGAGGCAAGTGCCCCAATTTGAAGGTCAACAGATAGGAAGGGTTCTCTTCACTTACAGAAGGATCGATCACCTCTTTGTTTTGGTCAGTCCTTTAACTGATTGGATGAGGGCTCCTTATGTTAGAGAGTCCAATCAGCTTACTCTCTCTCCCAACGTAAACATAAAGCTCACCCGAAACCACTGTCAGGGTAACATGCAGAATAATGTGCATATAAACCAGCATCTAAGCATCTTGTGGCCAGCCAAGCCAGCATGTAACATTAACTGTCACACTAGAAAAAACAATATTAATTAGCTATTTCCAGTAAACAATGAAGCTCAAAACGCCAGAATTCCTATAAGCATTGTGCTGTTTTAGTTAGCTGGGTGTACTAACTTCGTTTTCCATAGCTGTGACAAAGGTCCTGACACAACGTAAGTGAAGAAGGGTTCATTTGACTCTCATAGTGTCCAGGGATTTCAGTTCAGCAGATCTCAGAAGCAGCTGTGGGTCTAACCTTCCAAGTAACCTGTCCTGGTGTCTTGGGTACTCTAGCTAAGACCTACCTCCCAAAGACTTCACAGCTTTTCCCAAACCACCTGCATTAAACCTTGACCAAATGTTCAAGCACATGAGCCTATCTAACCCTAATACCATATAAGGAATTGAAGGATAAAAATCATTAGGATTCTAGTGAATGTCTGTTTTGAAGAGAGTCATTCCATTTTCCTTCTGAAAGAAGTCATGAATAAGTAAAAATCTAATTATGCATATCCTAACATGGGTCCTAAGATCTCAGGCCTTCTTCTATTGGCTAGACATAAAGAAATGCGATACTAATATGGGACACACTGAAATAGCCAAGATATGGCTTGGCAGATGGCACACTATCCTAGAAGGTCTTAGCCAAGCCAATCACACCCTGAGTGAACCCCTCTTGTGCAACAGATAATCAAACAGTAGCTTTAAACAACTGATTATCTTCCTGGTAATGTCAACTTGATGCTCTGGAGCAGAACAAGAATGAACTCATAGTATTCTTTCTACATGCCCCCAACCCCAGGATATGCTACTGATTAGAAGAGATCTGGTATGTGAATATGGGAGCAAGACAAAAACAAACCTTGTAGACCAACAACATGGACAGAAATGATCCTGACCTTTGAGAGATCCAGATCCATGAGGACAAGAGATCGAAACAATGTTACTATTACTTGCCTATGTGTCAGGGGCACCATAGTGATTCATGCCTTGAATTAAAGTCTTCTAGATGCTGCTCAGTTACACTTCTCATACTCAGAGGATAAAAGAAACAAGCTAGTTAGAGGCCAGGTAAAAGGGAAAGGAAAAAGCTACCTTCTCCAGTTGAGGTGCTGAGTCAGACTTCCTCCCTGGTGGCTCTTCGAAGATCTTATGAATAATCCCTTCCCCTCATGCACATGCATGCATGAGTGCATGCATGCGCGTATGTGTGTGAGTGTGTGTGTGTGTGTGTATGTTTATATGTATCTGTCTGTGTCTTTGTGCATGAGTATATATGTGTCTCCCTGTGTGTTTGTATCTTTGTATGCTTGTGTGTGTGCCTGTGTATGCTTGTGTGTATGTGTGGGGGGCGTCTGTGTATGCTTGTTTTGTGTGTGTCTGTGTATGCTTGTGTGTGTACACACATGTATACAAGTTTTCAATCATATATGTGTGTCCGTGTTTGTGTAATCTGTGTGTGGAAGCTAAAAGACGACTTTAGTGTTGCTTCTCATGTTTCTTACATCTTTCTCTTGATCCATGGTTTCTGTAGATCTCCAAGTATGCTTCCAGGCTAGCCAGTAAGCCTCAAGCAAGGATCTGCCTACTTCTGCCTCTGGGATTGCAAGCCCATGCCACTGGCATCCCCACCATGGTTTCTCTTAGTTTTTAATGTGAGTTCTGGTACCTGAATTCAGATCTTCATACCTTCAAGGCAAGCTTTTATTACCGGGGCCACCTCCCCTGCCCTGTATAACTCTAATGGAGCAGTCTGCTTCAGTGATCACTATGGTGATGATACCACTGTTCTAATTGCTTTGTGGTACCCATTGGAAACCCTAGAACTTAGAACATCCAAAAGAAGCAGCTTGGGGAAGAGGAAAATTTTGGAGATGGATACAACTCACTGTGTATAAGACAGTAGTGCAAGGTTGCTATGTTGGTTATTATAGGATAGGCAATTTCTTTACAGACTTACTGAAATAAGCTGGGTGGGTAACAATCTTAAAAAGGACAGGTAACTATCATATTAGCGAGAATTCATTACGAGTCAGTTTTCAAGATGACGCCAATGATCCTAGCCTTCTGATATCCTGTATCATCTATGCTATCTCATGACGGACAGGGCTGTCTTATGTGATCATGTGTGATGTCCAAAGCTAGGTAATAGAAGACACTGCTGTCTCTTGGATGAGTGAAAATAGCTGCCACTTCATAAGGATACTCATCCTGCCCTATGGAGAAGCTTGTGTGCAAAGAAACTGAGAATTTCTGCTATCAGGGCCAGCATCCCATCCGTGGCTATAACATCTTGGCGGTGCCTGCTCCAGTCCCAGCTAAGTTCAGATGACTTTAACTCCTTGAGGATTCCTAAGCCAGAATACCCCAATCAAACTGCTCCCAACTTCCTGGCCCACAGAGACTGTGAGAGATTAAAACATGTAAAGTATTGGCAGCTGTGGTCACCCACTCAAGACCCGTGTAAATCAGGCTGGTCAACAGTCTAGCATGGATGAGGGAGGACTACACAAGCCCCACTCCCAGCTGAGGAGCTAGTGACAATTGATGGGAAAGGGAGAGGCCTTTTTTGTTTTTTTTAAGGTTAGCTTTCCAGAAGGTTCCTAAGAGGTTGGCAATGCTCCAGTGGATTTCCCCATACCTATTCACCAATTGGGCTCAGTGGAATATTTTTTTTTACAAAAACTAACATGAGGTTTAGAAGGACTTTGGGGAGATGAGGAGGGAATTGGAAGGAGAAGTCGGGGAGACATGATTGGAATACATTGTTTGCATGTATAAAATTCTCAGAGAGTACTTTTAAATATTATATATGCATCAAAACATGACAGTTGTTGGGCTTTTAAAACTTTTTGTTCTTTCTTTCGTTCTTTTTTTTTAAGGTTTATTTATTTATACGAGTACACTGTAGGTGTCTTCAGGCACACCAGAAGAGGGCATCAGATCCTATTACAGATGGTTGTGAGCCACCATGTGGTTGCTGGGATTTGAACTCAGAACCTTTGGAAGAGCAGTCGGTGCTCTTAACCACTGAGCCATCTCTCCAGCCCCAAACTTTGTGTTCTTTGTGAATTTCACATCATGCACTCAATCCAGCTCACCTGCCCGTCCCCTTTATGTTGGTCCTTCAACCCTGTAACCTTCCTCCCCCAAAATAAAAAGCACACAATCAACAAACAAACCAAGGTATAGAAAACAGCTCATCGTGGAAGCTGAAGTGTGTCACAATGTGTCCCACAGTATATCCCTCTGTCCACACATCTCCACTTGCAAATGTTCATTGCAGTAAGTCATGGGGTCTGGTTCAATATCTCTGGCTTCTGTGACACCATCAGTATTGGATCCTCACCAGGGCTCCTCCCAGTTATCCTGTCGTTGCCCTGTGTCGTGGAGATCCTGCAGCTTTGGGTTTTTAAAACTTTTTATTCTTTGTGAGTTTTGTTCACATCATGCACCCAGTCCTGATTACCTGCCTGTCCCCCTCATGTCATTCCTTCGACCCCTTGACCTCAGCTGGACTGGCCCTTTCACATATCCCAACCACTTGTAAATGATAGAGATTTGGGGCCAGACTAACTCAGTGCCCTGGGTGGAAGTTGAGTTGATTATCATACTGGCTCTTCCTCACCTGCACCACCAGGGCAAATTCTCCAGCAGTGCTCTGGCTAGGCCACAGTGCTGCCAATGGCAGGAGGCAAGGTCAGCTCTCCCTCTCTCATGCCTTGGAGGCTGGCTCACAGGCACCCAGGCCTCCAGAGCCAGTTCCACTTTGCTGCTCTCTCAAGATTCAGGGCCCACTCCCTCAAGTGCTGCAGCCTCTGAGGGGCTGGGCCTGCCCTTCCACCCTCTCAGGGATGGTCCATCCATGCCTTTGCCACCAGGGCCAGCTCCACTGTGTTACACAGGCAAGATGCAGGGGCCCCATTCTCCCAAGTGCTGCAGCCAGTGAGGAGGCAGGACTAGCTCTCCCACACACATACATGACCTAGGGCCCAGCTCTCCCTTAACTACCAAAGGTGTAGAGGAGTGAGAGAGGACATCACCCAGCAACCACCTCACAACAGACCAGTGGCAGGGCCAGCTCTCCCACACTTAAGCCCTCGGGTTGGCACAACCACACCACTGCCACCAGAGACAGCTCCAGTGTGCTGCCTGTTTGAGATGCAGAGCTTATTCTCCAGAGTGTTGCCACAGATGAGAGATGGGACCAGCTCTCTAGAGCCAGAGAGGCTGCGGTCAGTGAGAAGAGGGGCCAGTTCTAAACAGTCCCTGGATATCCGAGTAGTCCCCAAAGGCTACCCTACCAGGAACATTCCAATATTCTTTAGTGGTAACACATCACGGACATCATCACCAACCCCTGCCACTGCATAGCCATGGACCCAGACATGGCTCTCAGCTGCAGCTCAGGCTGTGACCTCACCATGGCCCTGGGAGGCAGGGCTAGCCACTCACAACAGGCTACTCCTCTCCATCCTCACTCAAGTCTCCAGTTCCATCTCTTCATACTGCTCAAGCTATTCCTCTTCTCTTTCTCTCCCATCTGACCACCACGAATTCACACATTGTGTTGGCTCCAGCTGCAGGCTGGCCACATGGCAGGCTAGCCCCTGGGCATCCTCCATCCCCACTACAGGACATAGCCACAAGTCTCTGTCTATGGGCCTGTGTCACATTGGAGGGCAGGCCTGTGGTTAGCATGGCAGTCTGGATGTCTGTCTTCCCCCTCCTGTGCTACACTGCCTAGACTTGATTTGATTTTATTTTTCTGAGTCCTAGGCATAAAGCAGCTTTGGCCACCAAACCAGGCATCAAGTTAGGATGCACAAAGGACAAACATCTGCTCTGCCCTGACTAATACAAGAACACCAACAACAACAAGGTATCCCTTTGCCCATTACCTCGGGTGGGGTGGTGGTGGCGAATTGCTATTTTAAGCTTCGAAGTTCTCAGCCATTTTGCTACCCAGCAGGAGAGAGATAACTTAAGCAGCAAAGAGAGAAAGCAAGTCACTTAGGAGCAAAACGCAGGAGATGAGACGTGTGAAATGCAGATAATGAGTAAGGAAGTGGCTTGTGAGTTGTAGGAAGACCTCAGAAGGCATGCTAGTCATAAATAATAAATTAGTCATCTGCAAGGCATGCTAATGAAATGTGGAGCCAGTAGAACGTAAGGTGAAACGAATGTAGAGAAGACAGACTATGATCATATCACCTCTGGGCTGAAACCTTGTCACCCCCAAATCACCTACCCACTGTGAGCATCCATATAGACTCAGTTTGGCCCCACACGCTCTGCACAGGAAGTAGACTTAACATCCCTGAATGTCAAGAAAGGAAATTGTCAGGTGAGAGCTGACATTGTTCTGACAATGAAAACCCTCCTGTCAGAGATGGACTGTATGCTAGCCTGGGGACCTTCTGTGCTTTGGGCCTTCTTGCATCAGCAGAGAGCAAGGATGCAGCAGACAGGGGGGAGATAGATGAGTCTGGGATTCAAGGAGTGTGGTCCCTTCCACTTGCTTGCTCCCTTCCTAAGGAGTTAACCTACTGGCCTCTCTCTCCTTGCCCCTGCTGTGTGTTTAAAACAAATAGGATGAACTAAGCTCCGTCCTATTCTAAAACCCCAGAAGTCAGTCCCTCCCTTAGTATACATCTTACAAGCTACCTGCCACTGCGTGTTACAGGGACTTTAGGGAAGTCCCCTCACAACCCTGAGTATCAGGTTTCCTATTGAAAAATAAAATGGGTCTAATACTGAATACTTGGCAGACCTATAGAATATATTCATGAGAAGGCACAGCCATGTTCCAGGTACAGCTAGGCAGTTGTCCCAACACGGTTTTCCTTGCATTTGTGTCTCTGTACTCGTCTCTTGCCTTGGCTACATCATCAATTAAAAGCTGTATACCCAGCTTATAGAATTCCTATGAACAAACAGTACTTCTGAAACCATCTACCTGAGGATCTGGTGTGTGACCAATGCAGGGCAATGGTTCATTTTAAATGTCTCTTTCCCTTCCCCTACAAACATTAGAGTAGCTGCCTCTACTCTACCATTTCCAAGTTGTAGGCAGTCCCTCCATCCCTGCGCTCCAACTCAGGGCACTCCCTCACCAGCTCCCAACTTCCTGTTCCTTTGAAGGTTAGAGCTTTGTTCCTTTAATGGTGAATTGTTGCCATCCCTGCAGGAGGAAACTAAATAACTTAAATTCACCCTAAGATACAAAGGACTAACAATAGGGCCTTGCTCAAAGAGGAGCAGGAGGGAGGAGAGAGAGTGCTGAGGGGGAGGGCAATCAGAGGTGAAAGGGGAAAGGTCTCCAAGGGCAAACCAGCATATGAAACTGAACATGGTCGTTCAGACATTCGGAGGCCCCAGAATCTGCCCAGAAGTGACCCAGATAGGCCACTGCCTCAGAAAGACCTAGCATCCTCTCATGGAGTCTCCCCCCCACCCCCACCCCCACCCCCGGAAGTTATCTTCTTGCTGAAGATCAAACCCCTCAAGGGTTCAGGGCAACAGAAAAATGCAAAGCTTGCAGCTGGGCATGGTGCTGCAAACCTGTAATCCCAACACCTAGAATTGCTTCAGCTTCAAAGCCAGGCTAGGCTGCAGAGAGTGACACAACCCCGCCCCCCAAACAAACAAACAAACAAACAAGAATGGAGCTTGCATCCTATCGAACAGAGTTGGGATAAGTTAGGTGGCCTCTCTCCAGGGGAATTAGCCCCTCCACCTTCACCCTGCTTCTTCTTGGTCTCACAACTATGGAAAGAACTCCTTTTTAACTCAAACCAACAGTAACGTTGCACTGTTCCAAGGTGTAACCCTAGAGCCCCGGAGCAGTCTGGTGACAAAGGGAGATGTTATACTGTAATGGAAACACACCAACTCAAGAGATGATAAACAATTAGAGCCCTCGATTGTTGACACAGAGGCTTGCTATGTAGCTCAGGCCACCCTGGAGTTCACAATCCTACACAGTCTCTGTGCTGTGTGCTGGGAGGGCAAATTTTGACCAGGAGAGTCAAAAGTTTTGATTTCGCAATTGAATTGGATCCCATATTAATTCTGCCCCTGGACAAGGGATGTGAGCCTCTTCAGCATCACCAGGGCACTCTGAAGAACGGTTTATCTAGAAACTCTCGGAGTACGCCTCCCTAGACCTCCATTCAGAAGAGATCCAGTTTCCCTGGCTGGAGAAGCCATTTTTGTAAGAGTGCGATTCGGTCTGTGTCATTCTAAATCAATATTTTCATTGTTGTCTAATACTATCCTTGGAATCTTGACTTCATTTTCTTATAGTCCCACTTCCCTCAGAGTTGTACAAACTCCAGACCTTATAAAACCTGGCTGTATTGCTCAAGGCCCTCAGGGGGTTATTCAATTAATGGGTAAAATGAAGTGGACACACACACACACACACAATGTGATTGGTTTGCAGAAAGCCAAGCACTGTTGGCCACAAATGATTATGAACAGAGTGCTGGGCTCCCTCCCTGCTAACCCAGGTAAGGGTGGGTCTAATACATGGTATGAACCTGACTGTGCTCTGCAGCCAGGCCCCAGCCGGCTAGCCTGGGCCAGAATCCTTAGTGACAGAAATGTTGTTCTGTGGATAAGCATCCAACTAGCTTTCCAGGAGGCCCCAAGCCTAGTCTTACTTTTGACACGAAGCAGCTTCCCCTTCTCTAAACCACTGTTTATATTTTAGCCAAGTGTCCCACATAAATCTCAGATCCAACCACCAGACTCTCTGGCTGCTAAAGAAAAGACAAAGACCAACAAGAAAATGGCCTAATAAGGAGTGTTCATAAAAGAGTTGGGGTGTCTCTGTAAGAGGCTATTCCAGGGTCAATTCCATACAACCCTACTGCGAGACTCCAGTATTGGAGGCCAGGATAGCGTTGAAAACAGCTTCAGAGGGACACCAAGGTTGTTTCAGAGAACCATGACTCAAGCCAGGGGAGTGGGGCTGTGCAATATACACTTGGTTCAGGTCAGATTCAGAGAACTTCCTGAAGCCCCTGCTCCAGAGCGCTAGCTAGGAAATGCACAGATTTGATTTCAGTTCAAATCTCTCCTCGGTATGGCTTCGTTTCCTATCCCTCTCCCTGCCCTTCACCCCCTCCTTCTTCCCTTTCTTTCTATAAGGAAAATAGAACGCAACTTTGTAATGGCTTTGTGGTCCCATAAATTAATATTAGGGTTTGGTTCAGAGCTCAGCGTAGTTATGTGGTAAATTGTGGTTTGGGGCTCATGGTCTGGATGAGGTCTCTGATTTGAAGGCCTGGAAGCTTGCAGAGTGGTGGCTAGAAAGAGCTCGGAAGAAACCTTTTGCTTGTAGGAGGAGTTGGCAGCTGAATCGAGCTGGACCTATGCTGACTCCCGAATTCTCCAGCCACTTCTTCAGGCTTGGATGCCCCTGTTTCTTTTCAGCCATAGTCTTGTGTAGTCTAGCCCAGAGTAGCTGTTATTTTTAAATAATAATTAAAAAGAGTGAAAGTAATCTTTGGGGAATGCAAGAAGGGAGAGAGTATCTTTATATTTAGACATTCTGGACTTGATTATAAATCCTGGAGCGTGGCCGCTCTGTTGGGAATTGCTTCTCTAGGCAACCCCTTCCTACATGATTAACCGACTACTGCCATCTAGTGGATTTGGAGGCCTTTGCCACGCTAACTCCTAATGGAGGAGATGCGTGCATCGATTTTTAAAGAGAAGCCATACTTAATTGGGCCTCTGCAGATCTTAGGATGGCTCACTGGTAAGGATTAAGGATCAGTCACTCTTGAATATTCCCCTGATTCCCATGCACAATGTCTATGTGCATCGATTAAATTAAGAAGGAGGGGGAGGAGGAGGAGGAGGAGGAGGAAGAGGAAGAGGAAGAGGAAGAGGAGGAGGAGACATCAATGGGAGTTTATTTGGCAACTGCCCAAAATCACTGTTACCCATTTACTGTGGGTAACAATCTTACTTACCAATTCCAGTTTCCCACTGAGGCTATAAACAGGATCATGGCAGACCTTGGGCAAGAGCGCAAGAAACCCTTATTTGGGGAGGGAAAATGGGGGATCAGAGCCCTTGTAGACATTTTCAAACAAACTGTGCTTTGGACTATCCAAGAAGCCCCAGGTTTCAGCCTCCAGGCACTAGATAGATACAAAGAGTCTCCTATAGATGGGATAAAAGTGTCTGGGGAGCAAACCCTGGAACTTCAGATGTAGCAGAATTCAAGATCACTTGCAATGTCTCTTTAGAAGGTAGATACATAAATATGCAGAGAAAGAGTTTTAAAAATAAGCCAAATAGACAACACTAGAAGTGTGCAGTTTCCATCTAAAGCTGGATGTAGAGCTAATCACACACACACACACACACACACACACACACACACACACACACCAGGCCTCAGTCCTCTCATCTGGAAAATGAAGGCTCTGTTTAATTACCCTTCTGAGCACTTCTAGATGAAGTTGTATATGCTCAAGTCTTGGGAAAAGCTCCAGGTCTGAGAGGTTGAACTAAGGGATCTTTTACTCAGGGCACCTCACAAGGAGCACTTCCTACAGAAAGTGAGAGTATTGCACTTGAATGAGAACTTGAACAATCCGGAGTGAGTTGGGTCATCCTGGTAGTTATGGATAGACCTAGGGGAAAGGCAGTGTACTGAGTCTCTTCTTGCCTTAACTCACCGTGTGACCTTAGCAGGTCCTTTATATAATAACACTAGCTTTCCACAGCTAAAAGATGTCCACAGTAGCTTTGATCTCATCTTCTTCTTAAAGGGTAGTAGATGTATAAACAAGTAGAAGTGCTTCCTTGAAAACCACAATATGGTTGGGCATGGCGGTTACACACACTTATAACCCAAGCGCTCAAGAGACTGATGCAAGATTATCAGAGTTTGAGGCCATTCTGAGACACACTGCAAAATTATCTTTAAAAAAAAAAAAAAAAAGCTGAGTTGGGAAGGTATCTCAGTGAACAGCGGTGTCTGCTGTGCTAGCAGGAGGAGCTAAGTCCCCAGCCCCTATGTAGAATAGCCAGGTAGCTACATGTGCCTGTAATCTAAGCATTGGAGTGGTCAGGAAGAAACAGGAAAATCCAGGGATTTACTTGTCAATCAGCCATGTCAAAATGATAGGCTTCTGGTTCAGTGAGAGGGTGGGAGATGCTGTCTCAAGAGAATGAGGCAAACAACTGTAAAAGAAACTCACATACTCATTCATGTGCACATACCATATATATATATATACAACTCACATGCTCTATATGCACATATAATTGCATATAAGACACATACATACAAACACACACACACACACACACACACGGAGAGAGAGAGAGTTCAGAATGAGTTTTAAATACTGCTTTGTGTCCAGCTTAGGTCAAACCTATTTAATATGATAAATCTCTTCCAAATGACACCCATCAAACAAACAGTCATACAGATTCAAGTCTGAGAATAATAATAAACTAGATCTTTGGTGGTAAAGAACAGGAAACCGTGGTCCTTTGTCAGTCTGTTTCTTCCTGGCCTTGGAGGTTGAGAGGTTATAGCTGAGCCATGAGGTGGAGAGGAGATAGCCAGAAAGTCCCAAGCACGCTGCTTTTCCATGGATGGTGTTGAGAGGAGTGGTCTTTGGTTCCTACCTGATCCTGTCTTCCCTTTCACTGTCAACCTCTCTGTGAAAGCCGTGGACATCGCTCCGCAAGCCGTGATTCATAATTGTCAATAACATTTGTGTCGTTCCGATGCTCTAACTCTATTACATTAATTGCTTTCCTCTCTACATGTTATTTTAAGGTGAACATTAATTGATTCCCAACTGTAATCACAATTATGGTGAGTTACCCTGATTAATGGCAGATGTGATTAATAGATAGGAGGTCCAACTGCTTCTTCTTACTCTGGAAGAGATGATATATGTTACAGCTCCATGGTAGACTGCATTTCCTCAGGAGTCTAGAGCTAATGCACAGATGTCAATCACCGAATCTCACTGTTGTTTTTGCTCATCTGGCTGGAGTAAATCCTACCTACTCTGGCCTGATTCTCCATACCCATTGACCTACAGTCTCATATGGGGTACTCTCCTGTTCCTGTAGGGTCCTAGAAAGAAAACAGAGTTGCTAGTCTGTTGCCTACAGTTACAAATTCTGAAGCCTGAGTCCTGACATGGCTGAGATGGGCAAGGTGATGATAGATACACCACATGTTTCAGGCCAGACCCAAGAAAGACATTAGAGGCAGAGGTTTATATATAAAAATATATATATTTATATATAAATATATATATATGTGTGTGTGTGTGTGTGTGTGTGTGTGTGTACCCAGATGCTTAAAAACATCTTATCACTGCTTCTGGATTCCATTCTACCTCTGTCTAGATTTACTTTGAAGATGCCTTTGCTAACCTGTCATTTCATCTGAGCTCACCTTTCCTGTGTCCTGCTTTGTGGGTGTCTAGATGGGAGATGGGTCATCCAATAAATGTACCAACCAATGTAGGACCAGATGCTGAGGAATAGACTCTCCCCATCAACTTTGTGGCAGAGCCTTGCTTTCTCTTCTTCATGATTCCTTTCACTTCAGTCAAGCTTCCTTCTTAGAGTTCTCTCCAAGCAGGCGTCCCCTTCCCTCCTTTTTTTTTTCTTAAATGGTTTTATTTATTTACATTCCAAGTGTTGCTTTTGGGATAGCCCCTGCTCCAGTTGTTCAGGATCCACATGAGTGTCAAGTTACACATCTGCTACATATGAGCAGGGAGGCCTATGTCCAGTCCAGTCCATGTATGTTCTTTGGTTGGTAGTGGCTCAGACTCTGAGAGCCCCAAGGGTCCAAGTTAGTTGACTCTGTTGGTCTTCCTGTGGAGTTCCTACCCACTTTAGAACCTGCAATCCTTCCTCCTATTCTTCCATAAGAATCTCCAAGCTCCACCCACTCCTTCCTTATACACCAGTCGGGAATGTGCTATTAGCTATTCACCTGTGAGTCCCGTGGCCTTGTCTGCACAAGAGAAGCTCCAGAGTGCCTGGAAAGGAAATGAGAAGATTCACTTTGAAATGGTGCTGCCTGGCATATGGAAGCTGCCTTGATTCTATATTTATTTGAGGTGACTGAAAGGAGTGTCCGTGGAACGTTCATGTTTGCAGCCCATCCCACTGCCAGCCATTGGAAGATCTCAAGTTTCATACCTATGTTTTCTAAGGACAGGAATAACTTGTCTTTGCCATGTGATAAAAAAAAAAAAAATCTACTCATCTTCTAGGACTTTGTTTAAACATAAGAGCTTTCCAATCTGCTCAGGCAGAACAAGCTTTTCTATCACAGACTAGTGAAGAAATTACTAAGACCTTATAGTCTTTAATGAAGTTTATACCTGCCAATATATAACCAGCAACAAGGGCCCAGCCTGGCCCTGATCCCTGGACCAGAACTTCCTCCAAGAAGAAATCCTTTTGCATTCACAAAAGCTCTGTCCTTAGCCAGCCATCCTCTGGCTGAGTCAGGCACAGAACACATTGCTTCCCTACAGAGACATGCAAGGCTGCCCAGTGCAATCTGCTCTCATAGTGTGAACATGATTCTAGTTGTGCAATCCCTACCCATGACCTCAGCTTCTTTTTCGTAAATCCTCCATTACCCCCGGCAGCATATGCATTTTTGGTGTTGTGTAGATTTTACCGAATATCTTATGGAAAGAAAGAGAGTTTGGCATTTCACACATGGTAGAACACAACCTCACCAATATAATGCAGATGCCCCAGCTGGAGACCTCCCTTGAGGACCACAAACAAGTCTGCCTTAATTAGGGTTTCTATTGCTATGATGAAACTCTGTGACCAAAAAGCAAGTAGGAGAGAAATGGGTTGATTTGGCTTACAATTCAATATTGCTGTTTATCATCAAAGGAAGCCAAGACAAAAACTCAAGCAGGGCAGGAACCTGGAGGCAGGAGCTGATACAAAGGCCATGGAGGGATGCTGCTTACTGGCTTGCTCCCCATGACTTGCTCAAACTGTTTTCTTACAAAACCCAAGATCACCAGCCTAGGGATGGAACCACCCACAAAATGCTGCCCCACCTCATTAATCACTAATTGAGAAAATGCCTTACAGCTGGATCTTATGGAGGCATTTCCTCAACTTAGATTCCTTCCTCTCTGATGACTTTAGCATGTGTCAAGTTGATATGTGTGAGAAAGTCATCAGTACAAGGTCTTCTCCTTTTAGCCCTACCCTTTAAGCAGTACTTCCTGGATCCTGACCCACACCTTTGTTCTCTTGGACTATCACCTCCCTTTTCACAACTGATCACTGACAGACTCTCTTCCAGTAAAACTCCACAAATAAATTTCAATACCAGAAAGCCCTGTTCTACTTTACTACTGTCTGCCCTGTAAAACCTTGAGACTAGCAATTGTGATTTAAAAAAAAAAAAAAAAAACCTTATGTTAAAATGTGTAAATTGAGCTACTAATTAAGATGTGAGTTTCATGCTTGCCTCCCCTGACTTCCTGAGACTCAATCTCAGGCTACTTCACTTACGGGTCATGGAACCTTAGGCAAACCACTTATCTATTTTGAACCTCAGTTCTTCATCCACAAAATAGAGCCAATAACTATACCAAGCTCAAGGAGTTATTGTTTAGATTGAACAAGAGGAAGTATGTGTTTAATAGAGACTTTAGGTTTTATGGATAGACTACTACTATGTATGTATATATGTGTATATGTGTATATGTGTATATGTGTATATGTGTATATGTGTATATGTGTATATGTGTATATGTGTATATGTGTATATGTGTATATGTGTATATGTGTATATGTGTATATGTGTATATGTGTATATGTGTATATGTGTATATGTGTATATGTGTATATATGTATATATATGTGTGTATATGTATATATGTGTATATGTGTATATGTGTATATATGTATATATATGTGTATATGTGTATATGTGTATATGTATATATGTATGTATGTATATATGTATATGTGTATATGTGTATGTATGTATATATGTATGTATATATGTATGTATGTATGTACATATGTTCTTGTTGTTGTTCTAATACTAAACAGAACTGTACTCTCTAGCATAGCAAGCAGTTATCATTGTGTATGAAGTAGTACTGGGCTCACTTTACCTTTCAATCACAATAATTGATAACAGTTATTCAAATGTCTTCTGGTGGATACAGGTACTTAGATGTGAGACATGGAAACTGCTTTGTCCTGTACAAGAGCTCAAACCTTTCCCACCCATGTCAGTTTCACTCCAGCATTGTACATTGTAAGGATCTGTGGTTGCTGAGTCTCCCATCAGCCTTGCTGCTCTTAATTGGTAATTGGTTAAGTTCCAAAATAGCTCAGCCCTTCCAGGCAGAAGAAGCTTCAGGCTATGTCCTGATGGACAGAAAAGAGATGTGTGTGGGCATGGGTATATGTAAATATTTAACTGCCTCAGAAGAACTGAAACTCAGAGCTCTGGATGCAGCTCAGAGATTATGTTACAAGTGGGGCTATCAGCAAGAGTCTAGCTCTGAAGCTGCCACAGAGATTGCAAGCATGTATTCAAGTCAACAGATTTTGTTCTGCAACAGGCTGGTTGCTACATTTTGTCTTGCTCTGGTAGAACTATGCAACAATATATTACTTTTGCTGTGACCAAATACACGACAGAGACAATTTAAAGGGGAAGAAGTTTTATTTTGACTTGTGGTTTCCTGCCATGATGATAATGGACTGAACATCTGAAACTGTAAGCCAGCCCCTGTTACATGTTTTCTTTTACAAGAGCAGCCTTGGTCATGGTGTCTCTTCACAGCAATAAATTCCAAACTAGGACAGATATGTATTAATGAACATGGTGATTCATCAAGATACCAGGACCCAGTAAGAATGAATTTTAGTATCCATTTCCTCCTGAATCATGTGCCAGCAAAATCATATTTGGATAATTCTAGGTCACAGTTTAAGAATAATATTCGCATGTCTTTTCAAAATAGTAAATGAAAAAGAGCAACATGAAGAGAGACTTAGGAAGCAGAAATGGTCAAGGAGCAAAAAGGATGGAAACAATGAGTTGCCCTTGGTCTTCCTTAGAGCTTTAGCAGACTCCACAGACACCTCCAAGGCTTCATTCTAGCTCTAGTATAGAAAGCATCCTGACCGTTAGAGCAGCCCAAGTGAAACAACTGCATCATGGGCCTTTGCCACTGGTACTTCTCAGCCCATGTGAAGGGATGGCTATGGGGTGTGTGTGTGTGTGTGTGTGTGTGCAGTCACGAGTCCACTCTCCAGAGTGTTTATTGTGTACTTACTCAATGCTCTCACTTTTGTCCTGGGGAACATTAGATTTAACTGGGAGAAGCACACAGCCTGTGGGTCTAAAACACTTACAAAAGCATGTCATTCCGAGAGTTTTGCTGTGAAGAGTTGTGGGAACGTGGGGGAATTTGTAAGGGGTTGTTGGTGTGAGTACGAGGTGAGTTCATGGCCCCTAAGGTTTCTTGCTTCTTATTGGTTTTTTTTTTTGTTTGTTTGTTTTTTGTTTTTTTTTTATGACTCCATATAAGCACTCATCTTCCTGAAATTAACACTTAGTAGATTTGGGCACTTAACACTTTAATTGTAAAACTCCTCAAAAACAATTTTTAAAACACCCTATATCTGTAAAATACATTTTTCCCAATCTGATGGAAGAACATTCTCATTTTTCTTACATTTAAATTGACATTTAACCCTTATAGAAGACTGTGTTTTGGTAGAGAAATTCACGAAGAAGCAAAAATGGCAGATAGGACTCACCTAAGTCATTCAGCCATTGGCAGCAGAGATGGGTAGAGCTCGACTCTCCTGTCTCAATTGCTACCCTGTCAGCAGATTAGAACTCACTCTCCATTGGTAGGTTTTGTCCTGCAAAGTCACCCTACCACACCTCTCTCCTATTTCCCCTGTGCTCCTCCCATCTCTTTTCTTCTCTCCTTCTGTCTCCTATCCTACCCCAAATGCACTATTGCAAACTCAGTATCTGGCAGAGGATTGACCTGGCTGAGAGCCCAAGTTTCCCTCAGAAATGCAGAAGTACGCATCCTATACATTTGGAATTCCAAACACAGTCACCACTGTGTCAGAAAAAAAAAAAAAAAGGATTAACTGTTTGAGCAGCAGACCTTGCCACCAGCCCAAGAGAATGATCAGTACAGACAGCCAGACAGCAAAGGAAGGATGCTCCTTGTTGGCTCTGCTCTAAGTCAAGATTCATGAATGACTTCAGGTGGGGAGGGAGAGAGAGAGAGAGAGAGAGAGAGAGAGAGAGAGAGAGAGAGAGAGAGAGAGAGAATTTCAGGAGTCTATACACAGGGAAAGGGCCTGCTCTGCTATGAGGAACAGTGTATACAGACTCTGCCTTGTTTGTTTGGCTTTCATTTGAAGTTGAAGTGGCAACCAGGGATCATGTCCTGAATCCTGGACCCCTGCAGGTGTTGAGCTGTTTAGGATGCCAGAAACTCTGATGTTGTTTTTCATCCCCCAGAGTGAATGAAGCTGACTGCTTGACCAGGCTGCTGAGAGACAGCATGGGGCACCAGCTTCCACCTCCTCCCCTCAGACTAGCCTGTTGTCCCTTTAGGAGAAAGATGTGTGCTGAAGGAAAAAAAAAAAGAAAAAAGAAAAAAAAACAGCACAAAGCCACACCCAAGGTCTGAGACCTTCCTGAGGTATCCAGGCTGGTTTGGAAGTTCCAGTCCTGTACCCAGGTGATTTGTGTAGTTTGCTTCCAGAAACACCAGAGAGAAAACATATGTTGATCCATGAAATACCAAGCTGAAATGAAATTCTTCAAAAGAGACTTTCTATTTTGGGGCCATGGCAGTGTCACTAGATGGCCTATACCTATACAGTTCTCTCTCTCTCTCTCTCTCTCTCTCTCTCTCTCTCTCTCTCTCTCTCTCTTACACACACACACACACACACACACGTAAACACACACTACACATACATGTACACACATGTAAACAACACACCACACATACACACAACACACACACACCACACACATATACACACACACATACACACAACACACAACACACAACACACACACACACATATACATCTGTGCACTAGCACCACCAAATTCCTCTATCTTGTTTTATTTTTCTCCGTGGCACACAGTAATTAGCTCTGACTGGTTGCATAAGTCCTGAACAGAATCAAACCAGTGGATATTCCTGGGTGCGTGGGGGAGGGGCACACAAGGCCTCACTTCCAGCTGAATAATTATTGGCAGTCAATGGCTACAGGGGCAGGGAGAAGAATCATTTCTCTTCAGAGGTGTAGCTCCTGACAGGTTGCTTCTGCCCCTTGCAAATGGCCATTGACCAATACCTATACAGACAATGCTGACTTGACTAAGTAGAATTATAAAACAGGATGTAATGTTGAGAGGGAAGTGTGTTAGGAGAGCCAAAGGGGGAAGAGAAGGCAGAAAGTGGATATAGTCAAATTATATTGTATACGTCTATGAAATTCTCAAAGGACAAATAAAAACATATACAAGTATTTTGGGGGTCGCTTATTTGCATATCACCTGCCTCTCTTCCCCCAAGACAATCAGGCCACTCTGGGAGGCTTTGTTCTTCATTGCTACAGCCCCAGTCTATAAGACAGGATGCGCCAAGTGAGTTCTCATTAAATAACTGTATCCTCACTTGTGGCCTCAAGTCCTCTTACTGGAGATTTATTAACTGAGTTTTCAAAGACTTCAAAGTTATTAAAATGCAGACATTCCTAGAATAGCACTTTAAGCCTTAATAATAATTCTTCGCTAATAAACTTTAAGAGTGGGAGACTCAGCCATTATAGTATAAAGCATAGATACTGTCTAGAGCGTTGTTTGAGATGAAAACATTCAGAGAGGAAGGCCTGAAGCAAGAGTTGGGAACAGGAAGGAAACAGTGAATCAGGCCCCTAACCAGTCTCTGTTTCATTTGGTCACACTTGGTCATCAGTTTCCCTTCTTCTTGACCCTACCATCATCAAATCCTAAGCCAGCTCTGATGGAAGGAACCTTTCCCCTCCTCTCTCATCATCTGTACTGAGACTGTATTTATTACATAGGGAGCCTTCAATGCCAGGGATTAACTACCTGGGCTTCTCTGTCATACATGCTGCCTACCCCTGCCAATTCAGCTTTATAACGCACAATCTATGCCACAATAGCCTCTCCTCTCTTGGTATTTTACACATGCCGATGGGTATGACTAGTCCCGTTCAGAAGCATGCAGAAGTGATGATTGCTCAGTGACCGTTGTTCCTGGGTGTAAACAAGTCACTGAGACAGTGAGATCTTCCAGAGATCTTCGTCTCTGGTCACGATGACCAGCATTTCAGATTAGCCTGAGCCTGAGCATGAGTGTGACAAAGGAAGTAGTTACAGGTGATTAACTGGTCTGTGTTTCAAAGCAAGGTAAGCTCTGAAGGAAATCATTTGCTGCCTGCATGAATCAGATAGCCCTCAAGGGACAGTGGCCTCAGGATCAAGCCTCCAATTGCCAGATTGCTAACACAGGAAAAGAGGAAGATACAGTCTGTGGTGGTGACATCTGTGAATGAAAACAAGTGAACAAGACGATTTCATCTTTATAATACAAGCTGTGAAGGACAAAGACAGCTGTCCAGGATAAGAGACACAAACAAAACTTAGAGAAAACCAATGCCTCCCTGGAGCCCAAGAAACAGAAAAGAAACATTTATTGGGGGAAAGAACCATGCCTGAGTTAAGGCCAGGGGGTAGAGAGGCCTTAGAGAGGTGTCAAGAAAAGAGGAAAAGTGGGATTGGTTGATTGATGGCTTCAGAGTAAACAATAGGAAGGACTAGGTAGACTGGGAAAGTGACACACAGAGGCTGCCAAAGACAGCAGGAGAGAGGCTGTCAGGGACAAAAGAAACAATGGACAGGAGCCATGCTGGATAGAGTGTGCTGGGATACAAACTCACGGAGTCAGGAAGCCTGACTGAGCTAGTATTAGTGGTCAACGCTCTTGACTTGGTGCTATGTTGGCATAAAGTTCTTGTACTTTACAATGGGACTTCTGTCCAGACAACAATAGAAAGGATGAGTCGACCTCTGAATGACATATTCCCAATAGAATTACCAAAGCTAGGGGGGGCCCTTCTGAGATTTAAAGCTTACCTGTGTAAATAGAGAAGCTGGACTATTTAGAGAAAGTACCTTTGACTTTTCTCCATGTAAACAGAAAAGGGATGGAGCTAAATCTTTGGTGAATCCCAGTAGAGTCCTTCTGCCCCATATACCTCTACAGGTCCCTGATTTTAAATGTGTCACTGCACCAACAGACAAAATAAGCACCCAGGACTTCAGGATATAGGAGCCTGAGGACATGGGTATCAGAAGAAGTTGACAGAGATGATTTCTAAGATATCTAGATTCCCAACCCTGGGAGTCCACCCTAGGGAATGGGAGGCTGGCCATAGCATCTTCCTCCTAACTGGAGAGCTCATTGCTCAACTTTCTCCATCCTGCATTTAGAAAGCTTGAAGTCTGGACTCCTCTCACACTCAGAACCTTCCTCCCGGAGGTTTTCTGTTTCTGTTTCTGTCACATCACTCATGGTGTGGTGAATCTCCACTGTCAACTTGACTGTGTTTAGAGTAACCTCAAAGATATACCGCTGTGTCTGTGAGTATGTTTTCAGAAAGGTTGAACAGAGGAGGGGAGACCCACCCTGAATGTGGGTGGTATCATCCCTTGGGCTGGAGTCTTGGGCACATTAAAAACTGAAATTAAAGAAAGAGAACTGAGTAGCAATATTCGCTTCTTCCCGCTTCCTGACTGTGGATACAATGTGACCAACCACCCACACCCTTGTCACCAGGCCTTTCCCACAAATAATAGGCAGTATTCTTTCAAACACTGAGCTAAACCAACCTTCTACCCTTAGGTTCTTCTTATCAGATACTTGATCAGAGCAACAAGTAAAGAAACTAACACAATCCCCTTACTAATACTGTTCTTGCGTGTTGGTTTCCTATCTCCTCCCACAGTTCTGACTTCATACTTACACTATAGGGCTTCTTTTTAAATGTGTAGTTCACTCATTCATCTTCAATTAGCGTAGATTCCTGAAACATTCAGCAACTCTTTGGAGGTGCAGCAAACTTTATTGATGGTAATCAAGAGTGTAGAGAGGGCTCTGTAGGCCCCTCCTGTTATCATGGAGGTCTGGGATGGAAATTGTGAGGGAGATGCTCACGGTTGGAGGCTGAGTTGGGACAGGCACTCCCCAGCAATCAAGGGCCTCTCTCTTGCTTTCAGTGTCCTTGCTGGGGTGGGTGGTCCATGGTTTCTTACTCCTTGGAAGCCATGTAGGCCATGAGGTCCACCACCCTGTTGCTGTACCCATATTCATTGTCATACCAGGAAATGAACTTTACAAAGTTGTCATTGAGAGCAATGCCAACCACAGCATCAAAGGAGGAAGAGGGGGAGTTGCTGTTGATGTCACAGGAGACAACCTCATCCTCAGTGTAGCCCAGGATGCCCTTTAATGGGCCCTTGGATGCCTGCTTCACCATCTTCTTGATGTCATCATACTTGGCAGGTTTCTCCAGGCTGCATGTCAAATCCACAATGGACAAATTTTGTGTAGGAACATGGAAGGTCATACCATTGAGCTTCCCATTTAGCTCTAGGATGACCTTGCCCACAGCCTTGGAAGCACCAGTGGATTCAGGGATGATGTTCTGGGCAGCCGCATGGCCATCATGCCACAGCTTTCCAGAGGGGCCATCCACAGTCTTCTGAGTGGCAGTGATGGCATGAATCACGGTCATGAGCCCTTCCATGATGCCAAAGTTGTCATGGATGACTTGGCCAGGGGGTCTAAGCAGTTGGTGGTGCAGGATGCATTGCTGACAATCTTGAGTGAGTTGTCATAGTTCTCATGGTTCACACCCATCACAAACATGGGGGCATTGGCAGAAGGGGCAGAGATGATGACCCTTTTGGCTCCACCCTTCAAGTGGGCCCTGGCCTTCCCCATGGTGGTAAAGAGGCCAGTAGACTCCACAACATACTCAGCACCAGCATCACCCCATTTGATGTTAGCGGGTTCTTGCTCCTGGAAGACAGTGATGTCTCATTAATAACAAGCTTCCCATTCTCAGCCTTGACTGTGCCTTTGACTTTGCCATGGGTGGAGTCATACTGGAACATGTAGACCATGTAGTTGAGGTCAATGAAGGGGTCGTTGATGGCAATAATCTCCACTTTGCCAAGTGCTGAGCAGAAGTCAGCCCTAGTAACCAGGCACCCAATACTGTCAAATCCATTCACACTGACCTTCACCATTTTGTCTATGGGACGAGGCTAGCATTGCACAAGAAGATGAAGCTATCTCTGTAACATGGAGGAGAACAAAGCCAACATCCAGCAATTTAAACAGGACAAGGGTGCTGGGTGTGGTACAGGAGAGGAGAAACACTGGAGAGGGAAGAGTTTGTGCGCTATGGAGAAGGACATGACTTACAAATGCCTTTATTCTGCAAAAAATTGTTAGGCATTGGGTGAGAAGAACATGGTTCAAATTACGGGTACTAGGCCAGATGTGACGGTACATGCCTTCAATCCCAGCACTCTGGAGGCAAAATCAAGCAGACCTCTGTGAATTCCAGGTCAGGCTAGTTCACATATCAAGTCCTAGACCAGCCAGGGCCATATAGTGAGAACTTATATGATGATAATAATGATGATAATGATTATGATGGTGATGGTGGTGGTAGAAGTGATAAAATTTGCAAAGCTTTTGGGTAAGATTTCTCCTTCCTCTGGGATCTTCCTCTGCAGTAAAAATGAGAATAATAGTAATAAATCTGCCCACAATGTTGATATGAAGATCACATGGATATCTGTGGAATTGCTATTTAAACTATAAAAAGGAGCAATTATCTGTAGGTAGTAATAATTTTCTATCTACAAGTTTTTAAAAAAAAATGTGTTCCCCACTTAATTCTGAAAGGCTCGGTTGTTGGAGTAGAAATACCTTCCTTTATCAGGACACCTAGAACCCAAACAGGTTGGTTTCTGAAGTCTCTATAGAAACAGTCATTCCTGGGGGCACCTCTTAGTCACATGCTTTCCTATTCCCCATTTCAAATTCTAGCAGTTCTACAGGCAGCCACTGTGGAGGGAGTTCCCAGCTGCCTGGGATGCTCACACCAACTTAATCAGGGCCTCTAACTTGCAGAGAAGGCTCTCAGTAGAAGGCCCTGTCCCAGCTAGCGGAGCTGAGTGGCTGTTCAGATAATGGCCTGCACAGCTGTGCCGTGGTAGATCTTTCCCCAATTACAGTAGCATTAGGGAAGTTATTGGAAAGGACGTTCTCCCACCATTGAGTAGTAAATGCTTTGCTAATTTGCCTGATGATCCATTTATGATGGCTGCTCTCTGATCCCCTTCTACAATCCACCTTTAATGGCTGGTCTGTTAGGGTAGGCCAGACTTCTCCAATGAACCAACTTTATTTTATTATGGCTTATTATTGTATTTCGTTCAGGGAGGGCCTGCAAATGAGAAAGGAGCCCACAAAACTCGGTCATCATGGGCATAATGATTGCCAAAGCACTTAGAAAGAAAGAAAAACAAATAATAATCTTTGCTAATTGAAACAGTAAAATGTGAACAGCTCAGAATGAGCCCATGTAGAATTTTAAAAGTTGGGGGCCAGGGGAGAACACACACACACACACACACACACACACACACACACACACATGCTTCTGAGCTTTTGATAATACTCAGGGCTCTTGGACTGAAAGGTCAACTGTCTCCAGCAAGCCCTTGTTTTGTGTGTGTGTGTGTGTGTGAAGCTCTACACATGGATTATTTTTCGTATTTGGGGCAAGATTGCTCTATAATTAAATCCATTTCCCTTGAGGGAGCTTCGCTTCTCTCATGTGTGTCTGCCACGTGCTCTTTGACGAATGAGATGTGAAAGGAGGTTTGCTTCGGTTTGCATTCCAGCCTACAATTGTCCCACTCTCTCCTTTCTCCTTATTTTTTCTCCCTCAGGTTCTCCCATCCTTTGGCCATAGACATAAAATACAAACAAATCAAGGCTTCTCACAACAGCTTTGCTCAACCCCGAGCAAATTGCAGGGAAGAGCTGCCATCTAGAAGAGCGGCCAACTGTTGAGTAAGCAAATCATCACGGAATTGATTTTTTTTTCCTCCCTTGTAAAGATAAACTAACTGCTGCTGGATTCTGTTGGCTCCACTTCCTCCCTTGAACCAGAAAAAAAATGTGCTACGATGCAAGAAGTGGATGAAGCTAAAGTTTTCTGGCTTGGGAGACACCTATTTAAGAGCCATGGACCCCAGGTAGTTGTGTTACATACAAAGTCCATGCCTCTTGGTCCATTTTAAAGTTGTTCTTTTGTTGTTGTTACTGCTACTGTTGTTTTTGTTCTGTTTAGTTGTTTTGCTTTTTGCTGTGAGTGAATATCTGGCCAATGCAACTTAAGGGAAAACTTGTTTTAGCTCATGGTTTGAGGGGCCACAGTTCATCACAGCAGGAGGGCATGCTAGCAAGTGGTCCAATGGCAGGATGTGACTAGAACTCTGTACCTCCCCACATCTCTTTAGAACAGGAAAGAAATAAAGGAGACTGGAAGCAAGACTGGAAGCAAGGCTGTAAAGGTCCACCTTCTGGGCACCCATTTCCTCCAGACAGGCCCTGCTCCAAAGGTCCCACAGCATCCTGTAACAGTGCCAGCAACTGGGAAGCAAGAATACCAGTGCCTGAGCCTGCTGGAGACATTTAATTTCCAAACCATGACACTTCAGGTCAAACCCTACCTTTCCAGTAAGGGAATCTGAGGAAATATAAACCCAATGAAGCCAATCTCCCCCACTTGTGATTTATAACAGCTCAGGGCATAATATGAAAAGAACAGTTCCTAGTCACCACCCTGTCCTCACATAGTATTGTGTAGCCAGCAAAAATATTTTCTTCATAAGTGAAACTGAGGGTTGAGGAGATGCCGCAGCTGGTGAAGTGCTTGGCTGGTGAGCATGAGAATCTGAGTTTAATCCCCAGGACCTACAATAAGATAAAAGGCTGAGCTGAGCATGGTGGTATACACTTGTAATCCCAGCAGGTTACAAGGCAGAGATGGGCAGATTCCTGGGCCTCATTGCATGGATAACTTGGCCTACTTAGGGAATTGTCAGTCAGTGAGAGATCCTGTCTCAAAAACCAAGGTGGAAGACACCAGAGGTTGTTCCCAGGTCTACACACACACATGCAACACATGCCTGAGCACCGGCATATACATGGATATGCATACACAGACATGCAAATATACATGCTGAATAAATAAATAAGCAAAAGATAAGAGGAACAGATGTTTTTCAAAACAAAGAAAAAATGGCAGGTTCATGACCAGCAGGTTTGCTCTAAAGAGATTATCAAAGGAAGAACTGAAGGGTTTCTCTAGATGGGGGGTCTCAGAATGTGACGTCAAATGGCTATACATTTTATATTACTTATGACTGGATATTTATAATGTTTTCAACATTAGGAATTAGTAAACTGTTTTAGATTGAAGCCCTGTTACACGTCTTCCATCAGCTTCATATATGTCTTTATTTTAGACTGATTCCTCCCTTCATTGAAAAGACCCCTACTTATTATAGCATAGAAAACTGTGACTTCCCATAGGCATATCTGAATTTCACAAAACTGAATGTCAAAGTGAGACTCCAAGTCCCCAAGCATTGCCCTCGCTGACTGACGTGACGAGGCCTGCACTAAGGAGCAGGCATCCTCCACAGGAAGGTGTAACGCTGATTCATTCTCTGTGTGAAGGCTGGCTGCTGGGAATCTAGCAGAACACAGACCAGGACTGTGTGTGCATTTACAAAGAGGTGTTATCAATGTGCCGTAGCGGACCCAGACCTTGATATCCATCAGCAGTTGTTGAATTTCCTCAATGAATATCATTCTGGAGTCACAAATGAAGAGACAATCATCTCAACAAATATAAATATATTGAGAACTAAGCATGCTCAGAACCCAGAGCCCAGACCAGAGAATCTGGAAGCTGAATCAGTGGGACTTGCAGATTTAAGTAGCACAGAGAAGAGAGACAACCATGGAGGTTATCGGTCGACAGAGCATTCTGGTTATATGAAGCCATTCCTCCACTCATTCTCATTGAAAGCCATGACACTCAACAGACTCCCACAAACTCCAAACACCCCAGAGGTCAGTTTAGTGAATCTGCAATCTGGGAGGCCCTTCTGCTTTGCTAAGTCCAACACTTCACAACACAGAGGTCTGGGAGTTGATTATTTTTTCTCCCTAGTTTTGTTTGCGGTGTCACAAACCATCTTTGCTGCCTGTCATTATGAGTCATTATAATATTTGCTTAAGTATTTAAATCAAGCCCTTTACTTAAAGCTAGTGGTAGCTGAGCTTTGATTAAAGTATATTTGCATACATTAATATCACCCAGCTTCCCTACATTTTCACTGTATTTTTGCATTCAAAACATGACATTTCAGCAACAATAGTTGTCAGCCCCTCTGGCTCTTATTTATGCTACAATTACAGGTCCTGCTAATTACAGCCCGGCTGGCTTCTTCAGCCTCCTGACAAGGGCCTGTTTGCAGTCACTGCTTCCAGCCCTCCCTTGTGTAGGCTGCAGCCTTTAAAGAGCACCTCCCCCATGCCACAGTGGTGTCAAGACTCTGAACTCCCTTCAGCTCTTTCTCTGTAGTGTTCCGGGACTTTGGAATTCGAGAGGAGCAAATGAAGGGGTGTTGGTTTGGTTGGTTGGTTGGTCAGTTGGTTGGTTGGTTGGATTTTTTTTGTTTATGTTTTTGTTTTTGTTTGTGGTTTTTTGGTTTGTTATGCTGTTGTTTTTTGTATCAGAGAGTGGGATCTGTTAGTTTTCTGCCAAACCCCTAGGATTAAAGAGAAGACCAGTGTGAACTCTTAGCCTGGAATCTTCTAGAAGGTCAATAGTCCTGAGGAAGAAAGGGGTTTTCATATAGAGATTCTGGGCTCCCTCCACCTCCAGCCATAGGTTTCCATTTCTTGAGGACAGAGGGCAGAGTTGAGAGCAGCTAGCAGCTGATATCTAATGTCACCATGGAGGGAGTGACCATCTGCTGAATCCCTCCTCTACTTCAGGATGCAGTAAAGGTGATACTCATCTAGACAAGCCCCTCTTCTACAAGTTATGGTGGAGCACTAACCACTCATCCTTATTGTTTGTTCTCTCTCTGTGTCTCTTTCACTGTCTCTCTCTCACTGTCTCTCTCTCACTGTCTCTTTCTCTGTCTCTGTCTCTCTCTGTCTCTGTCTCTCTCTGCCTCTCTCTCTGTCTCTCTCTGTTTCTTCTCCCCCCCCCATCCAACTTGACTATGAATACTTGAGGAAAGAGACCACCACAATTTGTTTATTATTATGTTGTCTTACACATGTAGTCTCCTAATGGCACTTCAGAAAAAATTGATATGTAATACATAAAAAGGAAAAACAAAGTTCCAGACCTCCAAGGTCTGAACTAGAGTCATCCATTGAGTAAGATTTTGATTATGGGAGAGGATAGTGCTGGAGGCCATACCCTGAAGAAGGCTACCTGTCTGTACCCCTCAGTAGACCTGCCAGGTACCCAGCCCACATACTATAGGGGCTTCAGGGCATGTGTGACTCTGCTGTCTCAGCAGCCTGCCAATCAGACTTGCCCTCTCCATGACTCCTGAACAATGTTCTGAGATCAGAAAAAACAAGTGGCTTATGGTGTCCCAAAACTGCAGAGACAGCCCAGGAATGGAGGCTCTTCTAAGCACGCTCTGTGGCCACAGTGGTTTTCTGGACCACGTACTGAAGCCAAGAGGCCTGAAAAAGTCTGCCTGCCTGACATTTCCAAACCCAGAGGCCAGAACAATAAACAGTGTGTTCAACAGGCAGAAAGCCGGTCTGATTGGGGTTTCTTGAGTTCCTGTCCAAATATTCTTCCACAAGCTCCAGTCCACAGATAATCTGTTTGTCTACCGTGAGCCCTGGAGCTGTCTGCAACCTCTGGGAACCATTGAGAGATTCCTGGCTAAAAAGGTGACAGTAAATGTCTCTACAGCACCAGTAGCAGCAAGGACACATACTGAAAGCCAGAAACTGCCTATAAACAAATTGGAATGAACCCCGAGGAGGAGGGGTGTTTGGCAGAGGGCTGAAGGAGAGAGTGTATGTTTGTGTTTGAGCTCATAGGCCTGGACAGCAAGCTAGATGGTCATGTCAATTTAACAGCCAATATTAAGCCATGTCTTATACTGACTCCACTGCAAGCCTTTCTGTTTCCCTGCACAACAGTTCAAATGAAAATGAAATATATATATATATATATATATATATATATATATATATATATATATATATATAGAACACAGATTATATGCCAAATACCATGCTGGATTCTGGAGACATAAAGATGAAGTAGACTCAGACTTTGTTGTTTGAGACTTTGCTATCTACTGAGAGAACCAAATAGTTCATTTTCTGGAACAATAGCTAATGATTCTTTGAATATATACTATGATGTTTGTTGTGTTTTGAATGAAAATGCCCCCTCATAGATTCACAGGGAGTGGCATTGTTAGTACGTATGACCTTGTTGGAGGAAGTGTGTCACTAGTGGTGGGCTTGAAGTCTCAGAAGCTCAAACCAGGCCTCGTAGTTCATGGCTCACATCCTGCTGTGGGTAGATCCAGGTGTAGAATTCTCAGCTGTCTCTCCAGCACCATGTCTGCCTGTGTGCCACCACGCTTACTGCCATAGTGATAATGGACTAAACCTCTGAACTGTAAGCCAGCCCCAGTTAAATGTTTTCCTTTACACAAATTGTCATGGTCATGGTGTCTCTTCACAGTAATAAAAACCCCAACTAAGACAGTGGTAAAGGAGCAAAAGAGAGCATAATTCCATCTAGCAGGCATCCAGGAAAGCCTTCCTGGAGGAGGAAATATCTGAACGGAATCTAGGAACTAATAAATCCTATCCAGGTGAAGAGAGATGGGAAATGTGTCCCAGGCTACACAATCAACATGTAAATGTGTAAGGTCTTGTGTGTGTGTGTGTGTGTGTGTGAGAGAGAGAGAGAGAGAGAGAGAGAGAGAGAGACAGATGCAGAGACAGAGACAGAGACAGAGACAGAGACAGAGAGAAGCTGATGGGTTAATATGATCAGATGAATTGTGTGGAGGAGCCATTTAGAAGGCAAACATGAAAGACTCTGCCTTGAGACTCAAAGGCAAGAAAGACGCACCAAGGACAGCCTAGGGAGGGATGGCTGCCCTGCGGAGGAAAGGCAGTACCTGATATGGGGATTGTGATTATAACTGTGTCAGCAGCTTGCTGGGCACCAGATCCTGCTGCAAGTACTTAACAGGAGGCAACTTAAAGGAAGAAGGATTGATTCCACCTTGTGGTTTGAAGAGATACAGCCCATCAGAGCAAGGAGAGCAAGGCGGCAGGGGGCTCTGGGGTGGAAAGAGCATGCTTACATCTGGGCAGAACAGGAAGCAGAGAAAAGACTCGAAGAAGGGCAAGACCTTAAGCCTCAAGACCTTCTCCTCAAGGCCCATTTCCCCCCTACTCTACAATACTCCCTGAAAGGTTCTTTAGCTCCCTAGATAGCTCCACTATTTAGGGACCAAATATTGAAAACTGTAAAGTCTATTAGCCTGTAAGAGGCATGCATGTTCACGTCATAGCACATGGGTAGTTCACTTAAAGTCACAGCTAGCCTCTCACACTAGACGTGACTTTGCTTTGGAAAAAGAAGAGTGTAATATGCAAAGCCGTCACACAGTTACTGAATGGTAATCCTGAGTTTTCAAGACTCAAAATTGCTCCACCTAAGGATGGAGGAAGTTGGGGTCCTCCTCTTCAGCCTCTCACCTTCACATTCCCATCCAGTTACAGCACACTCTGGCAACCAGACAAAGCCAACAGGAATGTGCCCTAAGAGGCAGCAGAAATCTTTCTGGAATGCCAGGAAGTACCCAGGGATGTGGGTAAGGCTTTGAGTACAGTGGGTGAGAAGCTCAGTATCTTCGGAATGCATCACCCTCTGCTGTGCAGGAAGCATCGCTAAGCAACAGAGAGCAGGGATCATGAGCAACAACAGCACATACAGATGTCTTTATTGATTAGCAGTAGGTGCCCAGAACCTCTGCCAAGTAGCACCTTTGAACTTGTAGAGATTGGGCTCTAGGTTAACTGGTGTCCTGTTGATGCAGAAGACTGAAGGAAGTGGGGAGGTTAGAGGAGCTTGTCAGCTTTCTTCCTTTAAAAACATTTATAGAGAAAACATTATTCAATCCAAGCCCCTAGGATGGGGAGGTCTTTAAATACAAGGCTTGACCCACTTGTGGAGGCTCTGATCTAGCTGTTGGACAGTGATTACCTTGTCTGAGACTCTGCAGCCCATACTGCCATCAGCAAACTCTTCCCACAAAACCTCACTGTGAAAACATTTGTGTAGATATCACTGGAGATCCCAGCTCCAGGACTACATCATCATCTTCAAGCAGAAAAGGCAATGCTCATCATAGTCCAAGGTCAAGGAAATGACGGCAAAGGCCTTTCCTGACGGCTGGTGCAGCAGCAATAGAGAAACTACAGAACACAGAAATGCTAATTACAGGCTCATAGCTAATTAAGGTTTAGAGGGATTAAAAGAGGTGCTTTAGGACAAGATCTGCCAATTAAGATAGAATGCACAGATTAAAACTGGTAACCTGTATTCAAAACCATTCAAAATTGTCTTCCAATGACATATAAAATTATCTAAAGTGAGCTTACAGGATGTAGAAAAGTCAGGTGCATTTTTGATAGAAGAGTGGCTTAAAGGTTCAGAGTCAAGCACCTTGTTGCTCCTTAGTGTGGGGACTGGATCCTTTCAACACCCCAAATTTCCAACACAGCCATCAAAGACAGACACAGGGAAGGCTTAGTTGAGAAAAACTCAACTGGAACAACAGAATGTGCTACACTAAACTTGGGGGTTGGTCTGGCGCTGCTTGTATTCAACTACTTAATTCTGTACCCCAAAATCTGGTTGCTCCAAGAGGAGCTAATATTCACATATGCCTGTCTTTGTTGTGTAAGCCTTGACTTTCTAATTTAAAACTTTTGGTTAAATAAAACTGATGACAGCCAATTACTCAGGGGAATAAAGAGAGGTAGAGTTTGAGTTACCAGGACCAGGAGGAGAAGGAGAAAAGAGGACAGAGACTGAGATGGAGACCTAGACAGAGACAGAAACAGAGACAGAGGGGTTGGGGGCCAGCAGTACAATGCTGTGTACGTGGCCAAATAAGAATACTTAAAAGGCTACTTTGATCAGAATGTAAGTTGTTTTCTAGCTCCTCCTCACAGTTCAGAACTTCAGTGTCCTGGCTAGATCTGTGAGGCCACTTTGGACTAGAAGAGAAGTAGGAGAATAATAAAAGCTGAAAAAGTCTGAATGCTAGGGTCATGGTGGCCCTGATGAGTCTGAAGGTACTTCACACCAGCCCTGGGCTGCCTTGCTCTCTCTGAGCTTCTTGCCTTGGGAAGAATAAACCTTTATGTGCTTTAGCCACTGCTATTTGGAGCTTCACATTCTGAACAGTCAAAGCTTTATTGGTATAAGATCATAACATCTCATGGAATTCTCATTAGAGTGAGGTCAAATTATATATCTAACAGTCTAATATTGCCTGGCTTGTGAACTGCCTGAGCAGTGGCTTCTCCAGATCCCTGAAGAGGGAGTGAGGGTTGATGGTCAGATCTATCTTTTATCGGGAACTTGAACCTTAGTCACTTTAGCTCCAATACCTTGATATCTCTAGAATTCTGCCTTAGGGACACCACCTGTCCTTGGAGTTCATAGTCCCCAGCACTTGTGGCAAGTCCAGCACTTTCTTGCTGACTATTCTGCTCAGGTTGTATGCAGGAGCATCTTTCCCTGCTGCCATTAGCAGTCCTCTCTCTATCTGACTCCCATCACTAAGTCCCCAGCATTACTTAGGATCTGACACCCCACCCCTGCCACACACACACACACACACACACACACACACACACACACACACACATCCTCTGTCTTTCTGTGAAGTGAGTGCCACTTCCAAATCTCATCTTCTAGCCCCATCCTTCTCGTAAAACATGCACATTCTCTTCTTATGACTTACTCCTTGAGGTCCAGGCCAGCATTCACCTGCCTCTTCATGAACAATCATTGTGGTGTGAGATTTGTTATAGAGGCTACTCTCTCACATCTAAAGACTGTGAGGCTCCATGGGCCTGTGCTTCTGGGTGATACCTTTTTGCTCAAGCTCATGTTCCCACTCTCTTGTCTCCTCCAATTCTAGCTAAATTGTCAATGACCAGCCTTGGCATCCATGATGTGGGTAAACCTAGGCAGGCAGCATTGTGGGTCAGTGCTTGGAGCCAGAGATAGGGGTCATCCAGACACCATGGGCAGGGGTTGCTACCAATGGCAGCCAGCCATTAGAGAAATTACTTAGCAGACTTTTCTCTGAGGGAACAAAGCTTAATTTGCTGGGGCTGGCACTCTCTGTGGCCAGTAAAGAACTCTCAACTTATTAACTCCTTGGAGCCATCTAGAAAGAAAAGGAAAGAGAAAACATTCACACACACACACACAGTAGATGAAATAAATGGCAAAAAGGCAGACTCCAATAACTTCATACATAGAAATACATACATGCATATGGACCTACAGACAGACATACACATTGACACATGGAATGGTTAAAGCTGAGCTCCAGTAAGCAGGCTCCAAGTATTTCACACATACACATACATACCTATGTACACACAATTGGTGGATGGAGCAAGCTCCAACACACACCCACACCCAGACAAGCTTTATATATGTACATACATTCACATAGTTGATGGATAGAAGGAACAATGTTCCAACCCCCACATTTATTTTTTTTCTTCCATAGCTTGTATACCCTAGCAAAATCTTTCAATCGGTATAAAATTACAATGTGATTTTCTTCTAGTGAATTTTAGTTTTCTTCTAGTGAATGACTGTGAAAACACAGTATGTTCCTCAGTACCTTTACAAGAAAAAAAAAACCCATAGTACAGGAAACGAAAACAAATTATTCCCAAGAACCCACATACATTTGTAACTAAGCAACTTGTTATAGATTAACAAAGTGTAAGCAAGCAAGGTCGTTTTCTCAGCCAGTTTCTCTTACTGGCAGGCAGCAATTTGTGGTTACGACGAGAGAAGTAATTATTTTATTATTTATCTTTGAAAGTAATCTTATAAGAATCTTAAAAGACTCACAAATCTAAACTTTTTATATAAAAATCAGCCACATCTACTTTACAGCCTCAGAATATATATCTGCTTAACAGCAATTCTTATTAAATCATATCAGGAAACTGAAGGTAGAAATGGGTATAAGAAATCGATCATCACCAGTCCAGCCTCAGTGAGAGTCACGTCAGCCAGGGCTGCCATTGTTCTTGTTCCCTGACCATAAGAGGTCCCTAGCTTAACTAATAAGAGTGCACCTTTCTGAACTTCAAATAGTTCCCTAAGATTTTCTACATCAGTGCCACTAGCAAAAACATCTTAGCCTAGCTTCACTAACAATGTTATTTTTCCAAATGCTTTCTAGTGGTGGTAGTCATTGCTGACAATCTCCATCTCTAAGTTCTTCTCTAGGGTGGTGACTGAATCATTAATCTGTTCCACCAGCAAGGCCTGGAAGAGGGCAAGCATTGTTGTTGTGGAGTGCCAGTGATACTGCCCAGTGAGGGGGCTGGAAGCAGAGCAGAACTCCATAACAACACAAAGCCCTAGGACACGTAGTTCTCAGGGTCATGCCACAACGAGGCTCACCCCTATATGGCTGTGTAACCAGTGAGCTGCATTCGTGAGTTCTAAAGCTGTTCGTCATTCCTCCTTCATGGCCCACAGCCCAAATGACTTTTCATTTCCTTCTCTTCTCTGTGTCCATCATGTTCAAAAGGTGTCTACCTAGTGCACATCTTGCTTTCCACTATTTTTTGGTGTCTGTTTTTGTAACAACTTCCTTCTTAATCACACCACATGCCCAGAGGTATCTGCTAACCTCTGGATTCTAAAACCTTTGTGCTCTGGTTCTAGTTCCAGGGCAGATTGACTCTGTTCTTTCTGTCCTTAGAGAGCTCTCCATTATCCTCCTATTGTTCTTCTCTCCTCTGTCCTACAGACTCCTGGTGTTGGTTTAAAGTATGCCCATGAACTCTTGTCCCTTAGAAAGCTGAGATTTTCTCTTCACTCTGGGGTCTGTATCTAGCAATTCCTTGAGAACAGTGATTAGGTCATGTTGTCTTCTTCTTCTTCTTCTTCTTCTTCTTCTTCTTCTTCTTCTTCTTCTTCTTCTTCTTCTTCTTCTTCTTCTTCTCCTTCTCCTTCTCCTTCTCCTCCTCCTCCTCCTCCTCCTCCTCTGCTTCCTCCTCCTCTCCTCCTCTTCCCCTCCTCCTCCTCCCCTCCTCCTCTTCTCCCTTCTCCTTCTCCTCCTTCTTTTCCTCTTCCTCCCCCTCCTCTTCCTCTTCTGTCTCCTATCCCCCCCCACTGAATTCTTTTACTGTAGAAGCCACATGCCATGTCTGAGAACACTCTAGCAGCCTCTTGAAAAGGCTCATGTCATAAGGACTGGAGATGTCTGGCCAGTAAATAGCAAGGACCCGAGATCAGCCAACAGAGGCATGAATCACTTCTTTGAGAATAAAGTAAACCTAAGAACTGGATTTTCCACTGTTAAACTCTATAGTTTAATTCTGGTTTTGTTTTTCTAGCTCTAAAGTTGATCCTTCAGAGGGCTGGGATTGTAGTTCAGTCAGTTAAATCCTTGGCTTGCAGACATGGGGGACTGAGTTTGACCCCAGAACCCATGTAAAAATTGTGCATTGGTAATACACACTTCTAATATCAGTGATGGGGAGTCAGAGAGGGATCATACTTGACAGGGAGTCTATACTGATTGGTCAGCTCCTGACCAGTGAGATACCATTTCAAGAGATGAATACATACTTCCAAGAATGTCATACAAATTTTCCTCTGCCCACATCTATAAACATACATGTTCATGTGTGCAAATACACACATACACACACACACACACACACACACACACACACACACACACACACACACATACACAGTGGGAGGGAAGAGAGAAACTGAGATATCTTTCAACTCTGTCGAGCTGCCAGCTAAGAGAAATCGCAGCTGGTACTTTGAAGGCAGTCCCATGACAGACTCTAAACTAGAGCCATTTGTGAAGCAGTTGGTGGATTCCTAACTCTAATCAACTATGTAAAGTAATAAAATATTTATATTTGAAGTCACTGAGGTTTGGGTCATTCCACAAACAATTCATAAGCTCTGCGAAGACCCTTTCCTGTCATCTTTCAAGGCATCTCCCACAAGATTCTTCCCGTCATAGTCACATGTCAAGCAGCTGTTAGTCAATTGCTTTGACTGGGAAGGACTGACCATGGACTGGGAGAGCCTAGGAAAAGCTAAAAATTGATACTTTGAGGGACCACAGAGAATATAAAATGGTGAACTAAAAACACAGGATGATGGATGGAACCGTGTATTATTTTTCTATAGTTGCTACAAAAAAATTACGACAAACTTGGCAACATAAAACAACAGATTTACTCTCTTGCACTTCTGGAAGCTAGAAGCTGAAAATCAGATTCACCAGCCTGAAGCTAAGGTGGCAACAGAGCCAGGTCTCCAGAGAAGAATCCATCTCCTTGCCTTTCTTCTATCTGTGGCTCATGCTTGCTTCCATCATCTGCAACACCAGCAGCTCAGCCTACTCAAATCCCTGCTATTGTCTACACATCCTCTCTGCTCTCCTGAGGACCCTCGTGATCCCATGTGTTCCCTCAGATACTCTAGGGTAACGGTCCTCTACATTTGGAGATGCACAACTTAATCACATCTGCAAAGTCCTTCATTGCCATATAAGGTAACATTCACAACTCCCAGGGATTGTAGGCATATTTGCAGAATTGCTGTACAGCCTACTATGAGCAGAAAAACCCCACTTTTAGAATCAGACAGATTCTAATTCAAATGTTTTAATCATCATGCATGACATTAGCAATAATGTTAAACTAAGCCAGTGCTTCCTTGTCTCCATAGCAAAGACAAAAGGTTGTTAAACAAATAATACAAAGAAACACACTTGGCATTCACTGGTTTTCCTTTTTCTTCCTTTCATTGAGTTGCTGGGGGAAAAGCAGACTTGAGCAGAGAAGGAAGATGTGTCAGTTTCCTACGGTCCTCATCATTTCAAGGCACACCTATGGCTATTTATCTCATTTGACTATCATCCCCATCTTACCAAAGGGAGAAAACAGAGACACAGTAGAGTTAAATGATTTCTCCCCAAATTGCTCTGCTAGTAAGGGTCAGAGCTGAGTTCTCTGGTGCCAAATCCCAATCCCTTTATACTACATACCTTCTAGGAGGATTTGAAGAGATCGGGTCAGCTTCGCAACTCAATGTGATGAGAGAAGATGGCAGACTAGTGATGTGCTGTCTGAGTTGGAACAGGGCAAGTGCACAAAAGCGCAAGGAAACGGAAAAGAAACAAGATTCAGAGAAGACAGTGCTCTGAGGAGCAGACACAGATGGCCTCTCGGGAGACAGGAAGAGAACAGGATGCCTTTAGCTTAATTTATTAGCTACTGATGTCCGTGCCCTGACAAAAGCATCTTATTGGGTGAAGGGTTTATTCTTGGCTTACAGTAAAAGAGGGGCTCAGTTCATCAAGTCAGGGAAAGTGTGGCCACAAGAGGAGACAACTATTTCCATCATGTCTTGTTGGGAAGCAGGAAGAAATGAGTGCTTGCTCCCAGTTCCCTTTTTCCTTTTTCATTTGGTCAAGGACCTCAGCCCAGGGAACTCTGACACCCACATTTAGTTAAGATGGGTCTTCCCACATCAGTTAATATACTCTAGATAATCCTTATAAGCAGGCACAGAGCTTTGTTTCCATGGTGATTCCCATCCCATCCACTAGCTTCCTCTCGCAAAGGGACAAACAGTGTTGAGCGCTACCTCTGATCTTTGGGAAGAGGCAGTCTTCCAGGATGGGCAATCACTTTGGCCTGTGTGATGAAACTCTATCACAAGAACTAAAGGCTAGCCAAGGACAATTTTGGAAGTGAATAGCATGGGATTGCCCCGTTCCAGGGCTGGTGTTTTATCCTTGATCATCTACAGAATTGAGCCAGACTCAAAAGATGAATAAATTGGTCTGATAGGACCCAAGAGTCACACTTGGCTGACAGGGAGCAAAGAATTCTATTATCACTGAGAATATGAATTATAGAATCAGCAATAGGAACTTCAGTTTGGGCCTATTCAATGTGCAATGATATTCATTCAAGAACAGCAACAACAAAGAATGTGTCCTAGAAAACAGACACCATTTATTAATGGCTCAAATAGGAATCCCTGAAAACAAGCTGTGATAAGGTAACTATCTCAGTTTCTCTATGAACTGTGTCTTCTCACTGCCAGATGGAGGGCCTAGGTTCAGAGAGACTCAGGGGGTTAGCCAAGGCCCACAGTTTCCAGGTTATAGAACAGAACTCAGTCACAGGAGGGCAAGGCACTTAGCACAGAATTTTAAATATCAATGTCTAGTATCCAATGGACACCCTGTAAGCAGTATTATCGGATGAACTTTTGTTCTGAAAAAAGATGTGGTCAGTGCCCTATGCAAGAGCCATTCCTTCATAGACTTGCTTTGAACCACCTCTCCATGCTGTAGGTGAAGCCTCTGTTGGCTCCAAACCCTCTCTCTATTAAAAACTAGTCGTGGGGGAAATAAACAACTCCTGCCCGGGGTTCCACAGTATGAGCGAGCCATTCAGAAGGATGGGGACCCCATAGGAAGGCATGCAGAGGCAGACATTTCTAGCTGCAGAGAGGACTTGAGAAGCTCAAGAAAATCTGGTGAGCTCAAAATGCCAGCATAGTATGTTGTAGGACTTGATGTCATTAAAGGCGGTGTCTCCTTCACTAGGGATCCATCTTCTTTTAGTTAACTCTTTAAAAAAAAAACTCTTAGGGACACCCAAAAGTGTACTTCGCTAATGCCTTAAGTGTGCTAAGCTTTACCCAGGAAGCTGACAGTGAAGATTGGTAACTCCTACCACCAGATGATGTGTTATCCTTCTCTTTCTTCCCTTCCCCCTCCCTTCTCTCTCTCCCTCCCACTCCCTTCCTTCTCCCCTCCCACCTCCTCCCTCTTCTTTATTCCACTGCTACCTTTGTAGCTTCCTTGGGAATCCTGGGGAAATGCCGCCCAAACAGGTGCACACAAATTCACCAGAGCCTGTTTCCTGCCAGCAACAGGCACAGATGGTGTAGAGACCAGGCCAAGAACTGAAAAGTTGTCCTAACAAAAGTCACACCTGAACAACCAGAGGAATAAAGCAACCCTTACTCCATCTCAAAGCTGGTCACCCAGGTGACAAGCCTTTAGATACAGGAAATAAAAAAGGGTCCTACTCGGTCAGCACATGAGGGGAATGTGCATGAGAAAGAATGGGGTGGACAATGAGAAGGACAGGCAGGCTGGGATCAGCAGCCCACGAACACCCAAAGAGCAGAGGGAGGAATGAATAGCAGCCTGGAAAGACATGGAACTGGCATAATCCTAATCATATCAGACTTGCCTCTCGGACCACAGTGTCTATGCCACCTTCAGTAAACTGGTCACCCTAGATGATCAAACAGCCCATAACCTAATGTCTTTTGTGATAGCAGCAGAGGGAGTGGTTTCCCTTCCTGTTCTTGCAGACAGCAGACAGACTCGGTCATCTCTCAAATGGCTCCATGTGGTAGCAAAATTCCAAGAGCCTCCTGTGACCTTTTGGGGGCATTTTTCCCCTTCTGGCTAATTTCTATTTCAAAGAGCTGGCTAGATGGGAGTTTCATCAGCCCCAAGTCAGCTTCAGCCATTCCCAGCTTTAAAATAAAAAACAAATACAGCAAAGCCTCTCTAGAGGCAAGCCATTCCTGACTTTTTTATCCTTCTCAAAAGAGGAATTTAAAAGCTTCCTCTGTCAAGCACACTGAGGGTAGATGCCCTGCTGGGGGACGCTTTAGTGGTATCTTGACACCTGACCATGATACATATCTGAAAAGAAATGTCTTAAGTAAACATGAAAACCCAAGTCAGTCCTCAAAAGCTTGTCCAATAGTTGGGAGCTGAGGCCTCTGTGACAATTGATTTCATTTCCCCTTGACATCTGGATGCTGTTTCAGCCAACAGACAGACTCGGTCACCCTTCTAATGACTCCATGTGGGAGTAAGATTCCAATAGCTTCCTGTGACCTCTTGGGACAATTTTTCCCCTTCTGGCTAATTTCTATTTCAATTTAAGGCAATAGCTCCCTCTTGGCTGCTCTCCCATTAAGCTTAATTTACAAAAAGATATTCAAAATATTGAACCCAAATTGTATTCATGGCCTGGGGAGAAGAGTACCAGCCAAGGAATGGCCTGTGCTTCATGAGACTTTCTAGAGGACAATGGGGACATGTCCTGCCACCTGGACCTCAGACTCTATGGCCCCAGGTGCACCAATCTGTGTGGATGAGTTGACTGGACACAGAAAGGGAGTTGAGGGATGACAGCAGACAAGGGACTTATCCAGGACTGAGATAACAGCAGACAAGGGACTTATCCCAGGCTTTAAAGTACAGGTAATCCAAAGTTCTCCTCCCGCTGGGCTCCTCTGAAGGAAGTGGAGATCCTTTGGCCTCTCCTCTGACACTACTGCAGAGAACCCCTCTCACTTCCTGAAGGATGAGCCCTTGGCCCCTGAAAGTAAAAGTTAATTCAAAGATAGTCAGTGGAATGGAAGGGGAGGGATTCGACAGGTAGAACCCCTACCCATTGGCTATAAGACCTTGGTGACCACAGGCCAATTGCTTAGTTTCTTCTTCTCCTTCTCCTTCTCCTTCTCCTTCTCCTTCTCCTTCTCCTTCTCCTTCTCCTTCTCCTTCTCCTTCTCCTTCTCCTTCTCCTTCTCCTTCTCCTCCTCCTCCTCCTCCTCCTCCTCCTCCTCCTCCTCCTCCTCCTCCTCCTCCTCCTCCTCCTCCTCCTCCTCCTCCTCCTTCTTCTTCTTCTTCTTCTTCTTCTTCTTCTTCTTCTTCTTCTTCTCCCCTCCTCCTCCTCTTCTTCTTCCTCTCTCTCTCTCTCTTCCTCTCTCTCTTCCACCCCACTTTCTTCCCTTCTTTTCTTCATTTCTCTTTTTCTTTTTCCTTTGTTTAGAGTATTGTACGTTTGATAGTAGGGATTGAGTCTAGAGTCTTGCCCATGCTCTGCTAGCACTCTCACAGTGAGCTGTATCCTCACCCTCTTTTAGATAGGGTTTTACTAAGTCCTCCAGGCTGACTATGAACTTACTCTGTATCCCAGATTGACTTTGAGCTGGTGACTTCCCTCCCACCCCACCCCATTTGGCCTCCGGAGTAGAGTAGCCAAGGTTACAGGCTCATCATTGCCTAATTTCTTTGTACCCCCCCACTTTTATCCTCTGTAAAATGAAGATGACAGGTACCCCAAAATTATTTGGTTCCTTCATGAGAGTAAGTATGTTTATGACTGCATGGAGAATGGCAAGAGAAAGGTTTGTCACACAGACACACACACATCAAAGGCCCCTTTCCCTTTCCCATTTTATTGATGTAAGAACTAGAGAACTAGGCAGAAAGAGGAAACCCAACACATGTGCAGTACCTGATAGTCTTTCTCAGAGCATGACATTTGAAGGGCATGAAGCACAGGGACAGAACAGAGTCCTAACCCGAGAAAAGGAAAATAAGGACAGATAATAGATCTCTCTTGGGTTCTTGCTGGGTATGGAGCCCCCTCGGGGCTACTGAAGAGACCCACAGATGCTCACTCTCATAGAACTTTATTACACAAACTTCCATCTTCTCCTATCATCAGCATCAGCCTACATAGTACATAGCCTACAGTACATAGATTTTGAAGTGCATAGAACAGGCATATGCTTTAACTCTCTCATTTTACACATGAGGATGCTAAGGTTTCAGTGCATGTATAGTTTGCCCAAAGTCACAAAGATAATTAGGCACAGGGTTGATGGTTCAAGCCCATTTCTTGTGATTCCCAATCCTGTGACCACGCTGTAATGCTCTGCAGCTTTGTCAGTGAGCACCATTTCATCAAGGCAGCACCTGAGGCTCAGGCGAAGAGAAGAGGCCACTTAAGGGTGACTACAGGCTCTGGGTTGGGAATGTGACCTTATTAATTCATCACTACCTTGACCCTGTCAGTTAGCTCCTGGAGTTTAGCTCAGGAGAGACAGACAGTGGAGCTTAATGGAAACAGGGAAGCAGGTGACAATATGAACCATCTGAATTATGCTCTCAATTTGCAAGAGTCTGATGGGTCTGCAATAATTCCAATCCAGGTTAAGTGCTTGTGTCTCCTCCATCACTGATTTCACTCAGGGTTTCTTCATTTGCTGTAATCTCTTCCCTCTAAAAAGCTGCCCATGCCTCATGTTCTCTCTGTCAATAACCTTCCGTACAGTTCCATTCTTGGTGTTCTATACTAAAGATGTCGTGGTGGCAGTGGCCTTAGTCTAAGGTTACCCACAAAGCCAGGCATGCACATGGAGAGGAATAAAGAACAGGAAATTGGGGATATTGCTCAGTGGGTAGAGTGATTGCCTAGCATGCATGAAGCCCTGAGTTCAATTCTCAACACCATGCAAATGGCGTGTGGCACTACACCTGTAATCTCAGAACTTGAATGGTAGAATCTGAAGGCAACAAAAGTCACAAACTCAAGGTTATCCTTAGCTACAGAAGGAATTTGAGGCCAGCCTGATCTATATGAACCTTTGCCAGAAGTATGGGGATGAGGAATTCCACCACCCACAAATGTAATATAGGAGCTATTCTAGAGGCATAACGAATGCTTCTGGAATAATCACGGCCTTGCTGGAGGTGAAAACTGAAACAGCAGAGGCCTTGACTGGGTTCTAGAACTTCTGGCTCAAGCCAGGGATCACTAACACATTCCATTTCTCTGAACATTCTTCTAAAAATCTTAAGTCATTGCCCAGTCTCCCAGACTCCTACCGTTGGAACTTTTGACTAGGAGGAGGCCTTTGGAAGGTGTCAGGCTGGGTGGAAGACAGCAGCGGCAGGTTCTCACAGAGGCGGGGTGTCAATTTCTATATTGCCTGTCTGACACTAGGCTGACCGAAGTGTTGGAAGGAACCTCTGATGTCACCTGACCCAACCTCCTACCTAGTTTAACATTTTTGCTCTATATTTTCCCTAGCAAATGGTCATTTGGCTCATTTGAGTTCTTTCATGGCTAGAGATCAAGTGGCATTATGCGGTAAGCTGTGCTACTCTTTAGGTGGTTCTAATTGTTCAAATAGCTTTCCTTCTGTTACATTTTTAAAAATATCTCTCTTCCTATGGCTTTTATCATGTCTATTATCATCCAGATGTATCCAAATTGCAGCCTTGGTCACATGCATCCAGGACATCCATGAATGTGACCCAGTTGGTGCAGATGGTAACATCAAATTGAATGCCATAGGGTTGGATGACCTTAGAAGAGCAAACTGGTGCTAAGAACATATCTATTATTAATTTTATTTCAGTGTGCTCTGCTTGGTGGCTATGTGGGGAGTTCTTCTCCTCCTTCCTTCCTCTCTCCCTCCTTCTTCCCTCCCTCCAATGAGAAGATTCAGTGTGTAAAGACATATATTAAGATCACCTATCTTCTGGTCAGTAGGAGGTTAGAGAGAATGACAGGTAAGGGGACAGTGGCAGGGATGAGTGGAGCAGAAGGGGTGAGGCTGTGACACAAGTTCTGAGCCCTGGTCAGGCTGGGAATGAGCACAATCAGGAATGCTCCTAGATACTACCTCTGAACTCACTGCATTATAACCTGGAGCCCAAAAACATCTGGACTGGAATATAAGGGGACATCTGTGTATGGCACCATAATCCACTCATCCCTGAACACTGGGCATCGGGATGGTGTTCTACAAGAACCAAGAAACTCTTCTAAAAGCTGAGCCAAGACAGCCAAAACTTTGAAAGGGCCAGGAAAAGGCCATCTATGAAAACTCAGGAAATAGGGCCTGGGTTATCATAGCTCCAGTTCATCTTCAGTGAGGGCTGAAGGTGGTAAGAATGTGCTGAGCATAGGAGTGGCACGTTCTGTAAGACTCAGCACTTTTCCACCCAAGAGGGAGTAACGCCTGGTGGACCAAGACCGTGCTTCTCACTCAGTGGCTGCTGAGTCCCACATTCCATCAGTCCCTCAGGCAGAACTGTGCCTGAGGAAACAAAAGCATCTCATGTGTTTACTACAGAGGAGGAGTAAGGAACACCTTGGGGATGCAGGTAGGAAATCCAGGCCTAGAAGCAGCCAAGGACCATAGAAAGCCGTGCTTTATATCAATTCTGGGAGAAAACTAAGTTACCATTTCCCAGCAAGATGAGTTCAGTGAAACTTCTGGAAAGTTCAGGCAACACTTGACAGTTACAAACATCTCCCACTCATTTATCTCAGTCAGTTGCCACCATGGCCCTGAAATAGTTAGTATTGATTGTGAATTTGACTGGACAGGGAGACAGCCAGGATATGAGTGAAGCTTACCTCTGAATGTGTCTGTGAAGGCTTTTCCAGGGATTAGATCATGTGGGCTCTGATCTCAATGTCCCAGGCACCTGATGGCTCTGACGTTTGAATGGACCATTGAGAAGTGGAGTAACTATGGAAGCTGGGCCATAGTGAAAGAAGGGAACCACTAGAAATATCCCTTGAAGGGGTTGATCACGTTGCTATCCAACAACCATTGAACAAGAGCTCTAAAACCAGGAGCCAAAATGATTCCTCCCTCCGCCAGACTGTATCTCTCGGGTGCTTGTCACAGCAGGACAGTCTCACTCAAGCCCTGTGAAGCACATTAATTTGGTGCTACTCTGAGTTTTACAATAGCAATGTCACAGAGCATGGGAGGGTTGTGTTGCCCACTGTCACATGCCTGAGAGCAAGAGTGTAACTAGAATGTCTCTCTTTGTAGCCCTTGTTTCTCAGATATGCCATGTGATCTGCTTTCCAATGAATGGCTTCTGGATTTGGAGAAGGCAAAACACATCATGAAAATGAGAACCTCAACTGACTGCTTTAAGAGTGCTCCCATCTTACAGTCGAGACATAATGAAAGACTTTCTGGATGGGTCACTAAGGAAGAGGCTCAGATCTGAAGATGAACTGAGATCTACTAAATGCCTCGAATGGCCTGGATACAGGGCGCACCTTCATTAACGTTTATTATTTATTCATCAGCCCATTCTACAAATGTTCCTGGAAGTCAAGCACTGTGCCAGGCATAAGGACATGATCAGAAACACAGATGACATGGCTCCTAGCCTCATACAATTTTAATTCTAGGAAATATTACAGAAAATATGTCCAACAACACCAAGAGTCAAAGGCCCTCTGCATTATGCTAAACATAATAAAGCAAAACCAGGAAAGATTAATGTAACTCATGGGGGAAAGGGTGTGTCTTCTTTAGAAAGCTAGTTAAAGAAGATATTGATGAGGAGGTGGGGGGATGGTTCATCTTCACTGTCAGCTTGACTGGATTCAGCATCACTAGGAGACTCTTTTATGGAGACAGGTCTATGGAGACCTGCCCAGAGGGGGTTAGCTGAGAAGGGAAGGCCCATCCTGAATGTGGCTGGCACTTTCCTGTAGGCTGTGGGCCTAGACTGAATAAAGGGGGTCGAGGGGGAGAGAAAGGCTGATGAGTCACAGAACTCATTTGTCTTTGCTTTCTAATTACAGATGCCCTGAAACCAGCCATTTCACTTTTTGGCTGCCATATCTCCCTACCATGATTGACTCTGCCCTCAAGCAGTTTCTCAGTGGGTACTTAGGTATAGTGGCAAGAAAAAGAACAAATACAGTCTCACTGTAAAACTTGTGAGAAAGCCAGAGAAGATCATCTGGAATAGATGACAAAGGATGGAGAAATCTATGGAGGTCTTTGGTTTGGTTTTGTACTTGGCTTTTGTTTGATACGGGGTTTCTCTCTCCATAACTTAAGTTGTCCTGGAACTTGCCAAGGTATTCTAAACAGCCTTCAAACTCAAGGTCCTCCCACCTCTTCCTCCCTCATGCTTAGATTGTAGGCAGGAGCACACCAGCCCTGTTTGCTGAAGGCCACATATTCCCCATCACACCTAGCACCCCACAGTATATTTAAATATGGTGATGTAATCCAACATCAGGGATGGGAATGTGTGCGGCTCACAGACTGTGTGTCAACTGAGGAATGTAACAGGATTTAGTCACACCTCACTGGAGGGTGTCATGACAATATGTGACATGACATAATATGGTTTTTAAAAAATGCTGGTAGAATTGCTGTTTGGGGGAGTGCATGGGGTAAAATTGGGGAAAGGGCATTTCAATTATTCCATTGGGAAGTGATGAGTGTGAGGGTTGGGAATAGAAGTCGGAAGAGAATCTGATTAGAAGACAAAACGGTTCATTTGCTATTGCACTGGATAGGTTAGGGCTTGAGAACAGGATGGAGAACAATGCTAGAATTCTAATGTAGGTAATCAGATGGCTGCAAGTGACATTTACTGAGATGGAGCAGACGAGACAAGGGCAGCCTCAAGTGGAGAGGCTAAAGTGAAGAGGTGTCTGTTAGATGTGCTTTTAGATGTCAGTGGGACATTTGGGAAGAGATGGGAAATATGTGGACTTCAGTAAACAGGGCTGGGCAGGAGAAGTAAAGGTACAATGGTCAGAACACATATGGCATCTTAAAGCCATGGTAATGAGAAAATGGAAAAGAATATAGGGATAGAGAAGAAGGAGTTTGTGATCCAACCTCAAAGAAGCCCAGTATTTAGATACGGGTAATCTAGCAAAGCAACCGAGAAGGAGAAGATGGTGGAGTAGGAAGAAAACTAGAGGGCAGAAGGTTGCGGACTCCATGAGAGGTTTCGTGTTTCCAGACAGAAATGTAATCATCAGTGTCAAATTCTGCTGAGAAATCAAGATGAGAACCATCTGGGCCACCAGAAAGCTGGCAGCAACCTTGCAAAGAGCAGTCTAGTGGTGTTCAGAAGGAGCAGCCAGAAGGGAAAGGACTGAGGGGTGAGCATGAGGTTTGAAACTGAAACAACTCCTTCCCCAGCCTGCCATGGTAGACAGTAGATGGGCTGCATGCAATTAAAGGAAGGGTACTTTGTCGGCTGGGCCCGACCAGAGCATGTTTGCCTGATGAGAATGGTTTGGCAGAGTGGGAAACATGAATGATCCCCAGGATGATGGTTATCATGTGCTGTCAACTTGACTGAATTTAGAATCATCAAGGAAATGCAGCTCTTGATGGCCTTAAAGGGGGTTTCCAGAGAGGTTTAATTAGAGACAAAAAAAATCGCCCAGAATGAGGTAAGGGTAATTCAGGACAGAAGAGAGGGTCCTAGGCTAGGGAGGAAAAAGGAGAAAGTCAGCTGAGCATCAGGCTCTCCCCTACCCTTGCCTGTGCATGCAATATAATCAGTCACCCACCACCATCACCACCACCACCACCACCACCACCATCACCACCACCATCACCCTGCTCCTCTTTCTGTTGCTTTTCAACAAACACCTAGTCACAGTGGGATGCAAAGGAACTGATAGACCCAGAGACAGATACAGCCTTTGAGATATGAAGGGAGTTGCAACCAGGGTGCCTAGTAAGAATTTCCCATTCATTCACAAGAGATTCTTTCTTCATTGTAGTGGGAAGGAAATATAGATGAGATGGATGGAGTGAGGCAATGGTGCTAAAAGGCAATAGATTTGAAGTTTTAGTGGGGAGTGAGCACCAAATATTTTCTGCTCACTCCCCACTCAAAGATGGAGGTCATGAACTGAGAGCACGTGTAAGGGGATGGGGAGGTTAGAAAGAGAGGAGAAGATATGAAATGACTGGAGAGAAGTGGAAGTAGGACTCAGGAGAGCTACCAGGAAGTAGTGGGTGGCATCCTAAAATCTATCATCACTATAATTAATTTTAAAAGTAGTCTATCCTGTGGCTTTTTCCCCTTGATGATGATCAGGCTCAAGAGCCACAGAGAGAACAAAAGCATCACCCAGAGACCCAACAGAGGAGTTTTGCATAGCTAGAGTGGTAGAAGAAAGGAGTGAAAGGTGTTAATGACATCATCAGGGTAGATGGAAGAAATCAGGCTGGCCAAGGGAGGAAATAAAGCTAAGTGGTGTTGATAAGAAAATGGCTGAGAACAAAAGGTGATTACATTAATGGGGTTTTCATCACTGTAATGAAACATCCAAGGCATGCTCCCCTATCAAGAAAACAGATTTACCTAGCACATAAGCAACATGACATAAACTTGGTACATCAAGGCAGGAACATAGAGATATCTTCATGTCAATATGGACCTTTTCCCCTCTTCCAGTGCCATAAGGATTTAATCATGGAGAATCTACTCTAATGAACTGACCTAATTTAATCACTTCCTAAAAGCTTCATCCCTAAACACCACAGTGAGACCAACTTTCTGCCAGTTTGTTACCATTAGCAAATACCTTAGGTCTTAAAATAAGGTCGGGAGACAGTCACATCCCTAGAAAAGTGGCTTTATGAATCTGAAGATATTTTTTAATATGGTGTGTGTGTGTGTGTATGTGTGTGTGTGTGTGTGTGTGTGTGTGTGTGTGTGTGTGTGTGTAGGTGCCCATGGAGGCGAGTAGAGGGCATTGGATCTCCAGGATCTGAGGACATGGAGTTGCAGGTAGCTGTGATTCACCAGACATGAGTGCTGGGAACTTATCTCAGATCCTCTGTAAGAGTGATGCACACTCTTAACCCCTGAGCCACCTTTCAAGCCCTGAATCTGAAGATTAAGAAGAGAAGAGAAGAGGTGAGTGGACAAGACACCAAGCAATAGGAAGGTGAGAAAACAAGACGTTAGAAATTTAGACTTGAGAAACGGTGCCATTTGTAGTGGTTGCAAATCCAAAGTTTGCTCCCCATGGCATGAGCCACACCGGAGAGGGAAAAAAAAAATGACTGAATGGGAGACCATCAAGCATCAGTGAGGCTGAATATTGAATAGACCAGTTTTCTGCAAGCTTGCTTGGAGGAAAGTAGGGAGTTTAGGTGAGTATATCCTTGATACAGCCCTACCATCTTCTCAAGCCATAAATGCCTCACTCGTGTTAAGAAGCCCACACATGATCTATTCTGGTCTTACTTGAACATGTCCTTTATGGCTGTGCTTCTCATGAAGTCTCATGAGATATGGACCTATGAAATGCAATCTGGCCCAGCATAAAGTGTTTGTAGTATCAGATGCCATCTAAAACTAGACTCTAGTTTAGATAAATGGAGTAGCTAGTGTCAGAGACTTACGAAAATAAATTTTAAGGTAGAGGAAATCCTATCTGTTAACTTAATGCTCTCCAAATACTAGGGAAAGGTACCTACCCTATATTGCTTATTGTTTTGCTTGAAGAAAATATATTTCTGCACCATCCAGCATGGATTTCCAGAGCTCTGAAAGTGAGGGGTGGAGGCAGAGGTGGGCAGGAGATCCTGACCTAGGAAAGGAAAGGACAAGAGGTCCCCACAAAACGGACCTAGCCCTAAAAGAAACAGCAGCAGCAGCAGAGTCGATCCATTATGTTTCTGTATAGAACAAATGAGAACTTGCAAGAAATTACCCAAGTCTTTTTACCTTGTTTGATGATTTTATTATCTGGCTTCTTTCTTTCTATTAGCTGGTGATTTCAATGTCTCTTAAAGTGAAAGGTAAGTGTGTACTTGAGAAACAGAGAGGCAATAAGGAGTCAGAAAGACACATCCTCCTCCAAGGGACAATCAGAGGATGCTGGAAAATGACACCAGGGACTAATGTCTATCATCCCCAGCCAATTTCTATTCTCCTTGGTCCACTCAAATGGCTTATCTGAGTTGAACACCCTGTAACATAAGCAATTACAAAAAGAAAAGATGCCTTCTTTTTGTACCCGTGTGTGAACAGAAGGAAGACATAGAAAGGGCATCCATCTCCCAGCAGCCATTTTCTGTTCTAGGCTGGGATCAGGCTTGTAATCAACCTGAGGCAAGAGATCACAGGACGTCAGAGGAGGAGCATAAAATATACAGCCCTTGCTTGGCAGGGGCTGGGGTACCACCAGGATGAGTCAAGCAATCTGAGAACGAACAGCACCCAAGGATTTTGTCAGGTCCCTTGCACAAATTCCAGTTCCAGTTTACTTCTGAGGATGCTTGATAAACCAAAGCATGCTTGGGCTGGGTGATAAGGGCTGAGCAGAATTTATTTGACTCCAAGTGCTTGAACTACTTGAGTTTCATGTGCCCACGATGGAACAGCTGACATAACCTGAGGAGAGGAGGGCTTCTATTGGCTCACCATTTCAGAAATGTCAGTCTGCCTGGGTGAGGAGACTGCAGCAGAGAGCAGCAGTCACAATGTGGTGTCCAGGAAGCACAGGAATAGAGACGACACAGACACACAAACCACACACTCAGACACATACCACACACACACACATACCACACACACAAACACACACAGATACACATACCACACACTCAGACACACCACACACACACAGACACACATACCACACATACAAACATACACACCCTAAAACTCTCCTCACAGTGATCAGCTTCCCAGAACAAGGCCTATTTCCTACCTCTCACCGTTTCCCTGTAATCTCATATTATGAATTCATCAAGGGTTTAATGCATTGATTGGGTCAGAATCTTCATGATCTAGCTCATTCTGTAGTATGAATCTGGTAGTTGTTTCTCAGGCCAATCAAACTGACTATCAATGCCCCCTGGAGGAGCACCCTTATTTAAACCTCCAACAGTGGAAAAGCCTTTGTGCCTCTTTGTGCCTGCCTTTCCCCAAGGGGAACACCTACAGGAAAAGATGTCTTTCTCTGGAGATCACCCAAGGTAAAATCTCTGCCTTGTTCCCCTTGCCTGCAAATTAAGGTAATCACAAAACAGTTATGAGAGACCTAAAAAGTATCCTCTCCTCAGAGAAAGAAAACCCTGAGAGTCTTAACACTGACAAAAAGGCAAGCTGAACCCGGAGAATCTGCAAGAAAAAAGGCAAGAGAGTCTGAAATGGTTTGTCCTCAGCAGTGAGCTCACAATAAAGTTGACACTCGTTATAAATGTGGAGTTTACAGCTGAGACATGGGAAAGTAGCAGGTTGAAGCTCTGGAAAGAAAGAATGCCTTCCTCAACCCCCATCTAAAAGAAAGAGGAATCTCAGTTATCCTCAGTTGCTACCACATCCTTTGTCTATCGATATGGCACAAGGTAGGGATGATTTGACAAGGGGACAGTGCCCAGAACCTGGAGAACCACTTCAGTGGCTGGTATGAGGCCTTCACCTCGGTGCAGAAGAGAGCAATCGGACCCTCAGGACAGTTCTGGATGCCACTGACCAGATGTGACTGTCAGTGGTCAGAAGTTGATGCCTCAAAGAGAGAGATTATGGGATCTAACTAGTCTCAATAAAGCAAAAACTTCTGCTAAGCATGATATGATAAAGAGCAGCTAAAGATCAGGAGGCAATCTTACGCTGTCCCACCACCACCAATGGAGCCTGGTCATCCCTTCTCCAGTGACATCAGCAATGATCGCAGGTATGCAGACCTTTCTGAGGACCTGTTACTCTCCCATGAGAGCCTAAAGGACACTATTGCCAGAGCACTGCCCTTCTGGAATGAAGAAACTGTCCCCCAGATAAATGGAGGAAAACAGGTCTTGATTGCCACCATTGCAGCAGCCCTTGGGGCATCACCTCACATCTGGGGGGCTCTTAGAAGACCCCACTGGTGGGCATTCCCACTGTCCGTGAACTGGACAAGTACTTGAAGCCCATCAACCCCATGCAGCTCCTGGGAGATGAGGAGATCATGTATAAAGCCATGGAAGCTGGGGCTGCTCTGGGCAAGGTCAAGAAGAGAAGGAGAAGAGACTCCTACCCCCAAGAACACCCTCTTTGCCTGTTCATGCTTTCTGCATCCTTCTCCAACACTTGTCACTACCTACATCTTTAGGATCTCAAGTTTAACTTGCAGCTGCCGATGGGGACCTGTGGCTCCATTTTCATTTCAGTATTTTATCCCTTGCCCCCACTCCAGACTCCCTTCACAGAATCTAGTCAGGATAACACCTCTGGGGTGCAGATTCTTGGTCCACATCCAGGATCAGTTCCTCTTACTAGAAGAGTTGAAGAGGTAGCAATTACAGCTTTTCTCAGTCCTTTGTTTACTAAGGGTCTGCTTAGGAAGAAGTCAGGGAAGAACCAGGCTGTGGTATGACCAACGAGGAGAAACTGTGGCCCATTTTTGTCCCTAGGGCCCGTCTTGCACTCTTTCACAGTTAGGTAATTGAGGGCCCTAATCATTCCAGTGAAAGATGAAAGTAGCTTCCATAATGATGTAGAAGATACTACTTCCTCTCTAACCTTAAAGGACCCCAGAAGGTTGGGCTCACTCTTGTCAAGTCTGTATGTTACATTTACTTTTACAAAAAGAAAAGTGCATATATCAGCACATTAAAGCCCCTCTGAGGTTTCCATGGCTTTTGAAACAGTCCCATGTGGTCACCAGAAGCCATTCATATCAAATGAGATAAAATCCTTGTCTACAGAGGCAGGAGTACCTCTTGCTGGGCTAGGATTCCTTCACCTTGTTTTGTGGAAGCGAAGTGCACCTTGATCATGTCCAAGTTTTTGTAATTGACTGAGTCAGGCTCCAGCTGATTGGCCCTGCCATATGAGTTCAGAACTTGTTTGTACATGACAACTAAATCTCACTCTAAATCAGTATAATAAAGGAGTGGTGTGGGATAAAATAAACAAATGAATGGGAGGAAACAGAGAAAGAAATATTACATGCTGATTTGTATTTTTTAGAAAGTCCCTAGAGGGAACCCAGGTTAGAGAGTGTTTCAAAGTGATGAGAAGAGCAGAAATCTAGACCAACCTTAATGTTTAAGATATAGTGTAAGTAGAGAAGGGAGGTTGGATGGTTACTACTGATGCTCAACTTGACAGGATCTAGAATCACCTAGAACAAAGATTGCAGATACACCTATGAGGGATTGTTTAGATCAGGTGAGCCTCTGGGCTTGCCTGAGTAGGTATGTTGATTAGGTTAATCAAAACGAGAAGATCCATTCTAATAGTAGGCAGAGCCATTCCCTAGGCTTGGGTCCCAGAGTGCACAGAAGAAGAAAGCTGCCTGAGTACCAGCCTTCATGATTCTCTGCTTCCTGACAGCAGATACCTGCTGTCCCAGGCTGCTGCTTCAGTGCTTTTCCCACCGTGGTGGACTCTACCCGAAAACTGTGCCAAAAGAAGCCCTTACTCCCTTAAGTTGTTTTTGTCAGTATATTTTATCACAGCCACATGAACAATAACCAAGACAGAGCTGTCGGTTCACTCATCCCATCAGAGCTCAATGTTGCCAAAGGGAGAGACAAGGGGGTCACTGTCATTTTTTGCAGCTTTACTTGTGGGTTCATGGCCCAAATTTTAGCTTAGCGGTGCTTACCATTCTGTTTCCAATGTCCCAGGACAGGCAGTGTGAGAAACATAGTTGATGTTTTTTCACCATAATATGAGAACGATGATCATTTTCGTCAGAACGATGTGTGGGTTTGCATGTATCTGCCTCATTTTCTCTTCAGCCCACCAAGATTAACTCTTAAAATTAGCACTAGAACTCAGGCACACAGTGGGATAAATTGGTAGTATAAACTGGTATAAGATTTTTAAAGGTAACTTAACAGTGTATATTTAAAAGGAAAAAGACTGTGTGTGTGTGTGTGTGTGTGTGTGTGTGTGTGTTCCCTTTGTACCAACATGCACTAATCTATAAATTTATTCTAGCAAAGCAATAAGACAGCAGAAGAGGACGTGGCCAGGCTTCCACTTTAGTGTCATTGAGAACTGGTCATTAGAGAAGGAGCTTGGAGGATCCTGTGGAAGAGGGGGAGGAAGGATTGTAGAACGCTAGAGGGGATAAGGAACAGCATGAGAACATGGCCCACAGAATCAACTAAACCAGCTTCATAGGGGCTTGTGGAGACTGAATGGACCACCAGGGAGCCTGCATGGGTCTGACCTAGACTCTCTGCACAGAATTTATGGTTGTGTAGCTTGGTCTTCCTGTGGTACTCCTAACAGTGGGTCAGGGGCTGTCTCTGACTCTTTTGCCTGCTCTGGGACACTTTCCCTTATACCGAGCTGTCTAATCCAGCATAAATATGAGGGAAGATGCCCAGTCTTACTGTAACTTGACATGCCATGAGAGAAAAGGAGGGAGGGAAAACTCTGGTGAGATATAGTATAAGAGAGAATAATACATTTTTAAAAATTTAAAGACCTGGTCATTAGGATTGGTCAAATAAGCTGTGGCATATGTGCAGGAAGAAATGGTGGATAACCAATGAAAATAATGTCACTGAGAAATAATCAAAGCATTTGCTTAGAAATGAGTCAACAATTTTAAATGACAAAAGTCCACCAATACAACTATTTGAATACACACTATCTTTGTGAAATCTGCAATATGCAATTAGAGCAAGATAAAAACTCTGGCTTTAACAGCATGGTGAGATTACAAACGTGTTCTGTTTGTTTCCTTCTTTACCTGTAGCTCCCATTTTTTTCAGTAGTGAAGTAACACCTTTGTAAATAGGAAGTTTTATTCCTTAATTTAAAAAAAAATAATTATGAATTGGGAACATACTCCAGCAGCAGAATACTGGTGCGGCAGATGCAAGACCCTGGTTTTGAACTCAGCACTGGAAAGGATTAGTTAGTTAGTTAGTCTAAAATATTCTTAGGGTCAATCTCCCTCTGTCCCTCCTCTGAAGCCCATTTCACCTCTCAGAAGCCATATCAGTTATTAGTTTATTAGATGACTCTTCAGCAATGATGTCTGCACGGATAAGCAAGTCGAAGTGGAAAAATTCTTTCCATTTTTTTTTTCTTCCAAAACAGCTTTAAATTAAATCCTAACCTCAAGTCAGGAAGAGTTGGCTGCTGAGAAAGGAAATATATCTTTAAATACTTCTTAACTCTCTCTGACAGGGAAGGCCAGTACCAGGGCAAAGTAAAACCAATTACCTCAACCAGGAGGATCTCAAACCGTAACCAAGATAAAGAATGTTAACATATGCAATATTTTAAAAGTGAAAATTAGTACACACAACTCACAAAAAGCAATGAGGCTGATATTATTTTTTGTTTTGTTTTGTTTGTTTGCCTCGGGCTCTGATATGGCTCCATATGGCACTGTTCCAGCCAAAGACAAGAAAGCAAGAGTTAGGGTGAAAAAACAATGGGAGTGGAGAGATGTGGGGTAGAGATGGCCTGACCCACAGAGCCATCAAGTACTGAGCTGGTGCATTCCATAGTCTCATTAGGAAGTGGAACTTAGAGATCTCCCTTACTAAGGTTCCCTCTAGAAAGAGGAAGGCTTCCAAGGTAACACCAGGACCCTCTCTGCCGTCTACTCCTTACTTCTCAGGAAACTAAAGTGAGTTGCCTAGTTAGTGAATTAAGAGAAGTAAGCATGCATATAGACACACCTTTCTTAGTTGGGTCTAAGAGGTTCTTGGTCCTTGGGGAAAGTGTGCAGGAGCTAGAGAATCAATGATCACCTTGCTTTCCTAGAGAATGACGTCAACTGTCTGATGGAAAGATCCTGGCAGCCATATTCCTACTGTAGAGCTACACCTCTAGTCACAGCAGTACAGATGAGGGTGGGTACCTAGCTAACCAGTAACAGTTAGGCTTGTCCTTTGGGCATTGGTGTTATATCCGAGGAGAGCCGATTTGGTCTGGGTACAATCAGAATGAGGAGAGAGCCATCTCAGCCCCTACAGCTGGACTTTTGACAGTGAATCCAGGAGTTGGAGAATGGTTACCTCTCACCCACTACCACACACTTAGATGGTCTGCCAAACAAAAATGTCCAGAATGAACCCATGTCGATAGCTGATTGGTTGATTGTGGCTCCAATGATGTGGGGAAAGAAGTTGGAGAGTTGCAAACCTAAGGTCAAATTTTCTTGGATTATCTTTACCTGCCTCAATAGCTGTTTGTGCTGTGCTCCCCTGTGTGTGCTGTGCTCCCCTGTGTGTGCTGTGCTCCCCTGTGTGTGCTGTGCTCCCCTGTGTGTGCTCTAACATCCTTGGGATGGTTGGGTAAATCTTTCATCAAATACAAATAGGCCCCGACTCTCTACAAATCAAAAGGCTAAGAATGCTATCTAGCAGTCAGCATCGAGGCCTATAATACAGTGCTCCTGATTTCTTTGTAACCAGCTCACCTGAATGAGGTACCCATTGTGGTAGTTTGAATGTAAATGGCCTCCAGAGGCCCATAGGGCATGGCACTACTAGGAAATGAGGCCTTGCTGGAGGAACTGTGTCACCGAGGACATGGTCTTTGAAGTCTCATATGCTCAAGCTACACCCAGTGTGGCACACAGTCTTTTGCTGTTGCCTGCAGATCAAGATGTAGAACTCTCAGTTCCTTTTCCAGCACCATGTCTGTCTGCACACTATGGCAATAATGGACTAAACCTCTGAAACTCTAAGCTAGCCCCAATTAAATGGTTTCCTTTACAAGAGTTGCCACTCTCATGGTGTCTATTTACAGTAATAGAAACCTAACTAATACACCCACCAATATATTTGAAAGTGTGTTGACCTATGACTGTTCTGTTTCTATAAAATCTTCACAGAAGTGCTATCTCATTGGAGCATATTTGGGAAATACCTGAATCTGTATCCTGGGCCACGGGCACTCAAAATTGGCTCTAGAACAAACCATCTCTTGTGTTCCTTTGAGGTGAGGGCTTTCCCATTGTCAACACCTGTCACAAAGCAAATGTAAAGAGGGTACAGAACAAGAAATGGTGACAGAGGCCCTGTGATTCCAGGCCCCTTAAATGTTAGCCTCCCGACCTCCATCAGATATACTTATGTAAAGTCCCTTTTCTGAGGCTAAGCTGGCTCATGCAGTGTCCTCTAGTGCCCCAGGTGTTCTGTTGTGACCTATTGCTTGCTCCTGAAGAGTTGGGATTAAAGCAGTGTTTATCAGTGTTCATCTCTGATCAGTCACACCCACAATCACACCATGGCCAGGTCCCAGGCAGAGTCACTCAGCTAGATTATTTTTACTTTTTTGCATTCTGCCATCAATTGTCCCAGATCTTCCTTCCTCTGAGTGATGTATTCTCTGCCCAACTACTCCACCACCCTTCATTTATTTCCCTCTAAAATATTACCAGTGAATAAGTAGCACCACTTTGTACCATTTACTTCCAATATATATTACTCAGTGAAAGCACAATTAGCTGCTATAACGTCTAACCCCAAATTCCAGTGATAATACAAAAAGAGCTTACTTTTAATTTTTCAAAAGTCCAGTATGATTATTTCTGCTTAGACATTGTCTTTAGTTGTCTCTTATGCAAAAATCCAGGTAACTGGATTCCTTCGTACATGTGACACTTGAACTTCTGAGGTCCCATAGATATTCACTTCCTGCCATGTGGCTGTGAATGGGAGAAGAGACCCTATACAATCATGTTGAATATATAATAGGTAGAAGGTCTAGAAGTGGCCACTTCATTTAAGTCTACATTCTAACTGCAGAGTTTAGTTGTGTGCTTTACCTAGGCACAAAGGGAGTTATGGAATGAAGGTTGGTTGTCTCTGCAGAAGAGGCAGGCAAGTTCTATAACACAAGGGAAGAAAGCCAAAATGCACTAAAGCTCTATAGCCTTGGGGGAAGTCATTTGGAACCTCTCAGGTCTGTAACTGGAGTTTCAGCTACTTTATGGGTTCCTTTTTCTACCACCGTTTTCCACCCCTATTGCATGCTTCTAACTCCCCAACACTAGGTAGGAGAGAAAGAAGGTTGGAGGGGAGAAGGGATATCAACATTATTAGTCGACTTCCTGCTGATTTGAGACATTGAGTTCCTTGGGGCAAGTTTGAACCTCACTTTCAGGATATTCAATGTCTTCTTCTTGTCTCTTTGTGCAGGGCCACAAAGGACAAACCACAGTAAGAGCAATCAGCAGCCACCACCACCAGCAGCAGCAGCAGGAGGAGGAAGAGAAGCAGTAGCAGCAACCGCAACTCCTCTCGAGGCTCAAGCCGACTTTCAAGAGTCCCTAGAATTCCAATTGTCAAACACTTGTAAAACCTCTTACCTATGTTCATGAAGGGTTTTTTGCATCTCGTGTTGAGGTTATAGTATCAAGCATGGTGTTAAGATACATTATTATGAGCAATAGGCACAGCTTCACCTTCAGGCACCAGACATCAGCAGCTTGAAATCAATGAGCAAACCAAAAATATTGCAAAACACACCTCCTTGACCCCAGTCCATACATCAAGTATTTAGAGGATGAGAGAATGGAGGGATCTATGGAAAAAGACTCGGAGCTGGGAATGCCCTGAATTCATGTCGCCTCCTATCCCTCTGGATCGGAGCACCCATGAGTCCGTTGGGTTTGTACGCCAGGACATACATAAAGGTTTGGTTTGATAAGAGTATTGTAGTGCTTGCAGAGCCTTGTCATGCTCCTGGACTGCAGGACTGACAAGGATCCCTCTTGCTCATCCATTTTTTCCTTCATGTTTGCCATTGAATATTTGCTGATACTTATCTTGTACAGTAGAAACAAGTAAATCGATACTTTGAGGTAATTCATGATATTGGTTAGTGTTTTGCTCTTTTCTCGAGGAAGGGGACAGAAATCAAACTGTCATGGGTCAAATGTATGTAGATGGTGCTCTCAAGAGAAACTTATCGTGGAGAGAGAGAGGAAGGGACGTATAGACCAAGCCAAAGTACATCTGGGCACAAATGGCTCATCTTGTCCCCTCTTACTCCCACTCTCCTCATCAGAGCTTGAACATCAACTCAGTAAACACTCACTGAGTTCTGACAGGTTTTTAGATGGTTCCAGTTACTTGCTGTGAACTCTGATCCAGTTCAAATTGATTTGCTGGGACCACAAGAAGCATCTTTCGTCTAGATCTTTCTCAGCCTCAGCTGATGCAAGGGCCAAGTCTTGGGCTAACTGGATCCTCTCCTTGATGGTTAAAGAGCACTGAGTAAGAGAAACCCAGACAGGATGGAAGGCAGGAATAAAGCCTGAATTTGTCAAAGCTGGCCACCAAGATGAGGCCACCAAGATGAAAGTCTACCCCACCCCTCATGAGCTTGTTAAAGCTGGCCACCAAGATGAAAGTCTACCCCACCCTTCATTTTTCTCATTCCCACCGAAGATTAGTAGCCCCAAAGTCTTCCCTGTAGTTCCAGTTTCCCATAGATCACTGTGCCATGAGCCTTCTGCTTCTTCTTCTGCTTCTTCCTCTGCTTCTCGTTTATTCTCTGATCAGGAGTCACTGAACCCCTTCACCTCCCGATTTTTATCTCTTGAGATTTGCTAAGAATCAATTGGAGATTTTTTTCCAACAATGTTGACTTTCTTTTATATACAGTGAAGGAGAAAACCCCAAATCAGGAGGTATGGGGGGGGGGGGGGCGTGGAGATTCCCTTGTACATGGAGACTCAAGTAGAGATAGGAGGTTCTGTTCAAGTGCACATTGCCCAGGGCAGGAGCAGGTTGAATATCAGAAAGGCTATTCATGCTGCAGACCTGACGTCTAACTACCACTAGTCTTTGTCATTAAAGGCTTTGGATGGTTGAAGAGAGCCCAGTCCCACAGGTGAATAGCTTAAATGTCACATCTGAAAGCTGCCTTCACAACACTGAAGTTAGTATTTGACAAAACGTCTGAGCACCATGACCTATTCGTGATAACATAAAATGACTATTATGATGAAGCCCCTTCTAAAGGCCCCTTTAATCTTATGGTGTAATAAAAGGGACTTCTCCACCTAAGACCTAAAAGGAGTTATTTGGGAAAAATAATCCTAATCACCATTTATTCTGAAGATGCTATGATACTTGCTCCAGAAGAGGAGGAAGAAATTTTTTCACAAAAATTGGAGCTGAAATGACTGGGTATCCCTGCATCAGCCGGGATGCCAACAGAAAACACATGGCACACTTGCATTCAGCTGAACAGAGGAAGGTTAACCAAGTGCATGAGTCAATGCAGTGGCCCAGAGAGATAGAGGGAAGGACAGTGACCAAAGCCCAGAAACAGCAGCAGTTAGAGAGGGACACCATGAAAACATCACTGTCAAGGAATGTGGCAGCCATGGTGGAGTGAATGAGGCAGGATGCAAATTAAACCTTGAGCCTTCTTTCCGTCAGCCCTGCTTCCCCACCACTGGCCATGCGCAACAGAAAGCTGGGTTGCAAGGGGCCTACCGCTGTGCTCATCAGATGGTTCCTGACAGTAGAAGCCCACAAAGGCAGGAGAGCAAATCTGACACAGTCGCCCCTCTTAGAAGCAGAGGCCTCTGCATTCAGAGATTCTGGGTGGACCAGCTAGTACAAAGGTGCAGATACCTGGCCCATGCTCTTATTCTCTGTCCTCAAAGCTCCCTGGAAGTTAGTAAGTGTACTACACAACACAAAGTATGCAGATATGCAGATAAACACATCACGCACGTAGACATATCTGCACACACACATGTAATCTCAAAGAAATGTACATATGCTTACATGGGTATGCATGTATACATGCTCAGAACATATCCACATGTAAACATGGATCCACAGATGCATCTGTTAATGTGTAAAATTGCACGCACACACACACACACATACACACACACACACACACACATACACACACACACATACACACACACATACACACACACACACACACACATACACACACAAAGAGAGGGAGAGAAAGAGAGAGAGAGTCACATATTTTCCCACCATCTGCAGAGGCTCCTCTAACTTAGCCAGAAATTACAAGAGATAGAACCAACAGAATTTAAATGAAGATGAGAAAAATAAAGGACAGGGATGGCAGGCAGACTTCCCTAATTGGAACTATTTTTAGAACCCAGACAGAAAGTGGAGGGGGAGAGAGAAGCATCCTGCACTCCTGCAGAAGGAAAAGCTGACCAAAGAACCCCTTGTTTCCTTCATTGTTGGAAGAAGAACGAGGAGGTGGGGGAAAGTGACCAAGATGCTGGAAACAGGGCGGCCATGCTGCTGCACAGATGGTAAGAACATCCCGGACTATTCCTTCAATCATCTCCCTCATCTACACACTCACACCCCACCCCCACCCCCACCCTCATTGTCACCCCATCCTACCCCCCCCCACATACACACCTCTCCCTTTGTGGGATGGGGACTCTGGGAAAGATGAAGGCACTGTTGACCTAACAGTGGAAGCTAGCTGGTTTTGCACCCCAGTTATATGCTTGTAAATGTCTGGTGACCGTGGGTCTGCTCTGAGGGCTCAGCCTTAGACTACAAAGGACCTTCATGCAAAGAGAGGAAGACATTCAAATTAGCCAATGAGTAGGAGAACCCTTCTGGTTGGGCACAGCCCCACTGGTCTCCACCCTCCCCACAGGGTGTTTGTCCAGCCCCGACTTCCACCTACATGCCTGTATAAGGCACATGTTATGTCAAAGCCATCCATTTCAGCTTGTACTCATCCCGGATGGAGATTCATCTCCAATTAAGTAGTGCAAAAGTAAGGGAAACCCTAGGACTTAAGAAGCAAAGTGAGCCAGCCTGCCTTTTCTGTCATCTTTGAGGGCCTCAAAAAGACCAATCAGTATTGAAATCTTCACATAAGAACTAGAAGATTGCCAGGCAGTGGTGGCGCATGCCTTTGATCCCAGCACTTGGGAGGCAGAGGCAGGTGGATTTCTGAGTTCCAGGCCAGCCTGGTCTACAGAGTGAGTTCCAGGGCAGCCTGAGCTTCACAGAGAAACCCTGTCTTGAAAAAACAATACAAAACAAACAAACAAACAAAGAACTAGAAGATTTAGGGTCCATTGTAAATAGCTAAATTTTAAGTGACATCATTATTGCCATCACCACCACTACAACTACAATCATCATCACCACCATCATTATCATCATCACCATCACCACCAACATCACCAACACTGAAGCTCCTGGAACTTCCTATTCATTGTAAAGAGAAGACCAACAGCTCCAGGATTCAGTCCATACCAGTTCCTAATTGATTTGGGGTAACCTTATTCCCCAGTACATCGGTTATTTTTTCTCATTGCCCTGCAGAAAGCAAATCAAGCAAGAAAGGGTTTGTTTTAGCTTCTGTTTTGAGCCAGGGGTCTATGGTGGTGGTGAAGAGATGGCAGCAGGTACATAAGGTGGCTGATCACATTGCATCTGAGGTCAGGAAGCAGAGAGGAATGGGGCTGACACTTGGCTGACTCTCTCCTTTGCATTTAGCCCTAGGTCCCAGTCCACAGAATAGTGCTAGACAATACCAGAGTGGTCCTTTTCTCCTCAGTTAAAACTCTCTAGAAACACCCTCAAACACCCACCCAGAGGTGTGTGTCTAGTGATGCTAAGTCCTGTCAAGCTGACGATGAAGATGGACCACCATACCCAGGTTCCTCACAACAAAATTTGGTTTAAGTGGAATTTCTTCGTCATCAAAGGCATTGTAGGATAAAATGGAGGGATAAAGATGTAACAACTGCTTGTTGTTTTACACAGTATCATGTGGCTTCTTCTTGTTATCCAACAAAGGTGCTATTTTTGATGATCCTGGGCTTTATTCCACACATTCACTGGAGGCTCTGCTCTCTGCTCAGGTTGTAGATTCCATTTTCTTCCTTGGCAAATGAGCCAGGAAAAAGAAGGCATATATACCACCAGAAAGCCTGCAGGTTAGACTTAAGGAAGAACTTCCTGACACTGGAGCAGTTGAGAAAATGAGAAAGTGAACTTTACTCTTTAGGATAAAGACAGGGTCTTTGGAAACAGAAATGAGAAACACCCCCCCCCCCCGGAGTCTATCTGTGAGAAGAGTGATTTAGAAGTATGTTTGCATTGATTCCCAGGACACTCTGAGCCAGGGAGATAAGAGCTGTACTTATGAGCCCCTTCTGGGCTCCTCCGCAGGCCCCAGAGGTTAATGTTTCCATTTAAATGGAAATTGAGTGCAAAATTATTAGCAACTGTTCAAAAAGAACCAAAGTATAAGGGCCGTTCTTCTCACAATACAAACATAGCTGCCACTGATGGTCTGTTCCTTAAGTATTGAGGTGAACCTTGCTGAAGGTCGCTCCTCCACCTACCAAGGAGCTGGACCCTTGGAAATGTTTCATCTGGAACTCAAGCTATGGGGACAAAGAGCTGTCTGCAGGCCTTAAATCCTGAGCAGTTCCAAGATGGTCAGATGCAGGCCCTCCAAGAAGGGTGGCATCATTCCTCACCTCCTCAGACATCCCCTGGGGCAGAAAATACAATGGCATTCCTTGTCAGCTTTAAATTTGATAATCACTAAACGGCCTGAACCCCACAGTCGGTGCTCTGGGCATGCGCAGAGCTGTGCACGCCACAGAGATGTGTATATTTCTACCTGAGAGCCAGCTGGAAGGTAATACTGTTTCTGGCTTCAGCCCTCTTAAGGCAAACCCGGTTTTTGTGGTCTACTCGGCGCATTTATTTTTGTGTCTTTCGGGAGGATGTTTTTCTGTCTAAAATGAGCCCCCTGGGCAACTCCGAAGGAAACTTTTCTATTCCCAAGGCTGAGATGTGCTTACAGAGAAATAATGTGCTAGGCTTACTCCATTCCGGCCTGCAGTGTTGTGCCATTGGCTCTGTGTTTGATTAGAATGAATCAGCAGTGGATACTAAATGAGGTAGTACTGTGGTTTGGATCTTAAATGTCCCCCCAAGACCCATATGCTAAAGGATTTGTCCCAGTCAGCAACACTATCAGGAGGTGGTAGAAACTGTAAGTGGTGGGACCTGAGGAGAGAAGTTAGGTCATTTCAGGGAATGTTCCAGAAGATAGTATTAGGACCCTGGCCTCTTTGTCTCCTCCTCTCCACCATGATGTATTACGCTATCACAAACACAAATAACCATGAAATCTGAATGAAATCTCTGAAGTTGTGATTCAAGGTGATATCTTGGGAGCTTGTCACAGAGGTGAAAATCTATCGATTCTATGAGAAAACGCACGTAACATGAAGACATTGTGTATTGGTCAGCTTATAGCACAAGTGATATGACCAGTAAGTAGCTCACAGGATCCTAACTTGAATTTCCCCCATCACTACTTGCTAATTCATAAGGATTCAACCAATAGAAACTGGCTTCACAGAGTTATTTCCAGGGGAGATTTATCTTTAGTAAACAGTGAAGAATGCCTTGCTCTCAAAGCCCAATATTCCTGTACTCACATCTGGATAGATCCAGAAGATGAATAGGGAATTATATCTAGAAGGTTCCATAATTCATAGCCAGGGTAGACTCCCTCATCTAAGACAATTAAATTGTCTCTATATGAAAAGATTTGTCAATGTGAAAAGCTATTCAAGAGTCTAGCATTCAAAAACCTAAGAGGGGTTAATGCCACCCCAAACTAAAGATCCAGAATCCAGAAAACCCCACTTCCAGTCTAAAAGAAAGATTCAGTGGCAGGTGACTAGGTATGGGATTAGGCTTGCCTATAGGAACCTGCACTGGTGTCATGGAAAGAGAAAGCCCCTGGAGTGGGCAGAGAAGAGGCTGGCTACTGCTCATGTATAGGTTATGTAATAAAAATGGCTGTAGGCTAGGTACCCTGTGGCCATAGAAAGAGCAGCTAGGCTTAAGGGGCACCTAAGGGAATGGAGAAAGAGGAAAGAGAGCCAGCTCTCAACCTCCCTGACAGTCTTAGTTTCTTCTGTTGCTGGTTTAAAATACTCTGACAATTGAAGTTTAACAGAGAAAGGGCTTATTCTAGCTCCCAGGTGAAGGTGCAGCACATCAGAGCCAGGAAGATGAGACAGTGGAAGGTTGGAACAACTGCTGACATCATGTCTACATCCAACAAAGTGATAGTGCTCGCTTTCTTCATGACTTCAGCTCACAAGCTTCTCCACAGAAAATGGTCCCATCCACAATGAAGATGGGTCCTCCAACATCAACCAACGTAGTCAGGATAATTCTCCATGAGCAAGCTCAGAGGAATGCCTCTAGGTTATTCTTGAGTCTGTTGAATTGACAAGTCTAACCGTCACACTGAGCCATTCACTCCAGCCCCTGCCATGAATGTATTTCCTCTTGTGGCTAACTGGACCCACCCTCTTTAAAAGGCATTGTATGTACATCTGTTGATTGTCTAAAATGGTCTAGTTTGCCTAGTGAGATCCTCACCCTGTACTTCATATGGGTTACTACATCATTCCTGCAGAATCTATTGTTCTGAAAGACATATGCTCCATCTTACCACACTCAGATGAACTCTGGGAAGCTCTGTTTGTCTGACCTGGCTTTTTCCTGGTCCAAGAAGAGGATACAGAGCAGAGAGAAGTATCCAGAATGGTCACTGCATGATCTCAGGCCACATCAACACCTACATTCATCTGTGTGTGATGTGTTGTAAGCTGGCAGCCAACTGCTAGCCCCAGGTAAGGGCTGGCTTGCAGCCTGAGAAGCTGCAGCAGACAGTCTTCATGGAATCATCTTTTCCTCTCCAGAAAGTTCTACCCAGAGGACCTCTCAGAATTTCTCCAGATCATCACATCCTTGGGAAAGTGATCTCAGGATATGGCCCTTGGATGCAGCGAGACAAGGGGAGAGGTTTGTTATTCCAACCTCCTCATGGATGATCTGATCAAATCACCCCAAGGCTTCCCTCCCTAGCCCTCTGCAGGGCATCTTCAGTGCAGAATGCCCTTAGGAAGCCTCTCACAAAGGCCATTTGGTTCCTCCTTGTCTGCTGAAGATGAGAGCTAGTTTCTGGATGCCGTTTTTCCACACAACATTGCAGGAACAACTGATTAGGGGCGCACATGGGCTTGAGCTTGGGCTTGTTGGTGGTGTTATTTTTGTTTCTGCTTGGTGAAGAAGAAGAAGAAAAACCAGTTCCATTGCTGTTCCTTCAAAAATCTTGAAGAAATGAAGGAAAGAAGACTCACGGGGACCTCCCTGGAAAGGATCCATAATGGTTTGCAAAGGGCAGATGGGTAAAACGAGGCTGGCTAGCTTCCATGTTCACTCCCCTAATCTCTACCCCTAACAAGGCGTCCTTTTTTTCCCTCCCCCATCCTTTTCTCCTCAAACATTTTCTCTCTGTCTTTCTCTGAGTGGTGGAATTGAAAAGTGTAACCATGGGACCCTCAGTGAGCTGGCTACCTCCCAGGACCTGCTTTCTTTCCCTCCATTACAGACCACCAAGCTGCCATTGTTCCTCAAGCCCTGGTGCTTCCCTGTCCCGCCTTTTCACCTTTGCCTTCTGGACAAAAATCTCTGTGGGTTTACACTGGGATATGCAGAACTGAGCACAGCAAAACTGGCCTCTGAGACCTAGGCAATTTTGCAGGCAAGGTCCCCTTTTATTAAGGACACCGCCACCACATTTGAGCCTGGAGAGAGTTCCAAAGAGTCAGAGTTCCTATCGATTGAATGCTTGCTACTTTCAGACCTTGGTAAATGTGGAAGTTGTATTCTGTAGTGTTTCCATGAATGCTGAATTAGCAAATGAGTGATGGCTCCCAGGGGAAATTCAAGTTAGGATCCCGTGAGCCTCTGTTCACATCACTTTTCCTGTGAATTGATCAATACACACTGTCATAGGATCTGTGGGAGTGAGACAGGGATGACAAAGGGGACTTTCTGAGAAACATTACCTTGGCTTGTGACTGGGTTCCTTTAGCATTCTCGAAAATGATCTAGGTAGAGATCTCAACTGCTTTATGGTAGCTGGCCTCCCCAGTTCCAGAAGCAGCTCTACATAGAAGCTGTGCTGCCTGGGGCCAGCTGTTTGATTCATATTGGTCAAGACAGTGTAAACCCTGTTCCTGGCTTGCCTGGTCCTACAAGGATTGGTACCTAATTACCTTGCCAAACTCATCTCATCCCTCTTCCCTCCAGACTTCCCACCCTCATGGGGAGCTGATTTCATATCCATTAATAACCCAGGTGTTCTCTCCTGTATCTGAGGCCGCTTCCTTTCCTTCTGCTTCCTGTATTCATTAGTTCAGACACCGTTACAAAATCAACTGGGTGAGCTGTAAAATCAAACTCATGTTTCTCACAGTTGCCTCAATGGCTGGAAAGTTCTGGACTGAAATGTTCCCGAAGCAAAGCCTGCTAGAAACTGGTTCTTAGTTTTTGCAAAGCTTCTTGCTGGATCCTTCCATGAAGAAGGACTTCTTAAGTCCTTAAGGCCTCTTTCACAAAGACTCTTGTGTAAGAGGGCTCTATGATCATGGCTTCATACCTGTTGTAAAGTCCTCACCTTCAAGTTTAACATATAGACCTGAGGAGACACAGTCAGCTGGTGACATCTCCTCTCCCATAGACAACTCCCACCTCAATGCTTTAGCTTAGATGTCTCCTTTCTCCAACTCGGGGTTCATGACTTCTCTCTGTCTCCCATAGTGACTTCTCAGTGGGTTCTTTCAAACTACATTGTAGGGGTAAAATCATTGTCTTCTCCACTCAGCTACACTCACTAGAGGTTAGAGATCATCTAACTCACCTCTCATTCCTGTTTTTAACACACCTTGGTATATCCTAAATACTTAGCAGAAGTCTACTGAGTGTAAAGTTGAAGCTTCCCTAAGACATCATGTTGAGCAAATGAAAGGTCTTCAGGTCATCCGAAACTGTGTCTTCAACAGGGGTAATGAGATTCTAGATGGTCACCTCCCCGGTTTCTTGCTATTATGACCAGTGGCTGAGCACTTTCCCTGTTGCCCACCCCTACTATAAAGCACTGTTTCACCGTAGGTCCTAACAGCAGAAGGCTAATAAGTCATAGGGAAGCACCTCCAAAAACAAAGGAAATCTATGAACCAAAGTAAATCTTTCATTTCTGTAAGGTGTTATAGTATTAGAAAGCTGAATAACACACCAACAACCCTTCTCTCTGTTTATCTCCTTTCTGATTCTTTCTGCTCTTCGAGCCCCAGATGTCTAGACTCTCCTCCTTCCTTGAGCACTGTCCTGCAGGGGGTGAAAAAGGTTACCTGGGGTCTCAGCATTTTGGCATTCAAGGTTTCTTTTTCTCAGAAGTTATGAGCACCAGACTGGATCATCTAAGGATGACGAGCTGTGTCACGTAGGGAGGGGCAGCCACTGTGTCAGCTCAGAGTTTATTTGTTTGTTGGTGAGACCTGATATATCTCTATATGTCAGAGAATCTTCTATCTTTGATTTAGACTAAGCCCTAGAGAGCAAAGGTGAATTCAAACCTCATGTGTGGGGACCACCAGATCCTGGAGAGGTTGCTTAGCAACCGGGCCTTGAGGATAGGCTTTGGTTCAAATGCCAGTTCTGCTGCCTATGGACTAAGCATGGGTGGAGACATGTGCATCCTCTTTAACTCAACTCTCTCAACTGTAAAACACAGGTAATAACAGCTCCTATTTCCTGGAGTTCTCTTGAGGATTACTTGGGTAATTTATGTAAAGCCTCTGTACAATGCCTGACACACCACATGGTATTCAATAAATGTCAGCTTTATTTTTGGAAACCTGTATTAGGTATCCAGCAGGCCAGACTCCAAGCAAGGATCTATATGAATGAGCCACATCTTACTTGGAACACCAGGCAGAAAGTGGTTTTAAAAGAGACGACATTAACGAATTAAGACCTACATTCAGACTCCCTCAACTGCCTTCCTCCTCAGACTCCTTCGAGGCAAACGGTGTGTGGCCAGCATTTTTCTTCAGACATTAGAGAAGATGTATTCCGGGTACCTTGTTAGTTGAGCCTCAGAATCCAGAGATGAAGGGGCCAGGGCATCAACTGTTACTGGAGATACAGATAAGAAAGACATCAGTCATTGTCCCTTCCAAGTCCTGGCAGACCCGATAACCCCCACAGCTATACAAGGAACTAACATTCCCCAATGAGCCTTGTCTCTGAAGACTTCACTTCCTCTATAATGTCCCTCTGAGAACACAATTCCAGCATTAAATCTCTTCAGCACCATCCCTGTATACTGGCTTCTTGCCTGCAGGTCCAGGTGAGACAAGAGTGGTTCTGGTCCCTCCAGGGTCTCTCCGAGGCGGAGCAGGATGGTGAGTGTTGACGGCCCAAAAGAAACACACCAAGCCAGGAGTCTTGTCGAAGCAGGAACTCAACTTTATAGCATCAGCCTCTCGCTTATTTAAGTTCGGAACATAGGGAGGGAGGTTTTGGTTGGGTAAGATGACATAGGAGCCAGGGAAGGGTGATGGAGGGTATGGAGTGACTCACAGCACCAACGGCAAAGCTCTACATCAGCAAGGGGGCAGAGGCATGGCAAACAGGTTTTGCTGAGTCACTTCCATATCAGGGAAGTGACTGAGGCCCAAACCAGGGCCAAAATGGGTCCCAACACCTGTAGGAAATGAAAAACCCTTCTTTGTGAAAGTGCTGATGTAGCCAGCAGCTGTCAATTTGTCCATCTGCCTGGCACCTCCTGATGTGGCAGGACCCTCCACCCTCGTCTCTACTATAGATTCTTCTCTCCCGTACCGGGAACATAAGCAGCCAGTTATCTGGTCTCCTTTGTAGCTACAATGAAAGCAGGTGGCAGAGGGGCTGCAGATGACGGGGTGGTGTTGCCGACCAGATGTGACATTGGTTCTGAACGCAGCAGCAGTGGTGATGATCAGGTTCCTGGCAGTGACATGAATTGTGGCATCCAGCTGGCAGTGGCAGCAGCCACAGCAGTGTTCTCATTAGGTCAGTCCTGCAACCTGTAAGGGGACATTAGTATGAATGCATAGCCTCCGGGCTGATTCTCCAGGCTCTACTGGAGCTGTGAGACAGCCGGCCTTTCACCAGTGTTGTGAGACCACCAGCTTTCTTTCAGTAACCATTCAAGCTCGGATTCCTAGAATCTACCTCTGATGCCCATCGCTAGGAATCTAGATTCTTGCAGTTGAGGATGACAAAGTGACCGTTTCAAAGTCAAATCTGACTGAAATTTCTCTTGCTCCATGAATCTTTATGGAACCTTTTAATTCCTTTGCCCAGGCCCTGATGGGTAGGTGGAAAAATCTCCAATGCGGTTTTTTTGTTTTTGTTTTTGTTTTAAGACAGTCAGAAAAGGTAACGGTCCTAAAAGACCTGCTCAAAATGGCAGACAACCTGCTCCATGTCTGTGCTGTGAAGTGGCTTTTGCTGAAAGAGGTCTCAGCTTCCTTTACTGGGAAGATTCCCAAGGGAGGCTGAGACGAAAGGCCTTCCTCAGGCAGTGGACGCCAAGCAAAGGGACTTGGATCTACAGCAGTTGTTCTCAGCCTTCCTAATGCTTCACCCATTTAATACAGTTCCTCATGGTGTGATAAACCCCAACCCCAAAATTATTTTCACTGCGACTTCATAACTGTAATTTTGCTACTGTAATGTAAATAACTGATATTTCCGATGGCCTTAGGCAAGCCCTGTTAAAAGGTCATTCAATTTCCCACAGGGGTCATGACCCATAGGTTGACAGCCACTGGTATGAGCTTCAGAGCCAAACAAGGCAGGAGCACTGTAGGTCGACCGAGAGCAGGCTGGATGCTCCAGACTGAACTCGTGCCCAGGGCTTGAGAGCAACCACTGTTTAAAGGGCACTGGCACCTCCATCAGAAACACTGGCATGATGCCTGGCTGTACACACACAAATTACCCTTCCCAGACTCCCGGGTAGCTAAAGAAGGAAGGCATGGCAGGCCTTGAGAGCCATGCTGGGCCTGGCTTTCAAGCTCCCTGCTAAGGACATTCCTGTTTCCAGAAACCCTATGAATTGTCTCAGAGGCAGCTGGTGTCTGGCTGAAGAACAGAGCAGATATGCAAGCATAGTGGCTAGAATGTGAGCTGCAAGCTGGAGTTCCATGAGGCACATCTGCAGATTCTGCTCAGCTGGGGTAAGATAACCAACCATGACCAGTACGATAGAGAGAGACAGACAATGTAAGCCACACACATCTTTTATTTTTCATGTATGCATGTCCACATCTATGTGTATGTGGGTTTGCATGTGTACATGTATGCATATGTGCAAAGGCCAGAAGTCAACCTCAGTTACCATTGTTCCTGAGGTATTTTTGGTTTTGTTATTGGGGGGGGGGTGTTTGTTTGTTTGTTTGTATTTGTTTTGTTGGTTTTTTTTTTTTAAAGATGAGATTTCTCACTGGCCTGGAACTCACGGAAGAAGACAGGCTGGGGGGCCAGGGAAGCTGAGAGTCTGCCTGTCTCCACCCCAGAGCTGAGATTTATATTCACATGCCACCACACCTGACTTGTTTGTTTGTTTGAGACTTTATCTACTAAGCTATATCTCCTGCTCCAAGCCATCCATACCTATTTATTCAGGTCACAAGAATGTGAGTTTCTGCTCAAGTTAGCCTGGCATCCCCACAGTATCACCGATTGCCATGACAGTCACTTGGTGTGTTTGGTATTTTCTATATGTTCTTGTTGATTTCAGTAGAAATCGAGCTATTGCTTTTTGGGAGCTGAGTCATTCACTCCCCTTCTGGCTTGAGAGGTGTTCCTTCTGTATGTGTCACTTTGGAGCACCTTGCTACAGAACCTGTGGAATCCGAACAGCCACTGGAACTCAGCCATCATCCTGCATTGCATCAGAGGCTCACAGAGAAGTGTCGACAAAAGTCCGTAGACAATTTCAGTGTTCCATTCCATATACACTTCCGAAAAGGAGATGCTGACTTCTTTCTAACCTCTGACCCTTGCCTTTGACCCTAGGGACCTCAGATCTCCAGGGCTGCCTCAGAAGATGGGAACTGGCTGACTTCCCACTCCGGGCTGGCATTATAGTCAAATAAAATGAGGCCCTGCTTTCTGTTTTCCTGGTCCCTGCCCAAATAGGGTTGTCCATATTTTAAGCCCACTCCCTGCATCCCATCCTTGGGATGCTGGCACTGACCCCCAGGCCTTGCCCCGGCAACAATCACCTCTTTGTTCCCCAGGGGTATGGAAAGTTCTCAGTCCCTGGCAGCCTCATTCATTTGGCTCTTAATTAGACACAGAATCCCACAGCGCTTCATCTTCCACTGTGATCTCTCACAAGCTCCTAGGGACCTCCCCTGGTTCCCTGCTGAGTCACATGATCAGAAGGAAGTCATCAGGCCCTGTCTGCTGCCAGGACCCACACTCCAGCCTCGTAGCTCCCAGCCCAGGAAGGAAGCTCTATCTGGAGGCAGCTGTCCAGACATTTTTTTGCTGATATTAAGCTAAACTGGCTTAATACTACCTTGAATTCCACCCCATTTCCATTCTGTCTTCTCATGGAGGTGGTTCAATTCCATGGTCACAGGATCTGCCCTGATTTTATGTGGAAACATCATTTTATCCTTTGCAAAATACATAAATTAGGAAACATCAGAAGAACTCATTTCCTTTCCTGTTCTCTGTGGGCTTCAGAGCCAGGGTGTTCTCCTCACACTTTCCTGGGTCATTTCCAGTTTATAAACAAACATCAGGCTCCCACTGCCTTACCCAAGCAAAATCTGTTCCAGGTTAGACTTTTTTACAGACAGAAAAGAAAATACAGACACCTGCAAGGTGTCATCTGACCTTTCTCCATCAGCCCTGCTTACTTAACTGTAAGCGACTTGAGCAAGACAGAAGAGGTAGCTGCATATAAGTAGTTCTTTCCTCGACTTTTTATTAACTGGACCTGAAGGTTTAGCTGGCCAAGTAGTCACACAGGTAAAAAACAGTGTTTTGTAACCATCCTTCGCAAGTTTCTAACCTTGGATCCCTAAGCAGAAATGTATGAGAAATTCCCAGGAAGCTTTGCATACCACTGGTCTACTAAAGCATCAGTTCTCAATGTGTGGGTTGCGACCCTTTTGGGGATTGGATAACCCTTTCACTAGGGTTACCTAAGACCATTGGCAAACACAGATATTTATATTACGATTCATAACTGTAACAAAATTACAGTTGTGAAATAACCTTAAATATAAGTTCATAACTGGGGGTCTCCACAACACAAGGAACTGTATTAAGGGTTGGAGCATTAGGAAGGTGGAGAGCCACTGTACTAAAGGAACATAGCGGTAAATGGATACCTAATTGTGTTCTGCTATACCCATAGGCCTCTGTCAGTCATCACCAGAGATGCTTTCTCCTGTTGTAGATGAGAAATAAAACTGAGACCCAGGACTGGACAATGTATAGAATGAGAGACCTTGGAACACTCAGTCCTAAATGGAATGTCTTCATCAAGCCCCTCCCCTCAGGGCTCAGGGAACTATGTAGAGGAAGAGACAGAAGGGCTGTAAGAGCCAGAAGGGATGGATGGCACAAGGAAGCAGCGTCTTTCAGACATAGCATGACTGGCTCTCAGAGACTGAGGCAGCACACACAAGACTTGTACAAGCCAGATGAGGTCCCAGTGCCGAGTGGGAGAAGTGGATGTAACTTCTCCTCCCTACCTAACCAAGAGCTAACTCCAAGTAACAACCACTCCTAAAGGATTTCCTCCAGTGGACTCTCCCAGGATAGATAAACCATGATTAATGGTAGGCCCATGCCCAGCAGGTGATGGTAGACACAAGGCAAACTCGATGATGTTCATGTACATTTGGCCTCATATTGCTTTGTTTGAACTTTTTTTTTTTGTCTTAATGGTATTTTGCCTGTATATTATGTTTTTTAATTTTGTAATTTTTATAGGTTTTAGTGTATGTGTATGCTTTTTGTGCTTTTTCTTTGTTTTGTTTTTTTTTAATTCTAGTTTCTTTGTTTGCCTGCCTATTTGTTTTCTAAAGAGGAAGAAGGAGGTGTGGGGTTGGACAGGTGGGGAGGAAGGATCTGGGAAGAGATGAGAGAGGGGGAAAGCATGACCAGAATACATTGTATGAAAAACAATTGCAATAAAAGTAAAATAAAAGAGCAGGTGAGCGGGTGTGTGCATGGATCTCTCTTTCCACCCTTTTCATCTGGCTTGAACTCAGCTGTGACTCCTGGGGGCTCCAGCCATCATCTTGGATCATAAGATCCAAGATCACTAGAGCATTTAGACAGAAGGAACTTGGTCTCTCACAACTCTGTAAGGTCACCAGAGCAGTTAGGGATTGCCTAAATCTAGGCTTATTTTATTGCACACACAAGCATGCACACACACATACACACACACACTATATGTATGTATGGGTGTGTGTGCGAGTACAAGTGCATGTGTATGTATGCATTTATATGTGTATGTATGCATTTATGTGTGTGTATGTATGTATGTATAGTTTAACTTAAATTGGGATGTCTCCAAAATGCATCCAGACTTAAACCTCAACCTACTCCCTGAGGTCACAATATTTATATGATGAGTAGCTATATAATTACATATTTACCTAAAGAAATCTCCAGCACTTATCACTAATTCTTTTCATTACCTTTTCTGCTTTCAATGACATAAAGAAACTATAACAAGGGAACCGTAAATTTGATGCATTAATTCTCTGTTGCTCTCCCAATAAATTGCCACAAACTTTATGGCTTCAAAAGAGAGAAAGAGAGAGATTTATTCTCTTAGAATGCTGGAGACCAGAAAACTCAAATTGGTATCACTGGTCTTAAATAAGCCTTGACAGGCCCTACTCTCTCCACAGACTTGAGAGAAGACGATCTCCAGTCTGACCCTGCTTCTGGAAGGTCCTGGACACTCTTTGCCTGGCGGTAATGCTCCTCCTCTTTAGTGATGTATCTCTGTCCCCATTTTGTGAAGGTTTGTATGACTGCATTTTGAGTTCCACTCAAATCACCTAGGCTACTCTTTACATCTCAAGATCCTTAACCACATAGGAAACATCCTTGTGGTCCATATAAAATTGAGACAGTATATAAATGCAGGAAATATGGAGGGGGCATCAGGAGAAAAAAAAGGAGTCCCTTATTCCAGAACTTGGCTAGAAGACAGAAACTTCGACAAAACTGATAAAATAAAAAATGTTCACTTTCCTAAAGAAAGCGCAGTGAAGGATGTTAAAAACAATTTAATGCGAAGCTCCACAGTTTCAGAATAGCTATGCTAATTGTACAGAAGTTCCCTGAGGTATATATTATAGACTTTGAGTCTGGATAACTTGGGGGGTTGTGTGTGTGTGTGTGTGTGTGTAATTTGGGAGGTTTTTTTTTTCACATTAAAGTTTTAATTAAAAAAAGCATTTGAGTCAACTTATTTATAAGCTGGCCATGCTGGCCTTGAACTTGTTCAGTACCCTTTGCAGGCTTTGAATTTCCAATCCTTTTGTTTCCATCCCCACACTTTGCTGGGATTTCAGGCCTGTGTCACCAGGCCAGGTTCACCATACTTTCCTCTACCCCTGCCTTCATATAGCACAGACAAACCCATTTCATTTCCTGGATCAAGATTGGCCTCTTGATATGTTGATTGACAGCAGGATTCCCAAAGTATAGCTACATCCTAATGCTTTACAAATAAGCCAGTCCCCTGAGAATCCAGGGACTGTTGCTGCCCCAAGTGTGGAATTCTAGTTTGATGATACTTTAGGTTAAAGGCAAGGAGAGAGCAGCAGCTGCTGAGAGCTCTGTCCCCTCCTTCTCTACCTGGAATCAGTTTCTTCCAAGGAGGACAATAACCTCCCATCCCTTGCCTGAGCTTTCCTCAGCTCCTGTCACAGGAACAAAGACTAAAGAGTCAACACACCCAGATAGACCTCTGCCAGTCGCCAGTGTCTGCTCTTCTGGTCCCTTTTAGCATTCCTAAGAGAAACATTCCAACTTATTGTCTGTTCTGTGGCCCAACAGACTTTCTCCCAGACCACTGCATGTTCTTCATTTAATGTCCCTAAAGTCATTTTTTATCCATCTTACATCCCCAAGTCCCCCAAAGTTTCTGAACCTTGCTGGACAAATGGGTCATTGTATTGTGGTTGCCCTTTGCCCTTTAGTCAATTTCAGTATCATTTATACCATACTCAAAGGGAAACCTTTCCTTCCCTCCTACACACTTGAGAACGAGGTGGGATGTTCACAGCTTAGAACATAACTGTATGATTCACCCATCTTTTCACTAGATAAAAGATGAGATTGCATATACAATGACAATCCTAATATAGAATAGAAGTCAGGCAGATATGAGCTATAATGCCATTACTTGGCAGTTTCTTAACCTCAATAAGCCTTGGTTTCCCCATCTGTGAAATGAAGATAGAAAAGAAAGTAATACCTCACTGTCAAAGCTATCATGAGAGCCAGGAATCAGGTGTGTGTGGCATGGGGCTGCCAACCTGGCTCACAGGAGATGCTAGACAGGAGAAAAAAGTCTTCTATTCGGTTTTCCCTCCAGTAGCTGATTGAACATCCTTTGACAGTGAAAATACAATCCCGACCCACACAGTCTTTCCTCATAAGTACTAGATGCCATATATGATATCCACCATGGACTGTGGGCTTGAACATTGTCGGGCTCTAGCTGTGTCTTAGTTTACCATTTTTGCAACAACAGGAAGTTCAGGAAGACTCATAGAAGAGTACATTTGGGGCAGGCCCTGGCGAGCAGCATGGTGGCCGAGAGCTGCTGGACTCTGCTTCCTAACAATAGAGGCCGACTTCACGAGACACTCGACCTACACAGCACAGACCTGGGCCAGACTCTCTGCACTGAGTGCCCCCTGTTCACCGATAACTCATATTATGAGGGAAGCAGCCCTGATTTGAGATCTTCCGTAAATGGTAAAAATTGGAGGTAAATTAATTAAGATATAACTTCAGTGACACCAGCCTTCCCTCACCAACAGTTCCTAAGACAGGACAGGCAGCATTAATTGTTGCAATTAATTAGGCATTAAACTGATAATGGGTACAGCTGCTAACAATTAACAGCTAATTATGTCAAGCACTTTAACCATTTCACAAAAGAAATGGAAATCGGAGAGAAGGGAGAGGAGATGAAAAGAGAGAATCGCAGTTACCTTGTAAACAAATCAGAGGCAGTTAGCTACAAATGCAGCTGGATCCGGCTGGAGAAATGGCACAGAAAGTTGATAGGAGGCCCTCTTCCCAGCAAGCCTGAGCCACACAGGAGCCACGTGAGTCTCGATCCGAGCAGAAAAGACTGGAATCGTGATCAGAACTAACCCATGCCAAGCTGCATCCATGCTCAGCACTTGGCACACGCTAGCACAGGGAAGTGTCACAGCAGAACGATGTGGGAATGGCCATAACAGTATCCCCAATTCATGGACAAAGAAAATAAAATATAATAAAAATAAATAAGTAAAAGAGGCACAAAGAGGTTAAGGGACTTGTCCAGAGGGACCAGATACTAATAAGAAAGACTGGATTTAAATCCAGGCGCATGGATCTCCCCAAAATGCACACCACTAATTTGATAAATACTTAGCAGTCCTGAAAACCCAGACAAGTGATGTTTCATTGAATCATAAACTCAACCAATTAACTTTAAGGGAAAAGAAACAGTTTAAATACAAAGTTATTAGAAGACATCCACACATCTGCATCAGCCCCAATTCAAAGCCATAATTCCTTTGTGCTATTCCTTTGTGCTTCCGACTGTGAGGATCTAGTTTCGGCATATCTGGGGAAATCTGTCACCATGCTAGGGGCTGCCACGCAGCTCCTTGGGGACCCTCAAGGATCATTCCCAGTGGATTTCTCAATAAACATCATTAGCTGCTTTCTATTTGGGGCTTTTGTTTCTGATGAGTTTTACCTTTATCGTCCACATAAGAAGCAGCTGAGAGGAAAGAAAATTCAGGCCATATTAGATACACACACACACACACACACACACACACACCTTAAGCAGCTTGAATATCCCAATGAGGAAACAGTTGCAACAAAAAGCATTGAATCTGTTTTGTCTTGACTTAAACTTGAGAGAGAAAAGACTTGCGTGTCATGCAGGATGGCAGATAAAGCCATGGTTCCTGCATTCTACATCATCATGTCAACTTGTCAGAATACACATCCCTGGCCCTGCCATACCTTCCCTAGCCTCTGGAGTTTCCAATCCAGCAGTCTTTAAGGGCCCAAGATTTAAGGGCCCAAGATGCTCCCAGGAGATTGAGCTGCAGGTCTGTGAGCAACAAAAGCCCACTAATTTTTCCCAGTAAGCTCCGTTCCCAATTGGCCCAATGGTTGCCAGGGTCGGCTGGTTTCATTGATTTAGAAGATTAATTTGAACTTGATTGTCCTGGACCAAAAATAGTTGTTTTTTTTTTTTTTTGGGGGGGGGGTTGTTTGTTTGTTTTAAATTAACTTATTTATACATTTTTTACACTTCATATTTTATTCCCTCCCCCATTGCCCACCCTCCCATACCTCCTGTTCCACATCCCATACCTCCTCCCCACCCCCAGCCCCACCTGACCTCTGACCTGCCTGGGGCCTCCAGTCTCTTGAGGTTAGATACATCATATCTGAATGAACACAGACCCAGCAGTCCTCTGCTGTATATGTGTTGGGGGCCTCATATCAGCTGGTGTATGCTGCCTGTTTGTTGATCCAGTGTTTGAGAGATCCCAGGGGTCCAGATTAGCTGAGACTGCTGGTCTTCCCGGGGTCTCCCTTCTCCTCAGCTTCTTGCAGCCTTTCCCTAATTCAACAACAGGGGTCAGTTTGTTTGTTTGTTTGTTTGTTTGTTTTTTAGTATTTTTAATTACATATTTTCCTCAATTACATTTCCAATGCTATCCCAAAAGGCCCCCATACCCTCCCCCCCCCGACACTTTCGTACCTACCCATTCCCATTTTTTTGGCCCTGGCGTTCCCCTGTACTGGGGCATATAAAGTTTGCGTGTCCAATGGGTCTCTCTTTCCAGTGATGGCCTACTAGGCCATCTTTTGATACATATGTAGCTAGAGTCAAGAGCTCCGGGGTACTGGTTAGTTCATAATGTTGTTCCACCTATAGGGTTGCAGATCCCTTTAGCTCCTTGGGTACTTTCTCTAGCCCCTCCATTGGGAGCCCTGTGGTCCATCCAATAGCTGACTGTGAGCATCCACTTCTGTGTTTGCTAGGCCCCGGCATAGTCTCACAAGAGACAGCTATATCTGGGTCCTTTCAGCAAAATCTTGCTAGTGTATGCAATGGTGTCAGCGTTTAGAAGCTGATTATGGAATGGATCCCTGGATATGGCAGTCTCTAGATGGTCCATCCTTTCGTCACAGCTCCAAACTTTGTCTCTGTAACTCCTTCCATAGGTGTTCCGTTCCTAATTCTAAGAAGGGGCACAGTGTCCACACTTTGGTCTTCATTCTTCTTGAGTTTCATGCATTTAGCAAATTGTATCTTATATCTTGGGTATCCTAAGTTTTGGGCTAATATTCACTTATCAGTGAGTACATATTGTGTGAGTTCCTTTGTGATTGTGTTACCTCACTCTGGATGATGCCCTCCAGGTCCATCCATTTGGCTAGGAATTTCATAAATTCATTCTTTTTAATAGCTGAGTAGTACTCCATTGTGTAAATGTACCATAATTTCTGTATCCATTCCTCTGTTGAGGGGCATCTGGTTTCTTTCCAGCTTCTGGCTATTATAAATAAGGCTGCTATGAACATAGTGGAGCATGTGTCCTTCTTACCGGTTGGGACATCTTCTGGATATATGCCCAGGAGGGGTATTGCTGGATCCTCTGGTAGTACTATGTCCAATTTTCTGAGGAACCGCCAGACTGATTTCCAGAGTGGTTGTACAAGCTTGCAAACCCACCAACAATGGAGGAGTGTTCCTCTTTCTCCACATCCTCACCAGCATCTGCTGTCACCTGAATTTTTGATCTTAGCCATTCTGACTGGTGTGAGGTGGAATCTCAGGGTTGTTTTGATTTGCATTTCCCTGATGATTAAGGATGTTGAACATTTTTTCAGGTGCTTCTCTGCCATTCGGTATTCCTCAGGTGAGAATTCTTTGTTCAGTTCTGAGCCCCATTTTTTAATGGGGTTATTTGATTTTCTGGAGTCCACCTTCTTGAGTTCTTTATATATATTGGATATTAGTCCCCTATCTGATTTAGGATAGGTAAAGATCCTTTCCCAATCTGTTGGTTGTCTTTTTGTCTTATTGATGGTGTCTTTTGCCTTGCAGAAGCTTTGCAGTTTCATGAGGTCCCATTTGTCAATTCTCGATCTTACAGCACAAGCCATTGCTGTTCTATTCAGGAATTTTTCCCCTGTGCCCATATCTTCAAGGCTTTTCACCACTTTCTCCTCTATAAGTTTCAGTGTCTCTGGTTTTATGTGAAGTTCCTTGATCCACTTAGATTTGACTTTAGTACAAGGAGATAGGAATGGATCAATTCGTATTCTTCTACATGTTAACAACCAGTTGTGCCAGCACCATTTGTTGAAAATGCTGTCTTTCTTCCACTGGATGTTTTTAGCTCCCTTGTCGAAGATCAAGTGACCATAGGTGTGTGGGTTCATTTCTGGGTCTTCAATTCTATTCCATTGGTCTACTTGTCTGTCACTATACCAGTACCATGCAGTTTTTAGCACAATTGCTCTGTAGTAAAGCTTTAGGTCAGGCATGGTGATTCCACCAAAGGTTCTTTTATCCTTGAGAATAGTTTTTGCTATCCTAGGTTTTTTGTTATTCCAGATGAATTTGCAGATTGCTCTTTCTAATTCATTGAAGAATTGAGTTGGAATTTTGATGGGGATTGCATTGAATCTGTAGATTGCTTTTGGCAAGATAGCCATTTTTACAATGTTGATCCTGCCAATCCATGAGCATGGGAGATCTTTCCATCTTCTGAGATCTTCTTTAATTTCTTTCTTCAGAGACTTGAAGTTTTTATCATACAGATCTTTCACTTCCTTAGTTGGAGTCACGCCAAGATATTTTATATTATTTGTGACTATTGAGAAGGGTGTTGTTATCCTAATTTCTTTCTTAGCCTGTTTATTCTTTGTGTAGAGAAAGGCCATTGACTTGTTTGAATTAATTTTATATCCAGCTACTTCACCGAAGCTGTTTATCAGGTTTAGGAGTTCTCTGGTGGAATTTTTAGGATCACTTATATATACTATCATATCATCTGCAAAAAGTGATATTTTGACTTCATCTTTTCCAATTTGTATCCCCTTGATTTCCTTTTGTTGTCGAATTGCTCTGGCTAGGACTTCAAGTACAATATTGAATAGGTATGGAGAGAGTGGACAGCCTTGTCTAGTCCCTGATTTTAGTGGGATTGCTTCAAGCTTCTCACCATTTACTTTGATGTTGGCTACTGGTTTGCTGTAGATTGCTTTTATCATGGTTAGGTATGGGCCTTGAATTCCTGATCTTTCCAAGACTTTTTATCATGAATGGGTGTTGGATCTTGTCAAATGCTTTTTCCGCATCTAACGAGATGATCATGTGGTTTTTGTCTTTGAGATTGTTTATATACTGGATTACATTGATGGATTTCCGTATATTAAACCATCCCTGCATTCCTGGAATAAAACCTACTTGGTCAGGATGGATGATTGCTTTAATGTGTTCTTGGATTCGGTTAGCAAGAATTTTATTGAGTATTTTTGCATCTATATTCATAAGGGAAATTGGTCTGAAGTTCTCTATCTTTGTTGGATATTTCTGTGGTTTAGGTATCAGAGTAATTGTGGCTTCATAAAATGAGTTGGGTAGAGTTCCTTCTACTTCAATTTTGTGGAATAGTTTGTGCAGAACTGGCATTAGATCTTCTTTGAAGGTCTGGTAGAACTCTGCACTAAACCCATCTGGTCCTGGGCTTTTTTTGGCTGGGAGACTATTAATGACTGCTTCTATTTCTTTAGGGGATATGGGACTGTTTAGATCGTTAACTTGATCCTGATTTAACTTTGGTACCTGGTATCTGTCTAGAAATTTGTCCATTTCGTCCAGGTTTTCCAGTTTTGTTGAGTATAGCCTTTTGTAGAAGGATCTGATGGTGTTTTGGATTTCTTCAGAATCTGTTGTTATGTCTCCCTTTTCATTTCTGATTTTGTTAATTAGGATGTTGTCCCTGTGCCCTCTAGTGAGTCTAGCTAAGGGTTTATCTATCTTGTTGATTTTCTCAAAGAACCAACTCCTCGTTTGGTTAATTCTTTGAATAGTTCTTCCTGTTTCCACTTGGTTGATTTCACCCCTGAGTTTGATTATTTCCTGCCATCTACTCCTCTTGGGTGAATTTTCTTCCTTTTTTCTAGAGCTTTTAGATGTGTTGTCAAGCTGCTAGTGTGTGCTCTCTCCAGTTTCTTTTTGGAGGCACTCAGAGCTATGAGTTTCCCTCTTAAAAATGCTTTCATTGTGTCCCATATGTGTCCCATTGGGTTGTTTGTTTTTTTAAAATAGAAGCTGGGAAAGGAGAACTCTCCTGGTTTGCTTTCTATTGCTGTGATAAATGACCACAGCCCAAAAAGCAACTTGGAGAAGAGAAAGTCGTACATGCAAAGAAACTGAGGCAGGACGCTAGAGGCAAGATCTGGAGCAAAGGCCATGAGGAAATCCTGCTTGCTCTTTGTGGATTGCCCATTTTGCTTTCTTATCCCACCCAGGACCACCTACCCAGGGGTAGCTCTCCCCACAATGGGCTGGGCCTGCCCACATCAATGATCATGAAAATCCCTCAAAGACACGTCCACAGCCAACCTGAGGGAGGAAGGGGGTGCTCTTTTCCCTTGTGTATCTACAAGTTTGTATTAAGTTGACAAAAAAAAAAAAAAAAAAAAAAAAACCCGAAGCAGCCCAAGAGCCAATGTCTCCTGTTCCTTGCGTCCTGGTTCTGTATCTGCCTTCGAGGTGTTCAGGCATCGTTATGCATCAGGCTGGAAGGAAAGGCAGGAAGCTTGTCCAATTGGGGTGGGTCCATAGGAACTCGATTGTTCTGAGTGCCAGGGCAATTTTCAGGGTTACAGCTCTCGTTATTTGGGGTGCATAAGACCTATATAAAGCTTGGGGAGTGGGTAGGAATTTTCAGGGTGAGTGTTCATCATTGGCTGGGACTGGAGTTCTGGGAATGCTTCATTTGCATGAAGAGGAATTCCAGGTGCTTGTCCGGCATGTCCTTATAGGGAGAGAGGGAGTTTAACACGTGATTTAGCCATCAGACTACATAACTACCTCAACAGTGGTAAAAGTAGGGGTTGTAGGGCTATGTACCCTGGGACACGCAGGCCCAGAATGAGGAGGGAGCAATCCTTACTCCTGCCAGTCTCAAGATGAGATTTTCCGGGTTTGGACACATCTCAGAATTCACTCTTGCTCCAGCCACCCCACCCCATCCCACCCCCATCCCCATCACACTTGCCCCACAGTTTCTTTGTAGCTTCCTTGAAAATAGGAGGAAGCTGCTGTCTCTCAGGAGTGTGAAGGTAACCATTCCAACCTGGAACATGACTGGGAGGATTTCTTGGAGTAGCAGTTGCCGCCTGGTCTTAGTCAACTACAAAACAGAAACATGAGACGCGTGTAACTAGTGTCCCAGTTACGTGAGCCCAGAGATAGTCTGTCCAGAAACAGGGTGAGGCAGGAAGCTGAAGGCCTGTGGACCATGTCATCAACACCGGGAGCCCTTATGATTGCTTATGGCTGCACTTTGGAACTGCGGATGACGAATTCCCTGAAAACACTTGGCCTAGCCACGGCAGCAAAGTTTTACGTCTTGTGCATGCAGCCTCTTAGAATTTGTGCCTTCACCTTTAATTTTTTTCAGGGTTCTAGTCTAGGTATCATAAAAAAAGAAGTTTTGATAATACAGTAGGAATATCATGATTTTCCCCAGGTCATTTTAAAAACTTATAAGGTGCCTCCACACTGTTTTATTTCAGCTGTTAGCAGAAATAAAAATCATTATTTCTTCCTGAAAGGAAACAGGGGTGTGTGAAAGACCTTTAAATGTATATTTTCACTTCTAAGAATTAGTTCTAAGGAAATAATTGGACCAGGTCTTAAAGACATTCGCTACAGTGTTATTAATAACAGAAAAGAATGTAAACAACTTAAATGCATGAATAAAAGCTACTTTGATTAAATGAACCATGGGAAACATAGTCGCTGGAATTACCCAATAAAAGTGATGCTATAGATGTGAGAAAATGTGCAGAGTAACAGTGGCAAATTGTAAAGTACAATCTATGACACGGTGTACAGAAAATGATATTATCTTTCTAAGTCTCTGTGTGGCTGTGTACATATCATCTCTAGAGGGAAAATCAACTCTAAGAAAATAGATACCCAAAACTTAACAGTATTTGTCTTTATAGTAATGGGTATTTGGGAAATTCAGGGGTTCCTTTTCTCTTTATGCTTCTTTTATTTATCTTTCCCAGCATCCAGGTTTCCTGCATTAGGTGCACAAAAGAGCCTCAGGAAGATTAAAGAACAAATAAAATAATTACTAGTGAAATTATTTTAGGTGTCTTGAGTGGCTATGATAAATATTTACATGAGGAATATTTCCATTGTTTCTGAAATCTGTTCCCATATAATAAGCATGGAAAGATAATTGTACAATAGCAATGGATTTTTTTTAATTGCATGAGCATGTGCAGAAAGGCCAAAATACATGTCTTTGGAACATGATACACACAATCCGGCATCTCTTATTTCCTTCCATCCCCCACTCCAACAGCAAAGGCTCCCCTCCCCTCTATAACATCTCCCAGCAGCCAAACACAGGCTCTGTTAATGAATATTAATTGACCTAACATCATGTGGTGATGCAACTGTGCACATTTCCCTGTCTCATTTGGTTGCTAGGAAACCATGAGAGACAGCCATGGGGCCCTGGGACCCAGACCTCTTAAGTGCAGGCCAAGGTTAAACCACAAATCAGAAATAGTCTGCCTGATTAATTGTGTATATGAGCAACTGTGTATGTATGCAGTCCTGTCAAATAAGCAAGGAATAAATAAATACCAATAGACAGTTTGGCAGTAGATAAGCAAGTGAGTGGAAACGAGCATAGACTCTCGGTTACTGGAACCACTCCCCAGGTTGCTCCTGGAGCAGCCCCCTTCTGAGCATCTGCAAGCATCACCATGCCACCCCTGGAGATACAGAATGGAACCTCAAGATTGGTCCTGGAGGCAGCACCTGGGAAGGCAGAGGAGGGGCACTGACAGCTGGGCCCAGTTACCCTGAAATCACAGACATCCTTTCTCATCCTGCTCATGCTCAGAGAAGATGTAAATAAGATGATGGGCAAGCCTGGTCTACATGCCGTTTGTCCTTTGCATCTGACCTTGGCTTCACCTCGCTTCTCCCCTTATTCTTCTCAGCTGTTCAGAGAGGAGAGTTCCCATCTGTATCCATATTGGCCTCTGCTCCGGCCACCCTGTCGCTTTCCACAGCACCAAAGAGTGAGTTACATACATTGCTCCGGCTCCTGGAAGTCAGCTGTCATAGAGAACCTCTCACTCCCTGCACCTGACTCTCTGCTTCCTTGCTTCTGCTGTCTCCCTTGTAGCTCTTACACTGCACCACGTTTCCTAACCAACTAAGTGATTGTCTTTATGTCTCATAGGCATACATTCTGGTTAGCAAGGTTCTTAAGGGGAGGGGTGCAGCTTCAGCCTTTGCTGAGAAACGAAGATGGAGCTCTCTAGCGAATAAAGAGTGTGAGACTGAGGGAGGTGGAGTTTCTCTCTCTCTCTCTCTCTCTCTCTCTCTCTCTCACACACACACACACACACACACACACACACACACACACACACATCTTCACCTGGTTTCCCCTTGAGTGCCTAAAATCAAACACAACCTCAAGGACTTCTTTCCAAAGACTGTTCTCCCTGTTACTATGGTTTTTCTTTTGTTTTTATTCGCAGTCATTTATTCACTCAACAAATGTTAACAGAGGGGATTTATTTATTCCATGCCTAGAATTTTTGCTGGGCCGTGTGTGTGTGTGTGTGTGTGTGTGTGTGTGTGTGTGTGTGTGTCGGTCTGTCTGTCTGTCTGTCTGTCTGTCTGTGAGTTAGCCATAGAAAAATCTCAGGCATGTGTATAATAATATATTTTGACAATACCTATCCCCACACCACTTTCAAATCCCCCAGGACCTCCCAATATATCACCTGCCTGACTTCTTCACCTCTTCCTTCTTTAAAAATAATTTATTCTTTGAGAATTTTGTACACATACATGTCTGTGAACAATGAAATATGATCATATCTACCCCAGTTTCCCCTGTTCAACTCTCCTTGGCTCCCCTAATACCACCTCTCAGCCTCACATACTCTTTTTCTGACCCCCATCATCAAATATTTCATCTTCCTAGGTAGAGAAGAGATTGGGGGCTGAAAGGAAAGAAATTCTAGACTCAGAAGAAAGGGAAACATATTCACATCTTTCTGTCTTCTTCATCCTTACAATTTTAATGTCACTCAAATTTCAAAAGAAAGCTCCATATCTTAGGTATGTAGGCCATTTTCCTCAAGCTTAGGATAAGGAATGCCAAGTGATTGGACAGATTTTCTTTAGAGGCAGATGCTATGGGTTGGAGCAGAGTGAAGAGAGCAGCAGAGATGTCAACTGCAGGCAAAGAGCTATTGTGATAGAAAGGGAAAGAGGCCAGTGTGAAAATAGAAGAGAGAAATAAGAAAGAACAGAATGGAGGTCTGAGGTCAGATACCAGTAAAAGAAAACTAGAGAGACAAAAAAATGGAAAAATGACGACAGAGTGCCTGCTCCCTCTCTCAGTTTCCACTATACCATTTCAAGTATAGTCTGTTTACCAAATACCTAATGCAGTAATGCAGTCATGTTGCGAGAAGGAGCTGAGTCTACTTCAAGCTTGAGAAAACACATAGCTGGATGAACTAGAAGAGACAACCAGGGGCCTTGAAGCTTTCACAGCTATCATCCCACCCCCTGTGCCTCCAGAGGGCTGTGTGGCTTGCACATGAGCAAAAGCAAGCATCTTCAATCTTACTCTCTCTGTGGCAGCAGTTGGAATACAAAGAAAACAGATAACACAAGCCCATAGCATTGCCTTCCTGGGCTGAGGGAGGTCTTTACAGCAGAGTCCTATACACTAAAACTATTCCTCATTAAAGGAAATCATAGTAGAGACATGAAGATAGTTCCTCTTTCATCCAGGTATTCACATCATCTTCACATGTGTGCAGAGCCTGCTTCATGGTGCACAGCCATGGGTACCAGCAAGACAGATGTCAGGAAAGTCAGGCCTGCCTACAATAGCCCAGATTTTCTTAAGCATGACAGAATGCATGGGAAATTTCAACACAAATGGTTAGAGCCCAGAGTGGGCTCCATATTCTTAGAATGCTTTAGGAATTCACTAACATGAAGCTCTTAAAGAGATATTTTTCATGCACAAGGTTCTAGATGATGAACCCTTTTGACCCAAAAAGACTTCGTCATGTGAGCCACAAGCTTGGGATAAGGAATGCCAAGTGATTGGATAGATTTTGCCTTCTATGTCCAGCTGTTCTACACATGGCTAATGAGAGGCAGTCCTGGCAACTAAGAGACACCTGAGCCATCCTCTCAGGAGATTCTCCAAACAGTGGTCAGAGAGACATAGGAGAAATGGTTTTCTTAACATTGCCCAAGTCAACTAGGCAAAGGCTCCAGTGTATACCAGTGAGTTCCCTGGTAGGTTGGAACCTTTGATTCTGATAATGAATACAACCCTATATCCTATGTGAGGAGACAGAGAAGCTGGGGTTTCCTTGTGTCACAAAATCTTTGGGTTTTGAATTGGTTCCCTCGTGAATCTATCTATCTCAGGAATCTGAGCCATATTAGTGTTGACTAAGACTGAAGTCAGCAATAGGAGAAACTCCTGGAAAGAGAGCTCAGACACAGAAGACTTAGTGAAGTGTCACAAAGTCCCTCCATAGGTCCCACAGCTGTGTTTCAAAGCTCCTATGTGCTACTCTGCCGAGGTGGCACTTGGGTGGCATAGGTAACCAACCTTCCAAGCACACATCTATCAAGCCATGGCACCCAGGGCACTCAGAACCCACTGGCCAGTGACACAGCTGCTTTGGAGTCTTAAGGGACTCTACACTAAAGGGACACTACACATATTCAGACCTTTCTGCTTATTCCAGTATTTATTTCAGAATTGGAAATCAACCATTGAATGATCATGTTCACTGCTCTGGAACCAAAACTGATTTCCTGATAGTATCATCCCCCCCCCCATCTCCTTACCAAGTCATCTTAAGCAGGGATTATCTTGCTGTTCTCTGCTACTATAATACCAAACAAGAACTATGAGGGGGATAAACATTCTGAGTAACAGTCTAGCAGTGTCCCTTAATATTAAACAAACTTCCGACCCAGCACTTCTATTCCTAGATATCTACTCAAGAGAAATGAAATTGTATGGCCACACCAAAGTGTGCATACAGATGTTCAGAGCAACATTAGTCATAGGAGATATAAGTAGAAGCAACTCAAGGATCTATCATCTGATGAATGGATAAACAAAATGTGGTATCTCCGTCCAGGCAAAGGATTACAATTCATCAATAAAACAGATGAAGCAGCAAAATGTGCTACAATGTGGATAAGCCTCGGAAACATGATGCTGAAGAAGTGACTCACAGGAGATAATACCAGGCATGAATCCATTTATGTGAAATGCCTACCGTAAGGAAATGCATAAAGTAGATTAGTACTCACCTCTGGCCAGCATCAAAGCCAGGGTGTAGGATAGGGTAAATGTGCTAATGGATATGTTTTCTCTTGAGTGATAATAAAAATATATCTAAAATGGGCTTATGGTAATGGTTGCATAATTTTAGAACTACTGAGTTATATACTTAACAAAGGGAGCTTATGGAGTGTAAATTATATATCGATAAAGCTAAAGGCAGAGATGAGGTGGACATGTGGGGGAAGAGAAAAAGAAAGTGGTAAATTTTAGAGCCCAGAGGTTGGCTTCTTAGTGGCAGGAGAAATACACTCGGATCCATGATGGTGCTCAGACGAGAGAGAGAGAGAGAGAGAGAGAGAGAGAGAGAGAGAGAGAGAGAGAAAGAGAGAGAGAGAGAGAGGTGTGTGTGTGTGTGTGTGTACTGTGTGACTGTGATGTATGTGTGGTGTTATGCATATGGTGTGTGTGTGTGTGTGTGTGGCCTGTATGTGTATGGTGTGTGTGTGTGATATTGGGTGGTTGGTGTATGGTGTATGTGTGTGTGTGTGTATGTTATATATGTGTGGTTTGTGTGTGTTGTGCATGGCATGTGTGCATGTGTTGTATGTATATGGGGTATGTGTTTGGTGTAGTATGTGTGGTGTGTGTGTGTGCTGTGTATATGTGGTGTGTATGTGGTTTGCACATAGTATGTGAGTATGGTATGTGTGTGGATGTAATGTGGTGTGAGGGGGTGTAGTGTGTGGGGGTATAGTATGTGTGTGTGTGTGTGTGGTATGTGTGTGTTGTGTTTGTGTTGTGTTGTATGTGTGTTGTATAAGGGACATGTGTGTGCTGTGTGTTGTGGTGTGTGTGTGGTATGTGTATGTGGTATGCGGGTGCATGATGTGTGAATGTGGTGGGATTGTGTGCATGGTGTGTGTGGTATGTGTGGTGTGTGTGCAGTATGTGTGTGTTTACAGTGTGGTATGTATGTGTGTCTGGTGTGTGTGTAATATGTATGGTATGTGTGGTATGTGTGTGTGTGGTTTGTGTGTGTGGTGTTATGATATGTATGATTTGTGTGTGTGGTCTGTGTGCATATGTGGTGTGTGGTATGTAGGGTATGTGTATATATTGTGGTGTATTTGTGGTGTGTGTGTGTGTGTGTGCTTCTTAGGTCCAGTGGGGAACACAACTAAATGATCACTGATGACACACTCCAATAGCCACACAGACTCATACAGGTCCCTCCCTTCAATACAGGCACTGAGCCATTATGAGACGATTTCTTGCAATCCACTGAAAATGCACATGAAAAGAGGGGAAGAAAGAGTCTATCCAGCCCCCCCTCCATCTATCCAACTCAAATAGGAAGAAACCATGTGGTTCAGAAATATCTTGGATATTCCTGCTCTCTGGTAGCCACACCTGGGATGAAGGGACAACCTAACCAAGCCCAGCCACAAATAAGACATCATTTTTGTTTGTGTCAGGAAACAATGTTGCGGATTATCTTGTGACACAGACTGCAGAGCTCTCAGCAACATGACAACCTCCACCACCAACTCTTGACTAACTTAATGATGGACTTTAATTTGATGGCTTTGAATTCTGAGGTGGGTTTAAGGAGAAACATGATTTTAATGTGTGGCTAACATACCATTTGTCAGTGTTGTTTAGTGCCATTTAACACAATATTTATCTGATTGGCATATCAGTTACTTCACATCATTGAGAATTGGCTGTAACAGGAATTCTATGTGCTTGGCAACCAAGAGATTGATTATGGTTATTATACTAATGGCTGGAAAAATGAATTTCATCTGGAAAGTTGTTTTGAAGTGGCAGTGATGGGCCTGGTATGTTTACTCATAAAGCACCAGCTGCCTGCACACAGAATGCTGTTCCTGAGGCAAGTCTTGAACAAGAATGCTGGAGCCAAAGACACTCATCTGCATCCTCAGATAAGTGGTACCCAGGGACAGGAGCCCCACTCAGAGGTTTTCCTCAGAGTCTCATCTGGGATGGACCTTCTTCGTGTGTAAAGTGCTTTGGCAGGGATCTTACCAACTCCCCATCAAGGTGCCGATGTCCCTTCCATAGACTGATCTGTTGACAGCTTTGAAACAAGAAATTCTAGATCTCATGGTGGACTCCAACCCACCTACTGCCCAAGCTCTGGTGGCTATGCAGAGCATGTCTGTTTTGGCAGTGTTAGTATTGGCTAGTTAGTATACATGTTTTCTTATGGAATGAAACATTTTGACAGCTGAGACTATGCCAAACAAAAGGTTTCCATAGAAGGGCTGAAATTTAGATATGGTTTTTTAAGGGTAAATCAGGGGGGAAAATGGCAGATGGAAATCCTGTTTTTCTCTTCATAGACCGAGTTCTTGTCACCCAGTTCAATGAATGGCTCTCCCACTTCACTTTATCCAATCACAGGTCCACTTGAGGTATGGGGTCTTGGCAAAAAGAGGTCATCTTTCCGTTAATTGAAGACTTGTTTCAAATTCCTGTCAGCAGCCAGAAGAGGAGATATGTGCGATTCCTGGGCTCTCCCTCAGGACCCAGCTTCTCCACGGCTTCATCAGACTCATGGAGACCTCCACAGACCTTTTACCATCCAAGAAAGAAAATGAGATTTGCTGGATTTTTTTTCCAAAGGGGCCGAGCACTCCCAATAAACACAGCATTAATGAAACTCACCTTTTGAGTCCTTTAATTGCTTCAAGTAGCACTTCACTCACAACCAATGTTCTCTGTCCCCACTGCAATTTTCTTGTTTTGAAAAATAATAGTGTGACTCACACTTCAATTAGAAGATAGAGGCTGTCCACACTCCTCAGCACCCAGGGGAAGGTCCACCCTGGAAATATTCCCCAACCAGTTATAAACAAATAGGAAAAAATAAAGGCCGAGAGGGTGTCCCTGTAATTGAGCATTGAAATGAGAGAAAACAGAAGAGCGTCTATTAATAATGACACAGTAATTGGAGGTCACTCAAAGAAAGGCCCAGTACATTCCATATTCACATTAGCTTTGCAGAAAGAACAATTATAGATCTTTGTAGAGGGCTAATGTGAGCAATGGTGAGGCTGTTTATCAGATTTACCCAGTACCAGCCACCTCCTTCTTCCACCCCAGGGGAACTGGACCAGCAGAAAGCACCTCGAAGCACAAGGAAATCATTTTGATTCGGACCAGGGGGTAATTAATGCAAAGCTCAATTGTACACATAATGGACACTGGGCACTCTAGAGTCATTTTGTAGCCTTTTCTTCTATAGGAGGTAGGCGAGTAGGGACTCCCAAGGAATAGAATGCAGAGTGTTTGCCCAGAGCAGAACTGCCAGTGTGTGGGGAAAGTGAGAGGCAGGGCACCAGAGCATCAGGGCATCAGGACTGTGTTCTACCAGACAGCTGAGGCTCATCAATCTCACTTGGAGAAATAATAAGCCCTCCCTGGTTCTTCTTATTGTTGTTCTAACTGGATTGAAGGAAACTCACTATTATTTAGTGAGTCACAAACAAATTCTGATTTTTAAAAAATATTTCTGTCAGTTTCAGATCCCCATTTTGTGGACATCTCACTATGACATCCAGATAACCTTTGAGTGTATTAAAATTATTTATTGCCATTAGTTATGTTCATATCAAAATAGGTCTCCTTGACAAAAGGCTTCTGTTGATATGAATAAAATAACAAATGACAGCTGCACAGAGATGCTGTAGAGACAACATTATCGGGTCAGGCTATACAGCTCCTTTGGCCTGAGGAGTGAGAAGATGCTCTTCAAGGTTTGGCTACTGGTGAGATTCTGTACCCTATGGGCTTGTTCTCTTTGCCTCCCAGGCTAGTCTTACGGCTATGTCTGCTCTCTACCCTCCTGTGTTGTCTTACCACAGCAAACAACTGAGACCATCAATTTCAAAAGAGAAAGGGTTTACTTGTGCTCAGAGTTTTGGAGGGTCCAGGTCATTGTTGATTCTGCATCTGTGTTAACACAGCACGTCATGGGAGGGACTTGTGATGAAGGAAGCCCACTCATCTCATAGCCAGAATTGGGGCAAGAAGAGGAGGAAAAGGAAAAGGATGAGGACAAGGAGGAGGATGAGAAGGAGAGCGGGGGAGAGGATGGAGAAAAGAGGAACAAGAGACTATAGTCACTCAACAATCCCCTAATGTCACTAATGATGTAAGACCTCCTTAAAGACCTTCTTAAGGAGTAGGGCCACAAGCCTCTTCTGGTCAGAAAAGCGCCGGGGTAGCTAGGGCGCAGGGTCGGCTGACACTCGCCAGCTACCCACAACACCCGCCACAGGATCTTAAGACTTCTGGTGAGTGGAACACAGCTTCTGATCCAATCCAATTGCGCTCAGAACCTGAGACTGCATTAGTTAGGGAAGCAGAAAACCGGCCTGAGTAGGACCACAGGCCTCTTCCGGCCGGACCAGCACTGGGGTAGCTAGAGCCCAGGGTCGGCTGACACCCACCAGCTACCCACGACCCCCGCCACAGGATTTTGAGACTGCTGGTGAGTGGAACACAGCTTCTGCTCCAATCTTTAAACAGTGACAACAACAACAACTAACCCCAGAGATTATCAGATGGCGAAAGGTAAACGTAATAATCTTACTAACAGAAACCAAGACCACTCACCATCATCAGAACCCAGCACTCCCACTTCGCCCAGTCCAGGGCACCCCAACACACCGGAAAAGCTAGACACGGATCTAAAAGCATATCTCATGATGATGGTAGAGGACTTCAAGAAGGACTTTAATAACACACTTAAAGAAATACAAAGGAACACTGGTAAACAGGTAGAAGACAGTAAAGAGGAAGCACAAAAATCCCTTAAAGAATTGCAGGAGAACACTGCTAAAGAGTTACAAATCCTTAAAGAAAAACAGGATAACATAATCAAACAGGTAGAAGACCTTACAGAAAAACAGGAAAACACATCCAAACAGATGATGGAAATGAACAAAACCATACTAGACCTAAAAAGGGAAGTAGACACAATAAAAAAAACCCAAAATGAGGCAACACTGGAGATAGAAACCCTAGGAAAGAAATCTGGAACCGTAGATACCAGCATCAGCAACAGAATACAAGAGATGGAAGAGAGAATCTCAGGTACAGAAGATTCCATAGAGAACATCGGCACAACAATCAAGGAAAATGTAAAATGCAAAAAGATCCTAACTCAAAACATCCAAGAAATACAGGACACAATGAGAAGACCAAACCTGCGGATAATAGGAGTGGATGAGAATGAAGATTTTCAACTCAAAGGACCAGCAAACATCTTCAACAAAATTATAGAAGAAAACTTCCCAAATCTAAAGAAAGAGATGCCCATGAACATACAAGAAACCTACAGAACTCCAAATAGACTGGACCAGAAAAGAAATACCTCCCGACACATAATAATCAGAACAACAAATGCTCTAAATAAAGATAGAATACTAAAAGCAGTAAGAGAAAAAGGCCAAGTAACATATAAAGGCAAGCCTATCAGAATTACACCAGATTTCTCACCAGAGACTATGAAAGCCAGAAGATCCTGGACAGATGTTATACAGACACTAAAAGAACACAAACTCCAGCCCAGGCTACTATACCCAGCCAAACTCTCCATTAACATAGATGGAGAAACCAAAGTATTCCACGACAAAACCAAATTCACACATTATCTCTCCACGAATCCAGCCCTTCAAAGGATAATAACAGAAAAAAAACAATACAAGGACAGGAACAACGCCCTAGAAACAACAAGAAGGTAATCCCTCAACAAACCTAAAAGAAGACAGCCACAAGAACAGAATGCCAACTTTAACAACAAAAATAACAGGAAACAACAATTACTTTTCCTTAATATCTCTTAATATCAATGGACTCAACTCCCCGATAAAAAGACATAGACTAACAAACTGGCTACACAAACAAGACCCAACATTTTGCTGCTTACAGGAAACTCATCTCAGAGAAAAAGATAGACACTACCTCAGAATGAAAGGCTGGAAAACAATTTTCCAAGCAAATGGTATGAAGAAACAAGCTGGAGTAGCCATTCTAATATCTGATAAGATTGACTTCCAACCCAAAGTCATTAAAAAAGACAGGGAGGGACACTTCATACTCATCAAAGGTAAAATCCTCCAAGAGGAACTATCAATCCTGAATATCTATGCTCCAAATACAAAGGCAGCCACATTCATTAAAGAAACTTTAGTAAATCTCAAAGCACACATTGCACCTCATACAATAATAGTGGGAGACTTCAACACACCACTTTCACCAATGGACAGATCATGGAAACAGAAACTAAACAGGGACACAGTGAAACTAACAGAAATTATGAATCAAATGGATCTGGCAGATATCTACAGAACATTCTATCCTAAAACAAAAGGATATATACCTTCTTTTCAGCACCTCATGGTACCTTCTCCAAAATTGACCACATAATTGGTCACAAAACAGGCCTCAACAGATACAAAAATATTGAAATTGTCCCATGCATCCTATCAGATCACCATGGACTAAGGCTGATCTTCAATAACAAAATAAATACTAGAAAGCCAACCTTCACGTGGAAACTGAACAACACTCTTCTCAATGATACCTTGGTCAAGGAAGGAATAAAGAAAGAAATTAAGGACTTTTTAGAGTTCAATGAAAATGAAGCCACAACATACCCAAACTTATGGGACGCAATGAAAGCATTTCTAAGAGGAAAACTCATAGCTCTGAGTGCCTCCAAAAGGAAACTAGAGAGAGCACACATTAGCAGCTTGACAACATACCTAAAAGCACTAGAACAAAAGGAAGCAAATTCACCCAAGAGGAGTAGATGGCAGGAAATAATCAAACTCAGGGGCGAAATCAACCAAGTGGAAACAAGAAGAACTATTCAAAGAATCAACCAATCAAGGAGCTGGTTCTTTGAGAAAATCAACAAGATAGATAAAACCTTAGCCAGACTCACTAGAGGGCACAGGGAAAGCATCCTAATTAACAAAATCAGAAATGAAAAAGGAGACATAACAACAGATCCTGAATACATCCAAAACACCATCAGATCCTTCTACCAAAGGCTATACTCAACGAAACTGGAAAACCTGGATGAAATGGAGAAGTTCCTAGACAGATACCAGGTACCAAAGTTGAATCAAGATCAGGTTAATGATCTAAACAGCCCTATATCCCCCAAAGAAATAGAAGCAGTCATTAATAGTCTCCCAATAAAAAAAAGCCCAGGACCAGATGGGTTTAGTGCAGAGTTCTATCAGACCTTCAAAGAAGATCTAATCCCAGTTCTTCACAAACTATTCCACAAAATAGAAACAGAAGGTACTCTACCCAACTCATTCTATGAAGCCACAATTACTCTGATACCTAAACCACAAAAAGACCCAACAAAGATAGAAAACTTCAGACCAATATCCCTTATGAATATTGATGCAAAAATCCTCAATAAAGTTCTTGCTAACCGAATCCAAGAACACATCAAAACAATCATCCATCCTGACCAAGTAGGTTTCATCCCAGGGACGCAGGGATGGTTCAATATACGGAAATCCATCAACGTAATCCAGTATATAAACAAACTCAAAGACAAAAACCACATGGTCATCTCGTTAGATGTGGAAAAAGCATTTGACAAGATCCAACACCCATTCATGATAAAAGTCTTGGAAAGATCAGGAATTCAAGGCCCATACCTAAACATGATAAAAGCAATCTACAGCAAACCAATAGCCAACATCAAAGTCAATGGTGAGAAGCTTGAAGCAATCCCTCTAAAATCAGGGACTAGACAAGGCTGTCCACTCTCTCCATACCTATTCAACATTGTACTTGAAGTCCTAGCCAGAGCAATTCGACAACAAAAGGAGATCAAAGGGATACAAATTGGGAAAGATGAAGTCAAAATATCACTTTTTGCAGATGATATGATAGTATATATAAGTGACCCTAAAAATTCCACCAGAGAACTCCTAAGCCTGATAAACAGCTTCGGTGAAGTAGCTGGATATAAAATTAATTCAAACAAATCAATGGCCTTTCTCTACACAAAGAATAAACAGGCTGAGAAAGAAATTAGGGAAACAACACCCTTCTCAATAGTCACAAATAATATAAAATATCTTGGCGTGACTCTAACTAAGGAAGTGAAAGATCTGTATAATAAAAACTTCAAGTCTATGAAGAAAGAAATTATAGAAGATCTCAGAAGATGGAAAGATCTCCCATGCTCATGGATTGGCAGGATCAACATTGTAAAAATGGCTATCTTGCCAAAAGCAATCTACAGATTCAATGCAATCCCCATCAAAATTCCAAATCAATTCTTCAATGAATTAGAAAGTGCAATCTGCAAATTCATCTGGAATAACAAAAAACCTAGGATAGCAAAAACTCTTCTCAAGGATAAAAGAACCTCTGGTGGAATCACCATGCCGGACCTAAAGCTTTACTACAGAGCAATTGTGATAAAAACTGCATGGTACTGGTATAGTGACAGACAAATAGACCAATGGAATAGAATTGAAGACCCAGAAATGAACCCACACACCTATGGTCACTTGATCTTCTACAAGGGAGCTAAAAACATCCAGTGGAAGAAAGACAGCATTTTCAACAAATGGTGCTGGCACAACTGGTTGTTAACATGTAGAAGAATATGAATCGATCCATTCCTATCTCCTTGTACTAAGGTCAAGTCTAAGTGGATCAAGGAACTTCACATAAAACCAGAGACACTGAAACTTATAGAGGAGAAAGTGGGGAAAAGCCTTGAAGATATGGGCACAGGGGAAAAATTCCTGAATAGAACAGTAATGGCTTGTGCTGTAAGATCGAGAATTGACAAGTGGGACCTCATGAAACTGCAAAGCTTCTGCAAGGCTAAAGACACCATCAATAAGACAAAAAAACCACCAACAGATTTGCAAAGGATCTTCACCTATCCTAAATCAGATAAGGGACTAATATCCAATATATATAAAGAACTCAAGATGGTGGACTCCAGAAAGTCAAATAACCCCATTAAAAAATGGGGCTCAGAACTGAACAAAGAACTCTCACCTGAGGAATACCAAATGGCAGAGAAGCACCTGAAAAAATGTTCAACATCCTTAATCATCAGGGAAATGCAAATCAAAACAACCCTGAGATTCCACCTCACACCAGTCAGAATGGCTAAGATCAAAAATTCAGGTGACAGCAGATGCTGGCGAGGATGTGGAGAAAGAGGAACACTCCTCCATTGTTGGTGGGATTGCAAGCTTGTACAACCACTCTGGAAATCAGTCTGGCGGTTCCTCAGAAAATTGGACATAGTACTACAGGAGGATCCAGCAATACCTCTCCTGGGCATATATCCAGAAGATGTCCCAACCGGTAAAAAGGACACATGCTCCACTATGTTCATAGCAGCCCTATTTATAATAGCCAGAAGCTGGAAAGAACCCAGATGTCCCTCAACAGAGGTATGGATACAGAAATTATGGTACATTTACACAATGGAGTACTACTCAGCTATTAAAAAGAATGAATTTATGAAATTCCTAGGCAAATGGATGGACCTGGAGGGCATCATCTTGAGTGAGGTAACACAGTCACAAAAGAACTCACACAATATGTATTCACTGATAAGTGGATATTAGCCCAAAACTTAGGATACCCAAGATATAAGATACAATTTGCTAAACGCATGAAACTCAAGAAGAATGAAGACCAAAGTGTGGACACTGTGCCCCTTCTTAGAATTGGGAACAAAACACCCAGGGAAGGAGTTACAGAGACAAAGTTCGTAGCTGTGATGAAAGGATGGACCATTTAGAGACTGCCGTATCCAGGGATCCATCCCATAATCAGCTTCTAAACGCTGACACCATTGCATACACTAGCAAGATTTTGCTGAAAGGACCCAAATATAGCTGTCTCTTGTGAGACGATGCCGGGGCCTAGCAAACACAGGAGTGGATGTTCACAGTCAACTATTGGATGTATCACAGGGCTCCCAATGGAGAAGCTAGAGAAAGTACCCAAGGAGCTAAAGGGATCTGCAACCCTATTGTTGGAACAACATGATGTACTAACCAGAACCCCGGAGCTCTTGTCTCTAGCTGCATATGTATCGAAAGATGGCCTAGTCGGCCATCACTGCAAAGAGAGGCCCATTGGACTTGCAAACTTTATATGCTCCAATATAGGGGAATGCCAGGGCCAAAAGAATGGGAATGGGTGGGTAGGGAAGTGGGGGGCGCTATGGGGGACTTTTGGGATAGCATTGGAAATTTAACTGAGAAAAATATTAAAAATTAAAAAAAAATAAAGTCCTACTTCATCCTAAAAAAAAAAAAGACCTTCTTAAAGGTCTCACTGGAGCCTTTGATAAAAGAGCCTTTGACACACATTCCAGATGAAAACTAATTATCACACGTGCTTTCTGAAACCACATTTAAAAAAAAAAAAAAAAAAAAAAAAAAACATGGTTTCAACTCACTATCTATCAGCTTCTCAGAGAATAACCGAAACTTTATAACAAATAAGATTGCAAGGTCCCGGGAGTTGTGAGCTACTTCTCCTTTTTTTTCCTCCAAGGGCTCAGCACAGCTGCCACTGTAGATGCCAGACAAACTTTCTGCAATGCACTTTTGAAGAAATGCAAAAAGAAGGTCTCTACTTCCAATCCCATTAGCCAGTAGGTAGGATGTGAAGTCCTCGGCTCCTGGGCTGAGTTGTGCTGTCCCACAAAAACATCCTCACAACTAATTAGAACCTACACATGTAGCGTCATCTGAAATGGGGTCTTTGTAGATGTGATCAAGCTAACATGAGGTCATACCAGATTAAATTGGGGTCTAAATCCAATATGACAATAATCTTATAATCACCCACTGTCCTTCTAAGTGTAGGAAAATCTGAACAGAGAGAGACAGAGAGAGGAAAGGTCATGTGAACGCAGGGGCAGAGGTTAGAGCAATGCATCTAGGGACTGTCAGGAACTTCCATGTCATTGGTAAAAACTGGACTAGGCAAAAGAGATTGCTTCCTTCCATGGTCTTTAGAAGGAGCAGGGCCTTACCAATGCTTTGATTTGAAATTTCTAGCATTCAGCATTACAGGAAATGGCAGCCATGGAAACTCATCCAGTCACTATATGGGGGACAGGTCTTGTATGAGGCTCTCAAAGTCTACAGGAAGTATCACTAAGATATCAGGAAGCAGAGTGAAGTATCGATCCCTTCTAAGTCATTTGAGTATGAAGGAAGAGCCACTCAGTCACCATCTCCTGGTTCTGCCCTCAAGTTTTTCTTATAAACATCATTTAGAAGGAAAGAGATGTGGGTCACCCTGAAGGATGAATGCATAAACTCTGGCTTCACAGTCCTTCATCTCTTCTGTCCGAATGTTTGATACTTCCACCCCTTACCAGCCCTCCATACCCAGTGCAATGGGCTCTCTAACTACATTTTTTGTAAGATTTTATTTTTGTTTTATGTTTTGTCTGTATGTAAATGCACCAAGTGCATTCAGCCCCCATGGAAGTCAGAAGAGGGTGCTGGATCCCCTGTGGTTGGGGTTAAAGAGGGTTGTGAGCTGCCCTGTGGGTGCTGGGAACCCAAGCAGGGTCCTCTACAAAAGTAGCAAGTGCTTTTAGACAGTGCGCCATCTCTCCAGCCCTTGCATCTATGATCTTAAAGCCCGCGAGCTGTCCTCTTCCTCAGATCCCCATCCTTACAGCCACATTCCTCCATTGACCACATGCACTAATTAGAATTTCAATCCATCTTTGCACCACCAACTCCTTGCTCCAGGCTCCCTCGTCCTTGAGTTCTTTGTTGAATGAATTCTAGTAAGACACGCAGAGTATAATGTAGAAGACACAATTTACTAAAGAGTTAAGTAGAATATCCTTAAAGGATAGGATGAGCAATGAACGGTGGGGTGGGTGGGGCTAGCTCATGGAATGAGGGTGGATAATGGCCAGAGAGACCGCTGTGTCAACACACATCTTCTAGGTGAACGTTTACTCTTTTCTGATGTCTCTGTAACAGACAGCTTTCCTAGATGGAATTCTTCCTATTCATTCTATTGACAGCCTAGTTTGGATTAATCCTCAAGAGAAAGAGCAATGTATACCTTTGTTTTGCTTTCTTTTGTTCTGTTGTCATGTTAATAAAACATATCCTGTTAAATAGTCATCTTACAGTGGTCTGGGCAGTTGTAAAAGTCATGTCTCCCAGGGTCAAATACTACCTAGATCCCATTCTTCACATCAAAAATCGTGGAATAAAGTAGATTTAAAAGAACTAAACAATGGAGGTGAAAGGAATAAAAGTAACCATGCTCTCCTAAGAGGAAAGAGGCCTCCTTATTCCTCCTTTTTACATGATATTAATTCTAAGGTAGGGCAGTTATGGCATGTTCCTTCCTTTAAAATCTGTGTGTGGCCAGAGACACAGTAGATGGAGCCCAAAGCTGGCTATGAGGGAGGGGGTCCATCCTCAAAGATCTTCAAGCCTGCTAATATCTAACTGCTTACCTAACAAATGAACAGCCATGCCCAGGAGAGTTCAGTGTGCCTTGGCACTCCAAATTTGGCATTCCCTTCTCACGGTGCTTACATGCTGTCCTATGTACCATTCTGTAATAACAGAAGTCCTCCAGATCAGCGTTGCTCAGGGCAGCAACCACTAGCATAACTGAGAAGCTGAATTCTTAATTATATTTCATTTAAGTGAATTTAAATTTTAGCAGTGGTGGCAAATGGCTATTGCCTTAAATACTAGAGGTCTAGAAGCAATTTTTAATAAGATACATAAGAGCTTCACAAATATCACACACACACACACACACACACACACACACACACACACACACACACCTCCCAAGAATGAACATTATTAATTCTTGGAGCATAAGGAGGTAAGGAAACATCACTTCTCCCTTCCTTAATTTGCAAGGCCATCTCGCCCACAATGGGGCTAATATTCTACACATTATGCCAGTTTAATTCCTTCCCTCCCAGTCCCCAAGCTCCATTCAAATCACACCCTTTGGGGCCACTGAGAATAAAAAATGGACCCATTATCAAGCCTCCTACCCCTTAATAGCTGTTCCTTTAGCTACATAAGGACTCAGCTGATGCTTTGAGATCACCATTTATAAGGACTTGATTAAGTATGTTCTTAAACAAGGTGTCATTCTTCTTCCCAGGCTGGGAGGAGGGGGTTGGGGATGAGGAAAAGAATATTCTTTTTTCAACCACTGTTGTCCACACCAGTCCCTCTGTGGGTCTCTGTCTCTCTCTGTGAGTGTATATATGCATGGCCATGTATATGTAAGTAAACACATGTGGGGCAGAATGTGTGTGTGTGTGTGTGTGTGTGTGTGTGTGTGTGTGTGTGTGTGTGTGTGTGCAAGCACACACGGTGACCAAAAAACAATTTTAAATGTCAATCTTCAAATACCATCCACCCTCTTTCTGTCTTGAGAATGGGTTTCTCATTGGCCTGGAGCTTGCCAGTTAGGATGACTGACCAGCAACCCCCAGCATTGCCTATCTCCTACCTATCTCCATCCCCAGAACTGAGATTACATGGCTCCCGTCACATCTCCTTGATTTGCTTCTCAGAGGTTCTGGAGAATTGAACTCGGGATCTCATGTTTGCAAGGCAAATACTTACTGATTGAGCATCTCACCCCATCCCCAGTCTCCCTTTTCTCCTCTCTTCTAAGGAAACCTTAAAACAAAGCCCACAACCTCCTATGATCAGACACGGACAAGATGGGAATTGGCATCAATGCTCGCAGGAGGCAAATAGCTCAAAGATGTCCACAGTCACCCAGATACAGCCAGCAGCGATCTTCCCATAGAACCATGGTCGGGAAAGAGGTGTACATGTAGCTTGCTCTAATCCTGGCACTGACTGGAAGGATTATGGAGCAGGGTGTAGCCACTTGGAATGTCCAATGCGGCACCATCAGGTGTAGTCTGTCACCCAGCTGGGCCTCCGGTCCTGAAATGAGCAGCCTTTGCTTGTCTGACTTGAATCAGAGGTGTTTGAATTAGCCCAGGGAGCCTTTTAAGATTTTCTCATCTCAGGCTGGGTCTCTGTAGAGTCTTGTTTGATCAATAATAAAAGAGCTACCCAGCCTTTCTAGATGAGCACAAAATGGTTTTCAGAAAGATGGCAACATGGAGGACGATTCCCAAGGGCCCCCCCTGCTTTCTGCAGTTCCAGAGCCGAGCTTTGGGCCTGGGGACACCTCCACTAATTCTTTTTGAAGAGCCGTGAGAGTCTGAGACAACAGAAACAGGATGCTTACCTGATTCTGAATCTACCTGCCATAGTTAGATTGCTTATGTTGCTGGTGGCCTCCATTTCTGCCAGTGTGTGTGTGTGTGTGTGTGTGTGTGTGTGTGTGTGTGTAGGTGGTGATAGGTGGTTCTCATGTACCACAGACAAGACTGCACTGAGGACCTCTTTACCATCTCCCACTGGCACCTGCCCCTTCACTTGCTCCCTGCCATGAACCCAAGAAACACTGGAGTTATTTATTTTCTGTTTCATTGCATTGTGACCAAATAATGAAAATGCCAGGCTGCCCTTTCTCCTCATACAGACAGACAGACAGACAGACAGACAGACAGACAGACAGACAGACAAACTGCATCTGAATTTATTCCACAAACATGCCAAAGTCTATATCAGACTTGGGGGTACAACAGAGCCCATGATAACAGAGGAAGACAAGCCCCCAAAACAAGACTTTGTAGAAATAAATGTGGGCAATAGAGTGGAAAACTTTGGAGACCTGGGTGTAAATTCTAGCACCCAGAGCACCAGTCACTCCTGGCTACTTCCTTTCTCATAGTCATCTCCCTCTTGGATTCAGTGATGGTTCCTGCACTTTCTCTCCATTCTTAAGTAGAGACGGCACATGGTCACCTTCTCCTTTCCATCCATGGTCACTCCTGGGATGGGTAAGTTCACTTGTCTAAACAGAATCACCAGACTGTGGCTCATGAGCCTCAGAAATTTTTTTCAAGCTCTCAACTCTGCCCCAGTCTCCAGATTCACCTAACCCACTGCTTGAGTGCTGTCTCGAGCACACCCTGGATGTTGCTGTGGTTCAGGTGTGGTTTGTCACCTCAGTAACTAAGGGGTGGGGGTGGTGTCCCCACAGATATCCAGACAGAGAAGCAAACCACACACAAAGAGGTAAGAAGAAAAACCTGATGCAGATCGACTTTGTCAACCTGGATCAGACTTCGGGGAACCTAATAACAGGCAGTGTAACCACAATGTATTTAAGCCCAGTATAATTTGGAAAAAAGGTTTCCTGGTGTGACACAATCCCCACTGTACAAGGAAGCAGAATTACATTGAAACCCAACTCAGGGTACCTGTCATTTCTTCTGAGAAGATGGGTTCTAGAGATAGCTACCTGTGCTAGCTTAAGGGCCTAAGGGTCTGGCCTAATCTTAGTCATACAGATAGCACAGTGGTCATCTGGGTTATTAGTCATAGATGTCTTGCTTGGGGGGAGCCTCTGGACCCCTATAAGGGTCATTTAGATTATTAGCCACCTCTGGTTCTGATTGTAGGAGTTTTATATGCCTGGCTGGAAGACAACAGAGATCACCTAGCTATTAATCACTTCCAGGTCTCATCTTTCTGGATGGAAGAACAGATTTTTTTTTATATTTCTCATTGAAAAGACAATCCTATGTGATTAACATTTCTGGTTACTGTGGAGATCTGTTGCCACAAAGTCCTTCACGGTATGCTCTTGACAAGAAACTCATTGAAATTTGGTTTCTAATGATGCTGGAAGTTGGGGGCTGTAACAAGATCATCAAGGAACATTGGCACCGTTCTCTCAGGAGTGAGTTCTCGCCATTTTAGGTTGTTCTGTAAGCCCAAATTCTCATGCTGTGTCCCTATGTCACAGGTACCTACTAGCACCTGCCCTCCCATTGTGAGATGGAGCAGCCCAAAGCCCTTATGAGATGTTGGCATTATACTCCTGGACTTGCCAACCCCCAGAACCATGTGCCAACATAAGGCTCTGTTTTAGATACTCTACTTGGGTATTTTGTTACAGCAACAGGAAATAAGCTAGCAGATGCATACTTGAGATTCACATTTAATGCCTTCTAAACTGGACCCGGATTTTTTTTTCCCAACTGAGCCTAAGTCTTCCAGTCTTCTCCTCTCTGCTGATGACAACCATGCCCTATGAACTGCTCAGGTCAAGGTCATCCTGGATTCCTAATTTCTCCACCCTATGCTCAATTCATCAGAAAATCCCTTTTGCTTATTAAAAGAAAACTTTAGACAAAATAAACTCAGAGTTGATTAAGCAAAGAACAATTTGTGTCACGGGAGCCCTCTGCTCCACTCAGCAATATGAGCAGTGCAGCCTCATAGGCAGAATAAGAACAGAAAATGGCTTCCTTGCTTACAGCTAAGCCTTTTCCTCATTTGAAAATGTTCGGATCAAGCAGCTGCTGTGATTAGCAGAGACAAGTATGTGGGCTTTTTTTAAGCTTATAAGTTAGGTTTCACTTTGTTTGTACATTAAGCTAGGTTGCAGTGTGTGATGCAGAAATTTAGGTATGGGGCAACTTCAGGCCAAATTTAACTTAACAAGCCCTGTCATTCTGATCTAAAGCCCCATTTGTCTCTTCTCTGGGTCACTGGGATAACTTTTTGAATGAGTCTTCTGTTTTCAGACTTGGACATGTTATTCTCCACAAGTAGCCAGACTTACCCATGTAAGACCTAGACAGACTGTCAACCCTCACTCCAACTCTTTTGATTCTGAACGGGTATTGAGTACATCTTCTGTCTGCACAGTGTCTTCTTGACTCTCTCTTAAGTCATTGCATATTCCTAATTATGGTCTTTACTACACCTCTACAGGACTACTTCACAGTTAACTCCCTCACTTCAAGTCTTCACTCAGCCTAAGCACCTGCTCAGATGCCTTCCCATGGACTCTTTAACCTTGCTTTCTCTCACAGAATTATTCTCTCATGACACAGAGACACAGAGTTTCTTGTTTGTTTATTGTCTTTATTCCTATAAGTCAGAATTCTCTAATGGAACAAAACCAATAAAGGAACAAAAAACCAATAAAGAGTGTGTGTGTGTGTGTGTGTGTGTGTGTGTGGTTTTTAAAGGGAATTGGTGTGTATGAATATAGGCTGGATAGTCACACAATGGCCATTGTATACTAGAGAGACAGAAAACCTGGTAGATGCTCAGTCCAAAATGCTGGAAGAGTCACAGAAAATGGTGCAACCACAGTCTGAGGCAGAAAGCCCAGAAACTCCTTAGAATGTTGTTGTTGGTAGTCCATATTCAAATTGAGGAGGCTGGCATCATCTGGTGCCCCTTGGTGATAGCAGCAGTTTTAGACAGACAGACAGACAGACAGGCAGGCAGACAGACAACATTTTGTGGAGAAGAATTGAGCTTGTTTACCTAGAAGCCCCCTCTAAAGGATTAAATTTCTCCAACTTTTATCTCATCTAGGTCCAATTAATGGATGGTGCCATACGCATTCACAGTCTTTCCCCTTCTGCTTCTGGAAAAATTCTCTCAGGTTCACCTGGAAGTGTGCTGTACCAATTGCCTACATGTCTCTCTGTCCAATCAAATTGACAATTAAGATGACCCACCATAATTCCCAAACTCCAAAAGTTCAAGTTCTTTTTGCACCTAAAACTCCTCTCCCACAATCTAGATGGATGCTCGAACAGGCAGAAGTTCACTGAATTCACTGAATAGATTAACAAATAAAAAAAAAATTATTTTAATGAAGAAGAGTCTATGATGCAGGGGTGTTTGTCCAATTCCAGGGCCTACATCTAAGGGAAGATGGCATCATAGCTCCTTATAGACAAACCACTATACTTTGGATCCCGTGATCCTGTGATATTGTTTGTAACTGATTAAACCAGCAACTTACAGGCCATCCAATAGAAATCTACTGGAGATATATATACACAACTTAATCTAGTAACCACGTGTTTTAAATGGAAAAACAAGAGATGACATCAATGTAAAATAACACATTTCATTTTACCAATACATCTAAAATATTATGAATTAAGCAGATTAGCAAGATACAGAATATTAACAAGGCATGCTACAGTCTCCTGTTTGGTAACAAGTCTTCAAACTCGGTTTCTAGTCCATGCTTATGGCATGCCAGTCAGACAAGCCTCAACTTCAGGTGCTCAGTAGCTCCCTGGCTGTCATACCAACCTGTGAAGGTCTATGAGGATTACAGTTACTAACGAGAAGATCAACTGTTCCCTCATACGCAGGACCAGTGTCTACCGCCTTCGACTTCCTTTCTACAAACTAGCTTGCCCAGGAGATAGATTTAGTTTCTCTAATGATATTGGGCTTTCCCCATTTGGTCTGACCCCGTATCTTTCTTCAAACTCAGCTTTCCCCACCCTGATACTTCAGATGTTTTCCCTGAGATAGAGTGGACCGATTTACGGGCAAAGGAGTTGAAAGATTCACTTAAATCTGGTTTGAACTCCATTTTCCAGGGCAATTTTTACTATTGTCTGGTGGACAAGATAATTGTTTTAGTCCATTTTCTGCTGTCACAGTGAAGTACCTGACAGTAAATACTATATAGAAGAAGGAGGAGAGGAAGAAGAGGAGGAGGAAGAGAAGGAAGAGGAGGAAGAGGAGGAGGAGGAGGAAGATGAGGAGAAGCAGAAAAGAAGGAAGAGGAGGAGGAGGAGGAAGAGGAGGAAGAGGAAGAGGAGGAAAAGCAGAAAAGAAGGAAAAGAAGGAGGAAGAGAAGGAGGAAGTAGTAGTAGTTTATTTAGCTCACAGTATTTCAGGCTAAAAGTCCAAAATCAGGTGGTCCCATCTGTTCTTGCACTCTTTTGCTTGGTTACAAGATGGAGAAGGGGGTGCTTACTGTATAAGAATTTAAGGTAAAGTCCTGGTGGACAAATCACCTTACACTGGACCCCAACCCTTACAGTTCCCAACACTTCATTTCCATGCTGCAGATCAAGCATGCAGATCAGACACCCTTGAAGACCAGATCACAAGCAGAGATGGATTTGCCTCCTGAGTATTCTTCCCTCCAGAGAGAAGCATTTATAGACAAAAGAATAATGAGTGAATTCAGGCACCAGAGCCCTGACTTCAAGCTCAGATTCTAGACATTTGACTCAGAACATGGCATGATATATCAGGAAAATTGTGTTCAATGAACATTCCAGGTGACCGTGGGGACTCAGCTTGCCTGGAAGGTGTTCTAAAGAGGCTATAGAACAGGAGAGACCTCTGTGTGGAGAGTAGAAAGCAGAATCCATGGGCTCCAAAGTGATTAGAGAATAGCAGTCACAAGGCAGAAATGGGTGTTCCCCAGACAATGACATTCCCACATTGCCAGTCTACAGAAACTCCAAGGTCTTTACTCAGCTCTTTCCACCTAAGTGCACCATCAGCACCTGGGGTTTCTGCATGTGCCTCTCTTCCTTGCTGCTACACACACACACACACACACACACACACGCAGGAACACCATCTCCCCAGTTTTCCCACGTGACTAAGGGTCTATTGATGACACATTTGTTGTGTCTGACCACAAATATCTTTACCTTCTTTGGCCCTCTTGCATTCAGGAAAACAGACTTCTGAGAAACTTGCTTGTTCTCAGAGATATGTAGGCATTATTGAATTGTGGGAATGAATGTGCAGTTTCAGACTGGAAACTCACAGAGGTTGTTGGAAACAGTAGGGCTGAGAATGTGCAGTAGAAAGCCCAGTCTTGGTTCTTCCTGGTAAGATGGGTATACCCTGCTTCCCTCCCCTTGATCAGGCCCTTCAGACTCTACGACTGCCAAGATGTACCTTCACAGCTGATTCATTCGCAACAGTAAGTTTCTCAGAGGTTCTTCTCCAAGCCTCATCAGAAAACACTTTCTCGGGTTTAGTACTTGAAATCCAGAACTTGAATAGGCATGTTTTGTCTTCAGGGAGTTATCTTAAAATCTTTCCTTGCATAGAAAAAAATTTAAGATATTACCTGGGAAAATTGATGTAAGATCACAGCTGAGGATAGCTATGAATGCTACCCAACATATAATTGTAAGCTTACTTAAAACACTATGAGTTTTTTTTTCTATTTGTTTTGCTCTGTTCTGTTCTCTTCTATTTTGTTTTTGCAGAAACTTGATTGCACAGAACTTTCTAAATAGCAATGTCATGTTGCAATATCCAAAGGCTGGACATGCCTGGGAGATTTTTAAAATGAGAGAACCTTCATGGTTTGTATTAGTTTTCTTGTTAATTCTGTAATTGCTGCAGATGAAGTATACCTTATTCTGCCAACATTTTCTACATGGCTGACCTGTGCTAAGCCACCCTTTACGGTTCTCTCTGCTATAATTGCCTCCTCAGCTTAATTACGCCTTTGTTTAATGTGTATGGAATACTATCAACATAGTTAGCTTTCTTCCTAAACAGAGTCTGAAATCCAGTGGAGGCTAAGAAGAAAAGAAAGTACAATGTGCACTGCGGACTCTGTAGTCAGGAAATTCCTAAGTATCCCTAAACAGTTTTTCAGTAACTTCTTCAATACTGGGAGCCTCTTCCACTTCCATTCTTGTCACCTGTAGCTCAGCACTCACCTATCTTAGACAAGGGAGAAGGAGCAGCCGAAGGAAAATCTCAGCAAGCCAGAAAGGCAGTTCTCCAACTCCAATTACCAGTCTCCTTAGAGCAGTGGTTCTCAGCCTGTTGGTCGCAATCCCTTTGGAGGTCATATGACCCTTTCACAGGGGCCAAATACAAGATAGCCTGCATATCAAACACTTACATTATAATTCGTAACAGTAGCAAAATTATAGATATGAAGGAGCGATGGAAATAATTTTATGGTTAAGAGTCAATACAACATGAGGAACTGTATTAAAAGGTTGAGAACCACTGCCTTAGAGATATGTTGTCCCTTAATCTGAGAGTCAGAGAAACACGGCAGTTGAAGATGCCAGGGCAAGGAAAATCCACAGCCCGCTCCTCCAAATTGAGCACCGTAGCTCTTTTTTACACTCTAGTGATTTAAATAATTTTCTCAAACATTAAAACAAAAATGTGAAAACTGAAATATCAAAAAATTATGATTATCAGTTTTGGGGGGGTTTCAGCTGTGTCCTTCCCCTATACCCCATACACTATCATTAATTAGTAGATGTAATAATATGCTTTAAAACACCAAAGAAAAAGTAACCTACTCAAGCAATCTCTCTTAAGTTTTGCAAAGTGTGTTATGAAAATAGTTGATAAGAATCTATAGCTAAATCATTAGTGGAATTTTAAAAACATCAGTATTATCCAACTCTCATCTCTTCTTGGAAAACTGGGTATGGCATAATTCCAAATCAACAGACCAATCTATGCCACTAATGGCTAAATCTTCCAGCCAGCACAACAACCATGATAATAAAAACATGCTGTCTATTAGGAAGTGTATTTAAAATTTATTGAAAAGGACATTTTAGGGTGGTAGAGATGGTTCAGAAGTTAAGAGCACTAGCCATTCACCCAGAGAACCTGGGTTCAGTTCCCAGCACCACATACATGGCAGCTCATAACCATCTGAAACTCCAGGACCAGGGGATCTGAGACTGTCTTCTAGACTCCCAGGGTACCAGGCATGAACATGATGATGCTTAGACTTTCATACAGGCAAAACACCCATACATATAAAAATAAGTAAATAGCAATAATACAATATGACTGAGACACATTGTATACATCTGTGTCATTTTTAAAAAATAAATAAAAATTATTTAAAAAAACAAAAGGAAACATATCAGCTACTAGAAATAGAACAGACAATAACAGCTTAAACACATGAGTTTGTTCATGTGAAGGAAATGTAAAAATTAATACAGAGCCTCCCTTAACTCAAAGGCCCAGAATCCTTTTTATCTTTCTCCTCGGTCACCTTTGCTATGTGTCTTCCATTTTCAGTACCACAAGATATTTACTGGCCTTGATTTCCATATTTAAAACAGGAAGCAGAGGGCTGGGGGAAGGGCATAGTGTACATCGCTGCTGCACGTCAGACCCTTGAGTAGTCATTTCCAGTTCAATGCTCTATTTTTCTACCACCAACTCATCTTATGATCCATCACCTTTACAGAGGAGCTGAAATTAACCAGAAAGGTCTCCGTAAAAGCCAATGTTGTTGCTGTCATACACTGTCCAACACCCTTTCCTTCAGAGGACAATCTTGTCTCTCTACAGGGTCCTACTTCCCCTGACAAAACCCAAAGAAACAACACTCTTTCTCCCCCAGCCTTCTAGGGAGGAACTGATAAAAGAACATGACTCACATGCAGCCAGTCAAGTACTACAGTTTAGTAGTCTCTGTCTTAGACATTAGGCATCGGTGGTAGCCAAGTGTCTACAGCAAAGTTAGAAATTTTCTGGCCAGATGTGTCCTGCTGTAAGACAATGGTTGACCTCTCTGCTCCTTGGTGATCTGGTTTTGTTCATCTCCTATCTTCTAGCCAATTGTAAGTTCTGACTTCTTATTGCCCTTTCCAACTTCTAGCCTTTTTACTTAAAATAATAAGAACTGGACACCTTTTTAAAATATAATGCATATTTCCCTTCAAAGTGTTTGTGATATAAGCCAGGCAGAAAAAATGTTAAAGAGTAAATTTAAAGAACTGGCTGACTGCTTGATATGAATTGCCCACCAAAGAATGAAGGGCAAAGAAATTCAAGAGACAAGAAAGATCTTGTTGAGCAAGATGGTCAGGGGACGCCTAAATAGGAAAGGAGGAATTTGATTATCTTAAAATCAAGTAGAAGGCAGCAACCCAGCTGCATGGTGTGAGGGGAGACAGAAAAAAAAAAACCAAAACCAAAACAAAACAAAAAACAGAATGAGACCCAGAAAATCCTAACGCAAGCTTGCAGCTGCATCAAGTAAATGGGGCAGAAAGGGAAGGGTGAGCTCATTTGAACGTGGGTAACCAAGATGGGAGACTTCTGATCCAGAGACAGGTGACAGTTTCTGAAAGCTGAGCAGTAAAAAAGAACATGCTCTTGTATTTTGAGATATTGTTAACATCAGAGAGATACTCTGAGATAAGATGACTGTTCTAGCCCTGGGAGCTAGAACGCTGCTTTTCTCTTGGGAATGTTTATAACCCTAGAAAGGATGACTTCTAGGCTGACAAATACTCTTGGAAGGTTCTTGGGACAATGAGAAAAGTAATATGGGACCAGAGACCAAAAGAGGGCACAAAGGCTGACCCATCATCTCAGAATGTAACTCAGAAAGATGCCGGTTGTCTCAAATACTATGGCTCTGCTTCAAATTATCTCAGTTTCGAAAAGTAAATCTGGGTGTTCTTAAGTTATTCAACCCCCCCCCCCAAATAACTACCAAAAGCAAAGATAAATTCCCTCTGGAAGTCAATAATATCTGGAACTTCAAAGTATTCCTACAAGCAATTTGCAATGTAATATCCAGCATACAATCAAAAATGACCAGACACATGAGGAATGAGACTACATGGACAGAACCTGTGAAAACACAAAACAATAAAAACAGACCCACAGGGTCTCCAGATATTAGTTTCATCATACTTGGACTCTGAAACAATTATGTTTCTTATGTTCAGTTAATATAGAAGATGAGATTGAAAATTTTGGCAAAGAACTACAAACTTTAAGATACAAATTTTAAGACTAAATACTGTAATCAATCACTGAAGGTTACAACCCAACAAGTGATTTAAACTGCAAATTTAAATTAAAAGAGAGAGAGAGAGAGAGAGAGAGAGAGAGAGAGAAGGAAGTTAGCTTGTGAAAAGAAATTCCAGAAAAGAATGGGAAGGCACAGGAGAGAGCCATAGGGATAGATGAGACACAGTAGGAAGATGTAATGTAGATTTAATGAAGTTCCAACAGGAGAGAAGATGGAAAATGAGTAGAAGCAGTAGCTGCCTGAAAGATGGTGGAGAATGTCCCCAAACTGACCAAAGACATTACATCACAGATTCAAGAGCCCAAACTAACAATAAACAAAGTATACTCAGACCCTAGCACTCTATACTAACCTACTGAAATTCACGCACGTGCGCGCGCGCGCATACACACACACACACACACACACACATACACACACATTAAAGCCAGATGAAGAAACAGGAAATAACTCTCAGTGGCTAAGAAAACTTGTGGCTCTTCCAGAGCCCCAGTGTTTAATTCCCAGCAGCCACATTGGTTGGCTCATAACCACCTGAAACTCCAGCCCCAAGGGATCCAACACTCCCCCTTCCGATCTCTGCAGGAACTTGTATACACACACACACACACATAAAGCAAAAAGAAAAAGAAAGAAAAAGAAAATATTTTTAATTTTTATTTTTATGTGTATGGGCGTTTTGCCTTCATATATGTCTGTGCACCATGTGTGTGCCTGGTACCCACAGAGACCAAAAACAGAGGTTAGATCCCCTGAGACTGGAGTTACAGACAGCTGTGAGCCACCATGTAGGTACCAGGACTCAAACTTCAGTCTGCTGGAGGAACGAGCAGTCAGTGCTCGTAACCACTATACCATCTCTCCGACCTCTAAACATTATTAATTTTTTAAAAAGATTTATTTATTATATGTAAGTATACTGTAGCTGTCTTCAGACACTCCAGAAGAGGGCGCCAGATCTCGTTACGGATGGTTGTGAGCCACCATGTGGTTGCTGGGATTTGAACTCTGGACCTTTGGAAGAGCAGTCGGGTGCTCTTACCCACTGAGCCATCTCACCAGCCCCATTATTAATTTTTTAAGTGAAGAAAATAACCTAAGTTATCTGTAATAAGCTCTCACACTCAAAGGCATTTCCATAAATCAATTAAAATTAAAAGGGAAAATAACTGAATAGAATAAAAGAGCTCGGCAGATGCTTCACTAAAGAGATTCCACAAATGGCTGTAAACTTGGAAAAAGGTGTCCAGCCACATTTATAATAACTGAAAGGTGTGAACGAAAGTCACCCTGCACTATCACAACCTACTCGCCAAAATGGTGGGTGCCACAGTGAGTGTATAAAATATGAGATGGGGATGCGGCAGCAAGGTAACTCCCACACCCTTCTGACATACCAACTTTTAAAATCTAGTGGATAATGACATACCAAAGTTGCAAACCCTTATATTCTTTTCTCGGTGATTCTCACACGAACACTGGGAAGTGTGTAAGATCAGATTAAAGCAGCACTATTTGTAAGAGCTGTCTGGTGCTGTGTATACAAATACTAAATTCTGAACCCCAAGATCTGGCTGCCCCCAGAGGATTGAATTCTCATGCACATCAGCCTTTGTTCTGTAAACCTTGCTCCCTAATTTAAAGCTACTAGTTAAATAAAAGTGGCTTCAGCCAATTGCTGGGAAGAACAGAAGTAGGTGGGGCTTCAGTGAAGGGGGGGAGAGAGAGAGAGAAAGAGAGAGAGAGAAGAAAAGAGAAGGAGGAGGAAGAGGAGGAGGAAGAGGAGGAGGAGGAGAAGGAAAAAGGAGAAAGAACTGGAGAATATAGACGATCTCCATTAAATGGGATGGATCAGGTGCATGTAGCCAGAGAGGTGCCCCTGAGGACAGACTGATGGAGCAGAAATAGCCCTGGCAAGACTCAAATAGCAAGTAAGTGGGGAACACAGGTGAGAAATAGCCAGTCTAGTGCAGAAAAATAGTTTAGAGGTAATCACCCAGTAATTGTTCTAAAGCTAATTTAAAAAATTGGTAAGACTCTCTCTGTCTTGATTATTGGGGGGGCTGGCCGGGTCATGAAAAGAACTAATCGAGCTAATAAATATATATTACAACAGCAAAGAGCCAAAAAGTAGATGCTAACTAAATGTGTTTTTGTCTTGTGTACTTTTCCAAGCAAAAATTTAATAAATAAACAAACAAACAAGTATTCTGTGGGCTGGTGAAATGATCAGTGGGTCAGTGCCAAAACTAAGGATCCGATGTCAAGGGCCAGCCACGGCTAGGTCAGGCTTCCTGAGAGAAGTGGTGTTTGAAAGTTGCAAAAACAAATGACTGGAAGTCAAATCATGGATCCAAGCTGGCAGCCTATGTTCTGCTCCAGGTGGCTCCCTAGACAGCTCTCTGTAGATAGCTGCTGGCTCTGTGGTCTGCTCACAGCAGCTTTACAGACTGCTCTCTGTGTTCTGCTCTGCTCTGCTCTGCTCTGGACAGCTTTTCCTTGCTATTCTAAAATAAACTCTCTGGTTGAGACAGCTCTCTCTGCTAGTAAAAATTCTCAAAGCTCTCTAGATAGTTCCTGGGTTTCCTGACTGAAGTTAGAAAAGCTGCTATAAAAACTTCTTGGATCTTCCGACCAAGTCAGAAATCATATTAGAAAATTTCTAAAAGTAATTATTGAGTTTTCCAATCAAAATCAGAAAGAAAACAAAAACAAAAACAAAACAAAACCAAAAAAAAAAAAAAAAAAAAAAAAAAAAAACCTCTAAAAGAGCTGCGTTCACTCTTCGGACAGCATTCTTCTCTGGATAGCTGTTAGAAAACATTCTTAAGAGCTGTGTCAGCTCTCTAAGGAATTCTTGGGATTTCCAACCAAGGTAAGAAATTCTATTAGAAAAAATTCTAAAAGAGCTACAAAAAATTCTAAAAGAGCTTTGTTTGCTCTCCATGGATTTTCTGAGTAAAATCAGAAATCCTGTTAGAGGGGGGGAAAAAACCCCTCTGGAAGAGCTGTGTTTACCCTCCAGAGATCTTCAGACAGCTTAGCTCTTGCTAGGAAAAACTTCAAAAGAGGTAATTGCTATCCCTTTCTGCTGGCTCACCTCATGCAGACCAAAAGCCCAGTTTTTATTTACATATCAATTTAGTTGTTTATTCTAGGATCCTTTTTGATTATTCTATGAATTAGCATGCCAAGACCCCCAGCCCCTTGATTCTCAGGAGATAGCAAGCACATTTTTTTAACATTGCAAAAGAATTCAGAGATCTGCCTGCCTCTGTTAAGCAAGGATGATAAGCTAGCTGGGTGAGACCCTGCCCTGAAATTACCATTTCTACCACACCTGGCCCTTTCCTCTATCCCAAGCCAATGCTGAACTCTGGAATCTATCTGCCTTTGTAAGCACAAACAAACACTTAGCAGGGTGGGATCTTGTCTTGTGATCACCGTGTTCTATATCTCCTTCCTCAGAATCTTTCTGACAAGCTGGATCGTAGTGCATAGATTCGTGAAACCCCTCATTTAATTCATATTGAATCTTTATATTTTGCATAGTTGAGAAATTATATTTTTTGAGCTCATATTTTTAGAGTTCTTTCCCAAAGTCTTAAGGGCTATCCTGAAAGTCCCAGCCTTTACATTAGCCATACCTTTGCCTCCCAGATTCTTGCTGTCTCTGCTTATCATGAAGTCATTAATGTTACTAGGGAGGGCATTCCTTGAAGGGAGAACATAAAAATATGTTACATTATTACACAAAGAAACCTTAAGCCCACAGCAGCCATCAATACTCACAGAGGCCCACACCTGCTGGCCCTGTCCCAGGCTCAGGACCCATGACATTCTATCCCTACCAAGGCCATACCAGACCTGGCATACTGAGTTCAATTCCCCATGACCCACATTGTAGAAAAAAGAGAAGCAACTCCCACAAGCTGTGCTGACTTTCGTGTGAGAGCTGCCATGCACATGTCCTGGAGCACATATTCACACACATACACACATACACACACACACACACACAATTGTGTATGTGTTTTAAATGTTCTTTAAGGGGGGCGCTATGGGGGACTTTTGGGATAGCATTGGAAATGTAATTGAGGAAAATATGTAATAAAAATATTAAAAAAAAAAAAGATTGGGGATCCTGAAGTCTTATTTGTAAAAAAAAAAAAAATGTTCTTTAAAAATAATAATAAAGGCTTTAAATTAAAAAGTAGAGCCAAACATTCATACATAATTGTACATTGCATAGCTACTGGATGGCAGGCTCCATGCAAGTGCTTGGGATATAGTATAGGTTATATCATACTGTATTATATTATATTCATATCATCATAATGACCCTGAGAACATTTTACCTCTTCCCCTCCCTTGTTTACTCTGTCTTAATTTCCTTACAGCAAAATGAGGATGATATAAAACTACCTTGGGAAGTTGTTATAGTAACTGAATGACTAGTGGATAAAAGTTCAATAGAGTCTCTGAACCGTGGGAAGTGTTACTTAAGGGTTATCTGTTATTTAACTAGAGTACAGCATTGAAATTTAATAAAAATCAAGGAGCTTGCAAGCCCAGAAAGCTGGTGAGGGAGAAGCTAGGATTGCAGTCTGCCAGCCTCAGAAATGACACCTAATTATTCTCACCTGGCTGGGTTGTTTGTTTGTTTGTTTGTTTGTTCCAGGAGTAAGTTGTGATTCCTCCCCGTGGGTAAAGAGACATGTCTAAGTCTTTAGGAAGAACTGTAGGTCTACTCTCTCTATCACCAGACTTGCCTTGCTTATGATGGTACTTTGGCCTTTCAAAAATATGTATTTATTTTGATTTTGTGTGTGTGTGTGTGTACACAGGTGTGCACACGTGAACACAAATGTTTGTAGAGGTCAGAAGAAGCCATCAGGTCGCCTGAAGCTTGCTGCAGTAAATATTATTTGGGGGATTTTTATCCCACTTAGATCATATAGTTCCAAAATAAAAGACACAAAACCGTTTAGATTTAGAATGAGCCTTATAGCATTAGACCTGGGCAGATATCAACCCCCTCTGCTATTTTGTCTACTTCCCTATCAATAACCCTAGGATATCACTTGCCACGTCCCACCTGGGCCACCGCTGCTCCAACAGACAGACCCTCATGGTCATGCATTCATGATCCATCTACTCCATGGTGGTTTCCTTCTTATCCCCTCTCCTTCTTCCCTCGTGGTCCCTGCCTGATAACCCTAGAATATTTTATAATTTATGAGGGTTTTATATGTACAAGTTCTCATAAAAGACAAAAAAAATCTCTAAAGTGTAAATTTCTGGTTTCTTAAGAGACTCAGGTTATAATGATGTTTTGCTGGAGCAGACAGGTGAAAGAATGTTTTGCTGAAGCAGACACAGGTGAAAGGATGTTTTGCTGAAGCAGACATAGGTGAAAGAATGTTTTGCTATAGCAAACACGTGAAAGGACACATGACATCTTCCAACAACACTCCTATAAGTTATGCCAAAAGACAAGGACTGAAACTCAGTCAAAGTACTGGAGAAATGGCTCAGTGGTCAAGAACACAAGTTGCTCTTGCAGGCCTCTGACCTAAGGGAGCTGCCTGCCTCTGTCCCAAGCTACATGGCCTCTCTTTGTCCTCTAAAGCCCTCTGGACTCACACTGTGGCCTTGTTAAGATCCACATTCTAATTGCTCTGCCATCTGGGGTCCCCTAGGTAACACATTGAAAAACTCCTTTACTCTCTAACCCTCCCTTTGGGATTTTTCCCATGGTCTCTATGAATGGAACAGTTCTCCATGTGCCGCCAGGAAGCCTTAAGCCACTGGTCCTGAAGGCATCCTGGTACCTTGTTTACAGCACAGGCTGCTCAGCCGTTAGCCCTTACCCTGACCCAGGATGGGGACAGAGCTTCTGCTGGATTCTAAGCAACACTGGCTCGCTGAAAGCTTAACATTGCTGTGTGGCCTCCTACCCCCTAACTTCCTCCTGCAACTGAGGGGAAGGGCCTGTAGGTCTACTCCTCTTTCCTTCGTGGGAAGCCTGTCTACTATTAAAAGGCGAGCTCTCACATCACCCCTTCAGCAGCCTAGAGCACCCCTCCTTTGCACTCCCGGGTCACTGGCCTTTTTTCACAGATGCATGTGTTCCGTTTAACACATGTGTCTCCTGCAGCTGTCTAGAAAATCACAAACAGACTTCTCTGGCTTGCTTCCAGATAAGATCAGAACCTATAATTTATTCCCCAGCAGCTGTGTGTTATGGGTGAGGTGGGGAACTCCCAGAACTGACTTCTAGAGTCCACCATCTTTCACCTGGTTGTTCCAGTTCATTATGGGAATTGCTTCTCTTGCCACTAATACCACTTCCACTCTCTCTGTGCAGCCACGAGAGCCTTCTGTCCTTCCACACTTCTTCCCTAGCCCAGAAAGTTGTTTCCACATTAGAGGCCACCAAGAGGCAGGGTAGGGAAGACTGCACTTCTTCTGAGCCGCTGTCATAATGGAGGGGCAGATGGGCTGTAAAGTATGGCAGCTGCAGAGACCACAGAGCAAGGAGGGTTACAGCAGAGTAAAAAACACAAACGCATTCACTTAAAAAGCCTGGGCCAGAACAGCCACAGCTACATGTGTCTGAATACTGCTCATCCCACCATCAGAGGCACTGCTATTCCTAGGCTCCAGCAGCCGTTCTGAGCCATGAAAATACAGATTCTACCCATCTGTTCTGCCCACAGAGTCAGAATTGCACGTCTCCCAGGCAGCACCATGGTAAGAATTGGGGAAAACTGTCCTTTATTCTGTCACATGCATCCCCTCACTAAGATAACCTTGGCAAGTGCAACCCATGTGTCATGGTTTGAAATAAAAAGGTTCCCCCACAGGCTTATGTGTTTGGATACTTGGTCCTCTTGGGAGGCTATAGAACCATTTGAACATGGTGCAGTCATGGGGATAGGGTCAGAGTGTTATAGCCAGTCCAGGTTCCAGCTCAAGACCTCTACTTTTTGATTTCCTAAGTTGTGAAAAAGCAGCCTATGTTCCTGTTGTCACAGACCAGATGCTCAAATGCCAAGCCTTCTCTGCCACAATGGACTATAGCCTTTCAAACTGTGAGCCAAAAGAAATTCTTCCTCCCTTAGGTTGCTTCTGTCAGGTATTCTGTCACAGCAATGGGTGAGTAATTAATACAGTGTCCTTGTGCAGAGAACAACCTTCTCAGCCCTAATAGGCAAACCAACTCAATACAAGCTACAAAGAAAAGGAGGTTACCATGTGTGGTGGTTTGAATAGGAATGCCCCCCCCCCATAGACTCATGTGTTTAAATGTTTGACCCATAGGGAGTGTCACTATTAGGAGGTATGGAGTAAGTGTGTCCTTGATGGAGGAAATGTGTCACTGTTGGGCAGGCTTTGAGGTCTTATATGCTCAAGCTACATTCAGTATGGCACACAGTCTCCTCTTGCTGCCTGAGGATAAAGAGATAGAACTCTCAGCTCCTTCTCCACAACCATGCCTGCTTGCTTGCTGCCATGTTTCCAGCCATGATGATAATGGACTAAGCCTCTGAAACTGTAAGCCAGCCCAATTGAACATAAGAGTTGACATGGTCGTGGTTTCTCCTCACATCAATAAATCCTTAACGAAAATATCACGATTTTTGAGAAATAGGAGCCAATGGACTCTTCTACTTCTAGAACCCCTTTACCTGAAATGTCAAAATAATCCCATGTGGCTAAGTCAGAGGATAGTCAGGTCAAAATAAAGTGATGTTGGCACGAATAGGCAGGTACCAGTTCACACTTCTTCCACCTACTACATGGTTAAGACTAAGCATGCCGGGCGGTGGTGGCACACACCTTTAATCCCAGCACTTGGGAGGCAGAGGCAGGTGGATTTCTGAGTTCGAGGCCAGCCTGGTCTACAAAGTGACTTCCAGGACAGCCATGGCTATGCAGAGAAACCCTGTCTCGAAAAGACAAACAAGCAAACAAACAAAAAACAAGACTAAGCAAAGAGTTCAGTTCTTCAAGACGGTCATTTCTTATCTGTTAACAGCTAAGGTTTGCTTCGTGGGTATCTCAGTTTGTCTAGGAAATTTAGGGGGACAGCTTCTATAAGCCATCTAGGATCCCAGATCTCATTGTCAACTACTTGAAAGCCAACGGGGAAACCTAACCAAAGCCTTGGTATTAGCTGCTTTGCTTTAGATGACTTTATTTTATTTATCTATTTATTTATTTACTTATATGTATACAGATGTGCTGCTTGTGTGTATAGATGCACATCATATTCGTGTAATAGCCACAGAGGCCAGAAGAGGACATCTTATCCCCTGGAGTTAAAGTTACAGATGGTTGTGAGCTGCCAGGTGGGTGCTGGAAGCTGAACCTGGGCCCTCTGCAAGAGCAGTCAGCATTCCTAACCACTAAGCCATCTCTCCAGCCCTTGCTTTATTTGGCTTTAGAACTCACTAAGTTTAGAAGTCATGTCCTTGGGTACATATTGTTAGTTTCCTACCAGATAATAAAATATAGATAGAGTCATGGTTAAAATAGTCCTGTACTGCTACAGGTAATAGATAAATAATGGAACTAGGTTGAAAAACTAGAAGTTCATCCATTCTTCACACAAACTCATTCTATAGAGGTTGTTTCTCAACACAGTTGGGGAGAAAGTATATTATTCAATAAATGGTTTCAAAGAGCAGTCTTGTCCATTCTCTCTCTCTCTCTCTCTCTCTCACACACACACACACACACACACACACACACACACACACACATTCTGAAACTATTCACCATTACTTTATACCAAATAAATAGGTAAAAAAAATGACTGCAAAAACTGAAACATAAAAGTACTTGAAGCAAACATAATTTTTAACATAATTAATAGAAAGATTTCAAGTACAAAACACAAAATGCAGATAAATCTAACAACAATTTTTCAGTCCTTATGGCAAAAATAACTTAAACAAAGTTGAAAGCAAGCAATAAAAGAGATGAGGGAGAGCTTGTGGAACTATGACAAAGAACTAATTTCCATCATAAAAGTAAAGTTTTAAACAACCGCTAAAGCTCCCAGAGAGGGGGAAAAGGGAAGAGCACTATTACAGGGGAAATGTCAAGATTCTTGGTTTCTCTCACATTAAAAAGAAATGCAAATTCAAGTCACAAGGAGTTTTCTCTCTTCTGTCCTTTAGATTAGCATAGAGTAAGAATTTTGACATTTCTCTGGTTGAAGAAACAGGTATTGTACTGCACTATCCATGGGACTTTCGAAGAGAACAGTGGCTTCAGTGCCTGAAGCATGGGGACAGAAAACTATGCATATGTGCATGGAGATATAGAAAAGAGAATGTAAATTAGATATTAAGAGAACTGGTCAAAGCATTTGTTGGAAAAGCAACAGTTCCTGAGTTCAAATCCCCCCAGCATTCATATAAAAGCCAGGCATTGGCCCCACATGCTTGAAAGTAACCCCAGAGTTGAAAGGGGAAGTGAGCAGGATCCTTGGGCTTGCTGGCCAGCCAGACTAACCAATCAGAAAACACCAGGTTCAGTGACAAATCCTGCCTCAAAGAACTACGTGGAGAGTGATAAAAACATTCATGTATATTTACTACAATAGTACAATTTAAAACATGTGAAGTGCAAAAAAAAATCATTACTAGTATATATATATATGTATATATATATAAAACAGTTTATAATTTGCATTTTAAGTAAACTAAACAGGGTTGAAGAGATAACTCAACCTAGATTTGGATCCCAGCATCCATGTAGAAATCCAAGCATGTGTGGGGGTGTTTGTAATTACACAGGTTCGGGAAGGTGGAGACAGAGGCATCCCTGAGGCTTAATAGCCAAAGACCTTATCTGTAGAAAGAGTCTTTACGTATTGTGTGAAAGCATTGCCTGTCAATAAAAAGCCTATGGCCAATGAGCTGAGGCAGGATTAGAAAGTGGTACACCTGGTAGAGAGAGATGGGATTCTGGGAAATAGTCAAGCAGGGAAGATTCTCCCTGAAGGCTGCTGGAGATAGCTGCATGAACCTGAGAGAGGTAACTAACCACATTGCAGGACTTAGAATAGAGTAAATGTGTAGTTACCTTATGAGATAGTCAGGGGACAAGCCAAAGCTACTGGCCTAAGCATTTACTCATATATAAGAAGTCTCAGAGTCAGTATGTCGTGGAAGAATGAAGCCAGGTGGAAAAGCCCACAGTTACACAAATATCAAAAAACAAAGTGGAAAATGATTGAGGAAGATGCCCAACCTCTGGCCTCTACACATACACACACACACACACACACACACACACACACACACACTTCCACATATAAATACATCTGTGTATACAAAAAATCATCAGTTTCAAAGTTAGAGGACAATCTGTTACTTGGGTGAAAAATCAGCTCAGTAGATTGCTACCAATATGGTCTAATGTTTAAATCTTGGGTACCTTTGTGTTGTATTTAACTATTAAATAATTGGGTACTAACTTTTTTATTTTCTCTTTATCATAAAGAATAAATGTAGATATTACTTGTGCAAATTTGTTATACTTGTGCAACCACAGTGAGTTATCTGAGAAAAAGAATACCTTTTCTGCTTGATGGTGGTATTTAAAAGTTTGAAAAAATGCAAATATTAACTATCTTTGTACAGATCTTGTACCCCGGGTCCCTCAGAGATCAGTCTGTGCAGGAGAGCCTGCGGACTGCAGAAGCAACATAGCTTCTGGGACAGGCCCTGTTTCATCTTCATCCAGGAAGCAGATCTGAGCTCCAGATCTCTGTGCTCCTTCCCTGTCAGAGGAGAGGTGGCCTGCAGAGACTCAGGAGAGACCACTGAGACTCAGGAGAGAGTTGGACTCCCAGGAGTGCTGACAGAGGCTAACAGAATCACAGGAGGAACAAGCTCCAGCCAGAGACAGCTATAACAACTAACTCCAGAGATTACCATATGGCAAAAGGCAAATGTAAGAATCTTACTAACAGAGACCAAGACCACTCACCATCATCAGAACCCAGCACTCCCACCTGAGCGAGTCCTGGATACCCCAACACACCCGAAAAGCAAGATTCTGATTTAAAATCATATCTCATGATGCTGGTAGAGGATTTTAAGAAGGAAAGTAATAACTCACCTAAAGAAATACAGGAGAACACAGCTAAACAGGTAGAAGGCCTTAAAGAGGAAGCACAAAAATCCCTTAAAGAATTCTAGGAAAACACTGCTAACCAAGTAGAAGCCCTTAAAGAAGAAACACAAAAATCTCTTAAAGAATTGCAGGAAAACACAACCAAACAGGTGATGGAATTGAACCATCCAAGATCTAAAAAGGGAAGTAGAAACAATAAAGAAAACCGAAAGGGAGACAACTCTGGAGATGGAAACCCTAGGAAAGAAATCAGGAACCATGGAGGTGAGCATCAGCAACAGAAAACAAGAGATGGAAGAGAGAATCTCAGAGGCAGAAGATTCCATAGAGAACATGGACACAACAGTCAAAGAAAATGCAAAATGCAAAAAGATCTTAACTCAAAACATCCAGGAAATCCAGGACACAATGAGAAGATCAAACCTACAGATAATAAGAGTAGATGAGAATGAAGATTTTCAACTTAAAGGGTCAGCAAATATCTTCAACAAAATTGTAGAAGAAAACTTCCCTAACCTAAAGAAAGAGATACCCATGAACATACAAGAAGCCTACAGAACTCCAAATAGACTGGACCAGAAAAGAAATTCCTCCCAACACATAATATCAGAACAACAAATGCACTAAATAAAGATAGAATATTAAAAGCAGTAAGGGGAAAAGGTCAAGTAATATATAAAGGCAGGCCTATTAGAATTACACCAGACTTCTCACCTGAGACTAGGAAAGCCAGAAGATCCTGGACAGATGTTATACTGAGAGAACACAAATGCCAACCCAGGCTACTATACCCAGCAAAACTCTCAATTACCATAGATGGAGAAACCAAAGTATTCTATGACAAAACCAAATTCACACAAAACCTTTCCACGAATCCAGTCCTACAAAGGATAATAAAGGGAAAACTCCAACAGAAGGACAGAAACTACACCCTAGAAAAAGCAAGAAAGTAATCCTTCAACAAACCTAAAAGAAGACACCCGCAAGAACAGAATCCCAACGTTAATAACAAAAATAACATGAAGCAACAATTAGTTTTCTTTAATATAGCTTAATATCAATGGACTCAATTCCCCCAATAAAAAGACATAGACTAACAGACTAGCTACACAAACAGGACCCAACATTTTCCTGCTTACAGGGAACCCACCTCAGGGAAAAAGACAGACACTACCTCAGAGTGAAAGGCTAGAAAACAATTTTCCAAGCAAATGGTCCAAAGAAACAAGCTGGAGTAGCCATTCTAATATCGAATAAAATTGACTTCCAACCCAAAGTTATCAAAAAAGACAAGGAGGGGTACTTCATACTCATCAAAGGTAAAATCTACCAAGATGAACTCTCAATCCTTAATATCTATGCTCCAAATGCAAGGGCAGCCACATTCATTAAAGAAACTTTAGTAAAGATCAAAGCACACATTGTACCACACACAATAATAGTGGGAGACTTCAACACCCCACTCTCATCAATGGACAGATCCTGAAAACAGAAACTAAACAGAGACACATGGAAAGTAACAGAAGTTATGAAACAAATGGATTTAACAGAACATCTACAGAACATTTTATCCTAAAACAAAAGGATATACCTGCTTCTCAGCACTTCATGGTACCTCCTCCAAAACTGACCATATAATCGGTCACAAAACAGGCCTCAACAGATACAAAAATATTGAAATTTTCCCATTTGCATCCTATCAGATCACCACGAACTAAGGCTGATCTTCAATAACAGCATAAATAATAGAAAGCCAACATTCACATGGAAACTGAACAACACTCTACTCAATGATAACTTGGTCAAGGAAGAAATAAAGAAAGAAATTAAAGACTTTTTAGAGTTTAATGAAAATGAAGCCACAACATACCCAAACTTATGGGACACAATGAAGGCAATTCTAAGAGGAAAACTCAGAGCCCTGAGTGATTCCAAAAAGAAACTAGAGAGAGCATACACTAGCAGCCTGACAGCACACCTAGAATCTCTAGAACCGAAGGAAGCAAATTCACCCAAGAGGAGTAGATGGCAGGAAATAATCAAACTCAGGGGTGAAATCAACCAAGTGGAAACAGAAAGAACTATTCAAAGAATCCACCAAACCAGGAGCTGGTTCTTTGAGAAAATCAACAAGATAGATAAACCCTTAGCCAGACTAACTAGAGGGAACAGGGACAGTATCCTAATTAACAAAATCAGAAATGAAAAAGGAGACATAACAACAGAACCTGAGGAAATCCAAAACATCACCAGATCCTACTACAAATGGCTATACTCAACAAAACTGGTAAACCTGGATGAAATGGACAATTTCCTAGACAGATACCAGGTACCAAAGTTAAATCAGGATCAGATTAACGATCTAAACAGTCCCATTTCCCCTAAAGAAATAGAAGCAGTCATTAATAGTCTCCCAACCAAAAAAAGCCCAGGACCAAATGGGTTTAGTGCAGACTTCTATTAGACCTTCAAAGAAGACCTAATTCCAATTCTCCTCAAACTATTCCATAAAATAGAAACAGAAGGTACTCTACTGAATTCATTCTATGAAGCCACAATTACTCTGATACCTAAACCACACAAAGATCTAACAAAGAAAAAAAATTTCAGAGCAATTTCCCTTATGAATATCGATGCAAAAATACTCAATAAAATCCCCGCAAACCGAATCCAAGAACACATCAAAACAATCATCCATCATGACCAAGTAGACTTCATCCCAGGGATGCAGAGGTGGTTTAATATACGGAAATCCACCAACGTAATACACTATATAAACAAACTCAAAGACAAAAATCACATGATCATCTCACTAGATACTGAGAAAACATTTGACAAAATCAAACACCTCTTCATGATAAAAGTCATGGAAAGATCAAGAATTCAAGGCCCATAGCTAAACATAATAAAAGCAAAATACAACAAACCAGTAGCCAACATCAAACTAAATGGAGAGAAGCTGGAAGCAATCCCACTAAAATCAGGGACTAGAGACAAGGCTGCCCACTTTCTCCCTACCTATTCAATATAGTACTTGAAGTTCTGGCCAGAGCAATTTGACAACAAAAGGAGATCAAGGGGACACAAATTGGAAAGGAAGAAGTCAAAATATCACTATTTGCAGATGATATGATAGTATATATAAGTGACCCCAAAAATTCCACCAGAGAACTCCTAAACCTGATAAACAGTTTCAGTGCAGTAGCCAGATATAAAATTAACTCAAACAAATCAGTGGCCTTTCTCTACACAAAGGGTAAACTGGATGAGAAAGAAATTAGGGAGACAGCACACTTCACAATAGTCACAAATAATATAAAATATATTGGTGTGGCCTAACTAAGAAAGTGTGAGATCTGTATGATAAGAACTTCAAGTCTCTGAATAAAGAAATTAAAGAAGATCTCAGAAGATGGGAAGTTCTCCCATGCTCATGGATTGGCAGGATTAATATAGTCAAAATGGCTATCCTGCCGAAAGCAATCTACAGATTCTATGCAATCCCCATCAAAATTCCAACTCAATTCTTCACTGAGTTAGAAAGGGCAATTTGAAAATTCATCTGGAATAACAAAAATCCTAGGATAGCAAAAACTATTCTCAACAATAAAAGTACCTCTGATGGAATCACCATGCCTGACCTCAAGCTGTACTACAGAGCAATTGTGATAAAAACTGCATGGTACTGGTACTGCGACAGACAGGTAGATCAATGGAATAGAATTGAAGACCCAGAAATGAACCCACACACCTATGGTCACTTGATCTTTGACAAGGGAGCTAAAACGATCCAGTGGGAAAAAGACAGCATTTTCAACAAATGGTGCTGGCACAACTGGCAGTTATCATGTAGAAGAATGCAAACTGATCCATTCTTATCTCCTTGTACTAAGTTCAAGTCTTAAGTGGATCAAGGAACTCCACATTAAACCAAAGTCACTGACATTTATAGAGGAGAAAGTGGGGGAAAGCCTTGAAGATATGGGCCCAGGGGGAAATTCCTGAATAGAACAGCAAAGGTTTGTGCTGTAAGATCAAGAATCGACAAATGGGACCTCATAAAATTGCAAAGCTTCTGTAAGGCAAAAGACACTGTCAATAAGACAAAAAGGCCACCAACAGATTAGGAAAGGATTTTTACCAATCCTAAATCTGATAGGGGACTATCCGATATATACAAAGAGCTCAAGAAGGTGGACTCCAGAAATTCAAATAACCCCATTAAAAAATGGGGTACAGAGCTAAACAAAGAATTCTCAACTGAGGAATACCGAATGGCTGAGAAGAACCTGAAAAAATGTTCAACATACTTAATCATTAGGGAAATGCAAATCAAAACAACCCTGAGATTCCATCTCACACCAGTCAGAATGGCTAAGATCAAAAATTCAGGTGACAGCAGATGCTGAAGAGGATGTGGAGAAAGAGGAACACTCCTTCATTGCTGTTGGAATTGCAAACTTATATAACCACTCTGGAAATCAGTCTGGTGGTTCCTCAGAAAACTGGACATAGTACAGTTTTAAGCAATTCCTCTCCTGGGCATATACCCAGAAGATGTTCCAACTGGTAATAAGGACACATGCTCCACTATGTTCATAGCAGCCTTATTTAGAATAGCCAGAAGCTAGAAAGAACCCAGATGTCCCTCAACAGAGGAATGAATACAGAAAATGTGGTACATTGACACAATGGAGTACTACTCAGCTATTAAAAACAATGAATTTATGAAATTCTTAGGCAAATGGATATATCTGGAGGATATCATCCTGAGCAAGGTAACCCAATCACAAAATAAGTCACTTGATATGCACTCACTGATAAGTGGATATTAGCCCTAAAACTTAGAATACCCAAGATACAATTTGCAAAACACAAGAAAATCAAGAAGAAGGAAGACCAACACTGGGATACTGCAGTCCTCCTAAGAATCGGTAACAAAATACCCATGGAAGGAGTTACAGAGACAACCTTTGGAGCTGAGACAAAAGGATGGACCATCCAGAGACTTTCCCAACCAGGGATCCATCCCATAGTCAGCCACCAAACGCAGACACTATTGCATATGCCAGCAAGCTTTTGCTGAAAGGACCCTGATATAGCTGTTTCTTGTGAGGCTATGCCAGTGCCTGGCAAATACAGAAGTGGATGCTCATTGTCATCTATTGGATGGAAAACAGGGCCCCCAATGGAGGAGCTAGAGAAAGTACCCAAGGAGCTAAAGGGATCTGCAACCCTATAGGTGGAACAACATTATGAATTAACCAGGGCCAAGAAGTGGGAGTGGGTGGGTAGGGGCACAGGGCCACAGGAGGGTATAGGGAACTTTTGGGATAGTATTTGAAATGTAAATAAAGAACGTATCTAATAAAAAATGAAAAAAAGAAAATATCTAATAAAAATTGTTTAAAAAAAAAAACTATCTTTGTACAGACAGTAGTTGGCAAATGGTTCTAATTAGGGAAGGTGAGACATACACAAAAAGGAAAAAGGTAAAACAGCAGTAAGGATGTCTGAAAAGAATTATACTATCAACTACCTAAAAATACCTAGAATGCATGTAAGTGTGTATACATATACATACATAGTTCAAATGAAATTTTCCCATCTGCACTGATAATGCTTCCTTCAAGAAACAAAGACCATCTAACACAAATCCCATCGCCCAGCATGAGCTGCTGGTCAGGGTTGTCCAAGAGTCTCCCAACACACTACAAAGTATTGCTATCTTCCTTAATTACTCCCACCAGAGTAGAAAGTAAGACCCTATTGCTGAAGATAGTTACCAGTCACTCAGACACAAAGCGCAGAAGCCCCTGAGCTGGAACTGACCTTAAAGCCGCATCCTAGAGAACTAGCTTTCATGGAACCAGAAGGTATCACGAAAGCTTCCAAAAAGGGGGGGGGGAGGTGCCACTACTCTTACCCACTGATGTCTATGAGTCACAACAGTGACCAGTATGGACGATAACACTGAGGTGCATTGCTGGCATGCATACCGTGGAGGTAACCAATAACTCTCTAATTGGACTTGAGACCCACTCACCAAAAGGGAACTCATTCCTAGTACTAGAAACCTAGCCTACAGCAGCCTAATAAAGCCATGAATCTCTGAGAACCCACAGCCACCACTAAACCAGCACAACCACTAACTGCATTCCATAAATTTGTCCTTATATCCAGTTAACTGTAGTGCTTACCTCTCATCAGAATCTTCATCTTGTCTTTGAAACAGACGATTACAGAAAACCAAAACCAACTGAACTGAGAGGGGTGAAACCCAGGCCCACCTGGGACGTCGACAACAGAGTGCTTGTACCTAAGGCTAGGGAAACGTTGCAGAAGAGAGGATGGAACGATTGCAAGACCCAGGGGATTAAGAAGTTCTCTGTGAGACTGTGTCTCCTGGTAATGTCAGAAGCTAAACCCATCAGCTCTCACCGGAATGGCTGCTCTCACATGACCCAGACAAAGACACCACCCGTAGACATGCTAACTCAAACTATGGAAAGCTCACAAGGCCTCAGTCCTACACAAAGATCTAGGAACAAGTAAGGGATGTTGAGCACAGGAGAAATGATCTTCCCCAAGGAAGACCATGGCAGTCGTTTAACCAATGCCAAATGGTTTTCAGCCCTGAAAACATATCCATACAAGTGATATTAAACAGACTGACAAGGTTGTTTTCAGGTTCTCAGGAATACATATCTGTGTATATACACATATACATATGCACACACACTCACATATAGTATGTAACAATAATTAAAGAAAAAAGGCTGTGATTTTAGAAAGAGACCAAAGTGTTGCATATGGAAGGGCTTGAAAGGAGGAAAGGGAAAGGGGAAATTGTGCGATTATATTAAAATCTGAAAAAAAACCTAAAAATTTTTTAAATTTGGGTATTACATATCTTTGTAAAACAGTAGTTGGTAAACTGCCTTTAAAGAAATTAAGTAGGCTCAGAAGTGGGAAGTAAATGACTTTATCCTATTATTACCTAGTAAACTAACTATATTAAAAAGTATTTGAGTTAGAAGCTAGAGGGAGTTAAGATTGTGATATTCATAGCACTTGTATTAAATACATGCAACAAAAATGCAGATTTGGGGACCTCGCCGTTTCACTCCACCGACTGATCTTATTTTCATCAAACCCAGAGACACCCACCTCCATGTTTATCACATCCACCAGTAATTATGGCGCATCATTTCATGTCCTCTCCCTGAAAACCCCACTGATCTCAGCTGCAAACGTCATACATACCTCACCCCTACCCCAAAGGCTCAGGGATCATCTCTAAAGAGGACATGGAAAGATTGCTATGAGCCAAAGGTCAGTGAGGAGCAGAATAAAAGTGTCTTCTACACATGACAGGACCACTGCACTCCTGAGGTGATGGCACCTGTGGCTGCCACAGAAGACCTGCACAACACCCAGTCAGGCAGCATCCCTGAATGGAGTGAGGAGGGGCTCACCAGCTCCTACCTAACTGAAGCTCTGGACAGTTGAGAGTTGGTTTTCTTTAAGGGTGTGGCCCCTAGCAAGTTAACTGCACTCCAGCAGTTTGGCCCCACAACCAGCAGTTTATGGGTAGCACCTGTTTGACTCGGTGGGTTATTTTAAAGAAGGAGAAGAAGGAGGAGGGGGAGGAGAAGATGATTATGATGAAATCAGGAATATGAAATTATCAAACAATAAAAATATTTTTCTAAAAAAAACTTCGATCCACTTCACACACTGGCATTATTGAACTGTTTCCAGTCTGCACCTATTTCCTCTTAATGAAGTCAATTTTCATTGTAATTATGTCTAATGTCACTTTTAAGCAAATCCCTTACTAGCAAAATAAGCTTTCTCCTACTCAATAAGGACTATGTACTGTTTCTCCCAATAGCAAATTTTCTTGGCCACCATTCCTCAACAAATTTGGTTTTCTTCAATCTAATTTTACACAACAAAATTGTAGCATGCAGATCCTTACCAATCGTGTGTGTGTGTGTGTGTGTGTGTGTTTTATGGCTTGTCGGTTTCATTTGGTGTTATCTCAGCCCCAGATAGTCATTATGATTTGATTAAAGTGTTTTGTATCGAATCCATGAGAAAACTGTAAACACGTTTCCCATGATATTCCAAGTTCACTCTGGTCCAGGAGAGTCTGTTCAAATTTGAAGCCAAACCATTGGTCTCTTTCCCATCACTGAAGGTTGTATATTACTTCTGTGAGCCACTAAAAAAACTGATCGCACAACTGTATCAACTGCTCTCAATTTGAGTGATGGTGTCAAAGGGCAACATTTGACACTTACAAAGTGCTGGTCCCAGATAGTGGAGCCAAACTGATAGGATGTAAACATTACAGTTGGCACCCTGGTAAGGCTGGGGTTTTCATCAGGGGAAAGATCAGCTCCTTTCCTTCAAAACATTCAGAAACTCCCCCAAAAAGATCTGCTCATGAGCAAGTTCTAATGATGTTGTGTGGTAAATGTCACAAAAGAACTTTGCTCGCTCGGGGCCCTGGGAATAACAGTCAACCTTTCATAATAAGCTTCTGGAGATGGAGGAATCACAATCCCTCTTGGCTGGAACTTACCTGTCACAAATCTGACTGATGCATTGGCACTGGCACAGGGGAGATGAGATAAAGCAATTGTATTGCTTATTTTTCTCTTTCTCTCATCGAGACAAAATGTCTGGTTGAAGCGACATCAAAGAAGAAGGGGCCATTCTGGCTCATGATTTAAGGCATTAGAGTCCATTGTGGTAAGGGAAACAGCCAGAGGTCACAAGGAGGATGGAGGTAGCTGCTTGTTACACAGCGGTGATCATGAAAAGAGAAGATAAACTGAGCAGAACCATGAACCACAAGCCCCACCCCCTACCCAGTAACCCACTTCCATTAGCTAGGCTCTATCTGCTAAAAGTTCCACAAGCTCCCTGAACAGGCTCGACAGCTGGGGACCAAGCCTTCAAACACATGAGTCTGAGGGGTAAATTTCTCATCCAAATCAAAACGACTAGCCATGTTTTCTTCCATTTATTTCATCACTGGGCCATCTGTCTCTCCCCCTCTGATGTTGATCTCTAAGAGCTGAATCCCATTGTTTCTTGTGGTGGTTTGAATATTCTTGGCCCATAGGGTGTGGCATTATTAGGAGGTATGTCTTTGTTGGAGTAGGTGTGGCCATGTTGGAGGAAGTGCATCACTGGTGGGCTTTGAGGTCCTTTGCTCAAGCTCAGCCCAGTTCAGAAGAGAGTCTCCTGCTGCTACCTTCGGACCAAGATGTAGAACTCTTGGTTCTTCTAGCACCATGTTTGCCTGGACACTACCATGTTTCCCACCATAATGATAATGAACTGAACCTCTGAAACTGTAAACCAGCCCTAATTAAACGTTTTCTTTTATAAGAGTTACCTTTGTCAGGATGTCTCTTCACAGCAGTGAGATCCTAAGATATTTCTAGACCTGATTGTCTTTACTGTTCCATCCATGGCCTGCATCTACCTTCCTCCCTGCCTCCCTCAGGTCTGAGAACAGCACTTCAGAACACCAAGTAATGGTGGTACCAGGGCTGAATCCTCAGAGGACAAGACACCATGGAAGGACGCAGGTTTTAAGAAACTCCGAGTACCTATGGTGAAAGCCTGATTGAAATTCCATGTTGTTCTCCCTTCCTCTGGGGGAGCTTTGGTTGGCTTGACTCTTAAACCATTTTTATAATAAATTTATGTCCTTGGCAAGTTCTCATGCTAATCACAGCATTAATTCCAGAGTTTATTTAAATGCATAGTGTTGGGCTTTGGTCAAAATGTGCTTTTGTCTGCAAAGTTATCATATTAATTTTCTTCTTTGGACAGAATGTTTGACAAGATAGTGATTGTTTTAGCAGAAAATTCCTGCCCAGGAACAGTCTAACTGAAATGCCCACCGCTGATGCATGCAGACTCACCAGCCCTCTGGAAGCCTCCCAAAAACAAACTTTGATGCTTCTAGCTCACAATCTGAACAGAAAAAGGAAGGACAAGTGACCCAGAGAGAAAAGACTCACAGCATGCCTCCTCTCTCCCACCAAAACCAAGGCTATATTCCTGTACAGCAAGGGAGCTATAGAGTCAGGGAGAGCCTGCATCTCAGGTATGCTCTGAACAAAAGCCTAGCGCACACACACACACACACACACACACACACACACACATACACACACACCACAAACCACACCTGAAGAAGAAAGCCTGGAGAAGAAAAACATCCCCTGCAAGGAACTGATTCCAGGCAGGAATGAATGCTTTGGAACATAGCATTATTAGATTGATTTTAAATAGATACTCTGCTTCTTTGTACTACTAAACCATGGGCTCCCAAAGGGAGTCAAAGAGAGAGGAGAAATACAAAGCAAGGAAAACAGCCCCTAAGGTCTTCTGAGGTTATTCTTCTAGAAAGATCTTCAAGTTTCTGTTTAAATTGCCAGGTCTCTGACAGCACCATTGTGAAATACTGATGAGTGTCTATTTCTACCAAACCGTAAAACCTATGGATGGTTATTTAGAAGACAAATGCATGTTGACAGATATCTAATTTCATCCTTCTGATAGGATGTGCTCTGTCAGGGTCTTCATTTCATTTGGGATGCAATCGTTTTTGGTTTCCAGTACCTTGCTATGGTGGAAATGCATTTGTCAAGCCCTCCAGACCCAAGACAGCCTAAATATACTACCATCCATGCTTAAGACCATGTAAAATCATAAATATCTCCTATTACCACTCTCACAAGACACACGGAGAAGGAAATACTTCTGTGTATGCACTTGTATAACAGGAAAAATGACTAAAAAGCATGGGTTGTCACCAACCACACCTGAGCATAAAAACAAAAGAGTTTCATTGCTTTAGTGCTTAGGGGGCCCCAGGATGCAGAGGAACCCTGTTCCTTTTGTGGTTTTAGTGGAAGGGTCATGATCTGTGGGAAGCAATTCCTAACTCATCCTGGCAGCCATGAGCTTATGTCCTTTTCTCCCGCTGTACCTCTCTATACCCTCAGGGACCCTTTGCCATTCTGCATCCAAGTCTTTCTCACTTTCTGACTTTCTGCTTTGGTATCCTCAGTGTCTACCAAAGCATCTTTGTAGCAGGTATTCAGTGAGACTCTGCTTGATGAGAAAACAAGCAGCTATTTCTAGTGAAGCAAATATTACCAGGAGTTATTAATTTTGCTGCCATGTCCTCCACCCAGACGATTGGGTCCTTGAATATGAGGACTAATAAATTCAAATCAACTTCCTCAGTATGAGCATGGTGTCTGAGATATAGCAGATACTCAGGATATGTATTAACAGCATGGATGGATGGTCGGATGGATGGATGGATGGAGGGATGGATGGAGGGATGGATGGATGGACAAATTCTTTTTTCAGCTTCAATTACTGAGTACCTCAATATTTTTCAAAGTCACCAGATATATGCATATATATGTGTGTGTATATGTGTATATATGTACACATATATGTACATACACATATATACATATATGTATGTACATATATACATATATAATTATATGTAATTATATACCAAAGGAACTTTTTCACCGCTTTTTAATACCCTAGAGATAACACTTTACATCATTGATTTTAGAATCTATTAGATATTCTCTACTTGTATTCTTCTATTCTTCCTTAGTAATAGAACCCCTAAGTTCCAGCACAGCTCAAGCTACATGGAATGATGACATATTCCATTCTCTCTTACAGACAGATGTGAGACTGTGACTGAGCTCTGCGTTACATGAATATTGTGTGTTGTGGATAGCCCTGGGGCTAATTATATTTGATGTTAATTCTATTCTCCTGTGAGTGGTTCCGAACAAGGAATGGAACAAGGAATGAGTCAGCACTCAGGTGATTTCCTGTAAACCTGCTTCCCACCTTAATTTGTAAAAATAAAGGAGAGCTGATGATTGGGCAGATAAAAGGGAAGGTAGAGCAGAAGGTGAGAGAGAGAGAGATGATGTAAAGGAGGAGGAGGAAGAAGAAAAGTAGAGCAGAAGTACATGGCCTGGAGAAACCACAAGTTCTAAGAGGTCTCATAAGCTGTGGAAGATGGTAGTGTAGCGGTAGATCTACCCAATCTAGGCGTACAACATGTAATCATATTAACTGTGTTGTGTTTTCATTGCCGGGGTATATTTGGGAGGAGATTTACCTCAACAATCGTGCAACTTCTTGGGAGAGTCCTTAAAGGAAAGAAAAATGGCTGTATCCATCTTTCTCTCCGTCAAAACACAGATTATGATGGCTGGACCTCGGGCAACTGCGTATATTCATGAGCTGAAAACTTCATGTTAAAGATAACAGAATAGCACAATACAGTGTCGTCTTCTCACCACTCCTGGGCCTGCTATATGAGTTTTGAATTTCCTGCCTCTGCATTTTTTTACTATGAAAGAAATTTTGAGTTCTCTGCCACTTGTCAACCTAACCAGACAAAGTAAATGCAGGCATCTTTCTGGACCCATGAGGGAAATATGAAGAATCTGCTGTAGAATTGAGTTGTGTAGCATTGAACTAAATTGAGTTAAATTGAACCTATACTGAGAAGAATAAAGCCATGTCCTTTTAAGTAACAGAATCTTCCTGAAACTCAAGACAAGAGTGTCTGAACCAGATAGCATAAAGCTGATTACAGTTAACCAAGCCAGTCTCTTTCACTCTTCACTCCAGGTGAGGTACCCACCTGCAATGCTTGGCCCAGGGAATAGAACTATTAGAAGGTGTGGTCTGTTCAAGTAGGTGTAGCCTTGTTGGAGTAGGCATGGCACTGTGGGAGTGTGCTTTAAGACCAGTGTCCTATCTGCCTGGAAGCAGTATTCTGCTAACAGTCTTCAGATGAAGATATAGAACTCTCAGCTCCTCCTGAACCATGCCTGCCTGGATGCTGCCATGTTCCTGCCTTGGTGATAATGGGCTGAACTCAACCTGTAAGTCAGACCTAATTAAATGTTCTCCTTATAAGAGTTGCTTTGGTCATGGTGTCTGTTCACAGCAGTAAAACCCTAAGTCACCACCTGATGATTGTTGTATTTTTAACCTAAGGGAAGAAAAGCAACCACCACTGCTATTATTGAAAAAACCCTTAATTTTCATTAGATACAGTCCCAATGTGGAAACTCAAATTAGTACCTAGTTACCTCCCTCAAGGAGAGTACTCATTTAGAGTGTGTCTTAGTCAGGGTTTCTATTCCTGGACAAAACATCATGACCAAGAAGCAGTTGGGGAGGAAAGGGTTTATTCAGCTTACATTTTCCACATTGCTGTTAATCACCAAAGGATGTCAGGACTGGAACTCAAGCAGGTCAGGAAGTAGGAGCTGATGCAGAGGCCATGGAAGGGATGTTCTTTACTGGCTTGCTTCCCCTGGCTCGCTCAGCCTACTTTCTTATAGAACCAAGACTACCAGGCCAGAGATGGCACCACTCACAAGGAAACCTCCCCCCTTGATCACTAATTGAGAAAATGCCTTATAGCTGGATCTTGTGGAGGCATTTCCCCAACTGAAGCTCCTTTCTCTGCGATAACTCCAGCCTGTGTCAAGTTAACACAAAACTAGCCAGTACAGGGTGAGAGATCTCACTTCCAGTCTCTATCTATGAGGCATCATGAGTCGAATCATCCAGGGCTCAATTTCCATCTCCATTTAGAACACATTGACTGTGGTCATTTTTCTGATAATGTCTGGAAATTTCATGGCTTCTTAAGCAAGACAAGGTAGAATGGTTGGATTTACTGTGGGTGAAATGCTAGCAGAAGAAACTTCAATTTAGCAACTGTTATCATGGACGACTAATCAAGGACGCTTTGGAAGAGCGATGCCACTGAAAACAGTTATTACTCAATGTTAATAAAAAAATTATGGATCTAATAAAAGTTAATGGGGACATATCGTGTGCCATAAAAGCTGCAGTCAAAGCAAAGAATGCTGGGTTGGGGGAGAAGATCCACTATAATTTTGAATGTATTGTCTAGGAGCCAAATTAGCCATACTGATAATGTTCCTGAAGTTCAAATGGTTACACAAACCAAATAGAACTGTAGAATGCTTAGGAGTAGGACCAGATTCTCTTTGAAGAAATAGTTAGGACCAAGCAAAGTATTTCCAAAAAAAAAATTCCAGTTATTTGGCAACCAGTAAGATTCTGCTCCATAGTTGGCTACCTTTTTGGAGATGTGTGTAAGTTTCTTTGATAAGGACTCTACACGTGTTTCCCAGGTAGGTCAAGAGCTAATGTATGGGACTGGAAAAAAATCGTTTAGTAAATGAAAGTACACCCTGTTTTTAGAGAAGATCTTAGTTCATTTCCCAGGATTTACAATAGGCAGCTTACAGTTGTCATTTCAATTCCAGGAGAACTGAAGCCCTCTTCTGGCCTTCAAGGATACCAGGCATGCATTGGGTCATGTACATACATGCAAGCACTCACACATACACATTGAATGAATAAATAAATGAATTAATGAGTGAGTGAGTGAGTACATTTAAGCATAAACACATAAATAAATAAAATTTTAGAAAAAGAAAGAAAGCTGACATCCTCCAGCGGGACACTGTCATGTGTCCAGATAGGAATTTGCTTCCTGTCTCAGAAATTGCCGCCTCATGGGCTATCCATGATGCCTGTGTTAGGTACTCTTCTTGTTGTTTCAACAAAACACCTTAAAAGCAAGTTAAGGGAGGTAGGATTTATTATGGGTTACAGTTTAAGGAGATACAGTGCGTCATGCAGGAAAAGGCCTGTGTCTTCATAGTGGTGAGAACATGTGGCTAGGCTCCTCACATCTATATGAATCTGGAAATAGATTAAACAGGAAGTGAGAACTAGTACTATAAATAACTCAGGGCTTGACCCCTCCCCTAACGATACATGTCCTTCAGCTAGACCCTCCCCCTCTAAGATTTCCACAACCTCTCGAATCTCAGTGGTGTTGGCTGGTGGCCAAATGTTCAAAAGCATGAGTACATCAAGGGCGTTCACACTGGAGCAATGCCAAGGGAGAGATGGTAAAGTCAGAAGAATCAGCCCACTTCCCACAGCTGCTGCTGCCACCCTAGTCCTGCCACAGCCATCTTCCACCAGAGCTTCCCTACAGCCTCCCCATCAATCAAATCAGCACTCCACTTTTCTTCCCAAGCTATCTAGATCCTTTCCCCACAGAACAGCCAGAGTGACCTTCTCCATTTACATAGGACATTTTGCCACTCTTATCTCCTAAAAATCCTTCAGAGGCTTCCCTTGGCCTCCTAGGGTAAAAAGGGCATAATGTTTATAAAGGCTCCAAGGGTTTTCCCAGAGCTTGGAGAGCCCCGCTTTTCATGAGCCCCTCCTGCCTCACCCAGACACCCAGTGATACAGATGTGCCATGTTCCCAAGAGGGTGTACTTGCTGCTCCCAGAATCCTTAGCTGACATCATCCCAACTCATCCTTAATCTCATTTTTTTCTGAAGTGTTTCCAAGATCCCAAGACTAGAGTAGATGCTCTTGATGCATTCTTAGAAGGCAATCTCTACTTGCAAAATTTAGCGTATTATCATTTGTCCAATATCTGTCCCACCCACTAAACTTTCGATTTCTCAATGATAGGCACTATGTCCATCTATTTTACCACAGACCCAGAATTTATTTATAACCACCCAGAATCTTGTTAACTGTCTAAAAAAATAAGCAAATAAGTAAACGAGTTCCTAAGACCCAGAAGCACTAATTATAAGGTTATGTGATTGTTCATTATACTGTATAAAATTGAGACTCAGAAACAGCTTTCACATGAGGCAAAACCCAATTCAGGAAGGCACAGCATCCAAAGAACACTTCAGAAGTTCCTGTGTAGACATAGAGAAACAGGGTCTCTATTTAGCAGCCTTGAAATGCTTTCCAAGGCCAGAGGTCAATACTGCCAGGAAGTCAATTTTATAATCTATAACAGAGCCCTCAAGAAGTTAGAGTTGGGAAAGCTGCATTGTGAAATCCGTAACATTGTTTCAGGCAACAATAAGTAACAGGATTGATGTTGACCATTGGGGAAGTGTTGATGCTTACATGGACTTAAATTGTTAATGAAAGACACAAATAAAGTAATAACTATGCAGAGGAGACACTGAACAACACCCTTCCCAGTTAATTGGAATTAAGAGGTGGTATCTTAGTTAGGGTTTTATAGCTGTGAAGAGACACTGTAACCAAAGCAATTCTTATAAAGGAAAACATTTAGCTGGAGCTGGCTTACAGTTTCTGAGGTTTAGTCCATTATTGTTGTGACAGGAAGCGTGGCACCATGCAGGGAGATATGGTGCTGGAGAAGCAGTGGAGAGTTCTACATCTTAATCTGAAGATGGCCAGGAGAAGACTGACTTCTGCTGGCAGCCAAGAGGAGGTTTTCTCTTCTGCACTGGGCAGAACTTAAGCATAGGACCTCAAAGCCCACCCCTACGGTGTTGAACTTCCTCCAACTAGGCCACACTTACTCCAACAAGGCCATATTTCCTCATAGTGCTGCTTCCCATGGGCCAAGCATATTCAAATCACCACAGGTGGCAAGTTGAGATTGTATGACTCTAGAAATAACATGGGGTTATTGATGTAGTATTCTAGTCTAGAAGGGAAATACCAAATCCATGATGGAGAAGCTGAAGAGAAACTCAACAGGCAAAGCTGAAGTGTGGTTCAAATTAAAGGAGATTAAGAAACAACATAACAAAATACAGTACATATTCTGGGCTATATTATTCTAGATAGGATCTTTCACTGAAGGGGAGAACTGTAACAAAAAGAAGTCATAACATTAACTGACAAAATATGGAAACACTAAAGAATTAAATAATGATGCTGTTTAATATTAAACTTTAAATTGATCAGTGTCCTGTGAGTCTGTAAGAAAAAAAAATGGAAAGGACACCTTTATTTAGGGAAAATAGATACTGAAATATTGTCAGGTTAAGGGTCACCATTTATCTAACTTATTTCATATGGTTAAGAAAAATATTATGGAGAGAGAAAGGCCAGACACAAAACAAATTGATTAACTGTTAAAAATAGAGAATGTGGATATATTTTGTGTGGTTCTTGTTATAAGTTTTCTATAAATTTGAAATTACTTCCTAATTTCAAAAGCTCTCAAGGGCCCTTCAAGCTTTAACAAGCCTCCTTCTTCTTCAAGATAATCACCTGCTAAGCCACATTCTGTCTCTCTTCATGTACAGTCTTATTGGTATCAAAGCTGGGGGTTGCAGCCCATGTCCCAAGCCAGATTTGACCACCCATTCTCAATAAGCCAATCAGAAGATCCAAATTAATAGTGGAAATCAGCAGCAGAAGATTGATTCAATGTGGACACACTGGAAAGAGGGACAAAGAGATTCAACAAACCTACCCCATCCCTACCCCCCACAAGTGGCTTCCTTGGGGCCTTGAACTGAGAGTAAGGTTTAAACAAATGACCAAGGCTATACACATCTAAACAGTGCTAGTCAAGGTGTGGTCCTACTCAGAACTGACCCTCATCATATGGACTTCAGTCTCATCAGTAAGCTGTTCTAATAAGCTATTAGCACTGTGTGAAGTCTATTTAATGGAGACAAGTTCTCCCTCTGTCTGAAACCCTTGCCTTCTCCCAGCATGAGATTCCTAGGGAAACTCCCATTTGGGGGGGAAGGGTCCATTGTTTTACTAGTCTAACAGTCAGATTGGGAGACATAAGTGTCTTTTTAGAATATCTTCCTTTCTGCTGGTTACATTGGGAGGCACCAGTATCTTCCTCTTACTTATGATAGCCATACAGGCATGGCAAATTGGGTGAACCTGTACCCAGACATACACAGCTGCCATGTCTGCCCTTCAGAACTCTTGAGGTTCTCCAGAATCCACCCAAGGAATCTTAAAATGCAAAGCACCACCACAGAGCAGCAAGGCTGCCTTAGACTGTCTGGTTGCCTAGCAACCCAGGTTCCTACTTGACAACATGAAGAGAAGCCTTCCCTCTGGATCCCTGCCTTGCTCCTTTCTCTGGAGTGAAAGTCCCTATTGGTCAAGTTCCAGGTGAAACCCTGGCCAGCTCTGAGTTAGGTCCTGAGCAACAAAAGCCATCCACTGTTCTGGGATTGTGAGCCAGAGCTGAGTTAGGTCCCAAGAATCAGAAGCTATCCATAGCTTGGGGGTTGTGAGCCTAGCACAAAGCACAGGACCCTGGGAATTCAGACAGGTAAAATCTCAAAGGAACAGACTCTTAATCAAGTCCCTCTAAATGCTGTGAACCTATTTCCTCACAGTAGATGAGTGGTTCTCAAACTCATCTAGATTTCAGAACAGCCAGATAACCTTGGAAGGAGCCCCATATCACTGCCGGTGAGACTAGATAGAATCCCCGTGGAAATGCTCCGGCACCTGCACTTTTTAACATTCTTTCAATGATATGCAGATCTGGAAATCAAAGAGTAAAATGGTCTTTGCTACAGTGCGAATGTGTCCCATCCAAAATGTAGGTGCTGTCAATGTGGAAATATTGAAATAGGGCCATTAAGAAGTGACAAAGGGTGGACTGGGGAGACATCTCAGTGGGTAAAGTACTTGTCGCCCAAGCAAGAGTACTGGAATTCAGAGTCCCAGTCACACACATAAAGGTCTTCCTGTAACCCTGGTGAACAGGAAGTAGAGATAAGGGAGCCCCAAAGCAAGCTGTCTAACTAGAATAGTTGGTTCAGCAAGCTCTGGGTTCAAGTATAAGATACTACCTTGATATATGAGACAGCGAACAATTGAGGAAAACAATCAACATCAACCTCTGGCTTGCACACACACCTCATGAAAACACACACTTAGCACACCAAAACAAAAGTTAAGAAAGATGTGACTTGGCTTAAGGGCTTGTTTCTCACAAATGGAATTGGGTGGGCTCTTAAAGGGACTTGACCTAGGGAGTGTTCTAGTTGGCTTTCTACTGTGAAAAGAACACCATGACTAAGTTGAATTTGAGGAGAGAAGGGTTGAGTTGGCTTATACTTCCACATCCCAGTGTATCATCTGAGGAAGTAGGGGCTGGAACTCAAGGCAGGAACCTGGAGGTTGGACTAGAAACAAAAGCCATGAAGGGACACTGCCCATTTGCTGCTCCCCATGGCTTACTCAGCTTGCTTTATACAATCCAAGCCCATTCCCTAGAAGTGGCACTGCCCATGGGGCCGTGAGCTGTGCACAGACAGCCTGGTCCCAGTCAAGCACAGGCCTGGAACCTTGGTGACCCTAACGGGCCAGAGATGGTTTATTATTTCAAGCCACTACAGTATCCAGTGTCTCCTTATTTTATACCATTCTTGCAAGTCCCCAAATCTACTGAACAAGATGAAGTGAGCACTCACTAAGTCATAAGGACACAGGGTGGGTGATTTCTAGGACAGGATCTCAGAGCTTAGGAAACCCAAATATTTCTTAAGGGTTACAAAGTATAATTGACATTTGCTGCAGAAAGAGACACAATCCATATCTTCTAGGATGTTCACCATACAAACATCTTGAGAAAGCAGTCAAGAACAACGAGAAATCATTCTTGCCTGCTACATATACAGAACTGTGTGAGACCTGTGAAGAAGTATCTCCTGGGAGCACCCAGCCCTAGCATTCTTTGCTGGAGCCCATGACCTGTTCAGAGTATGAGTCTCTTGGGGGTTCCCTTCCTAATTCCCTCAGAACTAGTATTCTGTCCATGAACCCCAACTCTGCATCTGGGATCTACTTCCTTGATGGCCAACCACTTATAAACACTCCCTGAATCCCAACAATTGCTGGGGTTGCCCAGTTTATCTAAAAACTGTGACTTAAGGCCAAGCTTCTCTGGTCTAGGACATGAAAATGCAACAAAGTGGGCCTCAGGCTACAAGCTAGGAGTTGGAAAAGATAGGAATAGCAATACCCGGCAGAAAGGGGCAGCACCATCCCCAAGCATGTGGCCCTGGGCTATAAAAGAATACTGGCTGACCATGAGCCTGAAAGCAAGCCAGCAAGTAGCATTCTCCGTGGTTTCTGCTCCCGGTCCTGCCATGACTTCCCTCAGTGGAAGACTGACCTTCAAGCATAAGCTGAAGTAAACCCTTCCCACCCCTAAGTTACTCTTGGCTAACGTGTTTTATCACATCAACACAATGAAACTAGAACAGCGTGCTAACATTTACGGACTGCTGCTTTGAGCTGTGGTCTCCCTTTCCAGCTATGGGTAGTTAAGACAGATTGTTGGACATGCCTAGAATGGCCCTTGGGAAGGAGCCAGGGATGGGGGTTGGGGTGGTCTGTAAATATGCTTTTCCAACGTGTTCCCGCTGGTAGCTGCTGCTGCTGCTGCTGCTGCTGCTGCTGCTGCTGCTGCTGCTGCTGCTGCTGCTGTGGTCCAAACTTTGTAAATCTACAGCTTCTGGGCTGGGACTGACAACCAGGTTGAGGGCTGAATGAGGAAGCTTCCAGAAGGAAGGTTTTGAAGAATATGAAAGTATTCTCGGGCTTCTCAATCTGGAAACAGGAAACTTTTCACAAAACAACTCAGGCGTTGCCTGTGGGTCAGAGAGGGTAATGTGTGAGGGCCCACTGAAACAAGGCATTGGATTTACTCACATTGGCTGCCCATTATCCCTGATGCCATGCCTCCTGGTGAAACATGTCTGTAGCTGGCTCTACTCCCTGGCCTTTATCCTGTCCCACGGGTAGATCTAGATGAAGATTTTTGCTCTCCCTAACCTGCCTGGTTCAGACAAGTAGCCATGCTACTCTCTGCCTGCCCCAATGTCATAGTTAGGGCTTCTGTTGCTGTGATGAAAATATCATGACCAAAAAGCACATTGAGGAGGAAAGGGTTAATATACTTCTAGATCATAGTCCATCATTGGAGAAAGTCAGGACAGGAATTCAAGCTGGTCAAGAATCTGGAGGCAAGAGTGGATGCAGAGACCATGGGAGACTGCTGCTTGCACCCCATAGCTTCCACAGCCTGCTTACTTATAGAACTGAGGCCCACAAGCCCAGGGATGGCACCATCCACAGTGGACTGGGCCCTGCCTTATTGCTCACTAACTTAGAAAATGCCTTATAGCTGGATCTCGTGGAAGGAGTTCCTCAACTGAGGCTCCTTCCTCTCTGGTGATTCTAGCTTATGTCAGGTTGACACACAAAACCAGCTAATATACCCACCATAATCATATGTAAGTTCTAAGTTAGTTGTTCTTCTTGCTTGCCTCTTTCACTGAAGAGGCCAAGGCCCTCAAAAGCTACAATTAATGAGTTTCCTTATGGGTGGCTCAAATTCCATTTGGTCAGTGGGAAACACCAGGATGAGTTCCAGCTGTTTCTTTAATGCTGTTTTAGGTGGTTCCAGGACTCCACCGAACTTAGGAACTTAGTCTGCACAGGTGAGAGTGTGCACCACAGAAGCAGACAGCTTCTGGGACAGGCGGGAGCCACAGAGCCGCTGAGGCAGCACCCTTTTCGGGCCTCAGACATCCGGCCACCCTCCCAGCCGGGGAGGACAGGAGTCTGCACAGCACAGGAGCCCTCTGCCTCAGGAGCAGGGAGCGCCATCTTGGTTCCGGGACTCCACCGAACTTAGGAACTTAGTCTGCACAGGTGAGAGTGTACACCACAGAAGCTGACAGCTTCTGTGACCTGCCAAAGCAACACAGCATCTGGGAAAGGTCCTGTTTTGGGCCTTCTTCTTCGGCCAGGAGGAGGTCCAAACACCAGATATCTGTGCACCTTCCCTGTAAGAGGAGAGCTTGCCAGCAGAGAGTGCTCTAACCACTGAAACTCAGAGGAGAGAGCCTGTCTCCCAGGTCTGCTGATAGACAGTAATCAGAATCACCAGAAGAACAATCTCTAAACAGAGACAACTATAACAACTCCAGAGATTACCAGATGGCGAAAGGTAAACGTAAGAATCTTACTAACAGAAACCAAGACCACTCACCATCATCAGAACCAAGCACTCCCACTTCGCCCAGTCCAGGGCACCCCAACACACCTGAAAAGGTAGACCTGGATGTAAAAGCATATCTCATGATGATGGTAGAGGACATCAAGAAAGACTTTAATAACTCACTTAAAGAATTACAGGAGAACATTGCTAAAGAGTTACAAGTCCTTAAAGAAAAACAGGATAACACAATCAAACAGGTAGAAGTCCTTAAAGAAAAACAGGAAAAGACAACCAAACAGATAGAAGTCCTTAAAGAAAAACAGGAAAACACATCCAAACAGGTGATGGAAATGAACAAAACCATACTAGACCTAAAAAGGGAAGTAGACACAATAAAGAAAACCCAAAATGAGGCAACACTGGAGATAGAAACCCTAGGAAAGAAATCTGGAACCATAGATGCGAGCATCAGCAACAGAATACAAGAGATGGAAGAGAGAATCTCAGGTGCAGAAGATTCCATAGAGAACATGGGCACAACAATCAAAGAAAATGGAAAATGAAAAAAGATCCTAACTCAAAACATCCAGGAAATCCAGGTCACAATGAGAAGACCAAACCTACGGATAATAGGAGTGGATGAGAATGAAGATTTTCAACTCAAAGGACCAGCAAACATCTTCAACAAAATTATAGAAGAAAACTTCCCAAATCTAAAGAAAGAGATGCCCATGAACATACAAGAAGCCTACAGAACTCCAAATAGACTGGACCAGAAAAGAAATACCTCCCGGCACATAATAATCAGAACAACAAATGCACTAAATAAAGATAGAATACTAAAAGCAGTAAGAGAAAAAGGCCAAGTAACATATAAAGGCAAGCCTATCAGAATTACACCAGATTTTTCACCAGAGACTATGAAAGCCAGAAGATCCTGGACAGATGTTATACAGACACTAAAAGAACACAAATTCCAGCCCAGGCTACTATACCCAGCCAAACTCTCAATTAACATAGATGGAGAAACCAAAGTATTCCACGACAAAACCAAATTCACACATTATCTTTCCACAAATCCAGCCCTTCAAAGGATAATAACAGAAAAAAAACCAATACAAGGACGGGAACCACACCCTAGAAAAAACAAGAAGGTAATCCCTCAACAAACCTAAAAGAAGACAGCCACAAGAACAGAATGCCAACTTTAACAACAAAAATAACAGGAAGCAACAATTACTTTTCCCCAATATCTCTTAATATCAATGGACTCAACTCCCCAATAAAAAGACATAGACTAACAAACTGGCTACACAAAAAAGACCCAACATTTTGCTGCTTACAGGAAACTCATCTCAGAAAAAGATAGACACTACCTCAGAATGAAAGGCTGGAAAAGAATTTTCCAAGCAAATGGTATGAAGAAACAAGCTGGAGTAGCTAATCTAATATCTGATAAGATTGACTTCCAACCCAAAGTCATCAAAAAAGACAGGGAGGGACACTTCATACTCATCAAAGGTAAAATCCTCCAAGAGGAACTATCAATTCTGAATATCTATGCTCCAAATACAAAGGCAGCCACATTCATTAAAGAAACTTTAGTAAATCTCAAAGCACATATTGCACCTCATACAATAATAGTGGGAGACTTCAACACACCACTTTCACCAATGGACAGATCATGGAAACAGAAACTAAACAGGGACACAGTGAAACTAACAGAAGTTATGGATCTGGCAGATATCTACAGAACATTCTATCCTAAAACAAAAGGATATACCTTCTTCTCAGCACCTCATGGTACCTTCTCCAAAATTGACCACATAATTGTTCACAAAACAGGCCTCAACAGATACAAAAATATTGAAATTGTCCCATGCATCCTATCAGATCACCATGGACTAAGGCTGATCTTCAATAATAAAATAAATAATAGAAAGCCAACATTCATGTGGAAACTGAACAACACGCTTCTCAATGATACCTTGGTCAAGGAAGGAATAAAGAAAGGAATTAAGGACTTTTTAGAGTTCAATGAAAATGAAGCCACAACATACCCAAACTTATGGGACACAATGAAAGCATTTCTAAGAGGAAAACTCATAGCTCTGAGTGCCTCCAAAAAGAAACTAGAGAGAGCACACATTAGAAGCTTGACAACACACCTAAAAGCACTAGAACAAAAGGAAGCAAATTCACCCAAGAGGAGTAGACGGCAGGAAATAATGAAACTCAGGGGCGAAATCAACCAAGTAAAAACAAGAACTATTCAAAGAATCAAACAATCAAGGAGCTGGTTCTTTGAGAAAATCAACAAGATACATAAACCCTTAGCCAGGCTCACTAGAGGGCACAGGGAAAGCATTCTAATTAACAAAATCAGAAATGAAAAAGGAGACATAACAACAGATCCTGAAGACATCCAAAACACCATCAGATCCTTCTACCAAAGGCTATACTCAACAAAACTGGAGAACCTGGATGAAATGGAGAAGTTCCTAGACAGATACCAGGTACCAAAGTTGAATCAAGATCAGGTTAATGATCTAAACAGCCCTATATCCCCCAAAGAAATAGAAGCAGTCATTAATAGTCTCCCAACCAAAAAAAAGCCCAGGACCAGATGGGTTTAGTGCAGAGTTCTATCAGACCTTCAAAGAAGATCTAATCCCAGTTCTTCACAAACTATTCCACAAAATAGAAACAGAAGGTACTCTACCCAACTCATTCTATGAAGCCACAATTACTCTGATACCTAAACCACAAAAAGACCCAACAAAGATAGAAAACTTCAGACCAATATCCCTTATGAATATTGATGCAAAAATCCTCAATAAAGTTCTTGCTTACCGAATCCAAGAACACATCAAAACAATCATCCATCCTGACCAAGTAGGTTTCATCCCAGGGATGCAGGGATGGTTCAATATACGGAAATCCATCAACGTAATCCAGTATATAAACAAACTCAAAGACAAAAACCACATGATTATCTCTTTAGATGCGGAAAAAGCATTTGACAAGATCCAACACCCATTCATGATAAAAGTCTTGGAAAGATCAGGAATTCAAGGCCCATACCTAAACATGATAAAAGCAATCTACAGCAAACCAGTAGCAACATCAAAGTAAATGGTGAGAAGCTGGAAGCAATCCCACTAAAATCAGGGACTAGACAAGGCTGTCCACTCTCTCCATACCTATTCAACATTGTACTTGAAGTCCTAGCCAGAGCAATTCGACAACAAAAGAAGATCAAAGGGATACAAATTGGAAAAGATGAAGTCAAAATATCACTTTTTGCAGATGATATGATAGTATATATAAGTGACCCTAAAAATTCCACCAGAGAACTCCTAAACCTGATAAACAGCTTCGGTGAAGTAGCTGGATATAAAATTGACTCAAACAAGTCAATGGCCTTTAAACAGGCTGAGAAAGAAATTAGGGAAACAACACCCTTCTCAATAGTCACAAATAATATAAAATACCTTGGCGTGACTCTAACTAAGGAAGTGAAAGATCTGTATGATAAGAACTTCAAGTCTCTGAAGAAAGAAATTAAAGAAGATCTCAGAAGATGGAAAGATCTCCCATGCTCATGGATTGGCAGGATCAACATTGTAAAAATGGCTATCTTGCCAAAAGCAATCTATAGATTCAATGCAATCCCCATCAAAATTCCAACTCAATTCTTCAATGAATTAGAAAGTGCAATCTGCAAATTCATCTGGAATAACAAAAAACCTAGGATAGCAAAAACTCTTCTCAAGGATAAAAGAACCTCTGGTGGAATCACCATGCCTGACCTAAAGCTTTACTACAGAGCACTTGTGATAAAAACTGCATGGTACTGGTATAGTGACAGACAAGTAGACCAATGGAATAGAATTGAAGACCCAGAAATGAACCCATACACCTATAGTCACTTGATCTTTGACAAGGGAGCTAAAACCATCCAGTGGAAGAAAGACAGCATTTTCAACAAATGGTGCTGGCACAACTGGTTGTTATCATGTAGAAGAATGCGAATTGATCCATTCCTATCTCCTTGTACTAAGGTCAAATCTAAGTGGATCAAGGAACTTCACATAAAACCAGAGACACTGAAACTTATAGAGGAGAAAGTGGGGAAAAGCCTTGAAGATATGGGCACAGGGGAAAAATTCTTGAGTAGAAGAGCAATGGATTGTGCTGTAAGATCAAGAATTGACAAGTGGGACCTCATGAAACTGCAAAGCTTCTGCAAGGCAAAAGACACCATCAATAAGACAAAAAGACCACCATCAGATTGGGAAAGGATCTTTACCTATCCTAAATCAGATAAGGGACTAATATCCAATATATATAAAGAACTCAAGAAGGTGGACTCCAGAAAATCAAATAACCCCATTAAAAAATGGGGCTCAGAACTGAACAAAGAATTCTCACCTGAGGAATACCGAATGGCAGAGAAGCACCTGAAAAAATGTTCAAAATCCTTAATCATCAGGGAAATGCAAATCAAAACAACCCTGAGATTCCACCTCAGACCAGTCAGAATGGCTAAGATCAAAAATTCAGGTGACAGCAGATGCTGGCAAGGATGTGGAGAAAGAGGAACACTCCTCCATTGTTGGTGGGATTGCAAGCTTGTACAACCACTCTGGAAATCAGTCTGGCGGTTCCTCAGAAAATTGGACATAGTACTACCGGAGGATCCAGCAATACCTCTCCTGGGCATATATCCAGAAGATGTCCCAACCGGTAAGAAGGACACATGCTCCACTATGTTCATAGCAGCCTTATTTATAATAGCCAGAAGCTGGAAAGAACCCAGATGCCCCTCAACAGAGGAATGGATACAGAAAATGTGGTACATTTACACAATGGAGTACTACTCAGCTATTAAAAAGAATGAATTTATGAAATTCCTAGGCAAATGGATGGACCTGGAGGGCATCATCTTGAGTGAGGTAACACAATCACAAAGGAACTCACACAATATGTATTCACTGATAAGTGGATATTAGCCCAAAACTTAGGATACCCAAGATATAAGATACAATTTGCTAAACACATGAAACTCAAGAAGAATGAAGACCAAAGTGTGGACACTGTGCCCCTTCTTACAAGTGGGAACAAAACACCCAGGGAAGGAGTTACAGAGACAAAGTTTGGAGCTGTGATGAAAGGATGGACCATCTAGAGACTGCCATATCCAGGAATCCATCCATAATCAGCTTCCAAATGCTGACACCATTGCATACACTAGCAAGATTTTGCTGAAAGGACCCAGATATAGCTCTCTCTTGTGACACTATGCCGGGGCCAAACAAACACAGAAGTGGATGCTCACTGTCAGCTACTGGATGGATCACAGGGCTCCCAATGGAGAAGCTAGAGAAAGTACCCAAGGAGCTAAAGGGATCTGCAACCCTATAGTTGAAACAACATGATGAACTAACCAGTACCCCGGAGCTCTTGTCTCTAGCTGCATATGTATGGAAAGATGGCCTAGTCAGCCATCACTGGAAAGAGAGGCCCATTGGACTTGCAAACTTTATATGCCCCAATACAGGGGAATGCCAGGGCCAAAAGAATGGGAATGGGTTGGTAGGGGAGTGGGGGGGAGGGTATGGGGGACTTTTGGGGTAGCATTGGAAATGTAATTGAGGAAAATACGTAATTAAAAAAAACGTGGGGGCTGGTGAGATGGCTCAGTGGGTAAGAGCACCCGACTGCTCTTCCAAAGGTCCAGAGTTCAAATCCCAGCAACCACATGGTGGCTCACAACCATCCACATCGAGATCTGGCGCCCTCTTCTGGAGTGTCTGAAGACAGCTACAATGTACTTACATAAAATAAATAAATAAATCTTTTAAAAAATAAAAAATAAAAAAAAATGTGAAAAAAAAATAAAATCTGTAATTGCACCAATGCTTTTAATTGTGGATTTAAACACTTGATTAAAGTTGTTAATAAAAGCAAATATATTGAACATTCTGAAATAGCTTAATTATGAATACCTTAAATACAAATAAATATATTAATTCACAATTTAAAAAAAAAACAAATGCTGTGTTCGTTTCTTTTTTGTTGTTGTTGTGACTAAACACCCAAAAGAAGTAATGTAAGAGAAAGGGGATTTATTCTGCCTCCTGGTGGTCAGGGAATAAGAATATCATGGTGGAAAGCTTGGCAGCAGGAAGAGGAGGCAACTGGGCATTGTCAGCAGTCAGGAAGCTGAGATATGGATGCTTATGTTCTTCTTTTTTCCTCTTCAGTATGGACCCCACCCAGAGTAAACAGTGTGACCTGCATTAAGGAAGTAGGCTTGCTAAGTAATCTGTCTTTTAGGTGATTCTAGTTGCTGTCATTTGTGTCAGCAAGTAATGCTATCACACACTCCTCTCTCCCCAGAGTGGTATCTCTTACAATGCAATCATGTGTCACCTAAAGACAAGGATATGTCTGAGAAATGCATCATTTTGGTGAGCAAACATCATAGGATGCACTCATGCAAATGTGGATGGTATAGCTCAAGACACAGCTAGGCTAAATGGTATGGTCGTCATAAAAGTGGCCAGTTGTTGACTAAACCACTGTTGCACAGTGTGCTTCCCTGTCTAAGTGACCCCTGCTCCATGATTCCAGGTTTATGATTGGAAAATCATTTCTGTAAAACTCTCCCTCAGGGTGGTAGTAGCTTCCTGCTGCCGTGATTTCAAGAGGCATCACTGTTCTTAATTCATTCCATTGATCCAGAGGAAAAAGCTCACTGCGGCTTCTGGTGCATCCACCCTGAACTCCACCCACTCCACAGAGTGAGGTGGGCAGAGCAGTGGGGGCGGAGCCACCGCAGACCTCATCTGCCAAGCACTGAATGGCTGTTTTCTCTAGGAAGCTTCCCGCAGGAGAACACAGGCTTTTCTGATAAAGCCAAACAACAAGACAGAATGGCTGCCCCTGTGAGCAAATGTGCTCCTGAGGCCCAAGTCTAGTCAGGAGGTTGGTACCAGCAGCCCTCCAGAGTCTGGTGATGTTGCCATGGTAGCAGAAGGGTCACTGCTTAGCAACAGGCCAGAGCTGCGGGAAGTTGCTAAGGTATTTTCACATGTGTTAAAGCAAATGGATGTTTATGGCAGTCTTGAGTGTAAATACACTGTGGGGGGAGAAGAGAAAGCATACACACACAAGCCACCCAGCGACGTGCAGGGCTGCATTCTCCTGATACTCAGGGCCCAAAGAAGATGCCTTTTCTCTGGAGGAGGCTGTAGAAGACCTGGTGAAGCACATCTATCATCCTCCCTAAAACAGTTGACTTCCAATTGACCCTGTCATAAAAGCATCACCATCACTTAATTATCAGTGTGGTCTCCTAAATGGATTTTGAGCATCTCAGTGACACGCTAATCAAATGCACATACCTTTAAGCTAGTACTACTGAGGCTCAACACACAGCCCCTCCATCCCTCTCTTTCTCCATCACTTGCTACACATCATGTCACTTCTCTGTGCCTCAATGTCTTATCACACCTTTCATAGTTTTTGTGAGAATTAATTAAGTTATTCCATGGCGGCATGACATAGGTATACCACATATAGTGAATAATCTGTTCAAGATAATGTTCTTAGCAGCCAATAAAATTATGAGTGCCTGGCCCTATAGAAGTAACAAAGAACATAAAAATTATCAAAAGCTAGAGCACGTCTATTTCATTGCCAGAGTATCAAAGGAAAGGGCCTAAGTCCTTGGTTGGCCAGTCAACATACCCCAAATCTGACTTCAGACTGAGTTGCCTACTTAGGGGCAGTTTTGAGGATTAAATAAAGCAATTCATGTAGAAATGCAGCATGATGTCTGCCCTACAATAAAGATTCAGTAAAGGTTCCCCTCACTACAAAAAAAGACCAAAAAAAAAAAAGCTAGTATTGTTCCTTCCAGAAATCAGAGCTATGTAGGTCTGAGTTCCAGCCCTGAACACATGCATGCACCCTACCAGACTCACACACATCTGTGTCTTCTTCACCCTGCCTTGACCAACACTTACTTCCTCTACCTTCCCACCAGTCTCATGTCTGCATGATCTTCAAAGCCATGCATAGGTCTACCCTTGCCTGAAAACTCCCTGACCTAGCTGATTTTGGCTATCCACTTGACACAAGCTGGAGTTATCACAGAGATAGGAGGCTCCTTTGAGGGAATGCCTCCATGGGACCCAGCTGTAAGGCATTTTCTCAATTAGTGATCAAGGGTGGGAGGGCCCATTATGGGTGGTGCCATCCCTGGACTGGTAGTCCTGGGTTGTTTAAGAAAGCAAGCTGAGTAAGCCAGGGGAAGCTAGCCAGTAAGCAGCACCCCTCTGTAGCCTCTGTATCAGCTCCTGCCTCCAGGTTCCTGCCCTGTGCGAGTTCTTGTCCTGACTTCATTTGGTGATGAACAGCAATGTGGAAGAGTAAGCTGAATAAACCCTTTCCTCCCCAACTTGCTTCTTGCTCATGATGTTTTGTGTAGGAATAGAAACCCTGACTAAGACATCCCCTGACTACTCTAGGCTGTGGTCGTCTCTCCACCTTGAATCCCTCCAGGATTTCCAGTGTTCACTGCTGGGTTTGTCCTATGCTTTCAGGGGGTTCACAGTTTGATTTAGTTGAATTTGTAAATCACGTGGCAAGTTCTCCTTTGTAGATAGTTCTTGAGCACGTTTTCATATCTGCTGATCCTTATCTATCTAGGACTCTTTATCACTTGCTGTCTGTCTCTACTATTGCTTACTATGACCAGTTCTCATGGAATCTACCCACCTGTTACCCGTTCCCAAGAATACTATGTGTGAAAGACCATAGGATCAACTAGTCGTGTCATGATACCTGTGACCTCGAATCTGGAAAAATGACAAGATAAATTCAGCAGTTTAGTGAGTACCTAGAAGGGCTGTCTCCTGAGCCAGCGTTTACATATGTTGCTGGTGGCTAGTAGAGCAGTCACCATGTTGGTAGATGGTGAGAAGGAAGGATTACTTCTAGAACTCAGCAGGATCTACCTGAGTGCTTGAAGCCCGGGGGTTGGGGAGGGGAGAATCATAAAGGACAAGTGTCAAAGCCACAGGATGTAGCTATCAAGGATCAATACATTTCTTGGCTATGTGTGATGGTTGGTGCTAATTGTCCAAATTGTAGTGTGAAATCACCTAGGAAACAAGCCTGCTGGCACATCTGTGAAGGATTCCTTAGCCCCTAGGCATGTTTATGAAGGACTATGTTGAAGTGATTAATTGAGGTAGGAAGACTCATCCTAAAAGTGGGCGGTACCATTCCCTAGGCTGAGATGCTGTGCTGTATAAAAAGGAGAGAGGGCTCAGCACCAGCAGCTTCCTGAATATGGCTTCAGTGTGGTGAACTGAGTCCAGTCTTGACTTCTCTACTATAACTACGTCTACAGCCTTGAACTGTGAACTGCAATTAAGCCCTTCCTCCCTTAAGGTGCTGTTGTCAGTGTATTTTATCATAGCAACAGGGATGTGGAAAGCCTGTTAGAAATGTGGTATCTTGGTCCTTTCTGCAGATTATTGAGTCACACCAGGCACCTTCACTGATCTGAGTAATTAAGATGTGTGCTGACATTAGGTGGCAGGCCCACAAAGTCAGCCACCTAGTTCAGCTGGAAGTGAGAGAAATCCATAATGAGTAATGGGGTGGGGGAAGGAGGTGAATGTGAGTTACAGCCACACTCCAGTACAGGGTGGGAAATGTAGCTTCCTTCACTCACTCTGCTCCCAGAGAGCGCAGCTGCTTATTGTCTTGGCAGAGAATGGTTGATTGACGGCTGGTGGAAATTAAAAATGGCACCGATGCTCTGTAAAGCAGACTAACAGTTTCACCAAATGGCAAACATGGAATTGCCACTTCTAGACACCTAGGCAGGAGAAATGAACACAAACTGCTCCAGGACTGCTCACAGCAGCCTTTTCCATAACAACTTAAAGATAGAGGGAAAAAAAATATCCATCAAGTAGTGGATTAAAAGAAAAAAAACACCCTTGTCACACGGTGTCTCCTTCAGAGTAAAGGAAATTACACAGGCTAGATTTTTCTTTCAAGGGAAAGATGGTAATAGAGAAATGAACAAAAGCTAGAGGTGAGAAAGGAAGCTGTAGATACTGGGGCAAGGGTAAGAAGTTTCTGCTGGAAGATAAGAACTTTCTCCTTCTCTTTCCACACATTTCAGGTGGGAAGTCACCAAAGATCTAAGATGAGCATCCTAAGGGAAACACAGACTGGAAGATTCCTTCACTGAGCAAGAAAGGAACAGACTGTGGGAGAAAAGAAGAAACATTAGTTCCAAAAGTGTGCACCATTACTGGCCCCAGGGATGCTGTAAATAACCAGTGTGTGTCCTTCTCCAGGGATATCTGACGGACCTGTAGCTGAGGATCTGGCCCACTACAGACACTCAATGAGTATTTGATGGATCTCATTGCAGTGAATGATGGAGCTACATAATCTAAGAAAACCTGAGCTCAGCACAGCCCAACATCCAACACAGGCTTTTTCACGTAATGAATGCTCAATGTTTGGCAACGGATAGATGATCAAATGAATAAGCATTTTTAGGCTGGAGACAGACCACTGCATATGGGTGAGACATATCAGAGAGCAGAAAATGAATTACCAAGTACAGTTCCTGAGGAGAGGAAATAAGACAACCAATCATGCTTTGGTTCCCAAAGCATTGTCTTCTTCAGTCACTGTCACAGCCACCAATGAAGTTGAAAAGCCAGAATTTGACCCTAGGCTTTAAAAAAAAGTCCCCCAGTTGTTGATTGGTAGCTTGGTAAAAGGCAACATAGAATATTCTAGCTAAAGGGATCCTCCGAGATGTATGCACTATTGAAGAAAAAGAAGCCCTGAAGGAGAACTGTCATTTTGTGGGAGTGTGACAAGTAGCCGGGTAATTTCCAGAAGATGAGCTGAGCCAGGCGGGGAGTTCACGCATCGGTAGCTGTACCTCTAATATCAAAAGTTTAGCAAATTGACACCATGTCTGTCACAGATTATTTGAACTGATTGCTAGTTCTGGATAATGCACTCCGGGTGGGTGGTAGGGGGCAGAGAGATATGGATGTATGGCCACGATTTTGCTCAAATATAAAGAAGAATGGGAATCTTCTCCAAATGCACTGAGCAAGGATGTGCAAATTACACTAGTGACCCATGATGAAGGGCCAGGACCACCCCAGGAGAAACATTCCCAGGTCTGAACTTCAGAAAGCCATTCACCTGCAGCAGGCACCAAGATGATAAAGGCATAACTGTCCCCCAAGGAAAGCTGTGCCCTTGGGCACAAGCAATGGAGCGAACTAATTTCTAATAATGAGGCTGTGAGCTACAGGGTTTGTCTACAAAACAGGCATGTTCATGAAGACTAAATATGTCAACTAACTCAAGAGGCATGCTAAATCTCCATTGTTTCCTGGAGTTCAGGTTTCCTGCCTCTATAAAATGTGATGCACGCATTCAATGTGTGTTGCAGAGTCTAGGAGATTGCAGAATGCCACATTAAACTCGGAGCTCCTGGGCTAATGAGGGTAAGTCCATTTTGCAGTAATGAATTGTTTGTAATGGCCCATCATGGAACAGATGTCTCATCCGTCATTGCACCGGGAGTCCAATGCTCCAGAGTGCTCCCACAGCCCGGGGAAGCCACACAGCCCCAAAGGGGCATCGTGCACTCTGGGTTCCTGAAAAGAGGGGAAGCAACCCCTCATGAAATAGTATGAGTAGGTGTGATTTGAGGCTCCCAAATCCACCATAACTCAAAATATGTCCCCATTCATCTGCCACAGCAGTTAAAATGCCCTCCTTTGAATTGTCTCCTATTAAAATGTAAATATGTCACCTATAAGAAGTCACAGCACATTAGCATCACCCAGTTTCACACTGTGAGAAGCTGGGCCCTGAGGAGATGGGGAAAGAGCAAGTAGTCATGGCTCACAGGTGGTTTTCAGAAGGGGCTAGGGAGTCAAAGTTGAATGGGGTAAGGCCAAGGCAGGCCACATAGTATGCTTGTATATAAGCCAATGCTCACCTACCCTACTAATAATAACCTGAGGTGGTGGTGATGATGGGGAGTGTGTGTGTGTGTGTGTGTGTGTGTGTGTGTGTGTAATTCCATGTGCATATGGATATGTACGCACATGTGTGGATGCAGGGAAAGTACATAGGTTACTATTTGGCATCTTCCTTGATCATCTCCACCTTGAGACAGGATCTCTCACTGAGCATAGAGCTCATCCATTTGGCCAGGCTGAATAGCCAAACTCTCCAGATATTTTCTTGTCTCCATCCTCTCACTCTAGGCTTGGGGTGACAGGTATGCTACCATGTCCAGCTTTTAACCTGAGTAGTGGTAATCCAAACCCAGCTCTGTGCTTGTGTAGCAAACACTTTTTGACCGCGCCATCTCCATAGATCCAGATCCTGAGGTTTCTATGTGCGCATTCCCCAACAACCTAAGCAACCTCAGGGAGAAATAACACCTTATTTATCTTTGCAAGTTCCCAATATCTGCCACATAATACTGAGAAAACCCTAGCACCCTCCTAATAAATGTTGAATAAGTGAGTTTTAGCCTCCCCCCCCAAAGAAACTACATCCAATTTCAGATTCAGAGACAGATTCCAAGAGAGCAACTCAGTTGCTAAGTACATGGGACTGGGAGATACAAGCTGTGGATAAGTTTAATCTAAAAATAGGACACACACACACACACACACACACACAGGTAAATAAAAGGTAAAGGTATTCTAGATTAGGACCACGTTTTGTAAGTGCCTTTGAATGTCAACCTGAGAGAGTTGGGTGTTATTCTGGATCTCCTGAACAATGACCAGGAGCGCAGGAAGCAGAAGAACACAGAGCTAATGAGCAACGTAGCCACATAAACATAGGTGTAGAAAGATGATTAGCATCAGGGAAGATAGGCCAGAGAATCAGGACATTAGAAGAAGTAAGAGTTTCCTTGTGTGAGGCAGAGCCAGAGCATTAGCGGTGAAAACGGAGGTGAGGATATGCATGTAAGGAATCACTTAATGGACAACCAATAAATCTGTTTTAGTAGCTGATTGAATAAAGAGAAGCTGAGGAAGAAGAAGGAGTGGGCGGACATTGATTATGCTTCAAACCCACTTAACTGAAGAACAGGAAATTGGCTGCAGTGGAACAGATGAATGGAAGGCAGTCTGTTATGTGACTTTTCCTAGGGAGAAGTAAACAAATGTCAATTCACCCCAGGTTGGGCAGCCACAGCGTACCAAAGACACCATTCCACCCCGGTCCCACTTGATGAATCCATGAGTTTATTGCGGTCTTGGAAAGGAGAGTGTGTTCAGTGTTGCTTTCAGGTGTATGATTGACTCAAAGACAGCTGTGTCACCAAAATCCCCCCTCCCCACATGAGTGCTAACTCAAAGTGCTCATCTTCCTGTACAATTGGCAGCCAGCTCAGCTGGTGGCCAAGCCTCCTCTAGCTCGCATTTGTTACTGTTTAACCTTGGTGAGGGGCCCTGTGTCTTTCTGAGCCTTGTGAATTGCACGTGGCATCTCCTCTCTTCCTGGGAGAGAATGCTCAAGCTCAGAGGAAATGGCTCTACAACATAGAATTTGAGTAAGGATGGTAAGGTCCAACATAAAGGCATTGCATAAGTTGACAATGGCATTATCGGCAGGGGTGGGGGGGGAGTGGAGGAGGACATCCAAGATGTAGGACAGCAAGAAATGTGGCATCAAACCTAGAAGAGATTTAATAAAGCCATGGCAATAGGTGAGCTTTCTGAGAAAATGTACCAGCGACTCCAAATCAGAATCATCAAGCCCAAATATACTCAAAGCATGAGTCTAGAATGATGAGGATATGGCCAGGTCGTTCAGAACTATCAAAGAAAAAGAGGAGAAAGGGAGATTAAATTTCAAGAGTAGGCCATCTCTGACTCTCTAGAGCCCAGTCTCACAAAAGGGTCAAGGACAGGCACACTTAAGTAGGGCAGGGGACAGTGAGCAAAGGAAGGAATAGAGAAGACAGGTGACAGCCAGGGACAATGCAGCCAAGTCATGGCTGAGAGTTTTTATTTGTCCTTCCCAGTACTGGGAGAGCTGAGCCTATATTTTATATTCAGAGAGACAGAATAAGATTGGCCCTATAGGCTCAAATGTTTGGCCCCTAAAGTTGATGAACTATTTGGAAAGGATTGGGAGGTGTGGCCTTGTTAGATGAGGTGTGTCACTAGGGGTGGGCTTTGAGATTTCAAAAGCCCATGCTAGACCCAGTGTCTCTCTCTTCCTCCCTCCCTCACTCTCTCCCTCTCTCCCTCCCTGGAATAGGATAAAGTTCTCTGCTATTCCCCATCACCATACCTGCCTGCTTACTGCCTTATTTCCCACCACAAGGATAATGGACCAACCCTCTGAAACTGTAAGCAATCTCCCAGTTAAATTCTTCCTTTTGTAAGAGTTGCCTTGGTTGTGGTGTCTCTTCACAGCAATTGAACAGCAAAACATAGACTGAAATACAAAGACAAGAAGAGACACTGGGGATGGCCCCTCAGAAGCAACAGGAAGCAATCCAGGGGCTAGGAAGTTCAGGAAGAGGCTGAGATGGCGGAGGTCTAGCTTAAAGGAAGGACAAGCTGAAACAAGGGTCATTTTACTAGAAAAAAAATCAGTTCTCAGGAGTCAAAGATCAAGGATCTGCATGAGTCTCCCAAGGGACAGAAGAGGGCTCCAGGTGGCAAAGGACCAGATTCAGTTGCTGTTAAGTTTCATCCAAAGCAGGAAAGGAATGAGAGTCATTTCACCACTGCAATCTCATTTTTCTGTGGAACCTGGACCTAGAATCTCCAAGCCCTGGACACAAGCACAACAGGAACTCTGAACATCCAATTTAACAATACGTTTCATTAGGGAAATGGGGCCCGGAGAGGTAAAAATAAATTATCCAAAATCACAACACTAGGTAAGGGCTAAGCCCAGGCCCTTAGAACCTGGCCAGTTACCACTGAATAGCAGCTCTGTGTGCTGGATTACCTAGGTCAATTCCAAACATCTATAATTTCTTCTTCCTGGTAATGATTATTATATTCAGATGCATAAGAAAAACACAATTTCATGTTGGTACCTTTGTATAGATTTCCACATTTTAAAAATTGAAAACTAGTAAGTCAGAAGAAAAGAAAATCATTTATCAAAACACGCCCCCTTGGTTTTGGTCCTTGTAAATTGTCACAGCAGTTACAAGGTAGTGACTAATCATGTGACCCAGCTGCACATACAAAGGAGACCCACCATTTACTAATTGTGGTCTCTTCTGGGTGAGAGGTCCCGACCTCTCAATCTACAATGCCAGCATCAATACCTTCACATGGGAAGAAGTAGCAGGTGAGACCCAGGAAAGAGAAGTCGCTGAAGCTGCCATTAATCCCGTTTTCCCTGGGGAATAATCCCAGTGTTTCAGCCAGGGATGATTTGAAGGCTTTTGAGAGGCAGACCTAGAAAGAAAATGTAATTACTTTTTCCTGCACTTGAATATCAAAGCAGTGTCCTTTCAAAACAAAGAAGGCACTTGAGATGTGGGAGGGAGACAGCTAGAAAAGAAATGAAGGATGGAGAAGGGCCATTCATGCTGAAGCCTGTGACATTTCACCAGAGTGACTCCCTTTGGAAGGAGCTGACACAAATGTCACTCAGCTGAGATGGTAGGAAGCAGGAGAGAGAGGCGGCCCTGTGGAAGACATCATAACCCACTCCTGTACTATTTATCTTAAACCCTGACCTTAGGGGAAGAGGCAAAGTCCAGGCACTTAGCTGAGGTCACTGGCCTTGCATGGGGCTATAGACATTTCACAGAGCACTGTAGTCAGGAATAAGTGGGTTCTAATTTCAGCTCATGGTGGAAGTTGCCTGTTTGAGATGGCAAAACACTGGACACCCCCTGGCCCACTCCATGTTTTCCATGCCCATGCAGACTACATAAACAAGAGAAGTAGTACCATGTAGCTACCTCCCCCAGAGGGCCTCAAAGGAAGTGCAACCATTAAGGATGAAAGAGGGGACTTCTAGGACAGGGAACTGGAAACTCCTCAAGAGAACCACAGGACAAGGGGAAAGAACTGGTTAAATCAGAATTCTTTGTTTTCCTATCAGCAAGGTTATGAGGGAGATGGCAGTAAGGACCATAGCACCGTAGGCTGTAAGTCTGGGAACAAGCAGAATACTGGTGTTTTACCACCATAATAGGTATCAAGGCTTAGGGATTTTACTGAACAGGCAAGTAAAAAAGCTGATATTGTCTCTGGGGTGCCTGTTGTCTCTTGGGAGCAAGGTCTGCTACAGAAGTAGGGTGGTCACACAGATACTTATAGCAAGGATTCTTAAACTCTCACAACAGAACGCCTTTGAGGATCCAGGGGCTATATGATCCCTGTGCCCTAGAATATTAAGAGTCACACAAAGAAATGTAGGATTTGTAATAGAGGAATGTCCCCTCCGACCCGGTTGCAAGCAATAAAAATGAAGGATGTTATAGCTAACATGTTAATCCCTAACCATCGCCTTCCCATTTCTTTACAGCGACTCCTCAGTCTGGGTACTGGACATGACTTGGGTAGAGAAATGCTGAACTGTAGCATCCCTGTCCTAAGCCTGCTCAGAGACTAGAGCATCTCCTCTCACCCTCTGAATGGTTTCAGACCCTAGGGGGTGAACTAACCCACTGAGAACCACCATTCTACACAGGATTTATGACCCTCATAGAACCTATCTGTAAATCTGAAGAGCGACGTGGTCATGGGGATCCTCAACAGTGGCCTCTATCCATCTCTGGCTTCAGCTTGGAGGACCATGGCAAGCTCTGCCTTTTACATCTATTTCTTCCTTGCAGTGGCCAATTGTCATTCTTTGTGTTCAGGACCACTGATTCAGAAGACCGGATAGCACCCGTATATGATAAACACCTCAACTCCCAGGACTACTTGATATCTCGTGCTTAAACCTCCATGAGGGCAAGGATTAAGCCAAGAATAGCTTCTAAGAAAGAGATTGAATTTGGTAAGAAGGACGACTTCAACGCTCCAGAGCTCTTCTGCAGCTTACAGTGGCTCCAGGAAACCTGCTGAACAAGGGCAGGTTAGCGTGGTCCCTGATCCTAGTACTGGCTCTGTCCCAGGAGCCCTTCAGTTCTTAGGTCTGTTGCTACACATGCTACCTTTGAAACGCCAAGGAGTTCAATGCTGGCAGTGTGGATCATAAGAGTACACATGGCATATATCTACATCTGCTTTCTTCCTGGTGGGCCAAGGGTGTGTGCCTACGTGGAGTTGGGACGATTTCTGCAGAGGTTTTGGGAGATGTAGCAAGCAGCTGCCTGGAAGGGAAAACTAGCAGGCACAGAGTGTTTTGCCAATGTCTCCTTCTTTAGCATCAATCAATTACGAGCATTTGCTTGCCCCAGCTTGTTAATTAAACACAGATACTATGCCTGTCTGAGCAGTCCCATCACCCGATTTGTAAGAAAACAGTCAGGCTGCCTTTCTTGGCTTCTCACTGCTATGCCTCCCCTAGTATTGAGAGTGATGAAGAGGAGCTGAGGATTCTGCAGGCAATGTTCCTTGGGTCTGTGATGCCCTTTTACAATATCCAGTGTCCCCTTTGCATCCAGAGGAAGCCCAAGAAATCCACTCTGCAGGAAAAGAGCATACCCTGTTGTCAGGGAATTTCACTTGCCTACACGTCCCCTCTCAGGGCTTCCTGTAACTAGGCTTGTCACTCAGGATTCAAGCACCACCTTATTCTCTGAGGTATTTTAGCTTCAATTAGACTCTGTGTTTACTGTTTTATAACCTCAGGGGGTTAGCTTCCCACAGACTTGTTTAGCTGGAGCACAGGATCTTTCTTTTGTTTTTGTTTTGTTTTGTTTTGTTTTTTAATCAAGTTCATTTTTAAAAAGCAAATGAAAATACTCAGACAAAGCTGGGCATGGTGGCTCACACCTGTAAGCCCAGGACTCAGGAGGCTGAAGATGGAGGATTGGTTCAAATTTGAGCCTAGCCTGGATTATATATGAGTTGCATGCCAACCTGTCTACAGAGTGAGATCCTGCCCAAATCTGACAGACAGACAGACAGGCAGGCAGGCAGACACACACACACACACACACACACACACACACACACACACACACACACTTCAAAAGCCCCCAGCAAAGTCAAGCCCAAAGCTAAAATTATAAAAGAAACACAACCCATGTACATTGAATAAAATGCTTCTGTCAGTTTGCCCTGGCATTTGAACTCTGCAGTTAGAATCATTTGGGGCTGTGGACTTCTGACTACTTATTATATCACCTGAAGATGGACAGCCTCTGGGCCAAGAAGCCTAAGCAGGTTACTCAAGTATGCACACTAAATGTTAAGGCTGGGATTTTAAGCCTCCTCCTTAGGAAACAGACCCTCTAGTTTTCTTTTATTTCACCTGAAGCATGGAGGCTCTCATAGGTAGAAACTCAATATGTGATAGTCTTCTGAAAGCGAAAAACCACACCTTTACCTGTTGAATAATTTTAATCCACAGTAGAATGAAATGAAGCAGCCACCTTCCCCAGAAATCATATTTCAAAGTGGTGTGGTAAGTTCTTTCTTACCTTTCTCTTGCCCTTGCTGTTGAGTTGTGATGGACTGCACTTGGTCTTCTTGAAGGTTCTGTCTTTGAATTTGTCTTCCAGAATACCCATACGAAATAGACATAAAGCTTAGTTACAAAAACCCACACCATAATGGACAGCACCAGTGACTGAAAGGGTCAGGACGGGGACTAAGGAGGCCTCAAGGGCCCAGCCCATAGTGAGCAGTCACCATGAACCAAACACAGTGCCACCAGATTGAATTCATGTTCATATAGTATTGTGGGGGGTTGTTTTTGAAAGCGTGTTCAGGCATCCATTACAGACTGTGAGTAATAAAAGAGAAAAGCTTCTTGAGTGATTTTGCTCATGGACCTAATTTCTCACAGGCTGTGGAAGGGTCCATTAGTCCTAAAGGTCTCGTCAATCTGTGGAGATAATGGAGTGGCCACCTGGGAACCTCGGTGGCTTAAGATTCCAGCTGTATCTTGCCTTGTTAAGTTTTAGGGAGTGTATCAGTTATCCTTCCTAATGACTTGGATATCATATATGGGGACCTGTTCCTCATGTTGCTACTTCCTTGAAAATCCAGATGAATGTATAATACTATTTGCTGAGTGACTTCTTTCTGCTCATCTTTGCAGCATCCTTGTGAGCTATATTATCCTCTTTCTTCCAGTGGAGAAACTGGGAGATAGATGTGGGCATGCATGTGAGCATCCAAGTCTCTTAGGAAGTGCCATACTGGACTCTGGATTATCACACAGCAAGCATCACTGGCTGGTCTCCCCTGAACTCCTTAAGTTGCTTTCATCAGGTGCTCTGTAAGCAGCATTGAGAACAGTCACTAACACACTCATCTTTGGCAGAGGAAATGAAATGAGTGTGGTGATTAGAAGTCGGCAATTGAGTAAGCCATCAGTAGAGTGTAGATGATCGATAGGCTGCCTGCTAATGCATCCAGCGCTCACAAGCTTGGCTCTGGTGCCCTGGCACTTCGCATTGCATCCAGCGCATCCCCAGACAAACAGATAGTGCCTGTGGCTGCCCTCCACAGTGAAGGTCCAACCTACCCTGCCTTCCCAGCTGGCACCTCTTGGCTCCTGCCCCATCCCCAATCAAAACCAATTTCCACCGCTTCTGAACACTCATAAGGGAGCAGTGCTAACCTGAAAAAAATTAATTCAAGCTAATGCAAATTATATCTTAATATGTTACCCTTACAGGCAACATTTACATTTTTTAAAGTAGCTTCAGTTCCTTAAATCTAAATGACTGAGTGCTATGGGAACAACAAGCCTCATGGCAGACAGCTAGGGAAGACAGCGAGCAATAGCAGCACCTGTCTGGGGCCCTGGGAGGTCAGTCATGGAAGGTCCCATCTGCTCTTCCTGATCTTCAGATGTCTCTAGAGCCCAGAGGTACCAATGTCAAAGCTTTGGCTAATACCAAGAAATTTCTATATTGAAAAAATACGCTTTAATACATTTTGACTATTGCCTCTACTCTAATATATGCAGATGAGATTCTTCTATGCAATCAAAATAAATCTATGCTGTTGCCTTGCTTAATTCTCGCTCCTGTGCTAGAGAATTGAGTTCCCTGAGGATGGCAGAAGAGAGAAGAGGAAGCACCTGCCCATCAACAGCCCAGGAGAGGTATGGAGACTGGTAGGCCTGCCCAGTTTGCTGAAGGCCTTCTTGCGAAGCTATGACCAGCGGACAAGGAGGTATCAGACAAAATGGGCTTTAGCCACCCCTTTGCTCCTGAAGAAGTAGAAAGAGAGACGACGACTGTAGAGAGCCCAGCTCCAGAGACCACAGGATGGATGGTTCAGTAGATAAGGGTGCTTGCTGCCAAGCCTAACAGTTGAGTTAAATCTCAAGGCACCACGTGGTGGGAGGAGAGAACTAACCCTAGTAAGCTTTTCTCTGACCTCCCCATGTGTACTTTGGCATATGGGTGCCCACAGACATATGAATGAATGATGAATGAATGAATGAATGAATGAATGAATGAATGAATGAAAAATAGGGGACCCAGCTACAGAAAACAGTTCTCCAGAATCCCATTTCACCAGAGGCTCTGGGGGAGGATAGTACTTGAGTCTGTGCATTCAAGAACCCAATCCTGCTAACAGGAGCCTGAATGCAAAAATGGTAGTTGCCTCCCCACTTCCACCTCTTACATCCCCCCACCACACACACACACACACACACTCACTTTTCACACACATTACTTCCCTAAATTCTGTAAGCTTTCCTTGGTCTGTGAATTAAAAAAAAAAAAAAAATCCAATCCACCCTTCTGTTTTCTCAGGTGCTCCATACTGCCCTCTGATGCCCATTTCTTCCAGAATGGAGAAAAACTGACTCTGTTAGTTCTTTAACTAAAGGAACCAGCAGAAGTCCCTATGAGATTCATCCATCCTGCAAGCAGCTTCACCCTTTACTTGTGGGATCCAGGACACACCGTCTGGCTAGACACAAAACCAACAGTCATTAGAACTTGTTTATCTTGGTTATTGTCCTAGTGCCTAGTCTTTCCCTGGGAGAACGAGGCAGAGCTGCCTCTGGCTCTCCACTCGATGTCTATTGCCCGTTTCCCATCTAGGGCCAGTCATCTGTTCCTTCCACAAACACAGAGTTTCCCAGAGTTAATCTTCCCCTAAATGTCTTCATGCTTGTGAAGCTTCATTATAGCCATCTCAACCTTCCAGCAGATGCTACTCTATGTATAAGCAGCTTAAATCACACACATGTGCGCACACACGTGCAAGCACACACACACACACAAACACCACCCACTCATACTATGCTATTATCTTTCTACCTCTCATTAGTCTAGGGACCCTTTCAGCATGCTTTGTCTTCTTTCTATTTCAAATTAGTTCAACACCCCACAGGTTCCCTCCAGTGCTTGGATGCTATGAAGGCTGCCTCCCCTGAACACTCCTTGGGGATGTCTGGATTTCCAAGTCTTGCTTTGCAGTGCTCAGACACTCACCTTTACTTGGACTCCTTTCCTGCTCTCAAAAACTCCCCAAGATGCAATGCAGCACACTGCTCCCTGGAATATAGATACACATTCTTTCCCCACCATGTACAAAATCCAAACTCTCTTTGTCTGGATTCCTAGGGTCACAGATGAGGCCACAAGTTCAACTGGGGAGGAGGTCACATACATCTTGCATTCCCTCCTTTTCCTGGAAATAGAAATTAAAGCATGAACATTTGTTTTTAAGCAGATCAGTCTCCTAGCTGTGTATCACAGAATGTTCTAAGAGCATCTAAACTGCAGCTGAATGTTCAAGGACACCTCAAATAGGTACCCAGGGATGTCTCTTGATCTTTCTTCACTCACAAGGTATCACTCCTGTCTAACAGTGGGGCAAAAGCAGAAGAAAATAAAGCCACACTGACCAGAGAGGCAAGGAGCCATAGAGGCTGATGACTCAGATAAGGTTGGTGGTGATAACTGCAGAGCCTGTGGACAGCCCAAGGGTAGGCTGTCTGCAGCATGAGAAGGCACATAAGCTACAGTCAGCTACAGCTCATGGAGCTAATCAATGTCCAGAAACATGGTGATTGGCTCAGATCAAATGTGAAGCCAACACTAGGAAGTCCTAGAGCTTCTGACTTCAGACCCAAAAACTGGTGGGACCTGAAGTGAATGGAGTCTGAATGTTGTCACAAGAGGGCTCTAGTGACAGTCTGAGACTCCTACCAGGAAGTGTGTTGGGATATGCCATGTGTGAAGAGGGAATGCCTAAACTCACTACCAAATAAAACTTAATGATTCCCCTAGCATGGATTATTTAACTACAATGATTTTCTAATCAATACACAAGCTACCAATAAAACTGTAGACATAATCTAATATCACATTTTATTCCATCTGTTACTTACAGAAGAAGAGAATCTTTAAAAATTCTACATAATTCTATGTTCAGACAAATTCTCTTTAACATGTAAAATATATAAAAAAAATGGTATGGTATGGACATATAGGAATTCAGAAAATATACTTCCTCATGTCCCATTCCAAAAAAAAAAATTATATAAAGCTATATAAAGGAGCTAAGGAGTTGCTGGAATGCTACATATTGATACTGAGTTCTGCTAAATATAGATCTGTAAAAGTGTCTTTTATCTGTCAGATGTAATTGTCATCTTGGAGGCTTACTGCAGATGAATAAGTTCAGCTGTTTTAGTTCGTTTTGAACTCTGGCTGGCTGGTTAAACTCGGGTGTTCCTGTGCAAACTCCCCTCCAAGCTGACTGATCCAAACTGGCTTCTTCCAGCTTCTGACTAAATTGCTCTGCTTGGCCTTAAAATAACTCTGGCAATCTGTCTTCTGGCTCCTTCTCATTCTCTGGCTCATTATGTCTTTACCTACAACCTATCTCTGTAAAAATGGCCCAGTAAAACCATTCTCTCTCTCTCTCTCTCTCTCTCTCTCTCTCTCTCTCTCTCTCTCTCTCTCTCTCTCTCTCTCCCTCTTCCTCTGTTTTCTGTTTTGTTCTCATGAGAATTGGGAATATCCTATCTCTGACTTATTCTGTCATCTTTCTCTGATTCCTCACTTTTTCTGACCCTCAATGAGATGTCACTTTTAAATGTGACTGCTTGTTTCTACAAACTAACTTACCTACATTGAGATTAAAGGTACTAAGGGTGTGTGTGTGTGTGTATCCCAGTCAGAGGGATTAAAGATGTGTCATTCGAGTTGGATCACACAGATCTAGAAGGTCTTTGGATGTGCTTTCTTGCCAGAGTAGCCATGTTGGTGGATTAAAATTCCTCTACATAGATCTAAATAATTGGTGTAAATGTCATTGCAAACAAATTTAAATGTCAGAGCAAAGACTTGAAAGAGAATCTATATAACATAAGTATAATGTTTTAACATCAACATCCTTGTTTATACTAAATAAGGTAGGAATTTGGGGCAGTAAGAAGAAAATAATGTTGTCTGTGGAAGAAAGTATACTTAAGTCAGATTTACTTTCTAATATACCATATGCCCTGGTTACCCTTAACTGACAACTTGGCACAGCTTAGAGTCATCCAAGAGAGAAGCCTCAACTGAGCAATTGCCTAGATCAAGTTGGCATGTATCAATGTCTAAGGAGGATTGTCTCAAGTATTAGTTGTTGTAGAAGGGACCAGCCCACTGTAGGCAGTGTCCTTCCTAAGGAAGGAGGTCCTGGGCTAGTAAAATAATAATAATAATTAATAATAATAATAATAATAATAATAATAAAGAGCTAACTAAGCATGGCCTATTGAGCAAGCAGTGTTCCTCCATGGTTTCTGCTTCAGATTCCTAGCCCAACTTCCTGCCCTGACTTCCTTCAGTGATTAATTGTGACCTGAGAGTGTAGGCCAAATATAAACCCTTTCCTCCTTGAATTGCTTTTGGTCGGGGTAAAACACTGAATGAAACTAGGACATCATAGTCAAAAGTATGATTTTATTTGTTATTTTATCATCAATAGAGATGGACATTTCCATTTGGGTGATAACAATATCTAATAAGTTAATTCAATACTCCTGCTAGAAACCACCAAAAATACCAGAAAGATGGCTGTTGAATCTTTCTTTAAATCCAAGAAGGCCAGACAACACACTAAGGAATTACCATACTAAAGTATAATTGAGAATGAATTTCCCTGGCCAGGGAAATTGAGCAAAAAGCAGTGTTTGTCCTGAGGGCATGTCTCTACTAACCCGAGCTCCAGTTCAGATCCAGTTCAGTGACTGACCTGGGTGGAAGGAGCAGGAAGTATTTCAATTCACACGGATACTTCCTGTATGAAATAGCCTCTTCCAGATAAGAGTGAGCTCAGAAAAACCCCTTCCTCCTCACCTCATTGTTACCACAAGCACCCTGAGACACCAATAGGAGAGCTGTTAGTCAGAACCACGGGGAGAAGATGAAACTAAAAACACGTCTGAGAAACTGTAAGCACACAAACCGCCATCAAATAGATTTGTAGCTTTGTGAGGGACAAAAAAAAAAAATGGAAAGAAAAAAAGCCCTCAGGACATGGATTTAACTTACTCTTTCTAGACCAGGAGTTCCCTAAGGCATGCAATCGAACTAAACAAGAGCCTTCTTTGAACAGCACACCTGCACAATGCCTCAAAGAATCTCTAAACATAATTTATTAGAGGAATACCACCCAGATACTCAACAACGGGAAACCAGAGAGGATGCTAACAGGCAGAAACTGATTCACAAACCTCAGATGCACCCAGTTGTTAGACTTCATTTTTTAAAAAATATTCAGTGATATACTGTGGTTAAGAGTTCTTCCAGAGCGTTCCAGATCCAACACACAACACCCACACGGTGATTCACCGCCACCTGTAACTCTAGTTCCAGGAGATCCAGTGCCCCCTTCTGTCCTCCCTGGGCACCAGTCACACATGTATACATGTAGGAAAATAGTCACACACAAAAATAAAAATAAATATTTTCTTTAAAAAAAAAATCAATGATGAGGCTCAATGGAGAACACCTGTGTAGCATGTCCAAAGCTCTGGTTTTCATCAACACACATAAAAAGTTCAGCTGCCCTTATTGTATTGTATAAAAATGACCTTTTAAAAGAATATGTGCAGTAAATCTCTACAACAAAGTTATAAACTATTCCAGTTATAAAATATTTCAGCACCCTCTTTTGGTAACAGAATGCCTGGAAACATCTTGAAATAAACAACAGTGGATGGTTCTAGCCACTGACAAGCTGAGCTACAGAGTACAAGTGAGAGAAGACATGGATTAGAAAGTAATCCCTTATGGTTTGTATGTGATTGGCCTAAGGAGTGTCACTATTAGAAGGTGTGGCCCTGGAGTAGGTTTGTCACTGTGGGTGTGGGCTTTAAGACTCATCTGAGCTGCCTGGAAGCCAGTCTTCTAACAGCCTTCAGATGAAGATATAGAACTCTCAGCTCCTTCTGCACCATGCCTGGATGCTGCCATGTTCCCACCTTGATGATAATGAACTGAACCTCTGAACCTGTAATCCAATCGCAACTAAATGTTGTCCTTAAAAGAGTTGCTTTGGTCATGGTATCTGTTCACAGCAGTAAAACCCTAAGACAGTAGAGCAGCATTTCAAATGCAGTGCAGTGTTTCACACAGAGAAGAGGGAGAAAATCAGGAATTGTCGATATTTGAAAGGATAGTGGTGGAATGTTGGTGAAAGTCACCAACAGACACATTTAAGAGTCCAAACTTCCCCAATAGTAATGAAAAGCATGCATGCATATCCATCCCTGTGATACATAAACTGAAGAAGAGGGAAGGAAGCTACCTGACCACCAACTTCTTAGCTAAAACAATGATACCCAGGCCAAAAGGGTATAGCCAATGTATTGAAAACAAACAACTGCCAGTCAAGAATTCAACTTCTGGCCAGGCAGTGGTGGTGCACACCTTTAATCCCAGCACTTGGGAGGCAGAGGCAGGTGGATTTCTGAGTTTGAGGCCAGCCTGGTCTACAAAGTGAGTTCCAGGACAGCCAGGGCTACACAGAGAAACCCTGTCTCAAAAAACCAAAAAAAAAAAAAAAAAAAAAAAATCAACTTCTGGAAAAAAGAAAAAAAAAATACAAACTTCTTTCAAAAAAAAAAAAAAAAACCTGCAGCTTTCGCTGGTTCTGTTGCCCACCTGTGGATCCTGTCCCCGAACTGGGCTGTCTTGGCTGGCCTCAGTGGGAGAGGATGCATCTAGTTCTGCAGTGACTTGAGATGTCAGGGTGGTTTGGTACCCAGGAGGACCTAACCCTTGTTAGAGATGGATAGGAGGGACTGGGAGGCAGGGAGGCTGCATTTGGGATGTAAATTGAATTGATTAATTAATTAATTAATGGGGAAATGAGGCTGAAAGGGGATTTTCAGACCAATGGCATCTGAGAAACCACTCTGAGCACACCCAGCCAACAGCAAACCCAGAGGATGTCCTTCACAAAAAAGACTAAGAACAAAGTGTCAGAGTAGATCTAAATGTTGCTTATATAAAACAGCAGTATAAAAATGCGTGGAGGAATGAAGATAAACAAGGAATTAAAACATGCAGCAACAAGAGGCTGGTGGTGCTCAGCTGGTAGAGTGCTTGCTCAGTGTGTACAAAGCCTTGGGCTTGGTCCCAGCACCGCATAACCTAGGCACCGTGGCTGGCATGTGCCTGTCATCCCAGAACTCAAAAAGTAGAAGCAGGAAATAAGGAGGTTACATTCATCCTCAGCTGTGTGAGTGAATACCAGGCCAACCTGGGGTATACAAGACCCTGTCTAAAACTAGAAAGGAAAATAATAATAATATTCAATAATAGTCACGTGTCCACTTACACATTAGCAGTCCTATAAAAGTCTCTCCTCACCTAGTAACCTAGTTGCCATTTTTGTTTTTGTAAGTATGCTTCGTGATGTTCCCACGACAGAAACCCCTACCCTCTTCTCAATACATTTCTCAGAATTCAGAAAGGGACACAAGCCTATATCAGCAAGGAGGGAAGAAAACAAAACAATCCTGACTTCTTGAATTATCAGAACACTAGAGATACCAGCCAACCTCAGACCTTGATAAGATAACTGCACAGACAGAACGTTCACAGATAACTACCAGAAAATATCTCCCAACAGGCAAAGAGACAAAAGCAATGATTATTTTAAATACCCCATACCTTCAACCAAATGCAAGCAGGCAACATAAAAGATGCTTCCAACTGGAAGAACAAATGGAGACCACAAACTTAGGAGGCAGATTTAAATACAAGCATACTGGTAATTACATTAAATCTAAATGTTCAAGCAGGGGGGAAAATGAAGTAGTCATGCTTGATTAAAAAATAAATAAATAAGACCTGCAACATCATTCTGGCAAGAAGCACATGAAAGCTCTAAGGTTATAAAAACATTGAAGGTGAAATTGTCATTTATACTGATAGCTACTTGATAATTATTCAATAAGCTGGGCATATCCTATTGCCTATTTGTCTTTATTTATTTTAAAAACATTGTTTTATATATGGCAATATAGTTTATATATTAAATAACACTATACTAGGATGACTTTATACAGTTTTAAACAGAAGGAAAAAGAAACAAATAAAAATTGAGGAGTTACAAACCTCTCTTCCCCAAACTATTTGTCTTAGTTAGGATTTTACTGCTGTGAAGAGACACCATGACCAATACAAGTCTTATAAAGGACAACATTTAACTGGGGCTGAATAACAGGTTCAGAGGTTCAGTCCATTATCATCAATGTGGGAGCATGGCAGCATCCAGGAAGGCATGGTTCAGGCAGAGCTGAGAGTTCTGTACCTTCATCTGAAGACTCCTAGGAGAAGACTGACTTCCAGAGAGCTAGGATGAGGGTCTTAACCACACACCCACAGTGACACACCTACTCCAACAAGGTCACAACTCCTAATAGTGCCACCCCTGGGCCAAGCATCTACAAGCCATCACACTATTTTAATTGTTTTTTTTTTATGAATAGTTCAGTTTTTAAAATGTATTCAGTGACTTTTCATGTCTAATTCATAGTGCACTGGTGGTGGATAGAATTAAAAAGAAAGCCCAGCTTTCACAGTTACTGCATCAAAGGAAGAAAATATGTTTGACTCTTTGGGAGTGTTAACAAAAAGGAAGGAAAGAAGGAAGAAGGGAAGGAAGGAAGGAGGGAAGGAAGGAGGAAGGAAGGAAGGGAAGGAGGGAGGGAGGGAGGGAGGGAGGGAGGGAGGGAGGGAGGGAGGGAGGAAGGATGAAAGACAGAAAGGGAGAAAGAAAGAGAAATGATTCTTGATGCATCAATACCCAGAAAACTGAATTTTAATATCTACCACAAAAAATAAACAGCCATGATGGAACTGAAACTAGAAAACAAAATTAGCTTTTTATCTTCTCATGACTCATGTGTTCCTTTGCCTAGGTAGATTTCTTCTTTCATATCGCCCCAATACTACCCTCTCTTAGTCTCCTTTTAAATAAAATAAAGTTAACATTTTGTATACTGATGGTATACAAATGGTATGTTGATATGTATTTATGTTTTGAAATTGTTAATAAACTAATTAATGAACTGTGAACTCACATACTTATTTTCCAGGGTAAGATCCACTTACAATCTCTCAGAATTTTCAGGCATAAAATATCTTTTTATCATATGTTCTCCATCACAACAAGACGTTCTAAAAGTACACTATTTAAATATTCCCAATATTCAAAGGCAGCGGGTAACATCATTTAAAGTAGATATGTCTGCTAAGTCGCTGGAGAATATAAATGGATATAAACACTCTGCACAGCTTAAGACAGAAAACAAAAAAGGGGAAGGAGGAAATGGAAAGTGGAAAACAGCAAAAGGCAAACCAAAAACACATAAATCAATCATGAAATAAATATAAGGATTTAACTGCCCCATTAAAATAAAAATATCCTCCAATTCTGCAACAAATTCAAATTCCCTGATATATTGACAACAATAAATAGACATAAAACAAAATAGTAGGGAGAGTGGCAATGAATACATGAATGAGTACAGATTTTTTTTTTCAGCCAAGTATCAAACAACCCCACAGAAGCGGCTGTGTTGAGTTCTGCAAAGTATTTATTCCAAGCATGTAACACTCAATAAAATACAAAATGTCACTTTCTATTTATAAAAGTTACAATTCACAATGAAAGTATAATACTCATAAATTTTTATGTCTCAAATAATTCAGCAAATGAAGGGAAAAAAATTGGTTGCAACCATACAGAAAAACTGGTAGATACAATGATGACACAGCACTAAAACACCCACTCTTTCTACACCAGGAAAAGAGCAACGAACGCAGACACCGATGATGTGAAGGATAAAGTGATGTGGACACTTTATGAATACATCATATGATACATCAGATGATGGACCCTATGATCTCTAAGTGCACCTCTCCAAGCATCCATGAAATGGTCACAGGGGCTGAGTACAAAGGGGACTTCAGTAAGGTCTTAAGTACATTCCATGTGTATGCAACATTTTCTGACCATACGGTAAGACTAGCAATTCACAAAAAAAAAAAAAAAATACATTTATGTTCAAAAACTTGAAAACACTTTCATAAATAAGTAGCTCAAAGACAAAAAAAAATATGGTAATCATACAAAGTTACATGGATGCACCCATCAAACATTCGTATCACTGGAAAATCTGATCTGACTTGAAACTCCACAGCAGAGGGACGATGAAAATATAGTACTTTTATCACACAGTTGATAAGAAATGGGGTTATTTGAGATATATTCTCTCTCTCTCTCTCTCTCTCTCTCTCTCTCTCTCTCTCTCTCTCTCTCTCTCTCTCTCTCTCTCTTTCTCTGCTGCATGTGCAGGTACCTGCAGAGGCTGAAAGAGGGCATCAGATCCCCCTCAGCTGGAGTTAGTTACAGGTAAGTGTAGGCAGCCCATTCTAAGTTCTGGGAAATAAGTTCAGGCCCCCTGCAAAAAACATCAAGCACTCAGCTAAGCCATTTCTTCAGCTCCCCACATAAAGCTGATATATGATCTCATTAGCTAGCCCAGGTTGGTCTTGAACTCACAATTCTGTCTCTATTTCCCTAGTGCTATGAATACACACATATGCTACTTTGACTGTCATGCTATAATACTAAATGATTAACATTAACTACGTACCATAATAATTATTATAGATAATATCACATTGAGTGCCATAAAACAGAATCTAGACAAAACCATATATATGTTCAGATGGGTTTGAGCTTGTGTGTAAGTTTCTATGTGTCTTGTGTGTTCATATTTTTATAGCTGCTTTTATCTTATTTTATTTTATCCTCCTCTTTGTTTAGAGTATGCTTGCGCTTTTTAATACTTAGTATATGTCTCTATTGCTTTAAGTGCACTTATTTTAGAACCATCTTCAAAGGCAGATATGGTGCTACAACGTAGCCTGTAATCCCCGCATGTACTTAAAGGAATCAAGAGGGCCCTGATTTCCAGCCTGGGAAACACAGTGAGACTGTGTCTCAAAAATACAAATAAACCAAAGGACAACAACAAAACAGTTTCACACCGCGTCACAACTCTCCTTTAATTGGAAATAAACTTATGGAGTCCCTGTTACTGTTGCTGGCAGTTCCACTCTCTGAGTCTTATTGTGTTTCAGGTTCTTGTTTCCAGAAGTTTCTCTTCCTCTCTCTCCTGCTTACTTCATCACTCACCCTTATTCTTGTTCTCTCAATCTTTCTCTTCCACTCAAAACGGTTTGGTTGTTCACTAGCCAGTATCCAAGGTCCCCAAAACAGAATCAATCACAACGGGCTTTCTTTACCTTACTTCCAAGATGGGGGTATAAAAACTGAGTTTACCATATAGGGCTATAATAATTAAATACATTAATTAAATACAAGCAAGAAACCTAAAATAGTGTCTAATCAATGGCAGGTCCCCAGTTTGTGCTTGCTCTAATTCCAGGGAGCAGTGCCTTTCCCAGAGAGGAAACCCCTACCCTAGCCCTCATTTCAAAGAGCAAACCAAACACTAGTCCACTTTTTTTAAGTGGAAACATTTTATCTTCCTTTAACCCAGCAAGATATAAACTCCAGGTGTGGGGAGCAGGTGTGGCGGCAGTCCCAAAGGCACCAGGGACTGCAGCTAAGTCTTATGACTTGCACCTGACTTCCTCATACATCTGAATATAAGCCACAAACATCGTGAGAGCTGCGCAGGTGTACCAGGTTACTGGCGAAGCCATTTTGGTGGAGATATGCCCCTGCTGCCCTGATTAGCTGAAGCTGCATACCTGGTGAGGTGATGTGGCCTTCTGTGAGTGGATGGGAACTGATAGTATATAAGAGTGAGAGGCCCAGGGCTCAGGGTCTTTTGCCTACACAGTCAATGCGCAGCCCAATAAACGTGTGCAGAAGGATCCTATTGTGGCGTCTTTCTTGCTGGCGAGACGGGCGCTCACAAATGGTGCCAAAACCCGGGAAGTAACATCTTCAGGCATGAGCGAAGACCCCCTGTTACAGGGAGGATTCAGAACTGCATCACGGGGAAGGAGCGGTTAATGAAGTGTTCCTGCAACACAGACTGTTGAGAAGGATTCAACAGCGTGGATTCAGAACTCTTCAGCTGGGGAACAGTGGTACCGGTAAGTAAAAAGAAATTAATGTGAGTCTCTGAGAGGTATGCTTTCTTACGCAGTAGGTCCAGTAATTGTTGCTTGCCTTGATAAGAGTAGCAACTTTTGCAGGAGCACCAGGGAAGCATATCAGAAACAGAGAGAAATTAAAAAGAAGGCATGCGCAGAAATCTAAGTAAAATAAGAAATATAAGAAGAGAAAAATGAAAATAAGCCATTTCAGAGCTCTCCTAGGGACAGAAGGAAAACGGGAGACGTCCTGTTTCCTCTCTGGCTCCTATGGAGATATTCTTAGCTCTGGTTAGGATACCTGGGTCCCTTTGAGACACCAAGTTCTATTCCCTGCCTGTCTATTATCTGTTTTTGGTGCACCAAATTGTCCATATGTCTGTCAATTCGTGTTTGTTTTTGTTTTGTTGTTTTAGAGGCAAATATAAAGTTGCCAGGAAGCAGGCACAAAGTAATGATAAGGTTCCTGATTTTGGGACAAGTTAAGGTTCATGGTTTTGGAACAAGTTAAGGTTCACGGTTTTGGGACAAGTTGCACCAAGCACCATGGGGAATTGAGGTTTGCAGAGGAACAGAGGGTTTTACCAAAAGGGGTTTTGCTAGTCTGGAAGTTAGTGAGAAATTGCATAGAAGATAGAGAAAGATGTGGCACAGAACTCCAGAGAGGTAATGAGGTGCTGAATCAGATGAGAGAAGAGCGCTTTCAATTGGCTTGGGAGAGAGGGTCTGTTTGTGTTTCCTCAGGATCATCGACAACAGCTGTGGGTCCCAGAATGGCTGACCAGAACAATTCAAAACAAGCAGAACTATGAGGACGTGGATGTTTCTGTGGCTGGGAATGCTCCGGCTAGTGAGAACTGAAGAGCTATGAAGAACTGAAGGGGCTGTGTTCCTGAAACCCATGTCATTGACACATTCAAGTGTTTGCTCAATTCTTTACATCTAATGCTTCGCTACAATTGCCTTTTTTCTATGCTGCTTCAGCTAAAGGGATTGTTATATTTTCAGATGATTCAAAATATTTCACAGATGAGTGATTGTGTTCATCTGTATCTACTAAAACTAATGCTACCTGGATTCGAGGGGTGTGGCCTGCCAGTATATCCAAGGGCAATGGCACTATACCCTCCCAACCTAGATGGGCCCCTCTTTCCTTTTTGTAGGAGTGTTCCTGATTCCCTTCCACCTTGGGCAGTGCCCCTTATATGTATGGTTGTTATGTGGGGTGAATTGTAGTTGCACTGAACTCCCCCCCCCCAAGCATGGTGGTGGAAGGGGCCTGGGGTAATGCAAATTTTATTGGAATGATTCTAATGTGTTTGAAACTTCTGTATTTCAATTTGCTGGAGGAAGGAATGTTTCTTTTCTGGCTATGCCTGTTTGTATGTGATCTCCTTTTGTGTTTATTGTTTATAAGAATGTTAATTGTAGTAGTGATATTCGTTATATCATTTGGCTGTTGTGACTAGGATGCCTTGCTTTGTACCTTTGCCTTTTCAAATTACTTTGTTTACAAACTGTCTATCCCTTGCTTCAGGGCTGATGAGCAGGGATGGGAGCCCTGGGATGTATGCTTGTAATAGTGTGTGTGTTGTGTGTTTGGCACATGTGTTAGGTGCAGCATGTGCAGGCCCGCGCTTTTGCCATGGTTGCGTAGGCTTTTGCTGCAGTGGAGGCGAGACAATCTCCTCAGATTCGGTTTGCCACTCTAAAAGAAATTATGCTGCATTATGCCATGGGTTGCGAGGCTAAGCACTGCACAGAGGATAGCTTGCTGTTGGCATCCTGTGGAAGGCATGTCTGATTGCATGAAGGTTCAGTGTCCTAGTTCCCTTCCCCCAGGAAAAAACGACACGGGAGCTGGCCAAGACCTCTCTGGGTGAGGAGCCCAAGGGATGGTTTTGTGTAAGGTCCCTATGCTTGCACACTGGGGATCAGACCTCTACCTTCACCCATGAGGCTTGCTTGCAGCAATCAAAATCTGGCCATAGATTAATCAACATCCTGGCCTTTTGATGCACCTGCCACAAGCAAAACACAATCTCCCCAAGTGTGGCTTGGCATGACAGAGAAGTAGTCAGTGACGGATAAGACTCCCTGGGCATGTCACCAACCTAAGACAGGGATCAAACCAATGCTGTTTGTCTCCCAAGGACGGGTAAGGGGCATGGCTGTGGGGGGGCTATCTACAGACATTCTCTCTGCCAAAAAAGAAAAAAGGGGGAGATGTGGGGAGCGGGTGTGGCGGCAGTCCCAAAGGCACCAGGGACTGCAGCTAAGTCTTATGACTTGCACCTGACTTCCTCATACATCTGAATATAAGCCACAAACATCGTGAGAGCTGCGCAGGTGTACCAGGTTACTGGCGAAGCCATTTTGGTGGAGATATGCCCCTGCTGCCCTGATTAGCTGAAGCTGCGTACCTGGTGAGGTGATGTGGCCTGCTGTGAGTGGATGGGAACTGATAGTATATAAGAGTGAGAGGCCCAGGGCTCAGGGTCTTTCGCCTACACAGTCAATGCGCAGCCCAATAAACATGTGCAGAAGGATCCTATTGTGGCGTCTTTCTTGCTGGCGAGATGGGCGCTCACATCCAGGTTCCCTGGGCCTGCCCTAGTCCTGGCTCCCAGTGGTCCCCCATCAGTCACCCGGTGACCATTTCATGTCTGTTCAGATACTATTTCTAGCCACAGAGGTGGCATCTTACATTTGATCTTGGCTAGTCTTTCCTGCCTTCTCTTTTCTATTATATCTATCATTGGAGACAGTGGTTAATCATGTGGTTGTAGCTCCTCTTGAGACATGGATTGGTAATGTGTCACGCATGCACACACACACACACACACACACACACACACACGGGTGTGCGAGCGCGCGCGTGTATGTGTGTCACTGCTCTGATATTGGTCCCCTGAGCCATGTTGCACCCCACCCTTAAGTGGAAACTTAAGGGTTCTTTGGAAAGTCAGTTGTTTTGGAAGGTGCTTTGCTGGGGCAAACACATGAAGGAGTGACACAAGGGAAAGACTAAGGCAGACTTGTGAAGGAGTGTTTTCCTGAAATGGACACAAGGGAAAGAAAGACTAAGGCAGACTTGTGAAGCAAACACATGGCAGGACATGTGATGAAGGATTCTTCACTAACAACACACATGTGTTTGTTGGTCCACCTTAACATTTCATCGTTGAGCTACATTTGTCAGGACTCCATAGAGAGAAACACACCAAAAAGCTTCTGGTGGTATGCTGCAGTTTCCTCTACTTCCATGGACTCAGGCTGATTGGCAGAGTGATGTCAGCTGAGACAGGCACACTGTGCTGAGGCAAGACCCATGGAGGACACATGATGTTTGGAGAGATATAAATAGGACTCTACAGATAGTGTCAGAGGCTGAGCTTGGCTTGCTTATGGAGCTAGCTGTACAATACTTGTTGGTCTGGAGTCCCTGCTGACTCGTGCCAAGGCTGAGGCCTGGCTGTCTCTGCTAGGTAGTACCACTGCTGCTGATAATGTGTTTGCTATCCTGAACTAGACTATTGGTGTATCCATGAAATGTTTGCAAGTGGATCAAACTGCCGCTGCTGACCTGTGAGCTGAACTGCTAATTTCCAGACAATACGGATGGGAGTTGCTCCAAAGAACCTTTCTAAACAGGTCCACACCCCTCCATCCTTTTTTTTTTTTTTTTTTTTTTTTAAGATTTACTTATTATATGTAAGTACACTGTAGCTGTCCTCAGACACTCCAGAAGAGGGCGCCAGATCTCGTTACGGATGGTTGTGAGCCACCATATGGTTGCTGGGATTTGAACTCTGGACCTTCGGAAGAGCAGTCGGGTGCTCTTACCCACTGAGCCATCTCTCCAGCCCCCCCCCCCATCCTTTCTTTCCCACTATCTCTGGTGGGTGGTGGACTAGAAGGAAGGTTAAAGCATTTAAGAGCCATCATTAAAAATTGGACTTGAAAAAAAAATTAAAGTTACAACCCCCCCCCCAACACCATGCCAGTTCAAGCCCTCCAACAACAATAATGTGAATCACCCAGAAGACATAAATCAAGGTCTTCTCTCTTAATTCAGGGGCTTTTTAAGATGGCAGATTTGGCTCTGCTAGATGGTACTGATCCAACACAAGCCCAGCTAATTAGACAGGCTTCATCCTGAAGAAAAGGTTGTTTCTGGCTGCATCTCTGTCTCCTCTGCCTTCCTCTACCACTTGTTAGGGTCCCATCCCAGCTCCTTTAAGGAAGCCATTCTCATTATCCCTCGTTCAAACATAACTGTATTAACAAAAACACAACACCCAAGCCCTCTCAAAAGTAGCTAGAATTTATCAGGATTCAATGGGATCCAATGGATTTTTTTTTTCCTTATGCTCCAAATCTAAGTGGCCCTTGTCACTATCAGAATGACTAAAATCCAGACAGCCATATCAAGGGGTTGTGAAAAAAGTGCAGCTTCCACACACTGTTGTTGTCAGTGGAGATGTTAAACACCCAGCAACAATATGACCCATCCACTCTACCCCTAGATGGCTCACAAGAGACACGGGAAGAAAAAGCAAGAAAGGGTTACATAAATGTTCTCAACAGCATCACTCAAATGGTTCACACAGCAAACAAGCTGAATGTCTTTCAACAGCTGAATGGCAAAACCAATTGTGTCACAAACATACAATGGACAACAACTCAGCAATAAAAGAAACATGAAACAACATGGCAAAACTTAAAATAGCCATGCTCACCGAAAGAAACTGGACTGTGTACTAGTATATCCCACTGGTATAAAAGCTGAGAGAGTTACAGCTATTTATCAGTGACAAAAGGTAGAACATTTATTGACTTCAAATAAAATAGACTATTACGGGACAGGAAGGGATTACAAAGAAAACAGGGGAGAATGGTCATAAATTTGTTTATTACCTTAAATGTGATGATTGTTTTGTAGGTACATACTTGTATCAAAACTTAGCAAATTCTACACTATAAACATGTGTGATTCCTGTACTTTATTTTTAAAAAAATCTAAATGCTGTGGCAGAGAGAGCTTGGTCCTATCTAAGGAAAAAGCAAGAGAGCTACCTAGCATGCCTTTACATTGCACCTCCACACCAGCCACCAGGTGGCACCAATCCCGACTGTGTACTTTAACCTTCACTCTGGCTGTCCTCAGCTCTAAATGGTACATTTGCATCATGCCACTCCCCTTAGGACTCAGGAATCTTTATAGAGAAGTGGGTGGAGAGACGGTAAGAGCTGGAGAAAGTTGATGTCTAATAGCAAAACAATTTTTGCCAGGAGTGATAGTGCAATTGCAAGTGTGAGCTCACACGCACAGCAACTGGGACTGCATGCACCAGACTGCATGCAGAGGACTGCATATAATCAGGCTAGCCACGATCCCACCATACATGCCAGAAGTGGGACACCTCATGGAATCCCTAGACCTAATTTCCCTAGACCAACAGTCTAGTTCAGTAGAATCAGGATATCAAACACAAATCAGTAGCTGTTTGACTACTGATGGCTTCCAGGGTAGGGACAGTCAGTTTTCTTTAGGAATCCAGGGCCTCAGAGACTCCCCATGCTCCAGGAGGGTCCCTACACCAGTGTACACAGAAGCAATATTAAATAGACACCATGGGGATTTGAAAAGAGAAAGATCTTAGGAAGCTGGGAGGAGATTTCAGTAAGAGGGGTGTGAATGGAATTTCAGGAGAGGGAATAGGAAGTCGATTTGACCAAAACACATTCCATACATGTGTAAAATGCTTAAACAGTAAATTGCTAAGATTTAAAATATGCAAAACAAACACAGACTCTTAAAAATAAATTTACACTCATTATTTTGGCTTTGGCTTTTTTGCTCACTTCTCAACAGATACTAGTAAGAAAAACCCTTGGAGAAAATAGTCTATTGCTTTTCTGCCCACGTGTATTAAGCACCTACAGGAAGACACAGGGTGATTCTGTGGAGTGGAGGGGCACAGGAGAACGAAATGAAGAAAATGAATACACGGTATCCAAGTGCCCTCGTCCGCGGCTGGCAGTCTGGGGCTGGCATTCTGACGGCTAAAACAGTCGCGTGTGGGGGGGGGGGTAAGAATGGCGGTGTGCTAGCTGAATTTTTCACCTTTCAAGTAATTAGATGGCATCCAACGGACAAGCAGAGTTTGGCACAGAAATTGAAATTAGTGTGGTGTTCTCAGGGAGAATAAGCAGGGCAGAAATAAGAGTCTGTAGAGTGGAGGCCATTGTTGGCGAGCGGGTGTGGGTGAGTGGAGGCCATTGCTGCAGAGTGGGTGTGGAGGAGGGGGGTCATATGAGACCACAGAGGGATGCTCTTGGGAAATGCCTGATGCTAGAGAGAAATGGGCCTTCAAGAGGGACTTGACATTTTAACAGGAGGAAGGCATGATGAGATGCAACACAGAAAGTGAGCAGAGGGGATGGGTTGGGTCTGCATGAGACTGAGCCTAAGCTGAGGACTGGGCAGGATCACAGCCATCTGGGTCACAACTTGTGAAGCACTGACCTCAGGGAGGAAAATTAGCCATGTGGAAATAGCAAACAGCGAAGTGTAGGTAGTCCTCTCTAGGTTCCTCTCAGGGACAAACTAACGATGCAGTCATCAGATATTTCTGGCATCTTAGTTAAGATTAAGTGACATATTTTATCTGATAAGCAGAGAATTTGTAGACACTTGAACTGTCATTAATTAAAGTTTGGCATCAGAGCATGGGTTTGAAATTCAATCATTTGAGAGCCTGTGCCCCTATGTCACTGCCCACCATCACCATCATCACAATCACCATCACCCTCATCACCACCATCACCACCACCACTATCACTACCATCACAATCCCCACTACCACCACCATCACCCTCACCACCACCATCACCATCAGCTAAAGAATAAGGAGAAAGAAAAGGAAGTGCCACGAGATTACAAATGAAAATTCAGAGAAACTAGTAATTATTTTTAAGAAAGTACAAGAAAGGAAAGGATTAAAGGGACCCTACAAAGTCTAACCTTTGGAGGAAGTAAGTGTGTGTGTGTGTCTGTGTGTGTGTGTCTGTGTGTCTGTGTGTTTTCAAAATTGAAATTATCTGTGAAAATGGTCTAAAGACTAGAGCTGATTCTAGCATAGAGGTCAGTGGTTTGGCAGAACCAGAAATGGGAAGTGGATGCTAAGATTTTGAAATGACAAGAGTTTCTCTTTTACTTAAAGCCAAGACTGAAAGGCAGGGGCTGAGTCCCACCAAAAACTAGAAGTTTAAACAGACAGCTTTTTTTCATATAGAAAAAGAGAGAAAAGTTTGGAAACTAAATTGAAAAATAGATATGCCGATGATCAGTTAAACATGGCTATTTAATCTGTATATTTATCTCTTTGCACTCCCAGACCCCTTACTAACATGAGAACAGGGGATTAAAATCTTCCAAGCCTACAGGGACAAAGAAGGTAGAAAATGAGCAATGGCACCAGATGATGAATGATGGGAAGGGAAAGCATTCGCAGACCAAAGAGAGCTGCATCCCAAGTACACACGGAGGATGCCAATGTCAGCACAGGATGCAGAACAGGAAGGGCAGGACATGGCTCCAGGAAGGAACATCACCAATAAGAGGAGGAAATCGGCCATCGTAGGACTCTCCTACGTCTCATACAGCCAGCCTTACATGAGCTGGTGGGTCATCTCCTCCTTCAGGGATACCAGGCCAGCAGTAGAGTGAAGATCAGATGCCCAAGTAAATCAGGGCCTTGTGAAGATCATGGTCCTGACTTCCTCTTATTGTTCTCTCTGAGCTACAGTGCTAGGAGGACAGATCTCAGGTGGGAAATGGGTAAAGGGACCTATGAAACTCACAGGTGCTTATATTTGTAAATTACAAAATAAAGACAACATACACACAAACAGAGGCACACACAGCACACACACAGAGGCACACACATATAAACATACAGAGGCACACACATACACACAGAGGTACACACACTCACACATGCACAGGGACAAGCACACAGAAGCACACACACACAGAGGCACACATACGCACATGCACACATACACACACAAAGGCACACAGGCACACACAGACACACACAGATGCGCACATGCTCAAACAGACACATACATAGAACCAAGCACACACATACACACAGAGGTGCACACACACAGAGGCACATACACAGATGCATACATATATATACACAGAGGCACATACGCACACAGATGGACACACACATATACACAGAGGCACACATTCACATGTGGGCACCCTCGTCACCCACTAAAGCGCAGTGAGTAAGCACAGCTCATAGGAAGGGTCAACCAAGGATTCCAAGACCTTGGAAGCAATCTTCCAGAATGAAGAAGGAGGCCTGATGAATCAGGATAAGAAGTGGGGGCAGGAGCGGGAGGGGAAGACGACAATGAAGAGAGTGAAAACTAACGCTAACATTTTTAGAGGAATAAGAGTAGATTATATGCATGACACAAGTGCAGACAAAAATAGGTTGCTATAAAAAGGAACACTCGGGGAATAATAAAAAGGTCATAAAATTTAAAAATATACATAGAGAATAAATGAAATAAAATAAAATCAATAGACTACTTGAGAAAGTTGAAGAAATGTCACAGAAGACAGAAGCAGAGACCAAGGCAAGGAGAACAAGGCAGAAGAAATGGGATCAGAGGGTTCAATAATGAAATATCCAAGGGGAGAGAAGTTGAGAGAAAAATGATTATTTATATAGTAGTTAAATTCTCCAAAATGGAGAATTGGGGTTTCCAGAATAAGACACCTGCATGAAGGTGGTTTTTGTTTTATTTTGTTTTGTTTTTTTACTACTGTACCAACTGAACACCCGTGTGGGGAATAGGCCACATGTCCCCTCTGACGAGCACTGGAAAACAACAGAAAGATGTCTCCACAGATGTGAGGAGCAATTATTTCAGCTAAGAATTTAGACAAATCATCACACTTCAAATAAAAAATAAGACCATCAAGAAACTTCCAGAAAGCACAGGTAAATGGTTCACTTTTCACAAAATACTTCCTAAGAGGCAACTTGAGAGTGAGCCCAAAGAGGATCTATAAGATCCAGAAAACAGACTTTGTACAGGGGAGGGGGCCAAGGGAAGGATTCGCTATGGAGAATGCTAAGGAGCGAGCAAAGGGGACCGACTCGGCAAGTCTGCCACCTGTGTGGCTTGCAGTTGTGGAGTGTGTGGATAGAATTGGTGACACATGACAGACAACTAAGAAAAAATTACAACCAGGGCCCTGCAAGATGGCTCAGCTAATATAGACGTATGCCCACAAGCCTGAAAACATGGAAGACGAGAACTTGCTCCTGAAAGCTGTCCTCTGACCTGCACATGGGCCCAAAGGTACCTGTGTACACACACACACACACACACATGTGGTAATAACAAAAAATAAAATATTAAGATACAGTCATCATCTTTTTAAAATTCATTTATTGTTATTTATTTATTCATGTTACATACAACCCGTTCACTGTCCCCATCTCAGTCACTCGCAATCTTTCCCCCCATCCCCTCCCCTTCTCCTCTGACAAGGAAGGGATCCTCCTGGGTCTCCCCCCCACACACACACACTCTGACAATCAAGTCTCTTTGGGGATAGGTGCTTCTTCTCCCACTGAGGCCAGACAAAGCAGTCAGACTAGAGGAATATATCCCATGGGCAGGCAACAGCTTTTAGGATAGCCCCTGCTCCAGTTGTTTGGGACCCTATGAAGACCAAGCTACACATCTGCTACATGTTGGGGGGGTGTGCTATGTCCAGCCTTTGTATGCTCTTTGGTTGGTGGTTCAGTCTCTGAGAGCCCCAAGGATCCAGGTTAGTTGACTATGTTGGTCTTCCTGTGGAGTTCCTATTCCTTTCAGGGACCACAATCCTTCCTCCTATTCTTCCATAAGAGTCCCCAAGCTGCGTCCACTGTTTGGCTGTGGTCTCTACATCCATTTGAGTCAGCTGCTGGGTGGAGCTTCTCAGAGAACAGCCATGCTAGACTCCTGTTTGCAAGCATAACAGAATACCATTAACAGTGTCAGGGTGCTTGCCAATGGAATGGGTCTCAAGTTGGGCAGGTTATTGGTTGGCCGTTCCCTCAGTCTCTGCTCCATCCCCAGTGCCTGCATTTCTTATAGATGGGATAAATTTGGGGTAGAAGATTTTGTGGGTAGATTGGTGTTCCTACTGATCCACTGGGGTTCCTGCCTGGCTACAGGAGGCAGCCTTTTCAGGTTCCATATCACCAGTGTTGTGAGTCACAACTAAGGTCACCCCATTGATTCTTGGGTGCCCCCCTTATCCCAGGTCACTGACACATCCTGGAGATACCCCTGGGAGGTTCAGAATCAGGTGTGGTGAGGTACAGGAGAGATGGCCAGATGGCCATGAGAATGAATAGGACTCTGTAATCATTGTATCTTGACCTGAGTTGTATTTAAAAACAAAATACAGCTCTGATGACTTGTAGGCAGATGTAGTGACCTTTTTGCCATTTTAAACACAAAATTGCATGTCATTTATCAATATGTATAAGTTAATACAGGAGTTAACAACAAATCAAATACTATAAACTCCCAGTCAGCATCTTATTTGCCTATAAATAAATAAAAATAATGAACTGAGGTTCATTTTTTAGATAGTGTGTCAGTCAATAGGCTATGTGGGCAGGCTGTCCTTGAACTCTGGGTGCTCCTGCCTCAGCTTCGCAAGCTCTTGGATTAGAGGAGTGGAAGACAACTGGCACCTCCTTAAAAACTGAATAAACTCTCATTTACAAGCAACTGCAGTCTTTTTTGTCTGTCTGGCTAGGCTTCTACTGCTTGCTTGCTTTTTGTTTATAAAAGAGTAGATGCTTATCAGAAATGTCATCAGAAATCTGTTTATAGGCTTATCAGAAATAATACTTGAAAATGGAGAGATTAAAAAGACAGGAGAAAGAGCACAAATTAAGATTCTGAGTATTTCCCTGGAAAAGAGCATACACAAGATAAGACATGTTTAAGACACACAGGGTGTGCTTGTCTCTCAGTTAAACTCACTGTCAGTGAGGATACACAGTTCCATGCTGTGGGGAGGAAGCTGGTTCTGTGCACAGATATCTCTGAACAATACTGTGATGGTTTGTACATGCTTGGCTCAGGGCATGGCACTGTTAGGAGGTGTGGCCTTGTTGGAGTAGGCATGTCACTGTGGGTTGGGCTTTAATACCCTCATCCTAGCTATCTGGAAGCCAGTCTTCTGCCAGTTACCTTCAGAACAAGAGGTGAAACTCTCAGCTCCTCCAATCCCATGTCTGCCTGTACACTGCCAAGCTCCTGCCTCGATGACAATGGACTGAAACTTTGAACCTGTAAGCCAGCCCCAATTCAATGTCATGCTTGTCAGAATTGCCTTGGTCATGGTATCCGTTCACAGCAGTAAAGCCCCAAGACAGATGCCTTTTTGTGCAGCTTCTCAGCATCCTAAAGGTAATTTCTCACAGAGATAATTCCACATAATTCCTGTGATATGAGTTGAACACCACTGTGACCAATCCACGTGATCACAGTTCACTCTCTGACCTATATGGGCTGGACACTTACGATTTCTGTACTGTGACACCAGTCCACTGGTAGATAGAAACACAGTTCGTGTGATCTGTCTCATTCGGACATCATCACGGATTTTTTGGTCTTTCCAAAAAAAATAAAAATAAAACCTAGTTTAGTTTAGCTTGTCTCACGTTTTCATTACCCAAATAGAGAATTGGCTATGCCTCAAGAAGTGTTTTGTGGGAAACAGCTGTAGAAACCTGAATACAATAACTAGATAAGTATATTTCGTTTCATAAAATTAGCTGAGGTAGCTTGGTGAAAGTATAAATTACCTTTAGAAAAGAAAAGGAAAGGAAAGGAAAGGAAAGGAAAGGAAAGGAAAGGAAAGGAAAGGAAAGGAAAGGAAAGGAAAGGAAAGGAAAAGAAGAGAAAAGAAGAGAAAAGAAGAGAAAAGAAGAGAAAAGAAGAGAAAAAGAAAAGAAAAGAAAAGAAAAGAAAAGAAAAGAAAAGAAAAGAAAAGAAAAGAAAAGAAAAGAAAAGAAAAGAAAAGAAAAGTTTAAGAGCTGGTGAGGTGGCTAAGTCACCTAAGGCTTGTCCTGCAAGTGGAGCTGAGACAGACGACCTGGAGAGAGCGAACTCCCATACCTTGTCCTCTGACCTCATGTACTGTAGCATGTGTGGGGGCACATATATACACAAAAGAAATAAATACGTAACTAAAATAAGCAAATATGTAACTAAATGTAATTTTTAAGGGGGGGGGGGGCTATAGAGATGACTCAGCAGTCAAGAACACTTGCAGTGCATCAGAGTTAAGTTTCAGCACCTATATCTAGCCGCTCATACCACCACTAACTCCAGATCCAGGCGAACTTACAGATCTTACACTGTCTTCAGGCCTCCATGGTCGTCCACACACATGTGCACATATCTATGCTCAGAAACATAGCTCTAAATAAAAATCTTTTTATAAGTGAAAGAGGGCTCTTGTGGACATTTTTGTTTCCCTCTCTTTACTAACTTCCCTCTTTCTATTTGAGCTACCAATTTACAATGTCTCCTGCCAAATCACTGGTGCAAATTATACACTTTCCCTCAAGTTTCGGTCCCACTTTCTTACTTTTTCTTAGATGTGTATGACTGTTTTGCCTGCATCAGTATATGTGTACCACATGTGAGCCTAGTGCTCACAGAAGTCAGAATTGGGCACCACATCTCCTGGAACTGGAGTTTGAGGTGGTTATGAGCCACTGTATGGATGCTGGGAACTGAACCTAGGTCCTCTGCAAGGGTAGCCAGTGCTCTTAATTGCTGAGCCATCTCCCTAACCCTATTCTTACTCTCTTCTATCTCTGGCCCCAGTTTTGTAATTGGCTGCAAGGTGTGCATACCTATTTCCATCCCTTTGTCAATACTACTTAAGCACTGTCTAAAAGGAAAAGACATTCCCGGTCTCCCTGCAGAGACCTCCAGAAACATAACACAGGCTTTACATCCATGATTCTCACAAGCAAATAAGTAAATAAACTCAAGCAAAAAAATCGACATGGCCATTAAAAGTGTGGTAGAGACAAATGCCAGCTTCCTTTCACAAGTATTATACCAAACTCAGCGTTGAGGATAAAACTCATGGCTTCCCCTCCAAGGCTCAGGAATCATCATGGAAGAAGGGATATAAAGAATGGAAGACCCACAGGAGGAGGAGGCCTGTTACAAAGAGACACCTGAACATAAGGTGGCCATTGCATTGAAGCACTCAGTGGTACAGATGTGGTACCTGATAAAATCTGCATTTCATCTTAGAAAATGGAAGGGCTCGAGAGGCCCCACCCCTCCCTGAGGGAGGACTGACAGTTTATGACAAGGGGAAGGAGTGTTACTTCCTTCAGTGAGGTTGCCACTGCACTGATAAGTTAGGGATGCTCCAGTAACTAACACCCCGCCCATGCCCATGGAAACAATTCTGATTAAACCCCAGTCACACATACAAAAAAGAAACTGAAGTCGAAGAGGAAACCATTGGGAAGAAGAGTCTCAATGGGACAAGGATAAAAGAAGGTCATGGGGTGAAAATGACTAAAATTAATTAAAAATATATATGAAACTATCAGAGAGTAAATTATATAATTAAAATATGTGTAATACAAATAGATAGAATAAAAGGTTCTTGTGCGTGTTAGCAAATACTTTACACGTGAGCTACATCCCCAGCTCTGATTCTCCATTTTCATCATAACCAGTCAGTGTTGTATTTTTATCACAGATAATTTAAGCTTTGAATTATAATTTCCTTTTGGATAAATAGGTGGGGCTTTGTTTGCTTTTGTTGCTGTTGTCATTTTGGTTGCTCTGCGCCAGTCCAACAATTCAAGAATAACAGGAAACGAACAAAAAAATTCAAAATCTTAAAATGAAAATACAAAACAGCCAAGAATCACGGCCAGCTTTTTTACTTTTTAGTTTGAGTGGAGCAGTCAGTGTGCTCCGCATTCCCAGGTGTGGAGCGTCCTGTGGACTCCTCAAGGGCAGACTCGACGAGGATTTTGAGATGGAACTCATCGCCATTCCTGTGTGATAGTCACATGACATTCTCATAACACCTACTGTCAGTTCCACTAACAAGGCAAATAGATTTGTTCCATTTTGTATTTACAGCCAAGCCAGCAAGCCAATTTCTTATCGGCAAGTTCGCAGTTCGTCAGAGCCACACACTCATCAAAGAGAAGGAATTTGAGCACAACAATTTCACCCATGACTAGGACTAAATAGAGACCCATAGTATGAGGTATTGTTTGGCCAATGCAAACAAGTCTATCATCAGGTACCCCACTGCCTGCTTGGACCTGGGCGAGAGTCAATGCTGAGTGATCTGCATTGGCTTTAAGAGAATATCCGTCCATGCAATGCCTGAATAACATCGTTTCAGATAAGCCATCTTTTCTAGGAGGACAATGAAAACATCCAGTCTTTCTGTTTATTGTGTATTACTACCACAAGCAGCCACCATGGTATCAGAGAGGTGACCCCCTGATCTGAACTGACTTCTGGTCACCTTTGGGGTACACCAAGCCTTCCCTTGTCGGGCTGCAAGTTTCTGAGCAGGCCCCCATCTAAGCTATCCCTGTATCTGGGCACTTTGCCCACTTTTCAGCTCAGCGAGGATAGGCTGTGGCGCGGCTGTGGCAAGAGCTGCCGCGGGCATGACGGAAGCTGCCCAGGAGAGCTGCGGTCCTCAGCTAGAGGAGAAGTCCCAGGCGGCATGGCCTCGAGCTGAGATTTTAAAGTGGTCTACGTAAAGAGGGGGGGAGCACGTGTCTCTCCCCAGAGCACTTGGCCGAACTTGTCCAGGCCGTGGTCACCCCCTACTGCTCTTCTTTCATAGGATGTCTGTCTTTTCCTAGCCAAGTAATGGCCGAAGGAAATTACTTCAGACTTTACTTGGACGGTCATGAGACTGTTTTGATTTGGAATTTTTAATATTTGACTTAAAAGTCACCTTTCTGGAATATGAAAGTGTCCCTGGGATTTTTTTTTTCTCTGAAAGCAATTTAAAAAACAAAAAAACTCATTAGGCTTACTTGAACAGTAAAAGCCAAGGTCACAGCTCTGAAAGGGTTTTCTACAAAAACAAAGATTGACTCGCCCATGTTAAAGCGATAATACAACACTGCACATCCATGTTTCTCTTTGAAGCCAGCCTCCCTATCCTAAGCTGCTCCTACAGCTCAGTGCAGTGCCTTTGATTAAATATCTTCAAGGCTGAGCTTTCTGCTTCCAAAATCTAAACCTTGTGGTGGTTATTTGGTTATATCTCTGGCACCTTCTGCACCTTTTATATAGCTATATATGTATGTACGCAGTGTGTGTGCATGTATGTTGACATGCGTATAGAGGTATATGTGTATGTGAAGCTAGGGGCATGCGCACATATATGTGTATGCATGCATGTGCAAGTTTAAGGTTGATACTAAACATCTTTCATGATCTCTCTCCCTTTTATATATTGAGACAGTTTCTCGCTGAACCTGGAGCTCAAGGGTTAGGCTGGTCTGGCTAGTCAGCTTGCTCAGGGGATTCTCTGTCTCTTTCCATACACCATAATTATAGACAGGCTGCTATGCACAATATGCTAGTTTAAGTGAGAATGGCCCCCATAGGCTTGTATATTTGAACACTTTGTCCCCACTTGGTGGAACTATTTGGGCAGGATTAAGGGGTGTGGCCTTGTTAGAGAAGGCATTGCTCTATTGAAAGAGGTGTGTTACTGGGAGTGGGCTTTGAGCTTTCAAAATCCAACCTGTAGATCAGGGCATGAGCTCTTAGCTACTGTTCTAGCAACATGCCTGTCTGCCTGCTACCATGCTTCCAACCATGTTGATCATGGACTGACCCTCTGACACACAGTAAACCAGCCCCCAATTAAATGCTTTCTTTCATAAGTTGCCTTGGTTACAGTGTCTCTTTACAGCAATAGAAAAGTAGCTAAGACTCCCACCCAGAATTTACATGGGTTCTGGACATCCCAGATCCAGTCCTCACTGAGCCATGTCTCTAGCCCTATACTGTCTTTGTGTTAGGAGGTAGGGATGGGCTCAAAACTAGGATCACATCCACTGTAAGGTTAAATTAAAGTATCTCAACATATCTACCCAAGACTACAGAATCACATCAGAGGTGGCCACACAGAGCTAAAACAAGTACAGCAAAAGCCAGCCTGGTTTCCTTTGCCCTCCTATGTCTTTAATGAGCAATGACATGAAAACACTCGAGCTAAGGCCTTGTTAGACATAAACGGCTTTTCTCTTGCTTGCTTTCAGCTTCCATGATGCATTTTTCTGACAGTCTGTGCCTATTAGCACGTCGGTGTCTCTCCATTGCACATCTGCCCTTCTAAACTCTACTTTGCAATGGGACGGAGGCCCTGCAAAGCATGTCTCTGCTCTGCCAGATGTGGAGCACTGTCCGCTGGGAGTGATGTGGCTGCTGCCATCTTGAAATCAGAACAGCTGTAAATATCCTCATGAGATTCTCGCACAATCAATTATTAGTGTTCCCTCGTGGAAGGGGGTGTGTGGAAGGTCATTAGACCTTCGTGTGAGGTTCCAACCACTCTTCTGCACACCACAGCTGCACACAATCCTGCCCAGATACACGTGATATCCAGAGGTGATAGACTTCATAGGCTACAGGGAGTTAAATGAAGGGGCTCCAGTATGAAGTTTTCAGTAGGTCATCATCAATACTGAGATGGGCTTTTTGGTGATGTTGCTGTTTGGGTTCACCCACGTATCATCAGTAAGCAAGCCAAACAAACTCTGGCTTCACCAACCTGTTTGAGCAGGATTGTCTCTTTGACCTGCCGTTGGTGCCTAGGGGAAACAAATGATTGCCCTCATCTCCCCAGGGACGCTGAATGACACCATGTGGCTCTGGTTAGGTCTGCCAACAGGGAGAGCTAGAGGGTCCTTCCTGTCCCTTTCCAGGTCTTTTCATGGTTACCCCAGGAAGAAACCTCCTGGAAAACCAGTAGCTGGTCACAGTAAGAGCCTGTTCCACTTTTCAACTTTTTTCGAATTCCCCAAATCACACCGGTGGCTCAAAGGTACCATGGCCACCTCCACTCAGGTACTCAGCTTTCCCAGAAGTCCAATCTCAAGATTTTCAAGGCAGAGGCTCTTCTGAGCTCTTAGAACAGTGGATTTTAGCCTGTGTGGCTCGACCCCCTTGGTAGTGGGGGAGGGGGGGCGGTGTCAAACAACCCTTTCACAGGGGTTGCATATCAGATATCATGCATATCAGATATTTACATTAAGATCCGTGGTTGTGTCCGGCCAGCAGATCACAGGTTTGGGTTCTAGCCTGGAAAGGCATTTTGGAAACCTGGAAGAGAAGAGGGGCTGGGCTGCGCGAGATAAGGAAGGAACCAAGACAAAGGTCTCTGCTCAAGGTTTAATTTTTACTATTTCGGCACTCCGTTATGAAGGAAGGGGGAGGGGCCCAATTCCCGCCAAATAATCTTGGGGTCCAGTAGCAGGGTGACCATGTGATGGCTCCAAACAGCAAAGCGGCAGGTTCCAGCAGTGGGCGTGGCAGAAAGATTGAGCGGGAAGCTCCACCCCTGAGCAAGCAGGTTTCAGGCTGGGGGAGGGGAGACTACAATCCGTAGCAGTAGCAAAATTACCATTATGAAGTAGCAAGGGTTTTATGGTTAGGGGTCACCACAACATGAGGAACAGTATTAGGAAGGTTGAGAACCACTGTCCCAAATTATTAGCACCAAGCAGCCAGAGTCCCCTCCTCTGGAAACCTGAGTCTCAAACTGCGGGATATTCCTAGAGGTTCTGGGTTCAGAGAGCCCCATCTGTTTCCTTTGTTTCTCCAGGATGCTACTGCACATAATCACTGGCTGTGTGTTGCTCCAGCATCCCCGTATCTTTTCAGTCCCCTGCACATGTGTAGTTAATTCCAACATCCACCTCTCACTATAGAAATAACTGTATGGATACTGCTTTCCCAGCTCAACTCTGCCGTAAAAAGCTGCTGGTTTCAAGGCTCACCCTCACCAAGTGTTAGGCCACTTGTATTTCCTAGAGCTGAGCTGAGAACCAATGAAAGAGAAGCAGAAAAATCATTTCAGTGAAACCAAAGATACTAGATATGGATCAACTAGTAGAGAAGTAACTTACCACCGGCCCAGGGTAACACCTAGCTGAGGACCTCGCTAAAGCAGAGGCCATGGGAATGATGCTTAGTGGTTTGCTCAATCTGCTTTCTAATTCAACCCAGGACAATCTGTCTAGGGATGGCACTACCCAAAGTGGACTGACTAGGCCTTCTCACATTAATCATTAATCAAAAAATGTCCCCAGAGGCTTTGCCTATGGGCCAGGTAGGTAGAGGCATTTCTCAATCAAAGTTCCTTTTCCCAGGTGACTCTTGCTTGTGTCAAGTTGACAAAAAACTAACAGGAATTCCTTGTAAAAAGCACTCGGGGGTAGAAAAAGGCAGGTCCTGAGGCTTGCTGGTCATGAATCCTGCCAACTTGGTGAATCCCAGGCCAGCGAGATACCCTGTCTCAACACACACACACACACACACACATTCACACACATGCACATGCATGCACACACACATACACACACATATGCACACACACTCTTGCACATGCACAGGCACACGCACATACTTACACACACAGAGACACATGCACTCTCACACAGAGAGACACCCAGACACACACACACACACACACATTCACACACATGCACATGCACGCACACACACACATACACACACATATGCACACACACTCTTGCACATGCACAGGCACACGCACATACTTACACACACAGAGACACATGCACTCTCACACAGAGAGACACCCAGACACACACACACACACACACATTCACACACATGCACATGCACGCACACACACACATACACACACATATGCACACACACTCTTGCACATGCACAGGCACACGCACATACTTACACACACAGAGACACATGCACTCTCACACAGAGAGACACCCAGACACACACACACACACTCACTCATGCACACGCACACACATGCACACGCACACACACACTCACTCATGCACATACACACACATGCACACGCACACACACACTCACTCATGCACATACACACACATGCACACGCACACACACACTCACTCATGCACATACACACACATGCACATGCACACACACACTCACTCATGCACATACACACACATGCACACGCACACACACACTCACTCATGCACATACACACACATGCACATGCACACACACACTCACTCATGCACGTACACACACATGCACACGCACACACACACTCACTCATGCACACGCACACACATGCACACGCACACACATGCACACACTCACTCATGCACACGCACACACATGCACACGCACACACATGCACACACTCACTCATGCACACGCACACACATGCACACGCACACACACACTCACTCATGCACACGCACACACATGCACATGCACACACACACTCACTCATGCACACGCACACACATGCACACACACACACACAAAGAAGGGGAACACTCAGCTAGCAACTTCAGAGTTACTGGGAGGAATTCATAAGCACAGGAAGATTCAACTCCCACCTTCCTTCCTGGGACACCTTTGCCCCCACACATATGCATCTATCTTCCCCAGCAGCCCTGACTTGTTGACCTCAGAATGAGGTAAATTTGTGAAGGCTGCAGTTATAACCGCCCAGCAGCCGTGCCTTATGACTAAAATGAAATGAAATGCAACATTTCTGGAAAAGTCAATTATTTCCAACCTGTTCCATTAGAGTCAAACATGCTAAATGAGCATGTAACATATTGACTTCTGTGCCCCGTGGCATCTGGGGGCCATAAATGCTCTGCTTATCATAATGCTCATCTCCATAGCTCTTGCAAATCAGGACCCTCCCCGGGAAGAGCATCCGTGGCCTGTTCATAACTCAAGATGGGAAGGAGACAGGCTGCCTAATTGGGGGAGAGGGAGGCACCGATCCCTCCTGCCCTCACACTGCTGCGCACATGGCTGGACCTGTTACATGCAGTCACGTGACCCGGAGTCAGGGTTCTCTCCACCTGCATCTAAACAGATGGCGACTGCCCCATGCAGCAAGCCGTTCTCTGTGAGAAGGAAAGCAGGCTGCCACCAGGATCGCTTCAGGCAGGAGAGAGACAGAGGAATCCCAACGAAGCAGCGGAAAGACAAGATAGTGCATTGAAGTCGGACCAACCTGCCTTTGAAGCTGCCCTCTCTGACTTGCTAAGGTGCTGGATGAATTCTTTAACTTCCCCGAGCCTCACGTTCTCTCTATAAAATAAAATAAAATAAAATAAAATAAAATAAAATAAAATAAAATGGAAAGTGCCAACTTCATAGGCTTTTTGCAATAACTAAATGATGCAAAAGGTACATGGAGCTGCTTATGCAGAAGCCTGTATATTGGAAGAACTTGAGAAATGGCCAATATTATTATGGTTTTTGTTTTATGAGTATGACCAACTTTTCAGTTTTTCTGTTTGGGGGGACTAGGCTTTCAGTATGCCATCTCACCACCTCTGCTCTGAGTATACCATAAGCCAAAGGGCAGATAAGTAAATGTTACAAATGAGAGCTTGCTATATAGGTCCCTCCAACAGATGCACACCTTGACCCCTTCCCCTTGCCCTACCCAAACTCTACGACATTCTTTCCTTCCCCTTCCTTTCCTCCAAGCCCAGCTACAGAGAGTATGCTGATGTAAGGATATGAGCATCCTGAACTCTGCTGTCCCAGTACTCTCTGTTCCTGCCCAAATTCTTCCACTTCCCATTGCTGGTTGGCTGAATCCTAATGGACCTGCTTCTAATGAGTGCCTAGGGGCAGAGGCATGGCTTTGTACGGATCCAGCAGCCAAGCCCTGGGCATCCATCCAGCAGAGGTGTGTGCTCAACCCTCCTCTCCCACCCTGAACTTTCACACAGGTGTGGCACTTTGGGATTCTCCAGGAGATCTGCATGATTAGTTAGAAAGAGTCCCGGCTGACTGTCCCTTTCTCTGCAAGTGCAATCTCTCCTAATAGCATCACCCAACTGAATGTCTCCTAATTCTGCCGGAATGCATTTTAATTATCGCTGCTTCTTATGTTGGTGAGCTGTTGCTGGAGTTTTTGATTTGTGATGGAAAATAGGGAAGCCATAAAGTATTTTGGTGACAGCTCCCTGATTAGGCAGCATAGCAGCAAAACAAGTTGTCACAATAAAACTGATTAATCAAGTTGTCAGAGTAAAACAAATTAATGCCACAAAAAACCTTTGCTAGAAATTACCTCCGTATCTGGGAGTCTTTGACGGATGGATTCCTTCCATTGGCAGAGACTTTCATCTCATGTGCTACCCTTGCAAATCTGTGCTTGGGATTTGAGGTGGTCCCGATGCCCTGTAGGAAGGGACCAAGCGAGACCACAGAGACCTAGTTACAGAGCAGCTACTGACTTGATGTCTAGAGACGCGTTGTTCCTGCCTAACTGATTTGGAAACTGTTAGTACCTGCAACATAATTCAATGGCCATTAAATTTTAATGTGAAATAGATACAAAAGCCATCTACCCGAGTTCTTACCAAGAAGCCTGGATTTCATTGTCAACTTATTAAGATGCTTAATCCTAATGTTCTGGTTGGAAGGACATTCTGCAATTCTTCTTATATATCTTTCTGTCTCAAGGAGAGATTTTACCCATGGTGGAGATGACAGTGATAGTCCTGTCTGCTACTACAGTTTATCACAATATAGATGATGGCATCTGACTATGCAGAATTCCACCACACTGTGTCAACTGGTGGCAGCATGACTTTCTGAAGAAACCCATACCCATGTGCTTTCCCCCACCCCCTGAAACACCATGTTTTGTAGCTCAGGCTAGCTTAAACTTACACTGTAGCCAATGATGACCAAAAAATGGAGAGATATGGGGGAGACAGTAGATTGAGATGTAAAGACCAGAGTTATTTTCAATTTCTACTGTCTCCCCCGTATCTCTTCATTTTTGGTTCTCCTCAGTAGAATCCCAAGAACCAGACATGGTGGTTATCATCATCTCCACTTCATGGCCAAGAAAAGGGTCCTTAGTGATCAATAACTTTGCATCAGAGGAAGACTTTTGCGGCATCCATCCCCAAGCCACGTGGGCAGGAAAGCTCTCGAGTCTTATTCTTCCAGTAATAAAGCCTGTCTCATGCCACCTGGGACCCTAAGCAAAACCCAGCAGCAGCAGCAGCAGCAAGACCATAGACTGGCAGCTCTAGCATCCACTGTGGGTGATGCCCTGGATAGCTGACACCACTGAATCCCACTTGCCCGGTTCTACCTCTCCATTATCAGCTCCTACCAAAATGTGATTCAGTCTCCATGCTCACTCCCTGAACCTTTTCAGCCTTTTCCCTTCTACAGATGGCCTCCAGCAAGTCTGGCTCTCTGAGCCTTTATTCCGTGGTGAGAACCCAAGCCCTTTGATGTCTCCTCATGTCCACAGAATCTAAATGTGTTCCTCCTCGGAAGATGGCTCTCCATCATGTAGAGGCACAGCCCCACTGTCTTGCTTTCTGAACATGACCTGCTGTTCCAGGCCACCTACCTTTAGCTACAGTGCTTATCCTGGCTCTAATTCTACCTGTAAGCATCAATTCCTTTGTCAAGATGAATGGATACCTTCTCTGGGTACCCCCTCTGTCATGACTATGCCCTAGGCAGATTTCTCTTTTTTAATCTTTGTAAACAGTTGTACCATTATATATTAATTTGGGTAATAATTGGTTTCATTGTGGCTGTTTAATACATGTGTATAACATACTTGGATCATATTCACCTTTCATTTTCCTCTTAGACAAGACCTGCTCTTCATGGTCTCTTTTCTTTTCCCTAATAATCTCTCTTCTGCTTTCATGTCTTTTGTGTGTGGGGTTTTTTTTTTTCTACATTCCACAGATATGAGAATGTGTGATATCTGTCTTTCTGAGTCTGGTTTATTTTGTTCAACATGATGGTTTCTGGTTCATCCATTTTCCTGCAAATGTCATGATCTAAGTAGATTTATTTGATAGTCAAACTCAACATTCCATCACAGTCATTTGCTAATGAGCCTCTTCTCCAAAATGCAAAGACAGTATGCTATCCATCACTGTGTCTCCTAGCAGTGCCCAACACATAATATGTTTATGATCAATACTCACTGAATAAATATGAGCAGAGGTGAATGGATAGACGTGACAAAGCAGGAGTCTTGTAAAAACCTTCTCATGAAGACTCAATGGTCTTTCTGTTACCGAGATGCCAGAGACTTTGCGGAGAACAGCCAATCGAGAACACACTACCGCTGTTCTTCCTCAAACATTTACCAGCCTCTGCTGAGCTGTGTCAATGGCCTAAAAACACAAGCAGAGCTGAAGGTGCTGACTCTAGTGTCACTGTCCCTGACTTCTTATGTCGACGCCACATTTCCTGTGCATCTGGGATCTGTTCCAGCTTCACCAGATGTTCAGAAAGAGAAGAAATGGTGAGACATTTGGTACCACCTCCTTGTTTTGAAGGTGACTCAGAGAAATGAACTTGTACCAGAGCCACAAGCATCTTAGGAGCAGATATTGAAATCTAGTAACCTGCTAACTGGGCCATTGCTCCATCTTCTGTATGAATGATCTTTCGTAATGTTAGAGGTAGGAGTCCATTATCCTAGACTTCAATAAGTCCACAGACTTGTACCATATACAGTTGTCACAGAATGGAATTGTTTTGCGGTCAGACAGCATTAGTCATAATCACACAGTACCATCTACTTGTCTAGTGACGTGGTACTGGTTAGGTTTTCTGAGCTTCAAACTCCTCACCTACATTTATCAGGGCTTTGATCTTAGTTGACTAAGAATTCCTCTTTCTGTGATAAAATACCCTGACAAATGCAACTTCAGGTAGGAAGGGTTTGTTCTTGGCTCATAGTCTAAGAAGATATAGTGGCTACAAAGGCATAGCAGCAGGGCCTTGAGGGGGCTGGTCATAATATGTTCACAGCTGGGGAGCAGAAAGCAATGGATGCTCTTGACTGGCTAACTTTCTCCTTTTGATACAGTTCAGAGTCCACTCTCAGGACCCATCTCCCCCGCCTCTCTTCATTAGCCCCATAATGATAATTCCTCACAGGTATGCCTAGATGCTTGTCTCTTCAGTGATTCTAGACTCTGTCAAGTTGGTAATCAATATTAGCCATCAATAGTTAATGCCAGAGCTTTTGGTAACACTTGGCACACATTAGATGCTGAATAAATAAGCATCTTAAATTGGTTTTGAGATATGAGAGTAATCACTTTGAAGCATTCTCTCAAAGGAAGATTAAAGTCTCCCTTGACAACATTCTGCCAAGGGTCAGATATTCCAGAACATTCAGCCCTTTGTTCTAGACTAGAAAGTTCTCCCATATTTTTCCCCAGGTCAAAAACTTTTTCTAGCCAGGCAGTAATGAAATATGCCTTTAATCTCAGCACTCAGAAATCAGAGGCAGGTGGGTCTCAGTTCAAGTCCAGCCTGGTCAACAGAGAGAGTTCCAGGACAGCCAGAAACCCTGTCTCAGAAAAACAGCAAAACAATACTACCTTTAATAAGGTCCTTCATACAGTCTTGGCTATCCAAAATCATTTTCTCAATTCAAGCAGGAAAAATATATTTCTTGCAAAATGAAAAGGAAGTTTCATAGTTTTAAAATATACTTTCATGCTAAATCAATGCTCAATGCCCCACTATTTATAAACTAGTCTCTTTTTTGTTTTTTTGCTTCCACCTGGTTTATTTTCCATTTTGCAACTTAGTCTATTTTTTACCAAAGATGTATATGTGTGCCATTTAAGGAGGAAATCATTCTACAAAGCTGAATATTAAAATCAGTATGTCCCCTGCTACCACCATAATCTCCATTCCCTCCCTCGATCCCTGGAGGTAAGCACTTTCCATTCTCTATCCTGGCTTTCTCTTTCTATGTCAGAAAATAACATGCTTGTGTCTCTACTTTAAAAAAAAAAAAAAGGTTGTATTTTATTGGCATACCTGGACGGTGACAATGTAAGTCTGCCCCTTCCTCCCCTATCACTTGAATACCACCTTACATCCCCATATCCCCATAACGCCACAAAGCAAAGTTGTTCAGATCAGCTTACAGTTTCTCTTCATAGCAAATCACTTCTGTATTTTTATTGCTCTTCTATTCTTACATGTTTTCCCCCGTGTTTAATAATGGCCTTCTTTGCTCCTATATACTTATCACCAGTTTAGCTCCAGACACACACCCTTTATGTAAATCTCTTCCCTGAACAGCCAAACACCCTAGGGATCCCATCAACTCTGATTGGAGATGATCTCTTGAGATGCACTCTGCTCCAGACTAGGTACTCTCAAGGCCAGCTACACAACAGTCACTTGGGGAACTTCTTTTCCCAGAAGTACTGAGTATTTCCTGCACCTCAGGCTTCTGTTCAAGGGGATCCCTCAGATACATCATTCTTTGTCTTGGCCTTGACCTCTCACCTTGGTATAGTGCATCAACAAGGTTAGACATAGCAAACAAACTGCCTGAAATATCAAAGTCTTAAAATATCTCTCTCCAGGCTCATGATTAGCTGTTTGGCGATAGTTTGTGTTGGAAATTTCTCTCCCCTTGGATTTTGAAAGCATCGTTCCATCACTGTCTAGCTTCCAACATAGCTGCCTTTAACGTTCTACAGTCTTGTCATGATGTGCCTTGGGGTAGCTGCATCTTTCTCCCAGTATGATAATCATAAAAACTCAAGTCATTCATCCTGGGGAGGTTTTACAAGATCCTCTTCCCCATCTGACTTCTTTATCCCTCTCTTCCCACATTTTGAGCGTTGGGGTTCTTTGAGACCTTTTGCTTAGCTCAGCATTTCCCACCCTTTTTGCTCTATTCCAGGGCCTTGGTTTGTGCAGTAAGTATATAATCAATATATACTGTTGGTATTATCCTTGCAGAGCTGCTGATACTGGTTTTGTTAGGTCTTTCCCTTTGGACTGCTTGGGTTTCCTGGGGCTCCAGCATTCGGTCTATTAACTTTTACTTGATCCTTGATTTCAATTCCACAGTGCCACTATCCACCCCTTGGATCATTGACTGTGTCACCTGACTATAGTGGCTTATGGGCACTTTTCTGTTTGTATGACAACAACTGTAATAATCATGCTTGAACTTTTTAACAATTACATTAATTATCTACTGCTGAACAACAAATCACCCCGAAATTTTACAACTTAAAACAACAAATACTAACTCTTAGCAGGACTCACTATCTAGACACGGCTTAGCTGCCAGCCTCAAGTTTCTCACAAGGATCCAGCAGGTTGTCCCTGTGGCTGTTAGTCTTATCTGAAGGTTCAACTGGGAGACAACATTAGCAATGACCTGGGTTTTGTTTTGTTCAGAAGTTATTTCTGAAACCATAGCATGGTTTGCCATTCGGAGACAGAACTAGTTTTCAGGTTCACTAAGTCCTGGCTTCTTTCTGTCCATCGGTCTGTCCATTGATACTTCAATTTATCTCTCTTCTCTTTTTAATTTTACTAAAAGAAAGATGAACCGGGCAGCACCTTCAGCTGCCTGGGAATCTCCTTAGCCAGATTACACCGTCCTTTAGGCAATCTCCTACTTTTCATATTATGTTGGGCAAAATGTTAATAGCTTCTGCATGGCCTAACAAAGATTACCCTTCCTCCAGGTCCCATGATGTATTTCTAACTTGCTTTGAGGCCCTGAGTACTAGAGGCTCATATTTCTACTAGCCATCTATATCAACTTAGGTTTTCTATAACTCTCCTCTGCCTTCATCTCCTGACAAGATAAAGTAGTCCATCTTTAGATATTTTTACAGTATCACTCACTGATGGAAACAAAACTTACATTTGGAATATATATATATATATATATATATATATATATATATATATATCACTATCCTGTATTAAGACATAAAACAAAAACAAAGAATCTCTTACTGTGAATCCATGCCTTTGGGCCCAAAATCTCAATTTGGGTTTTCTGGATATCTCTGCCTCAGGTCTCTCAAGAGACTGAAATCAGTGGATGCTATGATCCCATTGTAAAGCTAGATTGGGGGAGATTCCATTCAAGCTTCCTCACATGGTTGTTGGTAGAATCCACATTTCCTGAACTACTGAAGCATGAGGTCCTCTGTTGTTTGCCTGCTGCTGGTTAGGTGGGTCCTCCAGCTCCCTGCAAACGGAATTTCTCCACTGGGTAGCTCAAAGCATGGCAGGACTTAGACAATAAGATAAGGAGGCTTCAGACAGAACCACCATCTTGCTTCTATGACCTAAGCTATTGTTAACACTTTTGCTGTATCCTATTAGTTAACAGTGTGACAAAAAGTCCAGTCCTTTTTCAAGATAGGTGATTATCAGAAAATAGCATGATATCAAGAGGCAGTGATCAGTGGAGACTTGCCAGGAGGCTGTCTACCAATATATAATGTAATTACTAGAGTAAAAAATGAGACAACATGGCACATCAAAATAACAGAAACACAGAACACAAGACAGACGCCTTCCTTTATGGTGATATTTCCAGTCTCTCATTTCTCTGTTGAGGGATGTATCACACTGAACGGCTTTGATGGCTGCTGATGCAAACTTTCCTAGAACTTTAAAGATCTAATTATAATACTTATGCAACCATTTCTCCTGGTATTAAATTTGTGTAAGTCAAGTATTATGCAACCAGGAGAATTACTATAATTTGGAGGAAAGAAATACATATTGAGAAACATAACCACAGCATCCATGAAATAAGCAACACTGGAAGACCCTCAATTTCCTACAACAAGCATGACAGGTCATGCTGTGTCTCCTCTGGCTTGCCTGCTTGTCTCTCTGCTTCACGGTGATGTTGGATTCATTGATGATTAGCACATAAGTCATTTATCCATTTGCTGCACAAAGACAAAGTAGCAAGTGAGTACCTGCTGTGTGCTAGGCTCTGCACAGAGCCCCCAAGGGAATCAGTCATGGTCCTATCCCTTCTGGAATACATAGTTTGTCAGGGAGATACAGGAATCAAGGAAAATCCTACTTACAAAAAAACCCTGAGCAGGGACAACAGAGCTAGGAAAAAGGTGTGTGTGTTGGGGGGGTGGTGTATACATGTGTGTATGTGTATAGATGTGTATGTGCTTGTATATGTGTATGTGTGTGTATACATGAGTATATTTGTTCATATATGTAGGTGTATGCATGTGCTTATATGTGTGTATGTGCGTGTTTGTGTATGGATGTATGTGTGTGTTTGTATGGTATGTATGTGTGTGTGTGTATGTGTATATATGTGTAGGTGTGTGTATGTGCTTGTATGTGTGTAGGTATATGCATACATGAGTATATTTGTATGAGTATATTTGTATATACTCATGTATATACTCATTTGTATGTGTATGTATGTGCTTTTATGTGTGTGTGTTCCTGTTTGTATATGGATGTATGTGTATGTGTGTGTTTGTATGGTGTGTGTGTGTGTGTGTGTTTGTATGGTGTGTGTGTGTGTGTGTGAGAGAGAGAGAGAGAGAGAGAGAGAGAGCAGACAACAAACAAGGTGTCATTCAGATCTTTCAAATCTATTTTGCTTGTTTTTTTTAAAGTCTTCTTCAGATATGAAAATGAAGAAAATACTCTTATGGTGTGTGTGTGTGTGTGTGTGTGTGTATACATGTGTGTATGTGTATAGATGTGTAAGTATGTGTATGTGTTTGTATGTGTGTATGTGTATGTATATGTGTATATACATGAGTATATTTGTATATATGTATAGGTGTGTGTATGTGCTTGTATGTGTGTATGTGCATGTTTGTGTATGGATGTACATGTGTGTGTTTGTGGTTTGTGTGTGTGTGTGTGTGTGTGTGTGTGTGTGTGTGTGTGAGACTCTCATAGACTTTTCATCATATGAGAATAAATGCCACAGATGGTTAGGTTAAAATCCATAGATATATTAAAAGAAGAGCTGTCAGGAACAAATTTCTGACTCAAAGCTACCAAAAATCAAAGTGGGTAGCCATAGAAACCCATTCCTTTTGCTCTGTCTGTTTGTTTGAAACACATTAGTCTGCCCTCCCCACCCTCCACTAAGCCCTTGTCCTCTTTTTCCATGCTTAGACTTGGAAAACACTGCGTCTTCTACCTACTCCACTCTTTTCCATCCAATATCCCTTCATCTTGCTAGTTCCCACACCTCCTCCAGCTCAGCTTGAATGTCCCTCCCTGCTTCTGAAACTCTCCATGAACAGTGACACCCATAAACCAGAGTACCCCACTAGCCCCAGAGTTCTTCCTAATACTGCATGTTCACTGCCCTTCTGAGTTCCTGATCTATGGTCCACCTAAAGACAAGCACAGTGTTTATCTGTGCACCACCAAGGCTCTAGAATGGAGTTTCTAATGTAGGCATTTGAGGGGTATAGGTGAACTGCTGCATGATTGAATAAAATGCTCTATACCCAAGAAATAGACTACACGGTCCCATGATAGCAGATAGATTCTGAATAAGACAACAAAGGTGACAGCTACAAATGGAATCCAAGGATTAGTCACTGAATTTCAACTTGACAATGTAAGGATACAGCAAGGAGTAGTTCAGTGACAGCAACATTTATTCGGTAGAAGCCAAACATTCTGCAATGCTAGGTATCCAATAAGGTCTGGCAATTTAACATATTCCGTGCAAACGGACCCCTGAGTTCTGCCAGGTATTCCTAAGAGCATAGGCCCTAAAAAGCATTGTCTTCCTTTTCTCAGACCTTTCTGTGTGACAACAACAGACCTGCTTGTCTTTAGGCAACCCATAGGCTAGAAACTCAGAAGGGTAAATGTCACCAGCCACCAGCATAAATTGAACAACATGAAATACCCACATGTAGTCACCCAGTTGTAAATTCTTGGAGCTTGTGGGGTGTGTGTTGGCTCTATTTGATGTAGGAACCCAAATAAAAATCCGAACAAGAGGCCAATACTTGAGGAATTTTTATTTTAAAGGAGGGAGGAATAAATGAAGAGAAAGATGTAGGCTTGCAAAGAAAGCCAGAGGAGGAGGAGGGGAGTATCCATGGGGAGCTAGGACCAAGGCAAGCTTAGCTCACAGCCTCCCCGTGATTAGCTGCATGGCAGCCATGAGAGACTAAGCTGCCTCACTGTAAAGCTGTTTAACTTGTTAGGACTTTAATCAATAAGAACCAGAGTAACATTTGTGCTTCATGTTCCTTTTATTTACACAGAAGACAAACTGAAGAGAAACTCTATTTCTCCAGCCAAAGACACATCCTCCGGGGAGCCTGGTTTCTTCAGAGTCAACAACAAGCTGGTGGGGGTGGAAATTAAGCACTGGAGCAAGGCTTGTACTTAGCTCCAGCCCAAAGACGGTCTCTTAGCTTGCTCCTTTCCAGCTGGTTCCAACCTCAGCATACTCCTCAATTAAAATTTCACCAATTTGCAGTCTCCTGCTGAGGCATCTGGCTGGCGAGAGGAAGGGCAGTAGCAGTGGGAACCAAGGTCAAGTCCAATCCCACATAGCCTAGGTGGATGCCAATCCCACATGCCCCTCAGGTAATACCACCTGCTGACACTAAGGGCCCAGGAGCCTCTTCTAGAGCCTCCTAGAGTAAAAGAAGGACCACACTTTCAAGACCTGGCTTGGGATCCCCTCCCCCTACTTCTTACTTCCTGTGTTAGTCGCTTTCCTCATGACTGTGACATCTACACTGACAAGAAGCAATGTAAGAGGGAAGAGGTTTGCTTCTGCTCATAATCTAAGGTGATGTACTCCATCTTGGAAAGTCAAGGCAGCAAGATCTTGAGAAGACTGGACATTGCATCCATAGCCAGGAAGCAGATGTTAGTGGATATTAGTCACCAGGCCACTGACAGGGGCTATTTTGATACGATGGTCCTGTTTCCCAATTGGTTCTTGATCTGTCAGTAAAGAAAGCCAGGGGATGGGGGGATGGCAATTGCTGGGTAGAAGGTACAGGCGGGACTTCACAAGGAAGGAGAGGATTTGTCTGTGGTGCTTTGGAGGGAGAAGAAACCAGCAGTCATGTGAAGTCTCAGGAGGAGCTGGAGCCTGTGGCCACTGCTACAGGTAGCTGTCCAGGGATGATTGACAGGGGCTAGGTGGTACCAGCCACTGAAGTTTAGGGAAGGTAGGAGGAGCAGAGATAAAAATATTATTAAGGGCATGCTTTTCCAGGTGGGAGATAGTAATGCCCAGCAATTGTGTCCTAAGGCAAGTTAAAAAGGAACAAACTCTGTGTGTGTGTGTGTGTGTGTGTGTGTGTGTGTGTGTGCGTGTGCGTGTGCGTCTGTGTGTCTGTGTGTCTGTGTGTCTGTGTGTCTGTGTGTGTCTGTGTGTGTCTGTGTATGTCTGTGTGTGTCTGTGTGTGTATTTTATCCTTGGATTCAAGAGAAGCTGGGAGGGGTCTGGTAGCACAAATCTACACGTAATAAGCCACTTCCACCAGGAAGTGTATTCAGTCCAGGACCCCAGCCCATGGAATGGTGGCATCCATACCTAATAGCTAATAGTTAATCTTCTCACCTCAATGAACCTATCTAGCCAACCCCTCCCAGGTGTGTTTGTGTATGAACAAGCATGCAAACCATGAACACAGCCATGTCAAGGACACCAATGCCTCAGACTCATGGGAATGGCAAGACCTTCCCCTGCTCCTACTGCGGCATGTGTGTTGACAGTGTGTGCAGAAAATACCTACCACAGCTTCCTCTGCCTAGGAGACTGCAGTTTGAGACTGTTCCCCTCCAGAGACCCCTCCAGATACCCCTACTGAGATTAGCTCTAAACTGAGTCTTCATTCAGTCACAACTGCTGGAGCCCTGCTTACATCAACATCAGCCCATGGCTGACCCAATACAACTTTTCTGTAGTGTGTCTGTCCTTTCTTCATTCCTGGTCACCCCAGTCAGGTCAGTTCCAAAGGTGAGCAGGTTGCTGTAGACATAATGAGGTTCTTGGGTCCTAGGTGATTCTAGATCACATCAAATTGACAATCAATATCAACCATCATACTTCCTATGCCCCGTCACCCATGAAACAGGCTCTCTAAACCCCAGCTCTGCCATCTATAAATGGAAGCGTCCAATGTGACTGGTAGGAATTTGGCAAATATCAGCAACTATGTTCAATCTGTCCTATCCCCACCCAGGCTCCAACAAAACACTGAGCTATGCACATGGTTCTGGCATTTCCCACACTCTTTTAATAATCTGACAAATGTCCATTTTGGCTCTGCGCAGAAAAGCTTGGTCTCTAGCCCTGCATCCATCACACTCCAGGGGTTCAATGTCTGTCAAATAATCACAGTGGAGAGTGTGCTCCAGGGTCATCTCATGCTATCAGTACATGCTCATAAGAGATCCATGGAACTTACCCAAACTTCAGGAAATTTCTCTGTGTGTGATGTTCCTGGTGCTCTATTCTCTCCTTGGTTTGTCTGTTAGCCCCCTGGCTCATTAAAATCAAATCCATCACTTAGGGGGAGGAGCCCATACCCCACTTAGGACTTGTAGACTAGGCAAAAGCTTCAGCAGTCCAGTGGATGAGAAATTAACATTCACAAGGATAACGACTCTCAAGCCAGCGGTCCTGATGCTCTCCTCATCTGCATGGGCGATAACACACCTCATGTTGTCTTCCAGGCAGCAACAGCCCAAAGAACCACTCAACCAGCCCCAGGAAATAGCTAAATGGCAGGTCAAATTACCCATAACTTTGACGAGGAGGATGGCTGGCTGATTCCAGCTCCTCTTTAGGGAGGAATGAAATTCAGAATTCAAGCATCAAGAAAGGGAACCATAAAAAATAATAATAATAACAATCCACCCCCATGTGGAATTTATATCCTGCCATAAAACTGCAAGGACTTAGGATTCAAAGGCATCTTGTATTAGCAGGGAGCAAGCCTCCCCCCCCAGCTAGACCAAGCTGGTTGCCTTCAGACAGTTCCTGTCCAGGCCAAACAATTCAGACTTTTGAGATGACAGCACACTGGTTTGTTTTTAAATTATAAGGCTGCCGGGAAACATTGTCTTCTGGCTGGAGCTGTGCTGCATGGTATTCTGTGACAGTCACTGTGCGATGTGGTTGGTAAGTTCACCCTCCTGCCCAGGTACAGTCAAAGGAGGGACATGCCTGGTGCACAGCCAAAGCGAAACAGAACAGGAAAACTTACTCCGCCACAGCCCAAAAAGACACTAAGTTTCCCAGTGCCTTGCACATGTGCCTTGGGCATATGTACCGGTTGCTAGTGGTTTTTTTTTTTTTTTTCAAAGGATCCTGAGACTTAGCTAAATATTTGTGCCAAGCCACAGGGCAAAATTTGGATTTGGATTTGGATACATTGTATTCATTCTCTGTTACGGTGATAAAATATCACAACTAAAGCAACTCTGAAAACAAAAGTGACTATTTTAGCTCTGGTTATAAAGGGGCAGGGTCTCCCATGGCAGGCGAGCATGGCAATGGCAGTGTCAGGCCAGCCAGGCAGTCAGAAAGCAGAAGAATCACATTTCACACACACACACACACACACACACACTCACACACACACACACACTCACACACTCACACACACTCACACACACTCACACACACAGGAAGCAGAAAGAGAGCTCAGAAAATGAGACTAAGATATAAAACCTCAAAGCTCACCCTAGTATCATACTTCCTATACTTCCTCCAGCAAGGCTCTACCTCCTCAACGTTCCATACTTCCCCAAACAGTGCCACCGACCGAGAAACAAGTGGCAAATACCTTAGCCTATAGAGGATATAGTTCATTCAAAACACTACACAAATGAAGGGTTATAGGAGGAGAAGGGATCCAGGGAAGCTGGGCTCCCAGTCTCTCAGGTTAGGAGCATTTCATCTCATTGGGAATCTACCTCCTCACCTACCTTTCTCACTCATGCTTCAAGGGCATTGTTTTGTCAGATGGAAGATGCAGGCATTGCTTCATCACCTGGAGGCCACCAGTGGTCATCTCACTGAAGCGCACGTAGACTGACCAGCATTTTGATTGCAACCCCATGAGTACTGAGCCGGTTCCTCATTCCTAGACACTGTGAAAGACAAATATTTATTGTTTAAAGTCACCAAATTTTCAGATCAATACACTATAACTAGTACATAATGAAATCAATACCCAGTTTTCATAGGCTTCATATCCAGCTATCTGCTGAATGAATACCTCAAAGGTTGATCAAACCCAGCACTTCCGAACTAAATGTACTTTCTCTGTGGCCCTCTTCCCACTGCCAGCTCATCCACTTGCTCCCTATCTCACTGAGTGGTAGCAGCAGCTTCCTGTTCATGGAAGCTGGAAACTCAAACACCACATTGCCTCCTTCCCTCCCCTCCAAGGCTTATCTCCCAACTGACTCTTCCTGCTAAGTAATGCCTCAAATCCATCCTCCTTCCCCCTCGTGCCTTGAGTCAGGCCATTGTCACCTCCCTCTTATCTTACCAAAACCTCCCCTTTACCTCCTCTCATCAGGATTATATGAATTTAAAAAAAATCAAACATGTCACCTCCTTCTGTGCATGAAGCCCTTCAATGGCAAGGAGATGTCTTTAGAGTAAAGCTTAAGCGCACAGTAGTTGATAAGAGCCCCTAGCCTCATGCTTTGTTTTATTATGCCTTACCTGGGCATACTTGCTCACATCTTTACCTGTTGAACTATATGGGTTCTCTTGGAAGAAACACCGTTTCCCTGAGACACATGGCAGTCTGCAGAATGATCCTTTCAGCCTGAAGGTCACTTCGTCCAGCAAGATGCCCCTAAACAATATCAACCTCTAAAGACCTGCTTCAGGTTGTAATCCCCACATCTCCAGCCTGATCCCAGGGTGTACCCGAATCAGTAGGGAGTGCCTTTGCCATCCATCATCAGCAATGGGGGAGGGGGAGCAAGCAGGATTGACACCAGAAGGAGGTAAGCTATGGTGTAGCCTGCCCCTCTTGAGGATTCTGAGCCTTCCGTTAACCCTCAGACCCCAAGTCAGAACAAAAAAGGGTGACCTTTCTACATGTGTCCCCCAGTCACTAGATGCAAACAGCACAGAAACAAGGTGTGATCCTTTGAAGACGAAGTCTTCACGGGGCGCTGGGGGGCTGAAGACCCTCCGTCTGTCTCTGCAACAGTATTCCCAACAGCTCTGCACTAAGTTCTTCCTTCTGAAGAAGGCTCTAGGGAGTGGTGCTCCTCGGTAGGTTGTTATTGGTCCCCAGCACCTGGTACCAGCAGCTGATTGCAATGGCAGAAGTCTAGTCTGCGAGTTCATGGGGTTCGGTTTGTGTTTTTGTTTTTATTTTTGTTTCTCTCCAGCCTTAGCACTTAAAACTGCCTGGCATACAGTAAGTGCTCAATAAGTCTGCCGCGTGAATGCAATAGACCATCATTAGCTCATACATGAACCATGACCCGTGGCCCTCCAAAGGAGGGAGTGTTGGAAGAGTGAAGAAACAAGGGTGGGTGCAGGCCACACCCACTGGGTAAGCTCTCTGCTGCTGCTGGAAATACAGAGCTGGAATTACCAGTCTAGAACAACCAGATGCCCCAAAGGGATATTTTTTTCTTCCTCATTTTATTCACACTTATTAAATTTTAAACAGGCCTCAAAGATTCCAGCCTAGCACGGAAATCAAAGACAACAAAACAAAGGGCTTGTTTTCTATTAATACAGTAGAGCAGACGGCCCTGCTGCTGCAGAGCTGTGAATTATGGCGGAAATTAACTGTCTGGCTGCTCTGTGTAGATCCTGAGCTCCATCTGTGGTGGCCCCATCTGGGCTGGGCACTCCTCACAGAGGTCAAGAATTCAAACCCGGGGGACCTGAGTTGCCTGCAAATGTACTCCCATACAGGCGGCTCTTGGATAGATGTTGGCTGCCCAGGAAAGCCAACCAGGTCAAGAGACTGTGCTCTGAATAGCTGATTGCCAGTATACGTTTCCTGACGCCAGACCCATGTCCTGGAGACTTGAGAGCCCGAGAGGGTTCTTTAAGATTTTCCCTATGAGGGCCTGAAAAAGATGACTCAGAAAGTAAAGTGCTTGCTATACAGCAAGAGGATCTGAGTTCAGATCCCTCCCTGGGTATGGGAGCATGCTCCTGTAACCACAGTGGTGGATGAGCACTGGGTAGATCCTGAGGCTCTCTAGCCAGCCAGTCTAGATAAAACAGTGAGCTTCAGGTTCAGTGAAAGACTTATCCCTAAAAGCTAAGGTGGAGAGTTATAGGACACTTCCAACATTGGCCTCCATATGTGCGTGCACGCGCACACATACTCATATAGACATGTGCACCTGTGCAACCATCACACACACAAAACGCCATAGAACAACAACAACAAAGAATACCAGGATGGCCTATTAGGAGGTCCCAAGATCATGAGTGGCTACTCTCTACCTTCCCTGCCTCGGCTACACCCCAGCCCTGGATAGGAGGTTTTCAAAGCAGCCTTTTAGACAGACTTTCTCGAGGAAGAATGAAAGTTCAGCAAAGGAATTGTGCTTTTTGGATATTTGTGTTTGGTAATTTTGGGGTCTTAGAGAGCCCTGGCTAGCCTCCAACTCACTAGTAGCCAAGGTTATCCTTGTTTGGTTATGGGTATAATCGTGTGTGTGCTTGTGTATTTGTATGTGTGCATATGTATGCTCAATTGTGTGCATATCAGTATGCTAGTGTGTTTACATATATATGTGCAATGTGTGTGCCTGTGCTCGCGCAATGGACTGGTGTGTGCACGTATTTGCTGTTGCGAGTGTTTCTGTGATTCTGTGTGGGCTGCTGTGCATCTATACACATCAGTGTTGTATTATGCTTGTGACTGAGCATCAGTGTGAGGTTAACATTTATCCTCACTACAATCACCAGAGAGTAACAGCTTAGCTCATGATCTCTGAGGTTTGGGTCCAGGGTTAGCTGGTCCCACCGCTGTGGCCCTGAGGTAAATCTGAACAACAAGGCTGGGTGGATATGCTAGAGGACAAGGTGAAAGACAAGGACAGGAGGTGGCCAGAGGCAAAATAATATTTCCAGTCTAACCCAGGGACCTATTTGCTCCAACTGGTTCCACCTCTGGTCTTTGCACTAATTTTGAAAGTACTGCCCCCAGTTGGGACCAAACTATCAACGTGTCAACCTGTGGGGGACACTACAGAACAAAAGCACAAGAGTCTCTGTCCATGTTTGCTTCTGTGTGGGTGCGTATTTGTACTCACGTGTAGCTTATGTTTATATGCTAGTGTGTCCTTTTATGTGTTCTCTCTCTCTCTCTCTCTCTGTGTGTGTGTGTGCTTGCTCATGCTTCTTCAGAAATGGTAGTGTGTTTTCACACAGCCTTCCTTCTCCCACGTTGGGTTTTCAGCCCAACCTGAAAACCTTGGGCCTCTGGGGATTCCCAAATGAAAACACACTAGGCTCCTGTCCTAGTCGGGGCTTCTTTTGCTGAGATGAACCCCCATCACCAAAAAGAAAGTTGAGGAGGAAGGAGTTTATTTGGCTTCCCTTTCCATATTGCTGATCATCATCAAAGGAAGTCAGGACAAGAGCTCAAGCAGGGCCCTGGAGGCTGCAGCTGATGCAGAGGCCATGGCGGGTGAGCACACCAAGCCGCTTGCTGGCTTGCTTCCTTCCCCAGGCTTGATCAGCCTGTTTTTCTATAGGACCTAGGACCACCCGCCCAAGGATGGCACCTCCCATAGTGGGCTGTGCCCTCTCCCATTGATCAGTAATTGAGAGAATAGCTTACAGCTAGACCTCATGGAGGCATTTCCTCAACTGAGGCTTCTTCATCTCTGATGAATCTAGCTTAGGTCAAGTTGACACAGAAACAGGCAGTATGGCTACCAAGATTGCCATCCCCAGTGAGATGGCATGTGACAGTCTTGGGTGTTTCAAATGCAGGAGCCTCAAAGTCCCCACATGCAGGAAATTAGATAATTCTACAACTGGACTAGTTGAATTTTACCACACTTCTAGATGCACCCCCGAACGTAAAATGCAGCATCTACAGAGCTTAGTAAAACACAGCGACCTTCAGTACAGTTCACACACTAACGCAGTGGTCCCACAACTATCCACACACTGTAGTACAATCACTAGGTCCTTGCTTTTTCTTCTTCCGTTTTCTCCAACTTGACTCAATATTTAGCATCAGTATGAGGAGCACTATGCTGAGTCCCAAAGAGCAGGCAAAGCTGGAGACACACCAGCCTGCCCTTGAAGAGTTTCTAGGGAAAGAATTGGGCGAATGTAGAAGACAAGGAAGCTAGACGAACAAATTTAAAAACAAGAAGCTTTAAGGGTGACGGATGGGGCACACTGGCTTATCTGGACTTCCTCAAGATGGTGAGGACATGTGGGGTCAGCGCAGTGGACAGGACAATGACAAGAGCTCCTATGAGTGGAAGGAGAGAGACTTACTTGAAATAGAGTCGATAAAACCAATGTCTTTCTGCTTCTTTTTTATTGTTTAGGTTAACGTATAAAATAATAGAGTTCATAATGGCACTTTCATTCGTATGTGGCTGTATTCTTTGTTCTCCCAGAACCTGCTCTTTCTCATCAGAAACACCTGAAGTCAAAGTGTGGCCACACCACTCACCAGCTGAGTAGTTTAGCCAAGTCCTTTAACCTGTGTGCCTTTAATTGAGAGCTAAGCTAATCATCAGGGCCCCAGGGTCACCAGGTGGCCGCAAGGACCAAATCAGCTAACACTGGTGAAGAGCCACGTCCAGCACACAATGGCAACAGTGAATATTAATTCATTAATTCCAGACATTTCACTAAATTGTCTTGGCATTAACTCCACATCTCCCTTCTGATGTGCTGCCGGACAGTGAGGAGCAGACATTGTCACAGAGCCAAACAGTGATCGACTTCTGTTTTCTATGCCTGACATCCTTCTCCCTGGGGTTGGTGATATGGAATTTAAAAGGAAACTAAAGTCAGCATACAGACACACACACACACACACACACACACACACACACACACACACACACACACACTTCTTTGTAAAGAAGGTTGCTATGGAGATGAAACAGAGAAACAGAGAAGACAGAGCCACTGAAATGGCTATAATTAATTTAAATATTAAAAACAATTAAAATTGTATTAAAGAAAGTTCATTTGAATAAAGCCTAAATTGGAGGAGCAGATCACATAAAACATGAACAAAAGAAAAGCGTTGCTTTGGGGGTTGGGACAGCCACCCTGGCGGCCTTCAAAGAAGAAAGATAAACGATTGCACAATATTTAGGCACAATAAAATATGCAACCTAATTTATCTCATGTTCCCCAAAACTAGGCAGTTCTCCAGCAATGTTCTTTGCTCTAGTGCCTAATGCCAGGCTGGGGGACACAGCTTACCCTGTATCAGGTAAGTTCATCCAGGTTGGGGTTGTTTGTTTGTTTGTTGTTTTTTTCTGTCAGTCACTGTGGTCACAAATTATTCACCCACAAAGACGAAGGCAAAGGGAAGGGATGAGTGTCAGGGGCTGCACAGCATGGACCATCCATAGTCCTAAGTGCTTGTGACCCTTCCCATCATGTAACGCTATCAACTGTTGCGCACACCTCGCCGGCAAGGAAGACACAACATGGTCGGATTCTTCTCAACAGCCTTTATTGCAGGAATGCCTCGATGCTGCTACAGGGACCCCGGGAACCTAGGGAGGTCTGCTTATATGCACCCCAGCACAGGGAAAGGCTTCGTGTCCTCCTGGGATAGGTTGAATCACTGTCACCTAATTAGCATGTACCCGCTTGGGAGGGGTTGGCGCCAGACTCAGGCTTACGCCTGCGCAGTGGTGTTGTTTATGACAAAGGCACACCAGAAACCGGCGCCATCTTAGAGTTGGCTTCCTACAATCAACAAACTCCATAAGAGAAGCATTGGGAGGGGAACTCTGTGTTCCCAACACTGAATTCAGAAACATTTGTAACTCATGAAAGATCCCACAGCTATTTGGTAGCAGACAAAGCATACTAACTCAGACCTGGTCCTGAGTTGGTTCCAAGTCCGTACTCTTACTTCCATACTACCCGGAATGCTCATGGGAGAGAACAAAACTGCAACCAGATGACATGCTTGACTACCCACAGTGCAGCAGGCCCTCGGCTACACACTGTGGGCTTGGCATTTGGACTTATCCTCACCACTAACATCCATTTCATACAGAATGAAGCATAGGCTCTTACATGGTGTAGCTTGCTGAATGGCACAGCCAGCTCCAAGATCTACCTAACCCATTTGTGTGTGTGTGTGTGTGTGTGTGTGTGTGTGTGTGTGTGCATGTGTATTTGTGGGCATAAATGCACATATGTATATGGATGTGGAAGACAGAAGTTGATGTCAAGTGCCTTTAATTGACCTTCTTAGTGTGTGTGGAGTGGGGGGGTGTATGCATGTATGTATACATATGTGTGTGTATGTGTGCGTGTGTGTGTGCGTGTGTGTGTGTGTGTGTGTGTGTGTGTAGAGGCACACACAAATGACATCAGAGGACAACCTTAGGTGTAGGTCCTTGCCTTCTAACTTGTTTGAGATTAGGTTTCTTGTTACTCACCACTGCAAATGCCAGGCTAGCTGGCCTTCAGACTCTGAGTGCTCCGGGTCTCTGTTTTCCACCTCACTCTAGGAACTCTGGAATTATACATGTGCACTGTGGCCTTACAAAAGTCCTGGGGATCCAAAATCAGACTCTCACATTTATGTACCAAGCACTTTATGCCTTAAACCATCTCCCCAGTCCTCCATATTTTTTGGATACAGCATCCTTTGCTGAATCAGAAGCTTGTAGATTCGGCTAGATGAGCCCCAGGGCTCGTCCAGGGATGCTCCAGCTAATGTTTTCCAAGTGCTGAGTTTCAGGAAGTCTAGTCAGCTCTTTTTATATACTCAGTTTTTCAGTTTTATATAACAAGCAGTTCACTGACTGAGCCATCATTGGGCCCCATCTAATTCTATCACATGACCGTACATGGGCTACCTTCCCCTGAACTCCCAGAGCACTGAGGTCTATCTACTGCTGGCACATCCTGCCCTAGATTGAGTAACATTTTAGCAAGAAGGAAAAGGTGAAGGGAGGCTGGATATTTCCTTAAGAAAACTGAGGATAAAGCTTTGCAAAGGGGACTTGAACAGAGAGAGCTTGTTCTTGTTCATAAGACCACAAGAGCATGGGCATTCACAGCCCAGGTTAACAGCCCTCAGCACTGGGACAAACACAAGGCCTTTCGGCATGGGCAGCCTAAAGCCCCAGAGTCTGGATAGAGTAACAAATCTATTTATTCAAACAAAGCGGTGTTGATTGTCATAACCAATGTCAGGGGGAGGAGTCTGTAGACGGAGTAGGTTCAGAAGGTCCACCTCAGGTTTGTCAGGTGACTGACAGAACATGGGAGCCAAAGCGGAAGTGGGAGTATATGCACTGGAGCCTTAATTATTTGGTGTCTTTTAGTCTATCCAAAGAAAGGACATTCCAGAAACGTCTTCAGCACCTCACCAGCATTGCTACCAGCTTGGACACATAAACACACCTTGAATCTTGCCTGTAACCATGAAGTGGACCTATGAGACCCCTGGAGAAGATCCCGATTTTAACAACAGAGGTTTCTAGGGACTTACACTATAGCCTGGAGGAAATAATCACGGGAAAATGGGATTAAGAAATGGTCGAGAGTACTGGAGCGAACCAGGAAAATGAATGGTGGCATCGGCTCTCTCAGTGCTCAAGGAGCTGAGTTTGGATTTATTTCCTATGGGTAGAGTTTCTGTGGGTCACAGGGGGAAATGCCAGACCATAAGCTGCCAAGGAAGGGGCTGTCTAATTCAAGGTTTAATTAGCCCACTCCCTGGATACATTCAATACAGATGGGCAGGTTCCAAAGATGGATTTATTGATCATATGAAAACTCAGCATTTGAGGGAGACCTCGGGGGCACACAGCAGCCCCCTGCCTGCAGTGTTATATGTGAATAAGGGGATAATGATGCCCTCCCTCCAACAAGGAAGATAAAAGATTAGCTGAGGAACTTGTGTCTCTAGAAATATTTACTCCACCATGTAGTTCATTAGCGCACACAAATATGGTGTGACAGCAATATGCCCTCTATGTTGTTTCCAGAGCAGCAATCTGCTAGGTCTTGAGAGAAAGCGCCTGAGCTAGGAGATGTTCACACCCATCACAGAGCAGCCTGAGCTAGGAGACATTCAGGCAGAAAAGGGAACAAGTTAGACCTCAAGAGTTAGAAGGTGAGCTATTTTGACTGGTAGGGTGTCTCTGATATACTCGGCAAATCTTTTATAGTCATGTCTGCCTGCCAGGCTCTGTTCCAGATACTAGAGAGGATCCAGTTCTGCCTCCCACATTGACAAGCCATGTTTCTCTCCTCACTCACAGATGGACAAAGGACCCAAATGACCCCTGGGGCTGTAGAAAAAACACAATAGAAGATGGCCTCATGCCTGGTCTCTGCCACCCACCAGCTCGATGACACTGGGGAAAGCAGTGCCTTAAGCTTCTGTTTGTCCCAGTGGGAAAATAGAAACTCTTGAATTAGCTATGCTCTTCATCGCAGTGACAAGAAAGCCTGACCAAAGAGACTCAAGGAATAAGGGACTTGGGTTTTGGTTTGATTTGGTTTTTATTTGCTTCTAGTTTGGGTTTACAGTCTATCATGGGGGGGGGGGGGTCATGGAGGCAGGAGGATGAGGTCACAGTGCATCTGTGGTCAGGAAGCTTTCTCCTTCTCCCCAGCCCACTGGATACTTCCACTCACACTCAGGATCTGTGGTCCTACCTCTGTTACGTCTCCTTGGAAATGCCATCACAGACACACCCAGAAGCCCCCTAGGTGATTTCAAATCCCATCACATTGACAATTCACACTGCTACCATTTGAATAACTGAATTAATACCACACATAGCAAGGTCATCAGGCCAGATTTCCTGGTTTCTCCAGTGCAGTTATGAGTATTTGGGGTTTTTTCCCTCCAGGATCAAGTGTAGATTCCCTAGGAGAGAGAGGAGAGTCTAAATGTCACAGCCCATATCCTTCAGAATTGAGGGTCAGGTGGTAAGGCAAAGGATGTTGGGACCAGGTGAGAAGTTGGGGTCTGGAGTTGGGAATGATGCGAATCCTTCCCAGGTTTATAAAGCAGGGGAGGTGCTCTCTGTCCTCAGGAGCATCTGGACCACAATAAAAGATCATGTTCCCATCACAACCCACATGTCCCAAAGTGATTCCAACAGATTGCTTCACTGGAGCCCTAGAAGAACCTGTCGGTTAGCTGTTGTTACTTGCCCCCATATTAGAAAAAAAAAATGAGGCTTAGTTAAACCACTTGCACAGACAGCAAACCAATAAGCAGCAGATCTGAGTTTAGACTCAGTCTAATCCTCAGTCATCACTACCCAACAGAAATCCAACACGAGCCACCACTGTGACTTCCGATTGTCCGACAGCCACATTGTTAAAAAGTAAGAAACAAGGACAATCGACTTAATCTCCCTGTCGAGTTTTTCATTTACTTATTTTGTACTTGGATGTGGGTACACTTGTGTCATGGTGCACGTACGTATGTGGGGGTCTTTTTAAGTGATGCACCTTACCTTCCCCTGGTTGGAGGCAGGCTATCTCTCTGTTGCTGCTGCAGTACAGCAAACTCCAGTCTAGCTGACCACCAGCTTCTGGCCAGTTCTCCATTCTCATCACAGGGACACTAGGATAATAGACACGAGCCAATGTAGCCACCCACGAGTTCCAAAGCTCAGACTCAGGTCACTGGGCTTGTGTGGCAATCTTCCTCTGCCCTCCTAATTCCTGTTCATCTAACCCCATAGATACAAGAACACTGTCATTTTAGCATACCATTTAAAGGAGGATAGTTTCATTGTCTTTGCGTATAGTCTTTGAAACTCCATTTGTGATTTCTTTTTCCCTTTCTATTGTGATTTTTTTTAACTGTGACTGATCTGAATTACTAGGCACATTTCAAGCATTCCATAGCCACAGAGGACACCACACTGGATACATCTAGACCAGAATCCTGTTGGTAGATCCTTCCATCTTACATTTTGCATATTTTTCTTTTCCCATCTTTTTTTTTCAAAACTAGTATAAGTGTAAACTCTTTCCTTAGCTTGAAGGTTGTGCAGAAATGGCACAGGAGCTGGCTTTGTCCCCTCTGCTAACTCCTGCTTAGAATCAAAGCTCACAGGGGCAGGCGACAGATCTAACTTATACACCACTGTGACATCCCCCAGCAACTAAATCATAGCAGGCACTGACTAAATATTTGTGGGATTTCGTTTAACTGAAGGAGGTCAAACAGGATTTATTATTTCCACTTGAGAAGTGGCAGAAATGAAATCGTGAAGTGATTCGTACAATGCACACGGCTAAATACAAGCCCCAAGCTGGGTTACTGCTGCCCGCTGCTCCACCCACGTCACCTGCTGCTTTTAATATCTGCCAACACCCTGCTCCACAGTGGCGTTGGCCATCACAATGACCCCGGGTTGTCTCTGTCTCTTTGCCTCTGGGTTTGATCGCGGGCCTCGGCAGCATGGATGAGAAGAGAAGTCAGTGATCCTATATGTTTAGGAGTGAGTCCCAACCGTGTTCCCAGCAGGAGTGCTGAGCCTGAGGAGAGCCTATGTCATGTCCTCTCTCTCCAGGCCAGGATCTCTCCAGGCCTGGAGTGTTCTTGAAAGTTTAGAGGGAAAAAATGCATTTCCATTCTCCTTTTCGAGCTAAAAGCATCCTTCTCCTTCCCTGGGAAGCTAGTGAACCAGTTATAATTACACCCCATACACTGGGGAGTGTGAAAGTGACAGTTAGCAACACTTAAGCCTGGGATGTGTGGTGGCTGCAGTCAGCGTCGTATAATTGCTACAGCATCGATCCCAACAATTAGCACGGGGAAGTAGAGATAGAGTGGAAGGTCTCCAAGAAAATGCCACAAACGCAGAGTAAAAGGGGAACCTAAAATCTGTCTTGGAGACAGCTTCCCTTCCTCCAAATGTTAAGACTTTTCTCTTATTACTGCCCTCAAAGTTTTACTAGAATCTCCCTGGGGTACAAAGGGCCTAAGAGCAGAGCCACTGGTGAAGAGAGAAAACCCTGGACATTTCCTGATGGGCTGTCTACTTCCCAAGTTCTAGCCCAGGGGGTAGGGAAATGCAGGCTATGGCAAGGTTGGTGATGCTGGATTACGAGAGGCATGATGGAGAGGGTAAGGCTGGGAGGGTTGGGACCACGTTTGCTGCTGCAGGTGCTGCAGTCATCAGAAAGCGGCCTGATGACAGAGAGCATGGCCGCTTCCTGCTTTAGATAGAATTGGGGACAAGGAGAGAATGCAACGGCTGAAGGAGGATGAGCAGGCACATTCTGTTACTCTGGGGCCCCAGGCAGAGCCCCTGTACAGCTAGGGAACACATGCTCACCCATTAGAGTTGCTATAGCAACACCCCACAGACTAGCCGGTCTAAACAACATTCACTTTCCCACAGTTGTAGAGTCTAGAAGTCAAAGACGATCAAAGTCGTTGCACACTTGGTCTCAGGCCTCTCCTCAGCTTCCAAGTCATGACCTTCTTACTGTGACATCATATTGCGTGTGTGTGTGTGTGTGTGTGTGTGTGTGTCTATGTGTGTCTCTGTGTCTGCTTTTCTGTGTGTGTCTATGTGTGTGTGTGTGTTTCTGTGTGTGTCTGGGTGTGTGTGTGTGTGTCCCTGATGCCTCCTTGCATCCAGATCTCTTCTTATATAGACATCATCCAGTTTTCATTAGGACACCTCCAGTTCCTCATCTTAATTATCTCTTTAAAAGACCATTCTCCAAATACAATCACATTCTGATGTGCTGAGAGTTAGGAACTTGGGGTAGAGGTGACATGATTCAGCCTGTAATGGATCAGAAACACTCCTTTAGCCTTGAAGGATGCCCAGGTAGATGTCCTCAACCTTGGCCATTAGAGAGCCTCTGCCCCTGAGGAAAGGATAGACCACTGAGACTGTCTTACCATCAAAATCCACAAACACAATACCATACAAAGTAGAGTTCTATCTATTCTTCTCGAGTGAATATAGGATTCACTGATCGTCTTACACAGTAAAGACTGAGTAGTCTAAAAGTGGCCATCTGCACACTGGGAACAGAGTCCAGTAGCTGCTCCATCCATGAAGCTGCACTCCTCAGCAGTTCCAATCTGGTGCTGAAAGCCTGCAGGATTGCTAGGAGGCTGCTGCTCTTCACACCCTGCTGGAAGGCTGGAGAAGCTGTGTTCTGCTGTCAGTGAAAACTGGCAGCGGAGGCAGCCACAAGGCAGATGCTGGTCACTCAGAAGCAGGAAGCAAAGGCAGGCAAAGTTTCTTTGGACCTTTTTACATCTTGGCTGCCAGTGGCAGGTACCACCCACTCCAGGGGAGGGTGTTCTCCCCTCAGTAAATCCTTCCTGAAAATTCTCTGGTTTTTGTACCGGTCAGCACATCTTGCTCGGCAGGTCTGTGCTGGACAAGACAACTAATGTCTCTTCCCCCCCCCTGCAGCTTGCATGGGACCTTTCAGTGCTATGAAGCCAGGGCGAGCTTCCTGGTCCGATGAAGCTTCGTTTCTGTGTCCTACTTTTAAAATAAACAAAAGAGTGGAACAGACAATTTACATGGCAAGGAGAGGTAGCCAACATCAGAGGGCACCAGGGAGATACAAATTCAAACCACAATGAGATGCCACTTCACAGCTAGCACAGTGGCTAAAATGATGGCGAGTTGATTCCTGCAAGTGCCAGCAAGACTGCAGAGCAACTGCCTGGTATACACGCACCTGATTCAAAAGGCATGGCCGCCTAGGAAAACAGTTTGGTCGTTTCTCCTAAGGAGAAACGTGCTCTTATCAAATAACTCAGCTTCCGTCCTCCCAGGCATCTATCCAAATGAAATGGAACTTACACTTAAAGAAACCCCGCGTGTGGACTTGACTGTCCTGTGCCGGCACGAAGTAAGATGCCTTAGCTGTGAGTGTCCAGACCATCTTATGCCCACAAGATAGCTCCACAGCTCTGTTCGCCCGTATTCAATTCTGACATTTCTTCCACGGGGCTCATTCCCCTCTTCCACAGCACTCCCTGTACCTCAGGAGAGGATGTATGGTGAGCAGTCACTTGTTGTCTGCACCTTGACCAGCCACAAGTCTCTGCAGTCACCACAAATCTCTGCAAATAGATGTCTCATTGATCGAGGCTTAGGGCAGCACTACTCTGCAGGGATGGACATAAACATTTAAGGGGAAGTTTAACAACGCGTCACTTAGCAGAAGCATGAGACTCACCCTTAGTGTCTCTGACTCATGGGCCTTTGACCAGCCTATTCACAGGTAAGATATGGGAATAGCCAACAGAGGACTCTCTGCCTTCGATGTCACCTTCTACAGACACCAGAACTCGGTAAGAGCATCGAGTTGAGTACACGTGCCAATCCCACCATGTGACGTTACAGCTTTCCATACAAACAGTATTGGAATTTCCTCCTCCTCTTTGATTTGTTTAGGTTTTTTCTCTTTCTTTATATATCCACCCTTCCTCCCTTCCTTTCACTTTTTCTTTTTCTACTACTTTTGAGACAGGGTCTTACTATGTAGCCCAGGCTGGCCTGGAACTCATGGCCCTCTGCATCAGTGTCTCAAGTGCTAAGATTACAGAGCCATACCGACACACCCAGTTCTTCCCTCTTGAAGTTTCTCCATTAGCTCCTACCAAATTCCTGCCTTTCTGGTGCTTCACAGTCTCTTTTGTGCCCTGATGAACATGCACCTGCACTTTAGCATTAAAACAGGACCAGGATTTGAATGGTAGCTTTATCACTTTCTGGCAGCAATCTTGGACATTATTGTCCTCTGGCCTTCAGGTATATCTTCTAAAATCTATGAATTAAGATAAGGGATACATCTCAGTAGTATCTAGTATTTGCAAGGCCCTGGGAAACACACACACATACACACACACACATACATACACACACATATACACACACACACATACATACACACATACATACACACACATACACATGCACACGCACACACACACACACACAGAGCGGGTTGGGGATAAGAAGAAATGGGAGAAGGCAGGAGAGGACAAGAGAGAAGAGGACAGGAAAGGAAAGCCAGATATGGAGGAATACACTTGTAATACACATGAGATACTGGAGAGGCAGAGGCAGGTGTATCCCTGGGGCTCACTGACAACTCGCCTAATCTTCTCACCAAGCTCCAAGATAAAGAGAGAGATCGTTTCACAGTCAAACGAGGTGGACAGCACTTGAAGAACACTCAAGATTGGTCTCTACCATCCACGCGCATGCGTGCACACATAGGTGCATGTACACCTTGTATACATTCATATAATCACACATGCATGGAGATACAGAGACAGAGAGAGCTACAGAGAGAGACAGAGAGACAGAAAGAGACAGAGAGAGACAGAGAGAGAGACAGAGAGGAGAGAGAAAGGAAAAACTAAAAACCAAATCTATACAATGATTTCTACCTCATTGGATTGTCACAAAAGTGAAATTGAAAGAGACTATGCACACAAAGGGAAAATTCTGTATAATCCTTGAAATAGATCAGTGCCGCAAATGTAGCTCCTGGCAGTATAAAATGTTTCCAGTAGTAATTCTCAACAATAAGGACGTGGCTAATAAGTTAAGCTATATATGCCATGATTTATTTATAGAATGCTGTATAATACAACCATTAAAATAATGCTCTGAAGAATATTTAATGGCACAGAAAAATGATCACAATATAATTTTAAGAGAAAAATGGGGCTATAAAACTCAGGTCTTAATTCTGTTCTTAAAAGAAAAGAGTGGGGTGTGTGTGTGTGTGTATTGTGCGTGCATCTAGAAAACGAACTAAGGGAAAATACGGTGAAATATTGATTGACAACCCTTCCTTTTTTACATCTCTTTTTCATTCTTCAGCATTTACAAGTTTTCTCTAATACGCCTGCATTGGTCTCATAACAATACATGTGTTTTTTAAAACCTCAGATACCAACTTGCTTGTTCAACAAAGTTTTTTGGCCAGGTTGGTTGGCTTTCTTTTTGTTTTGTTTTGTTTTGTTTTGTTTTGTTTTGTTTTGTTTTGTTTTGTTTTAGCGCACACTGTGAGCTCAGCAATATTTCCGGCTCTGTGTACACTGGGTTGAGAAAGTTAACAGGCACAATTTTCTCACAATGCCCTCCAGCCTGGCGTTCAGCTCCTCTAATCTCCTGTTACTGCACAGGTTTGCAGTGCTGTACCTTTAATTCATTCACTCCTCAGGGGGAGGGCCCATGCAGTTCCCGTCTCTGAGGCCCTATCCCATCACGCCACTTACATTTAGCAGAAATTCAATAATGGACTTCATCTTAATAACCTGATGTCATTTGATAGTGTCCAGTTTCCTGAAACTGTTTAGTATAGGCTTAGCAGAGGATATATGCCTTCACATGCTGGTTTCTTACTGTGTTGTCTCCTTCTTCCACTGATGTGGAGGTGATGGGGTTAACTATTCATTCAAGGTCACAATCTGGGGTAGCATTATGCTTTAGACACCAAATCCTTTCACTCATACAACCCAACTCCAAAACGCAGGTGTTGAAGGCTTAGTCTCCAGCTGATGGCACTTTTGAGAAGTGAGTGAACCACAAGGACCCTTGCCTTCATCAATGGATCAATCCATTACTGGAGTCATAAGATTATGGACCTACTGGGAGGTGCTGGAGAGCTGGGAAATGAGTCTGTTGGAGGCTTGTCACCGCAAACATGGCTGAGTCGTCCCTGCCTCTCTCTCTCCAGATCCCCCGCCCCTCTCTTCACCACTTCTCCCTCTCTCTGCTTCCCTGGCTGCTTGAGAAGTAAGCAGCTCTTTTCTTCCACCACGATCTTTTCCTCAGCCACAAGCCTGAAATCAATGGAACCAGGCCACCACAGTATGAAACAGTGAACCAAGATAAACACTCTTCTAAATGGCGTATCTCGGCTATCTGACACGAGAAGCTGGCCAGAACAGCTGGGGTCTCCTGAAAGCAGAGGCTCTAAGAGAAAGAGATTTTCTTTCCCCAGACTCTACAAAATCTACAACTAATCTGGGCTTTCCCACACTAGGCATCTTGTGGGCACAACAGATGTTCCCCGTGGTTTCTGTTCCCCACATTTCTCAGGCAAAAGGCAAAGCCTACGGTCCTTTCTTATAATAATATTTTAATGCATAAACAAATACATAGGATTACAAGGAAACCTACTTACACTGAAGTACAACTCTTGAAATAGTATGTCTCAAACATATGTATTATCCAGGAATAGATTTGCTCCTTTGAACCACGTTTTTTAAAAAAAGATATAACACTACCCTTGAAGAACAAGCAATTAAGTTTTATTTTTAAAAGACATAAGGGCTGTTTTGCCCAGCTTGAATATGAACAAGAAACAGTGGGAGGTAATACATTTGCCATTTTGTACAATCCAATTGATTTTGACTTTGTGTGTGTCCGAGCAATTCAGTCTTTAAAGATACATTACTGCAAACAGAATTAAAGCTTTCATGATATTTACTAATTAAAAAGACATTTTCTCTCATAGAACACCAAAATTCCTCCCAAACTTTTTAGTTAAACTCTAGTCAAATGTATGTATGTATGCATGTATGTATGTATGTATGTATATGTAGTTACTATATGTATGCATGCATGATTGGGGGCAGGGGTGGGATATGTTCACATAAGGGTCAGAGGTGTCCATCTTTATGTTGATTCTAGGGTTGAGCTCTCAACCTCAGGTTTGTGAGGCAAGTACCTGCTGAGCCATCTCACCTGTCATCAACTTGCATTTTGCCTATCAGTCAAGGAGCTTGTTTGCGCCAAGGTCAGCACCTTTAAGAGTTTATATCAAGATGAAAATGTGAGTCTGTGGTTCAGGTTCAGTGCTATCAAGAGACAAATGCTTTTCGAAAGAGTGTTAGTTTTTAGGGTATTTGTGGGTCTTTACTTTGATACAATTTGACAGAATCTTGTATGTCAGCTCTGATTGGTGAGCTCCTCTCGTAGCATTTGCGAGTTTTCCAGGATGTGAGTCTCAACCTTCTTTGCATGCCAGCAGCTTAGCCAGGGAACCTAGAAATGTTTTCAGGAGCATCCCTGATGGCTACAGCAGATCCTGGAATCAGGATTCATCTCACATAAACAATTAAAAATATCTGGTTGTCAGCCAACCATTAGACATGCTTCTGCCAGTCCAAGTGTTCTAGCACCAAGTTTTCTTCTTCTTTAATAAAACTAAATAAATAAAAGTAAAACTCCCCTTTTAAAGACAGCAAGCTGCTTCTCCATAGGAATTCTTAACAATTGTAAAGGGATCTTATCTCCAGGTTCTGGTCTCAGTTCTCACGACCTTCCAGAAGTCTAGTTACAGAAGATCTGGTGTCTTCTCCTGGTTCTGAACATCAGGCACACACATGGTACACAAACATACACTCAGGAAAACCAAACATACACAGAATAGGAGGGAATAAGTCAAGGATGCTCCCTGCAACTTAGCTGTTGCTATGTGAAGCACCTCACTTTCTGCTATTCTTAGATGATAAAACCCTTGAACACTATTGTTCAAGACTACTTTTTGAGAAAATTAGTGACTTTTTGAACAAAGCTTTCTTTTGGGATTTTTGGGTGAAGCACTAAGACACAACTGTTCATTGAAAACAATCCCCAATAATCCATTCTAGGGCATCCCCAAGAAGACTCCAACTTGGCCTCATCTCTTAAAGGTCCCACCATATCCCTACAGGCTGGGGACCAACTCAGTAAGTACATGAGCCTTTTGTGGAAAATTAACCAAACCACAACATGCTTAAAGCACACCAGCCAATATTCATAAAGTACCTCCTTGGACCGGGAAATTATGTCCAGTTTTTCCTTTTATTCCAGCTGACAAAGCCACTCATGAATTTTGGTGTATGTTGCTTGTGGTCCAATTTCCTTAGTGGTATAGGCCCCTTTTTGTTTATCATCTGGTAACAAGATTCAAGAGTCTTCTCAAAATGTTTTCATGAAGTTGTAACTATGTATTGGAATCACATGGCTTTTCCATTATACATGCATGATGCATACATACATATGTAACCTCTCCTTTTATTTGGATGCATTTTTCCAAACAGGCAGAAGACATACAGTCTCTGTGTCTTCTTGCCTTCAAAATTACACTCTCAAGATTTTTCCATGAAAGAAAAAAAAGTGTCAAAATGACTTTTTTCTTTTTGGCCCAATCATTCACTAATGTAAATAAAACTAGACACATTTTACAATATACCTTCCTTTTCTTTGGCCATGCAAGATAAATTGGGTCTGTAAAAAATAAATAATAAGGCTAAGACAAAATATTTTATTCCACTGACATTCTTTGGAGTCTAATACTTTGTTTGTGGTTCATAAGGTAATTTGTTTGATAAATTTACATAGGAGGGAATAATTTATATGTTCAGTAAAGTGTAAAATATTCATTAAATTCTGTAACAAGTAAGTAAAATAAGACAGATTTTACCAGTCAAGAGTTCAGCACTATTAGTAGCTTTTAGCCTTGGTGTAAATGGAAATCCTAGCAATTATGAAGGGTGCTATCTTCCCTGACAGGAATTCAGCTCCTGGGGCAAGTGCCTGACTTTCTAGAAATCATGGCTGCCATTTCTGATATTGTCAGTGTTTCTCACAAAGGTGTTCTGTAAACCGGTAGTATTTTCACCAAATAATAGCATAGGGACATCAATAGCATACTTAAGACTACACTACTTAACACAGATGCTTGACGGATAAAGAGCAAAAAGGCAAAAACAAAGCAGAAAGAGGACTGACTCTGCTTCTCTCAGAGCTTATCACACTGCAGGATTCCCACATCACTGTGCCACCTGTCAACAACCACGATAGAAAAATGGTGCTTTCTATACCTGTCATACAAACAGCCCAGCAGTCAGAAACATCACAGCTGGACCAATTCCCCCACACACACACACCCAAACCCCACTGGCTACTGAGAGTTAAAAATTCATGTGAGAATGAATCTGAGTTGTAAAACTTTAGGGACCTTTGAAAATTTCTCCACCCATCCCACATGTTGAACTACAAACAACTTCAGAGAAGAAATGTTGGAAGATCCTGCTCTCAGGCTGCCCCAGTGATGCACATGGCTACGAGGTACGGGCCAGGCAGCCACAATGCAGGAGGGTCTGAGCTGGAGTGATCTCCAGCTGCGTCCCAGACAGTCTTTTAGCTGCTGCAATGCCAAACTACAGGTGGGTGTAAATAACATTACAAATATCTACAGTGACTGTAATGTGATATGAAAATATTTGTGCCATTAGCTGATGCCAAGATCACAGGCCATGCTGATCCTACTGGTTGCTTCTAGACCTGGAAATTGAAGGAAACACCACCTTTTACAGAGAGGCTGGGAGAAAAAAATAACAAATCTGAAAGGGCTGGAGAGATGGTTCAATGGTTAAGAACACAAATTATCCCTATAAAGGACCTGGGATTGGTTCCCAACACCAAGAAACTCATAAGCATCTATAACTCCGGTCCCAGGGAATCAGATGTCCTGACCCTAGGAGCACCTGAGTTCCCATGCACAATGCCTACACAGATACCAAAGACATGTAAGAAAAAATAACTCTTTTTCTTAAGAAAAAGAGAAAAAAAAAAACAAAGACAAAAAACAAAACAAAACAAAACAAAACTCTCTTTCTACCTCCTACTTGTGGATCAAGATGTAAGCTCTTGGTTACTGCTCTTCCTGTCTTCATGCTGCCATGTCCCAGGCATGATGGTCATGGACAGCCACAGTCACTGTTCTATTGCCAAGAAGAGACACCATGACTGTGGGGCAATGGGTTACTCGCAGGCAGCCTGGTTTCCAGTCGAGGCTAGATCTTGAACCCTGGGACCCAGTAGTGATATTTCACTTACATGGGACAGAAGGAGTTCTCTCATGTCTCCTGGACCCTGGCTCCTGTTGGAGTTACCGCCCCTCACCCCCCACAACCACCACAGGAGAGGTGTGGCTATCAGCCACTTAGGAATAGCACTAAGCCTTCCCAAATGCAAATAAGGTTTCCCCCAAACTCTCAGTCCAAGACAATGAGAGGTGCCTGCTGTCAGACCCTGAATCACCCCCAGAACTGTATATAAAGCCATGCAGGGAATTAAAGGTATGCAAGAACTATTCCTTTGTCTGAGCCTTTTGTTCCAAGAGCTGTATGTAACACTTGTGAAGAGATCTTCTCTCCCGAAGAGCCACCCAAGGTCCTGAAGAGCCACCCAAGGTCCTGCCGCACTCCTCACTGGATTGTCAGCTTTTCGCTGACCCAACTCAGTTCAGAAAGGCTCAGAGGGAGTGACCTGGAAGGCATGGCAGAGACTTGGTCTCCCTGCCTGCACTCACTTCCCTTCACTGGAGCCTTCCCACCCGGCCTGGACAGAGATCTCCGTGGAAAACCTCTGGTACCTAGGCCCACACATAACCAAGGCAATTCATATACAAGAAAGCATTTAAGTGTGGACTTCCTAACCATTTCAGAGGGTTAGTCCATTATCATCATGATAGGCAGCATGGTGGCATGGCAACACAGATGGAGCTGGAGAAGTTGCTGAGAACACTACATACTTATCTGAAGGGGACGAGGTGGTGGGGGTGGACCTGGACTTTTGAAATCTTAAAACCAACCTGCAGGGGCACATTTCTTCCAACAAGGCCATGGCCCCTAACCCTTCTAAACCTTTCAAAGAATTCCACTCCATGATGACTAAGCATCCAAATATATGAGTTTATAGGGAACATTCTTATTCTAACTACCATATGGACTCAGCCTCTGAAACTGTTGACCCCAAATTAAACATAGGAGAAAGAGGGGAATAGACAAGTTCTTATAATGCTGAATTAAACTTATTTTTTTTCTTTTTTGCTTTTAAAATGTTATTTTGGAGAAATGGTAGATAAGAGTAGATAGGGTTTTTTTTAATGACTTTGCTAGAAAAAAAGAGAGAAATCAACAACCCTGTCAGTTACACACATACACACACACACACACACACACACACACTTTATCTATTTTGGCACTGTGGGTAGAATTTAGGTTTCACATATGCTAAGAAAATTGTCTACTATGGAGCTATGTGTAGCCCAAGTCTAAAACACCAGTACTTAATTGATATTCATTGTCCCTGGACACCATGACACACTAAACTAAACTGTCTACTCTCTACAACAAGACATAATGAGTGTGCATCCCCATTCTTCTGAGAAAGTGGCCCCTCCCTAGAGCAGAATGAAGTCCTAGAAGATCTAAGCCATTTGGGACAACCAATCTCTTATCAGAGGGAAGACTGAAGGACCCTGGACCCATGGGACAACACAGAGCCATGCCACCACCAGACTTCTTGCCATGTGAGATTATAGTCAATTGTTTATGTCCATTATCTTTTTTGATTGACATTTAATAACTAGATTATTTAAGATGTACAATGTCATGTGTCAATTCATATACACTCTGTGAAATTACCAAATTAAGTTAATTAGCATATCCATTACTTCAAACATTTGTTATTTCTTTCTGATGAAATATTAGAATCTTCTAGCTAATTTGAAGTATTCAGTGTGTTATTAGCTGCATTCACCCTACTGTGCCATCGAAAGTGAAAACTTACTCTTCCTCCTATCTAATTATAGTCAGAACCAATTCTTCAATAGTCTGTGACAATTACCATTTTACTCTCAACTTCTATGAGATTAATCTCTCTATGTGTTCCGCATATGCTATGGGACAGATTTTTGTCTTCCTGTACCTGCCTTATCTTTCTTTATTTTGATGCTGTTGAGGACTATCCATGTCACAGATGATAGGATTTCCAGCTTCTTAATGGCTAAATCATAGTCTGCTGCATGTGTGTACAATATTTTGTCCATCCACTCATCAGATAATCGACAGTTAGGTTAATTCCCTGTCTTGGCTATTGTGCGTACTGCTGCAGTGGACAGAAGAGTTAAGGTGTCTACACTGTGTTGATTTCATTCCCTTTAGTATATACCCAGTAGCAGGACTCCTGAATCATATGGTATGGTGGTTTGAAAGGAGTGACCCTCATAAATTCATATGTTGGAAAAGTTGGTCCTCAGTTGGTAGAACTGTTTTGGAAGATTAGGAGGCATGGCCTTATTGGAGGAGGTGTGTCACTGGGAGTGGGCTTTGAAGTTTCAAAAGACTCACCCCATTCCCAGTGTCCACTCAATGCCTCCTACTTGTGAATTAAGATGTGAGCTCTAAGTTGTTCCTTCCACCATGCATTTTCTCTGCCATCATGAATTCTAGTCCTCTGAAACCAAGCCACCTTCTTTTATAAGGTGGCTTGGTCATGGTGTTTGTCAAAGCAATAGGAAAGTAACAACAATAGATGGTAATTCTGGTTTCAATTGTTTGGAAAACCTCTGTAGTTTTTAGGGAGTCCTTTAACATACAGATGATGCCATCCTACATGCACCTTGGGAAACATGAAGAAGGGGCCTTGGCTTTGCAAATGCATTCCTGCATCATGCCCTCAATGTGTTAGACCATCTCAGTATATAAAGATCATCTCTCCTGTAACTCCAACTCAACCCACACACCCCATCATGCCTTGCTTATACCCTCCTGATTATGTCATTAATCCATCCTGCAGAATGAGCAAAGAGGCCAGGCAGCACCCAGATGAAGTTGTTTTCCATCACATTTCACATGCACTCTGCTTTTCTGGGGCCCAGCAGCACTGGGCCCTTCTAGTCTCAGAAGACATAACACCAGAAATTTCCCCCTCTGGGATAATGATGAGTTAAGCTACTTGTAAATGCAGAAAAAAACTGGCTTCTAATTTCCACAAGAACATCCATTGCCCCAGGAACGGGGTGCAGCCCAGAGGGAAATCCCAGCTAATGCTGCATCATCCAGGAGCTTTCAACAGTAGCTCCTATGAAGGACACCCCTGAATGTGCATCGGGGTGTGTGTGTGTGTATGTGTGTGTGTGTGTGTGTGTGTGTGTGTGTGTGTGTGTGTGTGTGTGCACTGCTACAGACCAATGGCTTCTCACTTGCTAGGAAAGCCCTCTGCCACTGAGCCACATCCCCAGCCTCAGTGGGATTTCTTTCAACACTGTGGCAACTTTCTCCCTGTTCTGGAACTCCAGACTGGTGAATTTCATGGCATCCTCATGAGGTTGATAATCGAAGACTGTCTCGCAAGAATACAATTCAGAAATAGCTTTACAATGTGCAGGAACAACAATGCCCCCATGATGCCTGCCTGATATGTAGCTGAGAACTGCTACTTAACCACAACCAGGAGGAAGAGAGAGAGAAAGTGTAAAGTGTGTGCACAGCAATGGGGCCAACCCAATCAATCACTTCTAAAGGGCACGCTTCCCCCGTAGAACAGGTTTAAGGAAATAAGCACGCAGACTTAATGGAAATTTTCAGAGTCTATTGATTGAAATCTGTTGCATTTTCTTCCTATTTGAGAACACATCATTTTTGCATTAGGCAATTGGTTTATGACTTAGGTAAATAGAAAACACAAAAACTTTTCGGAGATGGGGGAGTTTAGCAAAGATGCCTCATTCCATCACTCTGAGGTGCTCGTATCTCTCTCCCCATGGTCTCTCTGATGAGTTCCCTCCAAACTCTTTCAGAAGAAAGCCCCCTCTCTGCCCAACTGCTGAGAACAGTAGTCATGGTGACAACAAGCAGCTGCTCCCACAATGCATCACTCTCCTTTGTCTCCCTTTTCTGCAGAAGCCACCCCTCCACCTGCCTGGAGACCCCTTCCCTGGCCTTCTTACCCACCCCTATCCATCATTATCGGCCTCAGAGGCAGTCTCCAATCTCTCCCACAGGAAGTCATGACTGCGCTCCTGGCAGTGGTAAGAGCTTCCCTAGTGGGTTCCAATGGTGCCTTGTTCCAACCCCTGTGGTGACAATGATCATGCAGTTCTACTACCCCTTCCAAACACATTTCATGCATTTTTTTTTTGTGTTCTTATAAGGCTAAGTCACCACCCTGTTGTGATAATGACCACTTTGTCCCTATCGCTCCATTTTAAAACATTTTTTTCATATTTGAACATTTTCAAAATCAGAATGTTTTGAAAATAATGTGTACATTGAGTGTGTATGTGATTTTTTTCTTCTAAAATAGAAAATGTTATTATGTTGAGAGCATACCTTAAGATCAAATAACTATGTTTCACGGGTTTTGCCTACACGCTCCCGGGGAACAGGATCTGCGTTTCAGTCACCTGAGCATCTCCAGCCCTCAGAAGAGCGCCTGCCTGCTATGCAGCTGGTGTCTAGTCACTGACGGGAGAGGGTGAGGAATGAGAGTGGCTTAGTTAGTCCTCTCTCTGCTTCTATAACAGGTAATTACACAGAGAACTGCAATTACCTCTGAGCTCTGAAGCTGGGAAAGCTAAGGTCAAGGTGTGGCCAGATGCGGTGCCTGATCGAGTCATTGTCCCTTTCTGTGTTGGTGTCATTGTAGGTTGTGTCCATGGCAGAAGGTGGCAGAGCAACAAAGAGCACTCTCTCCAAAGCCCCTTGGTATAGGGGCATGAATCCATTCTTTATGGCAAAGCCTTCATGACCTAGACATCTCCAATTAGGTCCTAGGCCCAAACATTGGTTTAGGAATATTTCCAGTGTATGAACTTAGGGTATTTGTTGAGACCACAGCAAGGGAAGACGACAAGGAGGAAGGGAGGGAACCCTAAAATTTAGGAAGCTCCTTCATTTACCTACCCCATCGGCCTGTAACATACAGGGACTTCTCCGAGAGGATTTTCCTCCTTAGCCCTCCATGAATTTCCCTGGGGGAGGGGATGTGAAGACAACACAACAGTCACCTCCCACATGGGACACACTAGGTTCTTACTCCTGTAGTCCTCAGGAGGCTCCCACAGGCCTCCTCTAGCCTCCTCTAGCCTCTACCATCTCTTGGTGGCCTCAAGAAGAGAATTGAGGCTTTTTTTCTGCTACCGGAGACTGAATCTAGGACTCAAAGCATGCTGCTCAAGCCCTCTACCACTGAGCTATATCCTCCAGTGGTTTTGATTCACTTCTTTTTGCTGAGATCTTTGAGGCCTGCCATCTGACCACCTTGGAGGCTTGTTTTTTAAAAGCAGCAGCCATGCCTGGCAATCATTCCTCATCTCTTCTCATCCCAGCTCCTTACTCGGTCCTCCCACTTTCAGGAAACAGTGCCGTCATCTCTAAAACAACCAAGCCAGAGAGGCATTCCTGATCCTTCTTCCCTCAGAGTCCCATGGACTGGGTTTCAGTTCCATGTCAGGACCATTGATGCTACATCATGAGTCAATGCAGTCCTTCGGCCGCTGCTCCTTTCCTAACAGCCTTGCCTTTGCACACAATTCCCCTGGCTTCTGTACTCCTCCCTCCTTCATCTTTTGCCCTTCCGCACTTCAGACCTCTGCTTCAACTTTATTTCCTTCAGGAAGGTTTTGCTGCTCTGTCGTTTTAGTTCAGGGCCTTTTGGCACCAGCTCCCCTAGCATGCCACTGTCTCTGTCATGTCCCAAAATGTTACCTGTTGTTTGCTTGGCTACACCTAAATGATATGGGGACAGGGAAAGAATCCGCTTCACTCATAATAGCACCAACATAAAAGAGCTACGCAATATGTATTTCTCAAATTGTTGAGTTCAATAAAGGAGCTGTGAACTTGATTGGGCAAGGTTTAATTCACTGGCAAATCATTTGGCTCGGTGCCGTGAGACATTAAGTGTAGGGACGAAACCAGCTCTGCTGATGTAGTAGTAGAACTCAGTTCATCTCATCAGGCTCAGCATCTCATGAGGCTCACGTTCTTCACCTGGGAAATGGGGATTAAAAAGGCATCATATGGGACTATCACAAGCTCAAAGGAGCGTGTGCATAGTGACACATTTCTCAACAGCTATGACTTCTGTCCAAATGTATCCATGGTCTCCTAGTCTCTGAGTGACCTCACCCTGGCTGCTGCTGCAACTGCAACAAAGGCCGTGCATGGAGGCTCATCCTGGAGCAGCAGAACTCACACAGGCGGGGCTCAGCACCACGTCCAGCAAGCACATTCCATCTCTACCTCTCCTGCTGTCTCATACCACCCAGCTGTTTCCAGGAGTCCTCATCCAGGCCCCCTTCCAGCATGCCGTCTTGGTGGAGGATTTAATGATCCTGAAGGCCTGGGAAATACACTGAATTAAAAGACAAAACAGATCGCATTGTGCATTTTAGTGAAACAGCAATTAGGAGCAGCAGCCACCGTGTGCTCAGGAGGGCAAGAGAGACAGGGAGAGACGGGATAAAGTGACCTCATAAAGACACTTAATTTCATTACCACCAGACACCGTTTCCCATTACTGCTCTTGGTGTTTAATGGTTTTATGATTCCATCTATCGATGCTTAGCTAGTTCATTAACTGTGCTGCTAAAAATACAATTATCTCCAACAAACCTTTCATCACTAATAAAAGGAGGAGGGGTAAGCTCCATCATTACCAGAAAGCAATGGGGTGGACACATTGGTATAGTAATACCTTGGGCCCAAACTAAGAAACTAAGACTCCGCTTCCAGTTCAAAAGTAAACCAAGCAACTTCTTTGTTTTGTTTTGTTTTGTTTTGTTTTGTTTTGTTTTGTTTTGTTTTGAAACGGACTCCAACTAGCCTGTTGGGCCAATTTTGCACATCCAGTTGGCACTGACTTTGATTGAGCCAGCTGAGTAAATCTACCATCAAGTTAGTGATGAATCTGAGATGTGAGCATCTACTGAATGGCCTATTCATTCATCGGTTATTTACAAAGCCTTTCCTGGATACCATACTTTGGTCAGACAGATACCAGACACATAAAAGAGACCAAGGGCATGTAGATCCCATCTTCAGAAATCCTAAAGACGAACAGAGACTATGTCTGTACTAAGATTGGTGAAGCGAGCTCCAGTTATTGAGCTGAAGGTCAATATAGACCTCTATCCCTGCTTTGGAACAGGGGAGGAGAAAGTGGATACTGAGCAGAGTAGGAGATGGAGGTGACTTTTCATCTCACTTACCAGAGAAGCCCAAATCAACACAATGAACTTCCATATACAGTATGGTGGTTAGAAGGAAAATGACTTCTGTCTTAGTTAGGGTTTTACTGCTGTGAACAGACATCATGACCAAGGCAACTCTTATAAGGACAACATTTAGTTGGGCTGGCTTACAGGTTCAAAGGTTCAGTCCATTATCATCAAGGTGGGAGCATGGAAGCATCCAGGTAGGCGTGGGACTGGAGGAGCTGAGAGCTCCACCTCTTGTTCCAAAGGCAGCTAGCAGAAGACTGGCTTCCAAGCAGCTAGGACTAGAGTATTAAATCCCGCACCCACAGTGACACACTTACTCCAACAAGGCCACACCTCCTAATAGTGTCACTCCATGGTCCAAGCATATGCAAACCATCACAGCCTCCATAGACTCAAAGAGAGAAACACTATTAGGAGGTGTGGCATTGTTGGAGGAAGTATGTCACTGGGGGTGGACTTTGAGGTTTCAAGTGCTTAAGACAGGCCCAGTGTCTCTGCTCCCTACTGATCTGGGTATAAAACTCTCCATCCCTCTGCAGCATCCTGTCTCCTTCCTACCATGATTAAAATGGACTAAGCCTCTGAGCTGTAAGCCGCTCCCAATTACATACTTTCCTTTATAAGAGTTGTCCTGGTCATGGTGTCTCTTCACAGCAATAAAACCCTAAGACATGTACCTGATGGGGTCTGGTCTGCTCTCCAGCCACTTTGTCTTTACCTCTAAGGGAAGCTAAAGTGGAGAAAGAGAAGGCCAGTACACATAGTCTGGAGTCAGAGGAATGACAGAAGCTTGTATAAAGTTTTAGGCAATCTGTTTGTCCTAAGGGTATTTTTTATGGCTAGAATGTGAAGCATCCACCTCTAGACTCACGTTTGAACATTTGCTCCCCAGCTGGTAGCCCCATTTTAGGAGGTTGCAGAACCTTCCAGACATTAATGCTAGCTGGAACAAATTGGTTCCTGGGAGTCACCTTGAAGGTAATGCTTACTTCCAGTGCCAACCCCAGTACTCTGCTCTCTGCTTAGCCAGGATGTGAACAAGCCATACCATCCCTACCATAGCACAAGCTGCTTCTGCCACCATGCCTTCCCTGCCATAAAGCTGGGAGCCTATCTTCCTAAACTTGCTCTGCTAGACTTTCAGTCATGGTGGCAGGGAATGTACCTCCTACAAAAGAACCCCTGTCTATTCTCCTGGAGCCCGACCATGTACCCATCCTGGCCCTGTCTCACACAGTTCCCGTGGTCTCTGTGTGGGCATCTGCACTATTCCTTGATGTGTGGCAGCCACTGCACTTTTCTGTCTCTGTCTAGAGTGCTCCTCCCATGCCCTGCTCCTCTCCCTGTTATCTCCTTCTGGATGAGTTTTGCTGCCATTTGAGATAGTATGTGGTTTACGATGGCGTTTCTGCTGACAGCCTCCTCAGATGAGATGCTGGCTCCCAGACGGCAGGCATTCCTGCTTTGTTCAATCCCCAGCACCACATACTTCCTGCCATTTAAATGGTAAGAAGTATCTTCTGGCCTGCTGATGTTATTAGTCACTGACTCCCAGCCCAACTGTACCCTCTGGATACTGTAAGGCCAGGGTCCATCTACAGATAACTCCCTTAGATGATCTCTCAATAAAAATTCTGGGAGAAGGTAAGAGACTATGAAAGCAGGAAGCCAGTGTTCTCCCGCTGTGTCATTCACTCCCCTGTTGATATCTCTGAAGTAGGGATGTCTCGTTTGCATCTCCCCAAGTCTAACAAAAACAGAACCCGTGCACAGCCAGTGTCCCTTGTGACCCCTACTCTGTGTCCCCAGCTTCTTATAATGCCTCTTCCTCCTTTTGCTTGTCAGCCCCAGCTACTGTAGCCACTTCCTATGAGAAATACGCTCTGGGTCACTTTAAAACTTTACTTTGCCCTCCAGGTTTCTATACCTACTCATACCATCACTAGGGTTAGATTTCCTCTGTTTGACGTGCCCGGCATGGATTCTATATTCCTGACTGCATCCTGCCAGAGGCAATGAATCCAGAGGGGATGCAATGAAACCTGGCAGAGGGAAGAGTCAAGATCACAGCATGGCCCAAGGAATTCAGACAACCTAGGGAATGGGTAGCACCCTAGTGGAGAGGACTCCACCACTCAATGCTGAGAAGAAGCTCTAAGGAGGGCAAACTGGTCCACCAGTAGCCAGCATCCACCCTTGATGATGGACTGATGTTGACTCTACCCCCCCCCCTCCTTTCCTTCCTTGGTTCCTGTGTGCGGATGATGATCATGTGATTGGCCAGTTTCCTGTTCCTGCCACCACACCTTGCCTTTCAGGCCATGAACGCTGCTCTCCTTCAGGAACCATAAAGTAAAGCAAACCCTTTCGTCCTCATGTTGCTTTTGGTCAGAGTATTTTATCCCATCAACTATACCAGCAGTAGACATTCTGACCTGGAGATACTTCCCAGGCCTGGGGTTAATGGCTGACCCTTGGCTAAGCCTCTTCTTGCTGCCAGGAAGGAGCACTAGGTGGGTTAGAAAGCTGTGCTCCCAGGATTCCAGAACCCCTCGTCCAGAGGCTGTGCTTCCCATGTCAATGAACATCCCCCTCCCTGTAAACGACTCCTGGATTCTGTAATTACTCAGGAAATGTCATGTTTGCCACTGTGCTGTTAGTAGAGCAAACAACTCCACACCAATGTAAATATTTTTCATGGCGCCATTCCAGCTCTCTGACGCATGTGCCTCCAGATGCTCACACAGGGGACGGGCGCACAGCATCATCTGTTAGGAGATGTGCTCACAGGAGGCTGCCCAGAAGCCAGTGCCACTCTGCTGGGAAATCTAGACCGGTCCTTGCATTAGAACCCATGTCTATGCTCTCTCACTAGAGAATGCTCACTCTCTGTGTGAATCAGGAAAGCAAGAACCGGTGTTCCAGTGGTTTTCACAGCAGCCCTTAGTGCAAGCGTCACAAGGATAGAAGCAGCACAGAAGCCATTTGCCTTCAGGCAGGTGGCTGGACTGCACTGGCCTCTGTTGCCTAATCTGTAAAATAAGAATATTGATCTCATTGCCTAATCAAAATGAGGTTACTGTCATGAGTTACTGTCCTCTGAGCCAAACAACTGCCGTCTCGGGTGTTCATCTGTGTCCCCTTGAGCAGATCATCCCGCTGGGCTGATTCACAGTTTACACTGGCCTCCAACAGACAAATGGATTTTTAAAACTGCGTTTTGGGTATCTGATGGAGTTTCACACAGCTATAGAGGGCAAAAGCCCAAATAATGGCATCTGAAGGAAAATGCATAGAACTGGACATTATCATGTGAAACAAAGCAAGCTGAAGTCAAAAGGACATATGTGACATGTTTCCTCTCACAGTGGAACCTAGATCTGAGCATACATGTATACATACTTGATATGTGAACTGGATATATTGTATATCATGTCTATCAGATTGTAAGTAATATATCATGTCATATATCATACGGAGGTAGAAAAGGGAACTATAAGGAGGAGGAGAGGGAATTGTGGGAAGCAGGAAGGAGGGACAGAGTAAGGGAGTGGGAGACCAAACAAACAAAAACCAACAACAACAACAAACATTTTCATCATCCACATTCTGGTGGGATGGCAGGCAGTATGAACTCTTAGAAGCAGTTTGAAATTTCTCAGAAAGCTTTCAAATGCAGGACTGAGCCCAGGCCATGTGGATAAAAGCAAGCACCATATAGGCCTGGGCTATATAAGGAAGGTTGCTAAGTAGGCAGGCAAGCCAGTAAGCAGCAGTGCTCTCCCATGGTCTCCACTTCAGTTCCTGCCTCCAGGTTCCTGCCTTGAGTTCCTCCCTTGGCTTCCCTCGGTGATGGACTGCAGCCTGTCAGCCAGAAATCCCTCTCTTCCCCCAGAGTGCTTTTGTTTAGTGTTTTATTATAGCAACAGAAAAGCAAATTAAAACAGTCTTGAAATTATCAATCCCACACATAATATATAAAACATCATCAAGAAAGAATAATATTATAGCAGTTTGGGGGTTTCCATTTTGGTTTTACTCTGTTTTGGGTGGGGGGGGGGCATACTGGTTAGTTTTATGTCAGCTTGAAACAGGCTGGAGTCATCTGAAAGGGGGAAACCCAAACACAATTTCAAAAAATGCCTCCATAAGATCAGGCTGGAGGCAAGGCTATAAAGCATCTTCTTAATTAGTTAATTAATTTCTCAATAACGTGAGAAATTCCAGCCTATCTTGGGTGGGGCTACCCCTGAGGTGGTTGTAATGGGTTCTATAAGAAAGGAAACTGATCAAGCTGTAGAGAGCAAGCCAGTAAGTAGCATCCTCCATGGCCTCTGCATCAGTGCCTGTCTCCAGGTTCCAGCCCTGCTTGAGTTCCTGTCCTGACTTCCTTTAGAAATAGACTATGATATGGAAGTGTAAGCTGAATAAGCCCTTTCCTCCACAACTTGCTTCTGCTCATACTGCTTCATCACAGCATTAGAAACCCTCACTAGGACATGGGGGCTGATTGTTTGGTGGATTATTTGATTGGTTGGTTGGTTGCTTGCTTGCTTGCTTGCTTGCTTGCTTGAATGGTTGATTGATTGGTTGGTTGGTTGATTGGTTGGTTGGTTGGTTGATTGGTTGGTTGGTTTGTAATGACACAATCCTAGAGAGAAGTCAAAGTCCACAATGCAGAAATATGTAACTCAACAGCTCCCACCCACCCCTCACAATGAAACAGAAGAGCAGAGTATACCATATGTGAGCCCATACATAGCACAATTGTCAGTACGCATTTCTAAGTGATGCTGTCAGAAAGTGCACAAAACAATGGTAGCGTGCTGTGACTTATGTGGAAAAAACCACGCAGGCACCTGCATCCAGTGTGTAAAGAATCTGGAAGAACACTCAGGAGATCACTGTGAGGCTAAACGCAGGTGGCCTGCCCATTTGACACAGCTGTGGGCCGAGACGTAACCTTTACTCTATTTCTTGTATCTCATGCTAAGTTTATATTTTACTTACTAGAAAACATTCAAGGGATAAATAACAAAAAATTTAGCCCAGCCCTGAATCTTGACCTTTCTTGATGGTATGTATCCTTTCTACCAATGTCATCATAATTTATGATCAGTATTTCACAATGAGTGCAGAATTCATATAAAAGATAATTAGAGAAAAGCACCTGAGCAGCTGGGGCGCAGGGTCAGCTGACACTCGCCAGCTACCCACAACACCCGCCACAGGATCTTAAGACTTCTGGTGAGTGGAACACAGCTTCTGCTCCAATCCAATTGCGCGGGACCTGAGACTGCATTAGTTAGGGAAGCAGAAACCGGCCTGAGTAGGGCCACAGGCCTCATCCGGCCGGATCAGCGCCAGGGTAGCGGGAGCGCAGGGTTGCCTGACACCTGCCAGCTACCCACGACCCCCGCCGCAGGATTTTGGGACTGCTGGTGAGTGGAACACAGCTTCTGCTCCAGTCCAATCACGCGGGACCTGAGACTGCTCTGGTTGGGGAGAGAGAAATCCGGCCCACACAGGGCCACAAGCCTCTTCCGGTCAGAAAAGCACCTGAGCAGCTGGGGCGCAGGGTCTGCTGACACTCGCCAACTGCCCACAACACCCGCCACAGGATCTTAAGACTTCTGGTGAGGGGAGCACAGCTTCTGCTCCAATCCAATTGCGCGGAACCTGAGACTGCATTAGTTAGGGAAGCAGAAACCGGCCTGAGTAGGACCACAGGCCTCATCCAGCTGGATCAGCGCCGGGGTAGCGGGAGCACAGGGTTGCCTGACACCCGCCAGCTACCCACGACCCCCGCCGCAGGATTTTGGGACTGCTGGTGAGTGGAACACAGCTTCTGCTCCAATCCAATTGCGCGGGACCTGAGACTGCATTAGTTAGGGAAGCAGAAACCGGCCTGAGTAGGGCCACAGGCCTCACCCGGCCGGATCAGCGCCAGGGTAGCGGGAGCGCAGGGTTGCCTGACACCCGCCAGCTACCCACGACCCCCGCCGCAGGATTTTGGGACTGCTGGTGAGTGGAACACAGCTTCTGCTCCAGTCCAATCACGCGGGACCTGAGACTGCTCTGGTTGGGGAGAGAGAAATCCGGCCCACACAGGGCCACAAGCCTCTTCCGGTCAGAAAAGCACCTGAGCAGCTGGGGCGCAGGGTCTGCTGACACTCGCCAACTGCCCACAACACCCGCCACAGGATCTTAAGACTTCTGGTGAGGGGAGCACAGCTTCTGCTCCAATCCAATTGCGCGGGACCTGAGACTGCATTAGTTAGGGAAGCAGAAACCGGCCTGAGTAGGACCACAGGCCTCACCCGGCAGGATCAGCGCCAGGGTAGCGGGAGCGCAGGGTTGCCTGACACCCGCCAGCTACCCACGACCCCCGCCGCAGGATTTTGGGACTGCTGGTGAGTGGAACACAGCTTCTGCTCCAATCTTTAAATAGTGACAACGATAACAACTAACCCCAGAGATTACCAGATGGCGAAAGGTAAACGTAATAATCTTACTAACAGAAACCAAGACCAGTCACCATCATCAGAACCCAGCACCCCCACTTCACCCAGTCCAGGGCACCCCAACACACCGGAAAAGCTAGACACGGATTTAAAAGCATATCTCCTGATGATGATAGAGGACTTCAAGAAGGACGTTAATAACACACTTAAAGAAATGCAGGAGAACACTGCTAAAAAGGAAGAAGACAATAAAGAGGAAGCACAAAAATCCCTTAAAGAATTGCAGGAGAACACTGCTAAAGAGTTACAAATCCTTAAAGAAAAACATGATAACATAATCAAACAGGTAGAAGTCCTTACAGAAAAACAGGAAAACACATCCAAACAGATGATGGAAATGAACAAAACCATACTAGACCTAAAAAGGGAAGTAGACACAATAAAGAAAACCCAAAATGAGGCAACACTGGAGATAGAAACCCTAGGAAAGAAATCTGGAACCATAGATGCAAGCATCAGCAACAGAATACAAGAGATGGAAGAGAGAATCTCAGGTGCAGAAGATTCCATAGAGAACATCGGCACAACAATCAAGGAAAATGGAAAATGCAAAAAGATCCTAACTCAAAACATCCAAGAAATACAGGACATAATGAGAAGACCAAACCTACGGATAATAGGAGTGGATGAGAATGAAGATTTTCAACTCAAAGGACCAGCAAACATCTTCAACAAAATTATAGAAGAAAACTTCCCAAATCTAAAGAAAGAGATGCCCATGAACATACAAGAAGCCTACAGAACTCCAAATAGACTGGATCAGAAAAGAAATACCTCCCGACACATAATAATCAGAGCAACAAATGCTCTAAATAAAGATAGAATACTAAAAGCAGTAAGAGAAAAAGGCCAAGTAACATATAAAGGCAAGCCTATCAGAATTACACCAGATTTTTCACCAGAGACTATGAAAGCCAGAAGATCCTGGACAGATGTTATACAGACACTAAAAGAACACAAATTCCAGCCCAGGCTACTATACCCAGCCAAACTCTCAATTAACATAGATGGAGAAACCAAAGTATTCCACGACAAAACCAAATTCACACATTATCTCTCCACGAATCCAGCCCTTCAAAGGATAATAACAGAAAAAAACCAATACAAGGACAGGAACCACGCCCTAGAATCAACAAGAAGGTAATCCCTCAACAAACCTAAAAGAAGACAGCCACAAGAACAAAATGCCAACTTTAACATCAAAAATAACAGGAAACACCAATTTCTTTTCCTTAATATCTCTTAATATCAATGGACTCAACTCCCCGATAAAAAGACATAGACTAACAAACTGGCTACACAAACAAGACCCAACATTTTGCTGCTTACAGGAAACTCATCTCAGAGAAAAGGATAGACACTACCTCAGAATGAAAGGCTGGAAAACAATTCTCCAAGCAAATGGCATGAAGAAACAAGCTGGAGTAGCCATTCTAATATCTGATAAGATTGACTTCCAACCCAAAGTCATTAAAAAAGACAGGGAGGGACACTTCATACTCATCAAAGGTAAAATCCTCCAAGAGGAACTATCAATCCTGAATATCTATGCTCCAAATACAAAGGCAGCCACATTCATTAAAGAAACTTTAGTAAATCTCAAAGCACACATTGCACCTCATACAATAATAGTGGGAGACTTCAACACACCACTTTCACCAATGGACAGATCATGGAAACAGAAACTAAACAGGGACACAGTGAATCTAAGAGAAATTATGAATCAAATGGATCTGGCAGATATCTACAGAACATTCTATCCTAAAACAAAAGGATATACCTTCTTCTCAGCACCTCATGGTACCTTCTCCAAAATTGACCACATAATTGGTCACAAAACAGGCCTCAACAGATATAAAAATATTGAAATTGTCCCATGCATCCTATCAGATCACCATGGACTAAGGCTGATCTTCAATAACAAAATAAATAATAGAAAGCCAACCTTCACGTGGAAACTGAACAACACTCTTCTCAATGATACCTTGGTCAAGGAAGGAATAAAGAAAGAAATTAAGGACTTTTTAGAGTTCAATGAAAATGAAGCCACAACATACCCAAACTTATGGGACGCAATGAAAGCATTTTTAAGAGGAAAACTCATAGCTCTGAGTGCCTCCAAAAGGAAACTAGAGAGAGCACACATTAGCAGCTTGACAACACACCTAAAAGCACTAGAACAAAAGGAAGCAAATTCACCCAAGAGGAGTAGACGGCAGGAAATAATCAAACTCAGGGGTGAAATCAACCAAGTGGAAACAAGAAAAACTATTCAAAGAATCAACCAATCAAGGAGCTGGTTCTTTGAGAAAATCAACAAGATAGATAAACCCTTAGCCAGACTCACTAGAGGGCACAGGGAAAGCATCCTAATTAACAAAATCAGAAATGAAAAAGGAGACATAACAACAGATCCTGAAGACATCCAAAACACCATCAGATCCTTCTACCAAAGGCTATACTCAACAAAACTGGAGAACCTGGATGAAATGGACAAGTTCCTAGACAGATACCAGGTACCAAAGTTGAATCAAGATCAGGTTAATGATCTAAACAGCCCTATATCCCCCAAAGAAATAGAAGCAGTCATTAACAGTCTCCCAACTAAAAAAAGCCCAGGACCAGATGGGTTTAGTGCAGAGTTCTATCAGACCTTCAAAGAAGATCTAATCCCAGTTCTTCACAAACTATTCCACAAAATAGAAACAGAAGGTACTCTACCCAACTCATTCTATGAAGCCACAATTACTCTGATACCTAAACCACAAAAAGACCCAACAAAGATAGAAAACTTCAGACCAATATCCCTTATGAATATTGATGCAAAAATCCTCAATAAAGTTCTTGCTAACCGAATCCAAGAACACATCAAAACAATCATCCATCCTGACCAAGTAGGTTTCATCCCAGGGATGCAGGGATGGTTCAATATACGGAAATCCATCAACGTAATCCAGTATATAAACAAACTCAAAGATAAAAACCACATGGTCATCTCCTTAGATGCGGAAAAAGCATTTGACAAGATCCAACACCCATTCATGATAAAAGTCTTGGAAAGATCAGGAATTCAAGGCCCATACCTAAACATGATAAAAGCAATCTACAGCAAACCAGTAGCCAACATCAAAGTAAATGGTGAGAAGCTTGAAGCAATCCCTCTAAAATCAGGGACTAGACAAGGCTGTCCACTTTCTCCATACCTATTCAACATTGTACTTGAAGTCCTAGCCAGAGCAATTCGACAACAAAAGGAGATCAAAGGGATACAAATTGGAAAAGATGAAGTCAAAATATCACTTTTTGCAGATGATATGATAGTATATATAAGTGACCCTAAAAATTCCACCAGAGAACTCCTAAGCCTGATAAACAGCTTCGGTGAAGTAGCTGGATATAAAATTAACTCAAACAAATCAATGGCCTTTCTCTACACAAAAAATAAACAGGCTGAGAAAGAAATTAGGGAAACAACACCCTTCTCAATAGTCACAAATAATATAAAATACCTTGGCGTGACTCTAACTAAGGAAGTGAAAGATCTGTATAATAAAAACTTCAAGTCTCTGAAGAAAGAAATTATAGAAGATCTCAGAAGATGGAAAGATCTCCCATGCTCATGGATTGGCAGGATCAACATTGTAAAAATGGCTATCTTGCCAAAAGCAATCTACAGATTCAATGCAATCCCCATCAAAATTCCAAATCAATTCTTCAACGAATTAGAAAGTGCAATCTGCAAATTCATCTGGAATAACAAAAAACCTAGGATAGCAAAAACTCTTCTCAAGGATAAAAGAACCTCTGGTGGAATCACCATGCCGGACCTAAAGCTCTACTACAGAGCAATTGTGATAAAAACTGCATGGTACTGGTATCGTGACAGACAAATAGACCAATGGAATAGAATTGAAGACCCAGAAATGAACCCACACACCTATGGTCACTTGATCTTCGACAAGGGAGCTAAAAACATCCAGTGGAAGAAAGACAGCATTTTCAACAAATGGTGCTGGCACAACTGGTTGTTAACATGTAGAAGAATGCGAATCGATCCATTCCTATCTCCTTGTACTAAGGTCAAGTCTAAGTGGATCAAGGAACTTCACATAAAACCAGAGACACTGAAACTTATAGAGGAGAAAGTGGGGAAAAGCCTTGAAGATATGGGCACAGGGGAAAAATTCCTGAATAGAACAGTAATGGCTTGTGCTGTAAGATCGAGAATTGACAAGTGGGACCTCATGAAACTACAAAGCTTCTGCAAGGCTAAAGACACCATCAATAAGACAAAAAAACCACCAACAGATTGGGAAAGGATCTTCACCTATCCTAAATCAGATAAGGGACTAATATCCAATATATATAAAGAACTCAAGAAGGTGGACTCCAGAAAGTCAAATAACCCCATTAAAAAATGGGGCTCAGAACTGAACAAAGAATTCTCACCTGAGGAATACCGAATGGCAGAGAAGCACCTGAAAAAATGTTCAACATCCTTAATCATCAGGGAAATGCAAATCAAAACAACCCTGAGATTCCACCTCACACCAGTCAGAATGGCTAAGATCAAAAATTCAGGTGACAGCAGATGCTGGCGAGGATGTGGAGAAAGAGGAACACTCCTCCATTGTTGGTGGGATTGCAAGCTTGTACAACCACTCTGGAAATCAGTCTGGCGGTTCCTCAGAAAATTGGACATAGTACTACCGGAGGATCCAGCAATACCTCTCCTGGGCATATATCCAGAAGATGTCCCAACCGGTAAAAAGGACACATGCTCCACTATGTTCATAGCAGCCCTATTTATAATAGCCAGAAGCTGGAAAGAACCCAGATGTCCCTCAACAGAGGAATGGATACAGAAATTATGGTACATTTACACAATGGAGTACTACTCAGCTATTAAAAAGAATGAATTTATGAAATTCCTAGCCAAATGGATGGACCTGGAGGGCATCATCTTGAGTGAAGTAACACAATCACAAAAGAACTCACACAATATGTATTCATTGATAAGTGGATATTAGCCCAAAACTTAGGATACCCAAGATATAAGATACAATTTGCTAAACGCATGAAACTCAAGAAGAATGAAGACCAAAGTGTGGACACTGTGCACCTTCTTAGAATTGGGAACAAAACACCCAGGGAAGGAGCTACAGAGACAAAGTTCGTAGCTGTGATGAAAGGATGGACCATTTAGAGACTGCTGTATCCAGGGATCCGTCCCATAATCAGCTTCTAAACGCTGACACCATTGCATACACTAGCAAGATCTTGCTGAAAGGACCCAAATATAGCTGTCTCTTGTGAGACGATGCCGGGGCCTAGCAAACACAGGAGTGGATGTTCACAGTCAGCTATTGGATGTATCACAGGGCTCCCAATGGAGAAGCTAGAGAAAGTACCCAAGGAGCTAAAGGGATCTGCAACCCTACTGTTGGAACAACATGATGTACTAACCGGAACCCTGGAGCTCTTGTCTCTAGCTGCATATGTATCGAAAGATGGCCTAGTCGGCCATCAATGGAAAGAGAGGCCCATTGGACTTGCAAACTTTATATGCCCCAATATAGGGGAATGCCAGGGCCAAAAGAATGGGAATGGGTGGGTAGGGAAGTGGGGGGCGCTATGGGGGACTTTTGGGATAGTATTGGAAATGTAATTGAGGAAATTATGTAATAAAAATATTAAAAAAAAAAAAAAAAAAAAAAAAAGAAAATGTAAAGAACAAAAAAAAAAAAAAAAAAAAAAAAAACAAAAAAAAAAAAAAAAAAAAATAATATATTGTCACATAATAAATGCATATGGAATGGAATTTGATATACATATCTTTTTAAAAAAATAAATAAAAATATGCATGCTCTTCTCACTAGAAAAAAAAAAAAAAAAAAAAAAAGATAATTAACATGCTTGAATACATACATATCTTGTGCCAACCCCCATTCCTAACACTTCCCATGCATCATTTCACTGATTTCTCTATGCCCTCTGCAGTAGAGACAATTATAGCCCAATTCCACGGGCGGGGTGTGAGAGACAGTAAGAGCACTGGGCCTAAAGCCACTAGCTGCAGGCTGGAGATATTGTCTGACTCCAAGACTATTTGACTCCAGTTTCCAACTGCCTTCAAGTTGATCTTAACTGTCTTACACCATTGCTCACTCTCCCAACCCCCTCAGCACCCCACACAGTACCTACAAATTTAGGGGGACCTCAATGGTGCTATTTGAATGGGTGGATAAGTGAGTGAACAATGCTCCTGCCACAACAACCTAAACACTATACTTCTAGGCCCTGTGCATGCTGTTCCCAGACACAGAGAGGAATGCAAAAGAATAGGACTGCTTATAAATAGCCATAGGTTTCAATTACTGCCTAGAGAAAAATATGAAAAAGGAATTTACTAGGCTAACAAAGATGAAGGGGCTGGCGGCTTCACACAAGAAAGGATATTTTTAAGCAAAGGTGCTGTAGCTTAGACAAGATCCCAAGAGCCTAATCTGTCACATCCACATGAAACACCTTACATTTCAGAGCTTGGAAATGTCAAAGAACCAAATGCCCAGACCCTGCCATACAGGACCCACGGGTTCCCTCCCAAAGCAGTAGCCTAGGCAAGGTCATCCTACAGCCAGAGAGCTAGACAGCAGAGATCCCATCTGGGACCCCTCCCCTTTCAGTATTAAAACAAGGGCTCTGCTATCCATGACACACTACCACCTCAAATAGCTCATGTATTCACCTATAAGTCTCTTTTACAGTCTTACAGCGAATGCCCCTCAGGCTTCCATTGACAACTTGAACCAAGGCCATGATTCTCGTCTTACATGATTTATATGGGGTTTAAATAATAAATTGCATGAATGTTGCTCCAAGTAGGTCATTAAATAAATCAGTGTATAATTTATATAAATGAACCTAAATCGTGTAGTAGAAGGATTTCATTAGAAAATCTATCCTGTGGGGAGCTAAACTAGAGGACAGGTGGGAACACTGCTGTTCTGGAAAAATCCCTGCACCCGTGATCAAAGTCCAAGTACTCTGCACTGCAGAGCCATTCAGTTCTGTCGCTCTGCTAAAACTGCAGTCTTCAGGACAATCTGCTTCCACCTCTGAGCTCCCAATCTTGTAGCACAAGACAACACAACCTCAGAGACAAAATCAGCTCCAAGCCAAGCCAGCTCCTTACCATAACCACGGCAGACCCCTGGATCAGAGAGGATGCCTTGTGCACTCTGAGTGAGAGAGCCCCTGTGGTGCTTCTGTTCACTGCAAGCACATCTCCTTCGTGAACACAGGCCAGAAAACAAACCCACGAATCTTTGACTGCCAGGTATATTCACCTTGCCATGGGCAGATGTCTGCCTGATGCTACTGACTGCAAGCTAATGCGGCCCCTGATCTCCCATACAGAGTAGATTCCAGCCTTAGCCTCCTCCTCTTCCTCCTCTTCCTACTCTCCCTCTTCTTCCCTTTCCTCCTTCTACTCCTCTTCCTCTTCCTCCTCCTCCTCCTCTTTTTCCTCCTCCTCCCCCTCCACCTTCTCTTTCTGCTCCTCCCCCTCCTCCTCTTCAGAGGTATAAATGATGGACTGATCCAATAGGTAAATCCAATTAAGGCAGATTGTGTTCCTCAAGATCCTTTGTAGCCTCACCCAATGACAAGAATAACCCCTCCCAGCCCCCAGTATCATCAGCCCACAGAGAAAGGGGCATTGTTAACCTAAGCTTCCATCAACCAGGACTTGGATCCTGAAGGCTGACCCCTAGCCCAAAGATCATAGGAACCAGAAGTTCAAAGGAGAGGAGAGGACCCTGTACTCCTTTTGTTTTTTAAGGAACTTTTTTTTGAGACAGAGTCTCACTATGTAGTCCTGGTTGGCCAAGAACCCACTTTATAGCCAGGCTGGTTTCAGACTCACAGAGATCCTCCAGACTCTGTCTTCTGTGTGCTGAGATTACACTGTGCACCAGCAGACCCATTCAGTCCTCCATTCTTTTCATTGTTGTTTCAGAAAGGTTAATAAGATGAACCTAAACAGTATAAAAGATGAGCACAACATTCCAGCAAAGTCCTCAAGGAAAGGAGAGAGAGAGAGAGAGAGAGAGAAAGAGAGAGAGAGAGAGAGAGAGAGAGAGAGAGAGAGAGAGAGAGAATCTTGTGACTCCACGAGTCCCATTAGCCCTTGCCTTAGTTAGGGTTTCTATTGCTGCAATGAAACACCATGACTGGAAAAGTAAGTTGGGAGGAAAGGGTTTTTTCAGCGTATGCTTCCACAATACTGTCATCAAAAGAAGTCAGGACAGAAAGTCAAACAGGGCAGGAACCTGGAGACGGGAGCTAACACAGTGGCCATTGAGGGGGGCTGCTTACTGGCTTGCTCTCCATGGTTTGCTCAGCCTGCTTTCTTTTAGAATCCATGACCACCAGCCCAGGGATGGCCCTGTCTAAAATGGACCCTCCCCTGTCAATCACTAATTAAGAAAATGTGCTACAGCTGAGCTTACGGTGGCATTTTCTTAACTGAGGTTCCCCCTTCTCAGATGAGTCTAGCTTGTGTCAAGTTGACAGAAAACCAGCCAGCACAATGCTGAGCCTACTTTCTTGGCTTTTCCTTGCCTTACTAACAGGCACTACTATTCTGTTTGATGGATGTTATTTTTGGTCTGATTTGGTTTGGGGTGTGGGTGTGTGCGTGTGTGTGTTAGTTTGGTTTGGGGAGAGTCCTCTTGGTTTTGTTTGCTTCTTTTTGGTTTTGTGTGGTGGTTTGTTCTATCTTTCACTTTGCCTTTTGTTTCTTTGGGCAGTGATCTGGAGTAAGGCAGACTGACCTCCAGGTCCCCGGTGTAGCAGATGACCTTGAACTCCTGATTCTTCTTTTTCCACCTCCCAAGAGCTGGAATTGCAGGTGCGCACCACTGAACGCAGTTTATAATCTGGGCTTCATTTTTCTTGTTGATGTTCTGTAGTACTAGAGTTCAAAACCCAGTACCCAGTACTCAAGCATGCTATGTAAGTGCTCCTACCACTGAGCCTCAGCTTGCAGCCATTTCCCTCCCCATACCCCACCCCCACCCCCCTGCTGCCCTCTCTGATCCACTGTTACTTTCCCTACACCTCTTGCCTCCCTGACCCCTGCTCTGGGAAGGTACATGCCTCCTCCACTTGATCTCCCACTTGCTTGTTTTGGCATATAAATGACACTGACACCCCAGGAACCTTGCCTAGCTTACCTGTTCTCTTTTGCAGAAGTCATACAAGAGTGCTTTGTCGGTGGCCTCATCACTCCCTGTACCCACCTGACACTCTTCTCTAAAACATGCCCACAGACATCACCACTGGTATAGCCATGGTAAGCCTGCTCTGGCCACAGCAGGGCTGTAAGTATCTGCTGTGCATGCCCTGCATAGATGTCTCTTCAAATAATTTATCCCTTCTACAACACCCATTCCCTCCTCTCCAGTATTCTAGGACCCTGCCTTCTGCTAAGCCTAGGGAAAGCCTTCCCCATGAGCCTTGTCCAAGTTTCCAGCCCCAGCTCAGTGTCCCATTCCTACAGCCAATTACTTCATAAGCACACACTGGAACACCAGTCCTGGTACAGCTTTCAGACATGTGTCCTGACTCTCTGATGTCTTCAGTAACAAGGATGCGGTAACTCACAGACTACAGCATCTGTGGGAGAAACTTTGCACACGGTACACACTCGATAAATTTAACTGTCTGACTAATACAGAAGAAGCCCTTAGACAGCACCCAAACCCCCTCCACACAGTCTCTAACTGCCCCCCTGAAAACTGCAGGCATCGTGAGCTCCAGGCCCTCCACCTGTTCCTGGCCGAAAATTACAGCGCACTGTTGCGTGAAGGACTCAACCCTCTGGCGGGATCTGAGTGGGGATCATGTGAAAGGCAGAGCTAAGGGCTGCAGGCCGTGATCTCAAAAGGTCAGGCCTGTCATGGATGCATCATGTGAAGGTTCTCAACTGAATCCCCAAGCAGGACAGGAACAGCCTCAGATCAGCCTGGGCAGCAGCATGCTATAGGGCCCAGTACTTCCTACGTTAAACAAACCCCTCTCTGCCCCTGCCATCAGTTTCAGGGACTTTTCCTGCTTCCTACTTTGATCTCTCTCCCCATTGCTTTTAACCACTGTTATTATTTGGTTCTTAAGTGTGTTCCAAAGTCCCAAGTGGTGCTACCAAGAGGTGCTAGGACCTCAGATTGCTGAAGGTGTGTGTGCTCTTTACAGGGTTACTGGAACTCCTGCCTTGACTGCCTCTTTCACTCCTTGGCCCCATGAAGTGAGCAGGCCTCTGCTTCTACCCACTCCCACTGTTGTGTGTACTAATCTGCTAGGAGCCAAATGCTGACAGTGACAAGCAGCTGAAACCCAGGAAATGGTGAGCTGAGGTAAGTGAGCCCTTACTGTCTTCGTTATTACAGTTATTTCTTCTCAGCAAAGCTGAGACTGTACAACTACTTTTCCCAAATATGGAAACAGGAAAAATCCAAGTAGATGATAGATACATACATACATACATACATTCAGACATACATTCAGACATACATACATACATAGACAGACAAATATCTCAAAAACTACTTTCTTTTTAACTAAAAGTAAACACTAACATTCACTTAAGGTTCATAATCTATGCCCAGAACTATGGAACTCTTACCTCATTGAACATATACAATTCCCTTAGGTGAATTACCATGGCTACTTCTGTTTTAAAGAAGGAGCAACTGCGGCTAGAGAGATTAAGTATCCTGACTTCGTAAGTCTTCCTACAGCTACACAAACAGGAGTGTAGTTGGGGTTGGGATCTATGTGTTCACACTAAAGACACACATTTCTCATACCCCTTACTGCCTCTTGAGATGGTAGGCGTGCCTTTCCAAACAGTAAGATGAGCCCCACCTAGACAGTAGCAAGTCAAGGAGATCCCTTGAGGGGAGGGTGGCCCATTGAAAAGAAACCAAACACCAAGGGAGTTTTAGATCCCTAATGACTAGGGCTGGAGAGCTGACTCAGCAGGTAAGGACAAGAGTTGCTCTTGCAGAGGATCCGAGTTCGGATCCCAGCACCCACACCGATGGCCTACATCCCCTGCAACTCCAGCTCCAGGAGGAATCCAAGCCTTTGGTTTCCTTGAGCACCTGCACGCTGGTTCACAGATGCGCACACGTACATGCACAAGTACACATAATTTTAAAATAACAAAATAAATATTGTTTAAAAGACATTAGTAACATTTACCAGACGCTGGCCCATCCCAAGTGCTACGTCCCTAGATATGATAGGAACCATGGGTTGGTGGAGATTGGTGGCTTAAATAATGAAGCTGCAGAGGTTAGCTTTGAAAGCAACCCTTCGAGGCTGCGAGAACGGAGAAAAGGAGCCGCAGACTGACTTTATCTCCGCCATCGTCATCATTGGTTATAATATTTATTCTGTACCCGCTGGATGTTGAGTCTGTGATATGGATTATCTAACTTCTGAGGGTGGAGCAGAGTGTATGTCTGCATTTGCACATGGGGTAGTGCAAGCTTGCAGAAGCCAAAGGAGAGGGCATTGATGGATGGATTGAGTGGTGCATTGTGGGTCAGTGGTGATCACAGCTGCGTCCCAGAGGAGGGTCTTATGTACCTTTTATCACTCACCACCTCATTCTTTTGAGATGGAATCTCTTACAGAACCTGAACCATGCTACTTTTGCCTAGGCTGAATGGCCATGGAGCTCCCAGGGTCCACCTGTCTCCTCCCTACAGCGTGTGTTCCAGGCACACATGGCCACGCCTGGCTTTTACATGAGTGCTAGAGATTCAAATTGAAGACCTCATGTTTACACAGCCACCTCTCTAGCCCTCACAACAACCCAAGAAGGAGTATAACAAACCCACCTTCAACAGGAGACCAAGACACAGAAGGCTGCAACAACTTTCTGCAGATTCCACAGCAAGCGGATAGAAGGACAAAGACAAAACCCCCATTTACTACCTCTTGAACGTGGGTCTACACAATCCCAGAGAGGGACTTTCATTAGTCAACACCCTGAGTGGCTCAGAGCTCCCAACACAGGCTGGGGACACTGGGCTGTGGGTGAACATGGAAGAACACCTCCCACAAAGGACAGAAGAGACCTGGGTGAAGAGGGGTGGTCAAGTGTCAGCCATGGACAGTCCAGAGGGAGCAAAGCAGGAGGAAGGAAGCATTTTGACATCAGCCTGTAACCCGGGCCAGCAGCATCTGAAGACAGAGCCCTGGGTCCTTCTGTCTCATATTTGCCACATCCTGGTTTCATCCAAAGCTCCTCTCAAATAGTCACTGACCTGTGTGAGCAGAACTCTCTCAGAGCTGTGAGTTCTCAAGATCAAAACTAGCTCTTGGGGTCTAGCAAGGAGCTTGAGCAGTGAAGAGCAGCAAACACAAGCATGGGAACCTGACATGATCCCCAACACTCATGAAAAAGCAAAGGCCAGGGATGGGAGACCAGATGCACTCATAATTTCAGCACTGGATAGGGTGGGAGGGAAGCTGAGACAGGAAGCTCCCTGAAGCTTCCTAGACAACCAGCAGAACCTAATCAGCAGGTCCCAGGGAGAGAATTGTCTAAAAACAAGGTAGATGGCTCCTGAAAAATGAGCCTAAGGTCAGCTTTGGCTTCCGCATGTGTGGATGTGTGTGTACACACATATACACATGCACACACACATTCACATATGCACATGCATATATATGTATGTGTATGTGTATATGTATATATATATACACACACACACACACACACCTCAATTTTGGATTCCTTCTTCATGCTATAGGAAATTCTTTATGTTTTTGTCAGAGGAGGTTATTTGGCAAAGTGTCTGAAAACCTACCACGAGAAAGGTCTTGAATTTACACCTCTTTCCACACCTTAGAAAGAATTGTCATTTCAGTAGGCAAGGCATGAGAGCTGATTGTAATGCTGGGTGCACGCTGGGCTTGATGGCTGCAGGAACGGTCTGTTTGCATTAGGACACAGGCCTGTTAGCCAGGGTAAGTGCTGATGGCTGCATAGAAATTATAGTGAAATTTCAGCCTGGAAGATTGAAGTTGTAATTGATCTCCATTTTCATATTCTTTTAGAGATTGCTGTAATATAATTATCATGAACTATTCCACAAATACATATGAAGCATTTGCAACATCAAATTATTGTGCTAGTATCTTAAAAATATGCCAGGTTTGTGGTTCAATAATCCCCTGCTGTCCACAGGGGACATATTCCAAGTCTCCTAGGGGATGTCTGAAATAGCAAATCATGCCAAACCCTGTGTGTTATGCTTGTATACATGCATAAATATTACCCACTTATAATTAAACAAACAACAACTAATGATAAACTGAAGCATTAATTAACACAATATTGAAATATCCATCATTAGGCAAAATAACTTGAACACAGCCCTGCAATGCCATGACCTGCTGCTAAGTGACTGACTGGTAGGGAGTGCATAGATCACACTGGACAAGGATAAGTCACAAACCAGCTAAGGTGGAGTGAGAAAACATGAGATTTCATCAGACCACTCCAAATATCATATGATTTAAAAATATACTGTTTCTTTCTGCTATTTCCATTTTAATATTTAAGACTGCTTTTAATCAGGAAAAGCTGACAACACAGTTTGTGTCGTGACCAATGGCATAGTACAAAGAAGGACCCTTTCCCGTTTGGCACACATGGGAGCTACAAGGCTTCCCCTTTTGTCTACGGCAACGCCAGAGAAGACCACCCAAGCTCCCCTTCCTTGCTTCATATATGAGCCACCAAACTGCTTCATCCCCGAATATTCAGCTACAACAGTAGGAGCAAAATTCTTGTTAGGGAAACTTGAGTTCTATCTGGGGATGTGGTGCAGTCGGTAGCAGGCATGCAAGTAGCCCTGGGCTCAACTCCCAGCACCTCATAAACTCAAGATGGTGGTATGTGCCTGTGATCTCACCTTTCAGGAGACAGAGGCAAGAGAATCAGACTTGCAAGGTCATCCTGGCTACATAATGAATTGAGAGCCAGTCTGGGCTACCCAAGAACATCTCAGAAAAAGAAAACTTGAATTAAGAAGGTTGTTTTTTTCCTTTTCCCAGGTCCTTGAACTTAGGCAATTCTAAGCCTGAGCCAGCAGACAGCCCTTCAAAGACAACATGTCCTCTGGGCAGATCCTGTCTAGGCCATTGTCCTGATCCTAGCTGCACACAGCCAGCTTCCTCTAGCCTTGTCCCCTCCTCTGTAAAAGAAATGACATTTTGCCTAACTTCTGAAACACTTGTGTATATTGTGGTCAGAGCATCCTTCCAGTAACAGAAGGCCCTCTCCATCCCCACCCCAAATCCTTACAATGAAGCCAAGATTGCATTTTATTTAACAACCACAGGTACCAGTGAATATGCTTGGCCTGTGGGAAGTGGCACTATTAGGAGGTGTGGCCTTTTTGGGGGAAGTATGTCACTGGGTAGGTGGGCTTTGAGGTCTCCTGATGCTCAAACTCCTCCCAGTGTGGAAAGAGAGCCTCCTCCTGGATGCCTGCAGATAATAGTCTCCTTCTGGCTACCTTGGATCAAGATGCAGGACTCTCAGCTCCTTCTCCAGGACCATGACTGTCTAGATGCTGCCAGACTTCCCTCCATGACAATAATGAACTAAGTCTCTGAAAGTGCAAGCCAGCCTCAATTAAATGTTTTCCTTTGTAAGCCTTGCCTTGGTCCTGGTGTCTCTTCACAGCAATGAAACCCTAACTAAAATAGTGAACAACACCCCTTGCTGCAGCTCCAGGACCAAACCCTGGAGGTCACTCCTGTGGCCCCATGAGCAAAGGCTAACCAAGCCTTCCTTTACCCATGCTTTCGTTTTCAAAGCATGCCTGTGGAGTCACATCCCTGAGTGTCTCATTGACTCAGCCCAGGTCATGGTCTTGGATCCAGAACAGGAAGATATTCCTATGTTGGCATCACGGAGATGAAGCAGTGGTCCACATCCCACCAATATCACTCACAGGTGGAAGAGGGTTTATCACTGCAGAGAGAGAAATGCCTGCCGTAATTTCCTTTGTAGATCCTAGATCTTTGCTTGTTTTTCAGCACTGTTGTTAAATGATTTTCACTTAGGCCATGATATTTTTAGAAAATTCACACGAGCTTCTAAGGACTTCAAAGCAATGTATGAATTCACGGGTGACTCTTCCCCTCTGCCCCACCTCCCTCTACCCCTTGCCCACACTTTGCCCTTTGATGAATGGGCCCAGGTGCTGAGACACAAAGGATTCTTTTGTGGGCCAGTGAGGTCTTCCGTTCCTGACACTCTTCCCACAAGCCTGAGCCACTTGCCACAGAAGATTCGAGCCCCACGAGACGGGAGAAAGAGAAGATGTCAGCACTAACTGGCTACCTGCTACTGCCGGGACTTCTGCCAAAGGCCAGTGGGGATGGGCAATAAATTGTTGTGCAACATGCATGCCAACATAGCAGCTGGTGACAAGGCGTGAGAGGAAGCCACCAAGCATGGGAATTTCAAGGACCCCTCGGCACACGCCAAAATGGGAGTTATTACAAATCCAGGTGTTCAGGTCTAATTGCACGGAGCAGTTTGAAATGTTAGTCTGCTCTTGCAAATGTCTCTCCTCTTGTGAGGAGTGCAGAAGAGAGACTCCAGGCCAAGGCTTAACAGGGAAGAGTAAATACCTCGTTCCCTCCTTTACTTGCTCCTCCCAGGTGATTTGACAGTTTTTTGAGCCATAGATTCACAGAGCTACATTGTTAGAATTGACCTTGAAGGCATAGGCTCTAGGTCCTGCTGGAGCCAGGCAGCTATCAAACTATGCCAACCTGGCCCCTGGCAGGGTAAGTGTGTGCTTCTAGAAACTTGTCCAGGGATGCCTCTTGCATGGCACAGAAACCAGGCATGCCTGCAGTTCACCCTGGGGCTCCCTTTAGTGCAAGATGAGTCAAGCACACCTGTTCTGAGAAGCTGTAAGCCTTGAACATTAAGTGAACTTCAGAGTCAGACACTCCCACCTTCCCCTCTCTTCTATGTCCCTGCCAACTATGTGACCTGAGACATGAACTATAGTCTAGATGTCGAGTGACTCCCAAAGTCTGTGGTTAAAGGTTCTATCCCCAGAGAGGTGTTATGAAGGGGTGCTGTGGATATCTAGAAGGAAAAACCATGTAGCAAACCCTTGGGTTGTTGAAAATATACCCTTGAAAGGAATTATGGGACTCCAGCTTCTTCCTGTATGTCCCCTCTGCTTCCTGGCTATAGACTGAGCTGTTTGCTCTTCCATGTGCTCCAGCCATGATGGTGTGCCTCCCCACAGGTTCAATCCTTGAGGTGACTCCATCTTGGATTAATACCTCCAAGACTGTGAGCCAAAAATAAAACCTTTATCCTTAAAAGTTCATTATCTCAGGTACTTGCTTATAGCAAAGGAAAGCTGACTGTCAAGGCACGGGTCTTAACCTGTCTGTGTTTCTTGGAGTCTCTGTTTCCTTCTCTATAAGAATGGAGATAACAACATGAACCTCATAGCCTAAGGTAAGCATCAACTCAGTTACATAGACAAAGCACTTAGATGGATATACAACATAAAATAACCAAGTATTCTCTGCAGCAGGTCTTTTTTTCTACTCCTCGGCCATTGCTTCTAAGTGTGTGTAAAATTCCTTGGTAAACATATATCTTGTTATGACAGTACAAAGTTATCATAAACCTGGCTTCTGCTGGGGTTATGGAGACAGTGAAATGAACTATGGGTGTCCTTCCGAACAAACCCACCTCTATCTAATACTGTTGGACAAACCCAGAACAAAGAAAATGGGGCAGAACCTAACAAGCCTCTAGAGCCACAAGCAGACTGTGCTGGCAGCTGTTCCGCGTTTACTTCGTCACGGGGACACACTAAAGTGCAACAGGGCTCCCCGCCTGCTTGCACCGCCCCTTTACCCAGTGTCCTCTGTGGCTTAGAAGATGCTTTCCAGGGAGGACGATAAGATAGGAGATGTGCGGATTTGCCTCTGCTCATAGACTCTTTGTTATATTTCTATTCTGAGACAGGATGAACAAGGAACAGAAAACCTGGGTCTGTTAAGTGGTGGAGAGCATAGCCCACCCCATCCCACACCCCCCCCCAGCAGTCAACAAAACAGAATGTTTTAAAAAGTAAAAGAGGTGAGGGGATTGCCCAGTGAATGAACTACTGGCCGCACAAGCATGAGATTCTTGGTTCAATCCCCAGTACCCACGTAAGAAAGCCTGTCCTGTTGTGCACTCTGTGGAGACAGGTGATCCCTGAGGCTCCCCAGCCAGCCAGACTCACCTACCCACCAAGCCTCAGGGCCCAGGGAAAGACCCTCTATCCAATAAACAAACAGATGGAGCCGCAAGGATGGCTCAGGTAAAGGTACTTAATGTGAAAGCCTTTACTTGAGTTTGATCCCAGAGACCCATATAAACATAAAAAGAGAACCTACCCGACAGAGTTGTCCTCTGACATGTGTGCTGTGAAGCCACACACACACACATACACAATGTGCATGCACACACAACCATGTCTTTTAAAACAAGCCAGGCAATGCCTGAGTAACCATACCTAAGGCTCACCTCTGCATTCTCATGAGCATATACATACCTGTGGGCATGTGCACACACACGCACACACACACACACACACCACAAGGAAATTCATTCACACAAATACTGAGAACAGGAATAAAGTGAGAAAGCCCAAAGAAGTCACAGTGAATTAAGTCAATACTGACAGCAAATAGCATCATCCCTCCAGGGCCACAGAGAGGACAGAGTCAGTTTTTCAAATACATCCCATCCCCAAATTAGCATCTATCTCCCATAGAAGGCCTCTCTGTGCTCCCAGACACAGGTGCCACCAAGCCTGTCACCATCAAGCCAAGGACAATCATCGTGGGACTAGCTGGAGCCCTCCCTTCCCACCACGGGCTAGATGCAGCTCTTCTGTGACTCCCAGGAGCACCTGGATGTCCAAGAGCCTGAGGACCCCAAGGCCCTGACCTCGTCGAAGCCCTGGTGACCTCTGAATCAGTTCCAGCTTTCCCACATCTCAGACTGTGCTTTCCCACCTTCACCCCCACCCCCGGAGCTCCTCGGCACTTACCTACAACCCAGCACGCGGGCCCACAATCCCACACTCCATCATGTACCTAACTGTGAACAGCCAATTCTCTGCCAAGCGCCTTAACAGTCCCTGGATGGCAGAATCTTCCAGAGCCCAGGATGTGAGGAACCTACCTATGCAGCCTGAGCATCCCGCTGAGAGTCTCTGGGTTCCTGACATTGTGTCAGATTCATCCCATGCTCCCATCCGACCTACCTACGCTGGGGAATTCAAGAACATCTGCCCCTTAAATAGCCAACTAACCCTACAGAAACATCTGGAACATGAGCCTGCCCCTTGGGATGGCCTTAGAAGAGGCCCCTGATATCAGCCGGACTTTGCCCTGTACCCCCCCACCCACCCACCCACACCCCACTAACGCAGAGAACTTCTTCTTAGCTTCAGGCTCTGAACTTTGTTTTTGTTTTCTAAGTTGTCCTTGGGCTGCATAGGATTTAACAGGAAAGAGTTAGGAGCACAAAGCCGGCAAATCAAAGGGCATGCCTGGCATTCCCTTCTGTCTCTGTGACATCTTCATTGGAAGCAGAGAGTGGAGTTCAGAGAACACTGACAGCTGCAGACCCTCCAGCGGGAGGCCAGGAGCCCACGGTCCCTCCAAATGGCAAATTCTGCTGTTCCCTCATCACCTACAGTGGCCTGCAGGCTGTCACCTGGAGCCTTGCTGGCCTTTGTTCCCTTCCACAGACTCACAGGCAAGGCAGGCACGTTCTGCTGACACAGGTGCCACGCCAAGGAGCTGCGAAGGTGATACGAAGTAAAAAGATACAAAGTAAAAAGAAGAATCCGTAATGAGAGGGTAAAGGGAGCATGGGTCCTTTTTCCCTCTGAAACATCCCATACTCCTAGCAAGAGTTTAACTACTCTACTGAAGATACAAAACATACCACTGCCCTCCTCACCAAAGCAGCTGTTTGGTCCTGTAACTCCCGCTCCCTCCCCCTTCCCTTCCTAGCCAGTACTCTCTGTACTCACTGTGAGGTTTAGTCCCGAGAATCCCTGCATGTGAGGAATCCTTTAAAACAACCCTAGAAGGGAGGTGTGGCACAGTAAATAGAGTGCTTGCCTAAGGTGTATAGCACCTTGGGTCCTGTCCCAGCATCACACAAACCAGGTACGCACGCCTGAAGTTCGACCACTCAGGAAGCGGAGGGCTTTGCAAAGTGTTGGGGTTGATTCTACTTAAGAAATATGCCTTTAATCCCAGCACTTGGGAGGCAGAGGCAGGCGGATTTCTGAGTTCAAGGCCAGCCTGGTCTACAGAGTGAGTTCCAGGACAGCCAGGGCTACACAGAAAAACCCTGTCTCAAAAAACAAAAAAACAAAACAAAACAAAACAAAAAAACAAAAAAAAAAAAAGAAAGAAAGAAAGAAAGAGAGAGAGAGAGAGAGAAAGAAAGAAATATCATAGCCAGGCATGGTGGTGTGAGTTTGATGTCAACCCTGGCTAAGTAGCCATCCATACCCTGTTGAAAATGGGGGAGTGATTTAAAGAGAGAGGAAGCAATAGCATTGAAATGGGGAGTGTTGGAGGAGCTGACCGAACACACGGGCTCTCAGCAGAGCTGGGCTCTGAAGTATTAGTGGGTTTTGGTTTGGTTTGGCTTTTTTGTTGGTGGTGATGGTGGTTTGTTTTTGCCACTCACCAGTTTCTACCATTTGCATCAAACAATGCAGAAGCCAAGGACCTGCTCTGAGGTAGGAGTTTAAAAGCTATGCCCCTGCCCACCTGTTGGTTCTGTGGTCCCTGTTTCTTCAGTTAGTCACTGACCCTTTCTCTGAGCTGGCCCCAGCTTCAGCAGACTTAAAAGAACCCCTTTCTCACTCGCTGTGAGTGGACTTGTTTTCCAGAAAATCTCTCAGGTAAAGCTACCCTCCAGAAGACTGTGGTGTGAGATAAATTGTCCACACCCCAGCCCAGGTACCCAGTATCTCCTCTCCCCTGTGAACCTCAAATCATTTCAAAGAAGATTCAGTAAAAAACAACAAGCTTTAGATCCCCTTTCATGACCTTTGCGTCCTTGTGTATCTAGTTCTAACTCTGCCATTTTCTTGTGATAGATAAGTGCACAGATGTAATTAATAGCGTGCACACCACTGAGTGCAACACCATGGCCGTTCTAACTGTATTGGAGTTCATTGAGATGTATAGAGCTTGGGACAGGACAAATGTCTCTTTGAGTGGATATGTTAATCTAGCTGTGTGATGTTTCTATTGGTGAATTCATTGCAATAAAGCTGCTTTGATATTTAAAAAACCAGTAAAAAAAAATGTAACTGCACCATAGGAATATCAATTCCAAAAACATTCAGGAATCAAAATCAACTTAAAAGATTTGGCATAATGCACATAACAGAATGGATGTCAAAAGGATGAAATAGATCAGTAAAGCTGGGACAAAAATAATCTCCAAGATATACTATTTAGCTTATGGCAAAAGTCCAGTTGCCCTAAGGGGACAAGGTCATCCCCTGCCTAGCAAGGAAGGGCTACCCATTAATCACCAGAACTAACGCTGGCAAAGCATGCCTCTCGGCTGACAGCCAGGCCCAAATGGTTAAGCACAGTGAGACAGGCTTTGGGGATGGTTTTGTTCCAGGAAAAATCAAAGCTGTTTCCTTCTGAACAGAAACCTGACCACGGTCGAAAAGAATAAAGACAGGCACAATTTTTTGTGTGTGTATTTGTGCTTCTCAGGCATAGAGAGCAGTTGGCTTGAGATCAAAGCTAGAAGTTTCTAAGCACATAGAGGCGGAGACTATGCATGATCATGTGTGTGAAGACAAAGGCCTACATCAAGCGTCTTTCCCTTGGGTGCCATGGTTTTATAAGCAAGATTTATTTTTAATATTAACTTAATTACTTGTTCATGTACTTACTTGTATAGATCTCTCTCTTTCTCTCTCTTTTTCTGTGTGTATGCGTGTGTGTGTGTGTACCCTTGTGTACACAGATACTCTCATCAACCAGACGAGGCATCACTTGGCCATCAGTATCTTCCCAGTCTCTAGCCATCTTTATTTCCTTGTTTCTACATCTCTCTCTTTTTTTGTTTTTGGTTGGTTGGTTGGTTGGTTGGTTTGGTTTTTTGTTTGTTTGTTTGAGACAGGGTTTTTCTGTGTAGCCCTGGCTGTCCTGGAACTCACTCTGTAGACCAGGCTGACCTTGAACTCAGAAATCTGCCTGCCTCTGCCTCCCAAGTGCTGGGATTAAAGGCATGCTCCACGACTGCCCGGCTCTACATCTCTTAAGTAAAAATTGAAGAAGAAGGAGGAGGAGGGAGAGCAGGAGGAGGAGGAGGAAGAGGAGGAGGAGGAGGAGAAAAGGAGAAGAAGGAAGAGGAAGAGGAAGAAGAAGAAGAAGAAGAAGAAGAAGAAGAAGAAGAAGAAGGAGGAGGAGGAGGAGGAGGAGGAGGAGGAGGAGGAGGAGGAGGAGGAGGAGGAGGAAGAAGAGCAGGAGGAGGAGGAGTCTAGGAGATCCCATTCCCAGAAAGGAAAGACACAGAGAGCTGCTGTGTTACCTGGGTCTAAATTTCAAATGGAAGCTGTGCACCCTCAGGAGAAATTCAAAGAGTGGGAGCCACACCAGAAGGAATTCTTCAAGAGCCAAAGCTTTCCCTTTCACTTAAATCCAAACAGTCTTCTTGCAATTCTTCAGTGCTAGAAATCCCATGGCTACCTCACATGGACTGCCACACTCTCACTTTGGACTCTTGGGCATATTCTTAAGCATATTCTCTAATCTTTGGCCAAGCAAATGGGTGTGTGGAAGAAAGACTGTATTTCCCAATATGCCTGCTCTTAGGTATGGAAAATAGGAAAAGTCAAAAGAAAAGAAAGGGCTGGTGAGATAACCCAGTGGGTAAATGCTGGAAGGCCCTGCTATTAAGGTTGCAGTCTACCGAGTTCTGATAAGGTCCCTGAGCTTGGTGCAAAATGGAGAGCTCTTTTTTTTTTTTTCAGCAGGGCTTCCTCTTCTCTGCCCAATCTTATCTGGAGAGCATCTCTAAGCACAGATGCCTGACCTTACATGGAGGATGGCCCTGTACAGAGCTTCCTGCAGGTGCTGCATGATTCAGCACTTAAGTCCCACTCAGCACTTCCTGCCAAAATGATAATTAGGTACTGTGCTATGACCAATCAGTCCTTCCCACCTGTAACTCCCAAAGAACCTGTGAGGACAGTCACGTAGTCTATGGCCGGATAACAGGTTCAATTGTTTCTCTCTCCTGATAAGAGCCTCCCCAGCAGGTTCTTGGAATTCCTCTTCATGGAAATGAAGCATTCCCAGGCCTTTACTGTAGGCAATAATGTAATATCCACCCTGGAAGTCCCTACCCACTCTCCAAGATCTATACAGCCCTTGTTTGTTCCTAATAAAGTTAAGCTGTGTTGCTGAAGCTATTCTGAAGTCAGTAAGTCAATGCTCAGGGCTAATGGCCAACAGTCCCCAAGGAGAATGGGGGGCCACAGGTAAAGGCACTTGCAGATTTCCTGAGTCCAGTCTCATGGGACTTGGGACCATATATCACTGGGCAAGTGCCACTGAATCCCTGCTTCAACTGATCAGAAGACGAGCTGTATGTGTGAGCTCAAAAGCACAGCTATTTTAAGAGTCTTAATACCAGCACTTGGTATTATCAGAGGCAGATGGGTCTCGATAAGTTAGAGGCCACCCTGGTCTACAAAGTGAGTTTCAGGACAGCCAGGGCTACACAGAGAAACCCTGTCTCAAAAGGCGGGCGGGGTTGACTTTTGTTCCCATCTTTTAAACTCAAAATCTCATTGCTGAAAAGACAAAACCATAGTTCTGGAAAACACACTATCAGTTGCTAGGAGTTTGGGTGATGCAGGTAGAACTATGAAGGGGCAACGTGGGAGAGTTTGTAAAGCTAAAGAAATGGTTCTGTAACCTCCTTGTGTTGGTGTGACTCCATGAATGTGTGGGAAAAAAAACTCATATATTGAAAACTGAAGTTTACAAAATGGTAGCTTGAGTCAAATTTCAAAAGGTCTCTGTCTCTGAGATAATTTCTAAGGTCTCTAAAATAAACTGGCCCATGGGGTTGTTCATTGCAAAAACTAACAAGAATATGTAGCCACTCCTTTTAGGTTCTAAGAATCGGGAATGACAATACCTATACCCACAGAGGCCACTGGGTCATTCAGAGATAGTGGTGGGAATGACCTCTTAGGCCATGGGGTCCAAGCCACTGGTGCAGCTGGACAAGAGCAAATCCCAAGAGCTGTTAGATCCTGTACAGGCACCTTCTGTGCATGATGATTCATGGGAAAACTTCAAAGTACATAAAATTAACCAACAAAAGAGAAAAGGAAAACACGACGTTTGTTCATGCTAAACAGTTGACCATTAGTATCCTCCCATCCCTCCTCCCATCATCACTCCTCCCATCCCTCCTCCCATCATCACTCCTCCCATCCCTCCTCCCATCATCACTCCTCCCATCACTCCTCCCTTCATCACTCCTCCCATCATCATTCCTCTCATTGCTCCTCCCATCACTCCCATCCCTCCTCCATTCATCATTCACTCTTCTCATTACTCCTCCCATCACTCCTTCTATAAATCTTCCCATAGCTCCTCCCATCACTCCTCCCATCACTCCTCCCCTAACCCAAATAAAAGTATAACGGAAGCATTATGGTCTATTTTCTACACATAGCTGCCCAAAGACTTCCAGTGGCTTCCAGAAACCTAGGAGCAATCAAGGAGTTAGAAAAGAAGCTAGACCACAAGAAGAAGCACAGATGGGATTAAATCCTTCGTCAGCACAGAACAAGAGAAAAGAGTCAACGTTGAGGATTGATGAGAAAGCCCAAATCTGGGGTTTTCTCTCTCATTTATGTTTGGGGATTGAGATTGGTGCCTAGTGTCTCAAAAATCACCCCACAGCACACCTGATGGTTGTATAGATTCCTCTTCCCACTCTTGTGCTCCAGGAGTGGTGACATTTATAATTTAGATCACTTATCAGTCAACCAAGGACCTCAGCCACAGCTCTGAGAGATGATTCTCAAGCAAAGTCCAGCCAGTCACTTGAAGCACCTTCTTTGTCTTGCTTATCTGCCTCTGGAGCTAAGAACTCAGGCACTCTAAAAGTAGAGAATATCCCTCAACCGTCAGAATCAAGAATTCGATGGGTAGGGGTATGTCTGGAGAGATCTCATTAGTTAAGAGCATCAGCTGCTTTTCCAGGAGACCTGGGTTCAATACCCAACACTCCATGTAGTGGCTAATACTGTCTTAACACCAGTTCCAGGGGAAATCTAATGCCCTCTTCTGGCCGCCATGGGTACTGCATGCACATGGGATGCCTACATACAAGTGAGATACACACAGGCATAAAATGGAAATAAAAAATAAATAGAAAGAGAGGGGCAAACACACCAGCTCTCCAGTGGGGTGATAGCACTCCCAACAGATCCTCAGCAGGCCTGCGCCTTGAACTACTAGCCACATGCCACCTGACTTTCCCCAGCTCCTTTTCACACATAAACCCACAGCTCCTGAGCCCTTATTCTAGGCCTGGTCTCCAGGAAACATCAACTAAGACATGTAGCTGGACTACTCTCACTCCTTGCCACTTCAGGAAGCTGCAGGTCTCCACTTCACACATGCGCAGTCCTCCAGCTGCGACTGCTCAGGGCCCTCAGCTGTTCCCAGCAGTCCAGACCACCTCTTTCATCTGCCCTGTTTTGTGTAACAAGCCCCAGGAGGCTGGAGCTCTAAGCCTGCAGTGACCACCAGAGGGCAGGAAACACTTTCACTGGTGCAGGAGGTGAAAGGGCTTCGCAGAGCAGTGTTTTCCCACATCCGACTCCATTCTGGCACCAGGTGGCACCTCCGTCCTCCCTCCTTCCCTCGCCGGTCTTTTCTGGCCCGGCGCCTCCCAGCCGCAACTGCTCAGGTTAAGGAACATCAAGATGGAAACGTGCCACTTGATTAAGATAAAAATAAAATAATCAAAATATGTACCACGTTCCTCCTCAGAACAGATGGCGGGGGAGCTTGCCTCATAACGTGAAGCATCAAATATGAATCAGAGGCTCATCTTCCCGCATAATCAAGAACTTGCTCGATGTTTGTGCAACAGCCGGGTGGGAGTTGGAGATGCTATCAGCGAAGGTTGAGAAATAACAAGGAATCCACTCGTGTCACAAGCCACTCAGTCTGTGGGGTAACACCAGTCTCTGTCAGATCCCCTGTCGGTATGTGGGGATGCTATGAGCATGTGAAATAAATGACAGATGTTTCTAGAGGGCCCGAAGCAGCCCTCCACCACACAACACCCATTAATTCTCCTTCCAAAGAGGGTCCCCACTACTCTGTGCTTTTTATCTCACAGAGACATCCCCGTCTAGACACTTGTCACCCCACCCCAGTGACATCACCCAAACCCATTGTGCCACGATTTATGTGTTTGCGTGTTTCCATTCCCTTGAGCTCCTTGAGAGCAGAGATCATTTCTTCTGTGACTTGATAAGCCGGGCCTAGCAAAGACCTAAATCAATGTTTGGTGAATAAATGAATAAAAATAATCAGAATTATTCAAAGAGTCTCTTAGTTCGTCTGGCTTCCTCTGCTGTATGTAGTCACTCCGCTCCACTGGACCACCAGCTTAAATCTTTTCAAAACCTTCAATAAGACAGATCTGTCTGTGCTATGAAATTATTACTAAAATATATGGAAAAGTAAAAGAAAAAGAGAGATAGATACAGAATAATGTGTGCTAAAGATGTAGATAATTGATTTAGGATGAAGGGAGAGCTATAGCGCACACACACACTCACACTCACACACACACACTCACACTCACACTCACACACTCACACACACACACTCACACACACACATTCAATATTCCTGAGGTATCCAAGGAGTACACAAGAAAGTCACTCATGTGCCACCCTATCCTTCTCGTGTGTGTGTGTGTGTGTGTGTGTGTGTGTGCGTGTGTGTGTGTGTGTGTGTGTATGTTCCTCAATATTTCCAAGATATACAAGAAAGTGAAAAAATAGTCCAGAGAAGCGTCTCAGGGAAGGTGAAGAAGTCTGATTTTTATTTACATATCCCTCTGGACCCCTAATTTTAACCTTGCATACGAATTTCTCCCTTTCAATTTAAAAGTCAGTTAATAATAGTCATTTTAAGAACCGTGAGTCAAATAACTCCCCTGCTCAAACATATTCAACGCTTGCCCGTTTCCCTCAAGTCGGTTATGCTCTTAAACCCCAACTTGAATTACTAACCTGTGCTTGATTAAAACTCTCCGCAGACCCTCTCATGAGTTAAGCAAGTCTCTATGCCGTGGGAGCACGTGCACCATCAGGGCTGTTCACAAATGTCCCAGTTCACCTTTCAGCCATGGGGCAGGATTGTATTTCTCTGCTTCTCTGGAGCTAACAGTGCCACACCCCTTACTGGGCATGGGCAGGCGGTGGTGGAAGCACACAGAGCCTACAGTAGACATCTTGCCTCCTGACATCTGTCCACTTGTGTGACCTCCTCTCCTTGAGCATAGGCTGAACCTGGTGGCTAGCGTATAACGAACAGACAATAGCAAAAGCAACGTTCACTCTTCTTTCTCTTCCCCTTCCCACGTCCACACTTATCCTAATGAAGGTCACCTACCAAGAAACTACAGTTGCCCTCCAGCCTCTGATGCAGCGAATCCTGCCAATGACCACATGAATGAACTTGGAAGTACATCCTGGGACCAGTGGGAACTTGAGATGACCATGCCCCCAGGAGACACTTTGACTGTGGTCTTATTAAAGAGCCTGAGCCAGAAATCCAGCCAGACCACATCCAGATCCCTGACTTCAAAATGGCAACATTGGTAGTGCGTGTTACTTAAAGCCGCTAGTTTTAGGCTATTGTGCTGTGCGGCAACAGTCAATGACCCTTGCTGTCCCCTTGATGGATACGAGTGAGATAGTCAAAGAAGACGACTTTGACTGAACATGGTGTCTCATGCCTATAATTCCAGCACCTGAGAGAGAACTGAGTTCAAGGTCAACCTGGGCTACACAAAGAGACCCTGCAGAAGACAAAGCAAGAATAAGACAGCTTATGTGTTTGAACAGACATTCTTAAGAGAACAGAGGGATGCCTTCCCTTCTTCCAGTGTCAGGCGCTGGCCAGATGCTATGTGCTCATTTTTAACTTTCAAACCAGCCTCCCAGCCTATATTGTCCTTAACTTAGCAAATGAGCAAACTGGAACAAACTGTGTTTAAGTGATTTGTCTGAGAGCAGGGCACGAACAAACAGCAGGCATAACAACAAGCACAGATCTGCCCCTCTCTAGAGCATCTCCACCGTGCCTGCGCACGTGGACTCCCATACTGGTACACACAGAACTCACCATGCCAGCACACAAGAAATGGATCTTCAGGGACAAAGATCATGAGGAAAACCCAGGGTCAGGTTCTAGCTCCACACACAGCTTCTTGCCCACAGCTCTAAAGAGGATATGAGGAAGCCACTCACAGACCACCTTCTCCTTCAGCTGAGGCCCATTCTGACCCATCCTCAGGAAAGGCTAAACTTTGCTGGAAACAGTACCAAATGAGAAGCGGGGAGGGATGTTCCTGGTTCAATAGATGCTCAGACTTTCAAGACAGGGAACATTAAAGCAAGCTTCAGTCCTTCTGAGCTGAGGGTCTATACGGCCTCAGCATTCACCCATGAAATGGTCCTTGTCTTCAGACCCCCTTCAGTAAAAGCCAAAAAACACTGGAAGAACTAATGGGCCATGAGCCAAGACATCTCCCACATGACTCCTCTATCCAAGCAACACCTAATTCTCCAAACCCACATTCCTAAGAGTCACCTCAGTATTTTGATTCAAACCCACGATAAACTTGTGGGTTCAACAAAGGAAGAAATTGATGTTTTAATACAACTCATTATGGCACCTTTATTAACCACAGAAATAGAGAGAGGATATAAAATAGAAAGATTAGTTTAAAATCAACACTGTGCTGGTAAGGGCAGCGCGCGATTCCGTGAACATTAATTGCTAGGTAGTCTCATTACTGATTAAATAAGAAATCTCAAATACCATTAAACAATTGTGATTAAATGCACGTCATCCTAATTGAATGTGTGGTTTATTGCCTTCCTCTGAATCGGCAGGTCACCTTCCTGTTTTGTGCCTTTGGAAAGGGCACATCTATGCGGTAACAGCATCATGCCAGGATTTCTGAGAGCCTGAATCCCTCTGAGTTGTATCCTAAAACATGGCTGTATGTGCAGCTGAGGAAGGAGGGTGCCCCACAGTAGGGAATCTGAGATGATAAAAAGGAAACCCCATTTCATGTCACATACATTTCCTCTCCTCTCCTTACTCAGCTCTGGCTTTCTGAGGCCGGGGGTGGGGGGATGGGGGGACTTACAGTCTATCTGCCTTTGGAGTCATTTGATAACTGGGGGAGTTGCTATCTTCATGGTTTACAGAGGGAGCTTTGCACCCTGCAAGCTTGCTTTAATGAGGCAGAGACTGTGGGGCAACAGAAAACCTGAGGTTTGCTCTCTCCCCTGGGCAGTGTCTGCCAAAGGTCGTCCTCTGGGGTTTTCCAAACACAAGGACACTAAATTGATCCTTGACCCTTCGGATCTGACCTTTCTGATTCACACGTCCTACTCTGCTCATCCCTTGGCTGGGACTAAGCACCAAGATGAAACAGGAGAAATGTCATGTCATGTGTGCCTATGGGCTCTATTGTCCCACATGACACACCATCCTGTGAGGGACCTAAACAGTAACAGCCCCAGCCCCAACTTGAAAAACATTACACAGTAAATTGTTCTTGCCAGGAAAGAGATGGGGTGGGAGGGGACAGGAGAGGGGGAGGGGGAAATAGAAATCCTAAATTTCAAATCTGGTGACATCACTACTCCAGGTAACAGCTCGAATTTCCCCACTTCTGGAAACTTCCCAGCCTCTCCCTCTCCCACACCCTATTCCTCTCTGTACCCTTTCCCTCCAGTGGCATCTACACTGCACCTCACAGACCCTCAGTAGACACCACTGTGTTTGCTTTTGCAGTCTGTTCCCCCGAGATGCTCTTGTCACTGTTGGGAAATTACTACACTTGACACTTCTTCAGAGTGGCAAACAGGGATTTGTTTCCTCTGGGTAGCACTGCCTTGCCACCAGGGGTCAGTCAACACATCTCTTATGCTAGATACCAGGGCTGTGCAGTCTAACAGTCTGCTGGTGAGTACTGATTTGTGTGCAGGTGATGACCACGTGGTGCCAGGAGAGAAAGATGTAGGCATAAAGTCCCTACACTCCAGAGGAACATAATGGAACCGGAGCATCCCCAAAAGCTGTCCACTGTCTGAAACAGCAGACTGGCCTAGGTAGGGAGCTAGGTAGTGATAGGTGCTAAGCATAACACCTAACCTGCTGTACTGGCTAGTTTTGTGTCAACTTGACACAGCTGGAGTTATCACAGAGAAAGGAGCTTCAGTTGCGGAAATGCCTCCCCGAGATCCAGCTCTGGGGTATTTTCTCAATTAGTTATCAAGGGGCGAGGGCCCCTTGTGGGTGGTACCATCTCTGGGCTGGTAGTCTTGGGTTCTATAAGAAAGCAAGCTGAGCAAGCCAGTGGAAGCAAGCCAGTAAGAATATCCCTCCATGGCTTCTGCATCAGCTCCTGCTTCCTGACCTGCTTGAGTTCTAGTCCTGACTTCCTTTGGTGATGAACAGCAGTATCACCAAAGTGATACTGTGATTCGGAAGTGTAAGCCGAATAAACCCTTTCCTCCACAACTTGCTTCTTGGTCATGATGTTTGTGCAGGAATAGAAACCCTGACTAACCCTGGCTTAAAATGGGCATCAGTAAGCGACTGTTGGATGGATGGATGGATGGATGGATGGATGGATGGATGGATGGAGGAAGGGAGGGAGGGCTAGAGGAAAGGAGGGATAGAGGGAGGAAGGGAGGGAGGGAGAGAGGGATGGAGGGAGAGAGGGAGGAAAGAAGAGAAGGATGGAGGAATAAAGGAGGGAGGGATGGGTGGAGAGATGAATGGAGGGAGGGAGAGATGAGGGGATAAAGGGAGGGATAGGGGGATGGAGAAAACAATGGATGAATAGATGGAGCGTTAGATGGAGAGAGGGGTGGGTGGATTGATAGATAGATGATCTTAACTTTATCTCTGTATGCAATATTCTACAAGCCTATGGTCCAAGGGCTGTGGGTGATGTCAACTTTAATTAGGACTGCTTGTTAAGAGCAAACAAGTTTGTGATAGGGTGGGAGAGGTGAAGGGAATCTGCAAGGTAGCTAGGCCCTCCTTAGAGTTCCCAAAATAACAGGGCTGAGGTGGCCCTGGGAAGGGACAGAGAAGGAAGTGGCTGCATCAGCTTTCCCCACCCTCCCACTCTGCAGCTGCAGCTCTCTCATCCCCGGGTCCCTCTGCCTCCCTCCCAATCTCAGAAAGAACAAGACACAGCAAGGCTAGAGAAAGAAAGTGCCCCGGGTCACTCCTTCTGTGTTGGTAGACATAGACAAAAAAGGCTTGGGCTGAGACAGCCGCTGCTGCTTTTCTGGCCAGCCTTCTGGGGTGGAGAAAGCCTCTGCACTTCTGTGAGCCAGAAATAAATGATGGAGGAAGGACTGCGGCTCGATTGACAGGCTGCTGCTAGATGCTCAGGCAGGAAGCCTTTCTTCCTGAGCCCATCCATTCTTCCTCAGTACGAGACAAAAATCAATAACAACTCACTTCAGATTTACAATGTTCCCAATTTGGAAGTTCAGGTTTTAAGCCTACCTTAAATATTCTGCCCAGGGCCCTAAGTCTGAGCACAGAATGTTCTAGCCTGTAAATGCAACCAACAAAGAGGGTCTGGATGAATCTGGATGCTTCTCCAGTGCAGAATACAAAGTCAGGAGGGGGAGGAGACAAGAGGAGTGCTTTGTGTGCAAGGCTAGCCTGGGCTGCATAGGAAGTTCAGGACAGCCTGGGCTACAGAGTGAGTCATTGACTCAAAATAAAACAAAACAAACAAAACAAAAACAGGAAAATGTTTTGGAAGTCAGAGGCCCCAGTCCAGTTCCAAAGCCTCATTTCACTTCTTCCCGGTACCACAGGTCAGGAGGCGTGACAAACTGTCTTATCTTTGTCTAACCTTTGCTGGACCCATGCTTGCTTCAGGGTTTAGCTTTAATATATGGCTTCAGTTTAATAGCAAAGTGGTTCTCTTAAAATGTCAGGTGATAAAATGCTGAGTCACTCATGGAGAAAAGTGGGGCCCTGAGTAGAAATGAGAATCACTGGGGGAGGTGGGGGGGGGGGGTGAGGAGGGATACCACATATCCTCAGTCTAAAGAGAAGGAGACAGAGCTGAAGTTCAGATCAAATTTAGGAGGTGGTGTTCAGCCACCAGGGGACCATTCGCTCTGAAAGATGAGAATGAATCGGATAGAACGATCCACCATCAGTTGAGATACTGTCACCCAAACTGTAAACACAGCCGTGTGTATGTGACAGTCAACACTGTGTACTTAACAGCTGACTAAGCTGTACCAAACAGAACCAAAGCTACGAAAAGAATCAAGCAAACAGCTTTTGGGATACGCAAGATGCTACACCACTGCCAATGAAAGTTCGTTTGTTTTTGTTGATAATTGTGTTGTCTTTATAAGTGAATCCAACTGCATGGTAATAATCGACCCGAGCAGAATCATTAATGAATCCTAAACTCTTCATGCAAAACGGGGAGAAAAGGGATGTTTGTATCTTATTCATTCATGAAATGCACAAGAAAGATTAAATTAAAATTTTACCTAGCTAGAAGGACCTCTGTTTAGCAATTACACAGGGAGGGGAACCCTTGTCTCAGGGAGAATTGTGGTTACTGGGGAGAAATAATAAGATGATCAAAACGCTGTAGATCATTTGGCAGAGCAGTCATCTGTCACACACAATGCCCTGGGTTCAGTCCTCGTCATTGCATAAACAGGGTGTGACGTCATATATCTGGAACCTCGGCACTCGGGAGGTAAGGGTCAAGAGGATGAAATGTTTAAAGCCAGCCAGGACTATATAAGACCCTGACTGAGAGAGAGAGAGAGAGAGAGAGAGAGAGAGAGAGAGAAGGAAGAGGAGGAGGAGGAGGAGGAGGAAAGAAAGATAGAAAGAAAGAAAGAGAGAGAGAGAGAGAGAGAGAGAGAGAGAAAGAAAGAAAGAAAGAAAGAAAGAAAGAAAGAAAGAAAGAAAGAAAGAAAGAAAGAAAGAAAGAAAGAAAGAAAGAAAGAAAGGTGGATCCAGCTACACAATAAAGCATAAACCGCAGGGTTTGTATCCCTCCTCTTTGTGTAAAACATGCAGATTTTCCCAGAGACGCAGCACAGCTTTGGAGCTTCCAGAGCTGGTGGAAGATGAGACCAAGTGTTTTCCCACCAGCAAAATCAAGCCAACACCTGCATGATGGAGCTTCCTTCCATCATTGATGGAATGCACTTGTCTTGTGTCTGTGCCAAGAGGTAAGATGGAGAAGTGTGTGCTAAGTATCGTTCACTGCCCTGGTGCACCACAGGGCATGGCTGAGGTATGATGGAGGCCCATCGTGGCCATCCCAGTGCTCCCACCTGGACCTCACACTAAGCAACCAGCCCCACTCCAGAACAGTGCATTTGAAGTCTCTGCTCAGACTCTGTGTAGGATTTCTTCAGCCCCCTGGGTGGTGAGCCTGGGCTAGGTGAGATCCCTCTATAAAAGACCAAACAAGCCCCACAGTTACCAGCACCATCCTAACCCTCATGGTTGTGAGGTGCCAGCTGCCTGAGCCTCCAGATCCTCTCATCAGCATGCTCCCTGCTGTCAGGTTGCAGCAAGAGACATGATTTCCATTTCTCTGCAGCAGCCAGGTTCCACCTAGCATGCAAAGGCAAGGGCTTGAGATGCATGCAGGGACAGAAGCAGCAGCTAGGAAATGGGCTGCCCAATTCCAGGGCTCCTTTAGAGGGAGACTGCCTGAGAGCCTTCCGGGTGCCCGTCCCCACCCAGGTCCCTGCCAGAGGGAGCTGTCACTCACCCCACCCCCCACCTACTGCAGTCACACCCGCAGCCATCAGCTCACCTCATACTCGCAAAAATTACTCTCTGTCCGAAGAAGGGTTAGAACGCTGGTGATCATAGGTAAGCAGGCAGCATGCTACTGTGTGGCCTCTGAAATAACTCTCCAACCTCTTTTTTTGTTGTTGTTGTTTGTTTGTTCGAGACAAGGCTTCTCTGTGTGGCCCTGGCTGTCTTGGAACTCACTCTGTACACCAGGCTGATCTGGAACTCAGAGAGCTGCCTGCCTCTGCCTTCGAGTGCTGGGATTAAGGGTGTGCACCACCACTGCTACCCAGCTCAAGCTGTTCACCTCTTAAGTTGTTGTTGCTGCTGCTCCTACCCACAAGCTTGTCCTCCGAGGGAAAAGAGGAAGAGTAAACTGCTGCCCAGACCTCTAGGTGCTGCTCTCTCTCCCCATGGCAGCCAAGTTCATCGCTGCTTCCTGTGTTCCGTAGTCTGCCCAAGAGATCTCCCAAAGGTTGCAGTGTCAGACAAGTCAGAAGCAAGCTCTGGTCCTAATGCTTATTAGATGTGCATCCACAGATGAGTCTTGCCCTCCCTCATTCCAGTTGCCTCATTTGTATGATAGAGAAAATGCTGTCTCAGCCTTGCCTCCCTCATGCCTTATAGTACTCCAGGAGAGGATTGAGGCTCAGTGCTAAACCATCTCATATAGATGACATGCTGGGTTTTCAATGAGAGCTTATTTCCAGTATGGCTTATCCCAGCACTGAGGTTTGCAGATCTCTGTGTACCCCAGGCTAACCTTGTGTACACAGTGAGTTCCAAGCTAGCTGGGGCTACATGATGAGGCCCTGTCTCAAAAAAAAAAGGGTGAGAGGGGAGAACTTATTTCTAATCTCCTTAGTAACATAATTATTGATATTGAGCAGAGCAGTCTCTGATGCAGATACTTCAGCCATATCATCTTACTTCATATCGTTGGCCTGTAAGGTCGCCATCTTCAAACCCTTATGTGTAAGGACAGTGCTCAGAGAACTCAGAGAACTTGCTCAAGGGCAAACGTCCAGGAGGTATCAAGGTCAGAGTCAAATATGCTGATTGCAAACAGCAGGCTTTCCGATCTTCACTGCCTCATCTCCCTCTTGTCTGGCAGAACCCCAGTGGGACGGACACTGACCAATGAGGCACATGGGCACACTGGATTCTGGAAGCAGAAGCAGCCAGGTCTAAGATCCGTGGTAGCAAACTCAGTGGCCGCAGAAAGGAGCTATTCATTCGGTGGAGGACTGGAGCCTCAAGCAAGTTGTAAGGGGTGGTTTGGGTTTTCTAAGACACCTAGTAAAGTGCATATGGCGTTGGAAGCTAAGTCAGGTGACACTAAGTGTCCTTAAGCTGGTCAGTGTCAGGGTGGTATGGCGGTCAGATTATCTCCCTTTTACCGGAGGTCCCCAGAACCGCAGCATCACCTGGGAGCTGATTCGGAATGCAGAATCTCAGGCCATGGAGAAGACCCTGATGTCCAGCATGATCCACGGGGTTCTTGTCACTCTAGAGAAGCAATGGATTATCAGGGCCACCAGTGGCTGCTGTGGGAAGAGCAGGCAGCTTGGTTGGAATCAGGCTTTGAAAACCCTGGCAGCCAAGCTGCAACCCAGCTTCCTTAAATCAGCCTCAGTGGGAAGGCCACGTAAGGTCCGGATTTCAAACTTCAGTATAACAGACGCTGCTGTGTGACTGTTAAGGGAAAGAAATCTGATGACAAGGGGACTCGGGTTCAAATTCTGACCCTGTTTACTGACCGTTTCACCAAGGGCGGGTCACCTCATGTCTCAGGGCTCCAGGGTCCTTGTGTCAATAGCCATGTCCAGCCCACATAAACCATAAGCACCCTTATAAACTGTAAAGTGCTGTAATGGTGGTCCCTACTCTTCTGGCCTTCTGTGTCACGTTTCCTGCAAACCCAAAGGAAGAAAGAAGGGCCTTATATCTTTTTATTTTGTCATTTAAGTTCACCCTATTTGAACTCACAATGTCATGCGAAGGCTCAGAGGAAAAGAGTCATCTCCTGGATGTGTCTCACTTAGTGCTCTGTGGGTCTCCTGCCTGCGGCGGCTCATCTTATTTCCTTCCCAGCACCCCATAGTGTGTGATACAGTGAAGGAGAGAGGTCAGACCTCACAGGCTTTGCCGTCTGATGGGCCAGTAGCTTTCAACTACCAATTCATGTCCAGGATCCCTGCCAGCATACTCCATTTGTGGACGCAGGCCAAAAGCTCTTCTTCGGTTTCAAGAGTACCTTCCTTTGGTCCAAACCAAATAGATCACTGAGAGCTGAGGTGGGAGCTATGCTGGAAGGAGCTATGGAGACAGTCTGCATGTGACTCTTAGCTGCCGCTCTTCCTTTATTTACCTCTGCTTCTATCTGCTCTTCCCGAATCTCCTGATGTCACCTACTGCAGATCCCTAGCCACCATTGAAAGCTTTTTAGACGGTTGCAAATATTCCACCCAAAGTCAAGCAATATGGAATGTCTTCAACTCGGGTATGAAACCACATGATAAATGGTGAACAAAAAAAAGCCATTGGTACCCATCTACAAGTTCAAAACTGAGATCTGTGTCTGTTTTGAGAATGGCGCACGGGAGCTGGAGATGTGGCCCGACCACTAAGAGCACTGGATGCTCTTCCAGAGGACCCAGGTTCAATTCCCAGTGCCTCATGTTGGCTAGCAAGCGTCTGTAATTCCACTTCCAAAGGATCTAATCCTCCTTTCTAGACTCCACAGACACTGACTGCAGAAGGTGTAAGCAAAACATAAAATAGGGTTTTTTTTAATCTTAAAAATTACCCAAAGCTTTGGGGCTTTACCTGAAAGGCAGTGTCAAGAGTAAAATCTAAGACAAAAATTTTAAGTTATTATATTGTTATATAATATTATAATAGAATAAACTTAAATATATTTGCTAAACATGATTGTTAGCAATATGCGTACATTTAGAAATTGCTCAATCAATCTAATTAGCATATGAATAACCCCACATAGTCCAGATCTCTTGAACTTACTCCCCCCGCCAGTTACATTGTGTGACAAGAATCTTGCTCTTCTCAAAGACTTTTGTAATGCCATCCTATGGTCTCTTTATGAAGTCAGTCATTGTAGATCTCACATAGACACGAGATCTAAAGCACTGTTTGATGCCTGGATTATTTTACTTAAAGGTAGCATCTTCTACTTCACCCACGTTGCTGCAAAATAGAGTTCTCCTTTTATGAGGCTGGTCAATATTTTATGCCACGTCTTCCTTAGCCATCCAACAACTGATGGAAAATTTACATTATTCTATGTTCTGACCATTATAAAAAGCTGCACAATGAACATGGGAATATAGACATCTCTTGAACATGCTGATTTACATCTTTTGGATATGGATGAAATTGATAAATAATATGGTACTCCTGTGTTTAATTTTTGAAGAGCATCCACATGGTTTTCCAGAATGGCTACATTAATTTACATTCCTTTCAGCATTATACATGAATTCTAATCTATTCACATCTTTGTCAATACTTTTCTCTCATCTTTTTGATAACAGCTATTCTAATGGTATGGGTGATGTCTTTTGGGATGACTAATATTCAGCTTAACAGATTTGGGGGGAAGCTCAGTTGAAAAACTGCCTCCATCTGATTGGCTGAGGACCTGCCTCTGCCCCGCCCACTGCTGTCCTTAGGCAGGTGGGCCCAGGCTGTATTAAAAAGGAGTAGCTGGTGTGAGCAACAAACCACAAACCTCAGCCCTCCATGGTCTCTGCTGCAGGTCCCTGCTGAATCCCTGCCTGACATCCTTGATGATGGGCTACAGCTGCAAGGTGAAGTGCACCCTCTCCTCCCCAGGTGGCTTTTGATCACGATGTTTATTAAAGCAGCAGAAAAACAAACCGGAATGCTCAATTTGCATTTCTGATGGTTAGCTTTTTCCTGGGCCTACTGGGTGTCCGTAAGTAAAAATATAATGTATTAAACAATCAAAAACTGTATGTGAGAGGCAATACATGAGTAGACTGCATATGATATCTGACCCAAGATGCATTGCGGATGACAAACATTGTCAGAAGGGTCTTATTTCATGGACTCCACCGGGTCTGTTTTCTTTAAGTTAATGATTCTGAAAGTGGGTAGAGGCAGGCAGGCAGTGGCCTCTGACAGCTACAGTGTGCCAGGGAGCTGTCATGGTAAGGTTGTCACGGCCCAGGCTTGGGTGGACTTGGTCTCAGCTGTGCCTGTTGTGAGCTCTTTAATTGAGTTATGTGCGTCGTTGTGATTACATGTGAGTTTAATTGCCATTTAAAATGTCTTTTAAAATATTCCACAATGGTTTGGCATTGAAACAAGAAGTTACTGAACAAATAGAAAGGTATAGAATTCGACCAGCAGGGTGGAATTTGGTATTCCTGGAGCAAAGGCCTGTTAGTGGGGTCATGGTTGGAATCCACCCTTTGGGGCTTGGGGGGGGGGGCGGAGGGTTGAGAAAAAACACATATCTTACAAGACCTAAGAAAGGAAGCTGTTGTGTTTTATAACTGATATATATATATATGCATATATGTCACACATGCACATATATTTATTACATGTCAAACAAAGCAAATAAAGACAAAAGACACTGCCAAGTCCTCAAGAACAGATGAAATGGATCAAGATGAGAGGCTGGTGGGATCAATTTAGCAATCTCACAGGGCTATAATTATAGCATTATGTCATAGATTGCACTACAATTTCATGTGCAAGCAATGAAGAACATGCTGTCGGTGCACATGCGAGGCAGGTATGGTGGCTCACTCCTGTAGTCCCAGCCACTCAGGAGTCAGAGAACAAGAGAGCCACATGATCCTAGGAGTTTAAGGACTGGACTAAAACCAATTCAAAATGGAGATCATCTTAAAATATTTCAAATAAAATTACAAGACTGTGGTTTCAAAAATATAATCAATACTAGAAGCACTAATAACATTAGACACTATTAGAAACAATAACTGTCAGAAGACAATAGCAAGAGAAAAAGAAACTCAACCTAAGAATTATGTTTCTGAAGAAGAACTCAGAATGGGAAAGAGGAGCCACAACTGAAGGTAAAATAAAAGAGAACACTCCAGAAATCAACATTACAGGAAGCTGTGAAGAGAGATATCAATAATTAAACAAGAGGTAGGTGTCACTGTTAGGCCTAGCTACTTAGGAGGCTAAGGAAAGTGGATAGTTTGAGCTCAGGCATTTGGGGCTAGCCTGGGCAACACAGAAAGGCCACCCACTTCAAAAAGGGGGGTGTGAAGGAAGAGGAAGAGAAGATAAAGGTGAGTCAAGAAAGAGTCATGTCCAGAAATATTCCAGCAAGTTTCTTCATTCTAAACAGCAGCAGTAATAAACAATTTCATGTACATCATGACCTGACAGAGACAGACAGAGGGAGGAGAGAAGAGAAGAAGGAGGAGGAGGAGCAGGAAAAGAAGAAAGAAGAATACAATAAAAAAAGACATAAGGGAATAAAATCATACTGGCCCTGGTTCATTTCTCCAACAATAAAGCTAGTGATCTCTGATATGAAAAAGACACAGACCCAAGAATGTCCTCTCCATAGGCTCTAGTGTTTCAAAGGGAACCACATTCAGAACGCCCATCACTCACGTTTTCTTTAAATCACGTTGTTAATTTACACTTCAACTTCTCAAGTGATGAGTTGACATCAGGAAATGTAAAAGGAAGGAAGGAAGGAAGGAAGGAAGGAAGGGAGGGAGGAAGGGAGGGAGGGAGGGAGGGAGGGAGGGAGGAAGGAAGGGAGGGAGGGAGGGGGAGGGAGAGAGAGAGAGAAAGAGAGAGAAAGAAAGAAAGAAAGAAAGAAAGAAAGAAAGAAAGAAAGAAAGAAAGAAAGAAAGGGAAAAAAGAAAGAAAGGGAAAAAAGAAAGAAAGGGAAAAAAGAAAGAAGGGAAGGAAGAGAAGGTGCAAGCATAAGCAATGGGCACGGGATCCATTCAATGTAAAGATCAGTCATGTGATTGTTAAAGCATGGTTACAAGACAGAATAATTTCAAAAAAACACACTAGAACGGAAAGCCAAATAACACCAAAAAAAGTGATTAGCTAGTAACTCAGACCCTAAACACAATAACCGTCATGAAGGCAGGAGACACAGAGTACAGTGAAGTCACACGGTTTCTTCATTCTACACGGCTGAGGGCTGAAAGGTAAAGACTATCAAACATCTTGATGCCTTAATAAAAGAAACACTGTTTGGAAACTCCAAATGGTATTTAGGCCTGCTGCCTGTGGTGGCTTGAATGTCTTGACCCAGAGAGTGGCACTGTTAGGAGGTGTGGCCTTTTGGGAGTAGGTGTGTCCTTGTTGGAGGAAGTGTGTCACTGTGGAGGTGGCCTTTGAGACCCTCCTCCTCACTGCCTGGAAGACAGTCTTCTCCTGGCTGCCTTTGGATCAAGATGTAGAGCTCTCAGTAGAAGGATGTAGAGCCCCTTCTCCAGTACCATGTGTTCCGGGGCACTGCCATGCTTCACACCTTAATGATAATGGACTGAACCTCTGAACCTGTAAGCCAGCCCCAATTAAGCGTTGTCCTTTCTAAGAGTTGCCTAGGTCGTGCCGGGCATGGTGGTGCACACCTTTAATCCCAGCACTTGGGAAGCAGAGGCAGGCGGATCTCTGAGTTCGAGGCCAGCCTGGTCTACAGAGTGAGTTCCAGGACAGCCAGAGCTACACAGAGAAACACTGTCTCAAAAACAAAAACAAAAACAAAAACAAAAACAAAAACAAAAACAAAAACAAAAACAAAAACAAAAAAAGAGTTGCCTTGGTCATGGTAGGATTTCACAGCAATGGAAACCCTAACTAAGACGCTGCCTATCGGTTCTTTCCATTCCTTCTTTGTAAAGATTCCTGAAGCTTGACACCAAGGCTCAGCATTATTCCTGGTCAGTGTGGGCCCTTCCACACCCATGGGCAGACCCACCTGATGCCAGACTCATGATGACCCATGTTCATCTTGTCTAGTGTCATCCCTAGCAGACCTCACTCAGGCTATAGGGACAGCTCTCCACTGTAACCATGGTCACACACCAGAGAGCACTTAGGCAGACAGCACAAGAGCCGTCCTCCTAGGCAACATTTGTTTCCAATTTTACAAATGAGTCTGAGGAAAATTATTTTTCCCAATTACTATGATGAATGGCAGAGAAGAATCAATTTCTGGCTTAAAGTTCATTGGAGCCTACCATGCCGTTTCCCTCATCCAAAAAGAGAAAGAGAACAGAGAATAAGTCCATAATTTATTGAAGTATGAGAACAGAGACTGCCTTTTTCACAAACTAATGAGAATAAAGCAAAGAAAGGCACCAAGCTAACCATCCTGTCCTCAGAGCTCACCAACCCCCCCTAAACCTTCATAGATCGGATAGAGGCTCCTCCAGGGCAACCAGCTTTTTAATAAAAAGGATCCTGGACCCTCCCAGGCAATGCGCTGGTCTTGGGTTTGCCTGGCAGGGACCAATTAAAGGACCGCCCATCCTATTAGCATCTGCAGTTTCTACACTAACCTTTCTCTTGCCTAGAATGGTTTGACTAAGCCTGAGAAATCTAAGCTCTAAGGAGTCTTAAAGAAAGGACAGTATTTTCTTATTTAAAAAAAAAAAAATCTCCAGGGGTTTCTTTTTAATCTTTCTCCCCTGCCCCCCTACCCCACATACACACCAACCAAACAAGCCTTCACACCACATCTACCGAGGCAGCAGTATACCAAGGACCCTGGATAACTTGCTGCCCACAAATCATAAGGACTAAACCAGGGTGTGTCATGCCCTACGGATTGATCCAACTCCAGCTCCCAAGCCAGCCCCCTCCCAGACGCATCGGGCTGCCTCGCGTTGCACCTGAGACCGTCTTCGCCCCCAGGAACCCTTCTCCCTGCAGGGTCAGCCTAGCCCAATGCCCAGAAGAGGAGCCACGCCCACCCCAGCCCTGGTGTTGTGGTCCTCCCTGCTGGGGCTGCATCCTGGCTGCTTATGGGTCGCTGCTGCCACCTGTCGGCTGCCTGTCTAGAGCAGCGCTCTCAAGGAGACCCTGGCCCTGCAAGGAGAAGACTTTACTTGTAGATGCTTCCTGAAGAAGGAGACATCTTCCTGTCCTATCCAGGTCACTCGTGCTGCCCCTGCAAACTGGACTTGCAGATGTGTGTGCTATGCCTAGCTTCTCCTGGGTTCCTTCCAGAGGCGTACCCCACGCCCTTCTTAGCCCAGATCGATCCCTAAAGACCACACACCTGGCTCCCAGGTACCTCATAGCCACCAGGACCTACAAATCTGGGCAAACTAGAAGCTAGCCCTTAGCTGAGACATCCTGGGGGCACAAAGAAATACAGGCAAAGATCGTTTAAACCCAGATGCAAATGTCAGAATTCCCCAGAGCAGAAACCAAGAAGCTATTAATTAATAAACTAATTAATACTGTCACAAGTTCCCCCAGATATCCCCAACAGTAAGGCAGCTTGGAGACCCACAAGAGCAGTAGATCTAAATGACCTTTTTGACTCAAATACACACACACACACACACACACACCTGAGTCTATGGAAAAAAACAGACAGCAGCCTCTGCCCTTGGAATAAGAAAGATTTTCACTAACTTGCCCAGCAGCCTCTTTGGGTCTCCTACCTAGTTAAGCCAACTCTAAAGTCTGTATCCTAAAGACTGAGTAGCCACTAGAAGAAAAGAATACATGCAAACTGGAAGGGATGGTTTCGATTCATTCTTAGTCACAGCTACTTTGGAATGGGGTGTGTGGCTAGTGAATCCTGCAGAGCTTCTTGAACCCTGGAAGTAAGTTACACACTGGCTGCCTCCTTGGTTCCCATATTGACTTTCCAGGTTTCTAGCGCAGGCGCTGCTCTCTCTTTCTGTGGATGCAACGAAACCATAGGCTTCATGCCCTTGCGGCCCGTGTTTTATCCACAAATTCCTTCTTCCTTACATTGCTCCCGCCTGGTGTTTAGTGAGAAAAGTGACCAGTACACTGGCTTTCAGCAACTCCTGAAAAGTCAGCATCAAAAGTTATCAACTGAGTTTGAAAGCTCAGGTACCAAAAGGAGCATGGATTCTGCCGCCCGAGACCACACAGCGTCCTAAGCTGGTGAGTCATTTGCATAGAGTCATCTTAGGCCTTCGACTTTTCTGTGGGGCCTGTGGGGTCACCGCAGGTCCCCAAACCCTCAGCTCCAGGTTTGGGAACAGCTTGGCGCTACCCTTACATGTGGTCTCACCTCTCCCCACGCTCCCCGGCTCTGCTGCAAAGACCTTCTCTCTTCCTCTGAACTGGCCAGGCCTCCTCCCACCACAATATGCTTTGTCCTGTTGGTTTCTTTGCCCGGGTGGCACTTCTCCAGGTTTTAGCAGGCTTAAGCGCTTAGTCTTGGAATCCCGATTCAAGTACAACCACCCTACCCAATCGGAAGCCAGCTGGGCCCCGATACCCAAACACTCTCCTCAGATCAGCCTGCCCTTGCATCCCCTCACTGTCTGCAATGAGCCTGCTTCTTTTTCAGATTTCTTCTTTTCTGTCTCCCTGAGACAATGTGCGCTTTATGAAAACCAAGACTCGTCCACAGAACGGAGGCCAGCACTCCGCCATGATACAGTGATTGTTCTGTGAGTGAACACGGTCACCCTACCCAGCTCAGACAGAAAAAAGATATGAAGACTGTTCATCGTGTGTCTTATCTTCTGCGGTCTTCACAACAGCCTTTAAAAGAATAAATATTAACCCTGCTTAATAGACAAGGAGCCAGACATACGGAAATGCTAGGCACTGGAGGCTGTGCAGCTGAAGTGGGCGGGGCCAGGAACAGTGCTTTACATATGCATGTTTATAACCCCAGTGCTGGGAAGGAGAGATAGGCGGACCCTGAGGCTCACTAGCCAACCAGCCTAGCCTGCTCTGAGAGTCCCAGGCCAGTGAGAGACCCTGATGGATATACATGAGGAATGGCACCTGAGCTTCACACACACACACACACACACACACACACACAGGGCATGCAGTCACAAAAGGACAATATTTTAAACCATGAGCAGTGCTTCCCAGTACCTGGGAGTGACAGCCACTGGTAAAATTGGGAAATGGGCTAATAGCCAGTGTCCTTAGGTTGGCATCTATCTCCTAACACCCTAGCCCCTCCTCTGGAGAGCAGCATGTGGATACCCAGGGAAGGCCTAGCCCTGCTGGTTCCCCTGTAAGTAGCTGGTACCGTGGAGTCCTCTGGCTGCCACATCTTCTGGCCTGGACCATGTTTCCCTTTATACTTAATAACAAGTGTGACTAGCGTGGCTGCTTTAACTGCTGTGCTCCGGTTGATTGACAGGCAGGAGGCTGGCAGACACAGCTGCAGGCAGGGACTTGGCAGGCACCAACCATGTGCCCTCTGCTGTGTTGGATGCTAAGGAGTCACATGTTTAGACAGTCCCTCAGTAGGACAGGGATTATCAGGGACCTCCTCTGCAGGTCCCAGGGGATTAGGGTTGCCTTGGCCCTGAGAAGCACTGCAAAGGAGATACACAAAGCAGGGTTCCAGTAGATGAATAAAGTTTGGGACACTCACACAAAACAAAGGTTTTAAATGGGGGAACGGGGGATGTGACTCATTGGTAGCATGGTCCAACTTGTCTAGCATGCATGAGGCACTGGGTTTGATTCCCAGCAACACATAGAACAGGCGTAATAGTGCACACCTGTAACCAGCACTTAGGAGATACAGGACTAGGTTCAAGGCCAGCCGAGGCTACTTAGTGAATTCAAGGCCACCCTGGTTACATGAGTGCATTTGAAAGACAGACAGAAGGTAGAAAGGGAGAAAGGGAAGGAAGGAGAGAGAGAATATTTAAAATATCCTACATATAACTGGACCCCAGAACTTGTCTAGCTGCAGTATAATGACCAGTGTAGGGGTCTGTCTCTCTGGTGAGGCTGTGAGCTGCTCACGTGACCTAACAGGTGGTCGGCAGACATGATCAGCTGGGTTTTGGCCTCTGTGTGGAAGACATTTTCATAAGACCCCAGACCTTAGAGGTCATCTCATACAACACATGGGGACCCTGCATCCAGAGATCATTACTGTGAGGAAAGGTAGCCCAGGAGAACACAAGGAGCCACAAAGACCTAGGAAAAGCCAGCCCCCTGCCTGCAGGCCTCCATCACTCTGAGGCTCTTAGCCTGTGTCACCAACCACTTGGAGCAAACTGTTTATAACTCAGCTTCCTCATTCTTTACCCCAGGTCTAAGGATGAGCCTGGGCTCTGCATCAGGTCATGGTGACCACCTCCTCCACACACTGCCACAAACCCAGCCTTCTGTATGGCACAAAGAGCTTGTCGGAGAGCTCTTAATATGGGGCTGAGGAGCGAGCGAAAGGAAGCACTTGGAAACAGAAGAGATGGCCCTTGTTTTGCCTGCTGCAGAGACCTGGCACTAGGAAGCCTTGGTAGCAGGCCTTAATCACCAGCCTCTGCCGCGGTCCCTTGTATCTTCAGAAGCAGGAAACACGTAGGACCTTATGAGGCTACCTGAGCCAGGCATGAGAGAGCAAGGCTATGTAGCTCAAGGGATTGGCAGACAGACTCCACCACTGCCTGCAGAGGACTGGCTGCTTCCTTACAGGTGAACTCAGAGTGGGAGAAAATGTTTCAGGAATTCAGGATGAGCAAATGTCTGCATGCAGAGAAAACATGGAAAGAAAAGAAAGAGATTTGGCAGACGAAGATAAAGCCAAGCGCTTTATCTTGAAAGAGATAGAAGACAGTGAGAGATGGAAGTTAAGAACTTAATGAACTTGGGGGGAGGGAATAGATAGGTTTCTATCATCAATTAGAGTTGCCAGGGCATGTGAGGCCATGAGGATTATGAAAGGTAACTAGAATGTCCTAGATCTCATCACTAACAAATGCAAACCCTTTGCTTTCATCCCCCAAACTTTGGTCACCTGAGACCTAAATCCACAACCCCCAACCACTCAGTTGTCAGCAGTCCGAGATTTTGTAATCTTATCTCAATAAAAGTTAAAATGAAGGCCCAAACCCTCTGAGGTTCCTCTTCTCATGTAGACACCAGTGAAATCTCTCCACAAAACCACCAACCCTCTGCTTCATCATCCACACTTCACAATCTGCCTCTGCCTCTCAGCTCACCAGCAGCTACTTTGCCACAGTCAATTGGTGAGGAGATCTGATGCTAACATGTCCTGAAGTGTAAGGAGTGGGAAAGGTGGAGAGACCAGTCTACTGGGGACATCCGGAGCTCAGAAGCAGCAGACGCTACCAGAAGCACTGGCAAGGGCAGGAGACAGGGCAAGAAGAAACTCAAAGGGACCTGCAGAGATCACTTACCTGGGTCAGGATCAGTGCAAAGACTTGGGACTCCTGCTTTGGGATCTCAGGTCTGAGGCACAGGCTCTATGAGCATCTCTGTTCCTTTACCCTTTCCAGTCCCTTTTTCACTTCCCAAGCTGCTGTGAAAGGGGAGTGTGGCAAAGAATTTGCCTTTGTTCTAAAAAGTCTACCCACAGCTAAATTGAAGGCTTTTGGACTAATAACGTTGGTGGAAATTTCAAGACAGCCTAGTATTGATTAGGTCACGTGGTTATTAGTAAACAGCCTTATATCTTAGAAAGCCTTATCTATAAGAAAGGGAGTAAGCCGGGCGTGGTGGCGCACGCCTTTAATCCCAGCACTCGGGAGGCAGAGGCAGGCGGATTTCTGAGTTCGAGGCCAGCCTGGTCTACAAAGTGAGTTCCAGGACAGCCAGGGCTATACAGAGAAACCCTGTCTCGAAAAACCAAAAAAAAAAAAAAAAGAAAGAAAGAAAGGGAGTAAGCTGGACAAAGAGAAATACACAATGTGCAATCTGAGGAAAAAGGTGGGCATCAGGAAATGTAATGGCGCTAACCCAGTGCTCCGGGAAATGGAAGGTTTAAAAAGAAGCCAGAGACTGTTTGCAGAAAGCAATGGGAATGCAACTGATGTCAAGGAGAGACAGGCAGGAAGCACTAGAAATGAAAGCCTCCCGAAGGGAAAACCTTGCTGGAGTTTATGGGGAATGTGCTAATTGACACATATGTAACAGTGTTCAAATTCTGGCTTAGGAGAACTATGGGGGAGGGGAGGGGCGCATGAGCGCGCTCACGCTCTCACTGGGCACCACGCAGAATCACTCATCAAAAAGTGATTGTCAAGAAGTTGGATGGTGGGCTCCGCATCTGTAGTTCTCCAGGCCACAGCTCAGCACATGCCTGGAGCTATAAAGAAAACTTACAGTTGCACAAGAACAGGCCGTGGGTGGAGAACGTACCCATGACGATGTGCCCGTGACGATCATCAGTTTCCGCTAAGCCAATGACTGTCAACTGTTGCTGGGGTAAGAGCATATCAGCTTTTCTAATGGCCACGGAGGGATGACTCGGTGGGAAATTGTTAAGAGGGAAAGGAAGGGGTTCCCAGGGCATAATGAGGGTGAATATACTCACAATGCATTGTATATATGTATGAAACTGTCAAGAAAGAGAAAAGGGAAGGCCTGGTGGAGTTAGGAGAGAGGAAGAAAGAGTCTTGTTATACACCCAGTCAGCCACTAGAGGGCGATGCTTCCTCGTGAAACATTTCACCAGCTCAAGGGCGTACAAGGATAAGAAAAACCACATTCCATGCACGCAAAATATGCTTTCTTGGGCGTGGATGGATTCCACAGCATATTACCTATAAAATTTTCTCCTTATCTTGTACTTCTGTAATGCTAATGTGATACCTCAGCGAGCCGGTATCTTAGAACCAGTTTTACTGCCATCCTAATCTCAGGCATCAGATAAACACTTCAGAGGCCATGGGCTGTGATGAAACGTAGCACAAAGTAAAGAAACAGAAAAGCAAATTCTGCCTACATTAGGCTTCACCAAATCTGGAATCTTAGAACACTGAGACATAATCTCAAAAAGTGTTAAGGTTTCACTATGACAGCTCTCTTTGTTATTCCCACCTTTCCGTGTGTGTGTGTGTGTGTGTGTGTGTGTGTGTGTGTGTGTAGGTATGCACATGCCATAGCACGAATGTGGAGATCAGAAGACAACCTTGGAGAGTCACTGCTTTCCACCCTGTGACAGCAGGGTCTCTCTCATTTCTGCTGCTGTGCAGACCACTGGCTTCCGGCTGGTTCTCTTGTCTCTGCTTCCATCTCAAAGGAGTCATAGCTCCACACCACCACATCCGGCTCTTTATGTGGATTCCTAGGGTCAGACTCAGGTTGTCAGGTTTTGGGGCCAGCACTTTTGAGCCACCTCCCAGGCCCACTGAGCCACCTCCCAGGCACCATTAAGAATCTTATTCTGTGTTTTCATTTCAGTGATGATCTAAAACCTTTTATTTTTAACACTCAGGGTCAAGCAGATATCTACCTTCAAATGCAGTCTAGTTCCTGAGTCTGAGACAATCCTGCTGTGTACCCCAGTGATCAACGACGGTCACCTCCTGAGCCTTGAGAACAATGGTTCACTTAGAGGAGGCCCCCAAGCCAGCATGACTGTCTAGACACCAGCATGGCCAACTATGAAGGGGTATCAATCCCATAAAGTGAATATCTCTACCTGAGGCTTATTGGGTTTAGTTTTGCTTTTGCCAGTAGATTTATGAGGTTTATTTTAAAGCTATATTCATGTCTTTTGGAGTAGGCGTGGCCTTGTTAGAGAAAGTGTGCCATAGGGCTGGGCTTTGGGGTTTCAAAAGCTAAAGCCAAGCCCAGTGTCTCTCTCTTCCTGCTGCCTTTGGATCCAATGTAGAACTCTGAGCCACCATGGTTTCTGCCATAAGGATATGGACTGAGCCTCTGAAACTGTAAGCCAGCCCCGGTGAAATGTTTTCCTTTGTAAGAGTTGCTGTGTGCATGGTGTCTCTTCACAGCAACAGAACACTGACTAAGACAAAGAGTAAAATATAAGCAAAAAAATAATTTAAAAAAAAAACGTGTTTAAAGAGTAATGGAGAATGGGGGTGACAGGGTCTTGGGGCTGAAGAACAACAAAAGACTAAAGAGATGCAAACCTAGCCACAGTGGCAGCCATGTGAAAGAGCAGGTGTGATGTCTATTATTTAGAAAACAAGAGACAGGAAGGCAAGGAGGAGGGGGAGGAGGAGGACAAAGGCCAGGCCATTGTTTTGTTGGGTAATGTGGGTATTAAGGAAAATTAGACCCCACCTGCATTCAAAAGTTGTTATAATTAATGAAGACCATAGAACAAGATTAGAATCAAATAAAGTCAAATTTTGATTCTTTCAGTTTCTCCTCACCACATAGATTGATTTCCAAACTAATTCTAAATTCATCCTAATCTTGCCACCACAAATTAATACTAATGTAGTGGCGTTTGTTTGTTTGTTTGTTTGTTTATTATGTGCATGCACAGAATGTGTATGTGGGCACAAATGTCATTGTATGCGTGTGTGTCTGTATGTGTGTGTGTGTCTGTGTCTGTGTGTGTCTGTGCATCTGTGTGTGTATGTGTGTGTCTTTGTGTGTGTCTGTGTGTGTCTATGTGTATGTGTGTCTGTCTGTCTGTCTCTGTGTGTGTGTCTGTGTGTGCGTGTGTGTGTGTGTGTGTGTCTGTGTGTATGTGTGTCTGTGTATGTGTGTCTGTCTGTCTGTCTGTGTGTGTGTGTCTGTGTGTATGTGTGTGTGTGCGTGTGTGTCTGTATGTGTGTCTGTGTGTGTCTGTGCATCTGTGTGTGTATGTGTGTGTCTTTGTGTGTGTATGTGTGTGTCTTTGTGTGTGTCTGTGTCTGTGTGTCTGTGTGTGTCTATGTGTGTGTGTATGTGTGTGTCTGTGTCTGTGTGCATGTGTCTGTGTGTGTCTATGTGTATGTGTGTGTGTGTCTGTGTGTGTCTGTGTCTGTGTGTGTCTTTGTGTGTGTCTGTGTGTCTGTGTGTGTGTGTGTGTGTGTGTGTGTGTGTATGTAGTTGGCTCTGTTTGCCCTCTTCCTATGAGTTCAGGGGACGTAACTCTTGTTGCCAGGCTTACCCAGCAAACACCTTCACCCACTGAGCTGTCACCTCAGCCCCAACACAGTAGTTTTCTGGAGCTAAAATATAAGTACATTAATGTAGTGATTTTAAATAAGATTAAGACTTTTTGGTGAAAAGATGGACTTCACTGGGGTTTTTTCCCTACTTCAATGGCTTAAGATATTGACTTTCCAATTTTTGAAAGAAACAGACTTTTTTTTTCTGTCTTTAAATTCTCTGCTGATTTTTGCAGGCTCCTCTGGGTGCTATAATTATTATGAAACAATGCGATGCAAATACCACAGATATTTCACCAGACAGCTCAGCTTGAATGTGAATCACCTGTTAGCTACTGACTCAGTACAATTCATGGGGAAAGAACAGAAAGCCCTACTGCGTGAGCCTAGTTGACCCCAAAGAGACCCTATGAGTAACTTATGTTTCTCATGATCACAAAATTTCATTACAGGAGGTTGAAAGAGTGGGCCTAGGGATCCCGGGGTGGAGCGGGCAGGATGCCCCACACAAGTGCTGAACCTGAGTGTGAACACACATACACAGAGTGTGAACACACACACACAGACACACAGCAGTGATGGTTCTGCTACCTGTACGGCTCAGCGCACACAGCCATGAATGTGCTCAGGAGCATGAAGGTCGCCAAGTACAAGTTCATGTTAGGAGCCGAAGAGGGGAAATGAAGCTTAGAGTCACGGTCTGCCAACAATTTAGCTCATTAATTTCCTCAAAGATTTTTAAGGAGGAATGGCATGTTCTTACATTTTAAGTCACTATCTGGAATCTTTCCAAATTTGATTACTTACAAGAATTTATATGCCATTAGGAGACCCATTTTGTATACCACCCCCTCCAAAAACAATGTAAAAGTGAATATAATTTCTGTAGAATTCATGTTTTGAAATAAACTGTTCTGTTCTAAGTGCCCAGTGAATTCTAAACACCAAAGGCCCTGACATCCACAAAGTAAAGTCTGAAGAAATTCCTCCTAAACAGAGAACTTATTTTCCTCCCCTACCCCACACTAACCCTCACTTCCTCTTCCTGGAACCCCTCCTCCCATAGATTTGTATCTTGGGTTTTTTTTAATATTTATTTTCCTTTTAATTATGTGTACGTGTCTGTGTCTGTGTCATCTATGTTTGTGTCTGTGTGGGGACAGTGCACATGAGTACAGGTTCCCTAGGAGACCAGAGGCACTGGGTCCTCTAGAGCTAAAGTTACAGGGGATTGGAGCTACCCAGCATGGTTGCTGAGAACCAAACTCAGGACCTCTGGAAGAACAGTACATATTCTTAAGCACTGAGCCATCTCTCTAGCCCCCATGTCTTGGGTTTTAAGCACATTATAAGTATGAATGTCTACAACAAAAAGCTATCAGCTTTACCTTTAATTTCCTGTGTCCCTGGGCTGTATTAACTTTCTTCTCAGACTGAAAGATTATTACATTACCTCGGAACTGACACAATGAACAGCTGTTGGGATTTAATAACCGTTACGCAGAAATGCAATGGATTGTAAACACCACGCGATGTGTAGCTTCCTCGAAGCTTAGGGCTCTCCTTAGCATATACTCTTAAATAGGTGCTGTAGATGCCAGACTGGGGGAAGCTGCAACATTACTGTGTTCCTGTCTTCTCTAACATAGGTACTAAGAGATGGTGTTCACAGAATAATAATAATAATAATAATAATAATAATAATAATAATAATCACAGAATATTAATTCAAAGAATAATAATAAACACAGAATATTAATTCAAAGAAAGCTCAAATTTTCTTTAATGAATGCAAAAAAAGAAAAAACCATGATGAAAGGCACCTGGATGTTACACAAAGAATAAGAACTTCAATGCCCCAGGGCCGGTTGGCAGGTCGTGAGAGCCATTCATTTTCTCAGCAGAAAAGACACCAAGGTCAGGAAGTTCTCTGAGTCTGGGACGATGTACCAATAAGATCAGGGATAAATGAGTTCATATAGTTTTAGCTCAAAGATAGACAAAGGATTCTGTGAAAGGGGGAAGGAGGACTCGCAGGCCACAGATGTCTGGGAAGCTGTTAGACATCCATACACATTAGTGAAGAAGGAAATGAGAAATCTTTCCACGTCTCACAGTGGGGTGACCCCTAGAACCTGTCGTTAAGTGAAGATTAGGAATGAACATGCAACAGGACGTGGAATATTAGAATTCTCCTCAGTGGGGATTAGTTATATACATACGTAGAGCATCTGAGGTACCCCTGTGCTTAGTACTAAGGAGAAAATGGCACAAGCCAAAATAGAGAAATGGTTTAGATACTATACCAAGGGCATGATCTGACCCATAAGAGGAAACTGATACACTGGACTCCAAAACATCTAAATTTTAATTATTTATGACAACACTATCAAGGGAATGGGGGAAAGATAGGCCATGGAATGCAAAGCCATGTGTTCAAGTGACACATCTGATAACAAACAGTTCTCAAACATGTAACAGGAGATGACGGACCAGCAGTTGCCTCCTGTAATGTGAATGAACGGATAGAGATAGATACGAGACCCTAGAGGAGACTGGAAGAGCATCACAAATCACAGATAGGACTGCTAAAGAGTAGAGACAGTGGGCAGCCCACAGAGAAGCAAGCAGCGCTCAGCTCCCCCAGGCAGCGCTCAATGCCCTGTGCCGGCTCTAACTGTGGGGTGGGGAGTGGAGTCTAATCCACGGGGTGAGCCAGGCAGCCCTGGTGGGAAGAGAGTGACTGGCCCACTAACAGGTCATGTGGGCAGGGGCAAGGGGTTCATTTAATCCTATCATATGTCTCAGAGAGCTGTGGCCCTGTCTTGAGAAGGAACACATAAGAAACAATTTCAAGTCAAGAGCTTGAAGTCACCCGCCACAGTCCCTGGGCGGGAGACAGCTGCACAAGGCAGTCATGAAGGGGTGACGCTGGAGCGCCTGGAGGCTCCAATGGGCAGACAGGTCCTTGCTCAGTGGCCCCGGCCAGTTTGTGGAGGAGCGGAATTACTGCCACCAGATTGACTCCGGGAGCCAGGGGGTCAGTGAGGCGTGTGAACTCCTTGGCAAGTCGTCAAATGGCTTCCATCCCAGGACCAAGAACTCCTGCAATGCAATCCAAACAGGCACTCCTGCAGTACAAGCCGTACTGTCCACCAAGGTTAAGGGAGAACCAGGAAGAGACCAGCCCCAAAGTCCAATTGCCGGGCAATATCTGCAGGGGAGGGGAGAAGGCTGACAGACCGCTGTGGTAGGTAAAGACACTCCATTTTATATGCTAGGCATCCATCTTGGTACCTACCAGACATTTGTCCCTGATAAGGAAAATAAGTTCCCAGTAACCCCGACTCAGCAGCGACTCCCCACCCAAAAATGTACAGCTGGGAATACCTACTTGTTATGATGACTAATTGCTTTCTTTTGTTTTTTCTTCAGTAACTTGCTTATGCAGATGCCCGAAGATTTTTTTTTTTTTTGAGTTTCCTTAATCACTTAACTCGAGAGAATAGAATAGCTTTTGCTGGCTTGCATAGATATTGAAGATCTTCGTGTGGTTTTCTTCCTTAAAAAGCCCTTCCCCACACCCCTCCTGCATGGCAATCTCAAATTTGACTCAGAGATTGTTCGTCCTGCTAGCAGCTAATCAATAAATCTTTTAATTATAATTGGATGGAGTCTGTGGTCTTTTCCCTGGAGTCACAAACTCTATAACAACCACAATCACCTTTTAGCTAAAATCCAAAGAAAAGGATGAGTTGAGGAGCTTTAACACACACACACATACACACACACACACACACATATATATATATAGTATACCCATGGAATACAAAAATCCTATCTTTAGAGAATCCCACAAACTATCCAATGGAAGTTTGTGACTGAACAAGGAAAATTCAATAAGTCAAAATAAACATTGATGCTTCCAAGTAATAACAGCAGCTCTCAGGTTTAAAACACATGTGTAATTAAAATGTGTGTCAGCAAGGCTAAAATAGTAGGAGGTAAATTGACTTTAAAACAATATACTGTCTACAAGGGAGAGTGGCTGGAAAGATGGCTCGGGGGTTAAGGGCACTGGCTCCTCTTCCAGAAGACCCAGGTTTAATTCCCAGCACCCACATGGCAGTTCAAAATTGTCTGTAACTCCAGTCCCAGGTAACCCAACACCTTCCGGCTTCTGCAGGCCCAGACATGCGTTCAAAGCACAGAAATACAAGCGCAGAGGGCCAGCAAGATGTTTCAGCCAGCAGAGTACATGCCTTACAAACACAAGCACCTGAGTTCAGTCCTCCAAAACCCACATCAAAACCAGACGTGGTGGTGCACAGTGTTATGCCAACACTGGGGAGGTAGAGACAGGCAGGTCTCTGGAGCTCACCAGCCAGCTCAGCCTCCTCAGCACGATGGAGGCAAATAAGAACCCTCGTCTCAAAATGAGGTGGACAGTGTCTCTGAGGAGCAATGCCCAAGTCTTTCTTCTTATCTCTACATACACGCACACACACACACACGTGCATATGCACCCCACACTCATACACGTGCACATACAGACAGAAAAATTAAAAAGGAACATTATAGAATACTTGCCTCAAACTAACATTAGATGTAATACTAACTCTCGACTGGCCAGTGGCATGCTCAGAGATCTCCCACGTGAAGATTTCCCTAACCCCTAAGTTGTCATGTCCTGCACTATGCACTGGCCGCACTCGAATACATATACTCTATACTGGATTACAGTATTACTTATCTTGATCTCTGTGGTGTGTTAATCAAAGGGGCATTATGAGTGTAGAAAGTCCACAGTAACATTGCACAAAGTTCCCAACAGCATCTAGTTTATAATACTTCTTAGACAAATGGGGCGGGGGTGGGGGGGTGGGGAACCAGTCTTTCCTCCTCGGGACACCAGGCAGGTCAACCAGTGTTATACTGTCAGCATCATTAAAAATCATTCACTGTTAATCCCTTTATGTTCTCATTGTGAGCCCTCCTTCTGATGTCCTTTGGCCTGTAAGTAAGGAAAGATGTTTGGGCATGAGGTAGTGTGATTCCCTAATTGACAGCTGTTGGCCTCTCCCTAGCTGCCCCACGCCCTTGAGCAAAACAAGTAGATTTCTTTTTTTTTTTTTTTAAAGATTTATTTATTGATTATACGTAAGTACACTGTAGCTGTCCTCAGACACTCCAGAAGAGGGAGTCAGATCTCTTTACAGATGGTTGTGAGCCACCATGTGGTTGCTGGGATTTGAACTCTGGACCTTCGGAAGAGCAGTCGGGTGCTCTTACCCACTGAGCCATCTCACCAGCCCACAAGTAGATTTCAAACAGACAGCAAGACTACCCCAGCCATTTTGAACACCCTGCTGAGCCCTAAGGAAGGGTATATGTCCATCACAGCTGCTAGCTCTGCCTCCTGAACGTGCGGCTCCACACAGGATGGATTTAAGCCACTTGCACTGAACTTTTTAGCTATCACAAAGTTTAGTGAACTTTAAATGATAGAAACATTTCCACCTAGACCATAGAAAGCCCCAGGACCCAACAAGGGAACGCTATGGGTGATGCTAAAGGGCATGATTGGTGCAAATACAACAGTCATTTTCATGTGGAGTGTGTTGTGATTGGTACAAATTCTCTCCCTCTCCCTCTCCCTCTCCCTCTCCCTCTCCCTCTCCCTCTCCCTCTCCCTCTCCCTCTCCCCCTCCCCTCCCTCTCTCCCTCCCCCTCCTCCTTCCTCTCTCCTTCCCTCTCTCTCTCCCTCCCTCTCTCCTTCTCCCTCTCTCCTTCTCCCTCTCCCTCTCCCTCCCTTTTTCCTTCTTTCTCTCCTTCTCTCTCTCCCTCTCTCCCTCTCTTCCTCCCTCTACCTCTCTCCCTCCCTCTCTCCCTCCCTCTCTGCCTTTCTCCCTCTCCCTCCCTCTCTCCTCCCTCCCCCTCTCTCTCCCTTTCTCTCTCCCACTCTTCCTCTCTCTCCTTCTCCTTCTCTCTCCCCCTCTCTCTCTCTTGCTATACCACCAGGCTTCTCAGCTCACCGGTCAGTTACCTACTAGACCCTCTCTGTGCAGCTTCCCCCAGTGTTGCAATATCAGACCATAAAATGCTTCTCTTTAGTGGTCAATTCTTGGACTGAGCTGGAACCACAAAGGAAGAAGCGGCAGATGGCAGAGCCGGAGGAGTGGCAGCAGCCATGACAGCTGGGTGACAGACAGAATAAGAGGCAGCGGTGGCAGCGGGGCAGCTAGATGCTCAGTGCCTAGAGCAGAGCTAGAGCTAAGCAGCTGTCAGACTGGTCTGCAAAAGCAAAAAGAGGTAGCCGGCCACTTTACAGCCAAGCAAGGGGTGGCTAGAGAGTTCCGGACAAAGCAGGAATAAGGTGACGACAGAAGTAGAAAGGTCAGTGAACTGAGGCTAGGGAAGAATGGAAAGATGTAAAGACCCAGGAAGGAAAAACTTCAGACTGTGGTCACTAGAAGAGTGTAAACCAGAAAGCTGTAAAACATTTAGGACTGGGTCTCAGACACCCTAATCCTGGGAACCAGCTGTAACACTGTCGTGACATAGCCGTAACCAGGCCTGCCAAGAAGTTGAAACATTGGCAGACACTCGGGAATCTCCACTCCCTGGGCTCACACAACTGGTGTAACACTTGAGAAACTAAGGGTTTTAGTAGCCTAGGCTCTCTACCATTTCAGCCAAGGATCTCAATGTGCAGAGCATTCATGAGAGTCTGACACTAGAGGGCGCCACCAGCTGCTTCTGCTGCTCCTGCCTGCAGCTCAGTACTGCAGCGCCACACTGCGGAAAAGATACACTGGGCTCCCAGGCCAGCATGGAAGAGCCTCTCTTCGTCCACCCACAACGTCCGGCTGACCAAAGGACTCCAGCCAGCTGATAGGTCACACTTGCAGTGACTATGCACTGGCCGCGCTGTGCCACACCTGTCACATAACCTGTGGTTGTACACATTGTTACTACACATCAGCCTTCTTGAAATTTTCTCTGAAAGCCACATTTTTGCAAGTTATAAAATTACCTTTCAAGTCATGTGTAATATAAAATCAAAGTCTGGGCTGGTGAGATGGCTCAGTGGGTAAGAGCACCCGACTGCTCTTCCGAAGGTCCAGAGTTCAAATCCCAGCAACCACATGGTGGCTCACAACCATCCGCAACGAGATCTGGCGCCCTCTTCTGGAGTGTCTGAAGACAGCTACAGTGTACTTACATATAATTAATAAAATCTTTAAAAAAAAAAAAGAAAAGAAAGAAAGCATAAGCATTATTATAAAAAAAAAATAAAATAAAATCAAAGTCTTCGCATCAAATTTCTGTAAAATGTTATGGTCCACAGGTCGCAAGTTCCCTTATCTATAGCAGTTAGAGTAAGGATATAGGCAATTCTGAGTAATTCCGTAGCTGACCCCAATAGTATGTACGTTATTTAGTTGTAACAAAGTTTTAATAACTATTTCAACAAAACATGAAAGATCAAAGCCTATTCAAGGGTAAGCCAAGGAAGAGATTATACTTGCGTGCATCTCTGCCTATTGAATTCCCAGGCTCACGTAGCAAAAGCTGTGGGAGGGGCAGCGAGGTGTCCCACTGGGAAAAGTGCCTGCCGTGCAAAGCTCGTGACGTGAGTCTGATCCCCAGAACCCACATAAAGGTGGAAGGAAATGACTGGCTCCACAAAGTTGTCCTCTGACCTCTACACATGTGCCGTGGAACATGTATACACATACACACACCACACCTACATCATCACCATCACCATCATCTTCATCTCAAGGTTTATCCATCCAAATCAGCCAGGACAGTGGAACTCAGCCTCAGGCTCCTTTTAAATCCTTTAAGCCTTAGATCTATGCAGCTATACTAACTGAGCATTTACAGTTACTGTATTTAAAGACTTTCAAACAGGACAACACAGATCATTTTTCATAACTGTTTCTTTTTACAGTGACATTTTGTAGCAAGAAAGAAAAATAGGCCAGCAATGACAAACTTTAATCCATACTGACATCTTCACAGAATCCAACTTCCATTCACTGAAAGACATTTCCTCAATACACCCATTTTGTTTCTAATCTGTATTAACTCACACCTCTAGCTGTCATATCAAAATACAATTTAGAACATATTTTCCCCATCCATTTACATCTCTGAGACATTCATACTTTACTCTCCAATTTTCAGGAAGAGAAAGACAAAATCGAGGTGGCTGGGACAATCTTAAACAGAAAGGTGTTTTGTTAATTGTTAGTGCGTCTGCTGTAATGCGTTCCATCAGCCTGCGTGCTACTGAAGACAGTGATTCTGTGCCCTAATAATTTTTTTTCTATGCAAAAGCAAGAGATTTATTTTCTGGCGCATTGGGGTCAACCTTCAATTAGTCCCTCGAGGCCAGTAACTAGAGGGCAACCCCCAAATGGCTATTACAAGCATTTTTTTATACTTTTTAGGGGCACAGGTTACATCAGCAAGGTTACAGTTCAAACGTATTGGCTAAGCATGTTGACCTTTAAATCTATTGGCCAGCAAGCGTGGGCAGATCTGCACCCTAATAATTTAGGTTCACATACTACAGCTACCTCCCACGGCTTAGGTGCCTACAGTGTCTATGAAAATGTTAGAAGGCTCTGATGGGACGGGGTGTGAAGGGGCACACGCATAATCCCAGCTTTTGGGGGGGCTGAATGGAGAAGACATAGAGTTCCAGGGTCCCCGAGTGAGATCCATGTAATAGAAGGAGAAAACCAGCCCTCATAAATTACCTCTGACTGTCACTATACACTGTGACCCGTGTGCCTGCCCTGCCACACACACACACACACACACATACACACTCCACAAAATATGATTTAAAACAATTACTTTGGCACTGCCTTTTTAAAAGTAGAATTAATGAAATAATTAGTTTAGTAGTGCCTGGGACAAGACTGTCACTGTTCAGGGACAATGATTTTGTGGAAGCCATAAGGGCCAAGGAAGCAACTGAGATGTAAATGAATCTTTAGCCGTTCTACCAGCTACTAAGGACAGTGCCAATGCTCCAGGAAGCGCTCTGCCATCACCCAAAGCCTTTTGATGTGAGAGTGTTTCAGCCTCATCCTAGACAAATGGCAATTACAAATACCACCAGCAGGCTTTCAAGAGTGAAAGCAGAAACAGCTCTCCCTACCAGGTCTCCTGGGAATTACATCAAATGGAATAACCCAAGCACAAAGACAGAACAAGACCATTCTACACTACCACCATTGCATGTCCACCTCCTTCAGAATGCAATCACTTATAAAGCAGACTGACTCATTCACCAAAGTAAGTTAATGAGTGCCTTCCATGGGCACGGCACTGTCATACACGCTAAGGAGAGTGAGATCAGACAAGGAACTCGATAGACATGGCTCCTGTCTGGCCAAGAACTCCAACATGAAACAGCTATCTACATAACTGTCTGTTTTGTTGTAGGTTAAGAATGTCATAAAATCATATAATAGAGGCCCTGATCCAAAACAAATGTACTTACCGGAACAAGAAAAGCCAAAGTCTTGCCAGATCCGGTTTTGGCAGCGCCAAGCACATCTTTACCCTATGGTCTGCCTCTGTATCTCTGTTACCACACAGTACTGCCCTTCCTGCAAATCTGGCAGCGTGGAGAGAAGAGTGAAGCTTCAGAAACTTTCTGTAGGATGGCTCTACAGGCTGGGCTGTGTGTCCCTCCGTCTCAAAGTTCCTACATTGGCAGGGTGTGGTGGCACAGCATGTCTGTGACCCCAGAATCTGGAAGGCTGAGGCAGGGTACCACAAGCTTCAGAGCTACCTTAGCAAAACAGTTAGAACGTGTCTCAAAAGGAGGAGGAGGAGAAGGAAGAGGAGGAGGAGGAGGAGGAAGAAGAGGAGGAGGAGGAGAAGGAAGGAAGGAAGGAAGGAAGGAAGGAAGGAAGGAAGGAAGGAAGGAAGGAAGGGAGGGAGGGAGGGAGGGAGGGAGGGAGGGAGGGAGGGAGGGAGGGAGGGAGGGAGGGAAAAGAAAAGAAAAGAAAAGAAAAGAAAAGAAAAGAAAAGAAAAGAAAAGAAAAGAAAAGAAAAGAAAAGAAAAGAAAAGAAAAAGAAAAGGCCAGACATGCTGGCTCACACATTTAATCCTATCACTTGGGAGGCAGAGGCAGGAGGATCTCTATGAGTTCAAGGCTACCCTGATCTACAGAGCAAGTTCCAAGACTGCCAGGGTTACACGGTCAGACCACGTGTCTCAACAACAACATCAAAAAGGAAAGTTGAGGGAGGAGCTCCTACATTAAAGACCTGAATCTTGGTAACTCAAGATGTGTCTGTTTGGAGATAGGGCCCCACAAGGAGTAACTAAGTTAAAATGACTCCTCAAGGGCAGAGTCTAACCCAACAAGATTGAAGCCTTTCTAAGAAGCCATTTGGACAAAGACACACCAAGAGTACAGGCACACACAAGGGCAGCCATGTGAAGAAGCAACAACCTACATGGAGCCCGTACCTATAGACAGACATCCACTCTCCCGGCTTCATTGCATCACTACCCACAATATCCAAGATAAAGAATCAACCTCCATCTACCAGAGGATGAATAGACAAGGAAATGTAGATTCATATATACATTTACATATATATACATACACACATATACACACATATATATGTACATTTGCATATGCACATACATACCTGCATACATGCATATGCACACACATACCTGCATACATGCATTTGCATATGCATACATACATACTTACATGCATACATACATACATTTGCATACACACACACACACACACACACACACACACACGATCAATCTTCTCCAGCCTTAAAGAATATCCTGCATTGGTAACAATGCAGATGAACCCACTACATTAGGTAAAATGAGCAGGAAAGACAAAGACCTCATGACTTCACGTGTGTGGAATCTAAAAGAAGCATACTCACAGAGGCAGAGAGTAGAATGGAGTTAGGAGACGGTAGGGATAAAGGCAAGGGGACTGAAGACATGAGGTTGAGTTACACAGAGTAAGTTCAAGGGATCTCGTGTAGATTACAATGGGCACAGCTACTGTGATTGTAATAGCTGGAAGAATTGAAAACCACTGGAAGAATTTTAAATGTCTTTACCATTAAAAGTAAGTATGGAGCTGGACTCAGGGGTTAATAGTGCGTCGTTCCTTGCAGAGAAAAGAAGTTCAGTGCAACTGTCTGTAACTCCAGTTCTAGTGCATCTTGCTCCTCCTACATCTGCCAGCACTGGGCGTGCATCCTGTGTACGTGCACAAAGGCGAGCAAAACACCCATACACACACAATTAAAATAAATAAATTTATTTTTAAAATTCGAAGCATATATAACAAACACTGCCTTGAACACCTACGTCCAGAATGTTAAAATAATAAGGCACCACAGTGATTGTAGAGGGAAAAACCATGTTGATCATCCTTCAAGGGCCAGTTTAAGAACGAACAGACATCTATAAAACAACTCCCTCACCTAGGCTCAGGAAACACTGAGGAAGAAGGGGAGGAAAGATCATACGAGCCAGAAGATGAGGGAGTTTGCTATGAGATTGTCTCCTAGTGATGTCAGAAGCTACACCCATAAAGCCTCGTCCACATGACTGCCTACGTATGAGATGGAAAAAAAAAGACATCAAAGAGGAAGGGGGAAATCCCATGGGGCCTCAACCCTACACAAAGAGCTATAGGCAGCTATGGAATGTGGAGAGTGGGAGAAACGGTCTTCCCCAGGAAAGAGCACACCCATGGGTTATCAATAACAAATGATCAGCCTGAGAACATACACACAAGTGACATACAGATGGAGTGGGTGATATTTAGGAATACATATACATATATGCACTTAACAATAATTAATGAAACAGGAGGCCATGAACTTGAAAGAGATCAAGGTGGGGTATATGGGAGGGTTTGAAGGGAGGAAAGGAAGGGAGAGGATAATATAATTATATTATAATCTCAAAAATAAAGAAAAAATAAGAGACAAAATGACTTCAAGCCACAGCCCATGGTGAGAATGCCTCAGTTACACACCTTAGGAAAAAATGAAATTAGCTGAAAAATTAAATTCTGACAGCACAAGTCTCTCAAAGCTCCAAGCATGTATTTGTGCTTGGTAATTCTTGGTTGATAATTCTTAACTGAAGCATGCTGAAGGAGGAACATCATAGATTCAAGTTTGCTTTTACTGTTTAAAAAAAAAAAAAAAAGATTTTTTTCCTCCCCAAAGCGACTTGGGGAGGAGAAGGTTTGTTTGACTCCTATATTGTGGTCACGTCCATCATGAAGGGGACTCAAGGCAAGAACTGAAGCAGGGCAGGACCCTGGAGACAGGAACTGAAGCACGGACCATGGAGGAACTCTGCTTGCTCTCAAAGGCTTGCTCAGTTTGCTTTCTTATATGGCCTAGGTTAACCTGCAGCACCCAAACATATACACACACACATACACTCATACATGAGCCTGCTGATGGCTAAAACCCTAAGCAGTCCGAGTGTGACTTCAGAACAACACAAATGCTCAGGTTTTGCTTTGAAGACACCATAAAGAACATTGTCACCTCTAACTTTACACCATTCAAATAGTCCTTAGCAAAAACTGACTGTCCTGAACTTCATTTTAGATATTGAGAATACATTTAGCATAGAGGCTAGAGGCAAAACTCTCAAGCCACTCATGATCCACAAAGGGGAAAGCTATATGTAGTGTCTACTAAGTTATACCATAGATGATACGCGGGTGACTGCTGAATTTCACTGCACAGTCTAAGTATTCCCTTAAGATAGTGGAAGTCCCTCCCTAGGTTATCCAGGCTGTCCTCAAATTTGAGATTCAACTGGCAGATGCTCTTCTAAACAGACATCAGTATTTGTTCTTCCTTCCATGCACTGGTGGTACCCTCAGCTAAGGAACTGTTTCCTGGAGTAATGAAATACCCAAGGGAGAAGGGATAGACAGCCAGCTCTGAGGTTTCCCCTGGATATAACACAGGCAGGGTGACAGGGTTGCTATCAAAACAGAAAGTTCAGCAACCTTCGTAAGGCCTGTTGGCGTCTTAGAGGGACAATCAGAAAGATCAGGATTGTTCCAGCATAGCCAACCATTGTGCTAGAGAACTAAGCACTCTACGTGAAAAGAGAATACTAGGGCAGGAACAGGAAGTTTTAACTGCCCTGCTGCCCTAGAATGGGTTTCAACAAATCATGGCTGAACAGATCCAATCCAATTTGCTACCTGGTTTCAAAAGGACTCACAAAAGCATGGCTACAACTGGTCACGTATACATCATCATAGGTTTGGCAAGCTCTGTATCCCACAAAGCCTCGTGTTGATTATCTGATCCTTTCCCAACCCCACCATTAGAAAATTCAATTCACAAGAATATGTGAAACCACAGCAGAAGATGGCCCTGATTACCACAAAGTCTTGCTCTTTTTTTTTTCTTTATCCACTTCTTAGAAACAGTGAGATAACCTCTAGCCCTGGCTATATATATATATATATATATATATATATATATATATTCCTCAATAAGCTTAATATTGAGGTCTGCATTATACACACACACACACACACGCACACACACTCACACCATAGCACAGCTTCAGAAATACACCCCTCCGATCACTTGCTTTAGGGACAATTGTTGACCAGCAGTGCCGGCTGTCCACCCCATCACTCAGAAACCCTCCTTTCCCTCAGCTGCTCCCAGTCTATGCCTGAGCTCAGCAGCTGTCACTCTCTCACTTATCCATGGCCCAAAAATACCACACAAAAGTCTAGGAACAACTCCTAAGTGGCTGGCTACATTTATCACAGCACACAGTTATAACAGTTGTATTTTATTATTACTGATCTCTTACTGCACCTGAACTTAAGGGAACTTTATAACAGGTGTTTCTGCATGGGAGAAAAATGTGGAATTTAAGATTTGCTGTCTTCATGCTTCAGATCGCCACCTCAGTCTTAAAACTCATCCTTCGAAGTAAGGGAAGGCAACTCCCCTACGGTGCTCCATGGCTGCGTGGGAGTTGGGGTTTGGAGGGGAATTCTTTAGGCCAGTTCAATTCAATGCCATTTGTTTGAGCAAAACAATGTATGATTCACTTGTCTCTAAAACTAGGGCAGGTCTGGGAACTTCAATAAGATTAGACAGCCCTTGGAGGAAAACAAAATCGAGCCACTGAACATGACCCAACTGGTCAACCAGCCAGTTAGTGCAGCCTAATTTGTTAAATGTTGACAGTCCAGTGGGTTCAGTGACTACAAAGATCTCCAAAGGCATCCTGACCTGGTATTAATATTAAACTATATTGGTTTGACTTGTCGGCCCAGAGCAGAAAGTCGGTCCACACTATGGCCTCCTACAAACCTTAATACTATCAACTTTGAAGCCAGAGACATCATCAGCCTGGTAGAAATGGTCTTAAAATTGAGCTTCAAGGATGAGGGGTAAAACTCAGCTGGCAGAGGGCCTGCCTGATGTGCACGAAGCCTTGGCTCCTGTCACCGGAACCACATAGACCAGATATGTAGGCCACACCTATAACCCCAGCACTCAGGAAGTGGAAGCAGGAGAATCAGAAATTCAATGTCATCATCAGCTACATAGTACCACATGAGACCCTGCTGCAAAAACTAATAAATAAATAAAGAGTAAATTAAATATTGAGTGAATGCTTGATACTTCAGAATATGGAGGACTTTCAACATTTTCCAGCATTGGTTGACATTTTGATCTTACACTTGCCAATGTGGAGAGTCTGCTTCATGTAAAATAAAATAAAATTATTATTATTATTATTATCATTACACAAGTGTGTGTTTAGAGCCATTTCAGAAGCTATTGGAAGCCCTGTCTTAATCATGCGCCAAAGTTCACTAGATTTTTGATGAAATTCACCAGGTCCAGCAGCAACTTTTCAAATCAAGTTTTCTAACACAATACAATCTCAAGACGATTGAGATTTGAAGCTGAGGACTCACGTTGAGGAAATAGGGAGAAAAGCCTTTGTTTTCCAAAGCTAAACCATTACCTTTCTCAAAGAACGGGAGCTGTCTCACAGTAAAAACACTGTCACTGGTAGCAAACAAAGATTCGAATCTGAGCAGAGGGGCCACGGGCAGCACTTGCTGGTGTGGTAATGGCACGTACAGTGCCATGTACAGTGCAGAGAGTGTGTGTTGACTCTCCAGGAGACCGCAGTGCAGCCCCTTGATGTAGCGTGGAACAGCACAGCCAGACACAGCGAGATTCACTGCAGGCTTTTTTGAGTTAACTTTTGATTGCGTACTTCAAGGCACCTTTTACTGCTCCCAAGTTCCTTTCCACCTCCACATGCACCTATGCAATGGGCCATAGCCTGTTTAAGAAGCTAGACTACACTATCAGCATCCTAACTGGCCTCTCAGACTCCAGGCCCCTCAGACCTTGAATGAATCCCCTGAGCACTGGCTGCCTCTGGCTCTATAGACATTTTTTGTTTTTATTCTTCCTGTAGTGAGTCTTCTACACAACAGAAACATAACTAGAGCTCTGCAGGTCCTAAGTCCAGAAAGGGTTTCAGTTTCCTGAATCCAAAGTGTCATTAGACCTGTGTTTTCTGGTGACTGTAGGGAAAACCCCATTTCCTTCCCCTTTTCACTTCCCTTGGCTGTAGCCTTCTTTCTTTCTCCTCCCTTTTCTCCCCCCTCCCCCACCCTCTTTAAGCAGAGCTCTCACTACCTCACTGTGTTTCACAGACTGGCCTCAAACTCTTGGACTCAAGCTATCCTCCTGTCTCAGCCTCCAAGGTAGGCCAGCATCCTCTTTGGTCCTTAAAGACAGAGACACCTGAACAAGTCAAGGGTCTCTTACATGACATGGCTGTTGCCCTTCTGCCTCTTCCTCTTTCCAATTTTAGGACACTGGTGATTGTGTCAGGGCTCCCCCAGTATCTTTTCAGATACTCTGATTAGCAGTGATAGACCCACGAGCATCCAACACCTTCACAGGTTCCAGGGATTAGAAAGAGGCCATCGCATGAGGTCATTATTCTGTCTACCACATACAACAGTCTCCAACACTGTTTAGGATTAACCACCAAGCCATGTTCAGCACATTCCAAGGAATATTTCCTCCCTGGAAATACGTAATACCTTGGGTTTCCTCTTCCTTTTACGTTTTCCTTTGCAAATCGTCTCCACACAGTGAAATCCTCACTGAAGAACAAGCTCCACTCATGGTGGTCACAAGCACTGGGCAACTGGTTCAGTGCACAGAGGCACTTGGGAAGACTTGGGTGCAAGGACTGAAGGCCAGCCCAGGCTCAGCTCTCCACACTGCTCACTGTGCTTCAGCCAGCAGAAGGGAAGCTATCATGCTCAAAGGGACTAGGCTTTTTCTAACACATCTGGCCAGGGGTGACATATAGAACACTTCAAACTTTTCCCCTCACCACACCATCCTCTAGCTCACTGGGTCCCATGCTTCCCATTTATTATAATGTTGTACTGGCTGGTTTTGTGTCAACTTGACACAGGCTGGAGTTATCACAAAGAAAGGAGCTTCAGTTGGGAAAGTGCCTCCATGAGATCCAGCTGTAAGGCATTTTCTCAATTAGTGATCAAGAGAGAAGGGCCCCTTGTGGGTGATGCCATCCCTGGGCTGGGAGTCCTGGGTTCTATAAGAGAGCAGGCTGAGCAAACCAGGGGAAGCAATCCAGTAAGTAGCATCCCTCCATGGCCTCTGCATCAGGTCCTGCTTCCTGCTTGAGTTCCAGTCCTGACTTCCTTGGTGATGAACAGCAACATGGAAATGTAAGCTGAATAAACCCTTTCCTCCCCAACTTGCTTCTTGGTCATGTTTGTCCAGGAATAGAAACCCTGACAAAGACAAATGCCTTATACATATTTACTATTATAACACTTCTCAAAATGTATCAGCTTCAGTGCCCTCTTGGTTGCCTGGGGACCCGGATGTGTAAAAATGTTACCATGTGTATTTAAATAAGCTTAGATTAGCACTTGTCAGATTGTTCCCATTTCTCCGCATCAAATTGTTCGCTATTTCTCCAACAAGGCTACCATCTGCATACATGGCCTGGTAATAGGTGTTAGGGACAAATAGTAGCATCCAAGGAAGCAAACAGTGAGGGCTTGCATCCTACAGGGTACAAATCTGCTCCTCAAACGAGTGTAATCTAGCACGGCTCTCTCGGCAGCTGCTCAAATCAGGAAATTCTGAAAGAAAAAAAAGAGAGAAGGAGAACTTGGGGAAAGATGATCCTTTGGCTTGGTAATTTTTACTTTTTATTTTTACTTTTTTAATTATGTATACATAGTGGGTGAGTGCAGGTGCCTAGGAAATCCAGAAGAAGGCAACAGATCCCCTGGAACAGGAGTTAGGAGTTTCAGGAACTGGACTCAAGCCCTCTCCTCTGCAAGTGCCGTATGTGTTCTTAAGTACTGAGCCGTCTCTCCAGACCCAACTTGATGAATTTTTTTTTTTTTTTTTTTCTGAATTCAACACAGTATATAAAATGCAGTGGTTTGGAGCTCTAATGTCCTTCAGACCCAGGCTCCTGGTTATCCTCACAGTATCTTGAAGATTTCTTCCCCTGTGTAATGGGAGCAAATTCTTAGAGTGGGTTTGTGAGGATCTGGCAGTCAGGCCTCCCAGCAAGGGTCTGAGGCTGAGACAAGGAGGGGCTGGGAGGGGTTCCATCTCTTTGAGAGCCACAAGCCAGCAGCATCCTTTCTGGAACCAAGTAGGCTCCTTCAAGGCAAGGTGATGTTTCACAAGGTTCACATGATAACCACAGTTAACAGAAGCAGGCCACAGGAGTGAACACTGTATGGGGGATTAGGGGAGATTAAGGAGAAATCCCAGAGATGGCTCAGTGGGTAAAAGGCCTGATGACCTGAGTCTGAACCTCGATTCCATAGCCAGATGTGGTGTCTCACATCTGTAATCCCAACTCTCCTGAAGTAAGATTGAAAGTGGAGACAGCAGAATCCCTGGAAAGTCGTGGGCCAGCTATGAGTTTCAGTAAGAGATGGGCCACCAGAGTAACAGGAATAAGAGTTACCCTGACGAGCTAAAACCATCCAGTGGAAGAAAGACAGCATTTTCAACAAATGGTGCTGGCACAACTGGTTGTTATCATGTAGAAGAATGCGAATCGATCCATTCCTATCTCCTTGTACTAAGGTCAAATCTAAGTGGATCAAGGAACTTCACATAAAACCAGAGACACTGAAACTTATAGAGGAGAAAGTGGGGAAAAGCCTTGAAGATATGGGCACAGGGGGGAAATTCCTGAATAGAACAGCAATGGCTTGTGCTGTAAGATCGAGAATTGACAAATGGGACCTCATGAAACTGCAAAGCTTCTGCAAGGCAAAAGACACCGTCAATAAGACAAAAAGACCACCAACAGATTGGGAAAGGATCTTTACCTATCCTAAATCAGATAGGGGACTGTCTTAATCAGGGTTTCTATTCCTGCACAAACATCATGACCAAGAAGCAAGTTGGGGAGGAAAGGGTTTATTCAGCTTACACTTCCATACTGCTGTTCATCACCAAAGGAAGTCAGGACTGGAACTCAAGCAGGTCAGAAAGCAGGAGCTGATGCAGAGGCCATGGAGGGATGTTCTTTACTGGCTTGCCTCCCCTGGCTTGCTCAGCCTGCTCTCTTATAGAACCAAGACAACCAGCCCAGAGATGGTCCCACCCACAAGGGGCCTTTCCCCCTTGATCACTAATTGAGAAAATGCCTTACAGTTGGATCTCATGGAGGCATTTCCTCAACTGAAGCTCCTTTCTCTGTGATAACTCCAGCTGTGTCAAGTTGACACACAAAACCAGCCAGTACAATTGACCCCTTGTCAACTTGACACACAAACACATCACTAGTAAGCCTCAACCCTTACATTCTTATTTATCCCCAAGGTCTAAATAACTTTAAAAGTCCCACAGTCTTTACATATTCTTAAAATTTCAATCTCTTTAAAATATCCATCTCTTTTAAAATCCAAAGTCTTTTTACAATTAAAAGTCTCTTAACTGTGGGCTCCATTAAAACAGTTTCTTCCTTCAAGAGGGAAAATATCAGGGCACAGTCACAATCAAAGCAAAAATCAATCTCCAACCGTCCAATGTCTGGGATCCAACTCACGATCTTCTGGGCTCCTCCAAGGGCTTGGGTCACTTCTCCAGCCATGCCCTTTGTAGCACACACGTCGTCCTCTGGGCTCCAGATGTCTGTACTCCACTGCTGCTGCTGCTCTTGGTGGTCATCTCATGGTACTGGCATCTCCAAAACACTGCATGACCCATTCAGTCCTGGGCCTTCAATTGCAACTGAGGCTGCACCTTCACCAATGGCCTTCCATGGCCTCTCACAGTGCCAAGCCTCAGCTGCTCTGTGTGACCCCTTCATGCCTTCAAAACCAGTACCACCTGGGTGACCCTTACACATTACCAAGTCCCGCTGCAGAAGGAGTACAACCTTGCCTATCTCTGGAACACAGCCTCTTTGTGCTTTCAGAAAATACTTCCCAGAAGATGTCACCTCAACGATGCTGGTCTCTTCTTAATCACTGCTAATTTCTTAGCTCCAGCTAACCAGCATCAATAGTCCCAGTAATGCAAAGTTTTTGCTTTAGTAGTTCTGGTATCTTGTTAATCACAGCTGATTCTTCAGCCCCAGCTAACCAGAACTACAAAATCTTCACAATCAAAACAGCAATGGCCCTGAAAAGAGTCTTTAATTTTCCCTCTGAAATTTCACAAACCAGACCTCCATCTTCTGCACTGTTCTCAACATTATCTTCCAAGCTCCTACACAACATCTGACAGAGCTCTTAACAAAGAATGGATCTTCAAGCCCAAAGTTCCAAAGTCCTTCCACAGTCCTCCCCAAAACATGGTCAGGTTGTCACAGGAATACACCACTCTCCTGGTACCAATTTGTCTTAGTCAGGGTTTCTATTCCTGCACGAACATCATGACCAAGAAGCAAGTTGGGGAGGAAAGGGTTTATTCAGCTTATACTTCCATACTGCTGTTCATCACCAAAGGAAGTCAGGACTGGAACTCAAGCAGGTCAGAAAGTAGGAGCTGATGCAGAGGCCATGGAGGTATGTTCTTTACTGGCTTGCCTCCCCTGGCTTGCTCAGCCTGCTCTCTTATAGAACCAAGACTACCAGCCCAGAGATGGTCCCACCCACAAGGGGCCTTTCCCCCTTGATCACTAATTGAGAAAATGCCTTACAGTTGGATCTCATGGAGGCATTTCCTCAACTGAAGCTCCTTTCTCTGTGGTAACTCCAGCTGTGTCAAGTTGACACACAAAACCAGCCAGTACAGGGACTAATATCCAATATTTATAAAGAACTCAAGAAGGTGGACTCCAGAAAATCAAATAACCCCATTAAAAAATGGGGCTCGGAACTGAACAAAGAATTCTCACCTGAGGAATACCGAATGGCAGAGAAGCACCTGAAAAAATGTTCAACATCCTTAATCATCAGGGAAATGCAAATCAAAACAATCCTGAGATTCCAACTCACACCAGTCAGAATGGCTAATATCAAAAATTCAGGTGACAGCAGATGCTGGCAAGGATGTGGAGAAAGAGGAACACTCTCCATTGTTGGTGGGATTGCAAGCTTGTACAACCACTCTGGAAATCAGTCTGGTGGTTCCTTAGAAAATTGGACATAGTACTACCAGAGGATCCAGCAATACCTCTCCTGGGCATATATCCAGAAGTTGTCCCAACCGGTAAGAAGGACACATGCTCCACTATGTTCATAGCAGCCTTATTTATAATAGCCAGAAGCTGGAAAGAACCCAGATGCCCCTCAAGAGAGGAATGGATACAGAAAATGTGGTACATTTACACAATGGAGTACTACTCAGCTATTAAAAAGAATGAATTTATGAAATTCCTAGCCAAATGGATGGACCTGGAGGGCATCATCCTGAGTGAGGTAACACAATCACAAAGGAACTCACACAATATGTACTCACTGATAAGTGGATACTAGTCCAAAACTTAGGATACCCAAGATATAAGATACAATTTGCTAAACACATGAAACTCAAGAAGAATGAAGACTGAAGTGTGGACCCTATGCCCCTCCTTAGAATTGGGAACAAAACACCCATGGAAGGAGTTACAGAGACAAAGTTTGGAGCTGTGACGAAAGGATGTACCATCTAGAGACTGCCATATCCAGGGATACACCCCATAATCAGCTTCCAAATGCTGACACCATTGCATACACTAGCAAGATTTTGCTGAAAGGACCCAGATATAGCTGTCCCTTGTGAGACAATGCCGGGTCCTACCAAACACAGAAGTGGATGCTCACAGTCAGCTATTGGATGGATCACACGGCCCCCAATGGAGGAGCTAGAGAAATTACCCAAGGAGCTAAAGGGAACTGCAACCCTATAGGTGGAACAACAATATGAACTAACCAGTATCCCAGAGCTCTTGACTCTAGCTGCATATGTATCAAAAGGTGGCCTAGTCGGCCATCACTGGAAAGAGAGGCCCATTGGACACGAAAACTTCATATGCCCCAGTACAGGGGAACGCCAGGGCCAAAAAAATGGGAATGGGTGGGTAGGGAAGTGGGGGGGGAGGGTATGGGGGACTTTTGGGATAGCATTGGAAATGTAATTGAGGAAAATATGTAATAAAAAATATTAAAAAAAAAAGAGTTACCCTGACTCAGCAAGGTAGAAGGAGAAAAGAGACCCCTGAAATTTGTCCTTTGACCTGCCATTGCCTGCCAAACACACACACACCATATATACACATCATACATACCATACATACACACATCACACACGTCATACATAGCACAAACAGTGCACACACACACACAAACATAACATACATACACATAACACACACACGCACAAATAAAAGTGTATTTTAAAGAAAAGAAAAAGAAATCTGAGAGAAGTCAGCCTGCAAACCACTGAGAGGACACAGGGAAAGGTCATGGGTACCTACAGCTGCTTCTCTAAGCAGAGGTAGACCGATAGCCAAGAGTTGCAAGGAGGAACTTGGCTGCTCAATACAGGAATCATTGGAACGAGAGCTGATCGGGCTGACGCAGGCCATCATTTGGGTGTGAAATAGATGGGGCCTGTGATGGGAAATCATGGTTGTCAACTTGGCTGGATTGCAACCAAGCTATCACAGACCCACACCTCTGGGTGGGTGTGCCGGTTCCGAAGAGCAGTTAACTGAGGGGGAGTTTCACCTTAAATGCGGGTGGTGCGCAGGAGTCGGAGGCCTGGAGAGAAGGAAGGAGGAAAGGAGCTGGCGCAGGCCGCGAGGGCATTCCCCTTCCTCTGCTTCCTGATTGCCTGTGGCACAAGCAGGTCGGTTCTGCCACCTGCAGCGCCCCACTCTCTTGACCTTCTGAAGCCCCGAGGCAAAACAAATCCTTCCTCTGTCGGCTACTTCATCGTAATTAAGCAAAAGTAACTAGTAAAAGTAAGCAATACAGGACATAAGTGGGCTTTGGCTGGATTTTGAGAGAGGTTTTTTTTGTTTTGTTTTGTTTTGTTTTTGTAGCTCTGAGGAGCAACGGGAGAGAAGTGATCTGGAGTCCTTTCTTGCTTGGGTCTTCATAGGCCGTACTACTATCTGCCACCAGGGGGCACAGCTGCTCCAAAAGAAGCAGTTGCCGTAGGCTTTTTGTTGTTGTTGTTTTGGTTTTCTTTTTTCTTTTTCTTTTTTCTTTTTTTTTTTTTTTTAACTCATTTATTTTATGTGTGTGGATATTTTGCCCACATGCATATGTGTGCACCACACGCATGCCTGGTGCACACGGCGGTCCAAAGAGGCTGTCTTATTCCTAGAATAAGCACCAACCAGCCAGCCATGTTAACTGCTTTGGGTTCCCTCCCATGACAGGATCCTCCTGTTAAGTATAACAGCCAGTAGCAGCAGCAGCAGCAGCAGCTAAACCGAAGAAATGAGTTCAAGGAAGCAGCCTGCAGTGTGTTGAGGATGTTTGTGTCATAAATGAAATGGACCCAGTCATACAGAGTCATATGAAGGTGAACTACCTATTCGCAACTGGCACAGCTGACTGCTGGGGCAGCATCCGTTGGCTGAGCCCACCCACTCAGAGGACCAGAAACACACGGAACCAATCCTGGTGGCTCATTTCTATTGGGGGGCATAGCCAAAGAAGCATGGCCCTAACTGAGAGCCTTTGAAGCTGTTGACTGGGCAAACATCATTCTCTTCCTGGAATAACTGGAGGTGGGGTACAGCATCTGCAGGAGAGGGCAAAACTGGGTCCAGCGTTCTCAGCAGGAGGTACTGCAAACATTTCCTCCAAGCCATAGATACCGAGGAACCGGCTTCTTGTTTGCAGCTGCATGGTTGTAGCATGGCAGGTTTCCTCTCTGGACATGATGGGTGTTGAGGGCACAGGGCAGGGGACAGCCCTGATTGTCAACCAGGATTGTCTGCTACAGCACTGCCCCAACCTCTGTGGCTTCCTACAGGAGCAAGCTACTTGTCTGAGAGGTTCAACTATAAAGAATCCAACTGAAGCAAGTTGACCCTTCTGGCTTAATACCCAATAATAGAACACGCAGATTTTTTTTAAAATTAATTTTGGAAAAGAAAAAAATTGTCATTATATTTAGCCCAGCGGTGGTGGTGCACGCCTTTAATCCCAGCACTTGGGAGGCAGAGGCAGGTGGATTTCTGAGTTCGAGGGCAGCCTGGTCTACAAAGTGAGTTCCAGGACAGCCAGAGATACACAGAGAAACCCTGTCTCAAACAAAAAAAAAAAAAACAAAAAAAAAAAACAAAAAAAATTGTCATTGCATTTAAAAGCAAAATAGTTTTTAAAATCTCTAAAGTGCCCAGGCCTGGTGATGAACACCTTTAATCCTAGCATTCAGGAAACAGAGGCAGGAGGATCTCTGTGAGTTCAAGGCCAGCCTGGTCTACAACATGAGTTCCAGGATAACCAAGTAGAAAGATCCTGTCAAAAAAAAAAAAAAAAAACTCTACACTGGTCATAACTGGAGTAATAACTGATATTTTTAAGGTAGGGCTAGAGAGATGCTCAGTGGTCAAAGGCCAAAGCTGTTCCTCAGAGGACCTGAGTTCAGATCCCAGCTCTGACATCTCTCTGCTCACAAACCATCTAGAGCTCCAGCTCCAGGGGATCTGATGCCCTCTTCTGCCTTCTGAGGTGGTCCAAACTCAGGAGTGCCTACTTTACATATATACATAGCTTTAATAATAAAATAAATGAATACATATAGTAGTCACTACAGAATCTCCCAGAATCCAACCACAGAGTCAAGGAGTTAAAAGTGTAAACGATGGAATTGAGCAAGATTGTGCACATCTATGGTCCCAGCACCTGCGAGGCACGGGCCATCCTGCTTTATCTGGACTACATAGTGACCCCCAAGCCTCAAAAGAGAAGAAAAGAAAACCTAAAAGGGGCAGGTGATTAAGAGTCTCTTAACCATCCCGTAGAAGTTCCAAAAGAACATGGAAGGAAGGTTGAATGTCTTTCTGCCCACTTCCAATCCACTAGCAGATTTTCTTGCCTAGCCCTTCAAAATGCACTCCATGTTGGACAAGTCCTTCCCACCTCAACTGCCGCTCTGATCTCTGCCACCACCATCTCTGACATCTCTGTGATACCAGCCTCTTATAGTCTGGGGTCCACACAGAAGCCAACATGGTCACTTAGAAACATAATTCTGGCTACAGCTCTCTTCTCTAAGGCCTCAAACACTGTTCTCACGTTAGAACAAAGTCTGGGTCTATTCATAATAGTTAAATTCTGATTTTAGGGACTCACGAGATGGCTCAGCTGTTAAAATTAACAGCTGTCTTAGTTAGGGTTTTACTCTTGTGAACAGACACCATGACCAAAGGCAAGTCTTATAAAGGACAACATTTAATTGGGGCTGGATTACAGTTCAGAGATTCAGCCCATTATCATCAAGACAAGAACATGCAGCATCCAGGCAGGCATGGTACAGGAGGAGCCGAGAGTTCTACATCTTCATCTGAAGGCTACTGGCGGAATACTGGCTTCCAGGCAGCTAGGATGCGGGTCTTGAAGCCCACACCCACAGTGACACACCTACTCCAACAGAGCCACACATTCTAATAGTGCCAAGCATATACAAACCATAACACTTCCTTAGGACCTGGGTTCAACTTCCAACTCACATGGTGGTTCACAACTGTCTGTGACTCCAGTAACAGAGGATCCAATGCCCTCTTGTGTCCTCTGCAAGCACCAGGCACATGGTCACAGCCACAGAGGCCAGTGAAACAACCATACACAAAATAATAATAATAGTAGTAGTAGTAGTAGTAAAATCCAAAGCTACTTGATTGTCTACTTGGTTGGATTGAGAGTGGCTGTAGTATATCCATAAGGGTGAATCCAGATGACTAAATTAGAAGGCTCTGGCCTAATAAATGGTTTAATCCACTGTTGAATTCAAAATTCGAATGAATTTAGGAACCATTGAAACTGGAAGTCAGGAAGTAGTCAGTCACTGAGGACATATCATAGGGGACTTGGTGTCACCTTGGCCCCTTCTGATTGCTTTTCTACTCTGAACCCTGTCTGCTATAATGTGACATAATCTCCCAAGTCCTTCCCGCCATGGTAGACAAACCGTGAGTTAAATAAATCATTCCTCCTTTACATCATTGTGCTGAGGTATCTGGTCACAGCAAGACAAAAGTAACTAATACACTATGCTCTCCGGTTCCATCCTGGTTCAGCTGAGATAAGCATTCCCACTCCTCTGGTCTAGCCCACTCAGGCCCAGCTCTAAAGCTCTGACTTCCGCGCTGCTCCTCCAGCCAGCACTGACTCTCCATCTTGGGGTATACGCCATTGGCTTTCCTCTGCCTGGAAGAAATAGCCTCCAAATCACTGCAAGAGTTCCCTTGGGTCACATACCCCGTCACCAGAGAGGACTTTCCTGTTCTTGTGTAAACAGCCCACCACAGGTCCTATCACTGGCATTAGGAATCAGAAAAAGACAGAATGGCCTCTTAAGTAAATGCTGTTGCTCTAAATGGTTACCCATAGCAGAAAATATTAGAGTCTTCTCAGCTATAGTTACCAAACACAAAAATAAATCTCTGATAAGTTTAAGTGAAATTTCTAAATTTTAAAAGAAAATGGGGAGAGGAGACTGGGGTTCAGCTCAGCTGTAAAGCACTGGACTGATGCACAGGCCCCAGGTTCCATTTCCAGCACCATATAAACCAGGCTCTACAGTGTGCACCTATAGTCCTGGATCAGAAGACCTCAACGTCATCCTGGGCTACACAAGACCCTGTCTACAAAGATTTAAAGAAAGAAATGGCTTTCTAAAACATCATTAGAGAAAAAAATTAACTCAGAACAACACTGACTATAAAAATAAAGGTTAGAAATATGGTTTGTGTGGGAAATAAAATGCTTATTCCAAAATATATGCCACAAAGAAAAAGAAAAAGAAGTCAGGTGATTTAATTTTTTTTTTTTTACAATTTCATGCATGAGTACTGTTTTTACATCATCTGCCCCTTTCTCTCCAGCTCTTCCTGTGTCCACCCTACTCCTTCACAAATTCATGACTTTTTCATTGGCATTTTTACACATACATCAAACATACACTCGCACACACATCTATAGGTTTAACAATACTAATATACATTTGTCTCTGTGTGTGTGTGTGTGTGTGTGTGTGTGTGTGTGTGTTCATAAGCTACTGAGTCCATTCAGTGTTGTTCTGGCTAGCAACAGGCTTTTACAAATTATCCACATTTTAAAGAGAGGTATAACTCACAAAAGTCTAGTGTTTCATATCCAAGTAGAATAATAAACAAAGGTATGTGCCTTGTAAAACAGGAACCCAAACTACAACATCATCTGGCAGAGAACATATAAGGCGTGCGTTCATTTACTCGAAGGAAATTCGCTTTAGACAATAAGATCCTACTTTGCACAGGCTTTCCGAAAATTAAAGTCTGACAGTTTCAAGAATTAACAAAGCCGTGGAGTGCTACAGTCGCCCCTGGGAGGAAGTGGCATTGAACCAGGGACCTGGAAACTGAGAAAGCCTTCGATTCGAGAAGCTGGGGGAAGCACTTCCAAGAAGCTTTGGAGGAACCAAGAGAAGAACCGAGTGGCAATCAGCCACAAGAAACAATGTCTGCCGCTGCAAAACAGAATGAGGTGGGAATGCGGGGTACAGAGAAACTCTGAGTGTGGATGGCAGATTCATGACGTACAAATGGCACTGCTAGTGGCATGCCCATCTAAGCATGTCCCTCCCCACTTCCTCATTCTGTATCCCATAGAGCCAGTACCATCCAGGTGACATGAGACCTGAAGCTTATCCCAATGACCTAAAGGACCTTCCTTACTTTTACAGAAAGATTCCACACCATTCGGCCTTAAAGAACAGAATCCTGTTGTTTGTCGTCGTTTGGATGGAATTAAAAGATGCTGTGCTAAGTGAAACAAGCCAAGCACATACGCCTACTACCACATGTTCCTTCTCGTGTGTGGAAATTACAAATCCAGCTGGGTGCCATGGTGCACACCTGTAAACCTAGCATTCAGCACGCTGAGGCAGGTGGATGAAATTTTTGAAGCCAGCCTGCGCTATAGACTTACACTAAAAAAGAAAAATTAAAGTAGTTACCTGATGTGAAATCATGACTTCTAGAGTCCGTGAATGGGGATCTTACAAGGCAAAGGGAGGCTGGATTTCAGGTTTGATCAATGCATGGTGTATGCATGTGTTAGGCTATGCATACACTGGACTTCACTAATCTGTACAGTTAGTATGTGTTCATCAAAAATAAAATAACTGTTTCTTTATTTCCAAAATTACAAATTCAAAACAGTTAAGCCTGATGCAAGTGAAGGTGCTAAGGCAAGGCACCATTAGTTTCGTGATAAGTCTGTTTCTAGCTCTGCTCATCACAGGTTGCAATAAAGTGTTACTTGCCTGTCTACACCACTACACTGTTTGGTCCTGTTGGGGGCAGTTGTGTTTTGCTCCCCGCACAGCACAGTGGGTGAGTCTCAGGGGCTAAACTACATGCACAGAGATCACAGCCCTGCAAAGCAAAAGTAAGGCCTTTGGGACCCGTTTCTACACTGCTGCCCTTTCTCAGACCCCTGGTCGCAGGCCCTGAGCTCAGCAATGCAGAGATGCCAGCATCACTGCTTCTCATGCCTGCCCTGTGTTTCTCTGTTGCCTCCCATTATCACTCTCCTTAATTCCATCATTGTCTTCTCACCAGTACGCCCTGGTACCAGGAATTCTCCCTCACCCCCAGCATGTCCAATCCTGTACTTCCTCAAGGGCCCAATCCCAAAGCCTCCTCCTTCTCTACCAAGCACTCAAACCTCTTGAGCCCACTACAACAATGATTGGTATTTGTGCTCCTTAAGCCCCTCTGAGTAAGTCTGCATGAGCTATGTATTCACCCTGCTGCATAGTGACCAGCACCTTGCAGCAGCTTCAACATAGACTCCAGGATAGCCAAAGGCCTCCAGAGATCAGCCCAGCCACCAACCTTGGGTTTGATGGGCTTGTTGTTTGTGGTGGCTGTTGTTGCTATTGTCGTTTTTTTCACTCCTGGCTTTGTGTCCAAAGCAGGAAACTTGAGCCTTTGTTCCCTTCCAAATTTGACAAGGAGATGGGATGTATGCATTGCGCTTCTATGTTCTTATTGTTCTGAAATTAAGGTATACAAAATAAAAGAGAGGAACACATACAGAGATGGACTTGTCACTTCCTGGCCTCTTGGCTAAGGGCAAATATTAAGATATAATTCTACAAATACAGATGTCTGTCTCCCAAGGACAAGCTCCGTGAGGACAGCACTGATGTGTCTTCTGTTTCCTCCCACCTTAACCACTAGCTGCATGGAGAGTCTTGCTCTCGTTAACTCTGGGAAGGGCTGAGTGAGAAAATAATAAATGACTGCTGATCTCCCCAAGGGCCTGGCCATTTATTTGTTTCACAATGTTTATTGTGAAAAGTATTTATTGTGAAACAAATGCATTTAAAGTTGAGTGCCGGAAAACAATAAACAAAATGTGTTTGTCCGGAAAACTGTGGAACTTCTGAGAAAGGGCTTTGGTATAGACCTGGGAGCTGAGCTGGTGGGCCAAGGTGAAGCTGGGATTATCTCAGGCACTGATGCCTGAGGCCTACATACCAGTGTCCTTTGGATCTTGAAACAAGGCTGGAGGAGAAGCGCAGAAACACAAAAACTTCCTTACCACCCACCTGTCCTCTGTTCTTTCACCTCACTAGCACACCCTATAACTATCCCCAAGGTCCTAGCCAACAAGGAACCAGGAAGCTACAGTCTCTGGGTAAATTGTCGAGTTCAAAGGTAGGCACCACCTTCCCATCAATCAGAATCTCCAACAGTAACCGCTGATCCAGCCTACAGTGTGCTGAGACCCTTCTCACTTTAGGCCCCATTTTGCAGCTTCTTTTGCATCATCCTGATACATGAAGGACCATTGATACTAAGGGTTGATCATTCCATCTACACCCTTAAGAGTTGAGTGCCAGAAAAGCATCAACAAGCAAGATATGTTTGTCCAGGAAACTGGGGGAAGTACTGAAAAAGGGGCTTTGGTATAGCCCTGACACCCGGAGGAAAGTCTCAGGGACAGACCATTGGGATTCTGGTGGGTCAAAGTAAACCTGGGAAATCCTGATATTCAAGGGGCCAAGAAGTCAAGCCATGGGAGTTCTGTTGGCTTGACCACTGAAACAGACGAACCCATCACTTCACCTACACCTTTGAGAACCACGGCATTCTTCTGTTGATTTTTGCTAAGTTATTTGGCTGCCACATCCTTTTAGTGCAGAATTTAGCTACTAAGCAGATCCCTCTGGAGGAAACAGGGCAGAGTTCTGCATGCCTCAGAGTTGATAACATCAACAGCATCCCCCTCCCCACCCCGTGTCTTATACCAGGAAATGGCCAAGCACTGCTCCACTCAGAACACTCCTGATGGCTTACCTTAAGGCAAATATTGGCTAAGACAGACATACACAGGGGAATTACGTCAGACCTGGAGCCACTCACCAGTGCAAGCCAACTCTGTCTCTCACGATGAGGGTGAGAAAGCTATTTCCCCAAGGTGACTCAGTGATTATGTAAAAATATAATATCCATCCCTTACGCTCTGCTATAAGGCATGACTCTGGTTTTTTCTGTTCTTAGAAAGACAGAGATCCCTTAGGACACAGAGCTGAGACAGCTGACTGAAAGACCAGATAAAGTTTATGTCACAAGGAGACACCCTGCTCTCTACTGCTTGGCTAAACATACTATGAGTTACCACCCAGCTGCCCTATTTCGAAAGAGCACTGGGGGAAGGAGAAATGTCGGAGCTTAGAGCCGAAGGGCAGGCATGGGGAAGAGATCTCTGGCAGATGGGAGATGCAGGAAGAGATAACTGGTGGAGGGTTTGTTGGCTCCATTTCAGATTCTGGATTATTCTGTAGAGCCATGTGTGGCTACAGAAAGACTCCTGAGCTTTGGCTCCAAAGATGTCCTTTCTTCATCTGGATGGGAGATAAGAAGGAGCCAAAGGCAGAGAGACCAGTTACGGGACACTGTTCTGTAGACTAAACAAGAAGTGCCAAATGTTAAAAACACCAAACCCCACATAAAGTGCTATGGGGGGCCCCCAGAGTGGTTTTTAGAAGTCAACACCTGCCATATTACTCAGCGCTCTATGAGATCTCAGAGGGCAAAGGGTGGAGACAGCCTCCCGAGTTCTGCAGCTGCCATTTTGCAAGGCAGAAGGCAGGAGGAGAAACAGGTTTGGAAAGGAAGTTCTCAGTTGCCTTTTCAACACATGCCTTTTGGTTACACTCACAGGACACCCACCTCCGAGGAGCAGGTGGGCCTGACACCAGGAAAAAGGGCTCGCCTGGAAACAACACAAACAATTCTCAGTGATACTTCAGTCCCCACTTAGTGATTTTTTTTTAAGTAGACATTGGAGAGGTAACTTGTTGAAACCTGTAGAGAATGCAGCTGTGGATTTTTTATCTGCACTGTCCTGCCTGGAGAAGGGAAGGAGGCGGCAGTCACTTCCTGGGAGAGGCAGGAAGAGACATGCCTCCAGGGACTTAGGGCTATCAGGAACTCTCCTCTGCAGGCCCACATTCTCAGAGATAAATCAGAATTGGGTGGGGGAAGTGAAACACCAGCTCAAGGAACGTGCTTGAAATCTGCTCACTGTTTCCTGAGCCTAGACACTTTCCCTCTCCAAGTCTGTAAAACTGTAAAAACAAAATCGCAGACGGCCCCTACGGTTCCATAATGCTAACACACGCAAATAAGAAACTTGGATCGTTATTTTTGGGGGGGAGGGTGAATGATTTTTTTTTTTCCTTTGCAAAACTGAGGATGAAACCTGGCCCTTTCTCTAGGCAAGCACTTAACATAACCGCCAGCCTTGTTTTCTCAAAGTACACCCAAGAATTATGTCTTTTCTAAATACATTGGTTTGCTTACATATATTAATTGTAAAAAAATAGTAACAAGGGAGTTTTTGAATAAATTAATATCAAGCAATATTATATATATGTATATATATATATATATATATATATATATATATATATATATATTGCTTTTGGTTTATCCTCCCAATATATTAATACTGGGTGGATAAACCAAACAGCAGGCCAGGCCAAGGTGGTTCCACGTGGGAAAGTTTTGTTGTGCAGAGGTAGAGGGTTGGCGAAGTGTGTAGAAGGGCAGAGAAAAGGAAAAAGGGAGAAAGAGGGGGGAGAGAAGAAAAAGAGAGAGAGGAGGGGATGATCCCCTAATTTATACAGAAAATGATGTCACACCAGTGAGGGTGGGACCTGAGCCAAGTGGATTGTGGAATTCAGGGTCGTTGGCCTGGCAATCCAGGTCAAGGGTCATATAGTTAGGCCGGGACTTGGAGTGTCCTGGTACTAACAGGGAGAACTCAAAGGAGGAAATAAAAATCACTCCAGTAACAGTTAGTGATGGCACTCTAATGTCTTGCTGTGTCTTTGACTGTACAAATATTCTTGTGTCCTCTTCCCTACCCTCTGCAGAGAAATGGGGAGTAACATCCAGAACCAAGCATCTCTGCTACCAGTGAAATGCTGAACTAAATCACACACACACACACACACACACACACACACACACACACACACACACACGTGCGCGCGCAGCCAGCCTTCACACCAACAGTGCACGGGAGAGAGCTAGCGTTCCATTTAACAAGAACACTGAGTTTGGTGGTGCTGGCTCATGCCTTTAATCCCCTCACTTGGGGAGGCAGAGGCAGGCCACAGGACCAGTAAGGAACAGACCAGAATCCCTACGAGCCAGCTCTGTGCTGTCTTCTTCTGTAGCATGTGCTCACTGATTCTTAAACAACTTCTCACTTTCAAATACTTACATGGTACATTATTACAAATGGCATCAAGCCATTGCCCACAGAGTCCGTGGCTGGTACACATTTGAGATGTTCTACATTTTCAAGATCTTGAGGAGGTCTGTGATTATCTTCCTCCTACGTGATTCCCTCTACTCCGCGGTGGCTATTTCTCTAGAGCAGATTCATAGAGTTTGAACATGTTGCCCAAAGGGTTTGTGTGTTCTCAACACAGGTGACATAATAACAAGACTGGATGGACAGTCTTCCTTTAACGACTTATGTGTTCCATTTGTTTGCAACCCTACGGATAATGAGAATTATCTTACTTGTGTTAATATTCAGTGACGTTAGAAAGGGAACATTCAGTGTGGACACTGTGCCCCTTCTTAGAATTGGAAACAAAACACCCATGGAAGGAGTTACAGAGACAAAGTTTGGAGCTGTGACGAAAGGATGTACCATCTAGAGACTGCCATATCCAGGGATCCACCCCATAATCAGCTTCCAAATGCTGACACCATTGCATACACTAGCAAGATTTTGCTGAAAGGACCCAGATATAGCTGTCTCTTGTGAGACTATGCCTGGGCCTAGCAAACACAGAAGTGGATGCTCACAGTCAGCTATTGGATGGATCACAGGGCTCCCAGTGGAGGAGCTAGAGAAAGTACCCAAGGAGCTAAAGGGATCTGCAACCCTATAGGTGGAACAACATTATGAACTAACCAGTACCCCAGAGCTCTTGACTCTAGCTGCATATGTATCAAAAGATGGCCTAGTCAGCCATCACTGGAAAGAGAGGCCCATTGAACATGCAAACTTTATATGCCCCAGTACAGAGGAACGCCAGGGCCAAAAAAATGGGAATGGGTGGGTAGAGAAGTGGGGGGGGGGGGATATAGGGGACTTTTGGGATAGCATTGGAAATGTAATTGAGGAAAATACGTAATGAAAAATATTAAAAATTAAAAAAAAGAAAGGGGACATTCTAGCCCTTTCCGGTATTAAAATGAGTATAAACAAGTAAATTTGGGACACCTACACTGTACTGAGCACTTACTCTAAACACCAGAGGAACCCCAAAAGGAGACACAATGTCTATGCTCCAAGAACTTAAAGGAGAGTTGGGAAAGAAAACACAGCACCAAGGTGTTTTAACTTAGTCACCCTCTTGCCTCCAAGGGCTGGGTTTCCACCTCCTCTATGGCCTGGTTGGACCAACCTGAAACCACTCTTGTTATCCACATGCCTCTCCTGTTCACATCACCTGGGAGCTCAGGGGCAGGGATGGCATCTTACTCACAGACGTGTCACATCGTGTCCGTGAGTGGTTTCATGATGCCTTCCTAATTACTCAGTGATGTACATGTGGGACAAGTTGTCATGTCCTCGGTCCACTCCCTGCTGCCCACTGCCATCTTAGGTCACCGTGCACCTGAAAGTACCAGGAGCCCAGGCCCAGTACTCAGACATTATATGACAGCAATAGACACCAAAGTACGCTCAACAGCATTCCCTTAAGTTTGGCTGAACCCTTTGCCCTGCAGACTCAGGGGATTTCCCTCTGACAGCTGTTGACGATGCAGATTCCGGGGGATTAAGAGTTCTGATTTTTTTACTATTTCTTATCACTCACTGGTGTCCCCAGCTCCCTGCCTGCTGCGATTCCTAGAACTTGTGACCATCACAAGAACACTTAGGAGGGGAGCCCTGGGACCAAGTCCATGTCACAGCCTTCAGCGTAGTTGTGTTCTCTCCTTTTCCTTGCTCAACTCATTCTGGTATCTCACTGCTCTGTCCCTCTGTCCCCTCAGAGTCACTGTGGTCCAGCCAGTTCAAGGTCTCCTTTCCTAATCTCAGAAACAAGTCCCACATCACTAAAGATGCCCTCCCCCATGTTTCCCCTTTCGTACTTACTAATGCAGCGCCTCTAGGACCAGCCAGCTGAACAGACGCTTCCTTAACTCAAAGTCAGTGAGCATCCCTCTGCTCACAATGACAGAACATCACGTAAGGACGGGAGGGGGGAATGTGGGCAGGGAGGGGTGGAAAGGACTGGCCACTACTGCCAGATTTGAACCCGACTTAAAAGTATAAATAAAGGGGTAGAAAGAAGGCAAACATGGTGGCTCAGAACCCTGAGACTCCAGTTCCAGAGGATCTGACACCTGCTTTGGGCCTCCAAGGGCACTGCAACACATACATGTACATGGGCATACACACAGGCAAAACACCTATACACATAAATTTTAAACAAACAAACAAACAAAAAACCTCTTTTAAGGGTTAATATGATTGAGAACTAAATAATAAGGTGAGCGGGTTTGTTCCACCATATCTCTTCCTTTCCTCTTCTCTCCCATGTACTTCGGAGAGGCCAGTCAGTATGCAGAGGCAGGGCACCAATCCCTGTTGACAAAACATTGCAGTGAAGGTTGTGAGATGAGACAGGCAGGTGTGTGCACCTTGTTCGAGGTCCTCTGCGAAAATAACAAAGGGCCCGAGGTTCCAGGCATAAGCATGCCACACGGTGACCTCATTCCTCTCCGGTTTAGTAGGACCTCCCTTCTGGAGAAGCTTGCAGTAGCGAAGGGACTAAAAGGATCGTGGAAGAGGGAAGACTGCCAGAGTGCGAAGCCAGTGCCCAGGGCGCAAAGTAAAGAGTGTGGGAATAGCACACCCCATCCCTTAATGTGTCGCAGAAGAAAATGAAACTCTCTTACTGATAACCTTCTCACACACCTCCTCCTGGGCGCCAGTGCAGATCATAGCCACCACTGACCACAGCAGCCCTGCATAGGCACTGAGTCCTGTGACCTCACAGGACAGCGGCAGGCATTGTGTGTCTTCAGTCTGTCCTTGATCCAACCCAGGTTGGGCCTGTGTTCTCCCTGCTTGGAACCGCTCTGATCATTCTTCATCCCTTATCTTTTTTTCAGCACTAGAGCATCCTTATTTATTTGTTTGTTTGTTTGTTTGTTTGCGGGGTGCTTTTTGGAACTCTGTAAACCAGGCTGGCCTTGAACTCACAGAGATCCACCTGCTTCTGCCTCCTGAGAGCTGAGATTAAAGGCATGCACCACCACTACCCAGCTTCATGCCTTATCTTCCCATCTCTCCTTTTGTATTATATCCTAGAGATGTGTTCCAGTTTGCAATGCTCAAAAGCAAGTACAGGAGCTGGAGAGCTGGCTCAGTGGTTGAGAACAGTTACTGCTCTTGCAGAGGAGCCCGGTTTTGTTCCCAACACCCACATGGTAACTCACACCCATCTGTAAGTCCACTTCCAAAGGATCCAATGTTCTCTTCAGCCCTCTGGAGGAATGCGCTTGCTGCACGTTCGTCTTCAAGAATTGTGAGTTTACGGCCAGTCTGGGGTAGATAGCAAGGTCCTATCTCAGAGATGATGGATGGACAGACATTCAGATGAAGTGTAAGAATTTCCCTTTATGTGTGTTCCCAAAGGAGGAGGTGAAACGAAGGAAAGGAAGTTAGGGACTGGCCCCAGGGTGACTCTGACCCCAATCAACTGGAAAACTCCCCAATGCCAATTTCAGATGCTCCACGGATCAAAGCCTTCTGCTTAAGGTGCTCCACAGGCCAAGGCAGCTCTGCTCCAGAGCCTTTAGAAAATTATACAAGCTCCCGAGGGAGCTCCAGTGTAGGGAAGAGATCCCTCACCCTGTGCAGCAGGAGACAAATCACCTTTCGCTGCTTACCCACCCATTGTTTTCTAACTGTGTACAGGCACAGCCCTTTCCACCTGAGTGGTGTTCTCTCCTGGAACCCCTCCTGCCTTGGGAGTGCCGCTTTCCCTTTCGTTTCTAATTAAATTCAACACGGTTGGTTGTGGTGCTCAACCCTGGAGTCCTCCGGCGCTTCGTTCTTCATCGTCCACGAGATGTGATCGTGGGATTGCAGTAGCTGCAGCCCCTGGTGGTTTTCTGTCTGCCCTGTGACATCCCCAACCCCACTTCCTCAGCTGCCTCCCTTCCCTGCTAAACCCCACACCTGCTCTCCCCACTTCTCTGCCTCAGTTTACCTGCTCAATCCACTGCTGTCTGAACTCATAATCACCCCCAGGCAAAGCCAACGTTCACCATTGTCAGATCCTGTGAGGAAATTCACTGTAGCTAACCGTAGTGCTCACCATTGTCAGATCCTGTGAGGAAATTCACTGTAGCTAACCGTAGTGCTCGCTCACTCTGTCTTCAAACTGTCCACCCTCTAGTCATGATAATGCTACTCTGTCTGTCACTGTGGGTCCCTCGGGGACACTGTATCCACCTGCTGCTCATTCATGGGGTTTCCTGTCCATCAGTGCTTATACAACTGGGTTTGTCTGTTTGTTTGTTTGTTTGTTTGTTTGTTTGTGGACCGTAGCACTCCTAGAGTTTTCCTTGTCACCTCTAACTCCCAGATTTATCTAGTTTGGACTTTCTTCTCAAATGACACATTTGCATGTGCAACTGCACACCCCTGTCATATTTGCCAAGGTCACCTCAAACTGAACTACCTAGAAGTGAACTCACAGTCTCCACCCTGGCCCTAACCCTGCTCCTCCTGGGATCCCCGTCTTACTCAGTGGCTCCGCTCACTACCAGGCAAACCAAGACACCGTGAGTCATCTGTAACTTCACCCTCGGTTTGGCAGTCTACCTCTAAGAGCTGCTCTCTGAATAGCCCTATTCTTTTCCCTCCATTCCCAGTCTCAGGCTCTTCCTTGACCGGTGCGATCAGTCATCTGGAGAATCTCTGCATCCTTGGAACTTGAGCCCCTGGTTCCAGAGTCACTCCTATGGTACCCACTTCCCTATACACAGTCAGTAAAGTGATTATCTGACCCCAGATCTGGATGTGTCATCTTCTTGCTTTAAAACTCCCTGTTGTCTATGGATAGGATTCAAAATCTTTGGCATGACCGACGACGAGGCCTCCCACGACTTGGTCCCTTCATTCACCAGCACCAGCATCTGTCTCTTTTTTGCCCGAACCTGTTACTCAGGCCCACACTTCTCTCTTCAGGAACACACATTCACCCTTTCTCTTCCATCCTTCAAACCAGCTCACCTACTGCTTATCTAAAAGGCATCGCAGCCCCTCCCGTACACCCCCGAGGCATTCTCTGCTTACCTCTCTACCTCAGCGATGGCCTGCTATTTTGAACCGACCTCTTGATAGACCTGTGTTACAACCTCAGACCAAAAGCTATTGAGGAGGAGCACTCGAGAGGCTTGGTTGGTACGGTGCCTGACATAGAGTTTGCCCTCACAGAAATGAAACTGGGTCATTCTTACGGCGAGGATGTGAGGCAGTGTTCCACATGAAAGGACTGGGTCTCAGAAGGTCAGGGTGCTTTCAAGTTTAACCTGGGAAACATGGAACAGGCACACAGATAAAAACGAAGGAGGTGTCAGGGCCCTGACTCAGAAGACAGTCGCCATAGGGAATCCAAGGACTCTAGGGAAGATTCTAGCGAGTGAGAGACTAGAGACTGTGGCCTTGGCACCATGGATGCCTTTTTTCTTTCTTTTTTTTTTTTTTTGAAAAAAAAAAAAAAAGACAATTTTTTACCATGTAGCCCCCAAGCAGGCCTAGAACCTGTGATCCCCTTGCCTCCACCTCTTGACTGTTGAGATTTGAAGCATATGTCACCATATTCAGCTAAGCCCTGAGACACTGAACTCCAAGATAGGGCCTACTCACCACCTAACGCTAGATGCTGCCAGCCCAGACACAGCCAGTATGCCCATGGACATCTACAACCCTGAATCACAACCAGCACTTAGCTTACTGTACACTCATAACCCTTGCACTTGCTTAACCCCGGCATGCTGAGCAAGCGGACATCACCTCTCTGACACAAGCTCCCAGGGGATTCCTCATTTACATCACGACAGGGAGTGTCCACAGATGATCCAAATGGATAGAAGGACCGTACACATGGACCTGTGCAGACCAGAGCTGCCATCCCTCAGCCTCTACGGAGAAGATTCTGTATCTCTCCTACGGACTTTCCAGCAGCCTCCGCTACAACCGGAATAGAGCGGGAAGACAAGAAAAGGGATGAAGAAGCTGAGACGTGAGACAAACCAAAGAAAGCCGAAGCCCAAGACCTCAGAAAACGATGCAGTATTTCGAGGCAGCAGCAAAAGAGAGGGGTAGTTAGAGCCAATGACCCCACACTTGCACAGATCAGAAATACACCCCCTGCCCTGCCACGCCCCCGGCCCCGGCCCCGCCCCCGCCCCCTACACTCTTTCCTGCAGTGGTCTTATGGTGCAGAAGGTGATACTTCTGGCAGAGACAAACAAGGGTGATAGGTTGGCATAATTCCAGCTTTAAAAAAAACTCTCAAACTATCATCTTCTGTCTACAAAACACAAAAGAAGGCAGGGGTTTGCAAGTAACAAGGGCCCTTCTCCTGTAAACCCAAGCCAGATGTAAGTGAGGAGCCAGAGGTCCATGCTGAGAACATCCTACCTGGCCCTCTCTGTCCTTAATTCTTTGACAGCCAAGCCAATGTCTCATCTCCTCAAGCTGTCATAGTCTTGCTTTAAAACCCAGGGTCCTAGGGACAGAGAAGGTGTCTCCTGCCTGGAGGAGACTAATGAGATTTCTGGGACCTTCCACCAGCCTGGGCCCTGCTTATTCTCCCCTCTCTGCCCCCCCCCCCCCCATCTTCCTCTGAGACTGAGATAATGGCCTTTTGTTGACAAAGTTTCACAAGGAAATGGAATTTGTTGCCCTCCTTTCCACCTCCCCTCCCCGGCTCCACCCCATGTCAGCTGCAGTAGAAGGCCCCAGCTGGGCAAGCCTCCTCCCTGTGTCTGTGACAAGCACATGCAGCCCTGACTCAACTTCCATTGCCCAAGAAGGGAAAGAAGCCTGGGAAACTTGGAATCCCCCTCCAGAGATGGAATGGGCAGCTCGCAGGCACCACCTCAGTCGAGTCTCTCCAGTAATAAGAAGGAAAGCAAACATTCATTGAGAGGTTTGTCTTTGAGTATATTATCTCATTAAAAGCTCCCAACAAACAAGGAGTGAGAAATCCCCTTCTGCCCGCCAATAGAGGAATAAGGCAGGGAGATACTTGGAGGACTCACCAAGGGCAACAGTCACAGAGACACAAACACACATCTCCACTTCAGAGCTCTGGCTGTCACCAACCACTCAGGGGCCACCCTTCTCCTCTGAAAAGGAGCCTCCTCTTCTCTGCATGGGTGATGGTGGTAATCCTCTTAATCCCATCGGAATCTGCCTCTGCAAAGGTTAGAAACCACTTTCTGATGGTGTCTTGGGAGTGATGGCAGGAACATAATTCTGACAAACGGAAACACATTTAATAAGGGTGATTTATTGGCTGCTACTGAAATAGTATTTCAACAGATAATGGTTTTCCTCTACAGCAGGGTTTCGTGATCTCTGTATTACTGACATTTCAGGCCAGTTCTGCTTTTGTCTATGTTGAAACACTGCTGATCTCTACCTCCTACATGCCAGTTGTACCCTAAGATACCGCAGATGTGACAGCCTCAAATACCCCCCACTCCGACATTGCCAGATACCCCTTCCGTGGCAAAAATCACCCTCACAGATGAGCACAGTTGCTTGAGTAAACAAATAAACAGAATGAAAGAGCAAGAAAACTTACTTCCTCTACCTCTGACCAAACAGCTCTTCTTACTCACAGGCAGTAAGTGAAAACTCTTGGAAATGATCATAAAAAACCCAGAACATCAATTTCAGAAAACCAATGCAAACCTTCCTGTTGTCCTGAACTGATCACTTTCTGTATGTAGGAAATGTCATGATGGGATGTCACTAGCTAGTTGCAATGTGTAGCCAGTCAAACCTGGGTTCAAGTTCCAGTGTGTGCTCCCCAGTCGCTCTGTGAAGAGGTGGGGCAGAAATCATGGTCTGACTCTCAGCCCTGCACACGCTAGCTATGCTCAGGGCCCTGGGTATCTTCTCAGCTCCATTCCTGCAATGGCTCACTGCTATGAGGATTCACAACTGCAATGAGTCAATTAAGTACAGTTTGGATCAAGAAGTCTTGAAAATACTCACCTCTTTCCCCTCCTCCCACATCTCACCAGATCTTTGCGGTCACCAGGAACTTATGATTTGTTTGGGTCTCTTCTTACCTGAACTAAGTCAGAAAAATCTCTGTTGTTGGGGGCACATAGCATCACTTTCAATATATTCACTCATAATAAGTATACTATTATCTTTCATGTAATTTTATTGATGACAAAAGTTGATAGTATAATATTGGTGTTAATTCTATTAGTATGATACTACAATACCAGCAGAGTGTATATGGCCTATGTGAATCAATGCATCTTCATTATGCCACCTGTTATATTCTGAAAATATTTCACTAAAATGTCTATATATTTGTGTGGCTATCTAGCTGTCTATCTCTAGAGAGGGTCTTGTATTCACTGTGTACATGAGGAGGACCTAGAACTTTTGATCCTCCTGCCTCATCTCCCAGTTGGTGTCAGGATGATAGGCATGCACCACCATAGCCAGTGCATGTATTTGCTGAGGAGCAAGCCTAGGGCTCCTTAAAGAAGCACTCTACCAACTGAGCTACATCCTCAGTCAGAGTGTTTGATGGTTATCCAAAAATGTTATGATATTATTGAGCAAAGGCAGACATAGTCTATATGGCAACTGTGGTGGTTTCAGGGGGTGGCACTATTAGAAAGTATGACCTTGTTAGAGGAAGTGTGTCACTGTGAGCATGGGCTTTAAGACCCTCACCCTAGCTGCTTGAAAGTCAGTCTTCTCATAGAGGCCTTCTGATGAAGATGTAGAACTCTCAGCTCTACCTGTACCATGTCTGTCTGGTTGCTGCCATGTTCCCACCTTGATGATAATGGACTGAACCTTTAAATCTGTAAGCCAGCCCCAACTAAATGTTGCCTTTTTCATGGTATCTCTTTACAACAGTAAGACCCTAAGACAGCAGTGTTTATAAAAATAATGCTTTAAGTACATTAAAAATTATAAAGAATTGCTTTTTAATAAAGTTACTTTTTAAATTATTAAATATTTTATACAATATTTTAAAAGTATTGTTTAAGTGGTAATCTTAAGCCAAAGGACATGCTCAGAACATGACTTTTTCATTTAAGTCTTTCTCAATATTTGATTGAAATAATCCTGAAATTAGTGTATCAATAACAAATTATATATAGAAACATTGCAGCTGTGCATGTGTCTAAAATAGGATCTGTTTTTTTAATCAGGAAAGTAGATGCTTTGTTTGTTCTGGTTCTCAGGAGACTTAAGCTACCACACACAGTGATGCCATCTGATTGCTCCTACATAGTGCCATATCAGTACCAAGGGGAAAATCACACTTAACCACTAATGGCAAACTCTAGTAGCCTTTGAAGTAATAAAATGAATTCAAGTGTCCTCCAGTAATTCAGTTCATCAAATGATACTTAACAGAGATGGTTTGGGGCTAGACTTGGCTGATTTTCATAGACAAGTGTGTGCAAATGACATCACACACCTCTTGGGACAAAGGCTTCTCTTCTTCTCCCAGGGCCAACAGCAGCAGCAAATGCAGAGACACTTGGTAAACATTGGACAGGATGAGTCCCGTCCTTCCCTCGCATCCTTATTCTCTCTTTCTTTTCCTTACACTCTCAGTTTCATATTTTTTAACCAGGTGTTTCTCTAAGATATCCAAATACCACCAGTCCTAGCTAGGGGTTTCTGTGATAAAACACCATGAGCAAAAGCAACTTGTGGAGGAAAGGGTTTATTTCAGCTTATAGCTCACTGAGGGAAGTCTGGGTAGGAACCTGGAGGCAGGAACTGAAGCAGAAGCCACAGAGGAACACTGCTCACTGGCTTGCTCTCACGGCTTGCTCAGCCTGCTTTCTTATAAAACTCAGGTCCACCTACCCAGGAGTGGGACCAACCACAACAGACAGGACCCTCCCACGTCAATCATACATTAATCAAGAAAATGCCAGACAGATTTGCCTATAGGCCAGTACTATGAAGCAGTTTCTCAACTGAGAGTCCCTCCTCTCAAATGGCTCTAGCTTATGTCAAATTGACATAAAACCAATCAGGACAACTCCCTGAACAGTTCATTCATAGGCTATTAGAAGATGGGTATATTCTTCAAGAATTGAAATGAGCGAAGCCCCCTGGGAAGTCTCCTTCCTTGGTTTTGTGCCTGGAGAGGAGCCTCCACCACAATTTTGTCAGTACCCCTACTAACTCACAGCTCAACTAGGAGTTCCAGTGCACACACACACACACCACACTGACCAGTCTGCCATGTATTTTCTCAGCATGGAGCCTTCTGCTTAAACAGTTGGGGCACCATTCTTCTGGAGTTTCTTGATAAAATGCTATACTTTCGGGAGACATTTCTAAGCATAGTTGAACAGGAACTAAGAGGAGCCTGGCTTTTCCATTTCCTGCTCCCGGTTTGCTTAGCTCTCTGCAAGGTGCTGCGATGGGCTTCTCTTACACTCCTGCCTCTCAGGGAGAAGGCCACAGACAACTGGCCTTACTGTGTCTGAGCACCCTCTCCCACCCTAACTTCTGCTCCTCCTCTGTGGGAGACACCTTTCCTCATTCCTCTTCTGCCTGGGGATGGGAACACAGAACTGTGACTTCTCTTGTCCGATTTCACTTCCTCGGTGGCCAACCCACCCCGGCCAGACCACCAGTGTCCTCAACACTTGAGTGCCTGCCTTGAAATGAATGAAATCAACTTCTTCTTTTGTTGAGGCAATGGAGTCTAACCTTGTGACTAACCAGATAGTGAAGACTTCCTGAGACACAGCCTTTCAGGTGTTCCTTCAGTGTCCCTCATGTCTTTACCACAGCAACACATGGCATTTCTGAGTATGATACAAGGCAGACATTTTAGCTTCCTGGTTTCTAAACTATGGGATATCAAAGACCTAGATATGGCACCAATTTTTTTTTATTTTTCCAATTAAGCACATTAAAAAATAAACAGTTGAAATGAGGGAAAACCTTTCACCTATAATAGATATAACTTCATGTAAAAGGGGCAATCAGACAAAATATCAGAAAGCTGAGGTGAAGCGTCAAATGGTCGACCCTGAAAACATACTCACAAGGACTCAACAGGTTATGCTTAGGAACATATATACATATTACAAATACGTATTATTTCCATGCAATAACAGTTGATGAGAAATGAGGCCAGGGATTTAAAAGAGAGAAAGGGGAGGGGTACCCAGGAGGGTTTGGGGGAGGAAAGTGGAGGGAGAAATATTGTAACTAAATAGCAATTTCAAAATTAAACAAACAGGAAAACTGGGGAGAGTGAGATAGCTCAGCTGGTAAATCTGACTGGCAGCAAAACTGATGCCTGCCCAGAGTTTGACTCCTAAACCCCACATGGTACAAAGAGAGAATTAAGTCCCCCAACTTGTCCTCTGATTACATTCATGCCATGGTCTGTATGCCCACCCCGATCCATACACACATACAATAAATGCAAGAAAAAGGGATTTTAAATGTCAAAAACCTTTGACATCAGTTGTTGAAGTAGAGTTCCTTCAGACTTCCGGTGTTGCTGCGCTACAGAGCCTGTGAAGTTGTCAAGACTCCTGAGGAAACCCAGACCCAAGACCAACTAATGAGAATGAAGAGGTTGAGACTTTAGCCTTTCAGGCAGAAATTGTCCCACCAACACTATTGAGCATCAATACTTTCTACTCAAAGAGATCTTTCAGTGGGAACTCATTTCAAAGTCACCAGACATTCTAGACAAAAGCAGATGAGAAAGCTTGCCAGATCCAGGTACCTACACTCGGGGGAAAGCCACATATCAATCTCACTGCCAACAAACAAGTTCAAACCCTCACTACAGGGGATTCTAGAACCGAGTGTCAAGGCCAATTTGGCTGATAACCTTGGCAGCGCCAGCACTCCCAGAAACAATGCCTTTGAGGAGACTGGGCAGGCTAGTGCCAGCATCTCTATGACTGGCCTGTTAGGTGATGGTTTTTATCCTCTGTATTCGTTTGCTGGATAAATGATTGTGATCACCAAACAGGATTGATGAGCAGTATGCCTGGGAGTCCTTAGCAGGAGGCCATCTGCAGTGAGGACCTGCACTTAAGACGTGGGTCATGGAACTAAAGGTTCCCCTATCTGAAAGAAGTCCGGACTGAATACTGGCAGGAAAGGAGAATAAAGGAGGTTGTGAGGAAACGTCCTCGGGTTGTTAGCTGTCCCACTCGTTTCTCTTCTCAAGGAGAACAAACAGGATTTTAAAAGTCAGTGATGAAGAGGTTAAAGAAAAGGAGAGGACAGAGGGGGAGAAGAGGAACCCCTCTGATTTAAAGCTGAAATAGTGCTGGTTCTGAAGGAGGAGGAAGAGGGGAAGTTGATGAGAAAGGTCTGTTTAAGGAAAAGCACACTGATTGCACAGAACTCTAGGAAACAAAGCCTGTTCCGACCAGAAATGCCCTGACACTAAGTGCAGTGTATGTTGCAGGAGCCTGACCTACGCTGGGAAGAGCCTCTGGAGGCGGGACATTTTTCTGTTGAAGGACAGTTGAAATACTAAATTCTTTGTGTGTGTGTGAGTGTGTGTGTGACTGTGTGTGTGTGTGTTCCAAGATGTGATCCTTTTGATCCATTTGAAAACAGAAGGAGGAAGAAGAGGAGAAGGGGGAGGAGGAGGAGGAGGAGGAGGAAGAGGAAGAGGAGGAGGAGGAGGAAGAAGAAGAAGAAGAAGAAGAAGAAGAAGAAGAAGAAGAAGAAGAAGAAGAAGAAGAAGAAGAAACAGCATTAAGCTGTGTGTCCACAGAGTTTGAATTGTAGGTAATCGTGAGGAGCCAATTCCTTTGAGCCTGAATTTTGTTAGTGAGGTAGTTGGTTCCAAGGAGTTCCCTCCAAAGAATTCCCGTGAAATGTTGAGGAAAAAAAAGTAACATTTTGAAAGTTGTCAGAAATAATTTAATGGGAAAATAAATGCTTGGAACTGTCCACAGAAGTTGGAGAAGATAAAAGGACTACAAGTTTTGTGGGCATTTCTCTAAAAACCCTGGAATTCATGGAGACTCCTAAAGTCAGAAGAAGGCTTCAGAACTGTAATCCTGTCTCTGGCTAATACCTAATTCTGATAGCGAGAAGATCCAGATGGAAGGAAAACCAGGAATATGTATATTTTATCACAAGGCTAAGTTGGCGTCTGCAGAATGACCCCAAACCATAGCTTAGAAGTGATCTGTACAGCCGAGCACACTGATGCATAGTGTGTTCAATGGCTGAAGAAATTTAAAGGAAAGACCTTACAGTCAGTCACCAAAGAGGGCTTAGAACGTCCAGAAGACGGAGAAGGAAAAGGAAGATTTAAAAAAGCAAGTGTAAAAACCTCTGCTCAATCGCCAAAGACCTCCTGGGTGGGGGAGGGGGAGATCACAGCAAACCGATTGGTGACATTCCCCTGCTGTATTGTAAACAAGCATGGATAGGTGAACAGCAAGGAAGGGTAACCAGGCAACAGAGACGCTTGGTAGAGCCGAGAAGCTGACAAGGCTGTGGAGGGCCTCGGCCATCATGCTGTCTGGAACTGACTTCTTTCGCGTCCAAGGGCTTCCGTGTGGAAGATCCCCAGACTGGGCTGACAGGCCCCACAGGCTGGTCAGACCAGCTCTCAGACTGAGAAGGACAACCTCACTGCGGACAGCTGAAGAGTGGCAGCTCTTGAAAGACACAACACCTCATGCATGAAAGAGGAGACTAAGGTTCTCCGAGAGAAACCTTATACCTGTTCAGTGCTTACCTTCACTCTCCCTGACACATTTCCCAGGATGCTTTGTTCTGGTTTGTGCTAGCTTTCTAAGTCCTCTAAGGCAGATAGGATTTCTTTCTTCTTCTAAGCAACACTCCAAGCCGAAGGCAATAAAGCAAAGCTGGTAATGGGTTTGTTTTGTTTTGTTTTGTTTTGTTTTTTTCCAGTCTTGCCTTGGCTTATTTACCTTTAAAATATCTGTAGCTTATTTTTCTTAGAATTGTATACAATGTATTTAGATCATATTCAACTCCTCCTTTGTTGTAAATTCTTTTTTACAGATTTATTTTATTTTATGAGCATTTATGCCTGTATGCATGTCTGTGTTTAACATGTATGCGTGGTGCTTGTGGAAGTCAGAAGGTGTCAGACCTCCCCTAAAACTGGATTTCCAGATAATTTTGAACCACCATGTGGTTTCCAGCCCCTTTATTGTAAAATTTAGTATCAGATCGTATTTACCCTGTGATCCAAAGTGTTTTGGTAGGGATGCATTTCTTGGTAGATCAAATTTGTCACCAACATGTTCTGAGATATATCTTAATTTTTGAAAATAAAAATAACTGTCCTCGGGAGGCAGAGGCAGAGGCAGGCGGATTTCTGAGTTCGAGGCCAGCCTGGTCTACAAAGTGAGTTCCAGGACAGCCAGGGCTATACAGAGAAACTCTGTCTCGAAAAACCAAAAAAAAAAAAAAAGAAAGAAAGAAAAAAAAAAAGAACTGTTAAGCTGGCTTGAGTTTCATCCTGCTAAATCTTCTGTCTCCTGTGGTTACTTTAGCCTGGATTAGTACTCTAGGAATAAGTTAAACTGAAACGAGTGAGTGGGAGCGATTCCCCCTCTACTTCTTTTCCACAGTAAAGTATTGAGGAACAAAACCCTAACTTCCCCATGACCTGTAAAACCGGATGGGAAGTAACTGAGCCAGGATGATGAATGGATGTGTCCTGTCCAAGTCACAGTCTGTTTTAAAAGGTGAATACAGATGAGTTAGAGAGATGGGGGGAGGGGGGAAGTGGGGAGAGGGGAAGAGAGAGGAAATAAAGCCAGAACAAAAGGCAGTGAAACACTGACCATTTGGAGTCAACAGAACCCGTCTGCATTCTTTTTGAAATCTCCCCACTTTGCTCCAGTGTCTGTCACTCTACAGAGACAAATGAGGGGCTTCCCAGGCTCTCTGGGACCACCGCCAGCCTTGAGTTTGATAGCTGACCATAGTGTCCCCTTAGACATCACGAACCTGAGAGGCTCACATAATGCCCAACACCAAACCAAGGACCACTGGACGCAAACCCAAGCATCCAAGTATATCATCATGTGTCCCACTGTGCGCTTAAAGCGCAGTCAGGTAAAATGAACACACAGGTGTGGTCAGAGAAATCCTTGAGCAAAGATGTCACAACTGACAGTTGTAACTGTAAACTTTAAGGCCCACAGAAAACAAGTAGGCTAAGCAAGAGTCTTAGATGTACTAGAAACACACACGTGGCTAATTAAAATACGCTGTATTTTGGTTACATCTGAGTAGAAACTGCTAAGCAGATAAGACACATGCTGACTAATGAACCAGGAGAGATATACAGTACAGGATCTTTATAGTATGGAGGCTATATGGTATGGGAGCTATATCATAAGGAAACTATACCATAAGGGAGCTATACAGCATTGGAGCTATATCACGGGGAAGGTATACAGTATGGGAGCCATACAGTGGCAGAGCTATATAGTGTGGGAACTGCACAGCAGAGGAACTCTGGCCAGCAATAAGAGACCAGGATCCATGTGCTTTTATGCTTGACACAAATTCATATTTCTGTGCTGTTTCCTCCCTCAATCATACATGACAGTTATTTCTTAGGAGAAGACGAGGTGAAATTTTGTGATGTGACATCTAATAGTGAACTTTATTGGGGAATGAGAAGTCTAGTCTGTGTCTCCTAAAACACTGGCCACTGTCACCTCTGAAGCACAGAGGATGTTCTCAGAACCACGAAACGTACCACTAGAAGCCAACAGTCAAAGACACAGTTAAAGCCAGCATCGATGGACTTGAAGGTAGAGGTTCTCTGACTCCATCTCCTTTGGCTTCTCTCCCTAGGCTGAGCAGTGAACTGCCATAGAGGAAAAAAAGACAAGAAACAAGCAAACAAACAAAAAACCTGCAAGCCTATGGCATCACTGCCTTCAAACCTGGATGCCATCCCCCTACAAATGTGGCATTCTAACAGGAATCAGACAAAAGGTTTAGGAACTAACTCATGCCTCAGGTTCTCTCTCAGGCCTGTGCTCTTAGCCACATCATAAGCACACTGTAGACATACTTAGGAGACAAGATCCCCCAGGGCTCCTCAGACCAGTAATTCCCACCTCCACCATTGGTCACTTCTGCTGGGTTTAAGGGACTCTCCTTTTAAACTTTGACCTTGGGAGGACAGGCACTTTTTCTGTGCCCTGATAGTGGCCTTTCCCCGAGGCACTGGTCAGGTAGGTAGTTACTGCAGTAATTGGTGAGCTTGCTACAGAAAAGAGAGCAAAGGAGGAAGAGGGACGGTGGAGAGAGAAAAAGCAAATTAACTCTTTAAAACTTTTTTTTTTTTCCCGAGAAAGGGTTTCTCTGTAGAGCCCTGATTGTCCAGGAACTCACTTCGTAGACCAGGCTGGCCTCGAACTCAGAAATCTGCCTGCCTCTGCCTCCCTATCGACTCCTCAAAATAATTTGCATATAGTTTTCATTTAATATCCATAAAAATGTCCAGAATTGGTATGATCACCTAACTCCCAGAAAAGGAGCCGAGCTGGAGAGGTGGCTTAGGGTAGGACCCCCACGCTTAGCAAGCTCAAGACCCTAAATTTAACTCCTAGCCCCTACCTTCCCCCCAAAAAACAAGGAAACTAAAGTTTAAGTAGGTTTTAAAAAAATGTTAAATACAACACTAGATACTAAGCCTTGCCGTGATCAATCACACCAGCTCCCTGCATAGCACACAAAATAAACAAAAATGTTTTATTGAGATGAAATTCTCAGGCCATAAAATTCACCCTGGTAGGCTTTGATTCATTCCAGGGCTTAGATGTCATCACTGTTCCAGAAGATCTCGGTCACTTCCAAAGCAGCAGCAGCCAATTCACACTCACTCCACTTCCTTCTCACACCTTCCCCCCAGGCCTGGCACAGCTTCCTGCTTCCTGTATCTGCAGAGTGGCCTATTCTGGACCTTTCACATACGGGAGATTAGACAGTGCGTGACCTCTGTGTCCGCTTCTTTCACAGAGTACACTCTATCCAAGGTCTCTCTGACGGCAGTTCGGGAATCCATACTTCATTCCTGTTTTGAAGTGACAGTCCATTGTAAAAGTAGACCACATTTTCTTTATTTATTCGTTATTTATTCAAAGTCGATTTGGAGCTACTATTATAATTCTCTTATAAACACTCATGTAGAGATTTTTGTGGGGAGTCAAGGTTTTTATTCCTTTAGATAAATACCCAGGAGTGGAGTTCCTGGGTCATACAGTAGTGACTCTGTTTAGTTGATTAGATGCCAAACATTTTCAAAAGGCAGCTACATCATTTTATATTCTTGCGAGAAATGCACAAGTGTTCCAGGGAAGGTCTCAACACCATACCAACAATTGAGTCCCCGTTACCCACCTTAGGGTTACAATTGTACCCAAATCCAGGTCCAGCCATCCACCTGCAATAAGACAAATTTTAAAAAAATTAAAAGTACAAATTAGAAAGGGATACTTACTTACCAAGACCACATTGAGAACACAAACTTGAGGGGTCAATGACTCTCCTTGTCTCTCTTCCCAAATGTGACTACATTGAATAAATCTCCTTTTCCTGTTTTACATTTTTAATTAGCTCTTATTGGCTTATTGAAGGCAGGTGGCCAGACCTGACGTGGGGCACAGGCTGTCTGCCCCCAAGTTTGGTACTATTATTGTGGTGTCTGCAGTGCAGGATGTCCTTGTGAGTTTCATTTGTGTTTCTCCAATGACTAATGCTTCTGAGTGCCCTTCTACGTGCATACGGAATATAACTCTCTTGGAAGAAAGTGTTCAAACTCTCTGCCCATCTATAGACACACACATACAGAGAGAGAGAGAGAGAGATTTATATCTATCAGGTATATAAGATTCATTAATATTTTCTCCAGTTATGTGAGCTATCTTTTCTTTCCTTTATAGTGCCCTTTGTAAAACAAACATTTCAGTTCTGATAAAGTTCAATCTACTTTTTTTCTTCTTCTTCTCCTACCTTTTCTTGGGCAGCCCATCTAAGGAGCTATCGCCCCAACCAAGGCCAGGAAGATGACACATTTCCTACACGTTCCCTAGTTTTACATTTAGATTCAAGTTTGGTCCATAAGAGTTAACATTTATGGCAGGACCTCATTCTTTTGCATACAAATATCCAATTAGTAACAACATGAAAAACATTGTTCTTCCTCCATTGAACTCTTTTGTTCCCTTCCTTAAAACAGCAGTTGGCTGGGGTCAGGTTACATGACTCAGTGGTACAGCACTTACCCAGCATGTTCAAACCCTGGCTGTTAGTCTGAAAACCAGAAACTACTGAGTAAGTCATCTGCTCATAAACGCAGGACTAACTTCTTCTGCATTGGCCTGTGTGGCCTTTCATAGGCCATTACCATCCTGTCCCATTGTAGCTTTGTAGTGAGTTTTAAAATCAGAGAATGTGAATACTGCTTTGTTTTGTTTTTCCCAGACCATTTTGGCTGTTGTGGGTAGTTGCCGTTTTCACTATATAAACCTTACACCCCGCTTGTTAACTCTATTCAAATAAGCAATCTTAAAGTTTATTGATACTCCCTACAGTCATTTGAAATCTGTTGTCCAATCTTAGTAGTTTTTAAACAACTTATTAGGAGTTGTCTTGGTCAGTGTTCTATTGCTGTGAAGAGACACCATGACCATGGCAACTCTTACACTTTCAGAGTTCTAGTCTATTATCTTCATGGCAGAGAGCAAGGCTTCACAGAGGTGCTGGTGAGTAGCTGAGAGTTCTACATCTGGATTGGCAGGCAGTAGGAAGAAAGAGACAATGGGCCTGGTTTGAGCATCTGAAACCTCGAAGCCTACCCCCAGTGTCACACTTCCTTCAACAAGGCCACGCCCCCTAATCCGGGTCAAAGAAGCACCACTCCCTAATGACCAAGCATTAACTGTGTAAGACTAGGGGGCCATTCCTATTCAAACTGCCACAGGGACAGTCTATGGCGGTGCATGTCTTTAATCTCCCCCACTCAGGAGGCAGAAACAAGTACATCTCTGGGAACTCCAGGCCAGCCAGGGCTATAAAATAAGATCCTATCTCAAAAATTAATTAATTTAATTTACTATTGGACTTTTAACAGCAGAATTTCTATTGGTTCGCTTATATTTTTAAAACATTTCTGCCTCTTTATGATTAGTCTTTATTTGCTCAGAACCAATGTTGCATCCCTTCCTTTAACTCTTTAGACACAGTTCCTAATTCTTTAAATACACTAATAGACTATCTACTAAATCCAATAACTGGATTCATCAAGTACAGTTTCTGTTTACTGCTAAATTTTTCCTTCTTTCTGGACCTTTTTTTAAAAACATATGTATGGTAGTTTTGTTTGTTTGTTTGTTTTTTGTTTTGTTGTGTTGTGTTGTGTTTTGCTTTGTTTTTCTAGTGCTGAGACTCAAACTCAAGGTCCTGTGTGAATCAGGCATACATTCTATCAATCAGTGAGTGAGCTACACTCCCAGCCCCCATCTTGGAACTCTCTGTTGAAGACTGGACATTCAAAAACTATGATGCATCAACTCTAAACTCTAGACTTCCTCCATGCTCTGCAGCTGTTGTCTGCTGTTGCTGCTATCGCTATTGGCTACTGAGTTTCTGGAATTGATTCTATGAGACTCAATTCCTTAGCACTTGTGCCCCCCCCCCCCAGTCTCCATTTAGTTAACTTAGGTGTGGTCTAGTGAACAGACAGAAGAAATTCCCTTCAGTCTTTTAAATGAGAATCCTCCCAGGCTTCTCTGAATGCTTCCCTCCCTCTGTATTTGGGGTATGTCTTCTGTGGCCAGCCAGGCTGTTTTATGACTGTAACCTTAGCCTCCTCTTCCTGTTTGTGAGAGTCTCAACAAGTGTCAAAGGTGAGAGGGATTTTCTCGGAGCTTCCTTAGTCACTTGTACGCACACAACCTAGCTTCCCAGGGACTTGTTGCAGCATTCAAAACTCTTTTATAGTTTTTTAAAAATTCAATCTCTTGGTCCCACATGGAGGAGTCACTGTCTGGTAACAATGCTTAAAATTCCCACTGACTATCTTTGACCAACACTCTATTAATAACATACAGAAAATTCAGAATCCAGTCAAAATGATTGATTATAAATTCTAAGAAAGCAACTTTACAGATTCCAGGAAGGTCACACAGATTATCCCCGGAGACGTACGTGACCATTTTAGGAGACTTCTCTCCTTGATCTTTCCATTAGGTACAGTCTTCTGGTCTCCATAGTTGCTGTAGTAGATTTGTCAATTTCAGTGGTCGCCATGGAGATGAGGTTAGAGAGTGGGTCCAGACAAGCTAAGATGCTACTGTCACCGTTTCCAATGACACTCGGCCACTCTTTTTTAAAAATGTTTCCAGATTATTTGAAAACCTTTGGTTAATCCCTAAAGGTTTCTGAAAGCAGATTTTGACCACTATTATGGATATCCCCACTGCTAATGTTAGACAGATTTTCCAGAGTTCCTCAACCCAAGACACTATGTTTCTCTTAAGGGGACACTTAAAAATATAACTATGATTCAGGTCCTATAAATGCTTCAGCAGGTAAAGGGTATTTGCCACCAAGCTTGATGACCTGAGTCAAGTCCCAGAACCCACATGGAGGAAGGAAAGAACCAAGTCCCACGAGTTCTCCTCTGATCTACACACACATGCACACACATGCACACACATGCACACACATAAACACACATACACACATGCACACACATGCACACACATACACACACATAAACACACATACACACACATGCACACACATACACACACATGCACACACATGCACACACATACACACACATGCACACACATGCACACACATACACACATGCACACACATACACACACATGCACACACATACACACACATGCACACACATACACACACATACACACACATGCACACACATGCACACACATACACACATACACACATATGCACACACATATACAAACACATAAACACACATACACACACACATACACACACATACACACACATACACACACATAAACACACGTACACACACATACACACATATGCACACACATATACAAACACATAAACACACATACACACACACACACACACACACATATACACACACTGGGGGGTGCATACACAAATTAACTAAAAATTTAAAAGCTATTGCCTTGGTTCAATAATATTTTTATTTCTTTTCTATTTACAAAGTAGCCTCCTTCTCCCTCATCTCCTTTAGTGGGTAATTTATAAAATTTTAGGAGAGGTTGGGATATGAAAAAATTATTTCTCAACTTTAAAAAAATCATTTCCTTGTGCTCTGGTACTATGGAGGGAAGTTTCAGGAACAATGTGGACCTAAATGTTTCTTTCTAAATAAATACATAAAACTGTAGGTGCTGCAAATGTGTCTCCATCGGTAAAACCTGCCTAGCTTTTAGGAAGTTCTGGATTCAGTCACCAGTGCCGGTTTCAACTGGTTGTGATGGTGCATGTTGTAATCCCAAACGTTGGGATGTTGAAGCTGGAGGAACAGAAATTCAAGGTCACAGCTATGACTCAGTGGTTAAGAGCTAAACTGCCCTTGTAGAGGACAGGCGGACCATTCTCAGAACCATGCCATAAATGCTGATAACTCCAGTTCTAGGAGATCTGGTGCCTCTGGACTTCCAGGGCAATTGCTCTCCAATGCAGATGCCACACCCACCCACACAAATGTGGAGTAAAGAAATAAAATAAATCTTGAGTGTGGTTGTACACACCTTTAATCCCAGCATTCAGGAAGCAGAGCTACATGGCAAGTTTCAGGCCAGCCAAGGCTACAAAGTGAGAACCTGGCTCAAAAATTATATATATATATATATATATATATATATATATATATATATATATATATGTGTGTGTGTGTGTGTGTGTGTGTGTGTGTGTGTGTGTGTGTATACATGTGTATATGTATATATGTGTGTGTGTGTGTGTGTGTGTGAATTCAAGGTTCTACAAATGTACAGAGTACTAACTCAAGGCAAGCATGGAGTGCATGCGACCCTCTGTCTAAAGAATAAATAAGTAAGGCACGTGTCTAGGCTGTTACTGAAGACATTTACCAATAAACCTAACAGCCTGAGTTCAATCCTAAAGGCCCCATGTAATGGAAGGAAAGAAAGGACTCCTGAAAGTAGTTGTTCTCTAACCTCCTGCTACACACACACACACACACACACACACACAGTGGCCTCTGCAACCTCCTCCTATCTCCCTGACCCACACACAAAATCAACAAATGTAATTTAAAAATAGGTAAATAAATTTCCAGTCTTTCCAGCTCTAGGCTAGTCATGAGATGAGGAGGAAACTGGAGTCACATCCGAAACAGCTCTGCAATGTTCTGAGATAAAAAGGGCACCCAAGCCTGAGTTTCTGACAGAGGAAAGCACGCCTTCCAAGCAGACCACCTACGTGGTAATTACTCAACTGTGAACTTCCACTTATTTAGGACTTCCACTTATTTAGGGCGCCTTTAGCACTCCTCACCAGCCTTTCCCACTTCTTCAGATAGCAGGTGCTGAGACGGGGGTCCCTGTCAAATAATTTGGCCAGTCCTCTTCTTGAGCAAAACTGGAATTGGTAGAGGGTCGTAGGTCACAAAGGTGGAGGCTGGGTGATTCATCCAGGTAATGTCTTGAGCCAAATTCCAGAAGGCAATGTTTTCGGGAGGGAGGGAGGGAGGAAGGGTGATTTGCATGCATGACCTCACCCAGAAGCTCCAGCCCCAGAGCATATAAACAGGAGCCTGTCACACCTAGTCTTACTACTGCCAGGCCCTGCAACCCAAACAGCCCGGGACCATGCTGGCACTCCGAGGCTCCTTGCTTCCACACTTGGGACTGTTCCTGTGCCTGGCTCTGCACTTATCCCCTTCCCTCTCTGCCAGTGATAATGGGTCCTGTGTGGTCCTTGATAACATCTACGCCTCCGACAACTTGGGAATCAACACTGTGGCTACCGTCTCTGGTGGGAATGTAACCTATACAGGTATGTCAAAGGCGTTCATTCCGCTGCCCCTTTGTTCTTGGTGGAGCGTGAATCAGGCTCTCCCATGTTCCATATGTGTGTGTGGACAGGATGGAAAGCGGGGAGTGGTGACTGATAGGTGGCAGCGTGGATCTGGAGGACTTTTTCTCTAGTTTCCTGTCTGTAACTGAATCGCAGGTGGGGTAAACTGAGCCCCAGGCAGATCACACCCTGGCAACATAAGGCTGTGTTAAGCGGCCATTGTTTATTTTTGAGGGAATTCTTGCAGTCTACTGTCCTTTTACAGCCACTTGACAAAATGACTGTACCCTGCAGGACGCCAGGAAGGATAACTTGAGCTTAGTGTATGGGAAAAGCCAAGTTAAACTAGAGGAAGATATCAGTAGCCTGCCTTGTATGTGAGCGGCCTGAAAGGCAGAGATGTTGCCTGACTTGATGGGGACCCCTTGCCAGCAAGGAGTAGAAGCTCTTTGAGTCCTGGTTGTTCAATCTTAATCTAATGGTTTTTTTCTTAGAAGTATCTGGAAAGTATTTCGTAACTTTCCCTTATGGGATTCAACAAACCTACAAGTTAAAAACACCCTTTCTAATTAGTCAAACCTGTTAGTCAAGAAATATGCTTTCCTACCAAGCTTCATATATCTATCGTTTTTTTTCAAAGCAACTTCAGTTGATTTTTAAGTTTTTTTATTATTATTATAGTGTGTGCACCCTTATGGTGTGTGCATGTGTGTGCACACAGTCATGTGCATGACCCCGCACTCTTGCGCAGGCCGGAAGGAGTTGTGGAGCGCTGCTCTCCTTCCACGACCATGTGGGTCTGAGACTCACCAGGTTTCCATAGCAAGTGCCTTTACTCACCGAGCCCTCTCATCTGCCCACCCCACCTCCCCCACAGCCACCTCCTTGCTCCAGATAGAGTGCTGTGGGAACAGAGGCACTCTATGTACATCTGCATTATAATGCTAACATGACTTACATCTAAGGGGAAAATGCCATTATTAACCTCCATTGTCCAGGGAAGAAAGAAGGCATACAGAAGTCAAGTTTTTACCCAAGGTCACTAGAACGCAACAGAACTAATGGAACTTAGCCAAAAGCCAGCCTCCTTAGCTCCTACGACACCCTTCCTCTCTTAGTCTAAGCAAACTTTGCAGAGGTCACTATGGTGACTGCCGTGCATGTGATTTGCAGAGTTACAGCCTGGAAGGTGAGCCACCGCACCAGACCTCCCAACTCTGCTGCTTGTCTCTCTCCTGTTTCCTGGAGACGGTCAATAAGCAAATGCTCCTGCTGTAACAGGACTATGTCCCATCCCCTTGGGAAGTGGGTCTTTTCATATCAGAGCAGGGGAGATAAGTCTGTAATTCAAGATGAACAGTAAGTGAGTGTGTGTATGAATCCATTACCGCCAGGGTGATTGCAGGCCCCTGATTGTAAGATGGCACAGCAGGAGACAGACGGGGCCTGCTGCTGAAATGAGAAAAAGAGAAGTCTACTAGGGAGAGATAAGATGAAGACGTGGGAGCCTTTCTGAAAGGAGGGAGACAAGAAGGAGAAAACACAAGACAATGGGGAGAGGTGGGGGAAGGGCAACCGCACAAGTCCCAGTAGCCTCGGGAAAGAAAGACCTCAGCTTCCTCGAGTGCCTAAGCTAGCTCTGCTCTTTTTCAGATTCCATTTCGATCCAAAATGTGTTTGAGCTCTGAGGCAAATCTGACTCCTTCTTTAAATTGAGGGTCAAAAATCCTCCGTCCAGGGGAGTGAGAGGGACCCAATTCCACACCTACAGTTACAAAGAAGGCTTTACAAATACCTTACGGACTGCAGTAGCCCCGACTCCGGCTTACTGTAGACAGCCACCTTTCCTTGCTTTGGTTTGAGACCCTTTACCGTTTCAGCATAGTGTTAATGCTAGCAAACCATGGATAAACGGCTTGGCAGACCCTAGAGACAGCACAGCTTAGCCAGCATCTCAGAGGGCTCACCCCAGCCCCACCCCTACCCCTCAGACCTGTAAGAAAAAAACCCTGAGGCACTGCTAAGTCAGCCTCTGCCCTGTTGCTCACTTCTCTGGACAAGGATGTCAATACTACTTCCTCAACCCTCCAGCTTCTAGAACAGTGAGTTCCACTGGATAAAGGACTTTTGTTAAGTGCTAGAGACAGAAGCCAAGGCTTCAAACATGCTGGACAAATGCTCTACTACTAAGCTACAGTTCACCCCAGCCCCGAAGCAGGACGTTAGAATCAATCAAAAGTATTCATTTGGTGCCAAACACTGGGCTGCTTGGATGCTGACTGATGAAACCATAAAATATAATCAAGTATTCAGTCCTATAGAAAGGGTGTGAATGTTTCAGATATGAGGAGGAAAGAGGGTAAGTTAGTCCAGAGGCGGGGATGTGAGCGAGATCTGGCTGTGGAAGTGGGTATGGGATGAATGCTAACATGGAAGGAAGGTTCCAGACAGGCTCCAGACGTGAACAAACGCCAGGCCCAGGTGTGGGTCAGGTAAGAGCCAGGTGCATTTGCAGAACAGCTGGGGGCGAGGGTGGTGGAGGTGGGAAACAGCAGCTGGAGGAGGGAAGCTGGACTCTTGGGTTCCTGAAAGTGTGCTGGGTACTATCACTGACAGCTAAGAGACAGGAATGAGAAGGCAGGAGGGTTTAGGTTCTCTAGGTAGACAGGCATACATCCCACATAACAGGTTATATGAGGAAGTCTGGTCTGACCGCCAAATGCTCAAGGCATCCAACCAAGGGAGACTGAGGTCACAGATCCAAAGACCCTAAGTACAAGAAAGGAAGGAAGAAGGGAGGGAGGGAGGGAGGGAGAGAGGGAAGGAGAGAGGGAGGGAGGGAGGGAGGGAGGGAGGGAGGGAGGGAGGGAGGGAGGGAGGGAGGAAGGAAGAAAGGAAGGAAGGAAAGCTGAGCCCACAGTGAAAGGGGAAGCAGAAAAGGAACTGTGGAGAAAAACAGATGGAGCGCTAAGAGGATTGGGGCTATCTAGATGACACCATTGTGTATCACCTTCCGCTACACCACCATGCAGAGATGTGAGACAAAAGTCACCTCCTCTCTGAGTGACTCAGAACATGTGGCCAGCTGACCTTTCTGGCAAAGCAAACCAGGGCAAGGAAATACAATGTGCTTAAATTAGTAATAACAATCACAGTTTATCTAATATGAACCACAAGTGTTGGCATCTTCTTTTTAGTCCTAACAGGAGCTTTTACTATGAGGGATAATGTCATTTCCCACACCCAGAGCTATGGTGAGCACCAAGAGGAAACTTAAAAAAATAAAAAGTGTAGCAGTCAGAGATGTGGCTTAATCAGTAGAACGCTTGCCTGACACATACCACGTTCTGGGTTCAATGTTCTAAATACATTTTATAAACCAGGTGTGGCAGCATCATACCTGCAGTGTCTATACACAAGAAGGAGAATCAGGAGTTCAAGGACAGCCTCGGTTACGTTTGAATCCAGCTTAGGATGAGATCCTGTTTCGAAATACACAAACTGTATACAGTAGCCACTGAGCAAGAAGAAGCCAGAGCAAAGAACTGACCTGTCTTGCTCCTAAGTCCCAGAGCTGGGATGCAGATCCAGGACTGTCTGACCTGCTACTGGATCTACTTGCTTTGCTTTGGGAGGAGTTTCAGAAGACAGAAATGGCCCAGTATTGAGGAATTTACTCATGTAGGCTCTTCTAGGGAAAAATAAATAAATAAACCAGACACACTAAAATAGCCTCATGTTGAAATTAATAAAATGTCAACAAGGCCCCCTGTAAGTGCAGGCAAGCTGGGTCACATGAGCTACCTCATCTGAGTAGAGAAAAACCCTAAGTGTAATTTGGTCCTTGGATTAAGACCCTGTGGCTCAGGCCTCAGTGTCTCATACCTAGTCAAACCCCTGTCCTTCCCAACCCCCACCTTCAATAACCTGGAGGGATCAGCATTTCTGAGGTCAGGAGCAGGCCTTTGGTTTTACTTAGCAATATTACTCCCTTGTATCCCTGGAACATTTCCTAGGGGACCTCCAAACTCTTTCAGGGGTACCCACCTTTGAGGAGAAATTAAGCTCTTCACAATTAGAATCCATCCCCCTATAGCAAAACCAGCGCCAGAGGGTGGTTAGGCTCATAGCTACCTTTCACTGTAGACTATTTGGAGAATTAAAACAAAACAAAAACCCATAAAGATGAATACTGAAATCATCTGTAGCCCAGGTGGGCTTTAAGCTTCCCTGTAGCTGAAGTGGACACTGAGCTCACGATCCTGCATCACTCACCTGGAGTCACAGACCTGTGGCACCCTGGGTACCCAGTCAGGATCTCTGTACTTTGTTTTACAGAAGCGGGCGCATGCTGTCCACACTCTGTGGCTTCCCTTGCTCACACACCTCCTTGGTTTCACTTGGCTCACGCTAACTACTTCCTCATACCCTTTCCCCCTAGTGACGGTCCCCGTGAACGATTCAGTCAGTGCTGTGATCCTGAAAGCAGTGAAGGAGGACGACAGCCCAGTGGGCACCTGGAGTGGAACATATGAGAAGTGCAACGACAGCAGTGTCTACTATAACTTGACATCCCAAAGCCAATTGGTCTTCCAGACAAACTGGACAGTTCCTGCTTCTGAGGATGTGACTAAAGTCAACCTGCAGTAAGGACTGCTCTCCTGTCACTTGGGGCTTTGGAAAGTTTATAACAGGTTTCTACAGTTCGCCTTAACCTTAGGTTGAACCTAGACTGGGTGTGAGTGGAAAACCCCACAGTAGCCCTTCTTGATACACACACACACACACACACACACACACACACACACACACACATACACACACCCCGATGCTCTAAGTAATCAGGAAGACTGAACACTTTCTTTCAAGTTGTCTGTATTCAAACTGGAGAATCCATTTTTAAAATAACCTCTTTTGTTAGCATACAAAACGATAGGCTTCCTTATGACATTTTCACCATGTTCACCAGTGCTTTTCTCCTATCCGTCCCTATTGCCTTTTCTTGTTCCCTGTTCCTTCCGTGATCTATCTTCCTGTAAGTAACCCCTCTTCTGACATCACATACACACACACTATATAATATATTAAATATAGTTAATTAAGCATGTTGTTAATAATAATTAATCATATAATAATTAAACATATTAATTAATAATTGCATCAATAGACTGAATATTTAAATATAGTAAAACTTATATAACTGGAATAAATAATTAAATATTTAGGTGTATATAACGTTAGTGGATAATCATTTGTTAAACATACACTCATTTGGGAAACTGGTAGCTAAGAGACAACTGAGCAATAGCACTAGTTTACTCCTGTCATAAAAAAAAAAAATGGATGCCCTGAGGTTCTAAGAAAAGGTCCCCTCGAGGCTAGCATTATACTTTCACAACAGATGTCTCCCACTCTGAGGACTAGCCGGGCTTCAAAGTGATGAATGAAAGCAGAATCCAAAGGGAGCAACTGTTGCCAACCCTACCGTGGCAACAGTTGTAACCACGTGTGCTCGAGCAGGTACAGTCTGCAGTGACACAGCAATGACAATCTACATCATCGTTACATAGTGAAATCCCACTGTCCACTCGCTCCACATCCTCACAGGCACACTCACCACAATCCACTAGACTCTCTTCTTGCTCATGATGTGTATACTCATGGCCTTGATCTACAAGACTGATTCAAGGGGAGGGAACACAAGGAACACCACCATGGAGGGCACTATGCTAAGCAGGGCACAAAACGACCATCAAAGGTGCCCATGGGATTTACAGTGGTGAGGCTGAGGAACCCATCCCCCACACACCTGAGTACTGAGGTGAGGGGCTTGCCTTGCTTTCCCTGATACATAGATTCAGAAACAGCTCTGTCACACCCTCTGGCTTTCCTCTACTTCATCAGACACATCACGACTCCAACTGACTCCTTAACTAATTATCTGAATCATCATCAAAATCTGACTCTGAAGACACTAAAAATGCCATGAGCGTGAAGCCATTGACTGTGGGATTCACTGCTGTCTGCTCACACTAAGCTTGGCGACTGACACACAGACTGTGTCCTTTCATTAGTGGCTTGCTGGCTGTGTATACAAGTGGCTAGTATTGCAACGGACTCGTTGGTTTAATAACCACAGGACAAGCTCTGAGGATAATTTAATGGGGTTGGGCGATGGCAGAGGTGGTTAGCGTTAAAAGCTGGAGGGCTTCAGTCAAGTCAATACGAACCAGATCAATAGGTAAAGATCTGCTTCCTGTGTCATAGACGAAGTAAGCTCGAAAGCGATGGACAGGATGGGGTGATCCAGAAAGGCAGAGGTGTGGCTTGTGAGCTCCAGAGACAAGGCTCTCACCATGTCTCTTACTGATTTGTTCTCCAGGGTCCTCATCGTCGTCAATCGAACAGCCTCAGTATCATCTGTGAAAGTGGAACAAGGTGAGTTCTGTTGCAGGAGCTCCATACATTTGGCGTTAAACTCAGGCAGTCTGGAAAGCTGCCTTAGGCATCAGTTGAGTCTCCCACTGTCCGGGAACCTATGTGAGATCTCCCCCAACCTTTTGTTTTATGTTATGTGGAAAACAAAAAACCCTCTCTAAGATTTGTGCAAGTTTTTCAGCAATCCCCATGGTCACCTCTGGCTCCAAACCCCTGCTTCGACAGGGACTCTTTCTGTTCAGTACCAGATAGGCATCCGTATGAAAAGGCACTGTTATTCTCCACTTCCACACGACCTGAAACCACGCTCACACAAGGCCTTCACGTGGTCAACTTTAACCAAACAGTTTTTAAGGGAATTATGCAGGGGCTGGGAGAAGACGGAGGCCACAAGCTGGACAAAAAGAGTTGGTATCACAGAAATATCATCAGTTCTTGTTAGATTGTTGTTTTCTTTTTTTTTTCTTTTTTTAAAGATTTATTTATTTTTATTTTTTAAAAGATTTATTTATTTATTTTATGTATATGGGTACAACGCAGCTGAACAGATGGTTGTGAGCCTTCGTGTGATTGTTGGGAATTGAATTTTTAGGACCTCTGTTTGCTCTCTCTGGTCAACTCCCCCACCCATCTCTCCAGTCGGCCCCACTCACTCTGGTCTACTCTGCTCGCTCAGTCCCTGCTCACTCTGGCCCAAAGATTTATTTATTATTATACATAAGTACACGGTAGCTGTCTTCAGACGAAGCCAGAAGATGGCGTCAGACCTCATTACGGGTGGTTGTGAGCCACCATGTGGTTGCTGGGATTTGAACTCAGGATCTTGGGGAAAGCAGTCAGTGCTCTTATCCGCTGAGCGATCTCGCCAGTCCTTGGAAGGGGTAGCTTGACCTAGCACCTTGGCACAAGATAAAAAAGTACATTATCCTTAAGCTGTATCGTGACTCCTTAATGAGTTTTCTCCCTTTCCCTGCCCCTCCCCCTCTACCCCCCCCTTTCTGTGTGTGTGCATGTGTGTGCACACGTGCGCGCGCTCGTGTCTGCATGCACCCGTGTGTGTACATGTGCATGTGTGTTCACAGATCTGCATCTGTCCGTGTTTGTGAAGGACAGTGGGCAGCCTCACCTTGTTTGATGAGACAGGGTGTCTCCCTGGCCTGGGACTCACCCAATAGGATGGTTGGTTAGTGATTTCAGGGATCTTCCTTCTTGACCTTCCTGGTGCTGTGATTACAGAAGCAGGTAACTCTACACCTAGAATCTTCATGCCGGATTGGGGAGGTCAAACTCAGATCCTCATGCTTGTGTGAAAGAACTTTACTGACTAAGCCCTCTCCACCCCACTGCCTCAGCTACTGTCTGTCCTTGGCAGCAGGAGTTTCCGCCAGCTTTCCCCAGGGCACAGACCCCAGGCCTGCATTTTCCCTGGGCTGCTTACCCTTCTCTCTATTCCCTTTTTACTTATTTCCGGGTAAGACACGGAAAGCATTCGAAACTGGAATTCAGAAAGGGTGGTTCCCTGGCCTAAGAACACTGAGAAAGTCCGCAGCAGAGTGAGATCTTCAATTCCTCATCTTACCCGTTTGTCTGCTTTTCTTAGACTTACATTAAAACTAAAGAGATCATTTTGTTTTGTTTTTTGGTTTTTCAAGACAGGGTTTCTCTGTGTAGCCCTGGCTGTCCTGGAACTTACTTTGTAGACCAGGCCGGCCTTGAACTCAGAAATCCTCCTGTCTCTGCCTCCTGAGTGCTGGTAAAGAGATCATTTTAAGGCAGTTTTTTTTTTTATTGTAGGATTCAGCCAAGGGCGCATGTGTGAAGCCTTAGATTCAAATCTTCAGCATTGCGGAGGGGTGGGGGTAGGGATGGACCCAAACAAGAACCATTAGTCTCTCTCAGTGTCCAAATCCCAAGCCTTCCTCACGAGCCACAGAGCGCTAAAAGACACACAGCATCCTGCTGGTTGTCCTGTAAGTCATTTACTACAAAGTGCACAGATGGAAAAATTATTTCCAAAAGCACATTTTAAAGCACGTATGCCTAGTCAAACTATTATATATGACAGTGTTTACTGTTGGTGGTCTCAAGGACATTTTTTGAGAAAAACACTTGCAGATAGAGAGGAAAATGTGTATTTCTAATCAAGACCCCTTAGCTCTATCCTAATAAAATAGAGTTTAAAAATCAGGGGAAGCCAGGCGTGGTGGCGCACACCTTTAATCCCAGCACTCAGGAGGCAGAGGCAGGCGGATTTCTGAGTTCGAGGCCAGCCTGGTCTACAGAGTGAGTAAAGGCCAAGAGTGGTGGCCTACCTACGTTCCCAGCAGTTAGAGGCTAGGCCAGAAGGTCACAATGTTAAGACCAACATGAGCTACTTAGAGAAAGACTCTGTCTCAAACAAAACAAAAGAAGGAAAGGAAAGGGGGAATGTGGCTGTGCCCCGCTCTCTGCTGCATAGAATGCCCAAGAGACACTTGTCCTGGAGAAAGGCTAGAGAGAGAAAACATGGTCTTGACCAGGAGGGCTTCCTCCAGGAGGCAGAAGGATGCCTGGGGCTGTGGCATTCTCCTTCTTCCTCTTATAACCAAGATTTATAGAGGAAGGAAATATGTGTGCATGTGCATCTGTGTGCGTGTGCGTGTGCGTGTGTGTACACATGGGAAGGAAAACGGAGGACATCCTATGCCTTCATCTATGGCTCTCCTTCTTGTGACTAAAAATACAAGCTCTCATTGAACCTAGAGCTTCCCCCCCCCCCTTTTTTTTTCAGTTACACTGTTGGCCAACAAGCCCCAGCTATTGCCCTGTCTCTGTCCTTACTCCACCCCCCCAAAGTGCCCTTCTACCCAGAGCTGGGGTTGTGGGCCCCACTCCCAGCTAAGAGTGAGACACCCTTGAAGTGTCTGTGCTCCAAGCTCCAGGCTTTCTGGCATCAGACAAGTCCCTAAAAGCGAAGGCCTGGCTCTCTTTGCTTCTCTGCGATCATTGCTGAGTACCAGCATGTAGCCAGAACCTATGTGGGAAACAGCCTGTGGCTTGCAGGCCAGAGAAAAAAAGTCAAGGATTCAGACAGGGCACCTGCCACTACCTAAGGCAGAGGTCACCATTCTTGCTTCTGCATGATACTGACTTCTCCCACATCGTTGATTGAGCAAGTAAATTATAAAAAGTGTACAATCTTGGGTCATATTTGCATTCCAGGTAAGAGTATCAAGATATTTGAGGGCAGACTACTCAACTAACAGATTCATATGTTTTTTTTTTTTAATTCTTTGGTGGATCTTTTCTTCTTCTCAACAGACTCTGTAGGGGCTGGAGAGATGGCTCAGCTCAGCAGTTGAGAACATAGAGTTGCTCTCCCAGAGGACCCAGGTTCAATACTCAGCACTCAAGTGGTCCTCACAACGATCTAATTCCACCTCTAGGGAATCTGATACACTCTCCCAGCCTCTGAGGGCACTGCATGTGTGTGATGCACAAACAGACATGCCGGGAAACACTTAAAATGCATTTTAAAAACAAATAAAATGAAGGGGAAAAGATCGGGGAGACCTTAAGGACGGAGGCTTAGTGACTTTTATTGCTTAACAAGCGGAACCTTTTAGTCGACTCAGTTCCCTTCCCTGTGTGGCACTGGAGAAGTGGTGACTGATGTTTGCTCGTGATCTCTGGCTTTACTGTCTTAAAAAGATTTTTCACACGTGTACATATGTGTACATATGCGACTCGTGTGTGAAGGTCAGAGGTCAACCTTTTGAGGTCAGTTCTCGTCTTCCACCTTTACATGAGATTGAACTCAATGACAAATGCCTTTACCAGCTGAGCCATCTTGCCCGCCTTTAGCCTCTTTCTCTAGGGCCCACCCACCTCCAAACAGAGGCCTGATAAAATTGTTTCCTTGATTTTTGTTTCTCCCCCAGTACAATCCTCAGCCTCGACCCCTATTCCTGAGAGTTCTGAGACCAGCCAGACTATAAACACGACTCCAACCGTGAACACAGCCAAGACTACAGCCAAGGACACAGCCAATACCACAACCGTGACTACAGCCAATACCACAGCCATGACCACAGCCATGACCACAGCCATGACCACAGCCAAGACCACAGCCAAAAGCCTGGCCATCCGCACTCTCGGCAGCCCCCTGGCAGGCGCCCTCCATATCCTGCTTGTTTTTCTCATTAGTAAACTCCTCTTCTAAAGGAAACTGGGGAAGCAGATCTCCAACCTCCAGGTCATCCTCCCGAGCTCATTTCAGGCCAGTGCTTAAACATACTCGAAATGAAGGGTTTATCTCCTCAGTCCGCAGCTCCACCACCTTGGACCACAGACCTGCAACACTAGTGCACTTGAGGGATACAAATGCTTGCCTAGATCTTTCAGGGCACAAATTCTGCTTCTTGTAAATACTTAGTCCATCCATCCTGCTTGTAACCTGAAGTTCTGACTCTCAGTCTAACCTGTTGACAGTCAATCTGAACTTGTGCTTCTTGCCAAAGTATTCCCATGAGCCTCCTGGGCTTGGGGGTGGGGAGGGGATGATCCTTCTTTACTTTCAAACTGATTTCAGATTTCTGGCCAAACCTACTCAGGTTACAAAGGACTTATATGACTGTAGGAAAAAGAGAAATGAGTGGTCGTCCTGTGGCTACTAGCAGATTCCCACTGTGCCCAGACCAGTCGGTAGGTTTTGAAGGAAGTATATGAAAACTGCGCCTCAGAAGCCAATGACAGGACACATGACTTTTTTTTTTCTAAGTCAAATAAACAATATATTGAACAAGAATACCGAAATGTGCTAAATTGAAAGATAACCCTTAATGAGTGATAAAATACAAAGTGTTACCTAACTTTGTTTTTAGAACTATGAATAAAAGTGTGTGTGTGTGTGTGTGTGTGTTCAAGGACAGATACAAGGTTAATTTATCTCAGTTTTGTTTTGTCCAGTCAAAGCTGGTCATTTCTTCCTCGATGATAATTTCTACCAGGAAATGGGCCAAAAAAGAAAATGCTTGTAATATTTATAGTACAACGTGAAACCAAAAAAAAAAAAGTTATTTCCAACAATAAGCCTGTAATAAGAAATAAAAGTTTTCCTTTAATAGTTCCTTTTCTATACCGTCCAGGACCCAGGGGTGAGCACCACCCAGCTCAATCATTAATCAAGAAAATGTCCCTCCGCTTACGTTCTTTCTCCCCAGATTACCCTGGCCTGTGTCACGATGACAAAAGTCTGACCAGCGCACAGTGCGCATAAGGTCCCGCATAACATTAGTCTCTTCTATGTGCTGAGTCTGTTAGCTGTTGCCTCGTGGGCAAGTCTCACCAAAATGTGCTATCCTGAACCTGGTTATTCTGTCCACTTTTAAAGATGAGAAGTCTGAGGGGTCAGAGAACTTCTGAAACCACCCCTAAGCACAGAGCTAATACCTGGGCACGCAGTCCTCCCTTTGCCCCGGCTCTCTGGAGGCTGGGGAAAGGACTAATGGGAAGTTGGGGCACAGTCTGGTCTTCGAGGAAGTTTGAGGGATACCTAGCAAGACCCTGTGAGGAGGGAGGGAGGCAGGAAAGGAGAGAGAGGCCGTGTTGATGGGGAGAGGCAGGGCAGGAACACAGTCCTGCTGCAGATGCTTGGTTTCCACATGTACACCAGGGTTTGAGTTGCCCCCCCTCCCCCGCCCTGTAGCTGGCTGAAATGGGAGTCACCCCTGCTTCCCGGAGTGTGGAATGATGACAGCATTGTTCATGGCAGAAGCAGTAACTACAGAGTCAACTGTAGCCCTGATCACTCGGCCTCTCGGCGTGTGTCTTTGAATTTCTGGTAGTTTGTTGTTTTCTGAATGGAGACAATCTTGCCTTTCATAAACTTTGGTCATTTTCAATCCACATTTCTTTGCTCTTTCAGCTTCCTTCTATGTCTCCTTCTGGAACTCCAACTATAAATATGTCAGTGCATTTGCATCCCAGAGACCTTTTTTTTTTCTTTTCTTTTTTTCCTGCTCCTCAAACTTGATCATTTCAACTGACCTCTCTTCAAGCTCACCAATCATCCTGCCTCCTCAAGTCTGCAGGTGAACCTCAATATATTAATTTTACCTGTTACACTTTCCAGCTTCAAAAGTTCTATTTGGCGTCTTTCTATAATCTCTCTCTCTCCCCACCTCTATTCTGTGTTCAGAAACAATTTCCTGGCTTCTGGTCTTTGTTGCTGTTTCAGTCCCCACTTTGAACATAGTTAAGATGTTGACATCAAGTCTTTGCCTCTTAGGCCCAGCAGCTGGCCTTCCTTGGAAACAATGTCTGCTTCGGTTTTTTTCCCTTTGTAAATTTCTGTTGAAAACTGGGTGTTCTGACTATTACAGTATCTTGACTCTGGAAACCTGATTCTCTCAGTTGTACAACTGCTGGTGTTGACTGCTGCCACTGAATATAACTGCAGACTGCATTCTTTGTGTGGCCACGGAGTTTTCTTTACTGATTTCTCAGCAGTTAACCAGTGACCTTAAAGATTCTGTTAAATGCCCAATTTAGCATTTTTGCCCGATTGCTGGTTTTTGTGTTTGTTTGTTTGTTTGTTTGTTTGCTTGCTTGCTTGCTTGTTTCTTCTTTGCTGTTGTTGTTGGTAATAGATTGCAGAATTTTTAAAGTTTTGGCTGGTGTTGCCATCTTTATGGCTGGTGTGGTGGAGAGACCACTACTTGAAACCTCTTGTTCCTTGGTTTCTCTTCTCTCACCAAGTGCTTACTGGTAACCCTGCCCTGCCCCTGAACAAGTATAGACTGTACATGAGTCATCTCATTCAAGCCTCACACCAAGCCAGGGGTGGAGATGCACCTCCAGGTTCCCAGCACTCCAAAGGCTAAAACGAGGGGATTGCCATGAACTTGAGGCCAGAGTAGGCTACATGAAACACCCTGGGCTACAGTGCAATACCTTGTCTCAAAACCAACCAAAGGGGAGAGAGAGACAGAGACAGAGACAGAGACAGAGACAGAGACAGAGACAGAGACAGAGACAGAACATTGCTTAGTCAACAAGAAAACAGTGAAGCTGGCTTTTAAAGGCTGTTCTACCTCACTTCTGAGCCTGCCCCTTAATCAAGACACCTTGGGATTCCTGAATAGCTCTTAAATTATCAGGGATTCTCCTGCCTAGGAAAAAAAAAAAAAAAAAAAGCTCACCAGGTCACATGATGAGCAGGTGTCCTTTGCTGACACACAAGCTGTATTCTCTGGCACTCTTTCTCCCAGGCCCCACTGCTTGGTACCATCTCCAAAATAAACACTGGTGAATCCCGGCCCAGCAAGCCAGGAGCAGTTTCATATTTACCTTTCGTGGCTCAGCCTGTCTTCCTGCCAGGTTCAACGTGAACGTTGTGACAAACCCTGACTTTGTCTCAGGGTGCAGTCGTGGCAAAAGAACTCTCAAAACATTTTTAGACGCAAAGAAATCTGGGTAGCAGAATTCAGCCAGGCAGCTGACCAAGGAAATGGGATTAGGAAATCTGAGTCAACAGACCTGACCTTCTGATAAGTGGGAAGGTGACCGTAGACAAACTTCTGTGCTGTCTTCTGCCTTATTTCCCTATCTGTTAAACAATGCTCAGCCCTAGTGTCTCAGCTCTCTTCCAGGTCTCAACCTGGGGTTCTCTGCATTACCCAATCCTGATTTTTTTCAAATACATAAATATTTTATTTTTCTCAATTTTTATTTTATTTTACATCTATAAGAAGTGTTTGTCTATACAAATGTATGTGCACCATATGCATGTCTGGTACCTACAGAGGTTAGAAAAATGTCAGATCCCTTGGAGCTGAAATCATGAATGGTTGTGAACCACAATGTGGATGATCAGGGCAGGACATTGGATCCTCCGCAAGAACCACAGATGCTCTTAACTACTGAGAGCTGTCTCTCTGTTAAGGCCTAGGTAACTGTTAGCTGCAGAGCTGGTCATTTTGTGCTGTTACTAGGAAACTTTCTCATCCCAAGTGGATTGTATAATCTGTTATGTTCTGTACTTTGGTGTTCTTGGAAACCAGTCACAACAGATGTCAGGTAGAACTGCTTTGTATAGTTTGCCACAATAAGCTTGGATCCAAACCAACTGCCAGACAGTACTTCCTGTACCTCTGTATGAGCTTTTGTGGTTCTTGCTGCCCATAGGATGGATCCCAAATGGACCCCAACACAAGAGAGACACCTGCACCAATATAAGAGGTCATTTGAAATAAGGGTCTCATTTTGAGTAGGGGTTGAATAAAGTTCCCAAGACCTCCCTAGGAACTGACATCCTATTTGGCAGAGACATGTACGTGAGTAACTGACATCCTGGTTGGCAGATTAAGACATAAATGTTAGGCAAGGCAAATCTGCCACAGTTGAATACCCCAACCAATGAGAACAGGATAAATGTATCACAAAGCCGTGTTCCTAAGGATGTCCTCTATCCCTAAATCCTGACTGGTGGGATAACTTAGCACAAATGTCTGTAAACTTTAGTCTTAAAAGCCCTAGAGCATCTTGACTCAAGGGCAAAGTTCAGCTCCCAAGTCTGACTACACCCCCGATTGATCAGTCTTGGGGTATGCTTTCAATAAACCAGCCCTGTTTGACTGAGATTGGTGTCTGAGTGGTTTGTGCAGTGATTCCCAGACCCAAACACCTAGTTTTTTGTCCAGACCCTCAGACCTAGTTTTAAAATGCAGTCAGGGAAGATAAATAGGTGTTTCCTTATGGCACATGTGTCTGACTAGCAAGGGCTACCGGGAGCACTCCTACTGGGAGCACTCCTGCCAGGAGCACTCTGTTAGACTGTAAAGCAGAGCCCAGGCTCAGAGTGAAGCAGTATTCCACAAGAGACATCACCCGTGGACCCAGGAGGCAGAACTGAAGCAGCCCAGGATCTACCTAGGTAACTGCCACGCTTGGTTGTTCTAGGAAATGGTTCATTAGCAGTAAAGCTCAGCAGGCGGCAGAGTATGGGAAAGCGGTAAAGTGGTCTGTACCTGGGCAGCTTCAGGAACACGGTCCTGGTTTCTTATTTGCACTCACTCTTCTCGTTCGTTGGATGTTGACAGCTTGCAAATGCATAAGCGTAGCGGTGAGGAAGCCCATGGGCAGCACCTTGGCCACGGGAAGAAGAGAAGACAGTTGCCATTCGCTGTTCAACCTTGTTTTCCCACATGAGAGCTTTGCGTATAGCTTTGTGCTTTATAAAATCAATAATTTCAGTCATTAGGAACAAAATCATCTACCCACCTAAAGGGTTTGATCCTCCTGTCTGAGAAAGAAAGAAAAAAGACCAATGCCTTCCAAACCCAATTACTTCCAAGATCTTCATAAGATCTTGGAAGCCCCAAACCAGGTCAACAGACCAATTATTATGCCAATAATTAAAAGCAGGTAGAAAATCTAGAATTGTGGACTTTTTTTTTTTGAGACAGGGTTTCTCTGTATAGCCCTGGCTGTCCTGGAACTCACTTTGTAGACCAGGCTGGCCTCGAACTCAGAAATCCACCTGCCTCTGCCTCCCGAGTGCTGGGATTAAAGGCGTGCGCCACCACGCCCGGCGAGTTGTGGATTATTTACCTTTATTGTTTTTCATCTAACTAAATGCTAAGATTACAGTGCACCACCATATTAGGCTACTTTTAAAGTAAATGCTTACAGTACTAGTAATTAAGTGAAAATCTACTCTTTCATAAGACAGGCAGCATGACTTTTTTAAGGTTTATTTAATTATTTTATGTATATGAGTGCTCTATCTGCATGTAGACCTACCTGTGTGCCAGAAGAAAGCATCAGCTCCTATTACAGATGGCTATGAGCCACCATGTGGTTGCTGGGAATTGAACTCAGATCCTCTGGAAGAGCAAGCAGTGCTCCTAACCACTGAACCATCTCTCCAGCCCCAATGTATAGCAGCATGTTAAGTGGTTAAATAAAAACTTCTGTAGCCACAGGCCTGGGTCCAGTCTTATTTGCTTGTTATTAGCTGTGGAACCCTGTAAAAGTGACTTAATTTCTGTGTGACTTGGCTTCGTTAGATAGGTAGTAGTGGCCATCTATCAGGCTTCTGTAAAGGGAAAGTAAATTTATACACACAAAACACCCGAGACGGTGACTAGCACCAAGTGTACACCATCTAAATATTGCTATTTGATGCCTCAAACAATATCAAAATAAATACTGACGGACAAGACAGCCAAGCATTACAGACAATATAAATACGCACAAAATGGTGTCTGGAACAAGGGCCAAAATTATAAATGTGCGACTTTTCGAGAAAATAGCTACTGCAGGATTTTGCACCATTGTCCCTCCCTCCAGCCCCAGCTTCACCTCTTCACCCATTTCTAGGCAGAATGTCTTCCAGCTGTCTGGGTCTGCTCCCAGATCTGTCCTTTTACAGCGAATTCAAAGAATGAATACTAGGGAAGGAAGATTAGGTTGTTCTATATATTTAAGAGCTCAAGTGGGAACAGGGAGCCAAGAGAAATGAGCCAAAGCAGACTTTGGGCTGGGTATTTTGGAAACTGAGGCACAGAGTTCAGGACCATTGAAGGAGAAGTCTGGGACTCCCTAGAAGCCACTCAGGGTGACAGACTGCATCTCCCTTGATGAGAGTCAAGGGAGACAAATGAAAATGAAAATTATTTGACTTGTGATTGCTGGGCTGTTTTTCCATGGCTATAACTCCGTAACTCTAGCACATGTGCACCGTCCCACACTGATTTTATGTGCATTGCAGCCATACACATCAGTGTACTGCGATTAGATATGTACTCTTGATGGAAGTGGGAAATAAACCTATGTATGCAAAATCTCCATGTTCATTTCCGTTTATACACATGACTTATGTAAAAATAACTGTGGGCAGAAGCTGGAGCCCAACAAACTCAAAAGGCCTCTGAAGGAATAAAATATCCATGTAATACATATTTAAACAGCTTGGAAAGTTTTTAAATAGTCATTTTAGCTGTTGTTCTTGGAAAGTGTGCATGTACCTGTGTGTGCACGTGTACGTGTGTATTTGTGTGTGTGTGTGTGTGTATGTGTGTGTGTGACTATCCCCATACATATGTGCAAGCTCACTCCTGTTTTAAGCAAACAAGACCCAAGTTCAACCTTGGTTCTTCATTTATGGGATGACCTTCAGCAAAATTCTGAACTTGGTGAGGTGAGGCGGTACACTGTAATTCCCAAAAGAGGAAGAGGCAGGAGGCTCAGGACCTCAAAACTACAGGAGACCCTGCCCCAAAAGAAGAGGTTCTTACGCTGCTTGAACCTCAGATTTGTCAGTGAACTGGAGAGGGGTACTACCCTCCAGAGATTAGTGATGATTAGCTGAAGTGTAGCAAAGGTACCATGGAGGGCACAATACTCATTCACAAGCCATGGTGCCAAAGCCTGAACTGTTGTAACTATGGGAACAGCATAGTCTCAAGTGGGAACGGAATCGGATAACCTACCGTTTCTTCTTCTTTGCATTGTATTTATTCTGTGTGCGCATGGCAGTAGGGAGTCCTTGGCGGGTGCATGGACATCAAAGGACAACTTCCAGCAGTCCGTTCTTTCCTACAACCGTTTGGGTCCCACCATGTGGATTCTGGGTATTGAACTCAGGTCATCACGCTTGGTGACAGGGGCCTTGACTCTGAATCATCTCAAGAGCCCCTTTTTCTTTCTCTTTCCATTTCTCATGTGTGTTTGATGTGGGGTGTGTGTGTGTGTGTGTGTGTTTGTGTGTGTGTTTGTGTGTGTGTGAAAATGTTTGCATATATGGGGGCGTATTTGAGCAGGTGCCTGTGGAGGCCCAAGGCTGATGTCAGAAATCATCCCCGACTGCTCTTACTAACTGAGGTACTAGCCACTGAGGCAAGGTCTCACAATCAATCTAAAGCTCACCAATATTGCTAGTCCCAGCTTGCTCTGGGGATAGATCCCATTCCAGATGGGCCACCATGTTCACCTAGCACATAGGATCTGGAATCTGAAGTCCAACCCACAAGCTTGTCTGGTAAGCGCTCTACTGAGCGCTAAACTTCTTCAAGAATGGAACCTGGCCTGGAGGAATGGCTCAGTGGTTACTTGCTCTTCCAGAGGACAGGGGGGTGGTGGGGGGTAGCTCTCAGCACCCAAATGGTGGCTCATAAACATCTGTAACGCCATTCCAAGTAACCTGACACCATCTTCTGGCCTCCACAGGTACCAGGCATACATATAAATACATATATACAGGCTGATACTCATATACATACAAATAAAGAAGGTTGGAGCTCCTGCCTTCTTACTAGTACTAACTAGAAAATCACCAAGATTACCATCCTTGTGTCCTTAAGTGAAGACAGCAGGCCCGTCTTTGCTGACAAAGCACAGTGACTTCATCTCAGCTCTCCACAAGACTCCCTGCTCTCTCTAGGCCAGAAATAGAGATCATCCCGGGCTCACCCTGAGGCAAACCTACAAGGACAGCTGGAGAAGAGCATGCCATTGCCACCGCTGGAGCCCTCCCTCTGTGTCCCCCTGTAAGAGGAGCCAGGGCTGCTAAGGCTGGTGTGGGTATGAGGAGGGCTGTGAAAGAGGAGACTGAAAACTCCACATTGGTAGTTAAGGAAAGAGGCTTGACTCAGAATGGAAATGGAAGGTCAAGTGAGTGGGACAAACAGGTTTGAACGGAATCATTCTTGGTGGCTGTTCTCTGAAGTACAGAAAAAGTTATTTAATGCTCCAAATGGTTCTCAAACATCTACCAAGCCAGGGTCAACCAGGCTCCCAGAGATGGCAGGTGTGTTCATTGTTCAGTGGATGAATGTAGTCAGGCCCTGTGTCTGTGGGTTCTACAACCATGGATCCTACCAAGAACTAATCAAAAATACCTTGGTGGAGGGGCTGCATCCATTTTGAACATATCCAGGCCCACTAAACAAAACAGTGTAACAGCTATTCCCCTAGATTTTTGTATTAGATATTACAAGCCTACAGGTGACTTAAAGTCCATGCCAGGATATTTCTATAAATATGAAGTTTCATGAAGTGCTAGGCCATGGCTGAGCCATACAGACTTTGGGAAGCAGAGTGGAGTTTTATTATATTCCAAAAGTAAGAGGGTGCTTCCAGGGGGCAATATGGGGGAGAGAGCAAGCTGAGAATCACTCAAGTGGATGTGTGAGAACCAGAAAAGGAAGGTGGATTCTCTAGAGCTGGAGTTACAGGCAAGTGTAAGCCTGTACATGGGTACAGGAGATCACACTCCAGTCCTCCAGAAGAGAAGGATGCGCTCCTAACCACATCTCTCCAGCCCCTGAGTCACTCTTTTAGGAAGATCCTCTTTAGGAGGAAGTGTGAAGGAGAAACAAGTGAAAGCAGACTAAGAGGCAATGTCAGAATCTAAGCAAGAAAGAATGCCGGCAGGTTTTGTTGTTTTGTCTTGTTTTTGAAACAGGGTCTTACTATGTAACCCTGACTGGCCTCACACTTGCTGTGTAAATGAGACCAGCCTTGGACTCTCAGAGAACTGCCTGCCATTCCTTCTGAGTGTTAAGATTAAAGGCAGGTGTCACCATGCCTACTGTGGTGGCAGGTTTGACTGGGTAATGGCATCAGAAAACTAGCTCTAGACAATAAACACTACACATTTGGGAGGCAGAGTTCATAGGACTTTGATAGGTCACATACAGAAGTGAGAAGGTAGCATCAGTGTGAGAAGGGTTGGGGGATCAAGGACAATGCCCAGCTTTCTGACATCAAGAGAAGAATTGGTGGTAGTGGCCTTGGAAGACCAGCAGACAAGGAAAAATTAGAGCCCTGTGTTGGGAAAGGCTAAGCCTGACACATCTGTGAGATATCCATTTGTAGTTCTGTGTTCAGAAAAAAACAAGAGGTAGAAAGAAAAAGAAAGAGAGAGAGAGAGAGAGAGAGAAGGAGGGAGGGAAGGAGGGAGGGAGGGAGGGAGGGAGGGAGGGAGGGAGGGAGGGAGGGAGGGAGGGAGGGAGGGAGGGAGGGAAAGAGAGGCGGGGAAGGGAAAGGGAAAGGAAAAGGAAAAGGGAAAAGGAAAGGGAAAGAAAACACTGTCTCTCCCAATCTGTTTCCCATCTTTAAGGTACTTTAGTTCCAGGAAGAATTTAAGATCTAGGAGTTTGAAAACGTAAGCAACTGCATACTAGTGGCTACGGGTATACCACTGAGCAGTACCCACTTGGTTTTGTTTGTTTGTATTTGTTTGTTTGGCTGCTTGAGACCGGGTTTCACTAAAGATCTGTCTGGTTCTGCTTCCCAAGCACTGGGATTAAAGCCATGTGCCACCATGCAGAGAGCTCTGTTTGGCCATTTTTTTATAACTCAATGCTGGTTGCCACAAAACAATACAAGTGATGGGTAAACCTTCATTCATTATGCTCACAAGATCTGTTAACACGCCAGGCAGCATGGCTCATACCTGTAGCCTCAGGGCTCAAGGGGGAGGAACACCATGAGTTTGAGAGAAGTTTTGGGGATGGGAAAGGCATAAATAAATAGCTCAGTCTATAAGGCGCCTGCCACACAACCATGGAGACCCAACTCAGAACTCACATAAAAATAAGTCAGGGGTGGTGGCACACATCTGCGATCCCAGCACTAGGGAGAAAGAGACGGGCAGATCCCTGGGACTCACAGGCCTAGCCTACTTGACAAGCCTCAGTCAGTGAGAGACCTTGTCTCAGAAACAACCCTTGAGGTTGTCTTCTGGCTTGTGTGCTCACTCTTGTGTGTGAGTACGCGTGCGCGTGTGCCAGAACGCCCTCAAACAAAAAAATCCAACCCACGATGTAGTGATTACTTTTTCTCAATTTCTCCCCTAGAGCTTTTGGTGGCTGTTCTGTTTTGTTTTGTTTTGTTTTGTTTTGTTTTGTTTTGTTTTGTTTTGTTTTGTTTTGTTTTGTCATCCTCCCCACCCTCACCAAGGTTAAAGGTGTGTGCCCCCATGCTCAGGCTGAGGACCGTCCATTCCCAAGAACTTTCTATTTCAGCCCCCCACAATTCCCTCTTCAAACAACCACTACCAAAGAGACGCCTACACAGGGAAACGTGCTCGCCTCCCCTTTCCAGCCTCACTCCTAGTTATCTCTGGGTGATAGTTCACCCACTAGCAATGCTTGTGTGATTCCTTCCTCTTGAGTATAGGCCAGACCTAGTGATCTGCCTCAAAAGAGTAGACTACAGAAACGGTTAGGAGATTCACACAACGGTGACTCTGGCCTTTTGATAGAGCCTCCCTTGTTCACTCTGGGGAAGCAGTCATCGGGATAGGATATGGCTTCAAAAGAAGGAGAGCCTGAGGTCTAAGTTCAACCAAGCTGAGGAACTGGGTTCAGCCATCCACTGCCCGAGTGAGCAGGGAAGTAGCTCCTTCCCGGTCAGGCCTGGGATGGAACCCTGGACCAGAAGTCACAAGCCAACCATCCCTGACTTGCTGGCCCACCGAAACTGAGATAACAGCGCTGCACTGCGTTGAGTCATGGGTAAGCTATGTTATTTGTTATGCAACAGTAGATGACTAGCTTGCTGGCCCAACAGGATGGTTACAAGGCTAAAATAATACAAAGCACCTAGGCCAGGTACAGCCACATGCCTGTGCTCCCAACACTTGGGAGGTGAAGGTTAGATCCAGTATTCAAGGTCATTCATGACTACCGTGGGAAGCCTTGTCATTTCTAAAATTTCATTTTTGAAACAAGGTCTTAAAACCAGAAAAAAAAAATCATCTAGGAAAATACTCGGCACCACAGAAGGCATTTCACAGCGCCGCTCGGTTCTCTTCCCCATCTGTATCTCCTGCCACCACCACAATACCAACACCCTTGGCTTCATGGCTAGATTCACTTCACACAGCTTTCTTTTCTTCCTTGTCATCTGGTTATCTTTTAAAAATATAATAGTGAAACAAAATCTCCAAAAACTTCCTACTCCTTAAAGGAAATAGACTGTTTCCACTCAAAGCCCTGCAGGCTGCCCTGTCCTGTATTTCTAGCTTCCTTCCCATGATGCTCTTACGGGACACCACTCTGTTAAAGTCGATCTCACAGTAGATCAGGTATGCATCTCACATCCTCACCCTAGCAACTCTACTGACCAACACGAATGCTTCTGCTGTCCACGACCTCTCTTGTCCTGGATTCTAAACACCATCTCCTAACATCCACACTAAGTATCATCAAGGACTTTCTTCTCTAAATTAAGGACATTTACTTATTTGGCATTGAAAGCCATCTGATACAGGGACCAGGGGATAAAGGTACTTCTTGGCAAGCATGATGGCCTGCATTTTGACCCCCAGAACCTACACAGTGATTCCTGATCACGCACACCGTGGCATGTGTGCTCCCAAAACGAAATAAGTGATTATGTCTGTGTTAACATTTTTTTTAAACCTTGTAATAAAAGCAGAGGGCCTGGAGAGATGGCTCAGTGGTTAATAACACTGGGTGCTTTTCCAGGAGACCTGGGTTTGATTCCCAGCAGCCTCATGGTGGCTCACAACCATCTGAAAGTCCAGTTCCAGGGGATCTGGCAGTACATGCCCTGCTAGACACCACAGACTAACAAATTAAAAGCCTGGTGCTGGAGTGGGTTACTTCCTTTGTAGTTGTTGGTCAGTGACCCCCATAGCTCCAACCCTCACCCCTAAACATTATAGGATATTGTCATTGCTCGTGGTAACTTCCAAAACTTGATGGTAAAACCCTATTGCTAAAGACACAACATGCTGAGTCATAAAACACGATGAAATGAAACTGGGTCTGACTTGAAGCTTCATCCCTACCATCTACGCTCCCAGTGCTGGAAGGTGCTGTGCACACTACTGGAGGGAAGAAGGCATCATTATTCATCACACCCAGCTGTGAACCCTGCAAGCTACAAAAAATGACTGGCCTAGAAAGACACACATTGGTGCAATAGAGACACAAACATCCACTGGTGCACTGAGAGTAACTGGTGGTTTGAATGAGAATGGCCCCCATAGGCCCTTAGTCCCCAGTTGGCTGGGTACTGTTAGAGATGTAGTAGTAGGTGTGGCCTTGTTGGAGGTGTGTCACTAGGGCTTTGAGATTTCAAAAGTCCTCAGCTCTCCTTTCTCTCTCTCCCTCTCCTGCCCCCTCTCCCTCTCCCTTTCCATCTCCGTCTCCCTCCCTTCCAACTTCCCTTCCTCTCCTCCTCTCTTCACCCCCCCCCCCTTGCCTGCAGGTCTGGATATAGAGCTCTCAGTCACCTGCCTTCCTGCTACCATGTTCCTTGACATGATGACCCTGGAGTAAATCTCTGAAATGTAAGCAAGTCCCCAAATAAATGTGAGAGGGGCGTGGGTACACAATCTCACCCCTCACTGTAGAGCTATTGGCAGTTGTTACTTGCTGGGAGAGGGAGAGACAGTTTCCTCTAAGAGAGCAGCCCCAAGGAAGTCAACTATGCTCCAGTGTCTTGGAAACAACATATCCAAGAATACTTGGAAGACACAAATTGGTCTTACAGGAGTGGGGAAGATACACAGCTGGGGGAGGAGTCTGGGAAGAGTTGGGGGAGGGAGGATGAAAAGAAGGAAGAGGAGGAAGAAGAAACTTTAGACAGCATCTAGTCTCAGGCTCCGGTGTACAGGTAGAGAGTGTGACTAACACAGCAGTTCTCACCCTTCCTAATGCTGCCACACTTCCTCATGTTGTGGCCACCCCGACGGCACAGTAATTTTCATTGCTACTTCATAACTGTAATTCTGCTGTTATGAATCATAATGTAAATATCTGTATTTTCTGATGGTCTTAGGTGACCCCTCTGAAAAGGTCATTCGCCATCTAAGGGAGTTGCAACCCACAGGTTGAGGACACTGCTCTAAATAGTAGCCACTTTGGGACCAATGCTTGAGCTCCAAATTGTTCTAATTAATCAAATCTAAAAATATATGCCAAGCGTAAATATATGCCAAGATAAAATTTTAACAGTTACTTTGCCATTTATTTGTCTATTTAACAAACAGACATATGTTAGTTCTATGTTTACGTATGTTAACAAAAACATGTTATATACACGCACCCATTCTATAAAGTAGACAGACAGATTTAAGGGGAGAGCAAATAGAAAAAGGCTCTTTGGGCCTGCAAGATTGCTAAGAAAAAGCACTTGCTGCAAAGCCTGACTTGGGTGCCGATGCCCATGGAGGCCAGAAGGAGGCGTGGGATTCCATGGAGCTGCTGTTGTGATGTAGAGGCTGGGAACCAAACAAGAGCAGCAAGTGCTCTAACCTCTGAGCCACCTCTGCAGCCCCTAGAGACTAACTTTCTTAGTAGACTGAGTGCCCTGATGACTTCTAGCTATGCTAGAGGCACAAGTATCTCCAGTAAAAGTTGAACTATATTCCTGGTATTCTTCACTGTTTCATTATGCTAGAATTCTCCAGAATGTATTTGCTTGCTTTGTACAAGCAGTTGTTATCTTGCATCCTGTTTATATTCTACACTTCTTAAATACAGGACTTTGTATTTCTCTTCAAATCATAACTAGTACACATTGGATTCTCAAAATATTGCCACCTGATGATTCCTTAGAGTCCTCATGCACTGATTATGATTCTAGAAACATCTGCAGAAAAACAGATCCGTGGAGAGTAAACAAGGGACTTTTATTACAAATGTTGACAATGCAATGCCCATTTAGTTAAATTTTAGTATGTTTTAGTTGTCAAAAATGTTATTCGTGTGCAATACTTTGTATTGATTGCTTGAAAGGTAAAATTGCTGTTATTACTTTCAAAGGTACTTTGCGTTTTAAGAACCATCTAAAGAAGGCATTTTCCCATTTTATTGATAAGTTTAAATTTAAAAAATTTAAGCTATTTAAGATCACTTAACAAAAAAATTGCAAATAGGCCATACACCAATACAAACTAAAAGAGAATAGACAATATACAATTAAAAGGAAATAAACATTTTAAAAGAAATATATTATCCAGACTTTGTGCCCCTCTAAGTTTTCTCTTTTTCTCGTATTGTTATAGATTACTTGGAAATTTTACATCATGAACTCCAAGAACACTCTCTTCTCAATCCTCCCAGGTCCCCAACCATTGTGACCTCCACCCCTCCCCCCCCCACCACCACCAAAAAAAGACGAAAAAGAGAAAAAAAAGCAATACAAAACCAAGAACAGGTCCATTACCCATATATTCACTGGAGCATGACCAAACTCATGGAGAATAGACTCAAACAGAAAACTGAGTCCTTCCTGACCTGCATGCCACCCCACCTCCGCCAGACGCCATCAATGGCAGAGAGCTACGTTTCACAATTTGTAAGTGTTCTCTTCAGTGGCTTTCTGTCTAAGCTGCTATTTTTTTAAGGGGGTGAGGGCAGGGGTTGTCACAGATGCCTTCCACATCCCTCTGCCTCAACCCTAGTCTGCAGTCATCGATACCATTACGAAAATAGTTTCCTTGCCCTTTATAGTCAGTAGGAGCACAGACCATGGACTTACACTTGGTCTCTGGAGTCAGCACATGCCATGGTGCCCAGCGTGGTCTCTTGTGGCAGTACAGACCACCAACATCAACATGGCCCACTGGCTGAGTAGGACCATGGACCTAGACATGGCCCTTGGTGGCAGCACAGACCTGGACATCACCAAGGCCTCAGGTGGCAGCGTAGGCCACTCCCATCAGGATGCCCCCCCCCCCACCACACACATACACACACCTGCCAACAGCACAGACCCAGAAATCAGCATGGCCTCAGGTGGAGGCCCAGACCAAGGACTTCTATCTATATGGTCTCTGGTGGTAACTTGGGCCAGGGACATCAACACACCTCCTGGCTGCTGTAAGACCACAGCATTGCACATGAACCTGAGGCTTCAACATGGCCTGGGGCTGGGGACCATGGCAGTAGCCCCCAGGGGCAACACAGACCATAGAGGTCATTGGAGTAGGTAGAGTCCAGAAAATGATCTGTTCTTCATTTTAGTCTTCTTGTCACTGCTCAGAACCAAGGTGATCATGTGGCTGGGCATGCGTTCCAGGACTGAATGGGAGTGAAGCTCCAGGCTGCTGCACACCACAATGCTGACAGTCCTACTTAGCGACCACAATGACTTGTCTCCCATACCGCAGGCTTCTCTCACGCCTGTCACCACAGTTACATGTCTAGCTCTGCCTCTCTCTACTGCTCACTAGCAGTTTTGCTCCTCTATCTCTCCCACCTCTTCAGGAAATAGTCCATTCATAGTAGTGGCATTGTATATAACTGTGGTATGTTATATAATTATATGCAATACTATATGTAATGTTATATAAGAGACACAGTATGTTTATGATGCATATATTAATATATAGAACATATATATTTATACAACATAAACCTATAATATATAAATAAAATCTTATACATATCATTTTATTTTTATTTTTTTGCCCAGGCAGCTTTGCATGTAAATATTCATTGTAAGGAGTCCCTTGTCTGGTTCAAGGTTTTGGAAGCACTAAAGACTAGAAATCCTAAGCCACGCTGAGACTCACTTCAGATAGCATACTGTTGCCAGTCCCGGTGTTGCCAGTCCCAGTGACCCTGTAGCTCTTGTTCGGCAGGAGCAGCTCCTCCACACGCTTCAGCGGCTTGTAGATGGGGTAGATATTGGGGTAGGCAGACCAATTCACAGCCCTGGATCTCAGCCAGACAGTAGCTGAGCTGCTCAGCCTGTAGCAGGCCCTGGGGCCTGGCCCAGCAAAACTGCATAAATATTTTTACTATTTATATTATACCAAGAAAAAAAATAAATCCTGAAAATGAGGTAGATAACAAAAATGGGTTTATTTTACCTTTGCATAATTCCACATCAAAACATTTTGCTCAAATGAAATTATTTTTAAATTTTATTTATGTATTTTTTTTAAAGTAGGAATGCTTTGTCTGCATGTACAACTACAAGCCAGAAGAGGGCATCAGATCCCTTTATAGATGGTTGTGAGCCTTCATGTGGTTTCTGGGAATTGAACTCAGGACCTCTGGAAGAACAATCAGTGTACTTAATGGCTGAGCCATCACACCAGCCCAAGATGAAATAATTTTAAACCTCTAGATAAAAGACCCTCTAAACAGCCTTGAGAGGACTGGCATGCACTTCAGAAGTAAGAATCTATGCTTCACGAGTGTGAGGCCCTGGTGTCAATCCTCAATCCTTCTCTACTTTCTCACCAAAACCACATTCAGGATACACTGAAAGTTTGATTCTTAAATACATTTAAATACAGGCCTTACATTACTTTAATGCTCAGGTACTCTAGAACAGAACATGGAGACACAAGTATATGATGCCTGCTGTGAACTCTAGAAGGACAAAGCCTTTTTCAAGTGTGAAAAGAAATGTGCCTGTCTACAATAGCAAACCTAAGATCTATTCTCCTTTATAGACTACGATGTTGTTGTCAGTTTCAAACACTTTTACTTTATAAAGAGCTCCCACTGGAAGAAGTTTCTGGAGGTTTTCCCAGATGTAGACAGCTACATTTTCTGTCGTGCTGAAGAAAAAGAATGAAAGAAGCTCAAAATACAAATAATGAACACAATTTCAGGTTTAATACATAGATAAAACATGAATTCCAGTAACAAAATCTACCATGACAGCAATATTTTAGAAAGTATCACATGACAATCACAATGCTAATGTGCTTCATTTCTACTGCCCGAGGCCAGACAGTGACACCCACCTCACAGCATCTGCAAAGTACGGCACATCCAGGTCCAGGTTCTTGTGATCAAGAGGTTTCATGATGGCCTCCTGCACATGGAGGAAAGAGAATGCCACTGACCTCATTAGGACTCCAACTCCAAAGGCTTCTTTCCCCCAGAGTCTCTGAGCCTCCCCCTCTCACTAAGCCAAGCCTCGACACTGGGAAGCGTTCCTTCCAGGCTGTACAGAGCAGCCTTACAAGGCTGTGAAACAACGTCAGACCTAGTTCCCTGTCATGACTCTGTATCCTTGCCCCCGAATGCAGAAGGAAGAAACCACAAAAACAGAGAGTTCCTGGTGCTTTCTAGAAACAGCCATCACGAGTCACAGTTCAGTCTGGTGCTTCTTGAATTCTGTCTACAATGGTACTGCAAACCCCCTTCCACAGCACAGGGTCACCTACATTAAGACCTGGTCTGTAATGACGGTCATCTACATTTCTGCCCTGAAGAATAATTTATTGATCTTCTGTCTTAGAAGAAAAAATAAACATGAAAATTATGACTTCCTAATGTTTGTATATACTAACATAATGTTACTTTTTGTTATTAACACAGATTATAATTATCTTATTCTAATTTTTACCATTAGCTCTTGTACAAAAATTTAACCATTTCAAAACAAACTAATGTTCTACCTGGCCTGATTTCAAGAAGATACACTAATAACTGATTTTCTTCAGTAAAACTGGAACCATTTAAAAAGAATGGGCCCTAAATCAACACCTGAAGTAGCTAATTGTTAAAAATAAATCAAATAGAGATATGAATGCCAAGAAAATAAATATCTTTGTTCTATCTTGGATCCTCGTTGTGGCCCCAACTTCTCTATCAAAGTTTCTAAAGGACTCTTTCTAACTTCATTCTATGGTCACAAGAAGCCACCTTTACTAATGGGAATATGTAATAATTTAGGCTCCCAAAGGAGGAAGAAAATCTCAAAAGCTTCCTAAGTATTCAATCCTTTGATTGCTGAGGCATCTCACTGCTGTCTCACGGTGGACAGAATTGCATGCATATATTCTGTGCCTCTGTGAATACAAAGCCTCTGTCTTTAGAAGTTCTCTAAATTAATAAGCACTGCACTATTCAGTAATTCCCTTATTTGTTTATTCAATAATGTTTTATCACTATTATTTACCTCCTAGAAAAGATAGTGAATATATTCTATGAGTTATGTGTTATTCATTCATCTTCGTATTTCCAATAATTAGCTTTTTATTTTTTAATAATTAGCTTTTTAAAAGAATGCAAAGAAACAAATTTGTTGAATATATGAATATGAGAAAGTAATTATTAGTAATATTTTTAACAAAACATCTGTCAACCTTGAGAACAGAAGTAAACTGAAGTGAAGAACTAAACAAGTAAGTTCAAATGGTGGGATAATTGAAAGAATTAGAAAAAGAAAAATTCCCAACGTTGTGAACAAGAAAGACCCCATAGCCTTGGGCAATGGAGTTAACTGTCCAGCATCACTCAATTTTAACCCATGGAATGGAGAAACTAGTATAAGAAAACTCTAAAATTTCTTACAAGAATCTTACAGTGATACAATCAAGGAACTTCCTAATGACTATATCCTGATGTGTTATCACTATCAGGATTGTCTCAGTTACTTAGCATAGAGCCACAGTTGTTAAATAAGTATAGCATTGGGGCTGCAGAAATGGGCTGAGATTAAGCGGCTAGAAGCACTCGATGCACTTTCAGAGGACCCAACTGGGGTTCCCAGCACCCACATGGGATGGCCTATAACCACCTGTAACTCCAGCTCCTAGAGACCCAAGGCTCCCAGCCTCTACGGTCACCTGGACTGGTATATTTATGGGGCCATGACTCCTTCATTCTTCTCTGTATTCCAATACTTAAGCTTTAATAAACTGACTTACATAATTACAAAAATAACTTTTAAAGGAAAATGTGGTATTTTTAAAAAATTTTATTAATGGTACAACATTCAGAGAATGAGCAAAAGCTTGTGAAGGGGGTAAAATGTAATGCGTAGAAAAATGAGGTGGTTTCCAATGCAACTAGGAAATGAGCATGCAACGTCTCTTCCATTATTGCAACACAACTCCAACTACAAACATCCTGTCACTCCCCCACCTACTCCAACCCATAAAACCGCGTCATCTCAGGAGCCAGGTGAGCAGGGGACTTAATGGGGTCATAAGGGGAGAGCACTCATGAAGCACCCAACACGCATTACCTCCATGTATTCTTTGAGGTCGGTCAAATTCATAACCATTCCTGTAACCGGATCAATCTAAGGAAGAAATGAGGGTGAATGCCATTGTAGTAGGCTCTCCATATGACCGCTTTCACAAAGCTGGGGAATGGCTCAGGCCTGCAATCCCGTCACTTGTGAAACAGAATCAGGGGGATCTGGAGTTCAAAGCCTTTCTTGGCAACACAGGAAGTTCAGGGGCAGCCTTGAACATGAGACCCTGTCTAAATGTAAAGTTTAGAGTTATTCTGAGTTATTAAAGGCTGTACAACACGCAGACCAGCCACATTCCCTCACCCTAGAGACACTTCTTATTCTGGGTACAGAGTGCCATGTCCTGGCAGCACCCTTTCCACTGGATGGCTCTTCTCCCCATGCACACATAACAGCCAGGCTTGGTAAGGCGGCAGCTCACCACACAGCCATGAAACAACTGAAACACAAGCTTTCAACACAGACAGACTTCACCAGTGTCTGGAAGGTGGCCCCACGATCTGAACAAATCCACACCCCCTTTCCAGCACGTACCTCTCCATGGACTGTCACCACAACTGTGAGAAAGAAAACAAACATACCAACAAAACATGACTTTCAACAGATTAGCGCAAGTTAGCGACATAAACATCGATCTACAGTCCCCAAGGCTATACTTCAACTTTTCTCCAAATAGCTATTCTTTTCATTAAGATTTTTTTACCAGTCAATGAAGACTCAGCTCAGACAGGGGAGCTTGGAGGAAGCTTTGGCTGAGCAGAGAAAATTGCAAATCCAAAAAGGTGTGAAGCTTTCCTGCTTATAAGGTTGCCATCCCTGGGAGGAGGGAGATGCGGCTCAGACTCTGCCTGTAAAGTGGAGAATGCACGTGCACATCCAGCTATGTAGCAAACTGACCCACCTCCTCTGCAGGCAAAACCAGTCATCGTTCACTGTCAGACATGTGTGTGTGCTCAGCTCATAAAACAGCGGGCTGAAGTGCTTGAAAACTGGTCAGCACCTTTATAAGTTTGGACTTTTTCCCTTCCACACACACACCACTGGGTATTTCATTGTGAGTAAGCACACTGAGGCTAAGAGGTAACAGGAAATGAGAGCCAGGAGCTAAACCACAAACTCAGATCTCTCCAAGCCGTCTGTAACCCTGTCTCACCATACACCACTCCACTCCAGGGCTTAGGAGGCCTGTTCTGAGAATCATGTCCCTTCTCCTCCCACAAATCACTTTCTTAGAATACTGCCAGGAAAGTTATATATAAAATCCTGGGGGCCGATGAGATGGCTCAGCGGGTAAGAACACTGACTGCTCTCCCAAAGGTCCTGAGTTCAAATCCCAGCAACCACCCGTAAGGAGATCTGACCCCCTCTTCTGGTGCATCTGAAGTCAACTACAGTGTACCTAAGTATAATAATAAATAAATCTTTGGGCCAGAGCAAGCAGGGACTGAGTGAGCAGGGCCGACCAGAGCGAGCAGGGTTGACCTGAATGAGCAGAGGGTCCTAAAAGTTCAATTCCCAACAACCACATGAAGGCTCACAACCATCTGTACAGCTACAATGTACTCACATACATAAATCAATAAATCATTTTTAGAAAACCTCTTTTTCTGCAATATAATGCATCCTAGGTAAAATACCTTTCATTAGCCAGTATTTACTCAAAATAATCATTTTTTATTTTGCTATGAAGTTTTACATTTTAGCTAATACATAAAAATATAAAAAGTCTACATATAAAGGGGCACTATTTGATGTTTCAATTCATACATACATGGTATCATGTTTAAATCAGGTTAAACATACCTGTGTCCTCAAACATTCACCATAATCAAATTTTAACATTAGTTTTAGCCCAACATAATTAAAAGGAAACAGGGGATGGCAGTTTTATTATGCATTTGAATGTCAAAGAAAATGCTTTAACTCATTTTGTTGTTGTTGTTTTCTACTATCTTTAACATGGTAGACAATTGTGAGGTAAACCAGAACACCTATCCAACCAAGACAATGACTGTCTTGAATTTCCACTGAAGGGCTCAGAGCCCTGACCCTGTCCCGGAAGCGGCTCGCTCCCAGCCCCTGTAGTCACGCTCGTCCTTCTTCCTGACAGGCTAGGAGGGAATGTGCCCCTCCCTCACCTTTATAGTTGTGCCCGTGGCCATTCGGATTGTTGCATTTCCCAAACACTCTTACGTTCTCTTCGTCGCTCAGAGATGGGCTGACAGGAGAAAGACAGAAGTCAGCCCGAAGTTCAGACATCCAGATTCCTCCGTTAGTTTTCCTGGGGTTTGTGAAAACTCTACAATTTCATTTCACTTTAGATGATCAACTGGTTTGATAGCTTGGATTTCACGATCCCCGTTTCTACCAAGAACCAATGCTCCACTCTCTAATTAAGCCACATAAATCATCAAAAACCTTCATCTCAACCCACTTAGTCCACAGCAAGATGTCAACAAATCTGCCCATAGTCAGCACTGTCTCTCCTGCCCTCTCTCTGTCGAGGTCTTCTCTATCCCTGGCTGGCCTCAAACTCACTAGGTAACTTAGCACGACTTTCAACTTCTGACCCTCTTACCACCACCTCCCAAGTCCTGAGATCTATGTAAGCAGGCACTGTGTAGTCAAGCACTCTACCTACTGTGCTACATCCCGGCTCCACCTTCCAATTCAACAAGCCCTGAGTATTAGCTATGGGATAAGAGATGAAGCAAGGAGCAGTGATAAGCACAAAGACCTACATGTCCTCCAGCGGCTTAAAAACGTCATTCCTCCTGACAAATAATGACCTCAGGCTCTTCTTTTCACAATCTTGCCCTCCTCTGCCTCAGCAGTTGCCTAGTGGAAACCTTACCAATGTGTTCCAGGACACTCAAGTCCGGTGAAGCTTTAACCTTACTATGCCGTGGCTGTCATTCCAGACAGAAAACAATTAGCTTAATGAATCTGGATCAGTCAACTTATCTGTGCATCCTTACTAACCTTGTGTGTAAGCTTCCTATTATAAAAATCCCTTTTGAGAGGCCGGAAGGATGGCTTAGCAGTTAAGAATGCCTACTGCTACTGCAGAAGACCAGGGTTCAGTTCCCAGCCCACCCACGTGACAGTTCAGAAGCCTGTAACTCCAGTTCCAAGGAATCTGACGCCCTCTTTTGGCTTCCACAGACTCTTTCGTGCAAGCTGTGCACATAGCACACAAGCACACACAAACACAACTTTTTAAGTTTAAATTCTTTAAAATCTTTCTTATCCCCTTCACTCTCTTCTACTGAGCACTTAGAGCAATACAGTTCACAAGACTTTTGGAGAAATTTCTCACTGTACCAAACTTGACCACACGGGGGGTGGGGGGGGGGTGGAGGGGGGATGACAAGTGTCTGCTGTTCCCTATGACAACCCTGTCTCCTAGCATGGGACAAAGCCGTGTCCAGTTAGGAGTGGATGGATGTTGTTAGAAAGGGCTGTTCTCTGACAACAACATGCAGATCCAAAGAGCAAACCTTCGAGTAACGAAGCTCCCTTTGAAACCAACTCTCAGGTGCGGTCTTGTTTCTCTGGGATTCAATTCCCGACTGTGTTGCTCCTTTGGAAAGTATCAAGGCTGGTTTTATTTTTTTGGTAAAAAAGGGATGAAAACTACCTTGGGTTGCACCCGGTTGCCCATGCTCCTGTTATTGTGCCTCTGGATGTGGGCAACCTCTGGAGGGAACCTCTCCTGAGTGGGTCCTCCGGGATCGGAGCTATACCGCCCTCTCCCGGGTGAGTGCCGGTAGTGCAGCTCCGCACCTTCACCATTTCCTCTTCGCCCGCCCCAGCTCCGCTCTAACCCACGCACGTGGCCACGCCCCCCAGGGACATAGCGGGACAAGCCCCGCGCGTGCGGTGACACACGTGGGCACACCCCACCTGTGCAGCCGGTGGCTCGCGCTGAAGGACACGAGGCGCGACAGACGCGCGCGGCGACGAAGGCCACCCGCCGCGCTCATGGTCTTGGGACCGAAGACCCACAAGCTAGCGGTTCCGGCTTCCGAGACCGAGGCCAGTCCCGCCCCCGCGGCTGCGCAGTGCAAACTCGGCCCTCCCTGCCGGAAGCACTGCTGGGAGTGGTTTTGACGCGCGGCACCCTTCGGCCGACCCGGAGGCAAACGCGCCCCTTGCTGTTCAGTCTTCGCTAGGCAGTCGGTGGGTGGGTGAGAAGCCAGAGGCCTGGATTTTTAAATTGCCAGGATAGTTTGTGTCTTCCTCTTTCGCTCCATTTTTGACAGTCCTGGGTTTGAGTAGACAAATTCAATGTCTGGGTGCCCTTATCAGATGCTCTCCAGCCCGGTACCACATTGAAAGTGTCCTTAACCAAAAAGAAACCCCAGCTAAGGATGGCAATGCACTGTCATTAGAGTTACCCTGCAGGCTGAAGCTGGGGCATTGATTTTAGGAGTCCCGATCTGTTCTAGGCAACATAGTAAAACACTAGCTTAAGTGGAAAATAAAGGAAAATTTTGACATCTCAATATCCAAGTGAGAGAATGTCATGCAAAGAGACTTCCTCAAACCAGAGACAGCCAGAAAACAGATTCACCGTTCAGAGCCCTCAGAAGGAATACGCTGTTCCTGGTTTTAGATTCCTGGCTTTCAGAGTTTTTTGAAATGGAAAGGTATTCCAGTGTAATCCCAACTGCTCTTGTGCAACATTTGCTGGCTCTGTGTTTGGATCTTTGTCTCAGACGGATAGCTTCTATTAAATGTTGTCAGTCAGATATGGCATATATCAGTGATCCCAGCACTGAGGCTGAAGCAGGAGGGTGACAAGCTCAAGGTCCATCTCAAAAGGATAAAATCCTATCAGTAATTCAAATGGACACCTTTGGCAAGGCAGCCCCCACATCACCCATCCATTAATTAAATTTAAAAAGCTAAATTTAAAAGAAATGTTTACCCAAGTAGCTTTGGCTGTCCTGGAACTTGTCTGTAGACCAGACTGGCTTGGAACTCACCTGCCTCTGCCCCTCTGCCTCACAAATGCTGGGATTAAGGGCCTGCATTACCACCACAGTTAAGACCTTAATCCCAGATGCTTTAAGTATTAGACATGTGTACTTCAGAACAACAAAATGGTCCCTGTTATCTGAAAATTCAGTTTAATAGGGGCAGTCCAACAAATAATATGTCAAGTGAAAAATTACCATTTCTGTGTCAGAGAGTAAAAGAAAGCTTCCAAGAACAAATTAGTCTGAGATGGGTTTTAAGGAGTCCAACAGATGGGTAAATAGAAAATCCCAAGAGGAAAGAGTTTAAGCAAAGGAAATGTGGAAATGTAGCTTGCTTAATGCACAGTGACAAATTCTTGACTACCTTGGAGTGCATGCAAAACAGAGGAGAGTGTATTGGAAACATTGACTGGAGACCAAGTAGTGCAAGAATTGTAAATGTCTCTCTACATATAACGGAAAAGAGGCCCTGCCTTTCCCCTCCCATCTAATTTTTCTCCAAGAGAAAGGAATTTCCAACTGTTAACATTTTCAGGCATAATGGAGTCTTGCTTGCCCAGATAAATGTGGCCTACTCTCTGGTGCTATGCACACAGGAAGGAAAGGAGGAGAAGGAAGAAGAGGAGGAGGAAGAAGAGGAGGAAGAAGAAGAGGAGGAAGAAGAGGAGGAAGAGGAGGAGGAGGAGGGGAGGAGGAGGAGGAGGAGGAGGAAGCCAATCCTGGCCATCTTACATTCCGTTCTGCATCTTGCTTCCTTGTTGTAGGCTGAGCCAGGAGCAGGCCCTCGAATTCTCCTTTTCCTCTCACTTATGCACTGAGCACCACTGCTGTGCTGAGATGAGGTGAAGGTTCATGTGCAGGAGAGAGATGCATTCAGGTATGCGTGCTTCCCAGAAGTTAGAGCCTGCATGTCTAGACAGGCTATGTTAAACCTCCATGTTTGGTCTGAGGAAATACATGGGGTGCTTTTTCCCCATAGACATCTGCGAACATCCAGAGACTTATCCTCTCAAGGTGATTGGCTTCCGTGCTCCCACATCTGTAATCTTAGCTCTCTCTATGCATCACACTCTACCTCTCACAAAACCACACACACAGGACTTAGCCCTATAAGTTACTGTCACCGTGCAAACCTCTACACAAGACATTTATGTGTAAGGTACACTTCACTGAAGAGGAAAGGATTAATGGGATTTGGAATAATCCCTTCAGAAATCTGTAGAAGAAACTGGCATTCCAGGACAGCGTGATCCAGGACTGTGTGGCAAATTAGCCGATGTCCCAGATCACATCTTGGAAGACTTCCAGAAACGTGAGCAGACAGAAGGACCCTGGGCAGTTTGGCTGGTCCGAGATTAAATCTCAGCCAAGGGGTAACAGAAAGGAAAAGGAAAAAGGCCTTTGGGGGGTAGGGGAGGGTGCAGTTTACCTGAATGCTGTTAGTAAAATCGAGACTTAGAAATGTGAAGATTGTGTGGTCTCTTCTGCCACCTGCTGCACAAGTAAAGAAAGAACCTCTTGCCTTCCAGCAGTCTTCTGGAAAATTATCTACCTGGAGATTTGAAATAAATGCCTGCTTTTAGCCATGTCTCTCAAAACAGCCACTTGTGAAGACTGAGCTGAGGGAGAGATGGGGTTGGGAGAGATGGCGTTGGTATTGGGTAGTCTGTAAGAGGAACACTGAAGTGAACTGGCATAACATCTGCCACAGACAGCAGGGGAACACCCAGTTCAGAGGCCACCAAACACGATAGCACTGGCTTCTTGTCCCAAACTCCTAAGGGCCAATGGTAACAGATGGACTGTGTGTGGCCTGTTACAGACTTGGAGAGAGCAAGGTGCTGGTCTAGATTCTAAGATAGTAGTTCTCAACATATGGAGCAAGACCTCTTTGGGGGTCAAACAACCCTTTCACAAGGATCACCTAAGGCCATCAGAAAACAGGTATTTATATTACAATTTGGAACAGTAGCAAAACAGCAATTATGAAGTACAGCAAAAATGATTGTGTGGTTGGGGTCACCCTAACATGAGGAACTGTGTTAAAGTGTCACAGCAACAGGAAGGCTGAGAACACTGCTCTGAGTCTACAACTGTCCTTGACCATTTGTATTTCTCTTCCCAGGGCCTCTGGTCACCTATGTAATAGAGGTAATGGCCTAATTTTTGCCTTCTTTTCTATGTATTCCTTTCTCAAAACTTGTGTGTCAGAGGTGGGTAGCATGCGTGCCACAGCACATGAATTATCATTATCTCCCTCCATCTTGATGTGGACTCCAGGGACCAACTTCATGTTATCGAGCTTGCACTGCAAGCTCCTTTTACCTGCTGAGCCATCTTGCTGACCCTTTCTCGTGTATTCTTTTAGTTAGAGATGAGAATATTCCATCCATGTTAGACTATCCTCAAGATATTCTCCAGAGATGGCGAGGTGGCTCAGTGGGTAAAGAAGCTCACTGCACAACCCTGATGACAGATGCCGCAACCAGCCCTAGCACTCCGTTGTGGAGATGGGGAACTAGAGAATGGAGAACTGCCCAGAAGTTTCCAGGCAGAGGGAAAGAACCTACTGCAGAAGGTTGTCCTCTGGTCTCCTTAAGCACCCTTGTCTGCACATAGACACAGGTGCAGTGATAGCAAATTATTTTAAAACCTTAAATTGGGCTGGCGAGATGGCTCAGAGGGTAAGAGCACTGACTGTTCTTCGGAAGGTCTTGAGTTCAAATCCCAGCAACCACATGGTGGCTCACAACCACCCGTAATGAGATCTGATGCCCTCTTCTGGTGTGTCTGAAGACAGCTAAAGTATACTTATAAATAATAATAAATAAATCTAAACAAAACAAAACCTTAAAGTATTTATTTATTTATTTATTTATTTATTTATTTATTTAGGACACGGGACCTCACTATGCATAACAACAGGCTGGCCTGGCCTTAAATTCATAGAATCTGCCTACCTCTGCCTCAGGAGTGCTGGTTCAAAGGTGTGTGCCACCATACCTGCAAAAACTTTAAATACTATCTATACCAATGCCTGCTTTATGGTTTCAAGAAAGAGGCCTAGGACAATATAGACCCAGGGCTGAAGGGATCACTAAGTAGTTGAGAGGATGCATACTGCTCTTGCAGGGGACCTGAGTTTGATTCCCAGCACCTGTATTGGTCTCTAGGGGTTCGGGTACTTACATGCTCACACAACACCCCCACACACACACACACACAGTCACACACAAAATACGTAAATATTTTAAAATATATATAAAGAGGCTGGAGAAGGATTCAGGCTTGTTTCTCTTACAGAGGTCTTGGGTTCAGTTCCCAGCACTTACACAGTGGCTCACAACCATCTGTAACTCCGGGACATCTGATGCTCCATTCTGACCCCCTCAGGTACCAAACATACATGTGGCACACATACATATATGCAGGCAAAACATTCACACACATAACATAAAATAGATCTTCTAAATGGTATTAAAAATATACATGATCATAATTACCTCACAAGTTGTGTTTTAATAGAAATGTAAAACCGTACATCAGGGTTTGTTTTATTAGTTAGTTATTTTACCATAGCTACAAAAAAAAAATTCAAGTAGTGCCACAAGCTGGGAACAAGAATTTAAAATGTGATACCGTGGTGGTCAGGATCTACCAGCCCATTGGGGGTCAGGATCGATGAGCCCACGGGAGTCGGGTCTATGAGTCCTTAGGGGTCAGGGTCAGGTCCAAACTACAACAGCTTTTGAGTGAGATCCACCATTTTCTCTTTTCCTCAGAGTGTGCTCGTCGAAGCCCGATCCTAGCCTTCCTTGCGCCTCTGCCGTCAGATAGGCACAAAGGTGCCATGGAACCCGTAAGGCATCTGCACGGGTACTTCGGCTCGCCCCAGCTCTGTGAAGCTCTTGGCATCCAAGACAAGGAGGAAGTTGCTTTCACTCTAGAAAAAGAACGCAACACTGAAAGTTCCCTTTTCGTTTGAAAGTCCATCTCCACGGGCTGAGGGAGGAAGCATGTCTTCTTACTTACGTTCATATCTGTCCCTGGCACCTGCTGCAAAGCCTCACCTAGCCACCCACTAAATGTTTGCCCAGTCGCTGAGCTGGACCAAAACACCATGACTAAGGAAGTTCACACCCTAAAGCAAAGAAATAAAACTGGGCCAATCCTCCTCATAAGACTGCTTTGAGTCTAACAATCTTTTTACTCAGCTCTTTCAAGTCTCATAAAGTACATTAAAGTCCTTTTACCCAAATTAGAAATGCTTCCGTTTTGTGTTACTTAGAAGCTGGACAAAGTTCAGCTTTGTAAACCAGAGTGAGATTTGTGCAGACCTATTTACTGGAGTGCTAAGTGCATGGAACAAGCCCCTAGCAGACATTACTAATTGATCACAGCACTTTTTTTTTTTTTAACTAAACCAGAACCCCACACCCAGGTGCCACTAGTATTTGATCAGAGCTTGTCTTGAGGTGGACACATTTGCTGTAAGATTATCCGGACAAGTCAGTAAGTAGCATTATTGAGATACTAGCCAGGGCTAATGATGCTGGCCTTTTTTAGGTCAGTTCACTGAAATAAGAAACACAGATAGTAGTATGAACATCAGGCCAGAAGCCAGACATTAAGCACTGGCTTTACCACTATGCGATTAGATGTGAGTCTCTTGCAACTTCTTAAAGTAACAAACTCCACGTGTATCCCACAATTTTTAATAACTATCATAATATATATGTATGAAAGTACATTGTCTATAAACACATTCCTATGAAGACATCACGTTGCTATGATGATTTTACAAACAGGACTTTAAAATGTGATAAAGCATGGCTATGTTTTTTTTTTTAAGATTTATTTATTTTATTATATGTAAGTAGCTGTCTTCAGACACTCCAGAAGAGGGCGCCAGATCTTGTTACGGATGGTTGTGAGCCACCATGTGGTTGCTGGGATTTGAACTCTGGACCTTCGGAAGAGCAGTCGGGTGCTCTTACCCACTGAGCCATCTCACCAGCCCATGGCTATGATTTTTAAAGTGGGGATGTTACCCAGTAAAAAGGAGAAGAGGACGGAGAAGATGCCATAAGGCATCATAATAAATGATGGGCTGCATCACTACAGGTCATACTCCAGTGAGTTAGTGCTGCACTTCTATGACCAATGGCGGGGAAATGAACTTACCTGGTTGGGAGTGATCACCACAGAGAGTATAACCCCACTGTCCTCCTCATCGGCTCCTGGCACCGGAACAAAAACAGGCTCCGAGGGATAAAAGCCTTCTTCTCTCCAAACCTGAGAGTTCCCCCCCCCCGCCCCAACACACAAAAGACATCTGAGAAAAGGTGAGAGGCAAGTGGGAAACATTCTATTGCAATGAATTGCACTAACTGCAAAGCCTCACCTAGCCATAAATAAATAAAGTGGGCCATAACAGAATGTTCGCACAGCAAACACAAGCCCAGGCTTACTGCATTGAGTACAGGTAGGAGATACCTCTGCTGCCTGTAGATCACCATCTAAGTTTGTTACCCCACCAACCTGAGATACAGGGGTCACTACAACCTTCACCCCATCATCTCTCCAAAACTGACATCAATTCTACCATGATTTCTCCAAGCTTTTGGTTTCCCTTTAGATTTCCCACAGGAAATCAACCCCTTGCTGAGATGATGTGTGGCTCTCAAATTTAGGAAAACAGCTGAGCTGCTGTAATATTGAAGAATTTAAAGAACAGGCTGCAGAGACAGCTCAGTAGTAAGAACACTGGGTGCTCTTCCAGAGGACCTGTGTTTGAGTCCCAGCACCCAATATAGCAGCCCACGACTTCCTGTAACCCCAACTCCAGGGGATCCAATGACTTCTCCTGACTCCCACAGGATCCTGCACACGTGTGGTGCACATAATACCCTCAGGCACACACACACACATAAAATAAACAAATAGATATTAAATTTAAAAAAAATAATACATCTGAAGAACTTTAAATAAAACAGAAATTAATTCAAAGGGCAAAACAATACTTAGGAAAAAATTGAGAGAAGAGACTTTCTTACCCTTAGTGTCTTGTTCGTCACGTCAACCTTAATCAGAGAATCCCCCACCAAATGTCGAAAACCGCAGCCATAGAAGAAACTGTACTTTTTGCCATTGAATCGGCCATAGTTGATCTGAGGAAATTCAATCCCCCCTTCCTCTTCAAGGTCCTCGTGGTGTAGATTTTCAGGAGAGCACCAGATCTAAAAGAAATCCCCCAAAGGATATAGAATGGCTGCTAAATTCTCATTATTTTCTCTGAATTCTCTTTAATTTCTTTAGTGTACTGTGCTCTACTCTGTAAATTGTCACTGGATTTGAGAACTAAAGTTCTCCATCATTGTTCTTATTGTTCCCCTTTCCATGGTGAGTGTCCATGTAACTATGTTGTCGAGTGTTGTGATTAAGATCCCAAATCGTAAGGGAGGAGGAGAGTTTCCTTATTCTGCTAAAGCAAGGCATAGCTGCACAGTGCCATTCCCATGAGCAAAGCAGTGTCTCCAGAAGGTGGGGATGGTTGGGTCAATCTGAAAAACTCCACAACCACTGGCAAGCTACATAGATCGGGCTCAAGACACAGAAAGCACAGTCAACCACGGGTGTCCATCCCACCCGGTTTCTGTGGCTCTTGTGCAAACAAGTTTCCAGGACCTTACCCAAGCTCGGCCAAATGTTATGAAACCTGCAGGGCACCAAAGCCTTTGGAGGGCAGCCAAAGAATAAGGTGATGTCACTAAACTCCAACCTCAGTCTGATATCCGCCGGGTGCCTACCTTTCCATCACCCTGTTTCACAGCGCTGGCTGAAGAATACGACAGTGGGCTGAGGTTCTCTCCCTCGGGAGCATCCGCACTAACATCTAAGGGCAAGACAAATCTTCGAGGGAAAGACTTTGCCTTTAACTCATAGACCTGTTCAGGACAGAGAAATAAACAGATGGTGGGGAAGGTCATCCCTAGGATAATAAATAGTAACTTAAAATTCAGTCATCACTAGGATTGTGCAAATAATTTCAATTCATCCATTCAATAAATATTTACTGAATACCTAGTGTATGCTAAGTATTGTTTAAACACTGCACGTGAAATTCAAATTCTAGTGGTGGGATCATAATATAAAATTAGGTATTTATTAATTAGTATCAAATAAGCAAATGATTAAATAGCCAAAGGTCCCAAGGACTAGACGGTAGCAAAGAAGGTTCCATTTTTCATGTTCGCTGGTTCAGAAAAGAGCCAGCTTATCAGACCAAGATTGCTCAAACCCCACACATTCTCAAGCAAGGCCAGTTTTCAAGACAAACCCTTAGCTGGCACCTAGAGACAGACTTCTTAGGCTGTTGTATCTGATAAGGGTAGGTGAGGCCTTGCATGGACCAGTGAGTCAATAATGATAATGATATGGTTTTAAAAGAGCACCTGCGAGCTAAGGATGTAAATGGCTCAATGCTTGCCTAGCAAGTACAAGACTCAGGGCTTCAGTGGGAAAACAAACAAACAAACAAACAAACAAAAAACCAGTCAGATCTTGAACTTGCCAGGACTATGACAGGTCACATAAGGTGTCATGACACATGACAGGTCACTAGTTCCTCACATGTGCAGAGGATCAGGTCTTTAAAAAGCAGCTTTTATCAACCTTGTTTTCTTTTGTAAGACCTTAGCTAAAGAAACAAAACAAAACCAATATTGATAAAAGGTTGGGTCGGGTGATGTGAATCAGAGAAGAGGAGAGGAGAGGAGAGGAGAGGAGAGGAGAGGAGAGGAGAGGAGAGGAGAGGAGAGGAGAGGAGAGGAGAGGAGAGGAGAGGAGAGGAGAGGAGAGGAGAGGAGAGGAGAGGAGAGGAGAGGAGAGGAGAGGAGAGGAGAGGAGAGGAGAGGAGAGGAGAGGAGAGGAGAGGAGAGGAGAGGAGAGGAGAGGAGAGGAAGGAAAGGAAGGAAAGGAAGGAAAGGAAGGAAAGGAAGGAAAGGAAGGAAAGGAAGGAAAGGAAGGAAAGGAAGGAAAGGAAGGAAAGGAAGGAAAGGAAGGAAAGGAAGGAAAGGAAGGAAAGGAAGGAAAGGAAGGAAAGGAAGGAAAGGAAGGAAAGGAAGGAAAGGAAGGAAAGGAAGGAAAGGAAGGAAAGGAAGGAAAGGAAGGAAAGGAAGGAAAGGAAGGAAGGAAGGAAGGAAGGAAGGAAGAAAGAAAGAAAGAAAGAAAGAAAGAAAGAAAGAAAGAAAGAAAGAAAGAAAGAAAGGAAGGAAGGAAGGAAGGAAGAAGGGAAGAAAGAAAGAAAGAAAGAAAGAAAGAAAGAAAGAAAGAGAGAGAGAGAGAGAAAGAAAGAAAGAAAGGAAGGAAGGAAGGAAGGAAGGAAGGAAGAAAGAAAGAAAGAAAGAAAGAAAGAAAGAAAGAAAGAAAGAAAGAAAGAAAGAAGAAATCCGAATAAAATGCCTCCAATATATATTTGGAGTCAAAAATGAGCTAGAAAAATGATGAACGACAATGAGGTGGAGATTTTGGGGGGTGAGGGAAGAAAAGCCACAGATAGCCAGGTGTTACCGGCAACTCTCCTCCTGAGGGCCCAACGAGAAGCTCAAACCATTAGTCATTTGAGAAGTGTAAACCAAAACCACAGCCACCACTCCACACCCACTGGGGTGGTTATACTTTTAATAATAAGGAAGAAAACAGTCTTGAGGCCAGCACAGTGGTTCAGTGGGTAAGGGCACTTGCCATGGAAGAATGCAGGCCTGAGTCTGAAATCCCAGAATTCCTATAAAGCCAGGGTTATATGTTTGCGAAGCACAACATCCATCATGCCCTAGCGTCTGCTGGGAAATGAGAGGCAGAGACAGGCAAACTCCCAGGAACTGGGATCTTCCTGCCTCAGGCCCTAAAGTAGCTGGGATTACAGGAGTGCACCACCAGGACCAGCTTACACTTGTTTTTTCTTTTAAGACAGGATCTCACTGTCTCTTCAGCTGGCCTGGAACTCACTATTTAAACAGACTGGCCATGAACCTAGAGAGACCCGACTGCCTCTACCTGCCAAGGGCTGGGATTAAAGGCATGTGCCATTATACCTAGTTTAGAATTTTTTAAAAGAAAGAACCAGTGTACTTCATTACACTAAAAAACAAGGGCTAAAGGCCATGTGATATCCTCAATAGCAAGAAAAAATAAGAAGTGTTATATCTATCCATGACCAATATTCTTAGTAATATAGAAATAAAAAGAGAACTTTCCTAATCTAACAAAATATACATTTTAGAAAAAAAATCTAGGGCTAAATGTATTGGCACATGGCCGTAGCGATCCCAGAACTTGGGAGACAATAGGACTAGGGTTCAAGGCCAGTCTTGGCCACACAATGAGTCCAAGGCTGACCTGCACGTCATGAGACCTGTCTAAAGGGGACATCTATTGACAACTTACGTTTACATGCAATCTGTGCACAAAAGGTTATTTGTGATAACTTTTGTCATAGTCAACTCATATAACCACACAGGACACTATTGCATCATCATATCATCATCAACATAATAATAATAAAACTATCAAGATCCAAAAAGACATGAAGAAACCATAAATGCATACCACTGGAAAGGAAGGAAGGAAGGAAGGAAGGAAGGAAGGAAGGAAGGAAGGAAGGAAAGGAGAGATGGAGGGAGGAAGGTAGGAGGGAAGGAGAAAGGAAGGAAGGAAGAAAGAAAGGGGAAGAGGAAGGGAGGAAGGGAGGACACACACACACACACACCATGCACACACACATGCATACAATAACAATAGATAAGACAAAGTTTAAATACTGATATTGAGGAAACCGGGGAAGAGAAGCACAAGGGGAAATGCTCCAAGCTTCCTGCTTGTTTTGTTATTGTTGCTGTTGAAGCCTAAGTTTATACTGCTCTCTAACAGTCCGTTAATTAACATACAGCAAGCAGCATCCTTAAAAATATGCTAACCCCTGGCATGGGGACATAGAGCTTTAATCCCGGCACTCAGAAGGCAGAGGCGTTCAAGACGTTTACCTGATCAAGCCCCTCTCCAGCTTTCCTGAGATTCTGTAGTTGGTAAAGGTCTAGGCTTCTCCCATCATCCTGGCAGCACAGATCGATCACAATACAGCCCTGGTCCTCAAAGGCATTGATTTGATGATAGGTAAGAAAAGGCATGCTGTAGTACATTCCTGGGAGAAGCTGCAGGACACAGAGACATCACAGAGACACATTCAGTTCTCCTCCCTTCCCCTTCCTCTTCCCTCCTTTCGGTCCCCTTTCAGAAATAAAGCTGCAAAGCTCAAGTTAGGAGGATATGCACCCCACTTACAAGCCCTTGTCAGTGGGGATAAAGGAAGAAATATCAGAACACACATCCCTGCCTGCAGGCCATGGTCGGGGATATGCACCCCCGCCTGCAGGCCATGGTCAAGGATATGCACTCCTGACTACAGGCCATGGCTAGAGATAAGCACCCCGGCCTAGGTGCTGTGGTCAGGGATACATATCCCACTTACATGCCACGATTAGTAGGTATAAAGGAAGAAAAATCAGACTATAAAAGCAAGTATACTTTGATTTAAGCATTGCTTGCTTAAGTCATCTTACTTCATGTTAATCAGTGAACTGAGGCTGTTCGACACAACCCAATCTATTGCTGTGACTAATTTAAAAGCCTTCCTGAAATACGGTCTAATATTTTACAGGATAAATAGATCCTAAACTCTAATTACAAGATTAATAGAAAATACTGCTACTTGTGATGCTTATTATAAAGTGAGTGACTAATTGAAAAGTACATTCATTATTCAAATAATTTTGTAATGAAATTTGGAGTAAGTTAAATTTAGAAGATATTAAATTTAGATACAAATATAGACAAATGCAATGGCACTAATACTAACGGGGAGTAAGAGAAGATATTCAGCCGACATTCTCGGACTTCAGTGGGGTTATGGTACTGGCACATCAAGAAGTCCCAGAAGCAGCTATTTTAAACCATCAAGTGTACTTGCAGAAGTGGCAGAAGGGCTGTGCATAAACCGCACTCCTCTGCACGATTATGGCATGGGAAACTCGGTGATGAGAGAGCTTCCTGTGTCCTTCTAATTCAACCCATTGAAAAACAACCCCCACAGTTTCCCAACACACAATGTCCACCGTGCTAATTAATAAGCAGCCAGCCCAACCAACAGAAGAAAACAACACCCTTAATTAGAAACGTCTTTTAAAATGATGCCCAGCGAAGGTGAGAAATCAGCCCCATGGAAATTCAGCTCCAGGAGCGACATTTTTATTATAAATATGCTCAGATACTCAGCCTGTCCAGTGTGTTTATCCACCACGTGAAACCGTGTGTTATATTGGGGCTCCCAGCTTATCCCATCAGCAAAGGGCTTTCCCCGGATTTTAGAAGTGATTATTTTCCACAGCTTCATCTTTATAGGCTGTTCAACGAAGATTATGTAGTTTTTTGTCATTCCTAAAAGGTTCCAAGAAACAAGAAATTGTTACTTGGCAGACTAGAGTGAGCTGAAGTGTAGCCGGAAGGGAACTGGTCTGAATGACTGAGCGTGTGACTGCTGACCTGAGCAGACACCAGCCAGCAATACCTCGCTCTTTCCAGCTCAATCGGCCACATTTCCTGTTTCTACATAGAAAAGAGAAGCGCTGAGAACACTTGGGCTAGCGTTCTTAGTCGCTTTTCTTTTTCCATTTTAAATTATTTGGAAAAAAAAATAAAATAAATAAATAAATAAAAGCCGGGCGTGGTGGCGCACGCCTTTAATCCCAGCACTCGGGAGGCAGAGGCAGGCTGATTTCTGAGTTCGAGGCCAGCCTGGTCTACAAAGTGAGTTCCAGGACAGCCAGGGCTACACAGAGAAACCCTGTCTCGAAAAACCAAAAAATAAATAAATAAATAAATTAATTAAATTATTTGGGTTTAAGAATAAAAGAAAACAGCACCATATTAAAGTGTTATTTATGCTCAGTGTATATATTCCCTAATCCCTTTCCTGTATACGCTGGGAGTAAGGACCCAGGGACCCAGGAGTATTTTGGCTATCACAATTAATAATGCAAAAAGTAAATGTTCTGAATAAAGGCTAAAACATCTCAAAAGTTAGCAAAACATTATTTTTAAAAACTGAAACAATCCGTGCAGAACGTAAGGTTTCACACACGTTCACACACCTGAAATGGCCAAGATCTTTTTGTATGTGTGACTATTATCTTAGGATTTTAACATTGACTAAAACATTTCTTGTAACTACTTATATTACGTAGCCATGTCTCTTCAAGCCATCTGCAGGCTAGCATAAGAAGCATATGACTAAATAGAATAACTTAACTGGAATTAACGCAATCCGGGTCTCATTATCATAATACTCTTATAAATTATCAAGATGATACTTGTCAAAACTGATCTTTCTGACGCAGCAGCATTAAGGCAGAGCCCAGTGCAACTGCTCTCGCCTATAGACTCACCAAAGCTGTGGTAGTAAGAAGGCTTCATTTTCTCAGTGGACGCAATGGAACATAGCACCTGCGCTCCGTGAATCGTCTCCCCGGGCTCTTTCTTTTTTGGAGGAACACGAATAATATTATAGCAAGAACCTGACCAAGAGAAGATTCTCTCTTTACAATTTTTATTTACACCCTAGAATCAAGGTTAACCCTTGCTCTTGCAAGGGCTTGGTATTTAGTGGGCGTGCTGGAGTTATTGATGAGTTAACTACAGCATGTGTTTGTGTCGCTACTCGGTGAATGAATATTTAAGTGGTACTGAAATTATCTTCCTGGGATTATAATTTACAGGGTAAGACATGATGAACTTGCATCACAATCGCCATTGTTCTTGAGGAAGAAAATAACCAGCATTTTTTTTCTTGGTTCATTCATTTTGTGGCAATTTACTGGTCACCAATCCAAACACTGATGTAAGGACTCTAAACACTATATCCCAGACTCATGTTTATAGAGGGACACAGAGCAAATAAAACCCTATTCATCTCCAAAATTCGAATTCTAGCAAAACATACCAGCAAAATAACGCATCTGATGGCGATATGAACTGTACTGTAAAGCAAGCTAACTGGGGGCTGAAGTGGTTGTGCATGGGTGGGCATTCCTGACTATCATTACCAAGCATATGATGGAAGCCAAGGAGACCTGAAGAAGGTGAGGAAGAGATTTGAGGGTATCTGGGAGAAATGCCATGCAGTGATGGCATGAGGTAGCCATGGAGGGGATTTTTGAAGGTATTTTGAGGGCATTGCTGAGATAAGTCTTTTGATTAACTGGAGGAAGATGGGAGAGAGAAACATGAAGAATGATTCCAAATTGCCATTAGTAACTTGAAGGATGGAGTCACCATCAACTGAGATGGGGAAGACTCATTTTGAGAGAGTTTAGCAGAAAAGACCAAAGGTTTGGTTCTGTAATGCCAAACATTGTTGGCATCCTGGTAAGAACACTGGGTGAGCAATAATTACAAATTACTGCAGATGTTCAGGGTGGGGAGATACAGGCAGGTCTTGAGAGGCCACTATGTATATAGGAAACACTATGTTTTATAAAGTGACAGAGAGAGAGAGAGAGAGAGAGAGAGAGAGAGAGAGAGAGAGAGAGAGAGAGAGAGAGAGAACAGTGTTGGATTAATATGAAGAGCATATTTTAAGTATTAAAAATAACTAGGTTGATAAAATGTTCAAAGAATTCTTGCTAATTTATAAAGAAGATCTTAAAATATCTGAAAAGGCTAAAACTTGGTTGATTTGCACACTTATTCCTTAGTCCTCTCTCTACAGTTTTTAAAGTTCTTAAAAGTAGAAATGAATTGCAGGTATTTTAAAATTGCAATCAGAACCATTATACTTCCCAAATGTATCCCAGACATTCCTCACTCGTGCTTCCTACACCTACATTGACACTGAGTTCCGGTTCAAAACCTTCTCACTGCACCAGATAATCAAACGAGAAAAGAGACGCTTGCCAAGCATTGGTTGGGATCCCAGCGTTGGCAATCGGATTACCCAACCCACTGAATGAAAACGCTTCGTCACTGCACTACTCTAACCACAAGGCCCTGAGAGCACCTTGAAGACATTATACTAGAGACTTGCCTGATACACTGAGGAATGCAAGTTTACTGAGGGAGCCCTGCCTTGCTCAGCGCTTGAGTGGATCTGCAGAATCTCCAGGACTTGATATGAACTGGGAGCTGAGGTAGAGTAACAAGCCTGACCGTCCATGCTTGGTGTCTGCGTTTCTCAGTGGGATCCAGCGCTCTGTGTACCAAGATCCTTTGGGGTCCACAGTAGAGATGCTCCGCCCCTTTTCAGTTCTGCTAAACCAGAGTTCCTACAGACGGATGGAGCCCAGTGATCTACCCTGACAGCAAGCATTCTATATGGTTCCTAGGTGTATTAGGTTGAGATTGATGATCTAGTGACTATATTAAAACATATAACTAAAAATGGCATTTTTCGTATTATAAATGAGTTTTGAAATAAACTGGCTAATAGAGTTAATAAGAAGTGATTTTTTTTTAAATGATCCATCACTGATGGTGGAACAAAGCAAACACAAACTCTTCTGAGCCAATCTCCCCATTGAACTGTTTTGCCAAGGAGGACCTCTGCTGTTTCCTGAAACAGTTTTCAAGAATCAATCCTCCTCTGAAAGTAAAGAAAAGCAGAGTGAAGGGCATTAGGGACTTCCTATCTGTACCTAAGTTAATAAAAACTAAAACTGCAGCACTCATTCTCATATGTGTGTGGATATAGACGCACAGAAGAGCAATCCACAAAGCCATCTAACTACTCACCAAAGCTATAACACAACCATAGCACAGGTTTCATTGGCTGGAGACAACAGTCTGACTCTTAGTCAAGATAGACAGTCCTAAATAGCTAATACCCCCAGCCAACACACTCTTGTTCAGAAACACATGTTCTCAAAGACAGAAGTCCAAATTTGCCTTCCCTAAGAGAGTGGGTGTATAAGTTTCAAAGCCCTTAGTGAGTAGAGGAAGAAATGGTGACCTAGGTGGAGACTGGATGTTAAATATATCAACAGAGCCTTCTGAAACTTGGTGATGCAAAACTAATAAAATGATCTAATAGAGTGACTCAGGGCAAGCCTTTGGGTGTAACGTCAGGCCTGGTTTCGGGTCTAGCTTCAGAGACATGGAAACTGGCTCAGTCAAATGACTTAAACATCCTGGGAGTTCACTGGCCTCATCTGTAAAGCAGAGGTGATAACAGGGCCTTCGAGAGTGGATGTGTACAGGTCAAAGAAGAAAACACAGAGAGTCGGTGTGTATGGATTAAAGAAGGGAACACGGAGAAATCTGCTTATCCCTAGCCCATCTTAGGTACTGAATAAACATTAGCTGTAATTATTAGCTACTGGAATGTTCTGCAGCAGATGGGCAGCAGTTTTGGGAGTGTGTGGATGATCAGCCAGATGTTAGGGTGTAGAGTTGTGAATGCCATCCAGCTGTGCCCTGGATATCGTCTGTAGTTAGTCACTCCTGTGGGATGGACAATGGGCCCTCCCAATATATGTCTTCCCTGTAGTATTTTACATTTCTCACTTCTACAATATAGTGTGACTTTAAAGTTCATATTCAAGAGATATGTGCTAAAAATGCCTACAATGTATACCCCCCCAACCCATAATGGTACATAAAGATGCAAATTAACACTGAAAAAGTCATAGGAAATCAGTTGCTAAGCATAGGTACAAAAGGACCACAAAACACAGTCTCCATGATAAATCATGTATTTTATCTTCAGTAATGCCTCTTTGGCGGCTGCTTTCTGATGCCTTCATGCCTATATTTTAAATATGATGGAGCTTTGGAAAACAGTTTACTCCTAGTTATATCTAAAAACTCCTCCAGCTTCACCTCACCTCTTGGCCCATAGCTGTTCCCCATGTTGTATGCTGTCCCATCTGGGTCATAGTGAGGATGTGCAGTGGCTCCATTCACAGCAATGAATTTGCTCCAGTCCACCTGCAGGTTTAAGACCACGTGAGAGTTGCAAATGATACACAATAGATCTTTACTAGCATAAAGTAGCGTAGATCACAGAATCATGTCATCTATGTTGAAAGTACGTATGGTCTGAGAAATCTAAATCATCTTTCCTACTAAGGAAAAAGAAACAGATGAAAGTCAAAACAATAAAAACCAATGGTGCCACAGCCGCCACCAAAAAAAAGAAAGAAAGAAAGAAAGAAAGAAAGAAAGAAAGAAAGAAAGAAAGAAAGAAAGAAAGAAAGAAAGAAAGAAAGAAAGAAATCTGTGTGGGTTTATTTAATATCACAGCAAAGTTCAAAATAAGCATAACAATTAAAATCAAAAATAAAATCAACATTTTACACTGAAGTGGTGGGACACACCTGTAATCCCAGACCTTGGGAGACTGAGGCAGGAGGGTCACAAGTTCAAAGCTGGCCTAAAGTACATTATAAATCCCAAGCCAAGCCGAACTACAGAGCAAGATGCTGTATCAAAAACAAAATCGTCCTTAAATGTTATTAATTAATGTTTCAAGACAACACGGGTCTATACAACTCTAGTCTGACAGTCACTGTGCCTAGAAAGATTGCAAGCCTGTCAGGACTATTTCCCTTACACGGCGTCCTTGTGATGCTAAAACTAAGGTAGAAATTTGGGATTATCTTTAAGAAAAACCAACCCCACAACCCATTACAATCCTGGCATAGGGTGATGGTAACCTAAATTAATGGATGCCTTTGTTCAGTGGGGATGAACCTCTGACTCCTTTAGGTGTCTAGATTCTACAAGGTTCTCTGAATAGAAAGAAAATTAGGATCTATTTTATTCACTTCGGGCCTACACGTTACCTTTTCTGTCCTTTCCAGCATCTCAATGTCCACCTTATTCATAAAGTTAGTCTCTGTGCTCATGTAGTAATCACCTTTGTACTGCACAAAGTTGACGTTGGTGTTGTCAGTCATAGCTGAAACCAGGTAGCAGACATTGAGCACATACTCCGAGGGAGAAAATTCCAGTGTCTGCCCCCCCCCCCATATGAACACACACACACACACATACACACACACACACACACACACTGTGTATTTTTCAAGGGCTGGAGAAATGTCTCTAAACTTAAGAGCACATATTGCTCTTCCAGAGGACCTGACTTCAGTTCCCAGCACTCACACAGAGCAGCTCACAACCATCTGTAACACCAGCTCCGTGGGATTCAACACCCTCTTCTGGCCTTCATGGGCACCCATCACAGACACATACACATAAATAGAAATACATCTTTTAAAATGTATATATATTTGAGATTTCTATTAGTATAAATACTTATTCAAAGAATGATCCCTGTCATGTTAAGGGCTACTTACTAGGTGGCTCAAACCTTGACATGAAACGTTCAAAGATGCTCTTGCATGGGTCAGGAAGGGCCAGCGTGCCAAATTCTGAGATCACAATTCTACCTCCAGCACTGTTGGCCTTGTATGTGTCACTCTGTAGAAACTTGCTCTTGTATGTCACTGTGCCCCTCTCCATTCGGAACTGGTGGAGCAAAGCCATTCCATCAAACCAATGATTGTATCTGCAAACGGGAGGAAAGAATAGGAGTTCACTTACGAGTAAGGAAAGATGGGCCAAAATGAGTGGAGGGATATTTCTGCCATCCAAAGATAAAGATAGTAGGTACAAGTGTCCCCAGAGCCACCCACACTCTCAGAGAACTTAAAATTATGGAATGACAGTGTTCTCAATTCCCTGGGCTACAACAGGAAGAGCAACTTGCATCCGCCTGATCCTTACCCTATAACCCGTAACTCCTTTCAAAAATCTACCATGGGCTGTCTCTGACTCTGTGGCCTGTCACTGTGGGGCCTCAGTGGGAGAGTGTGTGCTTAGTTCTGCTGGGATGGTCCCTGAGAAGGACTTCCTCTTCTCTGAGGAGAAGGGAAGGGGATAATAGTGGGAGAAATTTGTAAGGGTGGTACTGGAAGGAGGGGGGCTATAATAGGGATGTAGGATGAATTTTTTTTAAAAAAAGAAATCTCACTTTCCAATGGGCTCAAGTGAAAGCCTACAGTGATAAGCCCTAAGATAAGTCTGCTCTTTTCCCTGTGACTAAGAGGACAGAAAAAACTTGGAATCTCCCAAATCACAATGAGTTCCTAAAACATTCACCCTCATATCTTTTTTTATTAGGTATTTATTTCATTTACATTTCCAATGCTATCCCAAAAGTCCCCCACATGCTCCCCCACCCACTTCCCCACCCACCCACTCCAACTTCTTGGCCCTGGCATTCCCCTGTACTGAGGCATATAAAGTTTGTGTGTCCAATGGGCCTCTCTTTCCAGTGATGGCCGACTAGGCCATCTTTTGATTCATATGCAGCTAGAGACACGAGTTCCGGGGGGTACTGGTTAGTTCATATTGTTGTTCCACCTATAGAGTTGCAGATCCCTTTAGCTCCTTGGTTACTTTCTCTAGCTCCTCCATTGGGAGCCCTGTGATCCATCCAATAACTGACTGTGAGCATCCACTTCTGTGTTTACTAGGCCCCGGCATAGTCTCAAAAGAAACAACTATATCTGGGTCCTTTCAGCAAAATCTTGTTAGTGTATGCAATGGTGTCAGCGTTTGGAGGCTAATTATGGGATGGATCCCCGGATATGGTAGTCTCTAGATGGTCCATCCTTTCATCTCAGCTCCAAGCTTTGCCTCTGTAACTCCTTCCATGGGTGCTTTGTTCCCAATTCTAAGAAGGGACAAAGTGTCCACACTTTGGTCTTCATTCTTCTTGAGTTTCATTTGTAAGATACAATTTGCTAAACAAATGAAACTCACCCTCATATCTTAAATACATTAAATTTTCTGTTTACTATAGATTTTCTTCGGTTTTCTTCTTTGCATAATCATTCTGCCCTTATGATTATACAAGAAATTGCCTAATAAAGTGATGGAGAGCAATTAGCTGACGGTAAAGGTGCTTGTCACCAAGCCTGGTGACCTGAACTCGATGCCCAGAACCCCGGGATGAAAGGAGAGAACAGATTCCTGCATGTTGTCCTCTGACTCCCACGTGTATGCCATGACACAGGTGAAAATAAAAACTAGAGCATGGAACATCAAAAGCCTGTCAGCAAAAAATAAAATAAAAAGTGTAGCCTTGTTTCAGGAAAGAAAAAAAAATGTTACCCCAGCCAGTGAGTGTATTGATACATATCTGTGATCTCAACACCGGAGAAGTGGATGCAGGGGGATTGCAAATCTGAGGCCACCCTGTCTCAAAAGCTTGATGCTGTCAGCATGGTCAAGGAAGGCTACCATTGTCAGAAAAGACAATGGCTCCTGAAGTCAGGGCTGGTCTCTGTTCACCCAGGTTCCAGTCAACATTACTCACAAGAACCAAAAGACAGAAGCAGTTTGATGTATCTACTGATGACTAAAACTGAACCAACTGTGGAGGTTCATACATGTCACCCCAAAATATGCCACTTCAAGAGGCTCCTCTGAGTCTGAAACACTTGAAGATTAGCAGCTGCAAGGTGAGCTCTGTGACATTCCATTTCCTCTCCAAAAGTGAGACGTGAAACTCCCTAGTGAGGCAGGCTTTGGTGGAACACGCCTTTGATCTCATGGAGGCAGAGGCAGCCGAAATCTCTGTGAGTTCACTGACAGCTTGGTCAACAAAGCCAGTTCCAGGACAGCCAGGATTGACAACAAAGAGAAATGAAAAAACCAAGAAAAGAAAAAGGAAAACCCCCTCACGAACAACAGCCTTCCTGTATCAGAGGAAGACAGTTGTCTCTGTGCCTGGAGACAGAGTAGAAGCAAAAAGAAAGCAGTATAACCTGGCTAAACAAACACTCGAGTCCCTGTCCCATGACTGCTTATCCTGGCTCCCACCCATGCCACATTCTTTCAATTTACTTCTCTTGGTCCAACTAGTACACAGGCTTTACCACCAAGTGATTCTTCAGATTCTCTGCCTCTCTGCCTCTCCCTCCCCCTAGCCCCCCTATCTCGTGTGTGTGTGTGTGTGTGTACATGTTGTTTGCATGTTTGTTACAGGGTCTCACTACATAACCCAGGCTGGCCTTGAACTTGCTATGTAGACAAAGCTAATTTCACACAAGTGATCTCCCTGCCCCAGCCTCTCACTCTCTAGATTTTAGGCCGGTACACACTCAATGAGTCTTTCTTACTCGGGTTCTCAAGTACATACAAACACTAGCAAACAAAAGTTGTATGATTTTTTTTTCACTATTAATCCTCCCAATTGTTGATTTAATTCTTGGGTCTAGTGAAGACCAAGGGGATGAGAAGAAATTTTGTCTCCTCTACAACACACACTATGTTATTATCCAGCATTGAAAAGAGAGGAGACCCTGTCATATGTCACAACACGGATGAACCTTGAGGATCATTGTGCTAAGTAAAACAAGCTAGTCATAAAAGAACAGACACTGTATGATCTACTGATATAAAGCTTCAAAGGAGGCGAGAGGCGAGAAACTGGCAAGTCTGATGATCTGAATTTGATCCCAGACTCCATACAGCCAGAGGACTCCTGAAAGTTGTCCTCTGACCTCCACATGCATGAATGAATTAACTATTAGAATGAACTACTCCAAGTTTATATAAACAGGACTGAGGTTGGTTAATGGACTTGGAGAATGGAACAAATTGCTGTTTAACTGGTTAGTTCCAATTTTGCAAGATGAGAAAATTCTGAAAATGTTTCACCATGACACTACTGAACTGTACAGTTAAAATGGCTGACCTTTCACTACTGAACTGTGCAGTTAAAACGGTTAAGGTGTAGCTTTCACATGCTTAAATTGTGCCACTTTTTTTATTAGTGTAGGGAAAAGAAGAAAAGTGTCCCTCTTAGTCCCGTGATTTTCGAGAGCATCTTTACCAGACGCTTGGTTTGGTAAGTTCGGTTTCTCGGTTTCCTCTTCTGTTACCTGTTCCCCTGTTCATGAACCACTGTCATAATGTGTCAGTTGTAGAGGATTTACAATGCTGTTACTGTCTTGTAGAACCCTAATAATTTCCATTTTAGTGTGTTCTTGGTAATTCTTGCATATTTGTTTCTCATATGAACTTTAATAATAACTAATCTAATTTCCTGTGAAAAGCTTGTTGGAATTTTTTACTAATATCATATTGTATCTATACGAAATGGGAAGCGTGCCTTTAAAATGCTGTCCTTCTGTTCAAGAACAAGAGGTGGTTTTTTCCATCTGTCCAAATGTGTCTTTCGTCTCTAAGCACAGCGGTACAAGCTTGCCATCACAGCACTTGAGGGGCTGAGAGTTAAGACCAGTCTTCACCCTACTCTAAGTTACTCATTTTGACATTCGGTGAATTAGGAATTGTGGGAAGCCATGTCTTAGCATAGCAGGCTCACTACAATGGGGCAGGAAGTTTGACGTGGCTTCAAGGATAGTTCAGGCTACATAGCAAGACCACGTCTCCAGCAAACAAAAACAAGTCCCTTTTTAAAATATAGTTAATCTGTAGCTACTCTGAACAATGTTTTCTTCACCACACAGTTCTACATCCTGTCACCTTGAATTTTACTGTTGTGTTTGGTTTTGTTGTTTATTTTGGCTTCTTGAGTTACCGCCTGAGGGGGGCTTGCTGCTTTCCTTAGGTTTTAGCCCCTAAACCAATCCCTTCACTCTAACCCCATTACTTACGTTGGCCATTGAGTTATTGGCCATTGAGTTATAGCAGCAGAAACCCTGAACATCTGCCCTGGGTATAGGAAAAACAAACAAACAAACAAACAAACACTTGTAGCAGTTCCCAACTTAGCCTTACTATTTTAGCATAAAGATACAGGCATGAAGAGAGAGATAATATATTATATATTCACATGTCTATGAAATCATTTTAGGAAACTACCTGTGAAGTCTGTTTTCCTGTAACATTTTATGAGAAACAAATGGTGAATTTCAACAAAAAGACTTCCTAGCACCTATGAGGATAATTCTATAACTATTTTTCCTGAGACCAATTAATAATGTGACAGGCACACTTCCTAACAACGAGCCAGTTTTGCTTTCTTGGATTTAATTCTATCTGACCTTTGTGAATTTTATTTGTAATGTGATGTTAGACTCTGTTTGTTAAAAAATAAATCATCAGTGTCAAGCAACTGTTTAACATTTTGTTCATTTGCATGTGTATTTATAAATATAGTTATTCTGAGGTTTTCCAGTAGCCATCTCAGAGATGAACGGGAGTGAAAGCATGTTCTATAGACTCAAACCACACCACGAAGCCCAAACTGTTCTCTAAAATCTAGGCTTACCTATCCTTCCCAAACTCAAACTTCCCAGGTCCAACTCGAAGCAGATAGCCATTAAGCCATTCAGGAATGTGTCCTCGGACCCGAGCAGAGACAGCGCTCAGAGTCTCCTCCACCGTGGTCAGCAGTGGGGCAATGCATGGCAGACTCTGCTTCGGTCCCAACATGGTTTCCTGGTGAGTATTCCCCCACGTACTCCTTCAAAACTGTAAAAGAGAAGCAAAAAGCACACACATGTACACACACACACACTCATAACCAAATAAACAAGCATGTATGCACAAATACAAACAAGTTCACACATATACATAAACACATGTGCATACACACACATGTATACATGCACACACACACACACACACACACCATTGTTACAGGATCTCCAGTTAACGTGCTTGTTCCCTCACAGACAATTCTGTGAAATGGAAGCTTGAGGGAAGTGTGAACCTAAACTGCATTGTCTCCCAACTCCTCTCTCCTCTTTCTCATTCTCAGGGTACCAGCATGGATTCTCCATTCGGAACCACACCAATCCTTGGCCGCAAGAGTAAAAGCCTTTCCTGTAATCAGGAGCTGAGCATCATCCCTGTTACTTCATACTTAAAAGACTTCACAAGAATGAATGCAGAGAGGTGTGATCTAGACTAGAAAAATTAACAGATCAACTTATCACAAGACATGAGATCTATGTTCTTTTGGCAATTTATTTTACAATATATGATCCAATTTCTTTGAAATAATAAATTTGCAGCACATGAGACCTTTTATTTCCCTAAATATGACAATTTAGTCAGGCCCAAGCTCTTTCTTGTTTTCCCAAATGACATTCATTTCACCCTGAATGCCCTCCCCAAACCTTTCCCTAAGAAAATTATAGCTGAAGATGTAGATCTGAGGTAAAGCGCTTCTCCAACACCCACAAGGCCCTGTGCTGGATTCCAACACTGAAAAATAAAGCCATACGAGAAGAATGCCTGGTAGTTGTGGTGGCACACAACTTGTAATGCCAGTGCTAAAAAAGGAGGAACATAAGGGGCCAGCCTGAGCTACCGAGTAAGCTCCTGTCTCAGGAGGAGAGGAGAGCAGTGGGGAGTGGGAGAAGTGGAGGTAGATCAGTTGCTGGCTATGCAACCCCAACACTCACATAAAGAACAACAACGGTAACAAAAGCACTGGGCACAGCACCAAGCCTTGTTATCCTAACAGTGAGTGAGGCGATGGAAGATTCCACAGTTCGCTGGCCCGCCGGTCTAGCCCAGTTAGTGATCAACTTCAGGGTCAGAGAGAAATCTTATCTCAAAAAATAAAGGTGAAAAACAAACTGTTTATCAACCTCTCACCTTCACACACACACACACACACACACACACACACACACACACACACACACACACCAGAAAAAGTAAAGAAAATGCTACCTATTGTTCAAGATCTAACTCAAATGTTACTTCCTTTAAAGAGCGTAGCCAGAGCGCCGAGGTTCAAATCTTGAGTCACTTCCAAAGTAAGGTTTTCCACCTCTCTGTGCTTTCCCTTCCTTTCTAAGACAGAAAAATAAAAATTCTTACCATGCCTAAGGTTGTAAGCGACCATGCAAATTTATAGAAAGCTTTAGAACTCAATACATATGCCCAAAATGTCTTGTGTTACTCAACTTTAAATGATCGATACAATACGATGCACTACGGATGATTTTCTTTCTCTGGATCATTTTAGTTTTTCAAGGAAGAGCTAGACACTGCTGAGAGACTGAAAAGTCTCCCAACCCAAGAAGAGGAACTTGCTGCCTAGGGGGTCAGATGAGTCATCCTGCCATCCCATCTCAGTCCTGTCTGAAGATTATTTGCAACAGACATACAATCCATTACTCTCTGGCACAGGAGCTGAAATCCGAATTCCTAGACTCCCAGACTTTACTCGATTTCTAATATATAGTCTCTAGGGTGAAACAAGCAGGAAGTAAAAGGCGGGAATGATAGGTAGTATTAGAGGTCTTAAGAAAATGCTTTGAAAAAAAGCAACGAGAAATCTAGACTTTCCTTACTCTTCTTTGGTAAACAGTGGTGAGTTTATCTTCTTCTCCCTTTAGATTAAGACTCCCTGATGAAATGTAGATTACCTATTTTACATAGAGTGAAATTGAACAGCCCAACTAGGTACACATGAATTATAAATAGTTTATGTTTTATGTCTTTGCACCGTGTGTATGCCTGGTACCCTCAAAGGTCAAAAGTGGATGTTGGATTCCAGGGGACTGCCATTAAAGATGGTTGTAAGCCACCATGTGCATGCTGGGAATGAAACCCAAATCATTTAGAACAGCAGCCAGTGTTCTTAACCAGAGCCATCTCTGTGGCGTCTTCATGTTAGATTATATTTGCATATCTGTCTGCTCTATGCTCCATGTTACTGATCCTATTATACTCCTCAAACTTTTTGTATGTAGTACTTGATATGGCTGCCACCACCTGCTTACGCCTGTTTCCATTCTTGGCTTGGGAGATGAGCTATTCTAACATTTAATTGCTCTTTTAACTTTGCTGCCGTTTAACTATTCTGCTTCCCGTCGTCAGCTTCCTTCTTCATTAGCTGGTAACTTTAGGCAAACATCTTAATCCTGCCAAACCTCAAGTTTGATCGAAAATAAAATAAGGGTTAAGAGAGGTTAATGACTCCTACTCAGACCTCCCATCGTAATGAAATGCAATGATACTTAGCAAATGTTAATCTCCTCTCCTGACCTCTTATCACCACGGAAATGTCAAAGTATAACCTTGGACCTTTACCCTTTAATTTCAACGTTGGCCCTTAGTAATCTCATCTTGATTCTTAAGTTCTCCAGTTATGTCTTCGACCCGACTCTCAACTCCTTATCTCCTCTTCTGAATCAGCTCTTCCACCAGCAAACATCTCGCTTCAGTCTCTCTGTGGGCACTGAATTCATTTTGCTCACTCTCCTTACAGCACAGTTCTTCTGACCCCAGTGGCACAGGCCAGTAGGGGAAATTTGAAAAAAAGATGACTCTGTGGCTTACGTATAAATTCCCCAGGCTCAAAATTCTGCACGGGTAACTGTTTTCATCAGTCTCTCCCCTGGAACTACACATTTTTTCCTATCCTAAGCCCATCTTCCTCAGCCCTGGTACCTCAACTTCTCCTTCCTATGTGTCACTTCCTACTGCCTAACTCAGGCCCTTGACTCTTTCTTGGCAGCCTCTCAGTTGAAGTCTGGAAAGAGAAACTTAGTGAGGTGAGTTCCTGGAGCCACTGGACCATCTTAAGGGTTAGAGACCTCAGACAATTGCCTCCAGCTCTCATCCGGTCTAGAGATTCTAATTCATCTGGATGAGTGGGGATGATGCTTTTCCACCAGTGCAATAATGTGAACATTAAATCTCCTGCATGTAAATCTGGCTGCATCATTCATTCCTCCATGTGAATTCCATCCATTCGATCACAAATCACTAGGAATTGTCGAAACTACCTGAGCAGGCGAGGCACTTAAAGACCTTGTGTGGCCCTCAGCCCACCCTAGCTGTTCACTCCAGCCTAACTGGATTGCTCCCTAGTCTCACGACCATTCTATTCTCTTCACTTAGGATATTTCTCATCCTCTTCAGATGAAACCTGCATATGCAACTCAACCTTCCAAGTTCCAATTTCTGGGTCACCTGCTTCTTAAGCACCAAATTCCCATTTCCTCGCTACAACTTCGGATAGCTTTCTGGTGGCCCTTATCTTGCTTTCCTGTGTGATAAAAGGCCAGTGCACTTTACAGCCTCTCCTGGCACTGTTCTTTGAATACAAAGTCTAGCTATACCTCCCCACTCCTAGCACTTAGCATGCTGCCTTACACACAATACAGCATACTATAGAATTTATTATGGTTAAATAACTTTATAATTAACTGTGCATCTTGGTGCCATTTCTGGCAGTTCTATAATTAACCAATCACTGAAAATAAATCCTTGAAGTGGTAACTATAATAGAAAGCTACAGAACAAAAACCACAGGGTTTGAGACAGTTCCCCAGAATGCAAATAGGAGAACCAAACATTTGCATCTGAATACAAAGCAGTGGTTTTCAGTTGGGAAAACTCAGGATAGAGAAAAACCTTTTGAGGCATCCAGGACAAATCAGATCTCTGGACTGAATCCTGCCCCAGTGCGTCACATTAGCTGACTGAACACTGGCTGTTCCCACAACGATGAGTACACCAATCCTGTGGTTGGTAAGCCAAGCTTGCTTTCACTTCTCCCCTGTGGTGTGCTGCCTGCATCACACAACGAGGCTTTGGAAGCCTGGCCCGGGGCACAGCAGTCCAACTGCAGACTGGTAAGTGGCCCAGGAAAGGAACGGGTAGAGGGGGGTCCCCTACCTGGGCGATGGTACACTGCCACAGGAAGAACCCTGCGGTGTCAGGAAGGCTGCTGAGGAAACGCAGAAACAGTTGAGAAATAGTATTTAATTCAGTTCTTAACTCAGGTCTTGAGATTTCCGAATCTGCAGCCACTGGCCTGATTAAGTAAATAATGAGCCTGGGTTGTCCCTGGCTCTGAGATCAAATGGGACTGGAGGGGAGGGAAAAGGAGGGGCGGGGCTCAAAAACACTAGCTTAGTCTCAGTTCTATGGCAAGTGTCCTAACCAACTCTAACCTTTGACATTAAAATTGGACCAATAATAGCCTCCCTCCTTAACCATTCCTTATTGGAGTTTGCCCCCACCTGCCGTTAAGTCCATGGAACCAGATTCAGGGGTTCATTGTACAACTTCTCTCCTCTGAATGATTCAGACAGAATGAAGTTTCAATTTAGACTGGCAAGCAATAGCTCACCCTTTCTCCTTTCCTCTCATCCCTTTTCTTTCACATTCATTAGGTGTTTTGGGTGGGAGGGGCGTTGTTTTTGGTTTAGTTTGGGTTGGGCTGGGTTTTCAAGACACGGTCTTTCTGTATAGTCCTGGCTGTCCAGGAGCTCACTCTGTAGACCAGGCTGACCTCGAACTCACAGAGATCCACCTGCCTCTGCCTCCTGAGTGCTGAAATTAAAGGTGATATTCATTAGTTTTATGAAAAGCATTCTCTTACAATAAAGCACAGACAGGAGACCATAAATACACATCACAGTACATAATTTTATTACTTTAACAAGTATCTTTGAAAACCTAAATAACAAACACTGCTAGGAAGCAAAAATAACAAAAAAGGAGATTCAGCACCCCATTATTTTGTTATTGTTTTTTTTTCTTTTAATTCCAGCAATCTATGCAGAGCAGCTGGAATTCTCTGAGAGCTCAAGGACAGCCTGGCCTACATAGTGAGTTCTAGGCCACCCAGGGTTACATAGATCCTGCCTCAAACAAACATGTAACTTGATGGAATGAAAATTTACAAGTTTACAAGCATCCAGGTAAAAAGATACTGCCTAATTTAAAAATACAACCTTAAAAATATAACCTTAATGTTGATACTAGGTAGGGAGGTTGAGTCAGGTACACCATGAATTCACCTGGATTCCATATAGCATGACACTTAAAAAATAAAGAAATAGCCAGGTTATAGTAACTTCCAGTTTTTATTTTTATCATAAGAAAATATTTTAAGCCAAATTCTTATTAGTCAAATATAATGGTTAAAAGTAAAAATAATGAAATGGAAATATTAAATAGTAGTAGCACACTGTTCTATTTTATTATATGTTAAGAAACTGGACAAAATACCTTTAATGTTTTAATGTTCTTTTATAATACAAATCAAGAAAAACATTTTAAAACTACCTCAAAAATCATCTGCTATTTAAACAAGTATTGTTAAGCATAATCAAATTAACAGAGTCCTCTTTCATAGTTTAAGAAGGGCTAAGCAATTTAGGAATAAACGATAAAGAAAAGAACATGCATATAATTTTTAATTTATATTTTTATATAATGTGCCAAATATTTAACCCTCAAAAGAAATATTACACACTTCATATTAATATCTATCTTAAAACCCCTTTTAAATTTACAAAAAGTTACAGTTTAATATATGTTTTCTCTAGCAAGAACAACACAGCCGTAACAGGAAAAACTTTCAGCTGGCATAGGCACATTACTTGTGTAGGGTGTTGGTAATTACTGTAAACCTCTGCTTCAGGAACTCTCTTTTTTGTACTAGAAAGTTTTCAATAATATTGGCTTCTTTGAAGAGTCCATCTATCTCATCGATATAAGATGCATCTACTGCTGCTCTTTCACTAATAGAGAAAAAGTTGATATTAAAACAAGTTATAAAAAAACAAGTTATGAAGTCTAGACACATCATCAATGTCATATTCTTTAATCTTTATCTGTTAGCTATTTTATTTTCATGGCTTTGTCCACTAGAGAGATTCATTAATTTACTAATATTCTTCAGGATGAGTTAAAGCAGTCTAGAAAATATTTTAGATCATTTAAAACACACAAAGTGTATCTTATGCACTATAACTCTAATAACAAATTACATAAATTATTAAAATTAAACTATTATTCAGGTATAGTGACTATCCAGTAGCTTGTAAAGCACCTTGTAATACTTCATATTATCAGATCAATATTTAGATTCAGCCTTCAAATATAGTGATAAAATATAAATATATGAAATATTTCTTTTTATTCTAACTCCATTAATTTCACCAAATAATACCATTCCCAAAGAGATATCTGTATGAAATATAGAAAACACTATCATCTAGAGACCAAGATATATCCACTCTGGTATTAGCACTAGAAATGTGACAAATGAAGTTGGAACAAGTTGGGGATTACTCCCTTAAAATAATCAACACATCTATTATAAGGAATTGAGACAGAATTGTAAAACTTCAAACTTTTAGGTACCAGATACATTTTTAAGCCATAGAATTAAATTTTTCACTACTAAGTTTTCAAGAAAAAAGGATTTCTCACCACAATAACAAAAAAACCTTTAAAAATACCATAATTACTTGCCTTAAAATCTTTGCATATGTAGACAACATCAGATTAATTTCCTTGCTCATATCTGTTCAAAAAATGGAGTATGTTATAAAATCTACCATCTGCATGAAACAGTCAATATACATGAAACAAGCATTGTTTATACATCACCACTCAAATCCTTCTCCAGAGCTTCCTCTTTATAAAAGAGTCCAGAAGCCTCAGAGAGAGATGACTCTGATTTTCCAAGAGAAGATACCTGTGGACTATCAGACACCTGAGGCTAAGAAAAGAAAGGAAATAAATCAATGGTAAGATCTTTAAGACACATATATTCTATTTAAAAAGCAAACTGAACATTTTTCAGAAGGGCGGGGACATGGTTCTGTATAACAGTGTCTATCTAGCACACTTATGGCTGTAGGTTCAACTCCCAGTACTTCAGAATTAAAAATAAAACTCTATGTTTGGGGTTGAGAGCTAGTTCAGAGGCCAAGCACTGGACTAGTTTCCAACATTGAAAAAAAAAAGTACCAAGGGGAAAAAAAATACTAGAGACGCATACCAGCCATTTTTATCATCAAAGAAACCTTTGAACACAAGAGACATCTTGCTCAAAATGCTAAATTTCATTTAGATTTTGATAATGACTATTAACTTTTAAAAAAAGACCTTGTAGCTTGCACCAGTGGATATTATAATACTATGAATAACTGTAATTTGCATATAATGATTATGCATGTAAAGTCCCATGTACTAAAAAGACATGGACCCACTCTGGTTACATTTAAGGCCACACACTACCAAGAAGAAATCGCCATGTAGACTGTTATAGGTCTGTTCATAGTGAAAAAGCTAAGTGGAGTCAACCTAGTTCCTGCTAGGACAATCCTACCTCTGAGGCTATGAGAACACTAAATTCTACTCATCAATGGCACTTTCTTGTGGAAAACAAACTTCAGAAATAGATAAAATACAGTAAGAGGCTCCAGGGGAATAAAACTTACCTCCAATTCTCTTGCCCTCTTGCAGTTTCTAGAGTCGGGTTTTACAAGGTGGTTTGCCATCACTCTCTGGAGACACAAACTATAACATTTAGAGAAATCCCAAATTTAAGTATTAAATCCACACTACAGTTCTCTCCTTTTGTGTCCTTTTCCCACTTTTGTTATTAATTTCTGCTCTCCTGGTGTGCCTCCTAAACTTAATTTCTCCCCTCTCTAATTTATCCTACGTCTCAAAACTCTTTGTTCAAACACCCTCTGGGTCAGTAAACTCAAGTTTCATCACACGGCATCCAAGGTCCTCCATCATCTGAAACCAACTTACTAACTGTACAATTTTCAACTACCAGCCTATAAAAAAAGGAGCTCAACTTTCCTCATTGGCAAGTCTATCTTGTTTCAGCACTTAAAACATTTAAGATTCATCTATCTTTATACATTTTTAATGTTAAAATTAGAGGCTAGAGCTCCCCTCTTTCCATTTTTCCTTCTTTCCAAAAGAAGAAATAGGCAGAGATGGCTGATCACATTTAAACAAATAAAACTGGTCTATCCCAGAAACAAGACCTCTTCATTCTTCTAGTCAGAGAATGTTTCTATTGTTCCACTCTTACCTTAACATGCCATCAAACTGCTTTGCCATAAATTCTGAAGCTACTGTCCTAGGAATCTGAACAGTTAAGGTTCAAACTTGAAAAGACATTGGAACTTAAAAGCATGGACTCTACACCTTAAGAGTTGAACTATTTACATTCACTTTCTTTCTTTCTTTCTTTCTTTCTTTCTTTCTTTCTTTCAGGGATGGGGGTTAGACAGGGTTTCTTTTTTGTGTAGCCCTGGCTATCGTGGAACTCACTCTGTAGGCCAGGCTAGCCTCAAACTCAGGAGATTCACTTGCCTCTGCCTCCTGAGTGCTGAGATTAAAGGCGTTCCCTACATACCCAGCTCTGTTACTTTTAAATACCATGAGTTAGATAACTGTAGAGAGCCTGAGTACTTATATATATTATGCATATGATGGAAACAAAAGCAAAACTTAGATTATAAAGATGCTTCTAAATACTGCACAGTACTTCTGTGTGCCTACCATTATCTTCACAGTACTAAGCTGAAGTACACGCATGAATGCACTGACATTCCTAAAGAGTCGAATATAAATTTCAGAGACACCAACCCAAGGAAAAAAATCTTCCTCTTTTAGTTTTCCCTTGTCTTCTTCTTCTTTCCTATTTTAAACTAACAGAACGTATACACACGTCCCATAAAACTTCTATAATTACGTAATTCTGTATTTGTAAAAGTGGTTTCTGTTCTAATTTAAGACTCCTGAAGAGTTTTGGGACTGCGTTAACAGGCTTGTCCTCACTCTGTAAAGACATCAGTGCCCTGCGGCCATCAGGAGCATCGCCCTGTTCGCTGTTTTGTTTTTTTCCTCTGCCACAGTAGTTGGCTCGACTTCGGGATTTCTGGGACTGAGACTCGCCGCACGAAGCAACCTAGCCTGGAACTCCCTGGGTAGCCGAGGCTGGATTCTAACTCGCAGCAATCCTCCTGTCCCCGTGCCCTGCGAGTGCTGGGACTACTGGCCTGTGCTCTACTCCAGAGTTGTCTCTTTACAACGCTACTGTCTCTTCACGCCATTTCCCCGCCTCTTCCTCTCACCTCCCTCACAGCTGCGACTCCACGCCAGGCCCCAGTCCCGGAGAGGCCGCTTCCACCCCCACTCACTGCTTTCTTTCACACTCGCCACGTCCCCGTCGCGCGCGCGCGCTCACCCTCTGGCCCCACTCGCAAGCGGAGATTCGGCCACGACCTGCCGCCTCAGAGCTGCAGCACGAGCATGAGGGCTTCGCCCCTCTGCGCAGGCGCCGAGTGCGCGGCTCCCAGCAGGCAGCGCGCGAGCCACGTGACAGCCTCGCGGGGCTGATCAGCCTGTAGCCGCGCTTCCCTTTAGTTCCCGCCCTTTTCCTCCCAACTTGGAATCTTCGAGAAACAGAAAGGTCCTTTCCCACACTGTGGGGTAGTTAGAGTAAGCTTCAAAGCGGGTCTATGGGAAGGCGAGAAGTGTGGCTCTGGGGGGCAGGGCTTGCGCCTGGGCCAGGAATCTCAGCAGATAAGCATGAAATATTTCCCACCGGCTGCTCGCAGGAAAGCATGCTGGGCATAGTGTGCTGGCACAGGAGACTCCACCGGTTCCTCCAGCCCACAGGCTCTATCAGTGTCCCTCTTTGTCCTTGGTGCTACCAAACTCTCCAAGCCACACCCTTAAAGAAAATAGTTGATGAATTAAAAAAAAAAGTCAGTTAATTTGGCAGACCTAATTAGCCCTCAGAAAGTATTTAGTAACTCGCATGGATCATACACTCGTGACTTACTTTTATTGGACACAGTCACACCCCGACTTTGACCTGCAGTTTCACAAACTTCCTAAACTCTTTCCAGTTAGTTGACCTGGTGCAGAACCAAGTATATTGCCTCATAAAACAAAGGTGAATGGCATGCCTCCAGCAACTCTAGAAGCATAATTTTACATTTTAGAACTTTGTTGTTTAACACGTGGGGCTTTGTTTTGGTTTTTTTTTTTTTCCTCTTGTTTATTTAAAGGTTAGCATCAAGGCTGGGAAGTAAGCAGAGATGTAGAGCATTGGCCTAACTAGAATGTTCCTTGCTCAATATGGTAGGTGGCAGGGTACTTGAAAGTTTATTATCTGTGTTGAAATGTTTACTGTCTGTAGTACGATAATGGGAAAGAGTTATACATTTTTCATAAAGTTGATTATGGTCATTTTACAGGACTTTCCTGGTCTTGGGTTCTCCAGCACCCATAAACCAGTGCACACATGTAATTCCAGCACTAGGGAGGTGGAGACTAGAGAATAAGTTTCAGATCGTTTGCTACTTTTGAGGCTATCCTGGGATACATGAGATCATATCAAAGTTGTTTTTTTTTTTAAATCCCTTAGAAGAATCCATTAGAAGACTATGACTTTTTTACTTTTTTTTGTATAAACATGAAATAAAAATGTAAGGATTTAACTTTTTAGGTTTATATTTATATTTAACTTTATACTTAGCAAATATAAAGTTCTCCACCAGTCTTTATTTTGTTTTGTTTTGTTTTCTTGTGTGTTTTGGAGGCAGTCATGCTTTCTAATGCAGGGTAGACTGAAATGTATAGTCTTCCTGCTTCAGTCTTAACTCGTCTGTATTATTAGTCAGCAGCACTGATATTTTTTAAAGTCCATTAAATCAAAAGGTCTGGGTCATGTTGTATTATTATCTTCATATTGTAATATATCTAAAGAGATAGTTATCTATTTGGTTCTTAAACTATTTCAAAGAAAGAAGACCTAGTGCATACATTTTTACCAGACTAAAAGAAAGCATAGGTTTTTTTTGTTTTGTTTTGTTTTGTTTTGTTTTAATGTTACCTTCATTGTATGACAAATGAGTATGAAAGGGTATGGAGGGTTATGGTTAGCCAGTGCCTTAGTGTCTTCCAAGGACTGTCAACAAGTCTATAAAATACACAGGGCACAGAAACATATAGCTTATTCTGTATCATAGAAAAAGAAAGAACCATGTATTAAAGTCCCATAACCGAAATGTACAAATTGTTACGTACATCTCTAGGGCTAGAAAAAGCTTTCTGGCATCTGCTTCTGATCTGTGGTTGTGTGTGCTGGAGATTGAACCCAGTGCCATGTTCTTGCTAGCTGAATGCTCTACAGCTGGGCTAACACTGCTGATCATTCTGTGAGACTCTACTTCAGTCTTTTGGCTCACTTGGAGAATGAAAGCTTGCTATTTCAAACTCAGTCATACTGGGGTTTCTACCACGTCCTTTAAAATGTTAGTTTTCCTCAGGTAATCCATCTCACCAAGCCCCTCCAGCCATCTCACTGAAAACTTCCTCTGTAATCATAGCTATGGACATGATGTTTTCATGACTTTAGGAAATGAAAACTATACCGCTTTAAAAAAAAAAAAACTTCAAAACTACCTTCTTACACAGCATTTTATTTCTTAACTTTAGAAGTTCTTGTACAACTTCTGTACTGGGGGAAAAAAACCACTTTGCAAACTCCATTGCTAACAAAGCAACAATTTAGCTGTGTACAAGAAAAAAAAAAAAACTCCCTAAGAAATACTGCTATTATTTCAAGGCTCTATTTACACTCTGATCTTTAGAAATAACACTTTAGAAGACTATATCAATGAGTTGGTTGCAAGACTATATCAATGAGTTAAAGAAGAGCCTTAAAAATAGTCATATTTCACATATTTTAAGTCAGAAATTTGCCATTATCCTAGGAATATATGTTTTGAGTCTGTCTTAGGAGAAGGGAGCCTGCAGATGTTACAGTCCTACAATATGCATGTGGCAGTAAGGGGCAGCCTAGGATGTCTTTGCCTCTGCATAACCCAGGCTACCCAGCCCTCGGGCTTCTGGGGCTCCTCCTGTCTCCACTTCTCATTTCCTCTAAGTACACTGGGATTAGATGCTAAAGCTACTGTGTCCAGCTTTTAGTCAAGTTTCTTATTCAAAAAAGTTCTAATGGTGGGGCTGAGGCGAGAACTCAGCCAGTAAAGTTCTAGCCACACAAGTATAACCTGCATACAACTAACTCACACTACAAATAATCATGCCTGGCCTAAGGCCGGGGAGATGGCTCGGCACGGAAAGGCACTTCCTACCAAGCCTAACAGCCTGAGTTCAGTCCCTGGGAAGTACATGCTGTAAGGAGCGAATCTACTCCTGCAAGTTCTCCTTTGACTTCCATATAGGTATCGTAGCACATGCAAGCCCTACACACACACACACACACACACACACACACACACACACACACATACACAGAGACAGACAGGCAGAGAGACAGAGACAGACAGAGGCAGAGAAAAGAAAACAGTTCTTTAAATGGCACACACTTGTTTTGTTTGTTTGTTTGTTTGTTTTTGTTTTTGTTTTTTGAGACAGGGTTTCTCTGTATAGCCCTGGCTGTCCTGGAACTCACTTTGTAGACCAGGCTGGCCTTGAACTCAGAAATCCACCTGCCTCTGCCTCCTGAGTGCTGAGATTAAAGGTGTGCACCACCACACCTGGCTATGGCACACACTTGTAATCCCAGCACTGGGTGGTGGTGATAGTCAGCTCCCTGGGTCTCACTAGCTCATCTGCTTAGCTAGCCAAATCATGTGAACTCTACATCCTAGGGAAAGACTCTGTCTCAAAAACCCATTATGGATAGTTCTGAGAACAACACTTGAAGTTGGCCTCTGCTTCTACTTGAATGTACAACTCCCTCACACCCACACATACACACACACACACACACACACACAGAGGAAAAAGTATAATGCTATATATTATAATGCTATAGGTATCTCATGGTAGTGGAAAAGCTTTATAAAACGGGGCTGTTTCCAGGCCACTGAGAAGTAAATCTGAAGAGCTTCTAGCAAGTGTCATGTGACACCATGTTGAGCCTGGGAAAGTAAAATCCTGAATAAGATCTTAAAGAGGAAGAAAGAAAATACTATACAAAAGTTATTTTATACCCCCCAAAATAATATATTTTATATATAATGGCTATATTATAAAAATTACTACAGTATGACTGTTGTTCAGTGGGTTTAGATAAAAAATATTTCATGCTGAAGTGTGCAAGAGCCTCAAACCCTACAAGCTGCTATGAGAAAGGATGCTCTAACCAACCAACAGGGTTCATTTGCTTACACTGTGTTCACCTGACTTTCTGAAAGAGGTATGGTCCCAGCTTTTCAGAAGAGATGATACTGAATAGTAACATTTACAGTAAAGGAAATGCCCGTGTTTTCTAGCATTTTTCTTCAAATTCCTTGTGCCCTGGAAAACAAGCACCATGTGAAGGCGGGCCTGAGGCGTGCCAGGAGCAGTCTCCTCCCTTTGCCTGCCTTCTTCCTCATTCTTGTGCCTTGGTATCACAGGCGCAGCTGGACCTGGTTGGGGTTCTCTGTGGTTCCATGCTTTCTGTACTCCTGCCTGCTGGCTCCAGCTGCTGACAGGACTGACATCTTCTGCAACCTCCAGGATCAGGAAAAAGAAAGCTGCTTCAAATCTTCCAAATCACTTCCTCTTGGCCCAGGTAAGATATGTCTCTCTTTATTCGGGCACACTGGCGTGACGGTAATCACAGAAGGGACAGAAGCAGACAGCAGGTTGGTTTTCTCTATCTTTATTTGATGTGGGAGAGTGTCACCTTAGGACAGAAATTCTTTGTTCTCTCTTGAAAACTATTAAGGACCCTGAAGAGCTTTTGTTTCCCTTGGCTATCTACCATACTGTTGTCATGCACTGTGTTAGAGAAATTTTAAAAAGTTACCTAGTGGGATTTTTGTAAATATGTTACATGTATTCTTAAACAACATTTTAAAAGACAGCTATCCTTTTGTATATTTGCAAATCCCAATGGAAGGAAGCAGAGTTCTTCTCGCTTTGTCTTCAGACTGTTGCAATGGTACACAGAATTCGCCTCTAATACTATCTTGTCCACTTGTAAGAGCAGGAGAGCTACAAAGCAAATGGCATCCAGGATGGCTAGAAACAGCTTGGGCTACTCTGTGAGCCACTAAGACCCTCTGCTTTGGAATGCTGAATCAAGCTTTTCTTTCAAGGAAGCCTCAAATCCAAACTAGTTCTCTCAAAGCAAACAAGACCTTGTGCAAAGCTGGTAGTCAGTGAGTGCCGCGTGATAAGACTTGAGCTGCTCTGTGCTTGGATAACATGATAAGATTCCCCAGCAAGACTTTATTTCGCAGGGGAAGAGCTGAAGAAATAAATGATCTTCTATTTTGAAGTCATTTAACAAAACCAATTAAGACACCTTAATCTCTTTACTTTCTGCCTGTTCTCAGCTGGCCAAATCCTATGCCATGATCCTTCAGAATATCTTCCTCTCTGCCTGCAGTGCCTTCCCATTGCTGTTAACATCTCAGTCTGAGTCTCCCATATAATCCTCCATCTTCTCCTGCTTACTTCAGGATAGAATGCTCCACCTGCCACCCCACCCCAACCATAGCTCTGCTCCCCTCCCACACAAGGAGGAGGGAATATGGAACACCCAGTCTTCTTTCACACACACGAATTCCAAGCCTGTGAGCTGCACTTGACCTTTTTTTTTTAATCAAGCCTATATTTAACAGTTGATTAAATATACCTGTCATTAACTATTTAATTTCCTGTTGTGTTCTACCCCTATCCCTTCTACATCCCACATACATGCATTTGTAAGATGGAGCAATTGTCAAGGGTTAACTGACATGCCAAACTGAAATATAAACTGGCTAGTGAGATGGCTCAGCAGAAGCCAGCAGGTGTCAATGCCTGCTTTCCTGAGATTCACACATGGATCCCTTATAAAGATGGAAGATGTCCCTGACTTCCACACACATGCTATCATAGACTCATATACACATACTAAATACACGTGTTTTGGTTTGGTTTAGTTTGGTTGGTTGTGTTGTTTGTTTGGTTTGAGACAGGGCCTCACTGTGTATATAGCTTTGGCTGTCATAGACCTATGTAAGCAAGGGTGGCCTCTTACAGAGATCTGCCCGTCTCACCGTGCTTGAATTAAAGATGTGTGCTGCTACAGCTGGCTACAGTAAGGGTGTTTTTCTTAAAAAAGAACCAAAATGTTGAGTGTTGGTCTTGCTGAAGCCAGGATGACTTCCTACGTGATTGTGGAGATTTAATCACACCTATTCCACAGAACTGGAGTTGCACAGACAGGACAAATGGGATCAGAGTCGCTTTTTCAAGTTCAAGGCATTTTATTTTTAATACAATATTATTTTTTTAAACTCATAGCAATTTTAAAATACTGGCTGAATAATATTCTGTAACTGTGTGTTGCCTTCCAGTAGTCCTCAACCTTCTTAAAGCTGGGAGGGACCCTTTAATACATCACCTCACATTGTGGTGACCCCCAACCATAAGATCATGTTCATTGTTACTTCATAACTGTAGTTTTCTACTGTTATGAATTATAATGTAAATATCCGGGTTTGCCAGTGATCTTAGGTGACCCCTTTGAAAGGGTGGTTCAACGCTCAAATGGGTTGAGACCCACAGGTTGAGAAGTACTGTAAGAGGAAGTGGCTACGAGGACATTGGCCCCATATAAATGGCTCTTTCCTGGCAACTTTAACTTTAGCCTAGAATTGCAGAATGCTGGGGCTGGAAAAAACTTACATTTTTTTTCACGTCCAGCTTCCTTGTTTTTTAAATGAGGAAACTAAGACCCCCCAAAATTAAGTAACTTGCCCCAGGCAAAATTGGAACTCATGTGACCTAGTTTTCATCATGATATTCTGTCATCTCTCTGTGAGCTAGTTTTCAAAGGCTTACACTACAATTTTTTTTATTTTGAAGACCTAATTTTTTCTATATACTTTTGGGAGGCTCTTTGTGAGAATGTTAGGTGAAGGCTGGAGAGATCAAAAGGTTGGAAAAGGACTCAAAGGGACTGCATTCAATCTCTAAAACGCAAGCTTACAAAGCAAGCAAGCCAAGCTGTGCAGAGAATTCGCACTCCCAATCCCAAGATGACAGAAACGGGTGGATCCTAGGAGCTTGCTGGCCATCCAGTCCAGCCAGCAGGCAAGTTCCAGAACACTGAGAGGTCCTGTCTCAAGAACTGGGGTGTGGCCAGCAAGATGGCTCAGAGGATGAGTGTTTGCCAAGTCTGGCCCCAGAACTGACTTCTGCAAGTTGTCCTCTGACATTATACACACACATACACAAAATATTTTTTCTTTACTTTTTAAAAAGATAATGGTACTTAATGAATAATACCCACAATTGTCCTCTGACATATGAGTGTGGGCACACTCACAGACACACATGCACATACATGTGCATGCATGAACATTTACACACACATACATGTGCAAGAGATTACTAGATAAAATGTTCAAGGCATTCTTACCCACTGGGCACTGTATTTCATAGATTAGAATTGAGAAAGCAAAGAAACATGCATGAGAACGAATCAGAGGAAAAAACGGGAAGAGGAGTAAGGAAGATTAGACTTGACATCCTGATACACTGCGAGCTAACAGGAGTGAAACACAGCAAGTGAAATAGTCACAGTAAATACATAGAACAAAATTAATTAGAAAACCAGAAGAGTATTACATCCATTTCTCTTCTTTCTTTTTTCTTTTCTTTTCTTTTTTTCTCTTTTTTCCTTAGGTCTATTTATTTATTTTATGTTTGTGAATACACTGTTGCTCTCTTCAAACACACCAGAAGAGAGCATCAGATGTCATTACAGATGGTTGTGAGCCACCATGTGGTTGCTAGGATCTGAACTCAGGACATCTAGAAGAGCAGTCAGTGCTCTTAACCACTGAGCCATCTGTCCAGCAAGGAGAGTATTTGAGAAAGTCTTATATTTTGATTAATGTGTTTTTAGGCTTCCCTTCTTTTCTTTCTTTCATTGGGTTTTAGAGGACAATTTTAAGGTCTGTCCCCCAAATAGAATGTATTGGCTATGACCCAGGTGCGTTTTTAAAATTCTAATGTAACCTGTTTTTCTCCTCCCCAAAGAGATCAAGGTTGCATAAACAAGATCTATTACCTGGGTCTCCTTCCCTGGTTCTTATTAAAGGAACTACACTACAAGGTCCTCTAAATTAAATTAGGCAAAATCTAAATAGTGTAATAGGAAAATAATGGTTTTAACTTTGTAAGTAAAATGAAATAATAGGAATATTTTCAAATTAAACATCTGGCCTAGAGTGGCATGATTTCAGAGCTGCTAGGCCAAGGGGATTGCAAACTGCTAGCATTATTGCCGGGTGGAACACAGTGCCCTGGTGGGATCATCTGCCCCCGTCTCTATGGAGTAAGTTAAACCATTGCTTACGTATCTCAGAAGCTCTCCCACCCAGCCCTAACTCTAACAAGTTACCTAAGCTGACCTTGAACTCACTCTGAATTACCCAAGTGGGCATCCTGTCTCATCTGCCCTTGTAACTGGTGTTACAGGCCTGTGCCATCACCCTGGATTACAATGCTATTATTAAAGCATTATTTTATCACGGCATGTGCATGAAACAGGTGTGTGGAAGTCAGCACCACTTTTGTGGAGTCGATTCCTTCCATCTTTATGTGGGGTCTGGGAATTGAATTCAGGTCTCCAAATATGGATGGCAAATACCCAGAACCTTCTCCCCAGCTACATAATACTACTGACGTCATACTTGCTTTATTTCCTTTTTGCCTTTTTGAGACAGGGTCTCATAAAACCCATACTGGACTACAACTCACTGTGTAGCTAGGAATAACCTTGAACCTCCTGCCTCCACCTTGATCCCCTGGCCTTTACCTACCCAAAGTGATTACTGGTGTACAGGAACACACCCCAGTTTAAATATTTTCTTATCTGATAACAATGTTACCAAGGTATTAAGGAGCCTTGTTACTATTTGTGATATGAACAATCTCTAGGTATACAAGCGAGAGGCAAGAATACAGTATTAAGGCGACCAAAGTGCCACCATGATAAGACGTGAGGAGAATGAACTTCTCAAAGCATGGTTAATAATGCTGAGAAGTGGGTGGGAAGAAGACATGCATTCACCTTCATGGCTGTCAACATGAGCACCCCGAGAATGGTACCCTCGTTACATCATTATATCTACTACCAAAGAACAAAATAATCCTGGAAGCACGTGGGCTCTTTAGAAACACAGCCCTTTCTGAGAACTGTGACCACACTTAGTGAAACCTCAAGTCTTGGTCCCCCAGCCTCCCTGCTCCCTAGCCCTCCTCCCTGGTCACTAGCCCTCTAAGCCCTCCCCTGCCCTTGACGAGGCTGTGCTCTGCTCATGCTGCACTGGGTGACATCACTGTGAAACCTCCAACAGCAGCACAAACCAGATCCTCCAGCCTCTGCCGTGCTTTGTCTTGCCCACAGCATCTGAGTCACTGGACGATAGGAACTAAGTTTTGTTCAGCTTCTAAACCCACAACAGACTCATATTAGAGAGTGATTAAATGATAAACAAGTTCAAGTATTGTGGAAAAGAGTTTTTTGTTTCTTTCTCTGTTGTTGTTCCAATTTTTAAATTTCTTTTAATTTTTTTTTTTTTTTTTTTTTTTAGTTTTTTCCCCTTCCCTTTCTCTCTCTTTCTCCAGCCCCGCTCACTCCTGTCCCCACCCACTCCGGCCCATAGGGTTTTTTTGTTTGTTTGTTTGATTGATTGTTTGATTGTTTCTCTTTTCAGATAGATGGTTGTGAACCACCTTGTGGTTGCTGGGATTTGAATTCATGACCTCCAGAAGAGCAGTCAGTGCTCTTAACCACTGAGCTATCTTGCCAGCCCTGTTATTCCAATTTTTAAAGGGCTACACAGAGCCATATGCAAGCCAGCCAAGCTCCCAAACACTGAGCCACATCTCTAACCTCTTGGTTTTTTTTTTGTTTTTTTTTTGTTTTTTTCTTGATGATTAGTATTCTGATGGGGGTGAAATGGAAACTCAATGCAACTTTTATAAAATTTAATTTTTATTATTTCAAATCATGTGTGTGTATGTGCCTTTGTGCAGGGGTATGTGCACGAGAGTGTAAGTTCCTATGGAGGCCAGAGACATCAGGTCACCTGGAGCTGGAGTTACAGGCAATTGTGAACTACTGTGAGTGTAGGGAACCAAACTCAGATCCTCACGTGCTCTTTACACCTGAGCCAGCTCTCCAGCACCTCAGTGTATTTTAAATGTGTATTTCTCTGGTGGCTAAAGGTGTGAACTTTTTTATTAGCCATTTATGCTTCTTTTGAAAACTGCACATCAGTTCATTTACCCATTTATTGACTAGAACATAAAATATATTTAATAACTATTCACATTTGAATATAAGTAACTGAATCTAGACTAAACTGTTTACGTCGACCAAATAACAAATACTTTAGGTTAGCTTAATTAAAATTGAGTTTTCAACTGAGATTTAATTTCCTTCTTCTATTGAACTACTTGGCCTCAACTTGTGCTAAAAAATTTTAAGAGAACAGATTTATAAATATTCTCTAAATAATATTGTTTTGGTCAATTTTCTATAGCTATAAAGAATACCTTAAGCCAGACAACACACACACACAAAGTTTATTTGTGTCTTGCAGTACAAGAGCTGAAAAGTCTAAGAGTAGTAGCCACATCTGGTAAGAGCTGAAAAGTCTAACATTAATACATTAATAGCCCATCTGGTAAGGGCCTTTTACTGCTTCAACTCCTGGTGGAAGGTGAAAGACAATCAGGCACCTAGAAAAGAAACACAGACACATGAGCTTGCTGCAAGAGCTCTCTTGGGACTGGAGACACAGCTCAACAGTTAAAAGTGAGTACTGCTCTTACAGAGGTCAGTTCCCAGCACCCACGTCAGTAACCAGAGCTCTTGGGAGAGAGAGAGAGAGAGAATGAGAGAGGGAGAGAGAGAGAATATAAATTTTAAATGCTCTCTAATGTGAAAAGGCACTGGTCTCCCATCCTGTGGGCTCACTCTAATTATCCAAACATCTAACCAAGGCCGCTCCTCCAGCACTGACTCCAGCACAGAGACCAAGTGTCAACACCAGTTTTGCTATCTACAAACCATAAAAACAATTAGGAGTTTTGACTCAGTCACCACCCTGAGTGCTCCATCCATTAAGTGGCTTCACCGCAGGAGACACCAGTTAATTCTCTGGAACACAGCTTAGTGTAGGGGAAGTTTGACATTTTCTCCTGAAGGTACCGTGTTTGAGTCTGCTGAAATCAGACCTGCAATCAACGGATTACCAGGAGCAAAGGCTACAGAAGATTTAGCAACACACACAGGCACCCGAGCTCCAGAAGCCAGGGAGGGAAAGAAGTAAGGCTTGCAGGTGGTGTTAAAGGGGGTGAATTGCTTTAAGGAAAGAGTGGACCCAGAGTCAGATATGGATGTGGTGCTACACAAGGCTGTGCTGATATACGTTAGAATCCCATCCCTCAAGCAGCTGAGACAGAGGGATTGGGATTCCAAGACCACCTTAGGGTGTATAACAAGACCTGTCTCAAGAAAGAAAAGGCAGTAAACAAGACTGCAGGTAACTTTGTCCTTCTTTGGTGGACCCCGAGTTCATAGGCCAGGGAAGCAGAGAAGTTTTTTCCGTACATCTTTAGGTGAGAAAGGGATCAAGAGAACTTGACCATGGGGAGTGCACAGGGAGACCTGAGGTTGCTGCTGTCATCCAGCCCATTATTGTCACATTAAATGAAGGAAACTCGTTATATTAGAATAGCGATTAACAGCTGCGGAGGCTGATGTTGTACAGGGACTTATGTAGCAAACTCATTACATAGCTTTGCACTCCTGGTCCCGAAGGTACTGAGTTCAAATCCCAGCAAACACATGGTGGCTCACAACCATCTGTACAGCTGCAGTGTACTCATATACATAAAATTAAAAAATAAATCTTTAAAAAAAAGAAAATAAAAGAAACAAGATCTATCAGGGTAATTTCGATGTAATAAAGGAATTAAACGGTATTTCAGGACTCCGGTAGCAACTGTAGACTGATGATAAAGCAGCATATCTACTAGTGGCAGGGTCATGGGTACCACTGCAAACACTGTGGTTTATTATATAACACGAGGAGGGGGTGCTACATTTCAGCTTAGAAATAGATGAGAACAAACATGTGTGTTTTTCCCCCAAAGTCACGGATTTCTCTTACACGGAGTTCCAAGACAGTGCCATGACAGAACTCTGAAAGGCTACACACGTGTAAGTGCAGAGTAGGGTGAGGGGAAAGCAAAAAGCAAATACAAGAGTTTGAATTTTTTCAAACCTATTATTTGTTTTTGCAGAAACAACATTTTTATGAATTACTCATACACAAACATAAACAACCCAGATTTCATATCAAAAGCTGTTTGCTGCCTAGGGAGGGAACCCACCACATGCCAGAGCCTTTGGGCCTTCTCCCACCCTGCCCCAAACGCCAGGTTGAAGTACCACTTTTTATCGCCTCCTCTCCTTTACCAGCGAAGTCACAAACCTTCAGCATCTCCTCTACAGGAGGCCACTGAGTTTTAAGTTCAGACAGAACTGGTTCCCATTTAAGGGTGTATTTCTAGCATCCTCAAGGAACACGAAACTAATAACTCAATAATGAGCTGTACAGTCACCCTTTAAAATATTGTTTAATGAGACAGCACTCTCCTGATTCCAAATAGCTAATGATTTGTGAAAGAATATAAACACGAGTGTTATAGACTGATGCTTACGTTTATCTGACATCCGCCATAGTCATCAGCATACTGGATGATAAATGACATTCAAAAGTACATGTTTAAGTATTAAGGAGCTGAAGAGATGGCTCAGCAGTAGCACTAGCAGCACTCGTAGCACTAGCTACTCTTCCAGAGGTCTGGAGTTCAGTATCAGCACCCACATGGTGGCTGAATCCAACGCCATCTTCTGGACTCCGTCAGAAGTGCATGTGATGCACAGACATAGATGTAAGCAAAATACCAAATACATAAAACAAAATAAAATTCCCTTTTAAAAAAAAAAAAAAGGAAGAGTTTTGTCATTTTATGTGTACAAAGAGCAGTCTTTGCCTCTTCATAGGTGACTCTTTGCTTTCACTAGGAACAATGGCTGCCATGTCAGAAGACTCTTGCATCAACTTCAAGGAAATGATGTTTATTGACAACATGCTTTACTTTATACGTAAGTCTAAATCAGTAGGACAAATGCAGGGCTCAGATACAGGTATTCAACAAGAAAAGAAGTCATACAGTGAGCTTAGGCTCCTGTTTGTCATCAAATTCTACTGCAATGTCTACTCCCCTCTCTAAAAATAACCATAAGATTCCTGAGGTCCCAGTGCCTTGTCCCACCTCAGGGGTGGCACTCTGACAGTAGCTCACCAAGATGGTGCCTAGGGCCCATCATGAAGATCCCATGAAAATGTGCCATTGAGGAAACTCTGCTTCCCAAAAGAAATGCTCATCATGATATTCTAGACCTTGAGTTCTGTGAGCACCATTCATGTGAATATATCTCACCAGAGAGGAAGGGAGGGAGGAAGGAAGGGAGATTCTTCTGATTAAGTTTCCATGGGGGATTTGACTCCACTGAAAGTTCGGCTTTCTTCAGAAGCTTCCTGAAAAAGTCCTTAGATGTTTTTCCATTTAAACAATAAATTTAAAAGAAGAGTTTGCTGCTTTATAAAAAATACTTTTGCTATGTATTGAGATTTACAAATCCTGGAGTTAAATCTTTTAATTATTTTTTATTGTATGTTTATGAGTGTTTCTTCTGTATGTATGTCTGTGCACCACATGCATGTGGTACCCATGGAGATCAGAAGAGGACACTGGATCCATAGAACTGGATATGAGCTGCCATGTGGGTGCTGGGAATCAAAGCACTAGTCCTCTGGAAGAGCAGACGGTGCTCTTAACCACCGAGCCATCTCTCCAGCCCTGGATTTCGGTTTTATACCTAACATAGCTAAGCACACATGAACCCTAGTAGGCTTAGTTTTATGGGCTTGAATGCTTATCAAATCTGATATTCCTACTGGAGGCCAAAAGAGCCCATCCACACTACACAGAAGTTAAGGAGTGAGGAGTGGGGACCAGGCACCACACCTTCAATCTCAGCACTTCAGGAGGCAGAGGCAGGTGGACTCTCTAAGTCTGGGGCCAGTCTAGTCTACAGAGTGAGTTCCAGGTCAGCCAGAGCTATATAGTATCTCCCTGTCTACAGAGAGAGTTGGGGGAGGGGAGTGGAAGGAAGAATAGAGTTGCAAAAGGGTGGGAGAGAGGGGACATTTGAGCTGAACTGTATAATTTAACATATTGTGTTTCTCTTTTCCTCCCTTTAGCTGAAGAAAATGGTAAAGTATAAATTTATTTTTCTTTCTTTGCAAATTAGAAGGCACTTGAGACATATCCACTGTCAGCTGGGAGAAATTGTCCATAGGGCTGTTTCCTAGGTAGATAATCATTACAGTTATATTAAATTCATGTGGTGAGAGCATAATAAAACTATAATTCTTCCACTGATGGACTTATAAGTTGTTTCCATCTTACGACTTTTGTTTACAGCACCCTTATGGGATTCTTGGAGATTTCAGCTGTTCGGTTTGGTTTGATACTCGTTCAGTAGACTGGCCCAGAATTCACTATATTACCTGAACTGGCCTCAACCTTGCGATCCTCCTGCCTTAGCATCCTGAGTACCAGGATCACAAGTGTGCAGCATTCTTAGACAACAGTGTTAGCACAATGTGTCTGAACTACCTGTTCAGGATAAAATCTAGGAAGCAGAAATGCCAGGTTGACAACAGAGAAGGAAGAGCTGGCAAATCAAAGCTTGAAGCCGTTACACAGAGTATAAGTGGGCTCTCCCTTAGACGCTGGGACACTTTTCCAGTATTTTTCTACTGCCCCCGGTGAGCCAGGGTGGGACAGTTCTCACATCTGCATAAGCAGGTTAAGAATTCACAGTACTAACAAGATGCCACAATGCAGTACAAGGTGTGGCTAGCAGGGAAGGGCAGGAAGGACCTGAGCTAGGGAAGAGTTCCCAGGGGCAGGAGACGAATGGGAGGGCTTTGTAAGGTCTGAGAACGTGGACAGCATAAGTCAAAATGTAAGGAAACAAAAGGGCAGGAGGCTGATCAGACAGTAAGACAGTGGCACCTTTGGCCGGAGAGTAGCTCCAAGCACAAACAGGAAACAGAGTGTCTTAGAAGCGGATGAATGCAGCAGTCAGCTTGATCATTGCTGCACCTAGAGGTATGTACTGACTCTAGAGAACAGTAGTACTTGGTCTATTTGTTATCTGGGAAAAAAAAACCCTAACTGTTAATGATTCAATGTATATTATAGGAGACCTGGAATCAGACAACTTTGGCAGACTTCACTGTACAACCGCAGTAATACGGAATATAAATGACCAAGTTCTCTTCGTTGACAAAAGACAGCCTGTGTTCGAGGATATGACTGATATTGATCGAAGTGGTACTTTTCCCCCTATTTATTTAAAAATACAGAGATGAGAAGACCACCCATTATTCTCCCTCCATTTTACTGCCTACACTTTCAAATATTGCATCTTTGACCCCATCCTTAAATGGAAAGTCACAGTAGTAAATATAATTTCACTTTAGAGCGTGCCCATACTTTTAGTTGGAGGGAGGAGTTGGGTCTAATAAAGACACTGACAGAGGACAAGTCACTCTGAGTCTACATGTGTACCACTATTTCCCTTATTTTAATTGTATCCTCTGAGGAAGAGCCTCACCAAGTTAGATGCTTCATCCCCACTGGTTATAGCTAAACATACTGCTGACACCATCAAAACTCAATATTAAAAGCAAAACAGAAGCCTTTTAAATGAACCTGCCTTCCACCAGAACACAAGAGCATCTCAGAGGATGGCATGATTACTGGGCACCTCAAGTTATAAGTTCCAAATCACACAGTTTAGGGCCTAGTTGAATGAATATTTTCAAAAAAAGAAAATACTATCCTAAGATTCTTACCGCAGCAAATAGGTTTTTAATATTCCGTTGAACATTCAACAGTTAAACATAGTCTTTAGATTGAGAATAATGCTCTGTTTGAGAGTTGGTTTTGTTTTTGTTTTGGGACAGGATCTCACTATGTATCCCTAGCAGGCTTAGAACTCTATCGACCTGACAGACGTAAAATTCAGAGATCCACCTACCCCTGCCTCCCAAGTCATGGAAATAAAGGCATGCAGATACCTTTATTTCCACACCCAGCAGGGTTCATGAAATCTTTAACACACTCGAAAATTATCAGAGTGTCCTTAATACATTCAGAATATCTTTTTTATGTATATTGATGTTTTGCCTGCATGTATGTCTGTGTGAAATTACAGACAGTTGTGAGCGACATGTGGGTGCTCAAAACTGAACCCAGTGCTCTTAACCACTGAGCCATCTTCCCAGACCCCACTCAGAATATCTTTATCACACTCATGTTGCCCACTCATGTTTTATAACACCTTGTAAGTGTGTTTTAAGGGGTGTCTGGCCAACGGGGCATCATGTCTGTCAACTGTCTGACCAAAATTGAGTGCAGGGTAGTGATCGGCCTATTAAGGTGGATCTAGCCTTTGGCTAAGTTTCTACAGATACTGATTTGGGAGAAAACTATTATAACTAGTGGCATCACTTATGAATATTTGTTTCAGCCAGTGAACCCCAGACCAGACTGATAATATACATGTACAAAGACAGTGAAGTAAGAGGACTGGCTGTGACCCTCTCTGTGAAGGATAGTAAAATGTCTACCCTCTCCTGTAAGAACAAAATCATTTCCTTTGAGGTAAGATTCAGCTTCATTTGGGTTTTAGTCATATTAATGGACAAAATGATAATATCCAGTGATTTTCAGACCAACCCTTTATCTAGAGCTGGAAGACCAGAGACATCCACTGGAATTGATGGGAATTGTCAAGCCCTTTGGTCTAGTGTGATGATACTTGCTTGTCTAATTTTGTCTCTGAGTCTGTCAGAGAGGAAATGACCACTGAGTGTTTTCTTTTCAGAAAGGGTTTCTTGTATTCTAGACTGACCTTATACTCAGTGTATAGCTGAGGGTGACCTTGAACTTTTAACCCTTCCATCTCTACTCCCATGTGCTAGGATTACAGGTGTCTGTTACTGTACCCTGTCTCATGCTCTGGTCTTTCACTAATACAAATCTTAGCCACTGTGGCCACAAACAGGGTTTGGATAAGACCCAGTTGCAGCTCCTGCTGTATCACTAGGGCTTTGTAGCTAAGGATTAGTTCTCAGCTAGACTTTGAGCTTACATTTGGTCCTAGATCAACTCCTGCAGCTTACAGTCTCTCCCTAAGTTGTGGTTTAGCAGGCACAGTTTCAGAAGCAGCTGCTAGTGAGAGAGTACTTAACATGACCATCAACCCCGAGGCCATACTTGTTCATAAAGGACAATGGCCGAAAACTATGACTATCAGTTCTATAACTAGTTCAGTTAAAACCCTCCTCAGAGTCTTCTATGCATCTTAGGGGGTTAGGATGCCTTTTCAATTCTAGAGATTTCTCTATCAATCCATAGGATCATGATGATCTTTGGTACCATGGAGTCAAAATGCTCTCCAAAATATTAGTTCTATGATTAACATGGAAGAACCTCGGGCAGTGCCCATATTTTCTAATACACCCTGAAAAGGTAGACAAGATGTAAGAATAGGAAAAGCCAGGCACTCCTAGCAGCTACAGGCCTAGTGTGAGGGAGTACAGCTTCCAGACACCTAATCCTGATAGACTCTGGTGTCTGAACAAAAGAGAGAGGAATCAGCATGTGGTCTCTCTGGGCAGGACCCACCAAAGAGATTATACTCTGGACAAAAAGGAGAGACAACTGTGCACTGTCACGCTTGGCAAAAAGGCAGAATCAGGGGCCACAGACTGAGTCAGTACAGCTGGGCTATTGAGAAACCCAAGACTCAGTCATAGCACAGCTCCTGGGTTTAATCCGCTGCAGCTTAGTTCCAGGGTCCACAGAAAGAAGCAGCCGACCTTCTTCACACCTCCTGCAGCTCACTGTGAGCTGCGGAGCTCAAGGAGGAGGGCAGTGTTTGTAGCTACAGACAACCGAGGCAGACAAGAACAGGAATTAGCCCAAAGTGATAGCTAGCTTGGCTAGAGCTTTACTTCATCGTTAGCAGACAGACTCCACTCGGTGGAGGAGAAGAGAAGGCAGCTCTCTAGGCATAGAGAGATCAGGGGATCAGGGGCCTGAACATGGAAGAGCATTCTGGGGTGGAAAAGGTCAGAATGGATGGGGAAAAAAAGAAGTTAAGAGTTACAGGGCTGGAAAGATGGCTCAGTGGTTAAAACCACTGACTGCTCTTCCAGAGGTCCTGAGTTCAATTCCCAGCAACCACATGGTGGCTCACAACCATCTGTAAAGGGATCTGATGCCCTCTTCTGGTGTGTCTGAAGACAGTGACGGTGTACTCACTTACATGAAATAAATAAATAAAGCTTTTAAAAAAAAGAAGAATTAAAGAAAGGTGGTCAGTATTCGTATTATTCTATATTCAGAGGGTTTTTTTTCTTTTTTTTTCTTTTTTTTTTAAAGATTTATTTATTTACTATATATAAGTACACTGTAGCTGTCTTCAGACACTCCAGAAGAGGACGCCAGATCTCGTTGTGGATGGTTGTGAGCCACCATGTGGTTGCTGGGATTTGAACTCTGGACCTTCGGAAGAGCAGTCGGGTGCTCTTACCCACTGAGCCATCTCACCAGCCCAGGTTTTTTTTCTTAACTTTTGAAAAAGTTAAAACTGCTTAAGGTCTGTTTAGCAATAGACTTCTAAATAAACTGTACATATTCAATTTGTTACTATCCTCTTTTAAAAAATATTTCACTTCGTGTGTGTGTGTGTGTGTGTGTGTGTGTGTGTGTGTGTGTGTATGTGTATGTTTCTTCAGAGGTCAGAAGGAAGAATCGGATCCCCTGGTGCTGGAGTTCAGGCATTTGTGAGCTGCCAAATTCCAGACTTCTGAGAGCAGGGCAGCAAGCACTCTTAACCCCGAGCCTTTTGTCGATCCTGCCCCGTTTGTTTATATCCTTAAAAATTATGTGTTTTGTGTTTTCTCCACAGGAAATGGATCCACCTGAAAATATTGATGATATACAAAGTGATCTCATATTCTTTCAGAAACGTGTTCCAGGACACAACAAGATGGAGTTTGAATCTTCACTGTATGAAGGACACTTTCTTGCTTGCCAAAAGGAAAATGATGCTTTCAAACTCATTCTGAAAAAGAAGGATGAAACTGGGGATACATCTGTAATGTTCACTCTCACTAACCTACGTCAAAGTTAGGTAGTGAGGGTTTCTGTTCCAGAGAGATGATTAGTACATACGCGCCGTACGATAACCTAGCCTGTATTTCCATAACAAAATACCCGAGGCTGCATGATTTACAGAGTAAACACGCTAATTTGCCGAATGTGTCCAGCCCAATTTCTACTCCCTGGAGAATTGTCCTGGATGCATCACAACATAGAAGATAAAAGGAAAGGAATCAGCCACATGTGAATTAGCACATGGATGAGCCTTACCCCATAGCAACTGAAGTCTTGAGAGAGGCAATAACAGTCTCTGTCACTAAAGCCTGATATAATTCTATGGTAATTTTTAAGATTGTGCTCATAGGGTAGAGGGATGGCTCAGTGGTTAAGAGCACATGCAGAGATTCCAGAGGATCAAGTTAGAAAATGAGTTCCACGATGGGGGCCTGCATGCACATGCCCCGGTGAGCCTGTGGAGTCAGCTCTAGCCTCCCACTGTCGTGTGGGTTCCAGGTTCCAGGAAGCAAACTAAGATCATCAGGCTTGCATAGCAAGCGCTCTTTCCTATGGGAGGTGGCCATCTCTCTGGCCGCATTATGTGTTATTTTTAGCCATTATAACTTTGTTTCACTGTGAAAAGCTTAAACACATCAACATTATTATACAGTTCATACTGCCTGTTACCTCAGCTCCAGCAGCACTGACACCTTCTTCTGAGCACCCACACTCACCTATACACATGGACACATATGTATGTCCCTAAGCCGGATGGTAGAGGTCCCAGCAGAGGTAGATGGATCTGTGTGAGTTCGAGGCCAGCACCATATTGTCTTCTGCTCTTTTTTCTGACTCTTAGACATATGTAGAGATTAAGCCTGGTTCTTCCTCCCAGCCACATGCTCCCAGAAATAATACTCAGACTCGAAACGTATTTACAAATATCTTGGCCATATAGCTAAACTCCTCTCTGACTCGATCATAACTTAGTATAATCCATTTATTTTAACCTATATTTGCCATGTGACTGGTTACCTGTGCTCAGGTAACATGCATCCATGTCGTCACATCTTCCCAGCCCCCCAGATGCCCCACCTTCTATTCCACCCTTTACTATAGACTATAGGTTGTTTGTTTTTTTAATTGACAGGTGAGGCATCCATACAATACATAAGCTATTTCCTCTACAGACATATGTTGCTTTTTTTCTCCCTGTCTTCTCTCAACACATGGACTTTATAACTTAAAGAGAAAAATGTTAACTCATAGAGGCCATTTTTTCCTTGTTAGTTTTTCCAGATTTCAAGCCTGTGATTTTTTGCTGCACAGAGAATTAACCTAGTTCATAGAAAACAGTTAGTCATAGTTGGAAATCTTTCTAAATCTACTGACAGTTGTCAGAAATCTCTACAGCCGGCTGGGTCTTGGTATTCACAGCTTCAAGCATGCTCTACATTTGATTCCCCCCGCCCCTTCAGTGGTGTTCAGTACATTGGTTCCTGGCTGGGCCTCAAACCCTCCCGTGGACTGCTTTTCTTTTGGTTTGGTTTTGCTTCTTGTCTGTTTCTAGAGTCAGTGTATTCCACAGAGCTCAGGTATAAAAGCTAGAAAGTAAAAGCAACAGAGAGCATAACCCCTGCAAACATGGAGCTTGAGATGAGACCATGAGACCTGACCTGTCTAAAGCAGGTCTGTAATATAGCTCGCTCTCCTCCTCCTCTCCCCACCCCCATTTGTCTTCTTCCTTTTCTTTGAAACACTTTCTTTTTTGGGCTCTGTATTAGAGTTCTCTAGAGGAAGAGAATTGATTGAACATACATACACACACACACACACCATTTATTAGAGTGGCTTACAGACTATGGTCCAACTAGTCCAACAATGGCTGTCTACCAACAAAAAGTCTAAGAACAATGTTGGGTGTCTCAGCTGCTCTCCAGTGTATGCCGGAATCCTAAAGAAGTGGGCTCTCATCCTCATGAAGAAATCTCTTGACAGCAAGAGTGAGGGCAAGCAGGCAAAAGAAAGCAAGCTTCCTTCTGCCATGTCATTTATATAGACTGCGGCAGGAGGCATGGCCTAGATTAAGAGTGGTTCTTCCCACCTCAAAGATTCAGATTGAAAATGGGTCTTTCCCACTTCAAATTATTTAATTAAGAAAAATTCCCTCCCTTTTTTTGTTGTTCATTCTAGATGTAGTTAAGTTGACAAAAAGAAATCGCCGTCACGGGCTCTGACACAGAAGGACACTCTGATAGATGTTTCCAGAATTATTAATGCACTTTGCTAAAGCTTTTGTACTTTTTCAAAAATGAGTATTTTTTCAGAAAGCTCTCAGATGTCACACTCTGACCACAATATATTTTTAAGGTTTTATTTTAATTTTTAATTATGTACACACGTATGGGGGTGGGGGTGTATGAGAGTGCAGTGCCCAAGGAGGCCAGAGGAGGGCATCAGGTTCTCTGGAGCTGGACTGAAAGGCAGTTGTATACCGCCTGATATTGGCACTTGGAACTGAACTTCAGTTCTCTGCAAGAGCACTCCTAACGCCTGAGCCATCTCCCATCTTCACAACACCTTTAATATCAGACACACACAATATTTTTTTAATATCAGGAGAGATGGCTCAGCAGTTAAGAGTGCTTCCAGTTCTTCCAGAGGACCTGAGTTCAGTTCCCAGCACCCACCGCTCCTAACTTACAACTGCCTGTTAACTCCAGCTCCAGGAGATCCAAGGCCCCCTTCTGACCTGTTGTGGGTTGCCTTGATGCTGTTTATATTTTGTTGTTAATTCTGCTTCCTCAAGAGAGGCTGCCCCCCAACCCCTGCCCCAGGAGTGGCTCATGTACTCAGGTGATCTCACTGAACCTTCTCCCATTCTAACTGGTCGAATAAAGGCTGGAGCCGATGATTGGGCAATGGAAGGGAAAGGTGGGACTGGAGGTCTGGGAGGAGGGAAGAAGGAGAAGGAGATGCAAGGGTCCATAATTCACGAAAGAATGATACCCCAGACTCAAATAGTATGTAAGTGCAAAGATTGTTTTATTCTGTAGAAGTCCAACATGCTGGGGTCCCCCATTACCAGAATAGAGACACCCAAGTGAGCTCGCAGGCCTGATTTAAAGCACATGAGGGAATTTGAGGTAGATGACCTCTATGCTAATCTGTTGGGTCCATCCACATGGACATGTGGGGGCTGGGGAGGTCTGGAAACTGTTGGCTGAGGAAGTAGCTGGGGAAGTTAGAAAACTGCTGCTGACCCATTGTTTGCCCTTGCCTCAGGCCAGGTGGCGGGTCAGCTTCTGAGGCCTGGACTTGCCTGGAATTGCCCAGTTCTTGAAAACAGAGATCTAGGCCTAGTCTCCTTAACTGCCAATTTGAAGCCTGTCATGGAATCAGCCTAGCCATCTCACTTCCCCCTTTTAGTAATGGACCATCTTGAATCTTTGAGATGTTTCTGAGGTCCCTACACTAGAAGCTCCAGCCAGCCCTATGTCAAGGAGAGAACCTAGTAACACAGTGGAAATGGCCACCCATTTAACTCAATTGTATGGAGGTGCTAGCTGCTTGAAGACATCCTCCCCAGAGTAATAAGTCACTCTGGGTGCAAGCTGTACCAGAACATAAGAATCCTGAGATGTATTTACAACCAGGCCATAAATAAATGGAGTAAGCCCCAAGGTACAAGCCTGCCAAGCATCCTCTGGGGGCAGCATGTATCCTGCCACAGTAGGGATTACAGTGTGGTTGCAGAGGTGGATATGTTGGCAGTCTCCTTCTTTGTAGGATAGGCTTCTACCCGTCCTGAAATGTTATCTATAAAAACTTTTATAGCAAATACTTCCTGGCTTTATTTCTGTAGAGTCTATTTCCCAATTAGCCCCTGGCTACTGATCCCTGATTCTGGTTCCTGGAGCGGCTCCTTGATTGGGTCCGGAGGAGTTCACAGCCTGGCAGGCAGCCCAGTCTGAGATTACCTGATCAACCAAGTGTCCTAAGTCAGATACTTTGTACCTTGCCCCTCACAGCAATTCCTTCAGTTTTCAGTGACTAAGTGTGAAGCTTGATGAATCTGATGGATGAGTGGCTTAGCAAACTCCTCAGCTAGGATGGTGCAGCCTTCAGAGGTCAGCAACCATCGTCTCTTCTGTAAACTCCCTGGCATTTCCCCTGATGTCACTTGTCTTTACTAGTATATTTAGGGATGGCTGGGAGCACAGGGGGCAGCAAAGATACCAGACTGTTGGCAGTGGAAGCCTTCCTTTTAGCTTTATCAGCTAGCCTGTTCCCTCGGGCTATTTCTGATGTCCCTTTCTGATGCCCAGGGCAATGAATTATGGCCACTTTGAGAGGAAGCCAAAATGCCTCCAATAAAGCAAGTATTTCCTTCAGCAGTCAGTAATCCCGTCTGCTGTCGGTATAAATGTTAGCTATGGCTCCTTTTGCCAGTTGTAAGGCCTGGGTTAGACCCCTTAGTTCAGCTTTCTGGACTGAAGTTCCCAGTGGCAAAGCAGTTTCCCAAATAACAGAGCCCGAGTCCATAACTGATTCCATTCTGGATGAAGCTGCTCCTGTTTGTGAAGTAGATATGTTCCATGTCTGGCCAGGATATGTCACTGTGGTCCAGCATGATACTCTGGATGTACCCCAGAACTATAGAGCAATTATGCTGTATGTCTGAGGATGGGTCAGAGAGCAGGGTGGCTGAGTTTAGGGCAGATGATGGATTATCTATTATGGAAAGGGGATTCAAACAGTAGAGCCTGAAAGTGTACCAATCTGGTGTTGGACAGCCACTGACTGGGTGGATTCTTGGGGGTCCCCACAATAGAATAGGAGATGGTGCTAATAAGTTCAGGTCCCGTGGTTATTTTGTCAGCATCCTTTGCTAGCTGGGCAGCAGCAGCAGCTAGGATCCAAAGGCAGGCTGGCCATCCTTGTGCCACCGGGTCCAGCTTCTTAGATAAATAAGCCCTGGGTCTTTTCCAAGGACCCAAAGTTTGGGCGAGCAAACACACACAGACAGACACAGCCAGTGCACACAGAAGAAAGTGTAACTTAAAAGTTTGCAAGCCCCTAGAACTCTTCAGTCTTGAGTGTCCACAGTGAATGTCTGCGATGAGAGGCAGAAGGTGACATCTGTCACTTAGGCTTTGCTTGTCATTTATCAATGGCAGGTAGCCTTAGATTCTTGCATGGTTAAAGATTTACTATAGGAAACAGAATACCCATACCTTCTGGCCCAAGAGCAGCGAGGTCACCAGCAGCACAGGCTGCACACAATGTGCAGAGCCAACACTTCTTCGTCCCCACCTGGCCAGCACGCCCCTTCCACCTTGATAACACTGCACACCCCAGTCTTCCAGTAAGTACCTGGAAAGGCACCACCCTTCTCTCCTGGCACCTTGACATAGAAAGTTGAACCTAGGCAAGGGATCAAACTTGCCCCTATGAAATAAGTGCTATTTGCCAAGCAATGTGTCATTTACTACACAGATGGCCACAAATTAAGTTCTCAACTCAGTCTCCATGGGCAGGCCAAGCTTAGGGAAGTGTGCACAAGTTGCTTAAGGAAGCAAAAGGAGCAGCGCAGATCTATGTGGGAGTGACAGTCAGTCTGAGGGAGAGGGAGTCAGCACCAAGGGCCACCAACAGAGGTGAGTCGAAGCTCAAGTATCTATATGAGAGCCTGGAGGTCACATGTAAGACAGAGTAGAGTTTCCTCGCTTTTCTAAGTAGTCATTAAGCCTTTTATTAGTAGGATTTGGTAGCAGTAGTATGTTCGTGTGTGTACGAGCACTCGCATGTGACTGTCATTGCATGTTCAGCGTGATTCATGGGTGGAGGTCAGAGGCCAACTTTTAAGAGTAAATTGCCCCTCTTTCCACCATGTAGGTCCTGGAGGTTGAACGCAGGTCATCAGGCTTGGCAGCAAGCACCTTAGCCATGAAGTCACCTCCCTTACCCAGTTCTCAACCTCTGGTCCTGCTACCTCAGTCTCCCAAGTTCACTACAGGCAGGCGTGCTCCCACCATGCCCAGCCCAACTGTGCATTCATTTTATGTTTGCATAAAGGCCATAACTTTATCTCATGCAGGAAGTTATCATTGAACTACCCAAGAGGAAGGGGGCAATCTAAAAAACAAACAAACAAACATGGGATAAAGGAGACAACGCTTTCTAGTAAAACAAGGAACTGAATCGGAAGTCAGGCAAGTCTCCTGAAAGACTCAAAGATATTAGTCTTTCTTTTTCCAAAGCTGTTGTTCTTTTTGGATCATAGCCTGCCAGTGTGTAGGGGAAGTACAATTACAAACAAAATCTTGGGACTGGAGAGATGGCAGCTCCAGTTTCAGGGGATCTGAAATCCTCTCCTAGTGTCCCTGGGTACTGCACACATGTGGTGCACAGACATCCATCCATCCAAAACACCCCTGCACATAAAATAACAATAAAGGGAAACATTAAGGCAAAAGTCTTTGGTCAAGGAGAGAGGACTCGGTGGGTAAAGACACTTGCCCTTAGGCCTCAGGCTGAGCTCCATCCCTAGGAACCACATGATGGAAGGGGAGAACTGAGCCCCACACAAATATGGGCCCTCCATTCACTCAAATAAAAATAAGATAATGAAACACATCTTAGCCACACACTCATGCTTCTTAGAGGAATCATTAACTAATCCTCAATTAAGAGGTCTTCATTACTGACCGTCAATGGCTCAGCCTAAGTTTACTAAGTTGTTCTAGTTTCGTTCAGTTGCTTGTGATGCAGCTCTCACTCCCACAGAACAACACGGTGGGGTGGCCCTTGCTTACAATTCCAGATCCCAGTCCAGGAGGGAAGTCAGGTCAGGAACTCAAGTTAAGAACTCTTGCTCCTCTCTCTCTCTCTCTCTCTCTCTCTCTCTCTCTCTCTCTCTCTCTCTCTCTCTCTCTCTCTCTCTCGGCTGATCTCAAACTCTCTACACAACTGAAGATAACCTTGAACTCCTGATTCTCTTGACTCAGATCCTAGGGTTATAGGCATGATTCAGCCAGTAACTGCTGGAGGTGGTTCAAAACCTCCACTTAAGAAGCAGCGTGCTCTTAAACCTCTGCCTTTCCAGGCATTCAATTACACTTATAAATAATTAGTTTAGGACTTTGGTTTTTTGTTTTTTGTTTGTTTGCTTGTTTTTTGTTTTGAGTTTCACTATGTAGACTTGGCTGGCCTAGAACTTGGAATGTAGACCAGGCTAACCTTGAACTCACAGTGATCTGCCAACTTCTGCCTCCTGGATGCTGGAATTGAAGATGTGAACCACCATGCCTGGCTTATCAGAAAAAAAAAATCTTTGTGTTTCCAATACTCACATTCTGACCCTTGAACTTGAAGCCTACGTCCTCGTCAAACGTCGGATTTCCCCTTCTCAACTCATAGACCATCCCACTGGCCTATGCTGGCCTATGCTGGCCTATGCTGGCCTATGCTGGCCTATGCTGGCCTACGCTGCTGGACAAAGAAGAATTCCTGAAGAAACATGAGCACCTCCCACCCCATTTTGAAAGTAAAGTTTAATCCTCCTCACAATTAAAAAAAGAAATGATGCCTCCCTTTTTCCACTTTTTGTGTTTATGTGTGGTGTTCTTATGTGTGTTAGGCACACAAGTGTGTGGATGTGGCGCTCATATGTGTGTTTGCATATGCATATGTGTGCACATGTATGTGGAAGCCTGAAGCCAACATTAGGAACCATCCTCCAGAGAGGCTGGAGAGATGGCTCAGCTAAGGTTAAGAGCACTGACTACTCTTCTGAAGGTCCTGAGTTCAAATCCCAGCAACCACATGGTGGCTCACAACTACCCATAATGAGATCTGACGCCTTCTTCTGGTGTGTCTGAAGACAGCTACAGTGTACTTACTATAACCATAAATACGTTTAAAAAAATAAAAAGGAACCGTCCTCCAAAGCTCTTCCCCCTTATTCACTGAGGCAGGCTCTCTCAATCAAACCCAGAGCTTGTCAGTATAGCTCGTCTTATTAGCCAGCTTGTTCTGGAGATCCCAGTCATCCTTCTAAAGCTGGAATTACATGTAGCCGCATGGTTCTGCAGATCCAAGCTTCAGTCTCACATTTGCAAGACAAATATTTTACCCACTGAGCCACAACCCCAACTTCTGATTTTCATTTTGTTTTTTGTTTGTTTGGTTTCTTTTTTTTTCTTTGAGACAACCAACATCTCATTAAAAACCCAGGCTGACTTGGAACTCATTACCTAGGCCAGGAGATCCTCTTGCCTCAGCCTGCAGGCACAGACATATACAACCATGTCCACCCAGCATAAATTAAACTTTAGAAATGGACGGTGTGGTGGTCATTCTTTGTTGTCAACTTAGCTACATCTGGAAATGAACTACAACCCAGAAATGGAGGGTTCACCTGTGAGAGATTTATTGCTTGATTTGCGTGGGTGAAACCACTTCTAGTCCAGACCTTTGAGGTACGAAAACACAATTTTGATCCAGATCTTGGGGCAGGAAGACAGGTGTCTTTAAATCAGATCTTGCAGTGGGCAGATCCACCTTTAATCTGGGCCATACCTTCTGTTGGAAGCCAATAGAAGGGTATGGAAAGACACTTTCGCTCTTTGCCTGTTCATCCTTGCCTTACTAGCAAATCCATTCCTTCACTGGCACTAGAGCCTACTTCTAAGGGATTCCAGCGTGCTGAAGACCAGCAGAGACATCCAGCCTTGTGGACTAAGAAACTTCAGAATTCTTGGACTTCCTGTTCATAGCCAGTCATTGTTTGATTAATTAAACCACAGCCTGTAATTCATTCAATAAATCCCATACATATATGGGGGGGGGATTCATTTGTAAGTTCTGCTACTCTAGAGAACTCTGTCACAACTCTCTGTCCCTTTGTTTAAGAGCACAGAACTAATTCATTCCAAATCACCTCCAAATTAGAATTAAATTCATCCCCCCAGCCCCCCCAAGTTTTTCCATGTTTCTGGGTCCTTTTATAACTTTTCCCTTATAGTAGCCATTACAACACTCCCGGTCATTCATATTGGTTTTCAGCACAAAAAGGAAAGTTCCCAGCAGAACAGTGCAGCTCCTGGCCCCTACAGTTGCTGAGTCCTCTTCTCATTGCCTGCAGCTGCCAAATTAAGCAACAGGAGTGGGGATCCCCAATGTCAGCAGCAATGGCCCAAAAAGAAAGCTGTGTTCACATTAGGTAGCTCTGCTCTCCCTGTGACTAACATTTTTTCATAAGCTTCACGGTATCTGACTCACTTCTCTATTTGAGATGTTTATTTCCTGGAACACAGTGTAACACTTAATGCCATGAGAACCCATTTTCACTTTGAATGATGCTAAAATTCCGTGACAGCCAGAAAAAAGCTTCCTCCTCCTCTGCTTCATGTTTTTGTTTTTGTTTTGTTGAGACAGGGTCTCACTATGTAGTTCAGGCTGGTCTCAAACTCACTCTTCTTCTGTCTGTCTCCCAACTGGTGGGATTAGAGGCATGTGTCGCCACATCCTGCTGAGGCTGCCAAGTGTGGTGCAAGCATGCATGTATGTGCATTTGTGGTGTGTATGTGTGTGTGTGTGGGGGGGGGGGGGTTGGGTGCTCAAGTGAGTGTTTGTGCACGTTGTGTGCATGCATGTGTGTGTTCATGGTGTGTGTGTGTGCGTGTGAGTGTGTGTGTGTGCACAGCATAGTGAAGAAAGCACATTCCCACTTCACTTTTGTGTCTCCTCCCTTTTGTTGTTGCTCTGTGATGCACTGGTTTTACCTGGGGCTCCTCCAATGGGCTTAGGACAGGGCTATCCACGGGTGCATGAGTCACTCATCAATGGCAATGCTACAAGAGTTTTATTGAATAAATTTATTAGATGAAACAAGAGGACCTAAATACAGACCTATTGAATTCTTTGAGCTCCTAAGTGACTGGGGAAAAAAAAAGCTTAAGTGAATCACACAAAACTCTACAGTAAGAGCGGAGGGCAAAGAGCAGCGCAGATCTATGTGGGAGTGACAGTCAGTCTGAGGGAGAGGGAGTTGGCACCAAGGGCCACCAACAGAGGTGAGTCGAAGCTCAAGTATCAAACCATCAGTCACACCCATCTCTCCCTCTCTTCTGTTTGTTTGGTTTTTGCAAGACAGGTTTTTCTGTGTAGTCCTGGCTGTCCTGGAACTCACTCTGTAGACAAGGTTGGCAATGAACTCAGAGATCTGCCAGCCTCTGCTTCCTTAATGCTGGGACTAAAGATGTGTGCCAACACTGCCCAGATCACACCCATCTCTTTAGAAGAACAGTCAAACCAGAAAAGGAGCTGGAAATGTTTTTTAGCCTGTTATACATATGGATGTTTTGTCAGCATGTATGTCTGTGTACCATGTGTGTGTAGCACCCCAAAAGGCCAAAAGAGTTGGCCCCCCTGGAACTGGAGATATAGAGGGTTATAAGCTGTCATGTGTGTGCTTGAGATTGAATCCGGAGTCTCCACAAGAGCAGTAAGTGCGCTTAACCACTGAGCCATCCCTCCAATCTATCCTGTCCCTTATTCACAACATCTGAAGACATGAACTCTAACAAACAGAAAAAAACATAAGATAAAGGGTGGAGTCGCATGCAAGAGACTGAGGTGAGTGGGCCAAAGGGAGTCTAATGTCATGCTGGGCCACACAGCTGAGCTCAGAGCCAGCCTGGACTGTGTAGCAAGACCAGTTTCAAAACAGAAATTTCAAAAAGCAAAATTAGGGGCTAAAAATGTGACTCAGTGGATTAAAACCACTCGCTGGTACAGTAAGAGAACCCAAGTTCAAATCCCCAGCCTCCATATAACTGCTGGCAGGGCAGTGCATACCAGTAGCCACAGCACTGGCAGGAGGGATCCTATGAGTTCACTGGGCAGCTAGCCTAGCCAAAATGCTAAGTCAAATTTAGTGAGAAACCCTGCCTCAAAAAATAAGGTGGAGAGCAACCAAGAAAAAGACCCAGCATCCTCCTCTGCTCTCTACCTGGGCACAAACATATTCCTCCTAACCCCTAAACACAGGTACACAGCAACAAGATAAATCTGAATAAGTTCCACAAATACAGAGGTTGAACACAAAGAAGAAAAACCATGTTCACCACTAGACAAAGACACAGATCCAAGGCCATTGATCACACCACTACTTATGACAGAAAATAGATTCAAGCTAGAGGTGTAAAGAAAAGGACCAGGTCCACGGATGGTGAGACACACTGGGAAATTCCTACAATCACCTACTCTGGAAGAGCAGCTCTATTACACAAGACTGCACGGAAGCAGAAGCGCTGACTGGCGTCCACAGATGCGGATGGGTGTGGCAATGGCGTGGCAGTGCAGTGATGTCATCCAAGACTCAGGCTCCTCTGTGCATGTCCTCTTTAGCATCTTGACTGGTGCTCACAGTGATAATAGGGCACAGTGTACCTCTCTCAAGTTCCTTCTCTCATAGATAAAACTATTTTGAAGCAGAACGGAGCTCTAGGACATGAGAGAGAGAGAGAGAGAGAGAGAGAGAGAGAGAGAGAGAGAGAGAGAGAGGTTGGAGGAAATAGAAGCGGAGGTAGAAAAGCCACGCTTAGTAGAGTAAAAGTACAAGCTATACTTAGACTGTATCTACTCTGAAGAACACACCAAAAAAGAATTGGTGCCCCCAGCCTTTATTCCTTGTAATTATTACCTTCTCCCCAGAGTGACAATGTACCTCTGGCATGAAAGCAATATCCCATCCTTTCAGGCCAACCAAGGAGGAAATCCATCCTAATACTACTTGGGAGGCTGGATGGCCCAGTGGTTAAGAGCACTTGCTCCTCTACCAGAGGATCCAGGTTGGTTCCAGACTCAACCTTCTGCAACCCCAGTTCCAGAGATAATCTGGTGCCCTCTTCTGGTCTCCATGGGCACTGCATTATTTGTGTGTGTGTGTGTGTGTGTGTGTGTGTGTGTGTGTGTGTGTGTACGTACACTTCTGCACGCACACACGTGCATGCATACACACATAGAAGAAATAACTGCATCTGATCCTCTGTGTACACGTTATGGCTATCAGGTTGGTGTTTTTGTGAGACTCTTAACCGTAGGAACGGGTGTATCTCTGACACTTTTGCCTGTTCTTGAGACTCTTTTCCTTCTATTGGAATGAATGCCTTGTCCCAGCCTCCACTAGGATTTTTGTTTTGTTTTGTCCGTCTGGCTGACCTCTCTTGGAGGGAGAAAATGGAGGGGGACTGGATCTAGAGGAGAGCTAGGTGAAGGGGAGGGAGGGGAAACTGCAATTGGGATGTAGTCTATGAGAGAAGAATCTGTTTTCAATTTTAAAAGCTTGCACAAAAAAAAAAAAAAAAAAAAAAGATCTGGCTTTGGGACAGGGAGATGGCTCAGCCGGTGAGGTGCTTGATTCTGAGCCTGTTGACCTGAGTTGGGTCCCCAAAACTCACCCGGTGAAAAGAGCTGACTCCTGCAGGGTGCCTTCCGACCTTCACAGGAGTGTGTTCCTCCCCGCATCCGATCACGTACAACATAAGTGGTGCACGCCTTTAATCCCAGCACTCAGGAGGCAGGCAGATTTCTGAGTTTGAGGCCAGCCTGGTCTACAGAATGAGTTCCAGGACAGCCAGGGCTACACAGAGAAACCCTGTCTCAAACAATCAAAAAAAAAAAAAAAAAGTAAGTGCTTAAGAATTCTTTTTTGGCTCACTGTGTAGTCAGTTGAGGGCCAGTCACTCTGTGGCTGGAACTCTGGAGTACCTACAGCATCGTCACCATTTATCCGTCTCACGCTTTAGCTCTGCGGTGGGGAAGGAAATCTCTGAAGCACTGCTGCCCGCACTTCTCCTTGGAGCTTTACACCAAGAAGGCCCAGCACTTTACACTTGCTGTCCCCAGTTTGCTGTTAGCCCTGTGGTCACTGTGAACCTCCTGCCAGTGGGTCATGTTTAACCTTCCAATTGGTTACCAACTGTGTAGCCTATACACTGACTCTAAGGCCAACGCTGGCTCACTTTGAATCTGGCCACAGAAAGCCAGCACTTAAAAAAAAAAAACCAAACCAAAAACCATACAGGCAGCTGGCAGGCTTTCATCACAGCACCTGAGCTCTGCCTTCTTAGTCTGTTATTACTGTTACTTATGTATTTTTGCATGTGCTCATGTAGTTTGTAGGGTAAACAGTGGGTCATTTCACCCTCCACCCTGTGGGTCCCGAGGCTCAAATTCAGGCTGTCATGCTCAGCAGTTAAATAACCTCACCCTCTTGTCCTCCTGTGTCTTTTTTGTTATATTAGCTTTCCCCTTTAGTGGCGTGTGGTTCATGTGTGTCACGGCACAGCTGTAGAGATCAGGGAACAATGGGAGTCACCTTCCCTGTCAGGCTTGGCAGCAGGGGTCTTTACCCACTGAGCCATCTCTCCGGCCCTTTTACTTTTCCAAGCCCATGGCCTCTGATCATGCCGCCTGACATACTGATACAAATGGTTGCAAATGGTGCCTGGAAAGCAGGTGGCCCTTTCATGGAAACACTTCCCGGCCTTGCTGCCCAGGACATCCTCTGGGAGTGAAATGTACAGTGTGGTTCATCAAGGCTGACGGTCACTGCATCCAGAACACAGACTGAGAAAGCTTGGCACTTGCCCTAATAATAGCACAGTTCTAACCCCTACCTCTCGACCTTCATGCTTACGCTGCCCGTTTCGGCCTATCTCGAGCCCTTTCGTCCTGCGGCGTTCTACGTGAACTACTCATTTGCTAAGCCACACAAAGTTAAACTCAGTTCTAACTCACAACCCTGGATGCACTTACTTTCAATTATTGTTTTTTGGGGTTTGTTAAGTAAGGGTCTATGTAGCTGGCTTGGACCTTATTGTGGTCTACGTTGGCCTCAAACTCCCAGCAATCATCCCCCAGACTCCCAGAGAGTGGGGATCACAGGCATGTACCACCATACCTGGCATAACACCGTTTTAATGAATAAAACTACAGCCTGCCTGGCTGGCCACTACTCAGGCTAGTCAAATGGCTTGAGCCCAGGATTTTGATGCCAGCCTGGGCAACAAACTAAGGCACCATTGGAAACTAGAACAAAACAAATGAGTTTTGTGGCTCACAACTATCAGTCCAGCACCTGAGAGGCGGAGGCAGAAAGATTGCAAAGTTTGAGGCCACCCTGGTCTACTACCTACAGAGAATTTCAGATCAGTATGAGCCTGTAAGAGTCTATTTCAAACATGTAAGCACCAACCATAACCCAAGGACTAGAGAATACTAGCACGTAAAAAAAAAAAAAAAAAAAGCACAGTGTATTTTCATTATATAATATTTTATTTAAAAATTTTGTTTTTTCAGAGTACACTTCCTTTCTCATTGACAACCCCCACGGTGGGAAGACATTTTACTACTTCGTCTTATATTCTGGACAGCTCACTTCTGCACAACTGAGATACACCTGAAGAGTAGTCTGTTTGCAATCTGTCATATTTTAACCCACAATCAAGGAGAACTCCCTAAATGGAACTTGTCTAAATCCAGCTTTCCTCACTCTCCTTCCTAAGACTTAGACAAATTAGTAACTGAGAGCATCTCCTGACTAAACGTTCCCTAGAAGCAGAGCCATCAGCAGAGCTGGTGTCACCTGAACAAGAACGGGAGGTTCCAAAGGGAGTACTTTCCAGCTTCATGCAAAGTCTAACTCAGGAGGCCAGGCCTCCCTCCTGGGCTGAGGAGATACTCTTATCCTGATAGCAATTAGCTGGCTCCCCTTAAGAAATGGTGGTCAAAGGCAACATGAGCTCATGAAATGTTCAGTCTCACCGCGAGGCATGTGAGCTGGCGACCATATTCAGTGGAGTATGGAACGCAGACTCACGAATGGTCAAACCTAACTCCTCAAACCTCTTCCTCAACAAATAAATTCTGAAAATAACCATGTAATTAGAAGACATTCTGCCCACCAATGGGCTTATCCTTCATCCCTCCTCATTGTGAGGTGAACGGCATTGGTAAAGCAGAGGCAAGGAGGCACACAATCAAAGTGCTGCACCCGTCAGAGCTTCCACAGCATGGCAACCGCTCTGCAGATGCCGACATCGTGGTAATTGAAGTAGCAAAGCCCAGCAAAGGTCAAAGCTGAGAGTGCCAAGAGGCCTGCCCTGGCAGCCTTCGGCAGGGTGTCCCCATGAACGTAGTCGGTAACCACTTGTCCAAGGCCCCTAATGAAATGAAAAGTCAAACACAAGGGCAGTTAGAGGCCATGCAGACAAGTTAAGTACCCCACTCACCCAAAAGAATACAAAACACCCCAAAATACAAAGTCTCTATCTATGAATACTCCAACAACTGTTTGCTCTCGCAGGGATCTTGTGAAGCCACTCCCAAGGTGGGATTATATTTATGTTTTGGCATAACAGCCAAAGCAACTCTTGGTTAAAAAGTGGGAACCAAAATGCAATAGAGTTGCTAATAGCCAAGTAGTGGTAGTGCAAGCCTTTAATCCCAGCACTAGGGAGGCAGAGGGGAGTTTGAAACCAGCCTGGTCTACAGTGAGTTCCAAGATAGCCAGGGCTACACAGAGAAACCTTGTCTCCAAAAGCAAGCAAACAAACAAAAATTAGAGTTGCTAATAATGTAATAAAGAGATCTCATCCTGTGAACTTACATTTCCAGGAAACTAAATGAGCCTCTATCTGTAAAATCTTCTTTTCATCTTTAACTACAGCAACTGTTCTACAGAGCGTCACTCATGAAGAGTGTACTAGGCATACGACATGTGCCTGCACTAAAGGAGAACACCCGAAAAAGTGACATGGATCCTGGCATCCCTAGGGAACAGTAAGGACGTTAATGCGACTGGAGTCTTCGAGTCAAGTGAAAACCACAGCAAAGCAGAGACAGACTGCAGGGGCCCTAAGGAAACACCGAGTAGGTTTTCAGCACAACGTAACCTAAAGGAGTGGCCTGACTTTACTATTTTTTTTTTTAATATTTTTATTACATATTTTCCTCAATTACATTTCCAATGCTATCCCAAAAGTCCCCCATAGCGCCCCCCACTTCCCTACCCACCCATTCTCATTCTTTTGGCCCTGGCATTCCCCTATATTGGGGCATATAAAGTTTGCAAGTCCAATGGGCCTCTCTTTCCATTGATGGCCGACTAGGCCATCTTTCGATACATATGCAGCTAGAGACAAGAGCTCCGGGGTTCTGGTTAGTACATCATGTTGTTCCAACAATAGGGTTGCAGATCCCTTTAGCTCCTTGGGTACTTTCTCTAGCTTCTCCATTGGGAGCCCTGTGATACATCCAATAGCTGACTGTGAACATCCACTCCTGTGTTTGCTAGGCCCCGGCATCGTCTCACAAGAGACAGCTATATTTGGGTCCTTTCAGCAAAATCTTGCTAGTGTATGCAATAGTGTCAGCGTTTAGAAGCTGATTATGGGATGGATCCCTGGATACGGCAGTCTCTAAATGGTCCATCCTTTCATCACAGCTACGAACTTTGTCTCTGACTTTACTATTTTTATAGCAGTTTTATTTAGATGTACCTCACACCACAAAATTCACCTTTTTAACCATCCGTATAAGCTTGGGTGGTTTTCACACACTTGGGAAGCACTAGCTGTTGTCCCACTCACTGACTTGCTCATTTCTGTCGCTGTGCCTATCCTGGCACTTCATACGGTAAGACCACGCAAGCTGTGTCACGCTTCTTCTTTAGTGTGTATTCTGCTTTCACTGTCCACACTGCAGCCCACCTCCCTCAGAACTTCATTCCCTTACGAGCTGAGTACTACTCCATGGTATGACCACGGCACCGTACTCTAGTGAGGCCAAATGGAGGGTTTCTGCTTTTACCTAACGTAAGTAATGTGCTAAGGTGTTCTCGTGTAAGTTTTAGTGCAGACACATTTTGCTTCGTGTTTTGAAATGAGATCTTCCTAAGGATGATGACTTTGAACTTGTGACTCTTTGGCCTCCTCCCCCTTACTGCTAGGATCCCAGGCATGCACCGCCCACATACCCAGATTTATATGGCCATTGATGGTTGCCTGTGTGCTTTTAAGTTTCCTACAAGTTTGAGAATTTCAATCAATGTTTCCTTTATAAACAAACAGGCTTGCAGCAAACAGACTGAGCAGACAACGCAGAGGGATTGTGGTACTTGCCAGTGACTGTGCAGGGTGAGGGCTGCAGCCAGAGAGTAGTCCACCACAGAGCAGGGATTCAAGTACCCAGCAGGGATCAGCCCCAAGAGCAGAACACTGACAACCCTCTCACTGGTCCAGTGGAGAGATGCAGCCTTGGAACCAGCTACAAAAAGAACCAGAATCACAAGAGTTAAGAAAGAACAAACACTTCAATCACATGATTACCAAAGCCTTGAGAGTGGCAGACAATATACACAGCAAAGCCATCTGGAGACACATCAGACAGTGTATCCTCTGCGTCTCGAGCACAGCACAGACACACGGTTGCTTATAAGCAAGAAGGCAGGCTGAGTACCTGTGAAATTAGTCTTTGACTTCAGTGGCAAGAGGTATCTTATGAATGTAATTTAGCAATCCCTGATGGAACCCCTTTAAAATAATAATGCTATTATTATTTTGGGGGGAGGGGAATGTGTTATGTTTTAAAAACAGCTCAACCAGAGTGAAAGGAGCAAAGGCTTACGGCTACTTCTTCTGTCTCTTTACAACCCAGTGCCACACAAATGAAACATGAAGACGGCTCTTCCACAAGCCAAACCAGCACAGGCTCTAAGCCTCATTTCTAAGAGGCTATGAACTCCTGCAGGAACCTCACAAAACGATGGAGGTCCTACCCAGAGCAGGCACATTACAGAAAATCTATACCTACTACTTCAGTGGACTTTCTTCAGCCCCATGCACTCCAGAACAAGTCTGATAAATCTAGCAAAGGAATCCAGAAACAAATACTGGTCAAAACCGAAACGGGTTTAACAGGCAGAAAAGCCCTCCAGCTAGACTCACTCATCTGTTAAGTGGCTGCCTTAAGAACCACGGAGGACTGAAAGCAAAAGATACAAAATAAAAATGAAGATGCTTTACAAATCTCAGCAGCCAGGCATGAAGGCCTGTAATCACGGCACCAAGAGGCTGAGGCAGGAGGACTGCAGTCTGGAAAACATGGTGAGTTCTGGGACAGCTACAGTAAGACCCTATCTCAAAAAATTAACAAAAAGCCAAATCAAAACCATGATTTCAGGAAGATCACTGCAAGTTTGAGGCTACCCTGGACTACAAAGCAATTTTCAGACCAGTCAAGACAAACAAACAAACAAACAAACAAAAAATTTCTCCCTCCAGACTTTAACAAAAATACAGTTAGCTCATTAGTCATGTTTAGAATGTCTACTGTGAATACCCACACAGTATTTACCTACAAAATCCCATATGGTTTTAATCAACCTAAAAACAACAACAACAAAACAAAACAACTCAGCATAAATCCAGGATTCAGTCACAAAATTAGATTTTATGCACAATTTGCTCCTTTCCACTGGCTAAGCGAACACCAGAACCTAAGCCGCACTGAACAGGCTTCTACAGAGTTGTTTTCTTGACAATAATGTAACACATTTTGAAGAGTTGGGCCAGAAGGTTCTCTGTGAATATAAATGGCATTTCTCAACCCTGTTTGCACTGTGTGCAAAGGTTTGTAAACTGGGTCTTTATTTAGCTAGCAGACAATGAGCGGCCTCCTGAGAAGACATCAAGACCCCCGAGTATATTATCAGCTCAGGTAAAGATGGCCAAAGCCCCAAGACAGTAGCAGTGCACAACTTCTTTAACTCCCTTCCAGGGAATCCAACACCCTCTTCTGGACCCTGTGCATCAGGAATGCAAGTGCACAGATAGACATTCAGGCAAAACACCAACACGCTTAGAATAATAAATAGAACTCCTGACAAAGCTGAGGCAGAGAGGACATACAGTGGTGGCTTGGTGACAGGTGAATGTGCTGGGTACCACACCATCCTTGGGTAGGCCGGTCCTGGAGAAATGCTGACACATAAGCGGGTCTGACCACCCGGCTTCGGAATAGCAGAGCTGAGGGAAGAAAGACAGGGATCATAAGTGCTTCCTAATGGGACTATGAGCAGGCCATGACAATTAATACATTTTTACTTTAAAGGATTTATTTTTAATATGCATGAGTGTCTTACCGACATGTAATATCTGCGTACCATGTGCATGCCTGGTATCTGCAACATCCTTCTTTATAACTAGAGTTATATCTGCCCTAGACCTGGAGTTATAGTTATTAGCCACTATGTGTGTTCTGGGAAGAGAACCCAGGTTCTCTGGAAGAGCAATAAGTGCTCTTAACCTAAGAGCCATCTTTCCATCCCAAACTTTATTTAAAAAAAAAAAAAAAATCTGTACTGGGGACGTAGCTCAGTTGCTTGCCGAGCATTCATGGGGTTTATTTCCAACACTGACCACATATACCCAGGCACTGGAGAGGCAGGAGCAGAAACTCAAGGTCAGCCTCATCTACATATGGGGTCTGAGGTCAGCATGGGGTCACATGAGACCCTGTCTCAAAAATAAACAAGGGAAATCTGCAGACTCCTAAATAGAAGCTACATAACTAAAAGGCCTCACTTTCTCTACTTAAAAACTGGCGGTTCTTGTTCTTACGTTTACTCGCCTAGTTATCTCATACTAACTGCATGAAGCCTGTGCTTGGCAACAGAGCAAGAAACATAAGGACAAAAAAGTCTTTGTCCTCAAGATACAGAATTTAGTTCAGAAAATTAACCTAGTGTCCTCTTTCTTTTCAAGACCAAATTTCATCTGCACCCTTGGAGCCCTCCTTCCTGTCCTGCTTTGGATCTTGCCTCTTGGTGAAGACAGACTGACATTCATCCAGCCACATCAGAGATTAGCCATGGGATGATAAGCAGCTAATTTAAATAGCTGTAGAAAAGTGTTCTAGTTTGCTTTCTGTTACTATGTAAATACCATGACCAAAATCAACCTAGGGGAACAAAGTGTTTACTTCAGCTTCCGATTCCAGCTCACTGTCCACCATTGAGGGAAATCGGGGCAAGCAATCAAGTAGAAACTGAAGCGGAAACCACAGGGGAGTGCTGCTTACTGGCCTGCTCCATGGCTCACGCTCATTAGCCTTATTACTCAGCCCAGGCACAACTGTCTACAATAGATAGTGCTACCCACAGTGGCCTGGGCCCTTCCACATCAGTCAAGACACTCATCACAGACATGGTCAAGGGCTAATCCACTGGAAGCGATTCTTCAGTTAAGTTCCCTCTTTCCAACTGACTCTAAGTTCTATCAAGTAGGCAAAAACTAGCCAACACAGTCAACAACTGCATTTACTCCTAACACTGCTAAAAACTAGACAAAGTAAACAAAGGTTTAATGAGCTCCCAGGATGCTAACTGCATACATATACAAAAAGATAATTTAATATTTTCTCTCCTATCTTTATTTATTTATTTTGAAGGCGTGCATGATAGAGTTGGAGGGGTGGAAGGTGGTTACAGAGCTTCACTGTTTGCCCTGGCTGGCCTGGAACTCTCTATGCAGACCAGGCTAGCTTCTAACTCAGAGTTGCCTTGCTCTTTGTCCCTTGCCCCATGACCTTGAACCTTTTGACCCTCCCATTTCCAGCACCAAACACTAGAATCACCAGCCTGTGCAAGCAGGCCTGAGCTCGTTCTAGTCTTGCTTCTGTTAAGTGTCGCCTAAGTCCTCTGCACTTCCCAACTGTTCAGCTGTGGAACTGTTTTTCATACACCCCATGTCCGTTCCAACTATTGATGATCGAGTAACTCCACACAGCTAATTCAAGTAATAACCAAGAGCCAGCCAGGTAGTTCCCTCTATAAGTCACCAAATCCCACTGACACAGCTCCTTAGCACTTCCTGAGACTGCCTTCTTCTCCCTTTACCTTCCAAGCTCAGGACTTCACCTGCCTGGCTGCCTCAGTGTGCTTATCTCATCTATCTCATCTATCTCCACGACTTGGGTCGGAACCTCCTCTATCTCCACCAAGGTCATCCATCTACTACACTGTTACTAACCTAAGTCTAGGCTGAGGCTGAGGCTATATAGTCTGGCAACAGGGCATACGCTCAGCAAGCATGAGATGCTGGGCTCAAAAGGGAAAGATTGTGAGAGCAGGTGGTGCACCCCAGCTACTCAGGAGGCTGAGACAGGACGAGTTCCAGGGCAGTCTAAGCAACAATAGTAACAGCAAAAATAAACCAAGATTGTAAACCTATCAAATCTTTCAATCTTACTCCCAACCTGGGCAACAGAGAGGCTGTATTTTCAAACGAGAATAAAGTAAGTTCTAGGGCTTAGTTCCATTTTGTCTTTCTAGGTTACACTTTGACTTTCACAAATATTACTGTATTTGTTCCATTTTATCGCACCCTGTGCATCTTTATAGCCCCTTACTTTGGTTTTTGCTGCTCTCAGTTACTATAACTAGGATGTAATTCCCTGCAGAGCCAAGACAGGTTAGTCCTTCCAAAGCAAGCACCCCAAACTTTCTCTGCACTCATTAATAATGTCTACATAACACAACAGGTTTTGCTTTACTTTGCCTGTAGCCCCCACACAAGAAGTTCTTCGAGGGTTGAAACTGTTTAATTCGTGTTTATATACTAGCCTCTTAAGCGCCTGGTATAGGTAAAATGCCTGGTTAAAATGATTATCGAAGCCCTGAGTGAGGGTGCACGGTTGTTATGCCAATCCTCGGGGGCAGTCACGGGGCTCCCGGAAAGCTCTAGGTTAGTCTTGTCTACATGGCTAGATCGAGGAAAGACAGCACTACACAGCAAGTCACTCAGAACAAATTATCAAACGGACTCCTTCCATCCACACTCAAATAGGAGTTTGTTTTCATATTAGCCCGGTGTCACAACCACAGTTCAGAAGCGGAAAGTACGAGCTGGGGACACCAGCCAGCACGTAAACACTTGGGCCTTTAGGCTATAGCGGTCAAGGTTGCATCCGCATAGGTGGCGCCTCGAGGGCACAAGAGCAAGTTCCCTCCTCTCAAGACTTCCCACCACCCAGCGGGCGAGCTCTAACTCCTTCCTCTCCCCTGCTCCGGACTGCAGCAAGAACCTTTGATGGCCAAGACACCTCACCTCGAGCTCCTTGGCCACTGCAGAGAACGCCCAGCTTTAAGAGAACCGCCATGTCGCTTTCGAGGACTCAAGGTCACCCTACAACCCGGAAACAGTTATGTAATAAGTCCCGCCCCGCGCTAGAGAACAGCGAGACAACCTGAAGCGTGAACCGGAAGGCAGGAGGCGGTGCGCTGCCACCGCGCGTGCGCACCCCAGAGAAGCGCGCCTGACTCCGACAATGGCCGAGCTTGGTGAAGCGGACGAAGCGGAGTTACAACGCCTGGTGGCCGCCGAACAGCAGAAGGCGCAGTTCACTGCGCAGGTACGAGGATGAGGAACAGGGGAAGGAGGGTGAGGCACAGATCCCGGGCACTCACGGAGCTCTGGACACTGCGGCACAGCGGGCCCACTCGATCCCGGCTGAGCCTTCCGCCCCAGTGATCTACAGTGCTCAGTGCCCGGGAGGCAAGCGCTGCGTGGGAGGAAAGGGTTCCAAAGCAGCGGAAAGGTTTGGGCCACAGGAGCACGCGGTTATTAGCTGGTCGCTGGTCCGGAATGGCACTCGGAATCTCTGGATTCCGACCTCGGAGCACAGGTGCCTGGAGACAAGACACCCGTCCTCACCGTGAGATCTGGGTTCGTTGTTGCCCGCTGCCTCTGCATTGGATCATGTGATGATGTGATGATGTATTTGGAAATGGTGATCATTATTAGAGAAAGATGAGCCCTGCAGCAATCAGTGTAGACTCATTTGGTGTGGGACAGCGTATTTCCTACTAGGGTTTTAACCGTTCAATCAAGATAACCTTGGAAATACTGATAGCTATCAAGAACCGACAGGTTAGTGTCCTGACTTCCTTTGATTTAATATACTGCTAGTTGCTTTGAGAATTGTGAAAGTATGAATCGTTGGTTTGAAGACAGGGTTTCTCTGTTAGCCTGGCTGTCTTGCAACTCCCTCTGTAGACCAGGCTGGCCTTAACTAATGAGAATTTACTGTCTGTAAGGATGCAGATCTGGGGTTGTTACTGGTGACAAAGTAAAGAAAGAGTAGTCCTGAAGTGATCCTACGATATGCTATTAAATGTCACAGAATGATGAACTAAGATATCTCATACCCTAATGACTAAAAGGTTTTTCTCTGCCCTTAGGTGCATCACTTCATGGAACTATGTTGGGATAAGTGTGTGGAGAAACCAGGAAGTCGGCTAGACTCCCGCACTGAAAACTGCCTCTCTAGCTGTGTGGATCGCTTCATTGACACTACTCTTGCCATCACCGGTCGGTTTGCCCAGATCGTACAGAAAGGAGGGCAGTAGCCCATACCTTAGAATGGCAGAAGACCAAAAGACTTGTTACCAAGCAGATTGAATGGCCAGTTGTGAAAGATTTGCCAACCTGTCAGGTTAGCATCAGGCAGTTACAAAGTCTGTTGGTGTTAAAAAGTAACAGAGCAAATGTTCAAAAGTGAAATTTTATTTATAGGAATTCAGTAATTCCAACTTGTATCACACCAGTTAATAAATGTGAAGTCTCCAATTCTTTTTCTTCTAAATCCCAATTTAGGATTCAACATAATCATCTCTAAGGAACACTAATAAATGTTCCAGAGCTGATAATGGAAATGGAAGAGACAGGTTTTCAAAAGTGGTCCTAAACCGTTGTTAAGGGGATTAGAGGAACCATCAAAGCCTTAGCCTAAGGCATGGATTAGAACAGAAACAATTTTATTGCTTATGTGACCAAGAAAAGATGGAACGGTGCGGGGTTGTGGGGCAGGGGTGTTAAATCAGGCAAAATGTGCTTTCCCTGGAGAAGATATGTCTGTTAGTATGGGAGGAAGGGAAGGTCAAAACTCACACTTGGAAGTGCCTTATTCTGCACGGTCTGTGCTTAGAATCAGTACATTTGTAGCACAAAACTGTATTAAGAATGCATGCCCAAGCCGGGCGTGGTGGCGCACGCCTTTAATCCCAGCACTCGGGAGGCAGAGGCAGGCGGATTTCTGAGTTCGAGGCCAGCCTGTTCTACAAAATGAGCTCCAGGACAGCCAGGGCTATACAGAGAAACCCTGTCTCGAAAAAAAAAAAAAAAGAATGCATGCCCAAAACTACTTCCAACTAAGATATCACTTGCTTCTAGAAGGTTATGAGGTAGTAACTAGACTCTCCCTCCACTAAACCCAAGGAAAAGAATATATCATGGAATATTGGCATTTGAGTACTAAAATCATTAGTGTTTCAGTATCCCAAAAGGCGGCACCTGCTCATAATCAAGGGATAGGGCACATCTGGCCACCCATATATTTTAAGAACAAGCATTTTATTAGAAATATGTTCCATAAAGAGCACAAATTTAGTTATTACTATAAAATGCCACTTCATGGGATGTCAGCATTGTCATATTCTATTGCTGGTGTATGTCATGCTAACCATGAAGTATCTTTGTATTACACATGCAAATAGTAAGGCCAGGGAGGTTAACCTGCTCTAGAACTCAATCAATTAGTGGCAGAACCATGACCCGCAGTCTTGAGTTTTCGTGCATTCATTCACTCAGTACCAAAGTGACAACCTCAAAAACCCTGATAATGTCACTTTATCTTTTCTCTTAATGAAAAGCCAACTGTTCTACCAGCCACTTTCCAGTGGTAATTTGGTTTCTTTTAATATCAGGATCACAGTATATAGCAGAGGGAAATAATATGTTCTTGATAATCAAAACACAAAGTCAGACTGGGAAGTGGGTATGTCCCTGAGAAGTGTGTTTCATTTTGGAATTGATTCAACTGGTTTCAGGGAAAATCTAAAATCCATTAATAGAATTAGAAATGAACAAGGAAAACAACAGGACTGGGGGTATGGCTCAATGGTAGAGCACTTGCCTAGTATATGCAAGGCCTTCAGTTCAATCCCCAACTCAGCAAAAAGAAAAATAATAATAACAATAAAAAATTTTTTAAAAAACCAGACATTTAGATGGCTGATGCCCTGAATCTCTTTGAAAGCATCATTGGCAACATAACTACTTCCTAATTCTTTCCATTTGATAGATAGGACAACCAAACAATTTTAAATACAAGCCCATTTAGGCAGTATTCAGCAATGGAACTAGAAAAACATTTACTATCCAGTTACTGTTATGTTTGGGTTATGCTAAATGTAGCTGTAGACCCTGGCCAGCAGGGAAATTAGGCTGAAAACCCTAGGTTCCTTAGCAGTCATCTGTAGAGATTACCATAAGGGAAAAGGTTTGTTCCTTTAACTATTTCCTCACTAAGTAAACTAGATGCCTATAGGGCCCAACTGCAGAAAAATCAAAGCACCAAAGCTGAAGGCAGTATGCCTCCTGTATAAATAGCAAGGTCTCCTTGTCAGACCATTCTATTTAGCACTACTTCAGTCTTCCTCCTTCATCCTGGACTCTTGATTCCACCAAACCCAACATTCCAATTGGTGTGCCCAGGTCATTACTGAGTTCAGCTTTCTGGGTTCTTTAATTTGCTGTATAGGTATTCTACCCTAAGTGATTAATTGAAAAAAATAATTTTTTCAAGAAACCTTAACAAAATACCAGATTCCCTATTAACAAAAGAGGATGGAGATTAACAAGCCAAAATAGGGAAAAAGGTATCTGGCAGGACAACTCTGACCTGAGTCGCCTGCCTGTGCTGCAGGAGTCACTGGCAACCCCCCTTAAAGAGTCAGTGGGAAGCAGGACTGCCACTCTCCCACTTAGTCATCCTCTGAGCTCTCAGCAGACCTGGCGTCGGTAGCCACCTTCCAGTTCCTGCGCTTGCTTGTCCTCTCCTGTACCTCAGGGTCAGGCATGGGGACATGGACACTCTTCTCTTTCCTTTTCCGTTTGGTTTTCTTAGTGTCTCTTTCCTCGATGTCCTCAGAACTGCTAGATGCAGAATCATCTGACTGAGAAGTACCACTTTCCCCCCCTAAAGGGAAAGTTCTTTTAGGAGACTTTTTCCTGGACTTTTTCCTGCTCTTGTGTGGTTGCTTCCTTTTCCTAGTACTAGAAGCTCGAGTTTCCTCTGAGAACTCACTTGAGGAATCTGCTGTTATGTCCGTAGCTTCCTTTTTGTTTTTCTTCTGTTTTTTGTGTGACCGTTTTTTCTGCTTCTTCTTATGGGATTTCTTTGACTTCTTATGTTTTCGAGTTTCATGGGCAGATGATTTTACCTGGGGAGATGTTTTTTTTCCATTGGTAATGTCTTGCTGATCACTACTAATAAAAACAAAGACAAAACTTTTATGGAGGAAAGAAAAAGTACATTTCTATTTAATATTCTGCACTCTGGGTAAATTATTAACATCTGAACTGTGAGTCAGACTTTGAGCTGGGTATGGTGGTACACAACTATAATCCCAGCACTTAGAAAGCAGAAGCAAGCCGGGTGTGGTGGGTGGCGCACGCCTTTAGTCCCAGCACTCGGGAGGCAGAGGCCAGCCTGGTCTACAAAAGTAAGTTCCAGGACAGCCAGAGCTATATAGAGAAACCCTGTCTTGAAAAACCAAAAAAAAAAAAAAAAAAAAAAAAAAAAAAAAAAAGCAGAAGCAAGAAAACCTCCCAAGTTAAGTACAGCTTCCTCAACATAACAAGTTCTACACCCCTAGAACTACAAAAAGACACCATCTCCATACATACATACCCAGCAAATGAGAGCTCTGATAGTTACTGTGTGACTCATCTATTACAAAGGTTTTATTTGCTCATCTTTAAAACCCGAACTTGAGCTAAGCATACTGGTATATATCTATAATCCCAATATTTGGAAGATAGAGGCAGGAGTTCAAGGCCATCTTGAAATTCTGTCAAAAAGCAAATCCCTGACCTGGCAGGCTGAGTTACAAGTGAAATACCAAACACCACCGCTCCCTTACTCATGGTTTCATTTTCGCAGATTCCTGCCAACCAGGGTCAATGCCAGGAATAATTCATAAGATTTTAATTGCATATCATTCTGAATAAGAAGATGAAAATCCTCACTATTCCACTGTGTCCCACCTAGGATCTGAATCACCCTTGTGTCTACTTCTAACCGTCTTGGGTCATTTACAGCCATCTGGGTTATCAGATCCATTGTTTGGTATAGCTTGTTTTATTTAACAATGACCCCAAAGCACAAGCATGATGCTCACAATTTATATATGGCTAAGAGAGACAGGATACTTCCTTATAGAGCAAAGGTTTTAATAGGTACTATATTAATAATAATAATAAAAATATGGAACATAGGAAGACAGACTATAAAATAGATTATAAAATATCTAAGGTTTGGGGCATCTTAGAACATGTTCACTACAGATGATGGTGCACAATTATTTTTTAAACCCTCAGTCTGGAAAGATACATCAGCATTGTCTTCCAACTAAATTCTGCTTGTTTTCTTTGTTTTAGAGACAAGACATTATGTCCCAGGCTAGACTCAAACTCCTGGACTCTAGCAATCCTGCCTCAGGCTCCTGAATAACTGGGACTATAACCATGCACTACCATTCCAGGTTCTAGTTATTTTCAATGACAAACTAATCCTTTGAGAATGTTAGGAACAGTACTGATGGCACAATTTTGTCATCTGAGGTGTTTGGTTTTGTCCCAGTAAGTGCATTTACCTACCTGTCTGTTTCAAACTCTTCAGGATACAACTCTTTATAACCACTGTGACCCCATCTGTAAGTTAACATAATGCATGTATTTTATGAAACAATGTATATTGTTTTTGGATTGCATGAATACTGTATACACACACAGAGAGAAAAAAGGGGCACAGTAAAACCACACAATAGCTCAGTAATAGCTCTACTTTCTATACTCCTATCATATCAGACACAGGAGGTACTGTTCTTTACCAGACACTAAAGAATTAATACCTCTTTTCTTTAGCAGTGAAGTTCTCTTCCCAAACTACTTTATAACACGCTGTCTACTCTGGACCACTCTAAAGTGTTTTGCATGCCAGGTGAAGAACCTGTAGCCCAAAAGAAGCCTGAGTATTTCTGTCTCTATGGATTTTCCATTCTGGACATGTTACATAATACAAAGAACACGTTGCCTTTGCATCAGACTTCTTTTAACATTTGTCAAGTTCTTGAGGTTAAGCATGAATACTTAGTACTTATCCCTTTTACCACCAAGTATTAGTCCACTGTAAGGAAAACCTACATTTTGTTTAACGCAATCATCCAAATGGAGGTAGCCATTTCTTAGCCATTGTAAGTACTGCTATGCACATCCACTTATAAGCTTTTGTGGGAACAATCTGTTTTGAAGATTTACTTTTATTAATTTTTGTGTATGAATGTTTGCCTGCCTACACATGTATGCCAGATGCCCACAGAGATCAGCAGAGGGTGTCAGATCCCCTGAACTGGAGTTATGGGCAGTTGTAAGCTGCCTCATATGTGCTAGGAACCAAACCTGGGTCCCCTACAAGAGCACCAAGTGCCCTTAACCACTGAGCCATCTCTCCAGCCCTAGGAAAATTAATTTCAACAAATACATATTGTAAAGCCAAACACCATTAGGGGTCACAAGCATGTAATCACAAACCTGTCTGGTATATTGGATTCATAATCATATAACTTCTTGTTCCAGGACTTAGCCTTAAGAAAATCATCTTCCAGGGCCCCAGAAATTTCATTCTTTGACCTCCAGTAATCTCTCTGACTTTCTTCATCAAAACCATCACTTCTCATCCGACTATAAATGAAAAGAGGCAAACTTTTAGATTTATAAGCAACCTGTGATGTCACTTCATGAAGCAGCATGAATAAAATACATGGAACATGCTGAGACCCTACCTTTGCACCATGTAACACTGTGACACCAGTCACACTCAGCTTTGCACTGCACCAGAGTCCACATACTCCCCAAGCACGCTCACTTGTAATTCTTTTCTTCTAATAGTTCCCTAACTTTAGATTTCTTCTTTAGAAATCAGGATTCTAACCTATCTCATGTACCTAATCTCTTATACTTAAAAAGCACATGAGCCAGGCAGTGGTGGTGCACACCTTTATTCCCAGCACTTGAGAAGCAGAGGCAGGCGGATTTCTGAGTTCGAGGCCAGCCTGGTCTACAGAGTGAGTTCCAGGATAGCCAGAGCTACACAGAGAAACCCTGTCTCAAAAAAAAAAAAAAAAAAAAAAAGCCTATGAAGCCCTAGAGATAGTCCTAATTACTCATAATATGCCCTACACCTCCCAGAGAACATAGTCAAGGCTGCAAAATCCTTTATATTCACACTCAAATTATTACCAAGGAAATATAAAAGCCCATGAACCTGGCAAAGATAGTAAGTATGGCTTTTAAAAAGATGCATGGGGCTGGAGCTATGGCTTAATGGTTAGGAGCATTTATTGCTCTTCTGGGAGATGTCAGTTCAAATCCCAGCACCCATGTTAAGTCAGGCAGCTTACAACTTCAGGGCATCTGTACTGGCTAGTTTTGTGTCAACTTGACACAGGCTGGAGTTATCACAGAGAAAGGAGCTTCAGTTGGGGAAATTCCTCCACGAGATCCAGCCATAAGGCATTTTCTCAATTAGTGATCAAGGGGGGAGGTCCCCTTGTGGTGGTACCATCTCTGGGTTGGTAATCTTGGTTCTATAAGAGAGCAGGCTGAGCAAGCCAGGGGAAGCAAGCCAGTAAAGAACATCCCTCCATGGCCTCTGCACCAGCTCCTGCTCCCTGACCTGTTTGAGTTCCAGTCCTGACTTCTTTCAGTGATGAACAGCAATGTGGAAGTGTAAGCTGAGTAAGCCCTTTCCTCCCCAACTGCTTCTTGGTCATGATGTTTTGTCCAGGAATAGAAACCCTGACTAAGACAGCATCCAATGCCTTCTTCTGTCCCCTGCTAATCACCAACAGACATACAGACATACATACATGAATAAAATAAATGTTTTAAAAGTGTAATAGACTAAAGGAAGAACAGTATGACTGACTGAATTAATGATAAGACTCCAGGGATAGCTAGAGGTAAATGTGCTTGTCTGGCAAGCCTGATGACTTGAGTTCCATTCCCAGAACCTACAGTTGTTAAGAGAACAAATCCCTGAAAGTTATGCTCTGACTTTCAAGTGTGCACTGGCACACCCATATACACTCACACATCATACAAAATATTGCCAACACAGTAAGTAAAAGAAATTAATTTTGTTTTTGTTTTTTGAGACAAGGTCTCTCTTTGCAGTCTTGGCTGGCCTGGAAACCACTATGTAGGTCAGGCTGGTCTCTGACTCAAGAGATCTATCCACCTCTGCCTGAGTGCTGGGACCATCTTGCCCGCGCCCAACTTGCCAGCAAGAAAGACAGACGCTGCAATAGGATCCTTCTGCACACGTTTATTGGGAGAGCTTGATTGCAGAGGCGAAGAGACCCCAAGCCCAGAACTGGTGCTGCTTATATAGGCCTAGGTCTCACACCCGGATTGGTTGTGCTTGGGTTATGCTTACCACCTCACTTGCATGCCTACATCTGATTGGTTAACTTGTCTCTCATCTGATTGGTTAACTTGTCTCTCATCTGATTGGTTAATTTTGGTTAATTCTCAAAACCTCATCTTGGCAAAAAAAACCTTTACTGCCTATGTATGCGTGGTGGCCAGCGGAAGCCAGTGCCACCCTGCAACGGCACATGTGGCTTCCCACAGGACCAAAGACATGACACACCATGCCCAGCAAATACAATTCTTATAAGATGAAAGGAAGGGATAGAGCGGAAGGAGAGAGGGAAAGGGAGGGGGGGAGAGAGAGAAAGGAGGAAGAAAGAACAAAACATTCTCCAATAGAAAAATCTTAAGTTACAAGCTATTAGACAAGGTTGGGATCTATAACATTTAAAATGTACAGTAGTCCAAGGAGAATGTTTAAATCCCCACCGAGGACTAGAATGGTTAGTCACATTAACACAGCTGCCACTGTTATGCTTGGCCCTAAATTTAGTTAACAAGGCAGGCTTACTGATTTGCTGAACTGAATGCATCTATCCTTAACAGACTGTTTTAAAGCTGAAATTAGTAACTCTAAGAAGATGAGAGTTATTTTGGTTCTCAGAAGCATACTTCACCTTGAGCTGCTGGGCACTGTGTTCCTTCTGGTCCCCTGGTAAGCATCTTCCATCTGCTTCTCTAGTTCTCTGATTTTCCACATGTCAGACTCCTCCTGAATCTAGACGTTTTTAAAAAGAAACGTTTTTAAAAAGAAACAAAAGTCCAACCCCTAAAACAGCTCTTTGCATTACAGAACACAAACTAACTAAAGTACAATCTGCCCTAACTATTAGGGTACCGACTAGGATATGATCTGGAAAGTAACTTCTAGTTTTCTCTACAGAGTTTAAAATCTGGCAGGGCAGTAGTGGTGCATGCCTTTAATCCCAGCACTTGGGAGGCAGAGGCAGGCAGACCTCTGAGTTTGAGGCCAGTCAGGTCAACACAGAGAAACCCTGTCTCAATGGAAAAAGATTTTGAGCCCTGCAGAGACACACTGATCACCTCATTAGTTTTACAGTCCTACTGCAACCAGAAAATAACCCTACCTTGTTCTGAGCTACACTAAGATCTTAATCACAACAGTAAGTGATCTTACAGGAAAGCAAAGCAGGCACCATTAGAATAATTTACAAAGAAACTGCAAAACCTCAGACACCTTACCAATACTCTTAAAACAATTAGACAGGTTTTCTTTTTGCTTTGGGCTTTGTTGTTGTTGTTCTGTTTTTTTTGTTTTGTTTGAGGACTGGGTTTCTTTACTACCCCTGGCCTTGAACTCAGAGATCTGACTGCCTCTGCCTCCTGCCGGGATCAAAGGTGTGTATCTCCACCTCCAGGCTAGAAACAGGTTTGCTTAGGTTTGTTTTTCTTCTCAGTGAAGTACACACTCTACTGCTGGCCTGGTATCCCTTCCAAACCCCTGCCTGTTGGTTTTTGGTTTTTTTTTTATTGTGTTTTGGTGGCGGTAGAATTTTTATTTTGTGGTATTACTGTTTTGAGACTAAAATCTAAATTACGTAGGCAGGCCTTCAACTTGTGGTCCTCCAGCCTGGCCTCACCCTCCTGGATGGCTGAGATTATATGCCTATGCCATAGCTCAGTAGGACAAGTCTGTAAATTCCCTAGGCATATTCTCTTTTTATATTAAGAAAAGACAGATAAGTAGATGATAGATAGGTATGCATTTTTATTTACTTATTGTGTGTGTGTGTGTGTGTGTGTGTGTGTGTGTGTGTGTGTGTGTGACAGTGAGAGAGCAAGCAAGAGAGGGAAAGAAAGGGAGGGAGATGGAGAAATATTCATGCCATGGCACACACGTGGTGGGTCAGAGACAGCTTTCAAGTTAGTTCTTGATTTCTACCTTCCTGAGTTAGGGTCCTTCTTGTTTCCTGCTATTGTACTACACACTCCAGGCTTGCTGGCCCTCGAGCTTCTGGCCAGTTCCTCTGTGTCTACCCCAACCATGCTGTAGGAGTACTGAGATTGCATACTTGCACCATTGCATCTGGCTTCTCACTGGGTTACCAGGCTTGCAGTAGCAAATACTTTTACCTGTGCTATCTTCCCACCCACTTTGTTTTGTTTTTAACTTTTGTCTTATTTTATTTTGTCTGTGTACCATGTGCATGCATTACCCACAGAGGCCAGAAGAGAGTCAACGATTCCCTGGAAACAGAATTACAAATGGTTGTGAGCTCCATGCAGGAGCTGAGAACCAAACTCCAGACCCTGTGGAAAAGCAACCATCTCTCCAGCTCTTTTTTGTTTTCTGCATTTTTGCAACACACAACAGGCTAGCTGTGTACTTAAGCAAACCTCCTGACTATCTCCTCAGTGCTGAGATAACAGCTATGTACATCATACCTGGCTCACATTAAAATTCTTATCACAAACAGAAACAAAGCAACATAGCTACCAGAAAATATCCTGGAAAGCAGACGACAACTGCCAAAAGCAAAAGCACATTTTATTTCTAAGTCCTCGTACACACTTGATTAAACCTATATTAGAACTACTTTGTTTTTAGCTGTCACTCTCAAATCCAAGGACCCTATGTAACTGCAAGTAGAATGAACATAACTGTATATATAAGTAGCCAGAGTAGCCATTACACTTCCATCCTCCTGTTACTCAGGTAACAGCTGGGCACAGGTCTGTAATCACAGTCACTGTGGAAGTGGTAAGTTCAAGGCCTGCCTGGAATGCAGAATGAGATCAAGACCAGTTAGACAGTAAGCTTAGTGATTCTCAGTGATTCACAGGTTCAATCCCCAGTACTTAACACCTAAGTACTGTGATGCTGACAGTGAAAGGAACAACCAAGCCTGGAGTACAGTGTGCTGTAGAAAACAGGACGAGGGGTTCTTGATCTTTTCATTACAGGCGCACTCTTAGATGACTGTCTAAATTCCCAAACTTTTATTCCAGCCCCAATTTTTCCCCTTGCCTCCAAGTCTGAGTTTGCAACATCAAGCTCCTATTCAAAACCAAAAAGAGTGTGTCTCCCACGTTTGTCCTTTGTCATTGTTGTCCCTTCATTACTTCCTTTCCAGTCACAGAAGGTGGTTCTGCTGGACTCCACTCTCATCACAGCATTGCCTCACAAAGTCTCCTAGATTCTGTCTCTAAGTTCCTCGAAACCACTCATCCCATCATCCTCCCCAGTGCCCCTCTCTCCGTCATCTATCTTCTACCACACTGACAAATCATCGGTCTAAATTGACATATGTGGCAGTCACACCACCTCACCTCCTCAAGGGTAAAACACCACTTACAGGTATGAAACATGTAAGACACCACTCCTAGCTGATGTCTTCTTTATTGCCCAGAAGAGAAAGTTTATCTCTTAAGTGGCATGAAAACAACTCTAATTTGCCACTTGTGTCTTCTATCACTATTCCTATCTCTGACTTCCTAGAACCAAAATGCCTTGCCCCAAGTGATGACTGATTGAGGGTAGGATGGAATGAGGACTTTGCATACAGGAGACATCATCACTCACGTACATCACGAGCCCTTGCTCAGTTGCTTTGTATTTGTACAGAGGATTCTCAGTCAAAAGCAAGCAATGCACCTGGTAAACATTTATCCATGAACATCAAGTACCAATTCAAATATCAAAGACCACTCACTCTGTGAAATCATTCTGATTTTCCCAAGGCAGATTTCTTTATTCCTTCCTTGGTGCACTAAAGCATTTTGTAAGTATCTTCATGTTATAGTACTTTCAAACTATGGTTGTTTCTTATGCACCTTTGTTATCTCCCTACATAATTCATGGTTTACTGTGTGCCCTCAAGAAATGCTGGCAGTCATGAGACGGTACTGCCTACCTTATTGTGAGCGTCTGTGTGCCGGATGACATTCCTCAAGAGGACTTTCCCCAACGGAACCCGGGACATTCTTTAATCTGAAATGAACCAATAATATGCAATAAATTTATTTTTAGTAAATTATAAAGAAACAAAGAAGTGAAGAAAGAAAAAAAAATCACTGAACTTAGAAAAATCTAAGGGAAAATTTTCCTTTCACCATTATGATACCCAACTATGGTGCATGTAAGGATAAAAGGGGATGATGTACATTAAGTCTTTAAAATTGCACAAAGCTGCTCAAAATTTGTTTTCCATGAGCACCATGTTATTCAGTCTTCACAATTCTCTGTCAAGCAGTCAAGATCCATGATGGATCAGTTCCAGGACGCTAAAGGCACTAAATCCAAGCATGGCCTGGTAAAGCATTTGCCTAGCCTAAGAGCTACCCTGGATAGAGTCCCTCGGTGACATCCATGCACACACAAAGCAATCCCAGTCCCTCGGTGACATCCATGCACACACAAAGCAATCCTAGGGCGCTCATCTCTCTTTTAGAATAGTATAATATTTGTATATAAACTATGCTCCTGTGTATTTTAAAATAGGACTTTTTTTTTTTTAGTCAGGGTCTTAAGTGGCCTCAGCCAGCCCTTATCTCCTCATCTTCTTACCGCCACCACCTGCCAACAGACATGCTCTTCCACAGTTAGGATGAGTGAGGGTGTTTAGATTAATTATAATACTTAAAACTATGCAAATGTTATGTAAATGTTACAATGGAGATTAAAATAAAGACCAAAGTGGGAAAGGTCTGTACGTGATCGATACAGATACAATTTGATTCCCCAAACATTTTCGGTTGGCTGTTTTAACCTATGGGGATCCCCGAGTTTGGACTCTACCCCAACTCCTCTTTTCAAAATCAAATTCCTTAAAGCTGTAACCTACCCCCAGGCTGCATGGACCCAGGCAAAGGATGTGTTAGTGTCCCGACTAGAAATAAAATCTCAAAACTCCCCAAAATTCGCTGGCAAAGATATAAACACGTAGATTTGAAGGCATCAAACACCACGTATGTCAACAGTAAAAAAATAAATAAATTGAATTTTAAAAAAATTTTAGATGACCTAAATATTTCTACTCAGGACATTTTGTTTCCTACACTGTACGGAACTTTCCAAAACCCAGAAGACAACGATATTCACATGTGTAGCTAGCAGGGGCTTGGTGCCACTGTCCCGATGCTCACTCACCCCTCGATCCTGAGGAAATCAGGCATCCTGTTAGTGTGAGACGAAGAACCACTCCATTACAAGATCTCCTCCGACCCAGGAAGCCAAGGAGTCAGGGCTGAAAGGCAGCTCTGCAGCTTCACCCGAGTCCTTCGTGAAAACGCAGCCTTCCCACCGGTTACTGTGCCCTCCTCACCCGAGGCCCAGGCTACGGCTGCCTTCCCCCAGCCGAGCCCGCCCGGCGGCTCGCTCTCGGGGACCCAGGCCAGAGCGGACGCAGACGCGGAAAGCGGCCTGCGGGCGGGCGGACCGGGGCATTCCCCGCTCTCGCTGGGCTGGGCCGGCGCCCGGCGGCTCGCTTTCACTCCCGGGACAGAATGGGGACACGGGGCTTGGGCACGGCCTTCCGTTGGGCCCCAGGAAGTGTCTAAAGTGCCTCGGGGGGAGCTTGAGGTTTCCTAGGGGACGTGGAGGAAAGCACCCCCATGTCTGTCAGCGGACTCCCTGCCCCGCCGCAGCCCCGGCGCTCTCGGCGGCCTTCCCTCGCAACGCCCTCCCGACACAAACACACACACACACACACCCATACCGTGCGCCGCAGCCTCGCGTGGCGGGGTGGGAGAAAAGGTGGCGGCTTCCTTCCGGGCCGGAAGTCGTGCTCCAGAGAAACGCTTCCCTCCTACCAGAGACTCCCACAGAGCGGGCTCGCCGGTCGCCGTGGAAGCTGACGGGTGCAGAAAGGAAGCCGGCGCTCTCCCGAGAGAGAAGCGGGACGGCCCGCGGAGGAGCCAGTCCGGCCCCGGAGAAGAGAACCGGAACTGGATATAGAGACACAGCTCTACTTTGCGCTCTCCGGACCCAGTTAGATGGTGTACCGGGCCTGGTTACCATGGTAACCGGAGTCGCAGTTTGTCGCCAGAGAGAAGACGTGCGCGTTTCCCCCACGTTTGGATTAAGTGTGTATTCGTGTATTCGTTGTTGATTTAATCTAACTTTAACATATAATTTGAAGACTCTAAACCTCTTTTTTAAAATGTTGGGGATATTTCTCTGTTGCGGAAAGAGGGTGATGGCGGGATCTTTGACTATTGCTCTCACATAATGTTCCAGCTTTAAGTATTAGTGTTCTTAATCCTCATCTTTTTTTAAAGATTCATTTATTTATTATATACAGTGTTCTGCATATATAACTCCATGTCAGAAGAGGCGCCAGATCTCATTATAGATGATTGTGAGCTACCATGTGGTTGCTGGGATTTGAACTCAGGACCTCTGGAAGAGCAGTCAGTGCTCCTAACCTCTGAGCCATCTCTCCAGCCCCCTCATCTTTATTTTGAGTATATACACTACTTGCTCAAGGCAACATAGATGTCTGAAGTTTGCAAGAACGTAAGCATACTGGCTCCAGTGCGCCTACTTTTAACTACTACTGTCTGTCTGTGTGTCTGTCTCCCCCGGCCCCAGTCTCTCTACCCGTCTCTCTTTTTTTCACTCACACACACACACACACACACCTACCTCACAATTCCAGGTCTGGAAGGCCCCAAGTCAGCCCAATATCCAACTATTGGAACAAAAGTCCTTTCTGTTCCCTCTGTATTTGTGAAGACCAGACGGAAGTACAGGTACAACGTAGGAATTTAGGAAGTGGTTCGACTCACAGACTGTAGGAAAGCCAAGATAAAGCAGTATGGATGTGCAATCTTTTACTTAAGACCCGCAGCACACTTGCAAAAGCCTTCTTCCTTCCCTGAAAGAAGAAACAGGGCAATAAATACCTTACATGCCTTTTCTCAAGTCCTGTCTCTCTGCAGGTTCCGAAGGCCTGTCTCATCACCATCATGACGGTGTCCTCAAAGGGTCTTCTTACCCACATTTCCCAGTTCTGGAGTATGCTCGATGATTTGGCTGAAAATGACCCTGAGCGCTACCGGAACTTCATTCAGCAGGAGTTAAAAGATGGCAAGCAGCTCTGTGTCAACCCAGAACCTCAACTTTGCATACAGACCAAGATCCTAGTATGTAGAACTGATGCAAGGAAGGAGAGGTCTTCAGTAAAACTACTCCGGGTTAACCAAGGGATACAGTAGCCTTTTATTGCGCTACTTTAACACAAGAGAAGTTTAACACAAGAGAAGTTTACTAAAACTCTCTGAACAGAAAATGAAACCACATGGAAGATTTCACTGAAGGAGCAAAAATAAATTCATACTTGGTATTTTAGAAATCCCCTAATGCAACTTTATTGTCCTGATAAGTGGAAAATAGTGCTATAATTAATTAAGTTTTTTTTTAAAGATTTATTTATTTGTTATATGTAAGTACGCTGTAGCTGTCTTCATACACACCAGAAGAGGGGGTCAGATCTCATTACAGGTGGTTCTGAGCCACCATGTGGTTGCTGGGATTTGAACTCAGGACCTTCAGAAGAGTAGTCAGTGCTCTTATCCACTGAGCCATCTCTCCAGCCCAATTAACTTTTTTTTAAATGTTTGTTTGTTTTGTTTTGTTTTGTTTTTCGAGACAGGGTTTCTCTGTGTAGCCCTGGCTGTCCTGGAACTCACTCTGTAGACCAGGCTGGCCTCGAACTCAGAAATCCGCCTGCCTCTGCCTCCCAAGTGCTGGGATCAAAGGCGTGCGCCACCACTGCCCAGCCAGTATTTTTTTTAATGTATTTTATGTGTGTGGGGGTTCAAGAGAGTGCATGTGCAAGGACAGAGGATGACTGGGGAGCAGGCTCTCGCCTTCGATGAGGTGAGGAAAGAATTCCGATCATCAGCCTGGAGCCAGGTGCTCTTCTCCACTGAGCCATCAAACTGGCCCAGAGGCAGTGAATGTTTGTTTGCTGAGACAAGTCTCTTTAAGTAGCCCTGACTGTCTGATGCTATGTAAACCAGGCTGGCCTTGAACTCTGAGATCCTCTTGCCTCTACATCCTGAGTGCTAGGATTAAAAGCTTCCTGGTTCTGATTTCATAAGACTCAGGACTGGAGACATTTCCACTTCACTGTTAGTAAAATAATAAAGTGGTCCTGTGAGGTCCAGAACACGTGGAGCAGTGCTAACTTCAGCTCCCCCTCCTGCGCAGTTCCTCTGGGTGAGAACAGCAGTTGGATTTAGAATGAAGAGCCAGAAGCTTTGGGGAAGTCAAGTAACAAAAAAAGTGTGTCTCTGTGGTAGAATGCTTGCCTAGCATGTGAGGCTCTTGAGTTGAATTTGATTCCTGGCATAGCAAAATGAGTGAGTGAATGAATGAATGAATGAACAAGCGAACGAATGAATGAACCAAAACTTCAAGAAAAGAACAATAAGTCAAATAATGTGCTTGGAAATTTTGCAGGATGTCAAGCAGTTTTAATATAATCACTGAGTGAGTGACCGGACCCTCTGTCGTAGAAGGTCCAGCTGTGTTAGAGAGCATTCCCTAGCATGTGGGAAGGTCTGGGGGGGAAAGTGAGGACTTGCTTTCAGGATATTGTCATCAAATCTCAGTTGGCAACATCAAAATTATTCACTTTCTAGAAACCAAAAGAAAAAGTACTTTTTATCAACCTATGTCAATGGGAAAGGATCCCCGCTCCACAGTCAGCCACTCATCCTGTACCTATAAGTGTTGGCAGACCAGAAGACTCCGTTGAGGCATCAGGTACAAAGAATGAAAGAAAGCATGTGTGAATTTTTGTTGTTTTTTCCAGACAGGGTTTCTCTATATAGTTCTGACTAGAAATCACTCTGTAGACCAGGCTGGCCTTAAACTCAGAGATCCGCCTACCTCTGCCTCCAGAGTCCTGGAACTAAAAGTGTTCTGCCACCACCAACCAGCTATATGTGAATATTGAACATATTCAAAGACTAGAATTTACTTGGTAGAGATATTTTAATTAAACTATTTCATCTGATGGCAACATCAATTATTAGTAAATAATTATTAGTAAATAATTGATATAGTAAATAATATTAGTATAATGATTCATGAAATAATAATAATTACCAACAGATTGGTGTGCTTTGTGCACATTTAATATTATTTCTAGTAGTCTGATCTGCTTTAACACAAATAGAAATGGCAGCATAGAATTAGAATTTTGTGTATATGTTAGAACAGACACCTGCATCTTTAGGCCATGCCTCCCTGCTGAGCAGAGTTAAAAATCAGCCTGTGCTATGACTTGACAGCCTTCAAGTCATGATCGCCTATCTCTTCCATGTCGTCATGTACACTATACCCAAGTAAATTAGGTGGCGTGAAAATTGCTATCACTCCTAAAAGGTTATTTAAAGTCAGCTTTTTGTTGTGTTTCTCAGCTTGGTCTTCAGGGAGATTTTGCTCATGCAAATGCTCTGCAGCTGCCCTCTGCAGGACCCTTGTCCTTCCTTCATCTCTGCCTTCTCAACTCTCTCTGCAGCTAGCTTTCCCTCCCAGACTACCTCTCATTCTCAACCTAAGAAGCTTCCCCCCAGGCTTTACAGGGAGGCGGTCGTTCCCTTTAAGGTCCCATCATGCTTAGCTCTCCATATACTGCATTGTCATTGTCTAAGGCTTTTCCTCACTTCAAAGCCCTTCCTCCTCATAAACTTTGTGTTGGCTTCCTTTCTGACTAGCCACTGCTGGTTTAAAACATAGTGTTTCTGTGATTGCTCTAAGAACACAGGGATGGAATCTGTCATTTGCAACTTTGCTAATATGGGTTAGTATACTACCCAACAAAAATCCTTATAGAATCAAGCTGTCTCTGAATTACACACAGATGCTTATACCATCATTGATGTGGCCTACAATCCTGGTGTTCTGCAAGCGGCAGAAAAAGACCAAGGGATCAAAGATCAGTTAATAAGAATGGCCATGCTGTGCATCGAGGAGCGACTCCAGTTCACACTTGGACATTCCTACCGTTTTACTAGTTTTAGACTGAAAGGAAGCATCCAGAGAATGAAAGAAAGTCTGATGGGCATTAAAACTGACTTCCCAGACTTCAAAGCGATGACGAGAACAGGTAAGTCCATGGATGTGAGCTGAAAATGAAGTGATGACAGATTCTGGGTTTGTAGCCCCTGCATAGTTTTCAGGCCACAAGTCTATCTTAAAAGAATGAGAAGCATAAAGAGAGGAAAATACATTGTTAGAAATGTCAAAGCATCCAGAAAGATGTGAAAATCTTGCAGGAGTCCCAAGCAGATTCTTTGGCTTGAGGTTCTAGGTCTCTCCATCTGTCTGTTTAGCTGTGCCAGAGTCAAATCCAACCCAAAGCCGCAGATGCTAGGCAGGTTACCACTGAGCCAGCTGTTTCAGATGCTTTAGAGCTAACATTTCCAAAGTAATGTAACTACAGTAGCATCAGCTGGCTCTGTGGACACTACCTATCCTAAAGCCCACGCCTGATAATGTTTGCATTTCCCCTCCCTTTTTTTCCATGAAGAAAATACTCTTGCGAGGATCAGAAGCAGCACTGTGAGTGAACCTGATCACCTCCCTGAGGTGCTATTGACAAAAAAGCAAGCGTCGGCCAAAGGACGATGTCTTATAGAAGAGATTTCTAGCTCGGAAATCCAGGTGGGGGTTAAGAAACCTGCCTACGAGTTAAAGGTTGTAAAGGATCAGAACGAGAAACCTCTGAAAATTGAGCTGAAAGTCGAGTTACCTGGGATTAAGTCAGCCTCTCTCTGTGAACTTAGTGTTTCTGAGGTAAGTTAAACAAATATTGCAGTAGTCCCGAAGAGGGGATCCCCACTCTGGGGGATTGTTTTCAGGAACTCCTGCAGATGAGAAGAGCCACTGATGACCAGTTTTATTGTTTGCAAGTAACATTTGCACTTGCATGCACTTGAGGTTCTTCTACTATTGAATAACATGTAAGTGCTGTGTAAATCCAGTTGTGCACCAGTGTTGCATCACTAGCACAGATGCCCAAGATAACTTTGGAGAGGAAGGATTTGTTAGGGCTCATGATTTCAGAGGTTCCAACCTTGTTCAGGTAACCATCTTCATGCCTGTGTTGAAGTGTCAAGCACATCATGACACAAATACATGACAAAGCAAAACCACTCATCACTCAAGGCTAGGGACTGTATGGAAAGGACCAGCATCCCACAATCCACTTTCCAGAAACATACCCAGTGACCCAAAGACTTGGCACTAAGTTCCACCTCCTAAAGTTTCCGGCCTCCCAATAGCCCATCTGTGGCGGGGAAAAAGCACTTGGCCATTTGAGGAACAGTTAAGATCCAACTATAGTGAGGCATGGTGGAGCACATCTTTAATTCCAGAATTTAGGAGGCAGAGGCAGGCAGATCTCTGTAATCTTGAGGTCAGCCTAATCTATGTAGTGAGTTCCAGAACAGCAAAGGCTGTGGAGAGATAGGCCCTGTCACAAACAAACAAAGACATCCAACCTATACCAATCTGTTTGACTGTATCAGTTACAAAATAATGAGAAGAAGAAAAAAAAACCTCTGCTACATGTTCAGTGTGGATGCAATCACTGTATGCCTAACTTCTTTCCAATACAAGGTGGGCTGCATCCACAGACGTAGAACCTTCAGATGGAGGACCAATTATACAGTAAATTTGTATCTATATTATGCTGCAGTAAGAACAAACTTCACAATTCCAAGGCTTGTTGTACTTTGCTTAGGCTGCACATTACCCAGGCCTTCTCTGGCCCATTAACTCTGTACTTTCAGAGACCTGAGACAGGCCATTCTGATGGTAGAGGGAAACAGAAATTGCTGCCTGTATTAGTCAGGGTTCTCTAGAGTCTACCCAGAATTTATGGGTAGTCTCTATATAGTAAAAGAATTTATTGATGACTTACAGTCAGCAGCCCAATTCCCAACAATGGTTCAGTCGCAGCTGTGAATGGAAGTCCAAGGATCTAGCAGTTACTCAGTCTCACACAGCAAGCAGGCGCAGGAGCAAGAGCTAGACTCCCTTCTTCCAATGTCCTTATATTGTCTCCAGCAGAAGGTGTAGCCCAGATTAAAGGTGTGTTCCACCACACCTTTAATCCCAGATGAAAGGTGTAGCCCAGATTAAATCTCCTTAAACTCGGAGATTTAATCTTCTGGAATCCATAGCCACTATGGCTCAAGATCTCCATACCAAGATCCAGATAAGGATCTCCAAGCCTCCAGATAAGGGTCACTGGTGAGCCTTCCAATTCTGGATTGTAGTTCATTCCAAATATAGTCAAGTTGACAACCAGGAATAGCCACTACACTGCCCAAGTAGTAGACTTAAAACTCCATGTCTATATAGCATATATCTCTTCTAATTGCATCCTACTGGCCCAAGTACATCACAAGGCAAATACATGGGTAAGATTTATATACATTGCATAGATGTACAGAAAGAATTCTCTTACCTTACAAAAGAGGAGCATTTCCTTCATTCTTCAAGAACAGCCACCCCAATCCTAGCCTCAGAAACCAAAGGACAGGGTTTTGTCACCGTAGTCTGTGTTCTTTTTTTTTTCTAATATTTCTTCTGTTTTAATTATTTTTATTTTATGCATTTTGCCTGCATATGCATGTGTGAGGACATTAGATCCCCTGGAGCTGGAGTTACAAAGAGTCGTGAGCTGCCATGCGGGTGCTGGCTGGGAATTAAATCCTGGGTCCTTTGAGAGAGCAGCCAGTGCTCTTAACCACAGAACCACCTCTCCAGCCTACGGTGTTCTTCTTTTAAACCAGACCAATGACATATCAAAACAAGTGATCTACTGTGAACCCACCCACCACTGAGGGAGAGAACAACTATTTAAAGTCTTACTTCAGAAGTGACCCCAAATGTCTAGTTCCTGGGGAGCAGCAATCCTGAAATTGTAGCAAGCAGAACCTGTGAAAAGCCAACTCGGAGGTGGGAGAGCTCTCTAGGTTCCTTGGGAAGGCCCCTTGGGCTACCTACTTTCCTACCCCATTGTTAGGTCGATTTCAGTTCCATTTGGGGGATGGTTTTTCCCTGTTTCAGCATCCACACTGGCCACATACATAAAAGGACTATCATAGACTATGTCATTCTTGGATTTTCTCTGGATTATCTACTTATGGAATGCTGAGGGCCCACACGATGCTGTACAATTTGAAGACAGTTCCTTTCAGCCCATTGTGCCTGTTTCTTTGATTGTAGTCACTACTATACCCATAATTCTTCCCCAGGACTAGCTTCTCTAGACTTTTATTTTTAATCTGATTTTTAGGGTTTTTTGTTTGTTTATTTGTTTTTGTTGTTGTTGATGGTGGTGGTGGTGGGTTTTTTTTTTTTTTTTTTTTTTTTGGTTTTTCGAGACAGGGTTTCTCTGTGTAGCCCTGGCTGTCCTGGAACTCACTTTGTAGACCAGGCTGGCCTCAAACTCAGAAATCCGCCTGCCGAGTGCTGGGATTGAAGGCATGCTTCACCACACCCGGCGATTTTTAGGTTTAATACATAAAATAACTCTTTCCATCATGGCACCTTCCTGCCATTAAACTGAATTGCTGTCATCTTAACCAAATATAAGGATTGGCTGACCTCGCCCTCCGCCTGTTCACAGGCTTTTTAAACAAATGCTGTTTAACTAGTCAGCCACTGTGGTCAACAGCAATTTCTTATTTTATCCTTTCTGGATTGATGCCATTTGTCAGCTGTTAAGTCGTAGCATTTGGAGACTGCATATAAACTGGTTGGTGTCTATTCTCCCTCTTTGTGAGGCCTTATAAAATGTATCAAATAAGAATCAATAACCTTCTATGCCTACTTCTTCTAAAGGCGTAAGTTATCTGAGTACTTTATGTGCATTTGAAATTATCAGGCAAGGTTTGCTGAGGGCATTGCTATGAAACTTGGCTCCAGGCTCCAGTATATTTCCTTGTCATCTGATAGTAAATCCCGAAGACAGCAACCCAGGATTCAGATGCAGCACTCTACTTCTGATATTGTTACAATTAACTCCTCCCCCAGCCCCACCACCAGCCCCTCAGGCAGGGTTTCTCTATGTAACAGAGCCTGGCGTGGGCCACCATCTCTGACCCACCAGTTAACAATACGTGGCGTTGGTAAGCAAAACCTCCAGGATCCACAATTCCCAGTCCTGAGGCAGGAACTAGGTTTGCATACAGGTGGCTGCAGTGATCTACTAGCATAGCCCTCCAGTTACAATTGTCTGGCATCATAATTTTAAATCTACTTTTTATTTTTAGGTTGATATATTGATTGAGGTCTCTGAGATGTACCGATTATGCCTGAATCTTCCAGAATTGATTAATACAGAAATGACTACAGCAAAATTTGTCAAAAATAAATCTGTATTAATCATTACAATGCCTCTGGCATAAAAACAATTTATTTGGTGTTTTCATTGTTACTGCTGTTAGCATTTTGTCTAAACTCTGCCCCACAGTTACCTGGCAACAGTCAGGTGTGCCTGACTCACTATAAAAGGAGCTGCTTGCCCCCTCCTCTCTCTCTTGCTCTTGCCTTCTTGCTCACTCTCTTCTTGCCCCTTCCCCCCTCCCCACCCCTTTCCCTCTCTCTCCACTAGCTCATGGCTGGCCTCTACTTCTCTACTTCTCTACTCCTCTCTCCCTCTCTTTCTCTCCCTTCCCCCCTCCATCTCTCTCTCTCCTTCCTTCCCTCCCTCCCCCACCCCCTCTCTGCCTTTCTCTGTCTCTACCACCCTCTTAACTCCCCTCCCCATCCCCTGGATATACTATTTTATATTATACTGTCTGTGGCTGGTCCCTCAGGGGAAAGGGATGCCTCAGCATGGACCTGCGAAGGCACCCCATCCCCCTGTACTTGGCTACACTTCCACCAAATATATCTCCTCTCCCCTTATATTTTTATAGGATAAAAAGCTCTTATGAGTTACAGGACCTACATTGTGGGCAGGGGTAGTGATTTTGTTGTTGTTGTTGTTGTTGCTGTTTGAGAAAGGGTCTCACTGTATAGCCCAAGCTAGCATGAAACTTGCTGTATACATCAGGCTAGCATCAAACTCAGAAATAAGCCTGCCCCTGCCTTGTGGGCTTAAAGGATTATACCACTACACCCAGAAATATATATTTTTATCTCTGAGAAAGGGTGGCTGGTAGCCCTAGGTCTGATGGCCTAAACTTGCTACTTAGGTGGGGCTAAATCTACATCTACAATCTCCAAGTGCTGAAATTGCCTTGATGTGTCTACTTTCCATTTAGATAACTTTCCTCAGACTTTGTGGGGCAGAGCTGATTAAAAGTACACACTGGGGTAGAAAGATGGCTCAATGGTTAAGAACACTGACTGCTTTTCCAAAGGTCCTGAATTCAATTCCCAGTAACCACATGGTGGCTCACAACCATCTGTAAAGGGATCCGATGCTCTCTTTCAGTGTATCTGAAGACAGCTGCAGTGTACTCATATAATAAAATAAATCTTAGGGGAAAAAAGTGCTGACTGATGTAGTAGAGGCCCTGGGTTTGGCTCTCAGCTCCCTGTAAGCCCATCTCCAGGGATCTGAGGTGCTCTTTTGGTACCACCACTTATTTGCAGACCCCCCTCCACATACATGTATACAACTTAAAATAGAAAATAAAAAAAATCTCAAACTAACTAAACCCATAACCAAACTTTGCATCAACCAGAAATTTTTAAGACACTATAACCACAAGACTCTAAAAAAAATGTTTGTAGCTATCTCAGGTAATTTAAAATGTCATTTGGGAAAATTCCAACTGTTTGCAAGTATCGTAGGGTTTCTATTGGTGTGATAAGACAAAACGGCCAGAAGCAACCTGAGGAGAAAGGGTTTATTTCAGCTTACAGTCCCACAGCATCATCAAAGGAAGTCAGGGCAGAAACTCACTCAGGGCAGGAACCTGGAGGCAGGAGCTGATGCAGAGCTCATGGAGAACTGATTACTGGCTTGCCTCCCAAGGCTCACTCAGCTTGCTTTTGTTTATTTGTTTTTGTCTTGTCTTTTTATTTTGTGTATACAAGTACTCTATTTGCATGTACACCTGTAGGTCAGAAGAGGGCATCATATCACATTACATTGTGGGATCTCTAGAAGAGCAGTGGGCAGTGCCACCTCTCCAGCCCCTCTGCCTGTTTTCTTATGCACCCCATAACTACTTGCCCAGGGGTGGTACTGCCTACAACAGGCTGGGCCCTCACACACCAATCACTAGTTAAGAAAATGTACCAGACTTGCCTGCCTGCAGGTGTCCACCCTGTGTGTGGTAGCTAAGCCTGTTGAGCACCCTGAGCTAGGCTGAAGAGAGGAAAGCTTAACTCGGTGGGACAGGACAGAGGTATTAGAGGATGCTTCATCTGCATGCTCTCAGGCTGTAGAGAGGTTGGGGTGGGGAACCTTTTGCGGTCAAAGAATGAAACATGAATAACTGTCAGGGTAATACACTCTTACTAGGGTTGATGGTGGGGCAGCCGGCTTCACAGTGCCAGGCTAGGCCGTTCTCATCTAAAGCAACCTAGGTTGAAATCTCCTCGGTCCTTCTTCCTCTGTAACGCTGGGCCATTACAGTCCCACACTGTGAACACTTCAATACGCTTGCAAAGCCTTCACTAACACAGCTATGTTTCCTAGAAAATCCTGGGGCTGGAGAGATGGCTTCGGGGGTTAGAGCACTGGCTGCTCTTCCAGATCTCTGCTGAGTTCCCAGCACCTACATGACTGCTGATAGCAGGCAGAGGTTTCATGGCCCTCTTCTGGCTTCCAAGGGCACTGCAATAATGTGCTAAACAGACCCAGCACACAAACAAATTAAAAAAAAAAATTCCTAAAAGAATATAGCAACACTCTTGTTTAGAGGAAAATGCCCCTACCCAATCACTAATCAACTCTTATCTTTAAAATATTTTTAAAGGCCTGGAGAGATGGCTCAGTGGTTAAGAGCACTGACTGCTCTTCAGGAGATCCTGAGTTCAATTCCCAGCAACCACATAGGGGCTCACAAACATCTGTAATGGGATCCGATGCCCTCTTCTGGGGTGTCTGAAGACAGCTACAGTGTACTCATAAAACAAATAAACAAATCATTTTAAAAAATTAAATTCCTTGGCTTGTTGCCAGGTGATAGAATTTAAAAAATATATTTTTACATTTATTGTGTGTGCTCACACATGTATGCACACACATGCTACAACATATATGTGGAGCTCAGAGACCTTGCAAATTTCTCCTATTGCATGGATCCACAGGATCACAGTCCCAGGCTTGGACACATACACCTTGCCCACTGAGCCATCTTTCCAGCTCTTAATCTCAACTTTTGCTGCCAACACGAGGGGGGGGGGGGCTCTGAGTTACATGTGTTCGTACTCAGGCTGCACAAACCTGACATCCTAACTCAATCCCTGTACCTCATGAAGCAGGACTGTCCTTCACCTGCATGTTCACATGCACCCTAAAAAAGACGACTTTAAAAGTCCAGCATACTAAATTGCTATTCAAACTAATTCCTAAAATACCCTACTTTGTGTATTTCAATTAGTTGTTTGTTAACAAAACCACAGTCTCCCTCTCCTTTTAAAAGTGAACTTGTTCAGGAAGGGCATTAAGAACAAAATGTAGAAAAGTATAAATATGAAGGTTTTTCATGTTGTGACCTTGTATTACCTGACTGTATACACACTTACTACGTGCATGACTGATTGATGGCTTCCGGTTCCTGGAGCTGGGGCTACAGAGGTTGTGGGCTGCCCTGTGGGTGTTGGGAACTGAGCACCGTGCTGGCTTGGGCTCTTTATTTCTACCGTGCGCTGACAGTGTTTGGGACTGCAGAGCTCATGTGTGGGTACGGGAAGACTACTCCTTTCCTGTCACGTGTCCCAGGCTCTTCTGCTTCTCGACGTTCATGCCTTGGCACACCATAACTCCACACTCACAACCGCACTCCCTATCTTGGCAGTAAGTGCTCTGCCTCATACAGTTTGAGGCACTCATAGGTCTGCCGAGCTACTGCGTTAGGTAACAGCCTGATGGCATCACTCATCCTGCCAGTTCTACAACTGAATTGTCACCTGTATTGGGAGCTGACACTTGATATTCATCATTTAATGTGAAAGAAACTACCAACAGATCAAACATTAGTTCAGACACACTGAAAACATGTTTAATTTTTAAACAATTGTTCTTGACCCAAAACACTGTTTCTGACGTCTTTAGTTACTATTCTGAGTCCAGATTTCCATTACAGGTGAGATTCAGTCTTAACTGAGTACATTTTTGTCAGATGACCACCTTTTATTTTTCTTTCAAGAGAACAAAAGAGCATTAGCAAAGAATGAGTCATTTTTCAATTTCACATTTGATTAGATTTGCCTCATGCTAATGATGTGTCCTTGTGGTAAGCATATTCTTTCTGCAGTTTTCAGTACCTCAGTGCTGAAGAGGCAGGCCCCTGCATGGGACTATCTTTACAGAAACACGGCCACTGGAGGCTTGTGGACAGTTTGGAGTGTCGTCATGCACCATATGATAATGAACACTTAGAAACAGACTCAACACCGATGAAACACTTCAAATTTCAGGGGGTGGCCCCCCATATTATACACAAGGTCAGGGTTATTTTTAAAGTCACAAGTAACCCCAAACATTTATGAAAACACATCACATCAACAGGAAGTCTGTTCCCAATTTATTTTTACTATCCTGCATGTCAGCCCCCTTCCCTCCAACAGAAGGGTGAAACATAATAAAACAAAAGAGCACTCAGACTGGAGGGAGCCGCCTACCTATCTAAGTTTTTCTGTCCAGTGGGATCTGAGGGCCCTTATTTTACATGAGATAGGACTGGGGTGAGAGAACACTCTTGAATATACACTTTTTTCAAAAACTTTCTCCAACCACAGATTGTCATGTTGTTTTGGGTATTATTTTTGTTTGTTTTACTGAGATAGAGACTTGCTATGTTGTTGAACTATCCTCTGGCTTTATCGTTTTGAGTAGCTGCAGCTGCAGCACCAGGTGCCTGTTCTGGGCATTGCATGTAGCACGGCAAAATGCCCACAAACATCCTCTCTTCCATTTCCTTTCAGGCAGTATCTGGTGATAAGTGAACTTTGGCACATATAAACAATAAAACCATATATTACATATGTACACTTCTCCCATATACATTTTAGTTATCCCACCGAGTTCTCAAACAGTAATAACGTGATACTCGGGTCCATGTACAGTCACCATCCAGCTCATCTCAGAAGCAAAGCTCCACTTCTACAACGTGTTCACTTCAATATGCATGTTCTTTTATTCGGAGGAAACTGCAGAATTCTCAAGTTATTCATTGAAATTGTTTATAAATAAATACATAAATCTTCACTTATACCAAGAAGCGGGCTTATATCTTTATCATGAGGGGAAAGCTATTTTATTTAGAGATTCATATAAAAATAACAGTTGGTTGAAGAGGTCTAAGAAAATGATGACTCTTAAAGTTTCACTTATTTTCCTTGAGTGATAAACTTAGATCATGTAACAGGAGACTTTAACTAGGGTTAGAGTCCAAAGAAAAACTTTTGTTCAAACTCCTCACACTTAAATAAGTTGAATCAATTAAATTCTAAACTCCAGGGTCTCATCCAGGTTACTTTTATGAGCCTGCCCATCCTATACCCCTAGGAAGGCCTTCTCACCAAAGACTTAGGCCACATGTCCCTGCACTAGGAGTGTCCAGCTCTAAACTGATGTTTAATTATTGAGGGGTACAATATTTGGGTGTAACTGGCATTTACAAAAGATTCTTTATGTCTATTACAAATAAATTATCTGGACTGAATAATAAAATTAACTAGTGAAACTTTAAAAGAACCACCTCTTTAATAACATATAAATATAATGTCAGCAGAGAAAGAGTAGAAGTTCTTGGGTAAATTATAACAACATAGTTATAGGCTTTTCAAGGTACTTTTTGAATTCAGCAAGCCACTGGGCTCCGACTGCTCCATCCACAACTCGATGATCACAGCTGAGTGTAACAGACATCACACTAGCCACATCAAAGCTAGAAAGAAAAACATCAGTGGGTATTCTGAAGGAAACCAATGAGCCCAAGACAACAGCCGCCCATGAGCTGACTCCTACCATAATCCTACCCAGGTAGACTATTTCCCTTTTATCATTCAGATGACAGAATTAAGGTCACTTATATGCTATGCTAACAAACAAACAACAAAAAACTAATTTTTAAATATCTGAGACAGTTAACCAGGCTGGTCTTGAACTTGCCATGTAGTTGAGGTGGCCTTTCTAACCCTCTTGATTCAGGCCCTCAAGTAGCTGTGATTATAGATCTGCATATGAAAACTGGTTCCACCCACTGTTTAGCTCAGACTGTCAAAACCTTAATACACACAGGGGAACAAGGGCTGCCAAGCTACCCAACATTCTGCTTTTGTCTGATATGATGCAGATCTACCTTTCTAGCAGTCATTAGCATTCTGTTGTTGCCTGCTGTCACAGTACAATGGCAAGGACTCAGGAACAGATCATTTGACCCAGAAAACTAAAATATTTACTATCTGACTCTTTAAGAAAAAATATGCAGGTAGGTAGTGGTGGTGGCACATGCCTTTAATCCCTGCACTTGGGAGGCAGAGGCAGGTGGATTTCTGAGTTCGAGGCCAGCCTGGTCTACAAAGTGGGTTCCAAGACAGCCAAGGCAGCACAGAGAAACCTTGTCTCAAAAAAAAAAAAAAAAAAAGAAAAAAAAAAAGAAAAGAAAAAAGAAAAAAGAAACAGAAAAAAAAAAAAAAATGCCAACCTGTCATCTAGAAATCTCAAGACCACATCTCAACTACGACTGAAAGTCATAAAATGCTTAGTGAAATCGAAGTGGCTTCCATTGTATCTCACACTGCATTTACTGATGCCACTAAAAACCGTATGTAAAATCCATGATGACACAATGCGATCACATTCCCAGCCCCTCTCCACTTCCCCACTCACCCTTTCTCATTATCTGCTGGGATCAGTTTATCCTCTGAAGCACCGATTGCCAGAATACATGCCTGAGGTGGGTTAATAATTGCAGAGAAATTCTTAATTCCAAACATCCCTAAGTTGGAGATTGTAAATGTTCCACCCTAAAGGAAAAGAGTATAAAAATAGATTACATTGTTACCATAACCAAGAATAAAATTACAAATATTCTCTAAAGAGGCCATGAGAAAGCCTTTTATTTAAGAAAGTCTTAAATAGGACACATGATAAAAACCAAAGTCAACTAATTGTACTGGCTTTCCCATGCAATTATGAAAATGTGTCTTTTAGCTTTTCCCATGTAATTCAATTGCTTTGTTTTGAAGACCAAGTATCATATGATATATAGCAGAATCAAAATAGAAAATGCAACAAGAGAACGAGGCTGAGCTTCGGAGTAATACATGCCCTACAGCCGAGGAACAGCACCCTACCTGGAACTCATGAGGCTGAAGTTTACCCTCTCTCGCTTTGGAGGCTAAAGAAACAACATCACTAGCAATGGTTTCCAGTCCTTTTATGTGTGCATTAAACACAATAGGGGTGATAAGTCCTGCAGGGGTACTGACAGCAACGCTGACATCAACCACGTGATTTCTGTTAAAAAAGAAAATGGAGTCAAACTCACCACCATAAAAGACTAAGAGATGCACGGGCTGGAGGGAGGGCTCATGGCTGATAGCACTGGCTACTCCCCCAGAGGACCCAGGTTCAATTTCCAGCTCACAGCTATCTGTAACTCCAGTTCCAGGGGATCTGGCATCCTCACTCAGACATACATGCAGGGAAAACACCAATGCACATAAAAACAAATGAATAAATAAATAAATAAATCTTAAAAAAAAAAAAAAAAAAAACAGCTGGTGTGTCTCCCTCAATTCCTCCATCCTCTGCCTTGCCAAAAGAAGGAAGAAGAGGAGGAGGAGGAGGAGGAGGAGGAGGAGGAGGAACCACTAAAAAGTGCCAGGTTAAAGAAAATATGGAGCCGGGCATGGTGGCGCATGCCTTTAATCCCAGCACTCGGGAGGCAGAGGCAGGCGGATTTCTGAGTTCGAGGCCAGCCTGGTCTACAAAGTGAGTTCCAGGACAGCCAGGGCTATACAGAGAAACCCTGTCTCAAAAAACCAAAAAAAAAAAAAAAAAAAAAAAAAAAAAAAGAAAATATGGACTTGGATATTTACTTCAAACACTATTCGGTGCTTAGGATGGAGCTTAGGCAGTAGAGCACCGACCTATGCACAAAGTTGCAAGTCTGATGCCCAGCATCAGTAACCAGACACACACACACACAGCATTGTAGAAAGAATTGTGCTATTATTCAGATGTCTATCCTCTATGTTAACATCTTGATGTGTCTTCTCTTTCACTTATATTTTCTTAAAAAATGAAGGGGGCAGGGGAAGAAATGTATCAGAAAGTTGCTTTCACACTTATTTTCCTTGCTGTTCTTGATTAACGCATCAAGTAGCTTGCAAAAACACCATCATAATCAGCATGAAATAAACTGACTGGGTTGTAAGTACAAGTACATTGGCTGAAGCAGAGACTGCCACAAAGCTTGAGCACATAAAAAAAAGAGTGAGAGGAGGGAGGGACACTGTGGGGATGGGGCGGGCAAGGTGGCTCAGTGGGTAAAGGTGCCTGCGGTCAAGATGACACCTTCAGTCTAAGCCTGGGAACTCACACGGTGGAAGGAGAAAAATGGACTCCCAGAAGTTGTCCTGAAGTTGGCCATGGCATGTACATGTGTGTGGGGTGGTGGTGGTGGTGGGGAATATGGGATGGGGCTAGAAAGGTAGGTAGAAGGAAGGGAAGGAGGGAGGGAGACAGACAAAACAAAAAAGCTAAGATACCATGGGAGCATGGGAGAGAAACCAGTGCCCAGGACTCAGAGGAGGTCATGGCTCAGCAAAAACTTAAGATAGGCTCCCAGTCTTTTCTGGAGTAGATCAGCATCTCTGGCTTTTATTTATTTGTTGAAATGTGCTTCACTCTGTAGGTCAAGATGGCCTAAATGTCATCCCTTTGTACAGTTTCCTCAGTAAGACACCACTACATGAGCATTTCTCTGAGCTCTGTGACTGGTCCTGCTGAGGGGGACATGGGGATCTGTTTGTAGTCAGCTGTTAGATCTGAGAATAGCATCTAAGAGGGGACAGTTATGTGGGACTAAGGCCCAATCTCTGAGACCTAAGACTATTTCCAGGTACACAAAATGAAGGCTCTAGCTGCTGCCTACCCCTGGCTGGTCTCTGAGGATCCGTGTGTAAGTGGCAATGTGTGTGCATGTGCACAGGAGGGGGGTTAACAATAACTGTATTAAAGCTGGGTGAGGAAGAGACCCGAGTTTGGTTCTCAGCACCTACGTCAGGCAGCAGCTCCAGCTCTGAGGGATGTGGTGCCTCGGGCCTCCTTGGGCATCTGCACTCATTTGCACATTCCCATACCCGCAGGCACACTCAGACACATAATTTTAAAAAATTAAAAACTATAGTATAAAAGCACCTACCTACATTCTAGAAAAGGCCAGGGCTTGAGTTGGGATCCTGACACTGATCGACTTACTAACCTGGTCCAAACCACAGAACTCACTGAGCCTCTGATTCTTCATCTCAACAATCAGTGAAAACACCTAACTGATAAAGTGGTTCCGAAGACATAAAGCGCTGTACCCAGCCGTCACACGCTGACAGAACTTCCTGGTGACCAGGGAACGGATTCTACCCTCCTTTCTGACAGTCATTATCAGTGTAACCAGATTGTGGTTTATACCAATTTCCTTTTACTGAGTCCATATAAGGATCGCAGCCTAGACTGGCCAGCTGTCCACAGTCTCAGATAGTTTCATGCTGTTTCAAACCAGTTTACCCACGGGCACAGTCTCTTCATCCCTAGCTGCGGTCAGCAGACGTGAGCTAGCACAGGTCACTGTGGAGTCTCCAGTAACTTACTGCCTTATAACTGTGTCCATCCAAGACGAGTTTGCTTCGGGAACTTTCAGACAGGCCAAAGCTGAAGCCTTTATAATGAAGTCGTTGACGGAGATTTTCCCTTTGCCTTCAAGCATCTGTTAAACACAACAAGCAACGACTTTTATTAGCCCTCCTCTCCCCAAAAGAAGCAGGTTCTTTATCTGTTGAACGGAGGCATGGCAGCAGCCGAACATTGTGATTCATGGCGTGTCCTTATTTTCATTTCAACTGAACCAAGGTGTTTTTTTCTTTTTAAAATATCAAGTAAATGACAACCACACTAACAAATGTTTGTTTGAAAAAGAAGAAGTAGACTCAAATTCCTCAAATCAGGAGTAAAACTGGAGACATGCCATCTTTCCAAGATAAAAAGGAAGTACTATGAATACCTAACACCAACAAATTGCACAACCCAGATAAAATGCACAGGTTTCTAGAAAGAAACCATAAATAAAGAGTATAAACTCAGAATAAACAACGATGAGATGAAACTGGTCGTGCAGTCTGCTCACATAGACTAGACCCAGACGGCTTCGTTTTTTTTCAAGAAAACATTTCTTTGTCCTAAAACTTGCTCTGTACACCGCCTTGAATTCAGAGATCTGCCTGCCTCCGCCTCTTTTTTTTTTTTTTTTTTTGGTTTTTCGAGACAGGATTTCTCTGTATAGCCCTGGCTATCCTGGAACTCACTTTGTAGACCAGGCTGGCCTCGAACTCAGAAATCTGCCTGCCTCTGCCTCCCAAGTGCTGGGATTAAAAGCATACGCCACCACCACCCAGCAACTAGCTCATACTACCAAATGTTTATAGGCTAACAAATCTTCACTTAGATATCTAAAGAATAGAAGACTTAACAACTTAACAATTCCCCAGTGTTAGTCTCATTCATAAATGAGACAAAAAACCCAACAGTTAAAACCTAAACATTATCTTATAAATATAACCAAAAAAGTCCTTAACAAAATATTAGCAGACAGAATCTAGCCCATTAGCTACGACCAAATAGGTTTTGTTTCAAGAATGCAAGAGGTGGTAACATCTAAAAATCAATTAAAGTGTGCAGAGCAGCATGTGACTATTCTCTTGTCTCCTCTGGAGGCTTAGAAAGGAGAATCATTGGAATCCAGAGTCATGGGCATCACAGTAATATCTTTCTTCTTAAAAGAGAAAAAGAACAGTTACTGTGGGATGCCCTAACAGAACAGAAAGGCCACATGCCTGCTTCAACAGCCCCAAAAAGAAACAAGAAAATTCATTACAACAGAACAGATAAGGAACTTGGAGGGTGCTTCTTGACAAGAAAAAGATCTATTACCCCCATAATTATCTAGCCTCATACTTCATGGTCAAAAAGTTATTCCCCCTAAGAGCACAAGACAAGATGTCTTCAAGGGGATGTTTCCCTCTTGTGGCTAGCCTCTGTAGGAACCTACGTGTGTGTGCGTGTGTGTGTGTGCTACACACACACACACACATTTGCACAGATACAAAGCACATAAATAATAAAGCTTTTTTAAAAAAGAAAGAAAGGAGAAAGAAATGAAGAAAAGAAAAGATGATACATGCTACAACATAGCTGAACCTTGAATATGATAAATGACAAGCATTTAATAAAGAATGGACTTCATATGATTCTAGGCAGAGAATTCCATTTTGCCTACTGGTAAACCTTCCAAGACAAAAATGTAAGACTGAGGAGAGTGGAAGGATTGATGGGATTATGGCAAAGGGCTATTTGGAGGTGATGAAAATGATCCAAAATTTTATCATGGTATTGTGGTAATACTCTGAAATACATTGAGTAGGACACCTCAAATGTGTGAATTGAACATGGCATTAAATGATATGAATATCTCAAAAAAGTCATTCAAAATAATACACCAAATATACTGGATACATTTATCTGTTTCAATACTTTGATTTTTACTAATATTTTTGTAGTCGGTGGTGGTGGCACACGCCTTTAATTCCAGCACTTGGGAGGCAGAAGCAGGCAAATTTCTGAGTTTGAGGCCAGCCTGGTCTACAGAGTGAGTTCCAGGACAGCCAGGGCTACACAAAGAAACCCTGTCTGGAAAAAACAAACAAACAAAAACAAAAAAACAAAACAAAAAAAAACCCCACCCAAATATTTTTGTAGCTGGCACTCAGGAGGCAGAGGCAGAAGAATCTCTGTGAGTACAAAGCCAGCCTGGAGTACAGAGTGAGTTCCAAGACAGCCAGGTCTACATAGAGAAACCCTGTCTTGAAAAATAAAGCAAAAAAAAAAATTTTAGTTGTGTGTGTAGGTGTGTTTGTGTGTGTGTGTGTGCACGCGTGCTTGCATGTATGAATGTATGTATATGTACATACATGCAAAAAGGAGCCTGTGGAGGTCAGAAGCAGTGCCAGATCCCCTGAAATTAGTTCTAGACAACTAACTGGAAGTTGATGTGTTTATGTTGGGAAATGAATATAGCATGTGTCCTCTGCAAGAACAAGTGTTCTTAACGTGAGCCATCTCTCTTGCCCCACTTCAGAATTTGGACAATAACTGTATGCCGTCATCTTTACTCCCTGCAGCGACTGACAAGCACTGATGACTCACTCATGCAGTTAGTGATGTGCCTCACCTGTCCACTCTGTGCTGGATACAAAACGGATGAAGCACCAACACTCAACAATCTGGGCTCAGGGAGGAGACCTTGTAAAGGGAGTGGCTGTGCGTCCGTCACACAGCATCTTACAGTGTTGTGTGAACAGGGAAGGGGAAAAGGTGGTAAATTTAGACTGAGGAAGACCAGTCAAGGCAATACATGTCAAGTCCTTAAGGAGGTCAGGGAAGAAAGCACAAGGACACAGTAGGGTCTACATGGAGAAAACACAAGTACGGAGTGTAGAGATGCTGAGAAACAGCAAGACAGCCAGTGTGCCTTCAGTGGCGGGAAACCAGCTCAGAAAGATCTCGAAGACCCCGGGAAAGGCCCCATAGGCCATGCTAAGGAGCTGATGGGGTTCTTCTGTTCTACTATTTTTTTAAAGATCTTTTACAATTATTCATTTTATGTGGTTGAGTATCTTCCTCATTCTCTGCTTTACTTATTTTTAAAGACTTGTTTTATGTGCATGTACATATGTGCATCCCGTGTGAGCCTTCTGCCTACACCTATGAAGCGTCTAGTCTTTGGAACTGGAGCTACAGGTAAGTTACCATGTGGGTACTCAGAACGGAACCTGGGTTCTCTGCAAGAGCAACGAGCCCCCTTAACCAAGCCATTCTCCAGCCCCACTCTGCCTTCTTGAGACAGAGTCTCTTGCTGAGTGTAAGTTACAGACTTAGCTAGACTGGCTAGTAAGCCAGCACCAGGGATTCTGTCTACCTCCCAGTACTGAATTACAGGCATATCAAAGTACCTGCTGTTTTAAGTTAGTGCTGGAAGCTTTATACTTGTGCAACAAGTACTTCATGGATCAACATCTCTCAGTCTTACTTCTGTTCTTACAGCCCTTGACCCTTACAATTCTCAACCATTAGCATGAATTTTCTTCACCTCTCTGCCAATCCAAACAGGGTACATTTCCCATAGTTTGGCCACATTTGTCTTACAGCACTGTGAATTCCCCAACTATCACTGGTCTCCTTCAACACTGTGCTGAACTCCAGTAATGAACACACACAGTGTAATTGAGTAAACAATCGAGAGGCAGCTTCATAAAGAGCCCAGTCTACAAATGAATCCTGCCACCTTTGTAAAACACCTTCCCTTCCTGTCACATTTAGTAGTGCCCCAATTCCATCATAAACTCGTGCTGAAGACAGACTGCTCTTGCTCTCTATCCCCAAGAGTGCCTACACTGAGCTAAGTGCACACGGAGTATCTATGAACATGAGTATCATTTCTAAGCTACCAGAGCAGCCTCGAGCATCAAATCATAGACAACTTGCTAGACTAACATCTATCCATGGCAAAGTGAGTTTCAATGCTGTGTTCTAATCGAGGGTTAACAGAAAAGCCAGAAAAGGTGGTGCACTCCTGTAACCCCAACATTTTAGAGGCTACAGCAGAACTGCAAGGTGAATGCAGCCTTGGTTCTATGGAGTTCCAGGTGTGAGCTACATAGTGAGACACTGTCCAGATAGTTGCAACAAATCAAAAGAAGTGACATGAAGTTTCCCAGGATGGTCCCTACCCAACAGTTTCAAGTGGCAGTAATTTTCTATCATAACCAGCTTCTGATAACAAAGCACATGGCAACACTGGAAAGGTTTCTAGGGAAAGACAGAATTTCTGGGTTTTACCTTATTAAGTTCCTTCCGTACCAACAGCACCTCTCCCATATTTACATCGACAGAAAGGTAATAATGAGGTATAGTCTGCTTCGACTGCATGAGCCTCTGCGCAATCACCTGAAACCAGAGAGTCCAACATCAGTCCTCAGTTGACTCCAGACTGTACCTAACTCAGCCTGCTTGCCTCTTCCTCGGCTCCCTGGTAGCTTACCTCACACGCCAGAGTAAGTCAAAGGACTGCTCCTCCTAGACTAGCCAAAACAGAGGCTTCTCTACCCCATCTACTCAACTGACCAAACCAAACGTCCTTAAACTAATAACTGACAAGGTCCTTTTTGGTGTTTTAAACTACCACACACACAACCAAACAACCAGAGTGGAAATGCCAGCAGCTCTGACTGCAGATTTTGGCGGTGCCCTTACTCGACGAATGTTGCTGATGGGGATGTCTGTGAAGACACCTGCAGGAGCTGGTGCCACTCTTGGACCCGGGGGCGCCATGGCAGCTGCTGCAGCCTAAGAGGGAAAAGAAAAAGCACTTAGTGACTGGCTGGAGACCACCTGGGACATGCTACTGCTGTGGAGGACCACATGCCAAAGCGGAAGAGCAAAGGTCTGAGGAGTAGCTGGATCAATCTCCACAGAGCAAAAGGGACTCGGATTAGACGCTTTATTAACACCAGTCTAGGAGTGGTGGTGTGTACCTAAATTCCCAGCACTCAAGATGCTGAGGCGGGAAGATTTCAAGTTCAAGGTTAGCCTGCTTCCTCAATATAACCAGAAGAGGTGGGGTGTGGGGGGTGGAGAAAAAGCAAAGCATTTTTAATTGAAGAATTAAAGAAAGAAAATATAAACGCAAGGCTGTGGGCCAGGATGTAGCCCAGTTGCAGGAGTGCTTGCCAAGCATGTATAGCGCCCCAAGATTCAGTCCCCACAATGATAATAATTTTAAGCTGACTGTGGCTAAAACTAAATGAATAAATGAAATGAAGTTACAATTTTAAAAAGCCAAAAATAACTCACAGGAGCAGCCTTAGAAGGCACAAAAGAGTCAATGTCCTTCTTGATGATTCTGCCTTCTGGTCCCGTCCCTGAAGAAACACATAAATATCGCATATGTGGCAGCATCCCACTGGATCTCCAAGGTCAACACTGTGACCCTGAAAAGACCCCATCTCCCTCAGGACGGCAGCTTTGTTAACTGCTCATTAATCAAGTGCCCCGGGCAATTACTAGTTTTGTTTGTTGTTTTTGTTTTTTGGAGACAGGGTTTCTCTTATAGCCATGGCTGTCCTGGAACTCACTCTGTAGATCAGGATAGCCTCCAACTCAAGAGATCCGACTGCCCCCCTCTCCTACTTCACCCCTTCCGAGATTGACCCCCAATCCCCCCACCACCGCCAACAGTGGTTCTTTTAAACTACTGTAAATAGTAACCATTTTTCTCTCAAAGTTTTATCTAGCTAAATTAAATTCTTTATTTTCTTGCATTTTCGTTATTTTGTTTATTTCTTTACTTTAAGCTGTGAAACACGGACATAATAATACTGATCATAGTTTATAATTGAAAGGGAAAATTAGCTGTTGACTGTGGTTATCTTAAAAAGCAAATCAAAATAAAAAAATCAAAACCAAAAACAAAATAGCACCCCAACTCACTGAACCTTGAAATACTCTTATTTGACCATAAGGTACAATCTTTGTGTAAGGTTGACAATTTTCTGAAGAAATAACCCTTTTTTACTTCAGAATAGCATGAATGACGTGCAACTGCAATGATCTCATTCTTAGAATCATTCATTTTCCACAATTTTCAGGTCTTTCACCCCAACCAAAACTAAATCAACCCATGCGACAAAGCAAGGAGGAAACCACAATGTCTCTAAGAGACCGCCAGGCTCTCCCACCGGCTTTGTTTACACAAACTCCCCTCCTTCCTCCCATCTTTACCTCAGGGTTAGGGTCTCAGGTTTAGGCTTAGGCCCAAGTACATCAGCCTGACCTTGAAGCAAATTCAGAATTTAGTTATTATAATACCTTTTACACTGGCCCACTTCTAGAAAAAAATTGGTCAAATTGATTCATCTTCCCCCACGGCAGCCTTTTAAAGGGTTCCCGTTGTGTGCAGTTCTTCCCAATTCCTTTCCTTCGTTATGAAAACAGAGTTGGCTAGAACTGTCTCTCCTCACCAGGAGTCTAGAACAGAGGCGGCAGGGACCTCTATTAGATTCCCCACCCTTTAAGCAGAGAGAAGCCATGACCTCCCCTGCCACCAACCGGGACAGAGCTTGATGCCATACCCCATTACAGTTAGTGTGTTAGCCAGCAAACACTTAATTGCTTTGCCAGCTCCCCAACAAAGCACACGGGTGATCATAAGGCAATAGGGTGTAAAGGGAAGAGCTAGCTGGCAGGAAACACGCAGCACTCTGTGGAATTACGCAGCTGACTACAGTCACCTGTCTTATCTGTAGGGTGGAGATGACAGCACCAGCCCTTGTTCAGAGCTTTACTGTGAGAACAACGGACAGTGAGGCAGAAGGTGCACGCGCGCGCGCGCGCGCACACACACACACACACACACACACACACACACACACGACCACTGGGCTCTCAACCCAGAATCCTCAGTTTCTTCCTCGGGAGTTAACGTTTTGGCTAAATTTCCTAATTACCGTGCCCCTCTATCTGATTTTTTTCTTCTACAATAGAGTTTTATGTTTTTCTTTCTCTTGCTCCCTTCTCCACAGCCCCAATAATGAATAAAGAAATAAATTTAAGTCCCTGAAATCCACAAGAAACACGTCTTCTCTTTCTAGTACTGCCATATGATAAACACAGATAAATTTGGTCTTTGTCCCAGGCTTTTGGCTTGGGCCTTCCAAAATCTAGGAAATTCCCCATGTGGTAGGTATTTGCTTTCTCCAATCAAGCCTCTTTACGTCACACTAGTTTATGCTAACAAGGTGAGTGAGGGTGGGGCTTCTGGCTAAGGGACATCACTTGTTGTCTGAAGACCAAACACTTGGTTAGTGTGGGACCTTTCAATCTTCTTTCCATTGGCCCTCCCCTGCTTCCTGCACCAATCCCGACTACAGGGAGAGGGGAAGCTAGACACAGGTGGAGGCCGAGCAGCCCCAGCCTCTCCCGAGTCTTCGCACCCTTGTTTCTGCGCTCCCTTTCCTCTCCATGCTCCATATGGTCCTCAGACCTGTCAGGCTTTGTTTGATTCCAGGCCATGGGCTACAGGTGGAGCGCCCTCTGCCAAAATGCTTCTCTCTGACCTTTCACAGGGCTGGTGCACAGATGACTCCCTGTCTGGACATGAGGTCATGTATCACACTCCTCAGAAAGGTCCCTCATCCATCCTAAAAGTCACCGCATCTGTCACCGAGTCTTTCTTAATCCACCCTTAAGTCACCTCAGCTCATAACAGTAGAGTCAGGATAGCTAATATGCTTTCTCTGCTCAAGCACTGCTTACTCATTCATCTTCACACCGTATTAAGTATTATTTTTATATACAAGTAACAGAGCCAGTAAAGATGACACTGTTAGCATAAGGCAGAGGTGACATTCAAACCTGAGCCTTCTAGCTCTGGATCCCATCCTTAACCACTCGCTAGACTTTTGTTACTTCATTGGCTCCTGCTGGCCAGTGAGGTCGGAATGTTCCCCATCTTACAAACAAGAACCTGATGCACAGGTGCTTCTCATAACCACGTGCTTAGCTGCTAATAAAGGAATCCTTAACCCAACCTGCAGGAAAACAATACCAAGGTCCTTCAGCTTACCGCTCTACCAAAATCCAGCACCACTACCTCTCGAACAAAAGACCCTACTAGTCCAGGTTCTGCACGCACAATTACTAACTCAGCCCCTCTGCTCTATGTAATACCTTACACTCGTCTGATACTAAGCACAGATGTATAAAGAATGCACCAACAAACAGCAGCTTGGTGCTGAGTGAGGGCAACAACTGCAGATCTGAGGACAGCACAGGGTAATGAGAAAAATACAGAAATTAAAATAGGACCTGATGTTCAAGCCTCTAATCCTAGCTACTCAGGAGGCTGAAGAAAGAACATAGCAAGCTCAGGGCCAGCTTGGGCATTTTTTAATTTTTTTATTTTGAGATGCTATGACAGAACAAAGTAAAGAGAGGGGTAGGAAATACATATGAGTGTTACAGTGCCTGCCTACTATGATCCTAGGTTCATGTTTAAAAAACAAAAAAAATAAACCCTGGGCTGTTGAGAAAGCTCAATGTGTAAGGATGTTACTGCTAAGCCTAATGACCTGAGTTCAACCCTTATGCATTAGGAGTCACACTGTACACAGAGGTCAGAGGACAAATGACAGGAGTCAGTTCTCTGTTTCTACTGTGTGGGTCCCAGGGACAGTACTCAGGTCAGCAGCAGCCAGCACTTTTACCTGATGAGCCAGTTTTGCTTATTGCTACACTCAGTTAACCTAACACTGGGATTTATTACACAGACACGTCTTATAACTCAACACTGCTCAACAAACACATTTGCTTATGCCAACACTTAAGTAAGACAGGATAAAGACAAGGAAATTGTGAAGTAGACAGTGCCTCTCAGCACCTGAGAAGCAAGAATTCCAACATTCACATCTGCTAAAGGTGTTTCTCCTCCCAGTAATAAAACAACAATTTCCTAGGAAGCTAGCTCATCAAAAGCCCCATTTATAATAGAAGACTTGTATTATATATAGCCCTTATGGCTCCTGGTGTTATCTATAGATTATAATTCCATCCACAACACCTCCAGTGCCACCCCAACAAGCCCACTCACCAAGAGGAAGAAGGAACAAGAAGAGAGCCGCCACAGTGGCATGTGGCTAGAGTGGCCCAGCTAAGTGCAACTCCCCCTGCGGACTCACTATTACACTTGGGTATGTCCGACCTTCTCTGACTGCCTCTGAAAAAGCCCATATCCAAACTTGGGTATAAATTATTTCCCAGAGAATATTTCTCTTAATGTCCATCCTTAAAATCTTCATCAAAAGTATCTTTTAATAAACAACACTGTTCTTTGATGTGCTTTTGATGTTTTTGTGAGCATGTTTCTTCTTTTCATTTTTTGTTTTGTTTTTAAAGACAGGATTTCTTTGTGTAGCTCTGGCTATCCTGGAACTCACTCTGTAGACCAGGCTAGCCTTGTACTCAAAGATAGGAGTGGGCTACCATGCCGGGCTCAGGAACACCTTTTTATTTTTAATAAAACCCCAACTCAGCTTCATTCTAACAAGTCCTGAAATTCTTTTCTGCACCAAAGCTACAAAACCTGTGTTTGCCTGAGTCCAGGTTCCTAAGATTACAGGAGCTAGCTCCTCAGATCTCTGAGGGCCAATGTGAGAGACCCTTCCTTCCCTTATCACTGCTGTTGAAGATTTCCTATGAATAGAGGAAAGTTTGAAAAGGCACACAGCTTACATAGGCAATCCTAGGCAGATACGGTGATGCTTGCCTTCCATGAAGGCAGCAAGGATGTCTCCTTCCACACAGGTATGCGTGCTGGCCTCACACACAGCATTTATCTACACGGTAACTGTATAACCCCTTTCTTCAGAAAGAAACTTACCTTTAACTTGGGTGAGGTCAATCCCTTTCTCTGCTGCCAACTTCTTTGCAAGAGGGCTAACGAACACCCTTCCCTTTGGTCCAGCAGGAGCAGCTGAGGGGGTAGGTGCTACAGGCTGTGGAGTGGGAGGAACAGCTGCCACCTTTGGGAAAAAAAAGTTACAGAGTAGCTATCCATTCATTACTGCAAAGATAATCTGACAGAACACAGGTCCATATTTTATAATGGAAAACTCTTTATAATTAAATGATGTTATGCACTTTCCTGGCTTGACTAACATAAAAGACAAATGGCAAGAATATTTTCTGACAGAGTCAAAAACAGTTCATGCTAACTAGAGAGGTGTGGAACTAAAACTGACCTATGTATAACATACTGGCTGCCTGTCATTTCTTGTCCTTTTTCCTTTTGAGACTATGCAAGCCACAGTGATCATCCTGCCACAGCCTCCCAAGTACCCAAACCACCAAATACCTTGCTTCCTGTCCATTCTTTATTTCCTTATATTAACCTGAGCTCTGCTTTATTTAATCTCACTTCAGGATAGAAAATGATAGCATCAGCTCCCACGTTTCAAGTATCTTAAGGAATGGACCACTCCGTTCCCTGACAGCATCCGAATCAATGCAAGACTGTGAATGCAAGCTTCCTCTGAGGAAGTGTGCAGCTCTTCTAAACCCATGGAGAAGTACACTGGAGCGTGCAAGTGCATGATGCTACAACGAGTCATGTCACTTCAGGGCCCAAGGTCCAAAACACACTTCATCAGCTACAACCACAAATACCAGAACTGAGAGTGGAAACAGGTCGTTAGTTGAGCAACAGAAAATGTGGGGTGAGACCATCACCTCCCATGGACATGATATCACACCAGTAGCAGGACAGGTAATTTACCTTTGTTCTCAGCAAGGCTTACGATGTCGGCAGAGTAAACTACTGACCATCAGGTGGACAGCACGTGACACACGACACCCACGCGCACGCAAGCTCACTCGCACACACTACAGATTAACAGATACTGCCAGATCTGGACACACAGGAACCTGAGCTATTGTCTGCCTGAATAGACAATTCCCCAATTCAGAACTACACCTACCGGGGGTGGGACAGGTGGTGCTGCCTGTGGCTTTAAGCTGGTCACTTCTGTTGGCCTGTAGTCTGCAAATGCTGCTATATCTTCCTGTTTTTCTACTATGATACATAGTGGAGCTCCCAGAGGAACATCCCTTGTGCCTTCAGGGACCAGGATTTTTGCCAGATAACCTTCTTCTTGTACTTCAAAGCCTTAAGTAGAAAGAAAATCATTATGGAACTCAAGCCTCCACCATTCCTACACCCTCACTAGCGTTTCAGGTAAAACATTTTCATAGTCAAACTACTAGCACTGTTTTTTGGCTTTGTTTTGTTTTTGACAAACTACTTAACTTTTCTGTGCCTCTGTTTCTGTCTTTAACATGGGAACAAGAATAGCACAGTCAACCCTCTGTCCACAGGTCCTGCATCCCTAAAATCCATTCGGCTGAAGGTGAATGTTACATTGTTGCTGACATGTACTATGTAGTTAGGCTTCTGAGGTCTGAACTTAGCACACACACTTTTATTCTTGCAACTATTTCCTAAGTAGTCCAGTGTAACAGCTACTCACACAGCTCTGTTGTACTGGGCATTACAAGTAACTGGAAATGATTAAAGTGTACAGGGCTAGAGGCATAGCTCAGTAACACAGGGCTTACTAATATACTCAAGGCCTGAGGTCCAATTCCAGTGACCCCACCCTCCAAATACTATGTCCACTTATTTAGGGAACTTGAATCTATAGACTTAAATCAGAGTGCCAACACATATACCAAGGAATGGCCATATAATCCTTACATAAATGTTAATGGATTTAAGTCAATTAATGTTTTTAAGTACTTACCCTGCACAAAGTATAAATGAAAAATACAGTTGGCCCTCCAAATCTATAAGATCAAAACAATTTGGGAGAAAAAAAAAAAACAAAAACCCTGCACTCGTGCTGAGCTTGCACGAATGCCCTTCTAGAGCCAATCCCTTGTGGATACTGACTATGTCTGTTCTACCAAGACTGCAGACAGTGGCGCATTCTAAGAGTTACTGAAAATGCCTCAAGGGTGGCTTTATGTGGCACTTATAGGACACTAAGATGGTATCAGCTTGACTGCTAGAAGTCAGTTACATGGAAGTCAAATTACAAGAACTAGCAGCAGGATGGTAACATGGGATTTCAGCAGTAAAAGTATTCTCTGAGCTCCTCAAAGGCTATGCCTGGCATTATGCTGCATTTTCCAGTGTTATGAAATACAGTATCACTGGGGTCTCTGCATCAGCAGGTAAGATGTTACTCAGCTACTGACTGTTTCTCTCAAACACTGAAGACTTACAAAAGTGAAGGCCAAAGCTGGGTGTTTTCTTGTAACCACACCCTCAGGAGCCTAAAGCAGGAGGATGGTAGCTCAAAGTTAGCCTGGGCAACATGAGTTCAAGAGCAAACTAGATTATATAGCAAGGAGTTCTCTGTAAGGAAATAGCAGTGTGGCATGATGATGCATGACTTTAATCTTATCACTCAGATCTCTTGTGACTTCCAGGCCATCCAAGGTGAGTGAAACCCTGTCTCAGAAACTTACTAATTGATTTAATTTAATTAAAAACAGCAAAACCAAGCTACCAAGAACTTGCTCTCTGCAGTTATGCTTCTTGATGGACAGACACATCTCTAATGAATTCTTCCATTTCCCAACCGGGAAGACTCAATAGAAGCTGTGCTGAAGATGGACAGAGGTAGAGCACATCTAAGGTTTGGCAGCAAGCACCTTTACCCCACACCAAACCACCCTGCTGGCCCCTGCTTTTTCCTTAAGGAAGAATCATTTCTTCTAATAATAGCTATGAAAGAACCAGGCACGGTGGTACAAGCCTGTGATCTCAGCACAGTCTCATCTCGAAGAAGAAAAAAGAAGAAAGAGGAAGAGGAGGAAGAGCAGGAAGAGGAGGAGGAGGAGGAAGAGGGAGAAGAAGAGGAGGAGGAAGAAAAACACTATAAAAAAGGTATAGTATGTGATGGGGGGGGGGGGTCCTTACTCTTTGATATCACTTGCCCATCACTTGCCCAGGCTACCAAGAGAATGGTGAAGAGCACTGTCTGTGCCCACTACTGCCTGATACCTATGTCCTGCTCTGCCACTATGGCGTGGATGGGCCTTCTGCTCCTGGAAACCACGGAAGAGTGGAAACAGGTTCATAACACCTGGGATTATCAATAGATACAAGCACAGTACGTAACTGCAAGGTGAATAAGTCAATGAAGGGGCACATGGAAATGAGAAAAAGACCGACATCCATGGCACTTTCAGATTATGAGACTAATCTACACCCTGGGTACTGTTTTCCCTCAGAGTCACCTGAAAGGCTGGCTTTCTCCTGCCCTAGAGGGCATGACTATCTTCCTCCTCCCTCCTTCTTTTCCCATGTTTAGACAATGGCAGTTCTGGTACAACTTCTGAGTACCATAAAAATAAAGCCAAGAGAGCGAACCCAGGCCTTAGAATAGATCCTGACATATCCTCCATTGATGAGTACAGCTCAGAACTGACACGTGTGGCTGTGATGACCTTTTTATAAAATATGTCCCAGGCAGCAAATCTCAGGACTGTAAATGTCACATTACCACTCACTCAGTACAGAAAATGTACTGATGGCCATCCTCCTCCTCCTCACTCAACTACCCAGAGCTAAGAAACCTCACCTATGGTGGCCTTGTCGGTCTCTATCTCTGCCAGCAAGTCTCCTTCACTCAGCTTCTCGCCCACTTTTTTTTCCCACCTCTGGACCGTGCCCATGGTCATGGTTGGGGAGAGGGCAGGAAGAACAATCTGTGGAGACAAATGCCACACATCACTGCTTACCCAGGACGCATAAAAGCATTCAGGTAAGCGCATGCTTACCAACTATACAGTGAGACCTTGTCACCCATCACAAAGGTCTGTACTAATTGCTTTCCCAGTTAAATCAACCTTTAAAACAAGAGTGATTAGACACAACCAGTCACCCTAACCCATCCTCCAAAGTGAAAAGCAACGGAAGATGGAAAGATTTCTTCCAGATGGTCAAAACAAACCTCTCTCCCCCTCTCCCTCCACCCCCTCTCTGCACAGACAAAGTATCTTTTCAACCAGGTCAGTGGTTCTTAATTTTTCTAATGCTGCTACCCTTTAATACAGTTTCTCACGTTATTGTTACCCCCAGGCATAACAATAGATCCGTTGCTCCTTCATAACTGTAATTTTGTTACTGTTATGAATCTAATGTAAGCTTCTGGTCTGCAGATATCTGATGTGTGACCTACATGAAAGGGTCATTTGACCCACAGATTGAGAACCACTGATCTAGGTTACCACCGATACTTTTCATTCTTTTGTTTTATTGGATATTTTCTTTATTTATATTTCAAATGTTATCCCCTTTCCCTGTTTCCCCTCCAGAAACCCCCTATCCATTCCCCCACCCCCCTGCTTCTATGAGGGTGTTCCCCCACCCACCCACTCCTGCCTCTCCACCCTAGCATCCTCCTACACTTGGGCATCAATCCTTCACATGACCAAGGGCCTTTCCTCCCACTGATGCCCAGCAAGGCCATCCTCTGCTACATATGTGACTGGAGCCATGGATAGCTCCATGTGTACTCTTTGGTTGGTGGTTTAGTCCCAAGGAGCTCTGGTGGGGTCTGGTTGGTTGATATTGTTGTTCTTCCTATGGGATTGCAAACCCCTTCAGCTCTTTCAGTCCTTTCTCTAACTCCTCCATTGGGGACCCTGTGCTCAGTCCAATGGTTGGCTGTGAGTGTGGCCTCTGTGTTTGTCAGGCACTGGCAGAGCCTCTCAGGAGACAGCTATATCAGGCTCCTGTCAGCATGCACTGCTTGGCATCCACAATAGTACCTGGGTTTGGTGACTATATATGGGATGGATCCCCAGGTGGGGCAGTCTCTGGATGGCCTTTCTTTCAGTCTCTGCTCCACACTTTGTCTCTGCTTTTCCTCCCGTGAATATTTTGTTCCCCCTTCTAAGAAGGACCAAATCATCCATGCCTTGGTCTTCTTTCTTTTTGAGCTTCATGTGGTCTATGAATTGTATCTTGGGTATTCCGAGCTTCTAGGCTAATATCCACTTATCAGTGAGTGCATATCATGTGTATTCCTTTATGATTGGGATGATATTTTCTAGTTCTATTTCTAGTCTACACATTTGCCTAAGAATTTCATGAAGTCATTGTTTTTAATGGCTGAGTAGTACTCCATTGTGTAAATGTACCACACTTTCTGTATCCATTCCTCTGTTGAGGGACATCTGGGTTCTTTCCAGCTTCTGGCTATTATAAATAAGGCTGCTATGAACATAGTGGAGCATGTGTCCTAGTTATATGTTGGAATGCTATATGTTGGAGCATCTTCTGGGTAGATGCCCAGGAGTGGCATATAGTACTACCTGGGTCCTCAGGTAGTACTATATCCAATTTTCTGAGGAACCACCAGACTCATTTCCAGAGTGGTTGTACCAGCTTGCAATCCCACCAGCTGTGGAGGAGTGTTCCTCCTTCTCCACATCCTCGCCAGCATCTGCTGTCACCCGAGTTTTCAATCTTAGCCATTCTGACTGTGTGAGATAGATACTTTTCATTCTTATAGAATGATCTTGGTCTAGACAAACACTCTGCTGAATTTACTGTGTTCTGCAATAAGCATCTTTTCACGCATGAGAAACCATACTTATTTCACACCATATATATATATATGCATAAAATATATATATATAAATTAAGGACTAGAGATATCGCTAAGTGATTAAGAACACTTGCTGCTCTTGCATAGGATCTGAGTTTGGTTCCCGATGGGCCAACTCTCAATCACCTGTAACTCTAGCTTTAGTGAATCTAATCCTGTCTCCGGGAATACCAGCATGCACATGTCTACACACACACTTTTTAAAAATGAACATTAAGAGCAATTCTGGGGGCAAAGGATGAGGCTCAGTAGTAGAAGAGTAGCTGACTAGCGTGCATGACGCAGGACTACAGGGAAACCCACACAACCAAATACCATTTTTCATAGACTAGAGGAACAATACATTGTATTTTTTAAAACTGTTAAAAAAACAAAAGGCTTTCTGGTGTGTGTGTGTGTGTGAGATGCAAGCACAGGTGTATATAAGTGTGCAGTGGAGAAGCCAGAGGAGGATGTAAGGTATTCTGAGCTATCTCCCTCATTTACTTGAGAGTCTCTCACTGAAGTCAACAATAAGCCTAGCTCTTCAGCTCTCCCTTCTCTGCTCCCATAGCACCCTGGTTATAGAAGAGAACTAACTTACTCCCACGACGACCTCTACACATTTAAGTGCACACTAAATGCATGTAAAAACAAATATTTTTATTTTGGACAGGTTTTTCTCTGTATAACAGCCCTGGCTATCCTGGAACTCAATTTGTAGACTGAGCTGGCCTCAAACTCAGAGACCTGCATGCCTCTGCTTCCAGAGTACTGGGATTAAAGGTGTGTGCCACCATGTCTGCAAGACTTAGAAACTCTTTAAAAATTATTTCTTGTTCAGAATTTCTTTTCTTTGTTGCACAGTCACCAGTAAAGTATGAATGTATATGTGTGAGTGTGTATGGGGTGGGCAGTAGAAAGAGAAATACACTCATTTATTTATCTTTACCATTTCAAAGGATTCTTAGGGCCCAATTCTAACACTTGAACACAAAGCAGGATAAAATGGAGAAAAGAGGTCTTATATAATAAAATAAGGTTGCTGAACTGAAAGAAATCATCATGAAAGCTAAAGACCAGGAAAAATTTCATCATAAGGAATTGTTACCAATAGACTTGGAACGTGATTTCCAGAGAAGAAACTGACTCACCCAGAAAACTTCTTATAAAGTTAAGGAAAGGCCAAATCTTAATCCTTTAGATTTTACTTACTTCCAACATCAAGACCACACAAAGATAAACAAAGGAAAACTCTAATATCTAATAACGTGATTAAATGCACGAGCTTTTAGTGTCTGTGTATGTTTTTCCTTTGGCTCTTTTTCCCGTTTGTTTGGCCCTATTCTAGTTTTGGTTTTTGTTTGTTTGTTTGTTTGTTTGTTTTAGATGTCTAATAAGAAGGAGAAGGAAAGGGCGTGGGTTTGGGTGGGTAGGGAAGCAGGGAGGACCTGGGGTGGGAAGCTCTAATTAGATTGTGTATACGAAGGAAAAAGCTCGAGTTGGTTTCCTAGAGCTGATCTAGGTTGGTGGTAATTACATTTATGGCCAACAGCACTGTTAGAATGTTATCCTGGAGACTTATTCCATACTGCTCATTCTTTTTAAATGATTTATTTATATTTTATATGCGTTGGTGTTTTGCCTGTATGCATGTCTTTGTGAGGGTGCTGGGTCCCCTGGAACTGGACTTACAGACAGTGGTGAGCTGCCACGTGGTTGCTGGGAATCAAACCTGAGACCTCTGCAAGAGCAGTCAGTGCTCTTATCACTGAGCCAGCTCTCCATCACCTTCATACTTATTCTTTATTGTTATTTTTTCATTCATGACTATTACTGGAATACTTTATCTATGCTTAGAAGTAGCCCACTCTAAACCAAAGGAAAACTTCATCTGGGGACTTTCATTCAGCAAATAGCACCTGTTCTCTACTTAAATTCTACTTGTATAGGGAAAAAGTCATTTCCAAAACCTTTCACATCATTTGTGAAAGAGAAAAACCAAGCATTATCCTGCATCCTGGGCTAAAGCCAAGAAAGGTTAAAGAAACTGTCCAGGCTCACACACTTGGAAACAACAAGAATAATTTTCACAGTTAAAAATCTCTGAATACTGCTGAATGACAGGCACTTATAGTTAATGACACGTTTTCAGAATGCAATAGCCACCCATAGAGAAAAATGACAATAAAACTACTAATAACGAGTCACCAGGAGCCGGCACTCAGAGGCTGAGTCTTACCTGCATGTGAGTAGGATAGGAGCTACCGGGAGCGCTTGCAGAAGGTGCCGCTGGGGCAGCAGCCGGAGCTGGGGCTGCAGCTGGGGCTGCCTGTGGGGCAGCTGCTGCCACCGAATCCAATGTATAATTTTTAAAGGCCTCAATATCCTGAGGCCTGAAGAAAAAGAATACATAAATATAGAATTTATAAAGCAAATCCAATCCCTAACCTCCCAGCGAGTCCTCACATGTCTTTAACTTCCAATCTGAGTTAAAATGCTCTAAAAGCAACAAATGTTCACAAATTACAAGGATTTTTTTTCTTTTTGTTTTTACTCACTTTTCAACTGTGATACAGATGATGGATCCAACTGGAACATCTCTGGTCCCTTCAGGAACAAGGATCTTGGCCATATAGCACTCCTCCAGGCTTTCAAACCCAACAGTGGCTTTATCAGTTTCAACCTGTTAGCACAAAAGCACTGGCTTAGGTTTGTACTGCCAACAGGCAGTTAATTAGAATGTGTCTAGAAATCCATAGGAAGATAAAACCCACTACCACAGACTTGAAAGAAGGGTTTAAAAACATTTTGGGTAGAAGCTAGGCATTGCTAACATTGGGGGAGGGGGGATCTCTGAGCATTGCGGGCCAGCCAGAGTTACACGGTGAGTGAAACCTTGTCTCAAAAACAATTTAGCTAGCTGCTGACAACGTAGCTAACCAATCATCTCTAATAAATAAGGAGGTGGGAGGGGAGCTGCTTCATAAAGAGAAAGAGGAAACTACCTACCAGAAGGCTAAGCTTTAGTCTATTCAGCAAAGCCACTCCCTTACGTAAAATCTGCTTGTTTTAAGACTTACCTCTGCAATTAGATCACCCTCACTGATTTTTTCCCCTTCTTTTTTTTCCCAGCGGGCTATGGTGCCTGCCTGCATTGTAGGGGAAAGGGAAGGGAGTGGAACCTGCAGAAAAAGAAGCATACATTTAAACAGGCATACTTAACCCTCGGCGTGCTTTCATTCCACCCAATTCCATGCAGAGTATTTACTGAGTCCCATTTCAAACTGTTCCCTGGAGATACAAAGGGAGTTCTTGGCACTCCAGAAATTCATGACTTTCAGTGGCAGGTTGATCTTCCAGTCAGTCTAGTGGATCTGAGAAAGCACGTGAGACTTCTCAGACCTTTTGCTCATAGCCCCAGGCTTAGACCTCTTCTTTCAATAGAAGAGATGCCCACTGGGAAGGTCTTGGGCAAGGGACCGTAATAGATCTGGGAGGGAGCTGGCTGTCGGAGGCCTCTCAAGGAGGATTCCCCACGCCAAGGAGCGGGCTCTGAAGGGCAACAGGCTCCAGGGTGGGTCACTCACCTTCTGATGCGGAGGGAGGCTGTAAGAGCGGCGGCTGGGCGACCCCAGGAGTTGTCGCAGTAAGCGGTTACGCGGGACAGTGCCGGAGCCGGAGCTCCAGCCGCACAAGGAGCGGACCCCATAGCTGGGGATCCCACTACCGCAACGAACCGCAGCGGGGCCAATCCGCGGGCTACCGCACGGGACGCCGGGGCCTTCCTTCAAGGCTGCCCACCGAGCCCTGAACCCAGCCCTGGGCACAGCACTCTGCGCCCTCCGCGCACAGACGCGCCACATTACTGCCACCGACCCCCACGCCCCAAAGGCTCCGCCGTCTCCGGAGTGACCTCTCCAAGAGCAGCGCGGCTCTGCCGTCAGCCGCGCACTGCGGTCGCGCAGTGTCGTAAAAGCGGCTGCTTGGACGGGTGACCGGAACGTAGGGTTTCCGCGCCCCTCTGCGGGGGAACGCGTCGGAGACACCCGAGAGGGACGGGAGGCTGCCGCTTAGGATCTGCGGTGACGAAGGCGCTGCGAGGCGGTGCACGTTTGGGATAAACGGGAAAGGCTCTAGGAGAGGTGTCGCAGAGGATAGGAAGTACGGACCCGGCCCGTTCTAAGGTGGTGGCCTAAGGGACCCGAGAGTCGGACCAGCTGCAGCCTGAGGGCAGGGAGGCGGTGCCAAGGGGAACGGCCGCCTTTGCTTTAAGAAAAAGCTGGGGAAAAGAGCCCGGGCTGACAGTAATCCAAAGCTTTAGGTCGATGGGTGCGGGCGCACCTCGGAAAGTTGGAGGAAGGAAAGGCCCTCGAGTGACCGGGGATCAGGGGGTGACCCTTGGCTGCAAGCCCGCCCCGTGCAGGCTGTCCTAGTTCCCTAGCCCACCGGAAACGGGAGCAGCAGGGTTTTCAGCCAAATGATGTGAAGGGCAGCCAAGAGAAAGGTACATTTTCACATTTCCAGTTAGTCTCAGAGGACTAATTATATTTCCTCTATAAAGATACTTGTTTGTTAAAAAAAAAAACAAAAACGCAGTTTTATTACCCCAAAATTTCCACCGTATCCTCTTAAATAGCGAAAATATTTTAAGACACACACATTCCTTTAATTATAACATTACGGAGACAGAGGCAGGTGGAACCCTAAATTCCAGGCCAGCCTGGTTTAATACTGTTCATTGCCAGGCCAGCTTGGACTACATACTGAGATTCTTTTTTTAAGGTTTAAGATACAACTTTGCGAAAACTGTTGTCCTGCTGTCCCGCCGTTCTGTGAATTCAATAGGAAAACAACAACAGAAACCTTTCTTAAACTATGGAGTAACAATGTGGGGTCAAAAGAAAAAACGGCAACAGTGAAAAGCTGCCGAACCAACAACGCCGACCTAGGTTGTTTCTCAGTATTGCTGCCTACGCCGAATCCTACCCGGTCGCTGCAGCTGTGGCTGTGAGGACACCCGTGCCCTTTGTACTGCCATGCCCTCGGTGTCACACGAGGCCAGCCAACACTGCCTGAAACACCTTGGCACAGATTCCCCATGTATGGTGTGATTCGCACTGGTTTTACTGTACAAAGTTTTCTGCTCTCACGTGAGCATAATGATTTAATTGCAGAAAGACATTTCCCACAGTTATCCCTTCTATATAAACATTATAATAGTATAATCTTTAGGTTGAATTGTTATGAGTATTTGGATTTTAAAATTGCTGTGGCTGATTTGAATTTCATAGAAAATCAATCAGTGAATTTTGGTTTGAGATTTGGACTAAATTTTCCAGTAAATGTCTCCATAGATTTTCCTATTCTATGCTACATATGTTTTATAAAAATTATGACATTATTTTCTGTGTATATGCTAACCATCTCCATCTCTCCAGCCCAACACTGAGCTATCTTGCCAGCTCATATGTTACATATTTATGTGACTCAGCATCCTCAATATTGACAATTATAAATCAACTCTAGGTATTGTAGTAACGTATTTAAGCCGATTTTTTAAAAACTGGCAGCACAGTTCACACAGGGTATCTCATTCATAGGACTAAACTATGTGTCCATCCTAAAAGAATGTCTATTGAAAAATGGGTATAGACACAATGTAATTTTTTTCAGTCACAAATAATGGGGTTTGTCATTCACAAAATGGATGCAACTTAATTAAGCAAATTAACTCGGTCTCAGATAAATATTGTATATTTTCTCTCATTTTTGATCCTAGTGTCACTGAGCAGCATCAACACTTGGTAACGTCACCTTTGTATGATGTGCAGTCATGAACGGACCTTCTGATGTGGCACACACATCAGATTAAAAAAACAACAACAACAACTTACTAATGTGTGAGGCAGATGAAGATCTTATGTGCTGGTTCTCCTTGTCTTCTGAATAGCAGTAATCCTGCTGAGTGATTGACTGTCAGTTATTGAGTAATGATTTATGTGCAACATTTATGCAATATGTATCCATTGGATGGGTTATGTAATTAGCCTTATCATTCCTGAACTGAAAGGGACATTAAATTAGGAGGAAGCATGCTCTGAATGTCTACCAATTCCTCAGTGTACAGATGGTCAGAGAACACCAAGAACACAAGAAGAAATTGGAGGACAAAAAGTTACAACTGATAGCCAATATGGTGTACATGACTGTTGTTCTGTTGTTCAAGCACCAGGTGGCCAGCTTGGGGCTAGCCTGGGCTACCTACATGTACTCTATCTTAAAAAATAAATAAATCTTAAAATTCTTAGCCTTTGAAAGGCAGAGGCAGATGGATCTCTGTTGAGTTCCAGGCCAGCTAGGTCTACATGGTGAGACCCTGTCTCAAACATAAAGCTGGAGATACATATTCAGAAACCAAATGAAAGGAAACACTTGGAGCTAAAAGTTGAAATATATCAAGCATTGAAATTGGTAACATTAAGTGATAAATGAGGCTGCTTGAATTTGGGAGAGGCAGCTGCAGCCTTTAAATTGATTTGTGAATTCCTTATTTATTTCTGGGCTGGGGTGATAGTATATGCCTGTGGTTCCAGGTACTGCAGAGGCTGAAGGAAAGTGATTAATTATCTGAATATCTGTTTAGATAACATGGTGAGGTGCTGTCTCAAAGTAGAAAAACAACTATCCATTTCTGGCTGGGATCCTCCGTGGCTTGGTGGCAGAAATCGTGATTAGCATGTACAGAGTTCAGAATTCAGTTTTAGACACTGCTGAGCTAACTAGGGTTCGATTTTGCATTTGGAGATTAATGTTACAGTTTATACTCGTAGGTTCTGATGTGTTTATACATTTACATATGATGTCAAAAGAGTTGAAAATCAACTAATCCTTTTTTATAGTAATCCATCTTCATCTATCTTGTGCTTACATTACAAATACCTACAGTAAAATATCTCTAGCAATAAAACAATCCTTATCTCCACCCTCCTGATAATGAGCAAACATGCTACCAGGGAGATCACTTGAGGAAATTTACCTTCATTGAATGTAAACGGCTTGACTGGCTCATCTCAGGGAAGAGATAGAAATGAAAATGAGGAAGTGGATTTAGTTTGCAAACTCCATTTTATTCATATTGTGTGTGTTTGGTTTTGACTTGTTCACAATTCTGGTACACATAGGCAGTTAAAACAGGTTATTACATTGACCATCGGAAACCTCTGGCATAACCGTCTATGAAAACATTGTAAAACAGAATACATGGTAAGAATCTCTGAAAGCAGTGGTCACAGACACCCATGTTTGTAAGAAAATAGAGCTTTACATGTATGTATTTTAAGTCAGCCGTACCTCTCAAGCTTGACAAATAAGACTGTGCAGTCATGATACTTATGAGTAAAAGTGAGAAATTTAATTTACCTGGTATGCTTTTCAGTAGCGGCGTATTCTTAAGTTGGATGTAGAACATAAAGGTCTTTTCATAATTTAGTCATCCCAGTCAAAAGAGCTGAAAACTCAGTCCAAAAGGGGCATTGCAGTTGCCAAATGTATCTAACCCATACTTGTGTTTAACTCAGACACAGATCTCAGGATAGGCCAGGCTGGCGTTAACCTAGTTCTCCTCCTGCCTCAGCCTCCCAAACGTTGGAACTACAGGCACGCATCTATCACCAGGTTTTAGGTACAAATTGTAAAATGTTCCAGCTGACTTTTAGGGAGTTGAGCAAGAAGATGATACTCTTCGGTTTTTAAATAACTAGAGTAGCATTTTTAAGATTTATTTGTATTATTTTTGCTTATGTGTATATAGATGTCTGTGTAGACACATTTCTACACATGAGTTCATTTGTTTTGGCTTTCGTTTTGGCCTTTTGTTTTGTTGTTGTTTTCAAGGCAGAGTCTCACTATATAGTTCTGGCTGTCATGGAACTTACTAAGTAGACCAGGCTAGCCTTAAACTCAAAGAGATCCCCTTGCCTCTGCCTCCCCAGTGCTGGGATTAAAGGGTTGAACCACTAGTTTTTCCCAAGGAAAAAGGATGTCAGCAATGGCAAGATGGACTAGCCCACGCCAGTATCACTAGGAAACAATAGTTCCAAGACACAGAATCTCCGAGAGCAGCGGTTCTCAGCCTTCCTATATACTGCGACCCTTTAATACTGTTCATGTTGTAATCCCCAGCCATAAAACTAATTCTGCTACTGTTATAAATCAAAATGTAAATATCTGTGTTTTCCAGGGGTCTTGGGCAGCCCCTGGGAAAGGGGTCACAGCCTACAGGTAGAGAACCACTGTCCTTGAGTTTGCCAATAGGAGATTATTCACAAGAGAATGAATTTATGCTTGCTCCTGCTCTGAAGCCTCCGGAACTATGGACTGGAATGAAGATCTCTGACCCACTGTTTACATCCTCCAGTAGAGATGCTTGGCCATTTTACTTATGGGATATGAGATTAATAAACACCGTTCTCCCTGGCATTCAACCTCTGCTTTTTATGTGGGCACTGAGGCCATGCTGGTCCTTTTCCAAAAATGAGAAAAAATAAAACACGATGTAAAGGACTTGAAGATTTTCCTCTGATTTAATTTTTGCTGAAAAGTTAATTTCACATAATGTTAAGACTGCTGAAAGAACAGACAAGGAGAGTCTTATTTAAGAAGCAGACATTCAAGGTAAATTGTATCTGGACTACAGTATTGAAGTTTAGCCTGATCACTATCATGCTGTCAAATAGTAAAACATTAAAGTTCATGCAACAGAGAAATTGGTGAAACATGGACTTTTTAATCCCTCCAGGCGACTTGGAAAAAACGGAAATAACACTTTTCTTCTGTTGGCTTTCACAATGAGTTGTTCTTGCTTATGGCTGACTTTCCTGAACTTTCCTAGTTACAGCTGATGAAAAACTGTTCTTCAATAGAAGACCAGGATAGCGTGCACGGAAGACATCAGGTCTTTTTGATCTCATGTCTTTTAGAAGAGCAATCAACTAGAAAAAATAAAATAAAAAAGACCCCCCACCACTAAAAGCAGGGAGAACTGGACGGAACTAAGTGCCATTAGTAACTCGTAACAAAATAAAGCTTGTTCTGAACCACAAGAGGCAGTGGGAAGAGACAGTAGAAAAGCTACTGGGGCTGTAGAAAATGGAGAGTGTAGGGAACGTGAGTACACAGAAGTCACTTAGTTATAAAAATAGACATGGTTCTCAGACAAAAGCAAATGAGTACAAAACAATTCTCGAACATGAACTATTTTTAAAAGACATGTCTATATAAAACAATAAGACGTTATCTCAGCGTTCCAAAGAGTATTCTGTTCAAATGGCTGAAAATGGGAGACACAGAGACAGGCGGGTCCCAGGACTGAGCCATCTGTCCCACTCTTCTGTTTGGCAGTGTACAGTGTAGGTGCAGACTGCTTTGAGGAGGGGCTGTATTAGTAGATAACCATGGCTGACTGGAGGAGGGTGCTAGGTGAGTGGATGAGAAAACCCAAGTCATGAGTAACCTCTGCAAGTTGAACTCTAGCTTCTATACTTGACAGTGTTGCAATAAGAAATAACTTCACCTCAAATCAACCCTGCCATTCACAACTCACTCACGCTCCATGTCCACTGGGTTCACGGTCCCCTAAGGGAACAGCCCAAGCTAACTCTGTAATAGAAAATAACTCCACCCTTGAAGTGAGAGGCAGACCAGTAAGTGGTGCTGAGTACTCAAATCACAAACACGTAATTAATGGTCTGTCTCCTTGTAAAGGCGATACCATGAGTTTGAGTCAAGGGATGTGGGTAGCAGCACCTTTCTGTGTCCTCCCAGATTCTTAAGGAGCCTCTTGCTTTTCTCATTCTTTTCAAACACAAAGTTTATCTGTTTGGAGAAAAATAAATGGCTCTGAATTTAAAGAGTCCCCGGTGAAAACAAACTGTCTGTGAAAAAATGCCCTCAGTGGGCTAAGGACAAGCTGCAGAGCCTGTTAGAACCGGAAGAGGCAGCCCGGGGTCTTAATTATGGTTTTGGCGTAGTATAGCACAATATGGGCAACCCTCTCCCCACCCAGTCAACAAGTCAGCATCATTCATGTCCAGATCAGGTCTGCACTTGGGCTTTCATCTTTGGTACCACCTCACAAGTCACTCCTGGTTTGCAATGTCTGCAAAGAAGCAGAAAAGTTGGTACCTCTGCCTTGTCTGTAAGTACAGATGTTGGGACTCTGATTGCTGCAACCTTCAAGGCCAACACGACAAGTTATGCATCCACTTCCAGGTTCCAGATCATAGCAGCCACGCCCCTCCGAGAGAGGGCTCATCCTTCCCTGGTGGTTAAGGCCTTCGGTTTGATGTCCTCAGAGTAGAATAAAACACTGTTCCCACCGACAAGGAACTCCAGACGAACCCATGCTCTATGTTTCTGACAGAGATTCGAAGTACCAGATACGCCAGGCACACAAACAGGACCGGCCCATGACCATCAGATACGCCAGGCACACAAACAGGACTGGCCCGTGACCATCAGATACGCCAGGCACACAAGCAGGACCGACCCGTGACCATCAGACTTGAAGAAGCTTCTTTTTGGCTGCACGAATTAGAAACTTCTCAGTCAGCGTACTCTGGTGTTAGTCCTCTTTCCTGAGAGAAGCAGCCAGGGAGTGGCCAGGGTCCCATTAATTCTCTCTATGGTCTTCTTCCACCCAGGCTACGATTTTCCCTTCCCATCCAGGGATGGCATCATCATCATGGAAAACCTAGTTTAAAAAAGAAAAAGCCACAATCGAAAAACGCAACCCAAAATGTGGTGTGTGCCTATAATTGGAGAGCCCAGCAGGCTGAGGCAGGAGAGTAGCTATGAATTCCAGACCAGGTTGGGTCACAGTATGATATCCTATCTCATTTTTTTTAAATATTTATTTTACTTATACGAGTACACTGTAGCCGTCTTCAGACACATCAGAAGAGGGCATCGGATTCTATTACACAGATGGTTGTGAGCCACCATGTGGTTGCTGGGAATTCAACTCAGGACCTTTTAAAGAGCACTCAGTGCTCTTAACCACTGAGCAATCTCTCCAGCCCCGTGATACCCTATCTCAACAAGACAGAAACTACACCGCTGGTACAAGAGGCCTAAGGGCTGTGAGATGGCTCAGTGGCTAAAGGCACTGTCACATGACCTAAATTCAATGACAGGACCCACATAGCGGAAAGAGAAAATCACACCCTGACTTGCAGCACACAGGGTGGGGAGTGGGGGGGAGTGGGTGTAGAATTAGCACAAGAGAAAGAAGTCTGTTGCAGTCAAAGGAGCTGAAAGGGGTTGGAGATCCGTTAGACATCAGACACGGAGAGGCAGACTGGAGTGGGTCTGCTGTGGTCCAGCACTTCCTCTCTATGCCCCCTCCCTCTCCTTTGGAAGGGAAATGTATAACCTGCACCGCTGTCTGGTGGAGGCATGTGAACTGCTTCTTGAGTCTGATTTTACAGGGGGTGATAGTTAAGAGAGCACCTTGAATCTCCAAAAGGACACTGAACTTTAGACTTTACTTTTAAAGTGTTGATCCGTGACAGACTGTGGACTTTTGAAGTTAGACTGGATGCATTTTTGCATTATGACATGGTTACAAACCTATGGGGGTCAGGGAGTAGAATGGTGACTTTAATAAGAAATGTTCCCCATAAACTCTTATGTTGGAATGCTTAGACATCAGGGGTGGCACTACTTGGGAGAGACTAGCAAAGGTGGTCTTGTTGGAGAAAGTTTGCCTTTGGGGATGGGCTTTGAGGTTTCAAAGGCCCAAGCTAAGCCCAGTGTCTGTCTGTCTCTCTCCTGCCTGCAAATCCAGAACAGCAGAACTCCAGTTCTACCACTCAGTAGAACTCTCAGCTCCTCCTCCTGCACAATGTCTGTCAACATGATGTTATGCTTCCCACTTGATGATCATGGACAGAACCTGCTTCCTTTTCTAAGAGTCGCCTCAGTCACGGTGTCTCTTCACAGCAATGGAACACTGACTAGGGTGGGAACTCAGGTACTTCTGGGAGCTAATTCAGGAGTGACCAGTAACACTCCCAGCTTGCTCCTGGATTCTGTACCTCTTCTTTGACTGTGCCAAACTCGGGATCCAGTGCTTTGAAGTGGTACCGGTGATTCCCTTCCCGATCAATAGCTGCTTTAAAATCCTTCAGTGTCACCTCCCCCAACCTGTAATAGAGGAGAGTGTACCAAAATAGTTTGTCAATCGATAGGCTGGGAAGGTAGTGTGTTAGCTTTAAATCCAGGTCCCAACCAAAGTCAACAGGCAGAAATAGCATGGCTTTGATACTAGGTCACGGCCCCTGATAACCAAGATAAAATAAAAGTTGGGCAACCAGTCAACACTAGGAATGAGCATGGCATTACACATCAGGTGATCCAAGAACTCAAATTCATTGCTTTTGCTGTTTTTAACCTAGAAAATAAAGTATTCAAAATAAAATTAAATAACTACTAATATTACTAAGTTTTCTTAGTTTTTCTCCTGACAAAGTGGCCTAGTTTTCTTAGGCTGATAAAATTAAATCCATCAGTTTTTTGTTTGTTTGTTTGTTTGTTTTGTTTTTGACAGGGTCTCACTCTGTAGGCCAAGCTTGCATTGGCTTTGCTATACAGCGTAGGAAGACTTCAAATTCATCAGCATGTTTCAGGCCCCCAGCTGACAGACTACATGTAAGTGCCTCTCAGCATCCCTCTGTGTTCGGAAAATACAGAAATGCCCTGTGGTGGCGCACGCCTCTAACCCCAGCACTATGGATGCAGCAGTGAGCAGATCTCTGAGTTCAAAAGCATCCTGGTCTACAGAATAAGTTTCAGGACAGCCAGGACTACACAGAGAAACCCTGTCATGGAAAACAACACCCCCCCCCCAAAAAAAAAACAATACAAAACAAAAATAAAAACCCTCACTTTTATCTAGTCCAAATAAGCAGACTCTAAGAGAGGAGAAACCCTAGGAAGCTCCCTTGGTAGTTGGCCAGGGTTTATTTTATTTATAAACCCAGAACCTTAAGCAATACCAGGCAAGCACACTGTCAGTGAGCTCCATCCCAGCCCCCACGCAGCATCTTTATTCCCTGGAGGAACTGTACTGAGATGAACTTCTGGGACATTCTCCACACAAATCCTTACAGGTATGACTTGCCATCACCCTTGAGTAGTAAACACCCACGAGTGGGGCCCAGGAGGTCAGGCTAGAGGTCATGGCTACCAGAAGGGGCTATTTTGAATACTTAAAAGAACAAGTTTTTCCAAACGTGTAAAGCTATCAGAACAAGAAGCACAATTATTTTTCCTGTGGGCCTGGGTGAGGTGGTACATGCCTTAATCTAAACACTTGGGAGGCAGGGGCAGGTGGATCTCTGTGAGCACAGGCCACCCAGAGCTATACAGTGAGACCCTGTCTCAAAACACTAAAACAAAACAAACAACTCAAAACAACATACAGTGCTTATTCCTGTGCCTAGCAATACCTCCTGCTTGTCCACTATAATGCCACTGGTTGCTGGGTGTGGTGGTGGATGACTTTAACCTCAGCACTCAGGATGCAAGGCAGGAGGATCTCTATTAGCTGGAGGGAGACCAGCCTGGTCTACATAAAGAGTTCAAAACCAGCCAAGACTACATAGTAATACTTTGTCTCCAACAATAACAACAACAACACCAAAACCAAAATACAAACAAACAAAAAACCAACAAAAACCCAAGCAAACAAACAAAACCCTGGCAAGCGGGAGGCAGAATCTCTAAGTCCTGGGCTCTGGTTTCCATCCAAGCTGGCTTTCAAACACCTTCAGCTGCTCATCGGGCTGTTACTGAGGACTCTGCTTCTGTTCGGTTTGTCTTTTACAGTGAACGAATGGCATGGACGTCTCACCTCTTTGGAATATTGACCATGAAGGGCGTGAGCGAGCGGTCGGTGAAATAGAGCACCTTAGTGCAGGTGCTGCTGACGGCCGGGGAACTCTGGGAGTGAGGCAACGCTGCAAGCAGAGACAGAGTTAGGGCATTCTATCCCATCCAAACGATTCCTCCCTTCCTTTACTCAAAATGTCTCAGGAGGCTGAAGCTGCCCGAGGTCACAGCTCCTCCATCAGCCTTGCCAAAGCACCACGTCCCCAGAGCATGGCTCATGATCGTCACGAGGACAAGAGGTGCCTCGGGCATGAGCATCATCGTGGGCCCCATTTCTCATTCAATCCAGGGATTTCTGTCAGAGGAACGCCACCTGCTCTGACAGCACTGTTACTAAAGGTCAAGAGGGCAGAGACTGTTGCCTGGCTGGATTTCAAGGGAACTGAGTAGACACCCAGCAGGACCTGCAAACTGCCTACATTCAGATTTTGAAGATTATTTGCATGATTTATAAAAAGAAAGAATAATGGGGGTGGGGGGAACCCAGGGAAATGTACTATCAAAGTTCCCAAGTACCATCCCAAGGGCCTACAAAGGTGTGGTCCTGTGCTGTGCTTGGGGTTGCTGTTGTTGCTGTTGTTGTTTTGAGACACAGTCTCACTATGCAGACCCATCTGGCTTAGAACTCATGAGAAACACCCAACTGATCTTGAACTCACAGAAATCTATCTGCCTAACTCTGCCTCCTGAGTGCTGGGATTAAAAATGTAGGCCACTCACCACACCTAGCCTTACATTTACTTTAGTGTGGGCCTGCGTACACAAAAAAAGGACAGACATGAGGAGTCAGTTCTCTCCTTAAACCCCGCTGGATCAAGGGCTAAACTCAGACCGTCAGGCCTGGCAGTAAGTGCCTTTACCCACTGATCCAGCCTGCCAGACCCTCCAGCACTCTACTGGGTGATACAAATGGTTCTGGTAACATCCATCCAGTCACCAAACAGGCGCTGTACTGGTAATGGATATGTGGAGAACAGTCAGACCAAACAGAGCAAACGCTGTACAATCTCACCATGCTTCCCAGCATCTGAGCATTGTCAACCTCACCTTCTAAACCACAACTTAGTGTCAACAGCTGTCAGAGAAGGAGGAAGAGAGAGGAGGAAGGAGGAAGAGGAGGAGGAAGAGGAGGGAGGGGAACTTCCAGGAAAAATATGCATGCCAAACCCAAAATACCTTCATAGGAAAGGAATTTTGTACTTTGTTGTTTGTATTATTACTTTGAAAAATAGACTCTTTTGCTATTAAGCTTCTCTGTGTATATGAAAATATATGAGCTTTTGAATTTATAAATGCCTTAAAATCCAATAAAGCATCAGGATATAGTAAGAGAGACTAGAGAGGTGAATCAGTCTCTGGCAAGAGACCTGAGTTCCCATAACCCACACTGTCCTGTTCCAGGGCTTCTGGTGCCCTCTTCTGGCCTCTAGAGGCACAGCACGTATGGTGTATACACATGCATTAAAAAGAAAACAAGGAAATCTTAAAAGATAGAGTTGGACACGGTGAGTTAGACACGGTGGTGCACACCTTTAATCCCAGCACTTGGGAGACAGGAAGAGGTAGACCCCAAGCCAGCCAGGGCTATATAGTGAGACCTTGTCTCAAACAACAAAACGGTACTAGAGCACTAAAGATCCATTAAAGAATAAAAGTGAGTCTTGCACCATGCCTCATATACAGCAAGTTCTAGGTCAGCCAGAGCTACATAGTGAGGCCCTTTTGAAAGAAAGAAAGAAAGAAAGAAAGAAAGAAAGAAAGAAAGAAAGAAAGAGAGAAAGAAAAGAAAGCAAGCTTGATGTCATTCCCATTTTAGGCACGTTAGACTCTGTTCTTCGGTGTCATGGGGAGTAAGTACTCAGAGGGACTGCCCCCGTGAGGGGACCAGCCATGTCCTATAATCCTTTTAGAACCTTCTTTAAACTTCTAGATTCCTAGCATGTTCCAGTCCCAAAGGAGGGTGAGACATAAGGATCTAATTCCTAAGTTTGGGCTTTATATTTCATTTAGAAACCTGACCTGCTAAACCCAGAGGCCCTCTGAGCTCTATGGACACTGCCCTTCCAAAGTCTGTTGGATCTCCACTATGTTCTAGCTACTCATGGTGGGTGTGGCTGGATCTCCACTGTATTCCAGCTGCCCCTAGTGGGTGTGGCTGGCAGTAGGGGGGCATTCTTTGATCAGTATCTGCAGGGATGGGTCAGTGGGTAAGAGCATTTAATGCTCTTGCAGAGGACCCAGGTTTGGTACCCAGCACCCATGTGGCAGCTAATAGGTGCCTGTAACTCCAGTTCCAGGCAATCCAATGCCCTCTTCTGATCTCCATAGATCAGGCACACATGTGGTACAGACATATATATATATAGGCAATAACACCTATACACATTAAGAAGCAAAAGATGTGACCAAATGTTATGTGTCTATTTTCTTTCTCTCTTGTAGACAGGGACTCAGGAAGCCCAGGCTGGCCTCCAACGTGCTATGTAGCCAAGGATGACCTTGAACTTCTGACCCTGCTGCCTCTACTTCCCCAGCCCTGAGATACAGGCGTGCAGCACCACAACTAGTTTATGCAATGCCAGGGATCAAATCCATGGCCCCGTGCACAAGAGGCAAGCTTTCTACCAAGTGAGCCACATTGTTAGGCCAATTTTTTTGTTTTCTCACCAAACTAGGAGTACTGGCTGGTTTTGTGTGTCAACTTGACACAGGCTGGAGTTATCACAGAGAAAGGAGCTTCAGCTGGGGCAATGCCTCCACGAGATTCAGCTGTAAGGTATCTTCTCAATTAGTGATCAAGGGGGGAGGGCCCCTTGTGGGTGGTGCCATCCCTGGGCTGGTAGTCTTGGTTCTATAAGAGAGCAGGCTGAGCAAGCCAGGAGAAGCAAGCCAGTAAGGGACATCCCTCCATGGCCTCTGCATCAGCTCCTGCTTCCTGACCTGCTTGAGTTCCAGTCCTGACTTCCTTCAGTGATGAACAGCAACACGGAAGTGTAAGCTGGAATAAGCCCTTTCCTCCCCAACTTGCTTCTTGGTCATGATGTTTGTGCAGGAATAGAAACCCTGACTAAGACACTAGGTTTCTCGTAATTACTATTATGCTGGTCACAAACTAGCCATGAATCCGAGGCTGGCTTCAACCTCATCATCCTCCTGCCTCAGCTTCCATAGTGGCATTACAAGTGTGTGCGTGGCAACAGGTTTAGCTATTCAGAAACAGTTTCTACCCTATTGCTACCTCTCGGTGATTCCAACCACTCCCATCTTAACCCGATGTCGTTTGATCCACTCTGCTCCTATCTTAACCCAATGTCGTTTGATCCACTCTGCTCTGGCCCTGCTTCTTTCCTGTCCCGTATTATCCCTCGCCTTGTGTTTAAATTTTGCATTTCAATCACCGCATTTTTAAGTTTGTGGATTCCTTCAATGGCTGTGTTGAGTCCACTGAGGCCTGTGCTGGAAACCGTCTTCAGATTTATCTGCGCTTTTATTTTTAACCCTTTTATTTTATTCCTTATGATTTGTCTCATTACTAAAATCCCTCGTCAGCACATTTTTATCATAACAATGAACACATTAACCTGTTGTTTATTTATAATTCCTGGTCTCACTTGGGTTTCACTCTGTCGACTGACCTGGTTCTTGGCAGTGGCTTTTTTTTTTTTTTTTTTCTTATTGCTTTTGGGAATGTCTCTTAATTTTAATTTTAATTTTTTTTTTTTTTTTTTTGCATAGGGTTGGGGTGGGGCTAGTATGCACAAACATGTTGAGGTCATGGATCAACTTGAAGAAGTTAGTTCTTTCCTACCATGTAGGCCTAATAATTTGTTTTGGTTTTGTTTGTTTTTTTTCATAGCAAGGTCTCACTGTGTAGCACTGGCTGTCCTGGAACTTGCTCTGTAGTCCAGGCTGGCCCTGAACTTAAGAGATCTATCTGTCTTTGTCTCTGTCTCCTGCCTTCTGGGACTAAAGGTGTGTGCCATCATGCACCCAGATGGCCCTCATAATTTTTTTGTGAATGTCAGACATCAAGTGTTAAGGCAGTAGATAATCCCAGTACTCAAGAGGCTAGGGCAGGAACAAGTACGACTCTGTCTCAGAGACAGGGAGAGAGAGAGAATGAGACATAGACAGAGACATACAGACAGAGAGGACATCTTTGGCTATGGTGTACTGTGTCTTCCGCCAGCACAGGAGTGGCAACAGCAACCTAGCTGAAGCTGGGCCTTTGGTTCTAAGGCCTGGTGCCTCTCAAGTGCTAGGATTAAAGGCACGTGCCACTACTGCCCGAATTCCAGGTTTTTTTTGTTCCACAAGGGAAAGCTTTGAGCTTTGTAGTGGAAGTGCTCCTGTCCTCTGGGCCTGCACCAACAGGGACGTTTTCTATTGATTCTGTCACTGCAAACAAACAATTTCATACACAGAACAGAGGTCTGTAGAAAATGTCTACTTATTGTAAATTCCCGTGCCCTCAGCACCCAGGGTTCTCTCTCTGCCTAGCCTTTAGCAGTGCAGAGAAATCTTGAAAACTACTTTTTCTCCATGGCACAGTAGCTCATCACCCTTCCCAGCTTCACCACACATGGCTGCTGCTAGCATCCCCTCTGGCTCTGCAGCCACCAGCTTGTATTCTAAGATGGCTTATTTCTCAGGTGGGTTCAAATTTTGGGACATTTTAGGTTAACCAGATTCCTCTTGCTGTTAATGTACAAGGTTCTATCCAGCTTTCTATACTCTAGGCAGAAGCCAGAATTATACTACTCTTAAAAAAAAAAAAAACTAATCACATTTTAAGAATCGAGACAGAATTTATATAAGGTAAAATTCACCATTTTAGCCATTTTAAAGTGTGTGCAATTTAGTTGACAGTTAGTAGATCCACAACACCATGCAAACATTCACCACTATTTAGCCCTGGACACTATCATCAACCCTCAAGAGACCTGAGTGAAAAGGTGACCACTCCCATGGCCTACTGTAAGATGGCCCGGTGAGTGAAGGTGCTCTAAGTCTCATGCGAATTCATCCCCAGAGTTTACATGGTGGAAGGATAACTGACTCCCACTAAGTTGCCTTGTTCCCTCCTCACATGCACTGTGGTACCCACATGTGTACCCACATAAATCACACACATACATTACAAAGGCTATTTATCCTTCCTTCTGGATCCTGGCATGCATGTGTCTAACCAATCCTCTCTAATAATTTGCTTGTTCAGGACATTGCATATAAATGTACAAATAGAATATATGTCCTTTGAGTTTTTTTTTAAAAGATTTTGTTCACTTTATGGTGTATGTGTGTGCACAGTATATGTATGTATATGATGTGGTGTGTGTGTGTGTGTGTGTGTGTGTGTGTGTGTGTGTGTGTGTAAAAGCCAGAGGTAAGTCAGATCTCTTTCTCAATCATATCTTGCCTTACTTTTTGAGGCAGGGTCTCTCACTGAACCTGGAATTCACAGATTGGGTGAGAATAGTTGGCCAGAGAGCTCCAGTGACCCCACCTATCCCTGCCTTTGTTACACTAAGATCACAGGCTTGTGTGACCATACCCAGCTTTTTACATGGGTGCTGGGGATTTGAACTCAGCTCCTCACACTTGTGGGGCAGGCCCTTTGCCAAGTGAACTAGCCTTTGGGTCTGGAATCTTGTACTTAGCATAATGTGTTTTCAGAGTTCATTCGCTTTCAAATGTGTTTCAGTACTTTCTTTATTCTTTATTCCTTTCTGAGGCTGAATAATACTCACTGTTTGCATCTATCACATGCGCCTATCAGTTGACACTGTTTGCATCTATCACATGTGCCTATCAGTTGACACTGTTTGCATCTATCACATGTGCCTATCAGTTGACAGATACCTGTGTTACTTCTTTGGGGACATGTACTTATTATTTCCTGTGATCATTCTGTGTTTATCCCTTGATGATTGTTTTGCTCACTATATAACCTCATAACAATGCAGAAGAGTTCCAGGCTCTCCGTGTCTTTTGTCAACACTTGTTAACTTTCCATTTTCTTGGAACCATCTAGAAGAAATGAAGTGGTGTGTCACTGTGGGGTTTTCATTTTTTTTTTTTTTTTGAGCTAGGGATTAAATGCAGGACCTGGCCATAAAATAAGCCCTCTTTCTACCACTATACCCATAACCCTTACTGTGGTTTTTTTTTAAGGACCTATTTTATTCTTTTTTTTTTAATTTTTAATATTTTTTATTACATATTTTCCTCAATTACATTTCCAATGCTATCCCAAAAGTCCCCCATAGCGCCCCCCACTTCCCTACCCACCCATTCCCATTCCTTTGGCCCTGGCATTCCCCTATATTGGGGCATATAAAGTTTGCAAGTCCAATGGGCCTCTCTTTCCATTGATGGCCGACTAGGCCATCTTTCGATACATATGCAACTAGAGACAAGAGCTCCGGGGTTCTGGTTAGTACATCATGTTGTTCCAACAATAGGGTTGCAGATCCCTTTAGCTCCTTGGGTACTTTCTCTAGCTTCTCCATTGGGAGCCCTGTGATACATCCAATAGCTGTCTGTGAACATCCACTCCCGTGTTTGCTAGGCCCCTGCATAGTCTCACAAGAGACAGCTATCTTTGGGTCCTTTCAGCAAAATCTTGCTAGTGTATGCAATGGTGTCCGCGTTTAGAAGCTGATTATGGGATGGATCCCTGGATACGGCAGTCTCTAGATGGTCCATCCTTTCATCACAGCTCCAAGCTTTGTCTCTGTAACTCCTCCTATTTTATTCTTAATTATGTGTCTTTTGTCTGTATTTGTGTCGGGTGTGTGCATGTAAGTGCGGGTGCCTGCAGAAGCCAGAAGAGGGTGCTGGATCCCTTGGAGCTGGAGTTAGAGGTGCTTAGGAGCTACCTGGTGTGGGTGCTGGGACTGAATTCAGCCCTTTGAAAGGGCAGGAAGGTCTCTCAGCTGCTGAGCCATCTCTCTAGACCTTTCCTGTGGTTTTCATCTGCAGGTCCTAATGGCTTATATATCTTATGGGGTATTTGCATACTTGTGTCTCTAGAAAAGGTTTACTTGAGGCCTTTGTCCATTTTTTTCATTCTTTTTGTCTTTTGCTGTTGAAATTTAAAATTTCTTTGTATGTTCTAGATCCTAGGCCCAGATAAATGACTCACAAATGCTTTCTTTAGTCTGTAGATTGTCCCTTTCCTTTTTGACAAACATGCTTCTATATAGCCCTAGCTGGCCTGGAAGTCACCATGTATAATGAAGCTGATGGCAAGCCTGCAATGATGTAGTCCCAGCCTCCTGAATGCTGGGATTAAAGGACGCACCCACGCACAGCCCTTTTCACTTTCTGGAGAGTGTCCTTTTATGCAGAAACAAGTTGTTTCTGTAACAGCTGTTCTATTTTTTTCTTTGGCTGCACATGCTTTTGATGCCATATCTAGGAACTCATTACCAAGTCCTAAAGGATATTTCTTTTTTTTCCTAGAAGTTGCAGAGACTTTTTAAACATATGTAGGCTAATTGGTAAGGATCCCATGTTACAGGAGAGCCGCTTGACCTAACTCAAATGACTGTCCATATATGTGTTTATAGCTGAACTCTCAATTTTATCCCACAAAGTTACTGTGTTACTTTAAATCTGAAATAAGGGGCATCAGCACTTAACAGCTAAACGCTAAATGCTGCCCCCAGACCTGGCTGCTCCCAGAATTCCAGTACACCAGTCTTTGTTGTACACTTTGCTCCCAAATGTAAAGCTACTGGCTAAATAAAAGTGGAAACAGCCAATTACTGAGGAGAATACAGGTAGGTGGGGCTTCGGTTACCAGGCTGGGGGGTCACAAGTAGGGACCATGATGACAGAGAGAAAGGAAAAGAGGAAGGAGGAGAGAAGGAACAAGAAGGACAGAGAAGAAGGACAGAGGAGGAGGCTGCCATGAGGCTGGGTGGCCAGGAGAAGAGGACCCTGAGGACAGGCTGATGGAGCAGACATAACCCAGGTGAGACTCAGACAGCAAGTGCTGGGGAGTGCAGCTGGGGAACTAACAGTCTAGCATATAGAAAAACAGATTAGGGGTAACTCACCAAATAACTGTGTTAAAGCTGGTATACAAAATTCATAGGGCACTCCTTCAATTATTGGGGGGTTGGCCGGGTCATATTAATAATGAATAGAACTTATTAAAACCCATTTACATTGGATGTTTTGGGTTAACATTCAGATCTATAAGCAACTGTAAACTAAGCCTAATTGTTTAAATGGTAATATATATACACATACATATATATATATATATATATGCATGAAATAACTGGTCTAAAAGGGAAGAAGTTTATTATTTGAAAAAGAATTTCTAAGAATGTAGAAGTTTTACATTGGCAGTTCATATTAACCTTGAACAACTACCAGAAGGGATAAAATCAAATTAAAATCCTAAAGAAGCAGGTCTTTAACCACAGCATCTGCAGACTCATGAAGATTGCTTTGAGTTTGAAGCTAGCCTGCTCTACATAGGCCTACACACACACCAGTAGTCCTAGCACATAGGAGATGGAAGAGGGGTCAGGAGTTCAAGGTCACCCCCAGCTATGTAGTTTGAAGTTAGCCTGGTTTGCATGAGACTCTGTTTCTAAAAACAAAACAGTTAAATAAAAAAAAAAACAGACCACAGAGTAAAACCCTTAAAACACTTGCACAAGTATGAAATGTAAAAATTCTTGTAGAGCAAATTGTGTTCTCAAACTTCTGACTGTAGCATTTCCTTAACCGAGATAATGATGCCGCTGGGAGCGAAACCAATTATTTTGGTTCCAAAAATTAGCTGAGGAATCTTTTCCAGGAGTCCTTTGAAACAGACTGATTTTTTGCTTGTTCAGTTGGTTTGATTCTTTTCATTTTGTTTTGAGATTTTGTTGTTGTTGAGGCAGTCTCACTATGGCTGGTCTCAAATCTCTAGTCTTCCTGCTTCAAGCTCCAAGTGTCAGGATGACAACGTGCACTCCTGTGCCCAGACAGCATGTACTCCTGTGCCCAGACAGCATGCACTCCTGTGCCAGACAGTGTGCACTCCTGTGCCCAGACAGCATGCACTCCTGTGCCAGACAGTGTGCACTCCTATGCCCAGCATTTATATGGTTTTGGAAATGCTCCTCTTCTAGAGGACCTGGGTTCAATTCCCAGCACCCACAAGGTGGCTCACAAATGTAACTCCAGTTCCGGGGGGAACTAGTGCCCTGTCCTGGCTTGTCCTGGCTTCCCCTGGCACTAGTCACCAAGTGATGCACACTTGTATATGCAGGCAAAACAACTCACACACATAAAATACAAATAAAAATTTAAAAAAAAGTGTGCATACATCAAAAGGGGGAAAGGAAAACTAAATTATACACACAGAAATAATGTTTCTAGTCAGCTATTTGATCTTCATTTAAATTGTTTGGATTCTTTAAAATTGGGCCTGGATTAAAAAAAAAGAGAGAGAGAAAATTTGAACATTACTGAACCAAAATGTCTACGGCAGTGAGAATGGCCAGGCAGGGCAGCATTCCAATCAGGTGACCCAGACTGAGGAAAAAGAGTGTACAGGACCTGGTTCAAACATACTTCCTGACCATGCCACTACGTGGTGTAAATATTTAGCAGTCCTTAAATGAATGGCCTGGACCCTCAAACATTTCAAAGAAAATCCACAAAGAATTTGAACTCTGAGCCCCTAGGAAAAAGACACTTTTTGTGTGTTCTATATGAGACTAGAGTTGCTTAGATCTGTGTTTATTGCTTTATGGCTTATTCAGCATGAATGTTTTGATCTTGCATAGTTTCCAGATAATCCAGTCCACGTCAGCAGCATCCTCCAAATGGCTGATGGTGGTGACATCATGAGTGTTCATAATTCTAGAGCTAATGTGACTCTAGTTTGCTAAGGAAACAAAAAAAATCATAGAAGTGAAACGCTGCGTACAAAAAGTCTACCCAGAAGCTGGATGTATGGAAATAGAAAAATGTCTGCCTGGCACTGAAGCAGACACAGTGATCACTGGGATCGAATCGAAGACGTAGGTGTAAAGCCACTATGGAATCTGATTTTTGATAAAGAAGCCAGAAATACACACTAGAAAAGAGACAGCATCTTCAACAACAAAATTCAAGTCCAAGTGGATCAAAGGTCTCAACATAAGGCCAAGATACACTGAACCACATAGAAGAGAAAGTGGGGGATTGTTGTGGATTGGTTCTAATGCTATTTGTCTAATTTGGATCCCCAAATTACCTGATGCTGAGGCTCCTAGTTGGCTTTGATTGGTGAAATAAAGTGGATGGTGGCCAAAGAGGTGGAACTTTAGATTTCTCAGGTAAGGAAGCAGGAGCAAGGAGTTTTTAGACTTGCCATGACATGGAAAATGTGTGTGTGTGTGTGTGTGTGTGTATCTTTCATTCTCAAATCCAGAGCAGCATTCTGGCTGGCAGTAGTGAGAAGCACCCACCAAGCTCAGAGTGGATTAACAATTTACTGCTTCAGGGGATTAGCCTTGAATGCATTGGCACAGCTTTCTGAACAGAACACCAATAGTGCAGACACTAAGATCAACAATTAAGAAATAGGACTTCATGAAACTGAAGAGCTTCTCAATGGCAGAGGACATGACGGCCTATAGAACAGGGAAAGAGCTTCACCAACCCTACATCCAGCAGAGGGCTAATATCCAAAATATATAAAGAATCCACAACTAAATATCAACAAAACACACAACCCAAATAAAAACAAGGTACAGACCTAAACAGAGAATGCTCAAAAAAGGAACCTCAAATGGTTAAGAAATGCTTAAAGAAATGCCTAATATCTTTAATCATCAGGGGAATGCAAATTGAAACTACTATTTGGGATTTCATCTTACATCCATCAGAATGGTTCAGCTCAGTTAGACAAGTGGTGTTGGGGATGTGGAGTATAGGAAACTTGCATCCACTGATGGTGGGAGTGCAAGCTTGGACAGACTCGACTGCCATCAGCGGGGCAATTCCTCAGGAAGATGGAAATCCATTTACCTCCGGGTCCAGCCATACTCAAAGGACACGCCATTTTCCCCACAGGGACAGCTGTGTAACCATGGTCCTTGGTCTCTGGAATCAACCTAGATCCCCTCAACAGGAGGGTGGATTTTTTAAATGTTGTACACGTATACAATGGAATATTACTCAGCCTTTTAACAAAATGATATCATGAAATCTGTAAGTAAATGGAGGGAACTAGAAGAAAACCATCCTGAGTGAGGTATCCTGGCCCAGAAGGACAAATATACTGTATATTTGTTTATACATGTATATTAGCTGTTAAGTCAGTACACAGAACCACAGATGTGGAGTATGGAGTAAGGGACTTGAGGGGATAGAGAGCTCTCCTTAGGAAAGGGAAGTAGAATGGATAGTCATGGATGGAACATAAACTCATGCAGGAGGACACAGGAGGAATTGTGAGGAGAGACAGAGAAAACTAAGGGGCATTTGAGGAGTAGTATAGAAACCTCAGTTAGGAAAAAAGTTGCTAAAATACAGACATACATTAAAGTAATTTAAATGAAATTTCCAAATAAAGGGAGCTATGGAGCCACTACTGGACATCTCCTGTCACCAAGATTAGGCTATATCTGAGTTATTGGCCAAAGGGGGGCTCCACGGGAATCCCAAAACCACCCAGGCTGTTGCCAAGTCTATAGGTTGCTCTGCACAAACTGACAGCAAGGCCCTATTACTGAAGTCAGCACCTACACTGAATGTGAAGAAGTCAAGATGGGGTCTACATGGGGCGTTTACCCCTATGTGCTACAGAAAGGTCCCCTGCACCCTACCAAAAGAGAAACAAAGCTACCCTGCACCCTACCAAAAGAGAAACAAAACAAACATACAACAACAGCAACCTCCACCCCATCCCAAAGAAAAGACGGAAAAAGGAAAAGAAAAAGAAGAGAGAGAGAGAGAACCAATTTCTGGTCTAACATTCCAGACATTTTTCCTGTGTGAAAATGAGTACTTACTTGAATTAGGGGGCCAGGATGCCCGGTATTCACTGCTTGCTTGATTTCTGGGTGACCGCCCCCCAACCTGGAAAGCCACAGTGATATCAAGAGTTAGTTATGATCAATGGAAGGCTTTACCCGCAAAATTTAAAACACAAATGGAAGCATAAATTCCTCTTCTAGAACATAGGACATAAATAATCTTGCGACGTAATTTATCTTAAGAGCATGCACAGCTATTAAAGGTTCTCTGGTCTCCAGCACAAGTCGCATCTGTTTTCTCATCCAGAGCCGGCTCCCCTTGGGGATGGGGAGGAGAAACAGCAGCAGAGATCCTGGGGCCTCAAGAGCCACACTTCCTTACACAGCTCCTTACAGGGCTGCTGAGCACAAGTTACCACGCATCCCTTCCCTGGTCTGTCACACCACCTCCAGCCATCAGCTCCACTGAGATGGAAGCGCAGCTGCAGCCCTCAGCAGGGTCTTGTATTGCATCATATAAAGGCAGACTCATCAGAACAGGCTGCTCAGGAGCTTGCCCAGGTAAGACATCACGGTGTTACCTTCCTTTCTTGTTTCTTCTGTGTCTCTATGACATGCAGACGCTCCATGAGGCTAGAGATTCCCTGCTCCAGGCTGTCAATGGTGTGATGCTGAGGGTCATGGCCACTGAAGCTGTTGCGCAGGCTGCGGAGAGCATCTCGGACAAGCTGGAGGTCACTGGTCTGTGGTTGAAAGAGAAGTGCTGGTGGCAGGGGACAATGCCATAATATTTCTATCCCCGTCCAGGCCACTGAACTAAAGAGGACTAATGGGAAAGTTCTTAGGAAAGAGGCTTGAGTTCTCTGGAGGAAAATCTACCTCCTCAAGTACCTACTATTCACCCACTAGGTAATGCTTAAGTTTTAAAAACTCATGTTTTAAATTTTGGATACTAAATGCCTCACATGTGAAAACACCCTTACATGTATAATCAAAGACTGGGAATATTTAAAGCTTAGCAGCTGGTGATGTCTGGGTCACTGCTCTTGCTTAAGCTGGCTCTCTCTCTAGTCCTAGGAACCTACCCCTCTGTGGGTGACTGTAGTGGCGCCTCTTCCTGCCACGGGTTGGACAAAGCCATTGCGCTGAGAACTGTGACTGTTGTAATTTGTCACCTAGACCATCAAGAAGAAATGAAGGTTGTTAAAAGGTGAATTCCAAACCAAGGCACCTTCTGCTTTCTGTTCCTCATTTTCTGATGTAGCACATAATTGCCAGGTTCCTATTTATATTAAGTATTATGTGGGGGCTGAGGACACGGCTCAGCAAGGAAGCACGTGGCAAGCCTGAAAAGCTGTGTCTGACTCTGAGGATCCACGTACAAAGCCTGATGAGATGAAGCACACATGTAAACCCCACACTACAGTGACCTGGGAATTAGACAATTACCCAGAAGCTCATGGGCCAGCTTGCCTAGAGGATGCAGCACAATAACAGACATAAAAGGAGGCCCTGCCTCCACCAGGTTAAAGATGAGAACTGGTGTACACACTCACACACACCACACACACCGCACACTCATACACACACACACACACCACAAATGAAAGAATATTTATCATGTCATGTGTGGAGATGTGGTCTCCCTTTTCCCCACTGCTGTATCAAGGCTGCAGTTAACACTTAGTGGTCATTGTGAATACAGAATGGATGTCACAGTAACCTTGGCTTGGAAGCCCATGGTCACTGTAGCCTTCTTTTCTCTGCTTTAAGCAACCAAGAATCAAGAATGCAGTGTCTTAAATCCAACTCTGTGCTAGGTGGTTTATTAAGACTGTAGTCAGTTGCTTATGTAGTTCAATACTCAACAGAGAGGGTCACTGTTATTTTCATATTTCTTTTCTAAGTGTTAGAAGCTAAGTACCACCCTGACCCTGTCCCCTGAGCACACCAGGCGAGTGTTCTGTCACTGAGCTACACACCCGGGACCCTGAAGCCTGCCTGCAGTCAGTGCCCTCTCTGGGGAGAGTTCTAGCATTCTAGGTTACCTCATCTGCCTCTCCTTTCATGCAGTGAGCCAGAAGGACATCTTTCTGCTCTAGCTCCCGTTCTAGATCCACCTGAAAACAGAGCAAATTAGGAAAGTGGTTCCTTCAGGCCAGAGGGCCAGGCAGGCCAGTGGCTGGTGTGTCCTGACCTGCTGGTAACTGGCGTCCGAGAGTTTCCGAAGCGCCTCTTCCAACTTGGCCTGCTGCTGCTGAAAGAGGCGGTCCTTCTGCCCCAACTCTTTCTGCAATGAAGAACTGCTTTCAGAGGTGTGGCAAACACAAGGATATCAAGTGGTTCACACTCTTGTAATGTAACCTAGAAGGGCCCCCAGGAATATAGGCGTCTTCACTCAGTACCCAGAAGGCTTTCCATACCGTAACAGTCTCACAGGGTGCCAGGATTCTTAGAAAGGCAAAGAGGGAGCAAACTGCCTACAGAAGGGCTGCTGTGGGCCTGCCACTGACTCTCGCCAGGCTCCCGCACTGTGCCTCTCTCCAAGGCTAAGCTGTCTATGCTTCGGAACTAATGGAAATATTTCCTACCAGACAGCAAAGGCAGCGCTGAATACAAAAGGATTCTTTGAGTATCAGCTAACAGGAGCTGTTCACAAAAACGTCACCTGAAGGGCATTTCTTACTTTATATTCTCCTAAGAGCCGGTTCCTTTCCTCTAGCTTCCTCTGCAGATCCACCTACAAGGTAAAACAAGAATTCAGTGGCGTAGAGGCATTATGTACAAACAGACGGTGTGCAGCACTCAGGGTAGGCCTTGACAAAAACACACGCCAGCTCTACACATCCTTAATAAAATAAGCAGACTGTACAAACACAGTTTGGTCTTAGTGTTCTCCAAGTGGAGTCAAGGACCATCCACCGTGCTGCAGGCTTAGGTTAGGTGCTGTGACCTAAGACCAGAAATGAGTCTGATGGGAATAAAAATAACTACAGACGTGGAAAGTAAGCACCCCAGGAACAAACTAGGAGAGATGACAAGGTCAGATCAAACAGTACTTTATGTACCATCCCATTTGACTAACAGGCTCTCGGAGGTCAAAGGTCACACGTTTAACTCACGTTCTGGTTGTGCAGTTCATCCTTATCCATATTTGCCCTCAGCAGCTCTTGCTTTAGCTGAAGAACAGATGTGTCCTGCTGAGTCAACCTCTGCTGCAAGGCATCCTGGGAATAAGCACACTCTTTATTAGTCTCCATCCGTCACCCAGCCAGATGGTACTTCTTACTGACCCCTTCACTGTGTATGGAACATTAGCCCTGGCAAACTGGGAGAAGACCGGAAATAACAAGGACCGTGCCATAAGGACCTGGGCAAAGATTGTTCTCTCCTCGTCCCGTCCAAGACAATGTCACCTATGAGGAAAATCACATCCATGGTCCTACTGAGAAGAACTTGGCTTTCGCTCACCCACAGCTCATCCCCACCCTACACACGGTCATGGCATCACAGGCGTACTGTTCAGACGAGGGGTAGCTTCTGATATCAGACAGACCTAGGTTTATATTAAATGCCCATCACGTCCTACTTGGAGGACCCTGTCTATGAACATTTGTTTCTCGTCTACCTCTTGGGTAGATCAATATTCCACCCGACTTAGCGCCTCTTCCTCCCCTCTGTGTCCAGTCCCATGTCCTAGAGCAGTGGCTCTCAACCTTCCTAACACTTTGACACTTTAATAAAGTTCACACTGTGGTGACTGCCAACTATGAAATTGTTTTCGTTGCTACTTTTAGAACTATAGCAATGTAAATATTTGAGATGCAGGAAATATGATATGCAACCCCTGTACACCCCAAAGGGGTCAGGTGGAGGACCACTGCTCTAAGTAGGATAGCCTGGCCTTGAATTCATGGCCCTCTTATCTCAGCCTCCAAAACGGTAGGATTGCAAGTCCCATAGGAAACCCATTTTAAACCATCCAGGACAGTACATGGCAGAGGCAAACTAAGATATCCCTGGCATTGTATCCTGGCACATTTCCAAAGTGTACCAATGGTATATACGTTAGTGAATGACTTAGAGAAAGAGGAGCCTCTGTGGTCGGTTATCCTAAATGTGTTCAGGGCAAAAGCTTCAGTTCTCAAATATTTTATGTTCATCTGTGTGTCTGTGTGTATGTGTGTATCTGTGTATATGTATATATGTGTGTCTGTGTCCATGTGTGTCCATGTGTGTCTGTGGAGTTCATCTTCTCTGTAAAAGCAGTATACTTTCTTACGCACTGAGCAATGTCTCTGAGCCAAAACCAATCGCTTTATGATAAACTTTCTGAGGTCTCTCAGTGTGGTATTACTCACAATGAATCTTCAAGCCTATCAGAAATTTCTCAAACTTAATTAACCATAGTCGGGCGTGGTGACGCACGCCTTTAATCCCAGCACTCGGGAGGCAGAGGCAGGCGGATTTCTGAGTTCGAGGCCAGCCTGGTCTACAGAGTGAGTTCCAGGACAGCCAGGGCTATACAGAGAAACCCTGTCTTGAAAAACAAAAAAACAAAACAAAACAAAACAAAACAAAACAAAAAAAAAAAACTTAATTAACCAAAGGGCACATTTCCGTTTTGAAATACTTCAGTGCACTAAGGTTACTAAATATGTTTTGGAAAGTGTTACTGAATTAGTCTTGGATAGCCAATGAAGACATGTGCAAGAAAGAGGGGACCATAGAAGCTTTAGATGAAGACTCGGATGTTATATTATACTCCTATCTGAGTGAATAACATATACTCAAGGTTATCAGAGCAAGCACTGCTTATACCAGCAAAATAGCTCCCCTAAAGTGGCTAGTCCAAAATACCACCAAGAGGAGAATGAGTAAATATATATATTTAATTAGACACACACACACACACACACACACACACACACACACACGACTGTTATGGGGGCAGAAGAGATGGCTTAGTCATTAAGTTCACTGGCTGCTCTTCCAGAGAACCTGAGTTCAATTCCCAGCACCCACGTGGAGACTCACAACCATCTGTAACTCCAGTGCCAGGGATCCAACACCCTCTTCTGGCCTCCTTGGTTACCAGGCATGCAAGTGGTAGAGACATATATGCAGGGGAAACTCCCACACACATAAAAAAATTAAAAAGAAAAACACAATGCAAGTGTAAAGAAGCCCGAAGATGGTTTTGACTAAAGTAGAACGCTCGCCCAAACACACTGCTCAGTGAGAGCAGCGGTGTGCAGATGTCTCCCAGGTACACGGTAATTTGGGGTGAAAGGTGGGAGAAAATGTTAAACAGATAGACTGGATAACTGATAAGTTGCCTCAAGTGGGGAAAACAGTTTGTGGTGGCAGTGGGTGTGGTAGGGTGGGGGTCAGGGTGGAAGAGCTGGTGGGAGAGCTTTCACAATCTATTCTTTTGTGTTTTCAAACCACTTGAATGCTATTAACCACCCCAACATGGTTCCTGTTTCTTTTTTCCTAAAAAGGGCATTTTTACTAACTGAGAGTGCCTTCACATAGAGCAAAGCAAGGTGGCCCAGAGGCAAGTGACAGCACCATGAGTCACAACTAGGAGACATAAGCCTCAGCAAAAACCAAGATATCTTCCTCAGCATGTCTTGCTACCCACCGCAAAGTCCTTTCTATACCCCTAGCACCAAGCCTGTTAAAGACCCCTAGCAAAACCCCAATAGTCCCAAGGGTGCCCTGTTCTCAACACTCACTAATAGACCAACCACATTACCTCACAGAGGCTTACAAAAAATAAAACTAAAAAGACAGAAAGAAGGAATTCAATGTCTTCATTTTACCTTTATCCCCTGTAAGTTTCTGGCTTCTTGTTTGCATTTCAGCAGTTCTTTCTACAAACCAAACATAGAGAGATCAGACGGTGGCTTCTGAGTTGCTTCATAAGCATTACCTCATTCTGTCAGCAAGAAGACAAAACCCAGTTGGCCATTCCACGAAGATTAACCCATCAGCTGAGGCACAAAGCAGGTCCAGTCCTGTAAGCAGTAAAGACTGACCCTCTCTTCTCTAGGCACCCAACACTGAGATGCCCAGGCAGTCAGAGGACACCCATCCCATCTGGACCCACAGACAGGCTCTCTCCCCGCCACAGCCATCTTTGTTAACAGGAGAACCGGATAACATCATCTGAATCTCCGTTCAAATCTGTGATATGCTATCTCTTCTGCTGCCAAATACTTATTTTGATTTTATTTAACTTTTAAGCAAAGGCTTGGCAAGCTTCTATTCTCCAAAAGGCTATTGTCTTCTTCTTCCTCCTCCCCCTCCTCCTCCTCCTCCTTGTTCTTTTTTGGACTGAGGCTATTGTTCTTTGTGGTCCAAACAAAAAAGAACTTGGCTTTATAATGGGAAACCGAGTGACCAAATTTCCATATATATGACTGCAACTAAAAACAGAGATTTGAGAAAAGCAAAGCCTGCTACTGAGACTGGGGTCTCTCGCTCTTGTGTCACAGAAAGGATTCATAATTAGCTTATCTAAAGCGGGATCAAAAGTTATTTTAAAAAATGGAGGTCTGAAGTGTGTATGTGTGCACATAAGCACATGTCAGGGGAGATGTGTTCAGTCACAATGCTCTACCACTGACCTGTAAGAAAATATTCATTAAAAAGAACTACACTAACATTAGACACTCTCTCCCCTTTTTTGAGGCAGGTTCTCATTATGTAGCTCTGGTTAGCCGGGAACTCAGTATGGAGACCAGGCTAAACTTGAATTTATGTACCACGATGCCCAATCTAGAGTCATCTTTTTCTACTGATTAAATTACAAAAAGGAATCTAGAAAAATTTCAAACTTACAGAACAGAATAGATAACTACTAAGTAGGGTTAAAATTAAAAAGTTGTCACCGTGAGCAACAGGTCAGGTGTGTCTCTCTCCTCCAAAGACAGACACAGCATAGGTAAGGTTCAGCTCGCCCCGGCACCGCATCCCTAACCCGCTCCAGAATGTCCCAAAGCTGGCATGTTACCTCCCCATGGTTACTTTCGAAGGGGAGAATATGCAAGTCCTCCCCTACCTTAAGGTCCTGATTCTCCTCCACACTCTGATCCAGGCGGCTTCGGATTATAATCTGAACATAAGACAAGATGGTCATGAAGTTCATCGGCCATTCACTCAACAAATACTCACTGACACCAACAAGACACCACTTCCATCCCGGAACACATGGCCTCTTACAAGCAAATGCTCCAAACTATACAGATGAAGTTTACAGTGTGTGTGTGTGTGTGTGTGTGTGTGTGTGTGCATGCGTTCATGCGTGCGTGTGTGTACCGGGAGAAGCAGATGGAATCAGGGAAAGAGGAGATGAAGTGGAAAAGGACAACAGGAGCCAGACCAATGAGGACAGTAGGGAATTAACACAAGGGTTTATCTGGGTTTTAAAAAGATATTTATTTTTACTATTGTGTGTGTGTCCATGTCTATGAGTATATGCTCTTTGAGTACAGGAGCCTTAGAGGCCAGAGGCAGAAGATCCCTAGAACTGCAGGGAGCCACCTGATATGGGGGCTGGAAATTAAATTCCAGTTAAATGTTCTTAACTGCTGAGCCATCTCTCCAGCTCCATCAATAAAACGTTTATACAGAGGGAAGACAAAATAATCCTTAAATTATCCCTGCAATTTCACTAAAAATGAACAAGAAGAGGTTAGAAGAAGAATCTCAATTCAGGAAAACCTATCTCGAGGCGGCTGGGATGCTGGATGAGTGAGGGCCCGAACTAAGTAGTGGCTGAGCTGACAGAGACACTGGGTGTGAGGGGAGGATCAGAAGAACTCAGGGATGGCATCCAGGTTTCTGTTCGGGGCTTCCGAGTAAACGAGGAGATGGGAACACAAACATAAGGACAAAGAGAGTCAGTGGCTAAGAAGGGAACAGAGATACTTAGCAGAGGACACACTGACACCAAGCACCCACAAATGAGGAGCTGTCTGCTGCACACACAGCTCTACAACTCTGCAGAGATCTGAACTGGAAATCCATCTATGAGAAGCAGGTGCAGAATGAGTGAAGACACAGAAGGCAGACGACACTGACCAGTGACTGTGTAAAATCGACGACGACCCAGACAGGGAGGGATGCCGAGGAGCTTCACATCACAACATAGAGAAAAGGAAGGCTCCAGGGGACCTGGCTGTCATCTGAAGGGGAGTGGGGCCATAGTTGTCCTTGGTCATTTCCATAGCTCTAGCACCATGGACTAGTGTGTGACTCAGAGTCAGCACATCTGAGCATCTTTCTGAACATCTGCTGACTCCATCAATAGGGAAGCCAGGAAGGCCAAGAATGGCAGACGAACTCTAGGAGTCAGGAGAGAGTACTTCAAGAAGCTGAGGTCAGGTGTGAGAAGAGCCAGGCCTGGCGCTTACCAGCTGTTCCTCGGGATTGACTCCTGGTTCACAAAGAGCCACGGGTCGTTCCTGTTCATCCTCCGGTAGAGAGCCATTGAGTAGCAAAGCCTGGATAAACCACAAAGAGAGGAAGGAACTGAATACCCTGCCACCTGGCTCCGTCTAGAGTCAGGCTTGGTAAGTTTACCACAGTAGAAATCGTTGGATAACACAAACACGTCTTTGGAGGAAGCCAGATGGTAAATAACCTCTGCCTATTTCCAACGGCCCTGAGGACACACAGCTCCTTCTATAGGCCCCTCTCCCATTTTTAAAGAGTCTCATGTATTCCATGCTGGCCTTGAACAGCAGGGGATGGCTTTGAACTTCTAGTCCTTCTGTCTCTACCTCTCATGTGCTGGGATTTCAAGCATCTACCACTGTGCCTAGTTTACAATCTATACAATCAGACCTGGAACTCCGTGCAAGCTACAAAGGCACTATACCAACTGAGTTACATACCCAGCCCCTTGAACCACTTTCAGCTGGGTACAGGGAGCCTCTGCTCTGAGGATTCTTGGTCTCAGAAGAATAACAAGCCTTTCCTATGGAACTGTCCAAACATATCAAACTGGAGTTGTTCACACGTAGCTCTACCAGCTGAAAGGAGATCTAAAATCATGTGGAATTTTCCTGTCTCAAAGATTACAGTATATTACAGTGAACTGTCTGAAATCCACTGAAAAACACAGTCTTGGTACTATTTGCTTTTTTTTATTTGTTTTAATAGTTCTGCATTTCACCCCCGGAGGCATCGTGAATAGATCTTTACAGAGATGGCCTCATTCATTTCAATGCCAGGCTGTTTTTCATTAGAGTATTAATAAGTAGAAAGGGGGGGGGGCAGCTATACCCAGAAGCTCAGGCAGCTCAGGCTTTTGGGCCCTGTACATCCCATGGCTGACACTGTAGTAATAGTTTGTAATCTCATTCCTTTCCTTCAAAATTTATTTTGAAATTTATTTTTATTATTGATTGATTTGAGGTTAAGTCCTCACTATGTAGCCTTGGATGATCTGGAATTCACTGTGTATCCTAGGCTGGACTCAAACTCAGAAAGATCTATCCGCTTCTGCCTCCATACAGCATTTTGCTCTGATAAAGTTTATTTTTATTTTTAATGTCTCTGCGTGGGCTTGTGCATGTGACTTCGGTGCCCACAGACACTGAAAGAGGGCGTTGGATAGCCTAGAGATGGAGTTACTACAGTCACTGTCTGACGTGGGTGCTGGGACACAGACGCAGGTATATTCCGTAAGAGCGGTACAGACTCTTAGCAGCCAAGCCATCTTTCTATTGTGTGTCTGTTTGTGTGTGTGTGTGTGTGTGTGTGTGTGCGTGTGCGCGCGTGTGTGCATGCAAGTCACAGCATACACAGGGAGGTCAGAGGACAGCTTTCAGGAATCAGTTCTTTCCTTCCTCAGGTGGGTTCGAGATGGGACTCAGATTCTCAGTCTTAGCCGCTGAGGCTTTGCCTGTGGGGCCATCTCACCAGCCTTGGAATCTTATTCTTTTTTTTTTTTTTTTTTTTTTTTTTTGGTTTTTCGAGACAGGGTTTTTCTGTGTAGCCCTGGCTGTCCTGGAACTCACTCTGTAGACCAGGCTGGCCTCGAACTCAGAAATCCACCTGCCTCTGCCTCCCGAGTGCTGGGATTAAAGGCGTGAGCCAACCACGCCCGGTTTGGAATCTTATTCTTAGAGCAGCTTTCTGGTATACTTAGGAGCCTGAATTTAGACCTGCCTGCTCAGGGAGGCCTTGTGAAATGTTATCAGGTGAGTTAAGGATGGGAAACTGTGTTCTCCTTGTCAGAGTTTTGTTTCAACTTTAAAGACAGCTTCAGAGGATAAATACAACCTGTTTTAATAAATATAACACAAATTCATCAGACATGTTGATGGAGAATGTTTAAAATTCAGCCAATGGTTTCTCCACTAAACACTGATAATAATGTTTGAGAAAATCAAATGAACTTTGTTTTCCCATGGAATCATGGGGAGCGGCATGGGTAAGCAGGCACACAGCCTCAGGGCTGCAGGGAACTGCAGAAGCCGAGACACTGAAATAACAGTAACCCCAGCGGCAGACTGCTCAATGGTCTCTAATGGTGGCAAACTAGTAAGTCAGAAATATTGCGTGTGGCTTGATATCCAACTTGTTCATCACTGAAGCAGCTAAGAAGTCGTGGGATGCTGTGAGCCCTTCCTCTGTGACACTGGATCCTCCTTGTCATCGAGCGGCAGTGACTTCCAACTCCCCTGTTCAGAGGAAATATTAGGCCGCTCACTGCCTTTCTGCTTGTCAACTCTCTTCCTTTTTTTGTTATTTCTGTTTCATCAGTCACTGAATTTCTCCTAAACCAAGGAACACAAACCAACCAGAGCCAAACTGATAGCTATACATACCTTGCTCAAATAATGCAAACTGTTCCAGGGGAGAAAAACCTGGTTAAGTAACCCCGCCCCCAAATTCATGGAACACTTCCTACTGGAACAAGAGTAAATCATTAAGTACTCATTACTGGAGTGGCAGAAAGGGATTTTTTAAAAAAATTATTATTTTTTTAATTTTTAAACACAGAGCAAGGAGCAAATACCATAAACCTGAGGAATGTTTACGATATAAACTTTCCTCCAATTGGCCTGGGTTCCGGGGCATACAGTATGCAAATCATTTTATAGAAGCACCAATCTCCTTTTTTCCTTAGGAACCCTTTGTTTACCGACCCTGTCAGTGGCTGGGTAGCACGCCCTCCACCCTCCACCCTCCACCGCCTGCCAGAGCCTCACACATAATGTGGGCTTTGTTTACGTGTCCATAAATATTTCACAATTCCAAACCAGTGCAGCTCCCAGCACAAACAGGATGGAACCTTCCGAGGTAATTTCAGGGTCGTCAGCACACCACAAGGGTTCCTCCAAACAGAGCCAATCGAACAAGGACAGAGGGTCGAGGGGGTCATGGTGGGGCTCTATGTCAAGTAGGTCAGCCAATGTCTGGGGGAGATTTCCCTAGCTGATAGCACAGGTGCAGGGACAAATGAAGGGCTTTGTTTGTTCAAGGGAAACCTCTGCTACCAGGGCACTTGCCTTGGCATCAGGTGAGGAAGCAGCCAAGTCCCTCAGCTAGACACAAATGGGAACCTGGTGGCATGACTACCTTCTTCCCCCTGTCCGCTGCAGAATTCCTGGGTGAGGGTCTTTGTTAGAAGTCGCAGTTGCAGCTGCAGGTCGGGAAGTGCATAGAAGACACCTACCTACACAGCAGGGGCCAGCCAGAGCTTGCACAAATCCTAACAGCTGGACGGTAAACAAGAGTCCCAAAGTCCACTTAAAACATTCACCAACAAGGAATTCTCAGTCCTTAGGGGAACTCACACACAACTAAAATCAGGTGCGAACGGATACTACCAACTTGAAAGGAATAATTAGCTAGGGCACAGAGAACAAACTGCGAAGGAGAGAGCTACCTGGAGTCCTGAAATCATTTTCTTTGCTTCCTCCATTTCTTTTTCTAAGTGTTCTTGTTGCTCCAACAGCTGTTCTTCCCATGTGGCTTCCAGGTAGGTTCCCGGGCTCCCAGGCCTCCAGTCTCGGGATAATGGAGAGTCTGTCTCGTCTGCAAAATGAAAGGTGGAACCATAGTTCATGGTGAAGAATAATTTCCAGCAGACGGTGCGCAGCGTACTTCACAGGTTCAGGTCACCTGCTTTCTGAACCTGTCTGCACAGACACACTGCGCTCTCCACTAGGTGGGGTTGTGAGGCACAAAGAACTGGCTGTTAGCTGAGGCACCAGGCTCAGGAAAGCACAGGCTTGGGGTGGAAAGTCTATCGCCTTCACCCCCTAGGAAGCAGCTGGGCTCCTGCCAGCCACAGGGACCTGTTACAGCACAAAAACTCCCAACTCTGGAATTAACACCCCAGAGTCAGACTTGGCTTCCCCTCATAACGGACTATAATTTCCAAGTCAAATTACCCTTTCCTCTCCTAATCACTTTTGGTAGTGGTGGGTTTTCCGTTTGTTTGTTTATTTGTTTGTTTGTTTTTATCACAGTGATAGAAACCCTAGCTAAGATGAACCTGTTCCTCTCACCCCTTGGAGCCATAACTAAGCCCTTTTCACACAACATCGTGTGAGTCAATCCTGAAAGAAAATTATTTCCTTGTCTTTAAGACTCTTTGAGTCCCAGAGAAGGGGGATGCTAGGGGGTGAGGGGGGAGTGGTTGGGTGGACAGAGGAGCACCCTCTTAGAGGCAAGGGGGAGAGGGAGGACGGACGGTTCATGGAGGGGAGACTGGAAAGGAGGATAACATTTGAAATGTAAACAAATAAAATGATTAATAAATAAAAAAGAAACAAGCAAAAAAAAAAAAAAAGAAAAGAAACAATACCAACCCCCCCCCCAAAAAAAAGGCAAAAAGACCTCTTTGCTCCAGCATCCTTGTCTGCTTTGTACTAATTACTACATACATTGCCACTTACTGTGCATTATGGAATACAGAAGGATGTAAACTCTTTGAGCGAGCTTCTGTATTTCTAAGAAGTGCACAGTGACCATCTGAGTTGTAGGAGTAAAGATTTTAATGTAGGGCTGGGTGTGGTGGCCCATGCCTTTAATCCCAGCTCTACGGAGGGAGAGGCAGGTGGATCTCTGTGAGTTCGAGGCCAGCCTCGTCTACAATACAAAGAGTCCAGAACAGCTAGGGCTCTGTTACACAGAAAAATCCTACCTCAAAAACAAAAACAAAAACAAACAAAAATAATAAATAATTTAATGTAAAGATTAAGAGGTAAAGCAGAAAGGACCCAGCAGTATCCAATAAACTCTCCTCTCCGCCCTCTTCGTAGCCTTAAGAGTTTGACTCTGTGGGTGACTCTTGGGTCTCACAGTGTAGCCCAGGTTGGCTTGGAACTCACTAGGTAGTTTAGATGGCCCTAAATTTGTGACCCACCAGTCTCCATCTCCTGAGTACTGAGAGTACAGATGTGCACCCCCACCCCCCGTTCTCTGTTGCATGTTTATGGGCATTTTGGTTCAAACTATGTATTTCTGGCCCCAACCTAAATCAGCAAAGCACCAAAATTATCTTCACAAAATGGGAATAATAACTATTTACCCGAACAAAGCTTCTGACTGCCCCAGTGCCATTTATCTAATTCACAGGCAGTCGGCTAAAGGAGGGCTTCTCGAGGCTGGTGTGAGATTTTTCGGACAGACCAATACCAGGACTGACACTCTGTAAGAGGATAACTACGTTAATTGGCTCAAAGGCACTAGAGCCCTCTAGAGCTGACCCTCTATGCACAGACAGTGAAGGCAGACATGGCCAGGAAGCTTAGCAGTCAGAGGCACTGAAGACTTCAGGCTTTAACAGGCTCCCCTGAAACAACCCAGGCAGGCCGGCAGGCAGGCAGTACCTGTTCTGTTCTCTATTCCTTCAGAGGGAATAATCACGAAATCGGCCTTTTCCTCTGCCTGGGTTATAATGGATTCGCTCTTAGCACTGTGGATTGGACTGGGTGAAGTCAGACTGCGATCAAACAAAAGAGAAGAGAAGCAATCATTATGAGCAGGTATAGAAGACAGTTTTCACAGTTCATCTCAGAGGTATCTAATTTACACCATGCCTAACAGGATACATAGCTCACAATTAGAACAAATGAAATAAATGTTGAATGAATAAATGAAAAAAACAAAACAAAACACTAGTCCTTGGGAGTATTTTTGTTTTTCATGTTACTTAAAGATTTTATTTTTAATTATATATATGTGAGTATGTCTGTGTGTCGGGGTGGGGTGTGTGCACATGAATACAGGTGGGAGGTGTGGGATGTGTGTATATGTGCAGTGTGTGTGGGGTGTGCACTGTTAGGGGGGTGTGCATGTGAATACAGGTGCCTGTAGAAACCAGAAGGGTGTTGAGTTCCCTGGACCTGGAGTTTCAGAAGTTGTGAGCCGTTCTAGATGGGTATTAGGAACTGACACTGGGGTCTCTAGAAAAGCAAGAAGCACTCTTTACCACTGAGCCATGTCTCCTACACCCTAAGGAGTTTTTTCTATAATAAGGCTGCCTTTAAGCATACTTGATTAAAATGAGAGTTACCAGAATAGGCAATAAATCATTTTTTAAGAATTTTGGCCAGGTGTGGTGGCGCACACCTTTAATCCCAGCACTCGGGAGGCAGAGGCAGGCGGATTTCTGAGTTCGAGGCCAACCTGGTCTACAAAGTAAGTTCAGGACAGCCAGAGCTATACAGAGAAACCCTGTCTCGAAAAACCAAAAAAAAAAAAAAAAAAAAAAAGAATTTTGTGTATCCGCCATTATCATTTCATAGGCCCACATTCAGAGGATTCCATCAGCTTTTGGAGCTGGATCAAAATCATATTTCCAATAATCTGAGTCTCTTACAAGCAACCAGAGATCATCTCTAAGCTAACCCCAAGAGGAGTCACTAGTCACTACAGGAGATGGACTTGGGGCAGAGACTGCTGGGGTGGATGCAATGCTGGGATGGGCAGAAGGGCAGGGATTCATCCACAGGTGAACCAGAATAGAAGAGTGCAGGCTGGAGAGACAGCTTACTGCACAAGAGCACCTACTGCTCTTGCAGAGGACCCAGCCAGGTTCAAGTCCTAGCACCAACACAGTGGCTCAAAACCATCTGTGACTCCAGTTCCAGGGGATGTGACACCCTCTTCTGACCTCCACAGGCACCAGGCACACATGTGGTGCACAGATGTAGAATGCAGGCAAAACAGTCATACGCATAAAAACAACCCCTTTCTTTAAAATAGGAGGGGCCACAGGGCGAAGAACACTCTGCTAGTGGCAGCTGAATGGAAGGAAGCTCACGTGATTAGCTCTGACTGAAGAATTATCATCATCTTTGCCACAGTTTCATAGTTTCAAATCATCTTGAGACACCACCTTTCAATACTTCCTCTTCTGATGTACCTTTGGGAGGAACTGTAGAGCTTTTTCCGGGAAGCAGTTTTAACTCTTCCCATGGGCAAGACAAGATGGGAACATGAGGCTGATTATCTAAGGGATCCAGAGGTCAGGGGAGCCCTTTCTCCTCACACTACACTATGAGAACATCAGCTCTCACACAATCTCAGGAGCTGTGGCATCTATGGCTCTGCCCCCCTCTTAGGAATTCTTTCCGAATCCATCACCCAGACAACAGTCAAGTGTCTAGGACTCACTGACCCCCTTAATGTGCCCCTGACATCTCGCACACAGGCTAATCCTCACAACCACAAGCAGGAGTTAACATTTCCTCTTCCCAGAAACCAGAGAAAAACTAAAGACAAGCGCAGTGGAAGGAGCCAGACTTCAACATCTGTGGACCAGTGTCTCGCCGGTCTCCACAGCTGACCAGCTTTAGTGGAGATGCCCCGATTGGTACTCTGCTCTCTTCCTTCTTAAAACATTTAAGAAAAAAATTTAAAGCTTCGCATCATTGCAGATCAAAGTAAACGGCTTTATCTAAATATCTGTAGGTGCATAGATCAAACCGGTGAGACCTGCGAGGGGCAGCAAGTAGTGTTCCGAAATGTTGACTGTTTTCTGTAACTCTCTTATCTATTTCCACTATATAGGCAATCTGACCTCTAGGCCAACATGACTTTACAGCCAAAAAGCTGTAAAGGGTCTGTGTCCTTGATAAAGAGAGATTTATGAGTGCCCAGGCCCCAGCATTTACCACTTACAAAACTGGGAATCTAGGCGCACAAAGCCTTTGTAAGCTGCTCCTCTTCCTCAGCTGACAAGGTGCTAGGCTAACAAGCCCCACTGCCTGCACCTGGCTGGACCACAGGAGGGATGTGAGAGACAAACCGGAGGGAGGGCGTAGTGGGGATCTAGGATGCTGAGAAACGGCTTTCCTAAAAGCACAGACGCATGCCCAGTTCCACCTCTCCCCTCCAAGAGCGTTGCCTCCCATATAAGGGCAGAAGGAGGCGGACGTCTGGATACCCAACCCCACCGGGGGAGTGGCAGAGCAGCCAGAGGAAAACAACATTTCTTTTTCTTGAAATGAGACTGCCAGGGTAAGGCCACGGAGGTAAGACTAGGAAACTAGACGGCCAAGATCAAGGACCTCGGAGGGAGGGAAATCCTGAGGTGTGTGTCAGAGCAGCAGCACCTTCCTAGAAAAGGAAGGAGCTTTTAATCTTCCGCCTCAGGTCTGGGGAAGGAATCTTCGTGCTAATTAACTGTAAGACCTGGGCTCCTCCCTAACTCGTTTCAAAGTCCTACTTGACAAACAAGTAATTTCTATTTACCATCATAATCCTCTCTGAGAACTACAATAATCCCGTCAGAGAACTGATGACTACAAATTGGTCCTATATATACATTTCTTGATCTACTATCTCACCAATATTAATTTGTTAAACCAGTAAACCCCAACAAAGATATTGCTAAATTAGACTTACATCAATTTTTTAAATGGGTAATAGATGAAATCAAAGAGTCCTGTCGCCCCTCTAAGTGCTTCCATTAGCAGACACACAGACTGAATCTGTGTGTGGAGCCTCGAGTCGGCTCAAATTCCTAAAATCTAGAGCTAATCCCACACCAGCAGCCTGTTCTCACAAAACAGCGCCCCCAATCATCTCTTGTCGGGGACCAACCACGACCCCCTGTCCTGGCCCAGCTTCCCCTCATTTCCCCACCTCAAGAGCCAAAGCGGCTTCAGCTCACCATTTGACTTGTGTCCCTCCCATGGTCCCCTCCTGGCTCTGGCTTCAGCAAGCCTGCTTCCCTGGGTGAGGTGGGAGGCTGAGCGTCACATCACTCCTAAATTCTGGCATGTCCCCCTGCACCGGGGCTCGAAGAACGGTTCCAGAGATCAGCCAGCCAGCGGAACGGTTCGACCAGGTTCCCGAAGAAAGTAGGAAAGGCAGGGGTAGGCGTCCTGGTCCGAGGGACCAGGATGCTCCCTTAGGGTGAAGCGTACTGTCCCGGTAGCTCAGACACCGCAGCAGCGGAGCCCCAGCGGAAGCCGCCTCCCATCGGCGGCGGCCGGTCGCTGGCAGCTGCATCTCGGTCCTTGCTGTCGCGCGGCTCCGAGCATCCCCCCGGACAGCCGCATCTTTAACCTATCTCCCTCGGGGCAAGAGGCTCCGGTAGCTCCAGCTGAGCGTCGAGTGGAGTCCCGTGTGCGGTGCTCCCGCTCGGCGCCGCCTCCCGATCCCTCCCTGCACCCCCCCCCCGCTCCTCCCCCTCCCAGGCTGTCACACGCGGCCAGGCAGCGCTGGGCTTCGACCCAAGCGCTGCCGACAGCTCTGGGCAGAGAGGTAAGGGTGCGGGCTGAGGCTGGGGCCAGGGGCGCGGTCTGGACCTGGCGGGGCTGAGGGCGATGGGAGCTCGGGAAGCGGCGGGGGATGGGCGGCGCGGTGGCAAAACCTCGTGGATCTGATAGTCCTGGTGCCTAGAAGCTCAGCAACGTAGACGTTGCTGTTCCTCTCTGACCCCTCCCTCCTTAAACGCGCGGTTTCAAGACTGACCTAACCGGGACTACTCAGCCCCCGCTCTCCAAGGATAGGGAGATGCTGGCAGGATGGAGACTAGAGCTCCCCCAACCTCCAGCAAACCTACAGACCCCCGCCTGTCTGCGGCTCCCACCTTCCTTACCCTTCCTGTGCTGCCCCCCTCCGCCCCCGCCAACACACTATCAACAACCCCCCCCCACACACACACACACACACTAAAGGATTGTTCTGCTTGAATACAGTGAGAGGCTGGCCTGTTTACTGGAGCAACAGGAGGATTGAGCTTTGCCATCCTTGAGAAGCAGCAGGGGAGGGTGTTTTGACACTACAGGATGTCTATCCCATATTCACAGCTACACTCCACCCAAACCTGCAACATCTCCAAGATTCCTGTTTTTTAGGGGTCACGGGGCCATTATGTGGTGATGGAAGTGGGCAAATGGCAGAACCTGCTAAGAAGCTCTTCTTTCTTGAGGAATCAGTAAAGAAATAGGCAGAGTGCTGGCTCTACACCACAGAACACGGTAAAATTAGGAAAGAGGAAACCAGGGAAAGGTACTGTGTTTTAACACATCTATGAACTGTTGCCATTGACCCAACACAGCCTCTGTCTGGGGGGTTCCTCACACTGATCTCACAGCTCCAACTACAATCTGAGTCCTGCCTAGAGCAAGGAAGCAGTCACCCCTAGGAGACTCAGACTCTAATTCATAGGCACACTCGGGCTCAGGACAGCCAAAGGCCAGCAGACATGCAGGAAGCAATAGACCTCGTTATACAACAAAACTGCCTTTGATTCTGTACTGACATAGACAGTCACAGCCACAAGCAAAAGAACAACGGTTTAAAAGTCTCATTAAAAGCACACCTACTGCTTCATGGTAGAGTTTCTTTGGGGCCTGGTCAAAATGCCCTCTACCTGGATAGAGGCGAGCTTTACACAAAATTATGGAGGCACTACACTGAACATTGATGTGCTTAAAGGTGAATTGTATGTTGTAAATCCATTTCAGAAATAAAAACTACACCCATTATATGTAAACATTTTAAAGTCGAGCTGGGCTAGCAGTATGTTGAGATGATGGAAAGAGTTCCACAGGACCTCAATACATCAGCAAACCATCTGTCAAACAGGACAGGACTGTATGAGCGGAAAAAAGCAGAAGGAAGTAAAAAAGACAGAAAAGACACAGAAGGCACAAGGAGACTTAAATAGATCAGAGCGTGCTGGGTTGGAGTAGGAGGGAAAAGATCATCAGAGGATACGTTAAATACAACTCAGCAACAAAACCAAGTCAGCAAGTAGGCCGGGGATGTGTTTATAGGGGCACAATCTACATGAGCCAGGACAATCATCCTTTCCTGCCACTATACTTGGCACCGGTCAGGCTTTTATTAGTGCAGAGTGTCCTATTCTGGCCCCTGCACTTGGCTCTAAGGGAAGCAGACACCCTGTCGACGAGAGTCACAAACACCCATAGCCCACTTAAATGCATACTAATGTGCCCCAATTCCCAGTCCTATAAACGAATGTGGAAATGCTAATGCGTCAGTCAGTCCTGCCCAAGTTTCCTTTCTTGCCCGGAGCTTTTTCCAGCCTTCTGTGGCTGTAACTAAAGATTCAGCCTCAGCCTGCAGGACAGTGCCAGGGAAATGACGTTCATAAACATTAGCAGCTGATACACAAACATGGGGCTGGGCTGGACTCTGAAGGGCCCAGTCACGCCCCCCATGTGGTCACAGCTAACTACTGTCGCTGGGCTAGCACCACTTCTGTGGGCGGGGAATTCACTGGCATTGTTTCCCATGCTTCTGTCGGCACAGAACCCACAGGTATTCAAGAGCTAGTCCTCGAATGCCAAGCATACACTGAGGGAAGCAAAAGAGGTTAGGTTCAGTACTAGGGGTTGAACACAGGACCTCTGGCAAGCACTACCACTAAGCAATACACACACCCAGCGGTGGGGAGCTGAAGAAGCCATGGGTAGATAGTAAGGAGTGGATGAAACTCCTGAGTGACCTGGACATAGTCATGTCGGGAACCAATGCCTCAGACCCATGGGAAATTGGCAAAGCCTTCCCCAAGACTGGTCAACTGTTAAAGCCTTCCTCTGGTGTAAATGCAAATATTGACAATAGGCAGGTATGAATATTTACTAATGATTGACCAGTGTGTACAAAAACTAGCAAGTCTTGGTTGGATGGTTACAGCCTGGGACTGTTCATTTAGAGACCAACAAAGACCAGCTCACTCTTCCCCCTCTGTGCTGTACCTACTAAATACACTGGGGGTTCCAGGCTGCATGCAGTAGGTAGTACCACTCATAAGAGTGCACAGACCCCAGCTGACCCCACCTTTCTGGTGTATGTGTGGGTCATTTCTTTAGTGTTTCCCCTTTCTTCACTCCCTCACTACCCCAGTCAGGTTTCCAGGCCCAAGCCTAGAGGTCCGTGGCACTCAACCGCACAGGTGCCTTCTAGCTTTTGGTCTTGGTACTTAAGACTCAGACTCCCCAAAGAATGCACCTTTCTGCCAAGACTGTAAAGGTAAAGAACGGAAGGCCATGATTACCTGGAGCAGCTGGACTCAGACGGGGACTTCTGTTGACCTTCATATTGCTGCACAAGAGCCCGCACACTCCAGTAAGGGTTCTCAATCTCTTCGTCCATGCTGGCATTCCTAGAGGCATGGGGATGGGGGTGGGGTGGGGACCAGAAAAGAGGACTGTGTTAGCCCTTCAGGTCAGCTCAGCTCTGCAGAAAATACACATGTCCTGCCATTCAGTGTGCAGTGCCGGCAAGAAGATGAAAGAGGGAGCCGGGCAGCCTGGCACACACCTGTCATACCAGCATCCGGAGGCAGAGGCAGGAGGATCAGGAGTTTGAAGCCAGCCTGGGCTACATAGCAAGATCTTGTCTACAATCTCACATACACAGAGAGAGAGAGAGAGAGAGAGAGAGAGAGAGAGAGAGAGAGAGAGAGAGAGAAGAAATATATACATTTAGAAGGTGAACAATTTAAAACAAAACAAAAAAACCCTGCCTTCTTTTAAGTCATTTAAAACCTAGTAGTGAAGGCAACGCCTGTGACACACCTCACCTTGGGGTCATGTTCTCCTTTAGCAACTACACAACCCTCAAAGCACTTCCTACCAAGAAGTTTCAAGGCAGTGTGGCCTTGTGGATACAACCTAGGACACAACCTCCCCCAGATGGACTACATATCTCCCAGTGGAGAAAACACACTGTGCCAACCACTTATATTTAAACTTTCAGCCTGAGAGCGAATTTCCACACATGGTTTCTTACATTCTGCGAGCTGCAAACTAAACAGCTCAGAGGAAGAGGCTTAGCACGGCTTGCTGCTGTGAGCCTGTAATCCTAGCTATTCTTGAAGTTTAGACAGCAGGAGCCTGACTGTACTACAGAGTGAGTTTGAGGCCAGACTGGATAGCTTAACGGGACCTGGTCTCAAAATAAGACATAAGTAGGCTGAGGGTATGACACAGGAGTAGAGCTCTTGCTCAGCAGGCAGAAGGGCTCTAGGTTCACTAGCCAGTGTCATCAAAAGAGGCCAAGCTTTTCTCACTAAGATTTTTCCTCCCAGACCCCCTCTCCGTTATCTTTTTTGCAGTGTGGGGCTCTTTGGTTGATGTTTCCATCTACTTGTACTGTAGTTATCTGAGCAAAGCAATACCAGCGAGAGGAACCAGTCCCCTTCCCCAGATTTTTACCTCTGTCTGTATCGGAAGACATCCCGTCCTGACCTTGACACATCATGGCACACATCAGCCAGAGCAGCAGCGGCTCCTTGGGCCACAGCGGTGGCACAGTGTGGTTGATGACTCTGCACGGGGGCTTTGGAGTCTCGCCCCTGGCTCACTGTCCTGCTAGAGCCGGGTTTAAAATGAGCTGCCAAGGCAAGGACCAGCCTCATGATGGACTTCAGGTTTCCTTCCACAATATCTAAAGGATAAGATAGATCAAAAGGTGCTGAGAGGGGCACAGGGGCTGTGGATGGATGCATTTAATATATATCACTGGTATTATAGTAAACCAGGCAGGCTGTCTCTATTATCATAAAGCCACGTTCAATGAGGGACACAGAAGGTTTAAAAGAAATTACAGTAAAGTATCATAATAAAATGGTTAGCTAAGGGAGGTACATGGGGTCTTCAGGAGTTCATGGGGAGTTACCTTAGAGGTATCAAGGATGTATTACTAGAGGAGGTGAGTTCTCCATTGAGGCTGTATGAGGGTGATGCTTTATTAGCTAGTAGGAGAGGAATAAGAACAGTCCGGGAAAAGGTACATGCAAGGCTCCAGAGGTCAGTATAATAGGGTGATATCATCTGTTAGGAGAGCTATGGGCCACATGTGGCTACTGAGCACTTAAATGCTACTACTCTGAACTGAAATGTGCTCTAAGCAAGCACTATAATTAGATATTATGTAAATATCTTACACACATACACATGCACACACACGCACACACACGCACACAGAGGAATGCAAAAGATATCAGACAGTATAAAGATAATATGTGGAGCTGGAGAGATGGCTCAGTGGATAAGACTACTGAGTACTCTTTCCAGAGGACCCAGGTTTGATTCCCAGCACCCACAGGGCAGCTCACAAGCATCTGAAACTCCAGTCATAGGGGAGCGGATGCATCGTCTGACCTCTGAGAGCACCAGGCACACACACAATGCACAGACATACATGCAAGGCAGAATTTCTATACACATAAAAATAAGTAAAATAAAATGTAAAGTATCTTAGTATTGACTTCACCGTAAAGTGATCATGTTATGGGCATAGATAAAATGTTATTAAAATTATTTTCAGTCCTTGTTATTTATAATGTGGCTTTGGAAACCCTTTAAATACTTATATGACATGTGTTATATATCTATGGTCCAGCACTATGGTGGAGAAAGCCAGAGAGTTTGTTTTGGCGCGAGCCCCAGAGCTCAGCAGGAGAAGAGAACGCTGAGAAAGGGGAGGAATGAAAGGGTGGGTCCTATGGGACCAGGGGAGCTATAGGAAAGGTGCTAGATTTTCTCCAAGTGACTTCTGGATGCACAGTGGTAGGTAGCACATGATATGTACTCTTGGCTCATTCCAGCTGTGGCAAGGAAAGCTAAGGGGGGAGGGAAACCGAGGCAGCAGGACTAATTAGGGAATACTGAGCCTCTTCAGGTAAAAGATAGTGAGTAGAGTCTTCCCTTAAAATAGCCCACTTTACTGGGCCAGATCCCCAAGCCCACTCCACATGGGGACCGGATCAAAGCTATCACTGCACTCTGCTTGCTGCCCTAGAAAAAAAGAGGAAAGAACAGACACACACACACACACACACACACACACACACACGGACACACATTCTGAGAAGTTCTGGTTAAAGTTAATACATGGAAATGAATACAATTCCATTGTTTGGATCTATAGCCCGTCAAATGGACAAGGATTATTTGCTGTCTTCTTTCAGATGCTCCAAATGGTCACTATTGTTCACCTGAGTAACTTCAAACACACACAACACCAATTATCCAACATGAAAGAAGGGGTTCTTTCCGCCCTCATGCTAACAAACTAACCTACAGGCAACAGACCCAGAAGCTGGAGCTCAACAGAACCAGAAAAAACATCAAAAGAAGGAGGCCTCTGCTGTCTAAGGACGCCTTCGTGAGTGTGTCCTTACAGCGTGGGCAAAGGTCATGCCACTGCAGGAGACTACAGAAATAAAGGCTGCAGGGCCCCTTCTGTCTGCAGGGAATGGTCTCACAGAAAGAAAAAAAAAGAAGCTATAAAATAATTTCTTTTTAAGCTAAATGTGGTACATATCTCTAATCCCAGAATATAAAATAACAGAGGCAGAAGAAACACCTAACTTGAGGAAAGCCTAAGACACAGCAAATTCCAGGCCAGCCAGGGCTACACAGTGAGACCCTGTCTTGAAAAAAAGAGTGATATATATGATAAAATATGTATGCACACACACACACACAGAGAGAGAGAGAGAGAGAGAGAGAGAGAGAGAGAGAGAGAGAGAGAGAGAGAGAGAGAGAGAGAGGCTGGGAGGAACTAGAGCTGTGTCTCAGTTGATCCAGTGCTGCCTAGCATTCACAAAGCTCTGGGTTCAGTCCCCAGCACTAGCTGGGTGACGGTGTAGTTTTGTAATCTGAGCACCGAAGAGACGGAAGCCAGAGGGTCAGAAATTCAAGGTCATTCTTGGCTACACTGCAATTTCAAGACCAGTCTGGGGTACATAAGACCCTATCTAAGAAAAGAAAGAAAAAGAAAGAAAGAAAAATAGAAGAAATAAGATAGTTTCTTCTAGGAAATTGAATGGGAAAATGTAAGTTATGATGGTTTGTACTTGATCATAAAACCCAAAGAACTCAAAAAGAAACGCAATCTGTCTTCATCCTTGACAATTTAAATGAGACATTCCAAAATTAATATCTCAGTTTTGTCATTTATTCTTATACCATTAATTTCCCCACACACATTCAAGCAGACCTATATTCAATTCAAATTAGTGGAGAGCTTCTCCCTCTAGCCAGGTCTCTGCAGCCCTGGGATTTCAGTACTCCATCACTGTCTTCATAGAAAAATGATACAACACCATGGGCCCACTCCTCTTCCAGTCTGCTCAGAACTGTTGGCCCCGGGGCCATGTGGCCAAGGGGGGCTCTTCACTCGATGCTCAGTGTTTCTTCCCCAGGATGAGGTGCTAACTGACCTTTCGCTGAAGTCTGATGCATCCGAATCTTTTTGGAAGCCACAAACTGAAGGACCCTCTCCACATTACTCTTCATCTCTTGTTGGTTACTGGGACTCAGCTGCACTCCAGTCAGCTTTTCTCCTGCTGTGAGGAGAAGAACAACAACAACAACAACACATACATCAGAAGGAAGAACATTATCACCGTTACAGAGAGCCAGGCACAAGGCTGAGGGTGCAAACACTCAAGTTCTCTATTAATAAATAAGTGAGGTAAGACCTGAAGTGGTTGGAGAAGAGAAAAATGAAAGACTTTCAGAACACTTCAGTCTTTCAAATGGAAGCCCATAGTGAGGTTATCAGTGTACATTAATACACTAAATATTCACAAGTACCCACTGTGTGCCAAACACTGTTCTGGGCACTATAGAAAGCAGGGAATAAGGTAAACAGAGTCTCTTCCTGTTATATATATGCAATGTAGCAAGTCAATGTTTAATATAATTTTGGGGAAAAATAAAGACTGAGAAAAAAATAGCAGTCATGACCTTTCTGATCATATGGCTTTGCAAAGTCTGAGTAAGACATGTTTCTATTTAAGAAGGGCACATGCCAGGCTGATGAGCCATACAGGTGAACCCCAAAATGGGATGAGCTCAGACTGTCTGAGAGGCAAAAAGACAATATGTCTGGCTAGACATGAAGGACACACCCATGACTTTGGCAGGTTAATCAAAGTCAGCCATGGCTACACAGCAAGTTCTAGGCCAGCCTGGGCTACAGGCGACTCTGTCTCATATGAAAAAGAAAAGACTGAATGTGACTAGAGTAGAGTTATCAGAGCCAAGACCCAGAAAAGGCCACAGACATAAGCAAGGCTTGTCACTCAGGGCTTTGTGGGCCACAGGGACAACCCTGAGTTTTCTTCTAAGGGTAATGGAAAGCCATCTCGGGCTTCCAGCCAGGGTAGTGACACTATCTAGTTTGGGTTTTCTAAAGCTGACTGTGTATAGATAGGGGGGTCATAAAGGGAATGAAGCAGAGACACTATTGGGAACAATAGTCAACACAGTCAAGGCAAGACGTAAGGATGGTTGGGGTTTAAATGGTAGAGAGCGGCTGGCCAGGTATCAGATGCTGAGCATATTTTGAATACAAAGTGGATGGCATATGTTAAGAACTGGCTGTGATACAGGATGGGGGACGATCCCGGGGAAAGCCTTCTAAATGCTCTGCTTGACAAGTGAGAGACCAGCAACACGAGGCACTCCTGGACAAAGATAGAATGTGCAGGTGGGCAGGGAGGGTAAGGAAATAAGAAGCATGGGATGGGTGAGGAAATAAAACGTGCTTATTGAAGCTGGGCAGTGGTGGCGCACGCCTGTAATCCCAGCACTTGGGAGGCAGAGGCAGGAGGATTTCTGAGTTCGAGGCCAGCCTGGTCTACAGAGTGAGTTCCAGGACAGCCAGGACTACACAGAAAAACCCTGTCTCGAAAAACCAAAAAAAAAAAAAAGTGCTGATTGGCTGTAGCTAAGACATTTGAACAACACTGGAGGACAGGAGGCCATGGCCGTGTTTAAAACTCAGGAAAGAGCGAAAGGCTAGACACAAAACTGGAGAGAGAACGTGAGGTTTTCTCGTGTTTTATGTGTATGTGTGTGTACATGAGGCATGTCCAGTGTGCACACACAGGTGTGCATGGCTGTGCATATGGACGAAGCTGCTCTCTTGCTCTTCACTATAGTCCTCATTCCCTTGAGACAGATTTGGGGGTCTTGTTTACCTGGACTAGGGTGGCAGTCAGCAAGCACCCCGATCCTCTGCCTCCACCCCCAAGTGCTGGAGTTATAGGTACTCTTGTGACCATGCATGGCTTTTTAAACATGAGTCCATGGTGATGTCTAAACCTCATGCTTACACGTGAACCATAACTGAACGGTCTCCTCAGCCCTGTTGCAGTTATTTCAGGCTGGTTAAAAACCTGGATCTTGGGAAAATAAAAACACATGCTGACACTGCTTCCATATTCATGGGATACCTCTGGAAATAACCCTGGCTGCCAGGATGGAGGATGGGTACCTGTGGTGGCTAACATTGATTATCTATCAATGTGACAGGATATAGAAAATCACGTAGGAGACAAGTCTCTCCGCTGAGGAACTATTTACATTAGATCAGCCTCTCTGGCCATGTCTGGGAGAGGATTTCTTAATTAAGTTAACTGAGGTGGAAAGAATCCCCTAAACAGGCAGAACCATCCCCTGGGCTTGGGCCCTGGGGAAGAGAATGAGCTGAGCCCAGCATTCACTGTTCTCCCCTCTGGATGTGGCTGCAACCTGACCCAGCTGCCTCAAAGGCCGTCACCACTCCTCCCCCTTACGCAGGACTTCTCTTCACTCTGTGAGCCAGAGTAAATAAACCCTTCTGTCTTTTAGCTGCTTCTGTCACCAAAACGATGCAAGTTTACATCAACACAGCATCTATTAAAGAAGCTCAGGTAGAAGAGCTTTTGATCTTAATCCTTTTGTGCCTACATTTCCTGCCAGTCCTCAGATAAATCCTCTCTAAGTAAAGGAAAGAGGGAAGATGCTTAAGATGGACTTTGGGATTCTTTTTTTTTTTCATTTTTATTTTTAGTTATGTGTGTGTGTATGTGTGTGTGTGTGCGTGTGTGCGTGTGCATGTACAAGTGCAGGCGACTGCACTTCTTTCCAGCTAGGACTCTGAATTAAAACAGACCTAGGTTTGCACCTCTACCTGGATACTTAAAGTTATGTGAACTTGTGAAGTTGCTGAGCCTTGTAAATCATCAGTAAAATAGTATATATATTATCATTCATAATCTACAACTTTGAACTCACAAACACCCCAAAATATGAATATTCTTATTATTTTATGTACATGGGTATATGTCTGTCCATGCATGCTCAGTGCCCAGGGAGGCCAGAAGAGGGCATCCAAGTCCCAGGAACCAGAGGACCATGGGACTCAAACCCTGGGCCTCTGGAAGAACAGCCAGAGATCTTTACTGCTGAGCCATCTCCAGCCTAAAATTCTGATGTATTTTAAGTATTATACTGTGGCAAAAAAAAAAAAATTCCTGATTTGGGGGCATCTGGGTTTCCCACAGTACTTAGCTGGGTAAATGCTCAACTCATTTTTTTATTTCTAACAATCCACAATCTGAAGCACTTTTGGTCCAAGAATTCTGAGTGAGGGATACTCAGCCTGAACTCAAACTCACATTACAAATAAATCAAAATCGCAGACTTGGCTATTTTTCTTTGACACATACTTAAGTCCTTATTTATTTTTATAGATTTTTCCTTTTGTTTCCTGAAAACAGGAACAATAATATCTATTTGATAAGGGTATGATGGCCAAATAAATTCACACAAGATAGAAAGCATTCCATCCTAGCAGCCATGGTTACTACTGCTTCATGAATACAAGAAAGTATTCACAGATAGGCTGCCTGTCGAAAGCAGCTCCCTCCACACCACAGACCTCTGGGGACACTAAGCAACATCAACTGACCAATAACTGTTGGAGAACTTATTATGTGCATCCGACTAGGGTTTGTGGAACCATAAAAGCAAAATACAGGGTATCATCCTCTTTAAAAGATCAGTCTATATCATGGCTAATTGTTAGTTAGGGGAGAGAAATCATAGCAAGCTATGGACAAACATCATGGGCATAATGCTATAGAGTCTAAGAAGAACAGCCCCCAAAGTGAAGACCCATCCTTCAACGCATGGGTCTGAATGTCATGGAGGCCAGTCCTTTTGCTGGTGACATTTTCTCTTTTGGCTGGAATGCTACTCCCTGTTGTTTCTCCTCCTGCCGCCCCCCTCCCCCGTGTGTGTGTGTGTGTGTGTGTGTGTGTGTGTGTGTGTGTGTATGAGTGTTTTGCCTGCATGTATATTGTGCAGAAAAACGTGTGGGTTCCCCTGGGACTGGTTGTCGGTTGCCACATGGGTGCTAGGAATTGAACCCAGGTCCTCTGCTAGAGCAGCCTGGGTTCTCAATGGCTGAGCCATCTCTCTAGCCCTCCCACTTCTGTCTTTTAATTCAGACAGCAGTTCTTCCAGAAGTTGTCCTTCCCTATTCAGACACTAATTATTCTGCTCTGCCATTCCTGAGCCCGAGGACTAAGGAGGGCATCTCTTCTATGTATCCTCCTCTGCCTCCCTCCAACAGAATACTAAGGACAGTAATAAAACAGACCTCACTCTCCAGTCTTTTCAATTAGACTAGGAACCTCTGAGGGCACTGGCACAGTTAACATCTTCCCATACAATACAGCGCCTGGCACACAGCATTTATTGACCAACACATAGATTAACCGGGGCAAGTACTTTTAGGTTTTTCCCGACGCTGTTGCCATGCATTCTAAAGAAGGAACAACCTGCTTTGAAGGGCGAATGGAGAAGAAAGAAGTCAGTTCTCTCGTCTACACTAGCATCAGAGTCCAAGGCCAACTGACCAACAATCTCGATGAGATAGGCCAGGATCACCCCATCTCGGAGATCCTGTCGCAGGTCCTGCACAGGCTTCACGGATGGCCTCTTCTTCAGCTGGGCATTCACCCAGGCCACGTAGGCCTGTAGCTGTTGCTGGAAAATAAAAGGTAGAGATAAGGGAAAGAATGGCATATCAGTCTTATCCCCTAGCCTGTCCCTGTAAGGCAGCTCGAGACAGTGAGGGACAGGGTGAAATCTCTATCGGAGAGCAGAGAAAGGTCTGAAGATATCGTATCAGGCCCACAGCACGTTCCAAAATCCCTAGCTTTAGGTTCACATGCAGGGATAAGCTGACCTCTGACTTGTTCAACACTGCAGACACAGACAGAGACCAGTGTTCCCAGGTTGTCACTCCCACCTCCTGTGCTCTGCATATCGAGGCTGAGTCCAGGTCCCTGGCCAGGATTCAGGCTCAGTCACTGCTGCTGGCATCCCACCCCAGTTCCTCATGGACTTTATGCAATGGCCCCTGACACTCCTACTAACTGATCTTGTGGAACCAGACATGACAGGTCCCAAGCACAGCTCTGTCTCTCACAGTCGCTTTCCTCAGGATGATGAAGGGTTGGTCATCCCATACTCAGTGCAAGATCCACCCTCCTGAGATTATAATCCTAGGATTGCTAGAGTTAGTGCTCATCTGTGTTTTATATTGACAAAGAGGATCTGATTACGTAAGACTGGTACAAAAGAAGAAAAGGGGAACCATAAAGTGAACAGGAGCTCTGAGGACAGAGGGGAGTTTTCCTTTGTTTCATACAAGGCTGGGACGCTGTACTACTAGGAACCCATGAGCCTTCCAGGTTGGAACATCTTAGAAACATTTCCCAAGCCGACACAACCCTGAACATTCCATTTTTCCATTTAACAGAACTTGAACTCTGGACGTTTATGTGTTGAAATCTCAAGCACACAGGAACAATATCACAGTACGGGTGGCAAATGTCTTATTTCTTTTTTTTTTTTTTTTTTTTTTTTTTTGGTTTTTCGAGACAGGGTTTCTCTGTGTAGCCCCGGCTGTCCTGGAACTCACTTTGTAGACCAGGCTGGCCTCGAACTCAGAAATCCACCTGCCTCTGCCTCCCGAGTGCTGGGATTAAAGGCGTGCACCACCACGCCCGGCTGTTTTATTTCTGTAAGAGCCCAAGATCTTAAAACTAAAAATTAAGTTCAAGGGCCAATTATATTAAATTATAATTTGGTTAAAATACAGTTAATTTCTAAGTCTCAAGCACTTCCTTGGTGAAAAGGAAATTATTACTGGCTGCTTTCTGGGGCTCAAATTAAATCTTCTTTAGTTTCTCTGCTGGTTTTTGGACATCGTCATTGGGAGACAGCAATAAGGCGAAGCTCCATCGGCTACTGACACTACAGGACCTGCAGTGGCCAGCAGGAACTGGGAGGAGGAATCTAACATTTCCTGAGAACCTGCCACGAACCAAACACCATTTCTGGTGGTGTGTTCTGTTTTTGTGGTACAAGGGATTGAACCTAAGGCCTGGTATGTGTTGGCCAAGTGATCTATACTTGAGCAATAGCTACAGTCCTGTTTCTGGTATTCTAATTTGATTACTAATTCTCGTGTTCTGACACAAAATTGATGCTTATCAAAGGGTTGATTGTTTTTACATTCTCTCTCTCTCTGTGTCTCTGTGTGTGTCTCTCTGTGTGTGTGCGTGTGCTTGTGCACATTATGAGATGCAAGTGTGGCTGTCAGAAGATGGCTAGTAAGAGTCGGTGTTCTACTTCCACCCTGTGGGGCTTGGGGATAGAACTTAGGATGCTAGACTTGCCAGTAAGCACCCTTGCCCACTGAGACATCTTGCCAATCCTGGTCATTATTATTGTTATCAGCATCATCTAATTTGATTCCCCGCCCCCCCCCCAAAGTGTATGTGTGTGTTTGTGTGTGTGTAAACAAAAAATAAAAACCAAAATCATCATAAAGCCGGTATTATTTCTACTTTATGGATAACATTGATAGAAGTGACAGAACAGGCCCCTTGCCATCTACTCATTGCAGAACATGAATCAGACATCCATGCCCAGAAAGCAGCCGATACATAATGTTCCAAGGGACTGCCTGAGGCAGCCAGGCCGAGGGCACCTCTGCAGTGAATGCTCTGGTTTAAGGGAAAGAAGGTAAGAGCAGACAGGGCATTAAGAGTAACACCTAGGTGGTAAAACTCCTAATGGGCCTAGAAATTTTAGAGATCCTCTGTCTGCCTTCCAAGTACTTGAATTACGGGGCTATGCCACCACACTGGCTAAACTTCTCTGTATATAATACCGGCCACTCTTAACTCACCCTCTAAGCATTCCTGCTTAAGATTCTTCCCCGGTCTCCCATTATCCTGAGGATAAGTCCCATTTCTCAGCTGCCCTACAGTAGGCCTGTCTGGTTTGCTTTCCAAGGTACTCGGGCTGTGCAACAGGAATAGACCTTGGGGCATCTGGGATCACCCTCTCAGCCTGTCCAGACCACACACAGTTCCCAGAATGCACCACACTTTCTCACCACTGTACATCCCTCTGCCTGTTGATGCTTTTTCAAGTCTCAACTCAAGCACTACTTTTTAAAGAAAACCTTCCCTGACCTCTCACATACCTCAGACTCAATGAGGACTCTTGTGTGTGTCATTCAACTGGTTCACCAGTAATTTGAAAGCAAGCCATGGCATAGCAAAGATCTCAGACCTCTACACAGTTTGCAAGTATACGAACCTGAGTTTGGATCTTGAGCACCCACATAAAAAAGTGGGCACAGTGGGTGGTGCACACCTACAACCCCAGCACTGGGCATGAAGACAGGCAAGTCACAGGAGCTCACTGGCCAGACAGTCTACCAAAACTACAGGTCTAGTGAGAGAGCTTGTTTGAAAAAAATAACAGAGAGTGACTGGAGAAGGCATCCCACCATCATCCTCTGGCCTACACTCTCTCTCTCTCTCTCTCTCTCTCTCTCTCAAGCACACATACCTGCATATTCAACCTTCGTGAACACGCACACACACACCTGCATGCACACACACCTGTATACACATACCTATAAATACATACAACACCTACACACACACCCCTGCACACTCCTGCACACGTATACCTGAACACATATACCTGTACACACACACCTACACATAATACAACATCTGCACACGCATATCTATACATACATACACCTTCACACACACAACTGCACACACACATTTTCACACTCATACCTGAACCTGTCCAGACCACACACATACCTGCCTACACACACACACACACACACACACACACACACACACCTAGACACACATACCTGCACACACACACACACACACACACACACACCTATACACACAAACAACACCTGCATACACATCTGTACATACCCACAACACCTGCATACACATCTGTATATATACACAATCCCTGCACACCAGAGCACACACATGCTCACACACCTGTGCGCACGCGCGCACACACACACACACACACACATCTGCACACATACCCACTTGCTAAAAGAGGCATGTCCTGTAAGGGTTTGCACAGGTTGCTGAGACAGCATTAGTCCAGCCCGAAGGCTAAGAGGTTAAGGAGCAAAGCAGGCAAGGTGTGAACTCAATGGTCCTAAGGTGTGAAATATGATCTCTGCGGGGAGTCACAACAGTTCACAGTAATTTGCCTCTTAGAGCACCTAGTGCTCACAAATATTTGCTTCCTGAGAGAAGCATTTGCCGGTTTCATCAGACCCATACTTAAGTTACTGCAGAAGCCCATTGTACAGGGAGGGACAGGTGATTTTTCAATAGAGCAAGATGATTTCTTCTTAAGTAACCATAGCCTTGTCTTGGCTGCAAAGAAGCGAATTATCTTGGATGCAAAACTGATCAGGGGTTCCAAACAACTTCTCGTGAGCCCCAGCTGGGGTCTTCCAACAAGCGGGGATCCGCAGCATGAACAGTATAGAGCTGCCACTTTTCAGGAAGTCTATTCTGGATCAAAAGCTATGCTAGTTCCCTTAGACTCACCTTTCTCTCATGTTATCCTGCTTGATTTAAATGTTCTATCTACAATGCAGACTAAAAACTGAGACTCGGAATAAGGTGAGATGACCCATTCAAGGCCACCCAGATAGGGAAACATGAATATGAGATTCAAATATAATGCCCAGGGCAAAGTTGGAGTTCTTCCCACTCTTAAATTAATGCCTTTCTGAGCTGTAAGTGACTCTGGTGAACCTCGGAGGATGCTCTTTAGTCTAAAGCACCCCTCCCACAGGTGATGCCTGGGTCCCTGATGCACTATTCCTCGGCACTAAGTGCCTCAGTGTGGTTCAGACAAGCCATAACAGCATCCCGAGGGAATCCATTGGAAAAGCAGTGTCTTGGTATCTCCCAGCTCTACCAGAACTTGCATTTTAATGGGATCCCCTGATGTCTATATGCGCATTTGAGTGTAACAAACAGCAAGTTTGTGACAAACACTGCTCTCTCCAGATGCATGGCAAGACAAGGAAGGGCTGTAGCTCAGTGCCCGAGTGTCTCTGCAGTTTTCGGGATTCTTATGTTTCTGGCCTAAAGATCTCTAAGATCCTGACACTACACCTGCTACAAAGCATGGTGTATAAAGGACACGTGAAGCTCACTCACTCATTTCTCTGTTTTTTATCTCCTCTCTTCTGTCTTTCCTTCTTCCCTTATTCCCACCAGACCACACCATTTGTTCACACTGATGGGTCATTCAAAATCCCTAAGGATAATTTTTAAAATTTTAATAACTTTTCATTGTGAAATAATTTCTGGCTTATGAGAAGGTAAATGTGGGCTGGGGATATGGTTTCATAGGTAGTCAGTTTGCCTACCATGCAGAGGTTCAATCCGCACTTCTACATCAAGTGGGTGTGGTGATGATTTGCCTGTAATCCCCTTTGGGCAGGAAGATCAGCTGTTTAAGGCCATTAGCTACACAGCAAGGTTGAGGCTAGCCTGGTCATACATCCTGTCTTAAAAACCAAAAAAAGTTAACTATACCAACTGCCCATCTGTACTCCTGCCCAGGTTACCACCAGAGAACCACAGCACAATGATCAAAATACAAAACTGCCATTGACAGGATCTGCGGACTTCCTTTGAATTCCTTTTTTTAAAAAAAGACCAATGTGGGTCCTGGGGATGAAACAGAAGCCATCAGGCTCAGCGGCAAGCACTGTGCCACCTCATAGACCTTTAATTATTTTTTCTGGTTTTCTCATGACGAGATTCAGGTTGTAGGTTTTTGGTAAGAAAAATCATACGAAAGGAAAGGAAGGACCCAGACAGCAGCGCCTGAGGACTGGCTGGCCGGCAGCACTGTCAGGGATGGGGGTGACATGGAGAACGAGCAGCGAGCAAAGCAAGCAAGTAAGTTCCGGGCACAGTCTGAACTGTTTATAGGACGCCAGGGTGGGGATGTCCTCCAGCCAGCTGACAAAATATGTATTCAGAGCACAGGACATGGGGGGCTGCGTTGAAGACACACATTAAGAAGTACCTACGCATGTCTACAAGTGGAATCGTAACCGTGCAAAGGACTACCTTCCGCTGAGCACTCGCTACATGCCAGGTGCTGCGGTAAATACTTGACCACAGACATTCATGTATTCACCACCTCACACACACTGATCCCGCAAGGAACCATCACTCCTATTGGACGGATGTGAGAGCCGAGGTCCGGAGTAACAACAGTACAGCTACAGCCATGGCACTGGCCAGCCGCAGAACAGAGGCTTGAATTCAGTGCTTATTCCACATCCTGTGTTCCAAAGCTCATAGAGTGAGCGAAGCGAACTGTGAGAAGTTATCTGGTGTGAAAAGGATTGGGAAGTGAGGGCACCTGAGAGTCAGAGAGAGAGGGAATGTGCATTATCACCTTCAGCCATCAGTGCCCCTTGGGGTTGTTTCCCCCCCTCAACTTGGTATCTGGGAGGAGACCATCAATGGAGAAAAAAACATCTTCATCAAATTGCCTGTAGGCGAATCTGCACAGCGCTTTCTTGACTCATGGCTGATGTGGAAGGGCCCAGGCCACTGTGGTGATGCAGCCCAGGCAGGACCGTGGTCCTGGATGGGAGAAGAAAGCAGGCTGGTGAGCCATGGGTGGCATGCTATCAGGCAGCGCTCCTCCATGGCTGCTGCTTCAGCTCTTGACTTCCCTGGATGATTTAGACTGAGGTATAAGCTACATAAACCCTCTTCTCCCCAGCACTGCTTTTAGCCGTGGTGTTTTATTACAGTGCGAGAGAGCAAACTATGACAGGATCCACTCATTAGGATCACTGTTATATGGGGCAACATGCTCAAGATCACACCACCACCGGGTAATCAAACCAGGTAAATCCAGTCCATCTTTCTCCAGACAATATATCATTTCTACCACCTCAAAGAAACCCGGGGCTTGTCACTGTTAGGCTAGTGAGGTGAACGCAGTTCAGCAGGTAAAGGCACTTGCTGAGCTGATTTCAATCCCCAGAGCTCCTGTGAAGGTGGAAAGGAAGAATCAGTGCCACAGAGGTGCCTTGTGACTACCACACGTGTCATGGCATGCACACCCATGCACACCCATGACATCTCAGCTTACTACACAAGCATAGAGAAAGGAGTTCAGAACCCTAGACCACCTAAAAGCTGGGTGAGTGTGACAGCCAGTGCAGGAGGTGGCAAGGGGGATTCCCAAGAGTAAGCCAACTAGACACACTAGCCAAAAAGGGCTGGTCCAAGGGGCTGCCTCAATATACAAGACAGTGTGTGATCAAGAAAGACCCTTAACGTCCTCTTCCAGCACCAAGTGCCAGGCAGGGACAGAGAGCACAATGCTACAAGTAAGTTACATGGCGAGGTGAAGCAACTTGCTCTAGAACAGCTCATCAAGCCTGGACCGTCCACGGAGGGAACCAAGCACAGGCTCGTGGAGAGGTGGAGGTAGGCAGGGATCACCAGCATCACTAAAGCAAAAGGGGCTGGAGATGAAGTCACTGGTCATGGGGTCCCAGCCAGGGAGAGACAGTGAAAGCAGCAGGTAGAGTGAAAGGATGGAGAACATGAGGAGAGGAGGGGCTGATGGGCTGCAAGTGTTACGTTTAATAAAATGAGAGGTGGAAACTGGGTTTGAGCACAGGGTCGGGGTCCAAGACGCCAGGTGTAGAGTCAGTGCGAGAGTACACACCTGTAACCACTGCACTCGGAAGGCTGAGGCAGGAGGACTGTTTAAGATTAGCCTGGGCTACACAGTGAACTTGAGGCCAGCCTGGGTGACAGAGCTGAGTCCCTTCCTCTCTCTCTCTAAAAAGGGAAAAAGGCTTTTTTGTTGCTGTTGTTTTGTTTCTCATGTGCAGGTAACATGATGGAGTAAGTTCCAGATGTGGTCCTGATGAAGTGGTGTGGAGATTTTAGTCGGAGCAGAAGGGCAGGGCAGGAACTGGGAGTCTAGATCATCATTAGGATGGAGCCAGAAGTTCTCCCAAGGAGGGAGGAGGAGACAATAAGATATTGGGGCTGTTTTGTATTATGCCCAGATTCATATTAAAAAATGGCTAATCAAGCCTTAGGATGTCTACCACAAATCATGCTGGTTTAAGCCAGCCAAGTGGAATCTAACCAGCATATTCGAGCTTCACAGCTGCATGGGGCAATACCTACCCCAGGCGAAGGGTCAGATAGCTCTGCTCCAGGTCTCAGCTCCACCCTTTCCATATAACTTGGTGGAGGTCAGCCTCTAAACTGGGGGTCTAGTCTCCCTGAGGCCTTGAGGTATCTGCACTTCTCACTTAAAGGGCAAGAAAGACTTTGTTTCTTTGCTACCAAGTGCCTGCTTCGGGCTCTTAAAAACCCCTACTTAAAGGAAAGTCGCCAGAGTGAGCGAGGGTGGGGGTGGGGCAAGTGGGGCCAGAGAGAGAGCTAGAGAGTTGGCTCAGTGGTTAAAAGCACTGACTGCTCTTCTGGAGGTCCTGAGTTCAAGTCCCAGCAACCACACAGTGGCTCACAACCATCTGTAATGAGAGCGATCGGATGCCCTCTTCTGGTGTGTCTGAAAACAGCTACAGTGTACTTTAATAAAAATAAATAAATCTTTAAAAAAGAAAAGGCAAAGTCACACTTTTGGGGAGCAGCACAGCACCCACTTCCCCACCAAGATGCTTGTCTTCGAAGGGGCTGTGCTGTGGGTCCAGCACTGCTTGGCTCAGCTGCTTGGCTTTAACAATAACAGGTCAGACCCCTCCCCCCACACCAGAAAGAACACGATATGCTTTTTGCACGAGGCTGTCATGTGCAACTCCTGCAGCCTCTTTGTTTTCTTCCCCCCTCCCTTCTTTTGTACTACAGTATTTAATAAATTGTAATTTATAGCTGAGTAGTAGTGGCACACACCTTTAATCCCAGCACCTGGGAGGCAGAGGCAGACAGATCTCTTGTGAGTTCGAGGCCAGCCTGGTCGACATAATAAGTTCCAGGACAGGCAGGGTTATAAAGAGAAACCCTGTCTCCAAAAAAATATGTAACTTTTATAAAGATAGATGTTTGTTTTGCATTGCCGAGTGTTAAGTCCTGGGTCTCAACATACTTAACCAACAGTCTACCCCTGAGCTACACCCTCAGCTCCCCAAAGCCAAGAGTTTTAAAAACCACTTGTATTATCTTTACATACTGTCCTTGGATAGGTGTGTGTAGGGAAGTTATGGTGTGTGAAATGCCAGAGCTTGTATGTGGATGTCAGAGGACACCTTGGAGGAGTCTGTTCTCTCCTACCATGTGGCTGTAGGCCATCTTGCAAGTCCAGATTTTCAGTTTAGTTACGCATAGCTTTTTATGAGTGTGAGTGTTTTGCCTGCATGTGTATCTGTGTCCAACGTAAGTGTCTGGTAACTGCAGAAGCCAGAATAAGGTGTTGGGTCCCCTGGAATTAGAGTTACAGATGGTTGTGAGCCATCTTATGGGTGCTGGGAATCAAACCTGAGGCCTCTGGAAGAGCACCCAGTGCCCTCAACCATGAGCCATCGCTTCAGCCCCAGGTTTTTTGTTTGTTTGTTTGTTTGTTTGTTTTTTAAAGCAATGTTTTCTCCGGTTAGAACCTGGGTGTGGGGTTCAGAGCCTAGACCATTCATTCTCTTTTTCTTCCCCCCTAAACCTCCCATCTAATTTACCTACCTCCCCCTTGCACTTGGTTTCTTCAAGAACTAAAAGGATACATTTTAAGTGTGTGTGTATGTGTGTGTGTGTGTGTGTAGACAAAAAGAGACACATACACAGAGACACTGAGACAGAGGAAGTGCCCACAAAGTCCAAAAGAGGGTGGGTGTCAGATCTCCCGGAACTAGGGCATGGTGGCACAAGCCTGTAATCCCAGAGGCACTAAAACGAGATGGACCAGGTACGTCCCTAGTAGTTCCCTGGCCTGGTAGGCTAGGCTACCTGGCAAATTCCAGGCTGGTAAGGAAAGTTATTTTAAAAAGGTGGAAGGCACCTGAGGAATGTCACCTGAAGTTGTCCAGTAACCTGCACACACACACACACACACACACACACACACACACACGTGTGCTCGTTCAAGTGTTGTGATCAGCAGGCTGTCCATTTACTAATGAAAAGCTGAGGTAGAAGGAACGAAGCCACCATGGAGAAAGGGCCGTGCTGAGGAGCCTGGCCCGGCACCCAGCGTTTGAGCTTTAGTTTTTTCTCAAGTCTGAAATACAGCAGTGGCCTTGCCCTCTCACTGGTTTAATTTTTCAGATTTTCCTAGGAGTGTGAGTCAGTGAACTCCACTTGCTAGCTCTTCTTGTTCACGTTGGGTTTATGGCACCTGCAGTCAGAGCTTGACAAAGAAGAGAAGGGCAAACCAGGCAGCTGGTACGTCTTGAGTCCACGACAGGACAGAACCTGACTTTCTCTTGAGTTTCAGTTTTTAACTTGTTAGGAGTAGCTCTAAAGATGTCAGTGTTCAGGGCTGGAGATAGAGATTGCAGCCTAAGGACACTTGCTGCTCTCACAGAGGACCCTGGCTTGGTTTCCAGCTCCTATGTGTCGGCTCCCAACCAGCTGTAACTCCAGTTCCAAGGGGTCTGATGCCCACTTCTAGTCTCCCCAGCACTAGGCACTTATGGGGTACACATATGTAACATATATTACATATGTTATGGTATATATTATATATGCAGACAAAACATAAACATAAAAATAGATTTTTTTTTTTTTTTGGTTTTTTCGAGACAGGGTTTCTCTGTGTAGCCCTGGCTGTCCTGGCACTCACTTTGTAGACCAGGCTGGCCTCGAACTCAGAAAGAAATCCGCCTGCCTCTGCCTCCCGAGTGCTGGGATTAAAGGCGTGCGCCACCACGCCCGGCTCATTTTTTAAAAGATGTCAGTGTATGGATAATTCTAGAGAGAGAGAGTTTTGATGCTAGCTCCAAGTCAGGCCTCAGAGGAAGGAGAAACAGAGACAGCAGTGGTCTCTGCTGTCTAAGCACAATTTGAGTCTCAGAAGGCCCATCAATCCCCATCTCCATCACCTTCCTCCATGTACCCTCTAATCTGAGTCTAAACTTGCAGTGTACACAGTTCTATCCACATCTTCATCTGGGCAGGGGCCCTTGACCTTGGAAGCCATCTTGCTGCCAAATGTAACTTTCCTTCTGTTTTTCTTTAGGATCCACCCTTCCTCCCCTCCGCCCTCCACCCCGCCCGCCCTGCTGGGGATGGAGATCAAAGACTGTTTCTGCACAGGATTTGTTTGGTTAGAGCTGCCAGAGCAGGGAGTAATTTCTACCAGGGAACTTCATGGGACCCACGGTTCCTAGTGTGAAATGTCAGAGTGGTCTGTGACTCCCTGTGGGCCACCCGGAGAGCAGCAAGTTTTTCTGACAGGCCAGAGACAGTGCAGAAGAACACTGACAGGCACACAGAAGAAAATTAGTTTAATAGCGATACCAGCTTCCTGTTTAGAACTGAGACCCCCCAGCAGCAGAAGGTGGAAGGGCAGCTATAAGAAGTTCCTCAGATACAAAAGCCAGGATAAGCTATAACAGGGCTAAATTCTGTAGGGAAAAAAAAAACCCACAATACTGTATTTCTTTTCTATTATTTATTTAGGTTGTTGTTGTTTTGATACAAGGTTTCTCTGTGTAGCCCTTGATGTCCCAGAACTCACTCTGTAGACCAGGCTGGTCTTGAATTCAGAGATCCACCTGCCTCTGCCTTCCAAGTCCTGGGACTAAAGGTGTGCGCCACCACCACCCAACTCTTTTCTATTAGTTCTTCGGTTCTTTGCTGAGCCAATGTTCTTTGTTCATTGTCCTTGATGGCTAAGTTGGGTCAAATAAAAGCATCATTAAGATTCCTTCTTCCTCGCACGGACAAGGCCATTCATATCAATGTTCAGCTTTGTGGCCAAAGGATCATATAGAAAAAAGAACTAAAGTTCTTTGATGAACTATCCCAAAGGATAGCATTTCATAAACTCATCGTAGAATTTCCAATAACTAGAAGCTCCGTAAACGGTCTATGTTTTTTCATGAATACAAGTTACGAGGTAAGCGCTCACTAAATGCAGGAGAGTGACTCAGTTCATCTATCTGTAGTCAGTCAGCCAGAGTCTGAGGCGCCTCTTAGCTTAGGAACGGAACATCTGGCCCACCCTGAGCACTTTGATACTGGATTCACCCCCTTACCAAATGTGGCTGATGAAGGTTATTGTGTGACCACTTTAATGAGGGTTAACTTAGGGGCTAACGCAGAAATGCCTTCAGAAAAGTGTGAGTTTGAGCCGTTGGTCTCCACAGCCCAGACAGGGCCCAGCTCCAGCTCTGCAGATGAAGTATTACTAGCATCAAGCTCTCAAAACGTCCTGGGGGATGGCACCTGGCAAACTGTGCCCTATCACGGCTCCACAGCTGGGTCTGCCCATCACGGGGCACCAGGAACACAAGGCTCCCTGATAGCTGCTTCCAGCCAGGGAGCATCTGTTGAGCTGGCATTGGCGCCAGTGGGGAACAAAGCCAGAGAGCCTGGGTGGGTGGGGGTGAGGAAGTCAGGCTGGGAGGTGGGGGGGGCTTTGTTACATTAAATACTTAACTGGGCCTTTAATTTCTACAGCAAAGCACTGAGGGATTCACTGTGGAAATGGCTGAAAGCTTCTTTTTTTGGCCCGATACTGCAAAGCTACTCCACGGAAAGCATGAGACACTAAAGAGGGATGCTCCCAGCAGGGACTCTGCCTGTCAGTCAGTTCTCTTCCTTACAAGGTATCTCTGGTACAGGGTGAGGCTAGACCAAGACTCACTCTGTTTCTCAGGGAATACCAAGCAGATGGATTCCCTGCCCCCCACCCTTCTTTTTAAAAACAAAACAATTATTTATTTATTTATTTATTTATTTATTTATTTATTTGGGGGGGGCCTGGGAGTGTGATCTGAAACTCAGGTCTGCCTCTCTCTCCGGACTGATCCATCTCACCGCCCTCGGCTCACCCCACCCCTCATTTTTATAAACAAGGACTCATGTGGACCAAGTAACCCTCTGCCTCAACCTGCTGAGTAGCTGCGACTGCAGCACGGTGCTACAGAAGTCACACATGTGAACCTGACGGCGGGTTTCAATAGGATTCCTTTCCTATTTGGAGGGAAAAAAAAACCTGTCAGTTCACGTTGTCAGAGAACTGGCTTCACACGGAACAACTTTTTCATAAGTCACTCCCTTGGCTTTTGGCCTCTCAGCCAGCCACATCATATCTAGGCAGAAGTTCGCTCTTTCCCACAAGAAACATGTCTGTATTACCACAGAGTTCCCAAGAATGATACTTTCTTTATCTTCGTTGGTCTGTGAGCTCCATTAGGGAACAGACTCTGTTATTTGGCTTCTATTTCCAGAGGCTGGCACAGTGCCTGGTAAACACAGTAATTCAGTGAGTGTCTGGTGAGTGATCGCCTGCACGCGCTTATCAGCCAAGCGCTGGGAGGAAAATCTGGCCTCAGTGTACACAAAGGTGGATAAACATTGCTTCTTTTCATGGTTTTATTAATTAGAAGGTATCTATACAATCTCCCATAAACATTGCTCCTGTGTGACATTTATGACCCTAAGCATTCTACTGGGGCTTTTCCAGTAGGTTGTTTCTCTCTATAAAAATTTCAATGGCTGTATACATTCCCCTCATCCAATGAAAAAATACACAAATGCTTATTCATCAAACCACATTATAATTGTAGGTCTATTAAAATTTTTCCAACTCAAACACCAAAGTTTTTAAAAAGAAGTTTAGCCCCCCAGGAGAAACACTAGCAGAAATTCCTACTGTCAATGACAATGTTAATGTAACAGTATCCAGCAGTTTGGACTAGGTGCTGTGGAGTGTGCCTGCAACTCCAACACTGGGGAAATGGAGATAGGATGATGGGGAATTCAAGGTCATCCTTAGCTGCAGATGGAGTTCAGGGCCGGCCTGGGCTAAACAAGACCTTGTGTCAAAAACAGCAGGGCTAGGGAGATGGCTAAGTCGGTGAAGTGCTTGCTATTTAAGCATGAAGACCTGGGTTTAGTGCCCAGGTACCTACATACAAAGCCAGGCACAGTAGCCTGCAACTGCAATCTTAGCACTGGACAGGCAGAGACAGGTGGACTCTCCAGGGCTCACAGGCCAGACAGGCTAGCTGACCCAGTGAGCTCCACGGTCTATCTCAAAAAATAAGGCAGAGATCAACTGGAGAAGACATCTGACATCAATTTTAGAGCTACACACACACACAGAGACAGGGAGAGAGACAGAGACAGAGAGAGACAGAGACACAGAGACAGACAGACACACACAGAGAGATACACACAGAGATAGAGAGAGAGAGACAGACACACACACAGAGATACACACAGAGATAGACACACACACACACACACACACACACAGAGCTTTGAGGAAAAAGGAGAATGGAGAAGTAAAGAATTATAGAAAACCCATCATAGCCAAAGTGAGTTACCAACGACAACAGCCAAAATCTATGGTTAACTCACAGTGAACATTAACCGGGTCAACACAAGAGCTTGCTTTAGCATCTCTGGCATGAGTCAATTCTGTGACTGCTTTGCCAAGCCTGCTGACTCTAGGTGGGACTCTGCGTGTGTGTGTCTGTGTGTATGCCTGTCTGTGTGACTGAGATTCTGTCACACACGGTTATATTTAGTGACATATGGAATGAGAAGAGACCAGCAGTAAATAGAGGGAAGCCTTGATTCAAAGGGCAGAGCTTCTCTCTGCTGCTGCTGCTGGCTTTCCTTATAATTAACCAATTAGGGCCATATCCCTGCTTCCTGTGGGAGTTTTCTCTGCCGTGGAGAATTGAGGCTGCAGCCCTAACCACACAGACCTATAATAAGCCATCTGGGTGATGAAGGATAGCTTCAGATACTCTTAGAATAATCCCCAAGAGGTGGCTGAATAAATGTGTGGTATTCTTAGCATCAGTACAAAGACTTTCTCAGAGGAATTAAGTGTTTTCTGGCACTATCTTTTAAGTGCCCAGTTACAGTCTTATCATATGATGCTAACAAAAGAGATTGATTATTACTGGGCCTATTAAGCAACCTTGAGTCTGGAAGATCAAACAGGGCTCCTACCAACCATCCCAGCGACTTTACTCAGACTGTTATTCACTAGGATGCTTATATGTGATAGTATATGTGGAGGGAAATGAAGAAGATGTAGTCTGTATGTGGAAAGATTTACATTAAACTAAGGGGTCATTCAAATTTAACCTATTCATGATATCTGTATTATTTAGAGCCACAAAATCAAAAGTGCTGTTTTCATTTTCAGAGTTCAAATCGACTAAGGAGAAAATGTACATTGGTTTGCAGAGAGGGCAATTTATGGGATGGGTAGACAATTCCAATATCAGTGAGGCCAAGACACATTGCTGAATTGTTCTGAATGGAAGAATTGATTATAAAGTTGTCTGGGTGTTGCTTTTAGGAAGACTCCATTACCACCACAGCGGGTAAAATTACCTTCCACTCTCCTGTCCCCTTGTTTTGAAAGAAGTGAATGTTAGGCAACATTCATGTACAGAGGCACAGAAATGACAGCCAGGCCGCTTTGTTCTCGTATGGGTCTTTAGATGAAGACTTAGAGATGGAGAAGCAGCAGAAAGCACAGACGAGGACTTGGCTCTGTGCCAGCTGCCTTCTATTCAGAAGGTGGGTTCTGACACCAGTGAGCTGGGCTAAAATAGAAAAGGGGGAGAGGCCAGGAGAGGACCAAAGGAGGTTTTACCACAACTAGTGAATGAGCAGGATTTACGCAGGGAAGGAGCAGAGAAGGCCCTGGGGCTGAGAGTGAGGGTGGATGACTGAGAATCCTGCAGACACTAGAAGAGGTGTGCTTCCTGGCTTTTCTGTGTTCACCTCTGGGTCTGTAGCTCTTTGTTAGCGATTCCCTTACATGTGTTCAGTCAAGAGTGATGGGAAGATGAGGAGGCCTGCCGGGCAGGCAGGATACAAGCTCTGCCCTTTAATGAAGGTTGTGACACCCCTCAGCCAAAGGAAAATTCCAGCACAGTTGGTCACACTGGCAGAACGTTTCCATTAGATTTTTTTTTTTTTCCTGTGTGTGTCAGGAATAAGGCTGGGGCACAGGGGCCAGAACTGGGGAAGGTTCTAAGGCAGGTCAGAATGTAGGATTTCCTAATTAGAAACAGGGATCAAGGGGGAAGCCTGCTGTGCAGCTGTAGAAAAAAAAAAATAAAACCTACATGGAAATTCATGAGAATGGCTGGTTGCCTCTAGGGGAAAGGTTGGGAAGGGGGTGAGAGATGGCAAGGGCACAAAGGCTCGTCCATCTTGTCCATAATGTTAATATTTAAGAAGAGAATGGGTTTAGGATGTAGCTCAGTGATCTAGCCCCTCGTCATACGTGCAAGGTCCTAGTTTCAGTCACCCCTGCACACAGGGCTGTTTATATTATCTGACTAAAAACTGATTCTAAAAACACAAGGGCTGTTGTAAAGGGTGGAGGAGTGGGGTACTGGTAAAACACCTTGGTAGCATCCCCAAGGCCCCCACCACACACACACACACACACACACACACAATCTGAAATTTAAGAAACCCATAGAGAAGGGAAAGGTGAACTGAGGGAAAAGGCAGGAAGCCATGACCAATAGCTTATGCCTTTGCGGCTGCTGGCCTAAAGCAACCAAAGGATGACTGAGGGGCAAACAAGAGTAGCCTGAGTCACAAAAGAAGCAAATGGAAGAGGTAACTGGAATTCTGAGAGAAACTTTTTAAGAGAAAACAGAGCCTGCCTGGGTCAATCCTGGCCCACCTTTCCTGTCAGGTTGCAGCTCCCCACCGCAGTTCTCACAGAAGGGATCACACATATTAGCTCCTGAAACCGGGCCTGGGGCCCAGGTTGGTCCTCTCAGCCAACCTTGATTTCCTCAGTGGTGGAGAAATCTAATGTGCAGGACTCAGGAAATTCGCACGTGGATGTGCAGGATTCAGGAAATTCACCCCTCATGTGGACCACCCACAGTCTCCTGCCCTCTTTCAAACTTTCTACCAATGCCACGCCACCGCACCCCTCCCGTGACTCATCCGCTTAGAGCCTGAAATAGAGCTCTGCTGCTTCTGTTCAGGCTTCCCTCTAGGATGTCCCTGGAGAGCGCCTGGGAGGCGTAGGGACCACCTTTCCTGCAAGGAGATGCCTTCTGAGTCCGTGGTCCTGCCTGCCCTTCCCACCTCGGGAAGGTACTCAATCCCTCCAGTTTAGAGGAGGCCCACCGCCCTTCTGATGTCCTCGGGTTCATGCATCTGCACCACACCTACCTCCTTGGCTCTACCACCCAAGCTCTTTAACTGGGCTCCCCGAGAGGATGCCCCTCCTCGCCCCCCAGGATTCCCTTCGGGAGATTAGGCGGGAGGCGCGGGGTGACCCGGAGCTGGGGGTGGGAGGAGCAGGGCAGTTACCTCATTGAAGCCCTCTTGCAGGACGTCCAGTAAGTTCCCGCGGGTCAAGCAGGCTAGCATTGTTCCTGCCGCGGGGCTTCCCGGGTGGGGTCACGCCACCGTCTCTTCCCTCTGCACACAAAGGCGATCAGCTCAGCTCCCTGGGAGCTCTCTGGAGTCCCGCATGCCACTTACTGGAAACCTAGACCCGAGCCAAACTAGCGGCTTGCACTGGGCATGCTCGCGCGCGGGTTGCAGCCGGAGGGGCCCAGCGCTGTGCTGGTTCCTATAGAAACAGCAGGGCGCGCGCTGCGCACACAGGCGAGCGGCGCTCGCAGGCAGCCCTGGGCCTCCAGGGAGTGCGGGGAAGCCGTGGGCGCGCACGCAGGCTCCGCACGGGTGCTCGCAACGAGCATTCACACACGCGTGAGCACACACACACACACGCACACACACGCGCGCTGACACAAGCGGGCTTGCCAGCCTGAGCATATGCCTGCAATCACTACACTGCACGTTTGGAGGCGGGCGTCCCCGAGCGTGTGCACGCACATACAAGCACGTACACACACGCGCGCGCGCACACACGTGCACACACACACACACACACACACGCGCGCGCGCGTATGTAGTCACTTTGCTCATTTAAGGCTGCAAGCACCTCATCACAAGGTGGGTGGGGAAAGGAGTGAGTCACAAGATTACCCCACCCACCCCTTACTCCATTCTCCAGACTAACAGCAACCTTTTTCCACGCGGGGCTTGAGAGTGAGACAACCAGCAACCTTTTCCCACTCGGAGTTGGAGAATGAAACAATTTAAATAAGAGGAAGTAGAATGACAAGAAATAACAATAAAAAGGGGGTCAGAGGAGAGAGGCTGGGGGTGGGGCTCTGTAACTATTAGAATATAAGTAACCGAACAGGGCTAAACAAATCATACCATCATAATAGAAACGTCAGAGGCACACCAAGGATGACCAAGACATTACCACATGCATCTCTTCTATCTTTTTTTTACAAAATAACTGCTAAGGGGTAAGATTGGGCACGGTGGCTCAGGGGATAAAGGCTCTTGTAAAAGCTTGACACCTGAGTTCAATCCAGGAGCCATGCAAAGGTGGAAAGGGAGAACTCACACCTCTCGGGCACAGGCACACATTATGCTCACCCCCCCCCCACACACACACTAATTAATTGGTTTTATAATAAAATAATTGCTAAGAGCCAGCATGGGGGTATACACCTATCATATGCACACACACACACACACACACACACATCAGATCAACACTCTAGAGGTTCTAAGTCCAAAGTTAGCCTGGTCTATATAGCAAGTTCCAGGTCAGCCACATATAGTTCCAGACCATATAGATGAGACCTGCTCTTGAAAGAAAGAAGGAAAGAAAGGAACACATACTTTATAAGTGAGTTTTAAAATAAAGCACCAAGAATGCCCTTGTACATTGACAGGTAAAAGCATCCACCCTTGGGTGTAACAGAACCTCTCTCTTGTGTGGCCTGGCTGAGGTCACAGCTCTGATGTTTATTTTTAAGAACACTGGTCATTTGCATGCTTGGACTAACTGGTCTTAAAAAAAAAAAGAAAGAATGAGAGAAAGAAAGTCCATTTTACATTCCATTTTGTGATCCTAGACAAAAGGGAGAAATTACAGTGTTAAGACCCACAGGAGGTCAGAGCCTTGTCCAAGGACACAGCTGGTCGGGGACACACGACTCAATAATCAAGGAATTACAAACCATTTTCTAGCCATCCTGCATCTTCCTCAGACTCCATTAGGACCTCAGCAAGAAAAGTCCATAATGAGCCTACTAAATCATATTTAACCCAATGGCCTCCTCCTCGGGTCACTAGGGAATAAGAAAACCCTTACTTGGGGTGGCCTGACAAGATATCTAAAGCTGCTAAACACAAAGTTCTTCTGAGGAAGAAAAAACAAACAAAGTGCCTTTGACCACAAGAAGTAGGAAGCTGAGTGTCAACCTGCCCTGAGCTGGTCACTCAGCTGGTTAAATCCTGACTGTTCCACTCAGGCTGAAGCCAGAGGAAAGCAGTAATACCAAGTGAAACCGATCCTGAGCGCTCTGCAAGTCAGAGACCTCTCTGTCCTCCACCAGCTAGCCAGGGTGGTTCATCAAGACTCTCTACTGTTCCTTCAGCCCAAGGCAAAATACCACCAGGAGACTCACTAATCCATGTTTAAGACCCTTTATGAGCAGAAGCGTAAGACTTGCAATGGCATAGAATTGCACATGGCACATCTACATACCTAACGATGAAAAACCAAAACGTTCAGTTTATATAAGTCAATTTGGGCATCAGAAGGAGGCCTATAGACAGTCATCCATGCCAAGAAATCACGGTTTCTCAAAACGCCTGTCTTTGATGGGAACAATGCCTGGGAGCTCAGTGCTTTGGAGAGAAGACTTACAAAGCAACTGATTTGCTTATCATTCTGGTCTTTTGAGGCAGGGCCGTGGGTAGCCCTGGCTGGTCTCCAGCTCCCTAAAAAGCCAAAGATGACCTTGAACTCCTAGACCTCGTGTTTCTGCCTCCCAAGCGCTGGGATTACAGACATGTAGTACCATGCCTAAATATAACTGACGTATTTGTGTGTCTGTGCTATGTGTGTGAAGGTCCCCATTGGAGATCAGACACCAGAAGAGGATGTTGAGTACCCCGGGGTACAGGATGTTGAGAGCAACCCAGTGTGGGTGATGCAAACCAAATTCGGGTCCTCTGGAAGAGCAATGAGTGCACTTAACTACTGTGCCATCTCTCCAGTTCCCATACTGAATTTCAAACCTTCAAAACAGAGATCTCATTTGGCCCATTACCTTATTTCATACAGGGAAGAGACAACATCAGGAGAGGTGCTTACGGTCACTCAGTAAATTAATACAGTGGCTGAGATCTAAATAAAGCCCTTGGAGGCCTGGGCTCATGTCTTTTGCAATAACCCTCCACGCATGCTGGAGGGCATCAGGGTGCTCGACAAGTGACTTGTTTTAAGGCATATGGCTAAATAAATAAATAAATAAATAAATAAATAAATAAATTGTAGAGTTCCTAAATAAATAGATAAATAAGTAAATTGTATAGTTCCTGAAAACCTAGGGAAGTAGTTTCTATTATAACTTTCTAAGATGGAAATATGTTGTCCAAAATAGTGGTTTCTAGCCACATGGGCTACTGAATGCTTGAAATGTAGCTAAGACAACTAGGCAACTAAAATTCATTTAAACATAGATGACATAATTTAAAAATATTCTGTTTCAGACTATTGAGACGTCTCCTCAAACTATTAATAGCTCAAATACAGCATGTATCTTATGATTAGAAACAGCACAACATTTCTGTTGGTCCATATAACATAAAATTGCTCAGAAGCTATGTCTCAGAGGAACATGAACATATTCTGTTCCAGGCTCCCTACTCCATGCTACTGCAATGTCAGTAAAGAGCTGGGACAGTAAGTGGGTCAGATTGGAAGTGGGTTAGAACAGTGACTGGGGCGATAATCCATACAGTGCAGTGCCTGTATATGGGATAGCCACAAAGCACTCTGGGAGCTGCATCCCCTTCCTTCCACTGCAGCAGGCCTGGGCGGAGGCAAGGACTAACTGCAGCAAACTGCTTTCCACAGGTTCCTGCTTCTCTCAGAGTCTGCGTCTGTTGGACCTCAGTCAGTCCTGCATAAATCTTACCAGCAATGGCAAGTACTTCTTCCACAGACTAAAAGCCACTCAAATCTATAATGGAATAGCAAAATTGATCTCATTTCACTGTGTCCCATGTCCTATAGGAATCAACAATATGTATATGTGTAATGGTCACAATTACAGTGAGCAGTTGCTAGTTACATATGAAGAGAGGTTAGGGGGTAAAGATTTTTGCTCCTGACCTAATTACTAAGTGGTGAAGCCAGGAACTAAACCTATGGCTACAGGTGCCAAGCAAGCACTCTGGCACTGAGCTCAACCCAGCAGAGTACTTTTATCTGATGCTTGCAACACAGAAGGTACTAACCCAGTGTTCCTAGATGAATGAATGAACCAGTAAAAGAAACATTAGAAAAATGTATTCAAACCATCTATTAATAAATGTAATAACATGTTTGCATAATTAAGACATTAAGCCTTAAACAAAGCTGTCATTTGGTGAAAACACTGCCTGTGACTTCTCTCTGTGTAAAACTAAAATGTGTGAGATTCACACCTATGAAAAATTGAACATAGTCACTACAGCTGTCATTCATGATGAAAAGAAGCAGAAAGGCAGCTTACATAAACCAATGTTTAAAACTGACAATGAGACAATCAATGACCCCCTGAAATCATTTCTTAATCTTCCTTTTGTTTCCTCATACCATCTGGGGTCTTTAAGGGCCTCATGCTTACAACTTCTTTCACATTTACATTCAGAGACAGCAGCAGGAGCAGCAGCAGCAGCACACAGACACACACACACACAGACTCGCACAGACACAGACACACACACACACACACAGAGGCTTGTACCCAACAGCCAAGATAGCAAACATGTCCTAGCTTCTAAACTGTGGGCTTATGTATGTGTCTATGTATTTACTTATTACAGTGCTGGGGGCCGAACCCAGGGCCTCCTGTGTGCTAGGTAAACCCTCCACCCCTGTACTTCAAGTGGCTAAACTGCTCTTTTGTCTCCAGATTCTTCCACTTGCCAGTCTATATTCATCCTAATCGCTCTCAGACAATAGATTCATCTTGCTACCCCAGGGCCCATTGTCTTTACACACTTCTTTTCTACAGCACATCAAATAGAAATTCTTTGTGTCTGGCTCAGAAGGCCTCCCCTGGGATTGCCTCTGTTTAGGCTAGAAAGCTCCCTGATCGCCAAGGCTCATTCTCACCTCCGAGTTTTCACACTGACTCTCTGCTGGCTTTGAGTGTCCCACATTCTACTCTCCTGCTCCCCACATCATTAGCTCACCTCCTCCAACCTTTGTCTCTCTGTGAAGCTTCTTTGGCCACACTTTTTGGTTTCGTTTGTTGGTTTGTTGTTTTGTTTTGCCCTTTGCCTCTTTTCCTCTTCCCTTTATTCTTTTAGTGTTGAAAATGAGTCAGGGCCTTTGTGCGTGCTAACTGAGCACACCACCACTGCCCTCTGTGACCTCTTGTAACCACTCTTGATTAGAGTCTGTCTTACTCATCTTCATACCTCCCTGGCTTGTCCCTGCTCAAATGTTTCTCGGGCCCTGGTCCTTCTCTTACTGCTTTATTTTAAATGACAATACCCCCTCACACCCACACTCCTAGGTGTCTCACCTGATGTGTTTTTATTTTTCCCAGCAGCCTTCGCCATCACCGTGGCTATTCCGCATACACTTGTCCTTTCCTTGTGGGGCAGTGGGTGGGTCCTTACGTATGTATGTAGGCACTCATGTGCTGGTGTGCTCACACAAGTAGAGGCCAGAGGTCAGGGTCAGGGTCAGGTACCACCACCTTGTTTTTTGAGACAAGTGCTTTCACTGATACTTGGGAGTCAGCAATTAGGCTAAGCTGGCTGAGCAGCCAGCTCCTGGAGGCTCCCTGTGTCTGCCTCCTTGGGGGCTGTGATTATAAGAGGACACTACTACATTGGCATCTTCACGGGGGTTCTGAGATTGAACTCAGCTCCTAGAGCTTGCTTTACTGAGCTATCTCCCCAGCCCTCTTTCCTCCCCCGCTTCAAGGATAACCTCATCCTGGCTATCCTCCTGCCTTAGCCTCCCAGGTGCTGCAGTTGAAGGCATCGACCACCACATCTCGCTTACTGTTCATTTATCATTAGCTTCTCCTGCTCATAAGTAAACTTGTGCAGGACTTCTGTATGTTTTGCTTATTCCAGAACTAAAAAGACTTAGAGTCTGGCACATTGTAGATGCTAAATACAAAACTGGCTGAATTTCTCAATCCTTTTCTTTTGAAAATGAAAAGGTCATTGTGACTGGGTGGGTACCTCGGTGGTTTAAAGCGTGGTATTACTCTTGCAGAAGACTGAGGTTAGGTTCCCAGCACCCACATGGTGACTCACAAGCATCCATAACTCCAGCCCATGGGATCTGACATCCTTTCTGACTTCCATGGACACCAAGCACTCATGCTGTGCACATACATACAGATGAAAAAATACTGATATACATAATATAAAATAAACCTTCCAAAGATTCAAAGATCAAACTAGGCACGGTGGCACGTGCCTGCAATTTTAGCACTGGGAGGTAGCTGCAGGAGGATCCAGAGTTTTGTATGATCATTGGATATAGGGTGAGTTCTAGGACAGCCTAGGTTATATAGAACTGTCCCCCCCCCCCCCAAAAAAAAAAGATAATAAAATAAAACAAAACTCAAAGGTCTAAGCCAGGCCTGAAAGCACTAGCCTATACTCTCAGCTCCTTGGGAAACTGAGGAGGTTCACATATTCAAGGTCTCAGTAGGCTACAGAGGGTTCAAGGTTAGCCTGGCAATTTAATAAGACCACATTTCAAAACAGTGTATTAAAGGGCTGCTGATGTAGCCCAGTGGTAAAGTGTTTGCTAGGTATGTATGAGAACCTATGCAAATTCTGTCACTGGAAACAAACAAACAAACAAACAAACAAACCCAGATAAATGCAAAGGTCTAGAACCTTCAGTACTCTATCAGTTAGGTCTTAATCACAGTGAACCTAGGGCTATGGGTCTTTCCTTGTCTCTTACTGTATTCTCAAGACAAGTATAACTTATGGTAGCCTCTTGTCATTTCTTTTCACTTATCCATGCACTCTTTTGCTAAACAAATGTTGGCTCCTTGTTCTATGTTTATGTACCAGGCACTATTCCTTTAGCAAAATCTTGAAGAATGAAAGATCCACTCATATATACAGGTCATATACTGAGGTAATAAACCAGGGTGGAGGGCAGAATAGACAACCCAAGAACGCAACATCAGATGAAAGGAACAGAGAACACAGGGTGGATGTGACAGCCAGAAATGGGCAGAAGAAAAAATAGGACAGAGTGGTGAGAGACTTGGGTAGAATGTTGCCAAAGTAACCATCAGACAGCAGGGCTCAGTATAAATCATGCCCGAGCAGATTCGCCAAAGCAAATGATTCAGAAATGCGTTCTACAATTTTTTTTTTCCTAAATCAAGGGTCAGGTTGTCTGCCAAACATCCATCATTGACAACTGGACCAAGACAGCGACATCTGGTGGATGTTGTGGAAGTGGCTCAAGGCTCTCTACTAGGAAAACACTGCTCCCATGCTTCTCTGCCTGGCCCATCACCACCGGCCTCACTGTTACTAATTACACTGGTAAAACCTAGCCTTTCATTAGGGCTCACCATCTTCACGTCTTGGAATCCATACTCTGATGTTCAGCTGCCCTCTGAAGGATGTGCGCAAACTCTGAAATCACCATTCTTTCTTATTCTATAGCATGCTCGTACCTGGATAAATGGAGCCAACTTGCTTTGTATTCAAGCAACAAGAACCACTTTTGCATTGATAAATAATCCAAAACGTGCTCTTCCTCCAAGGACGTGGCTGTGAGCACTAGGCTTTCTTTTCGACCCCACTGACATCAGGGCAGTAGGAACAAGACACAACTAGTCACTGAGTGTATTGTCACATTGATCCAATTAGAATAAGTTATGTTTAACTTTTTCTTCCTGTGGAGAAGGGTTCTATAGCCTAAAAATGTTTTCTTTTTTACTCTGTTTGAAACTATATATAGATCAATGGTTAAGAGTGCTGCCATTGCAGGGAATCAAGAGTTCCATTTGACTTCCAACTCTCTCTCTTTCTCTCTCTCTCTCTCTCTCTCTCTCACACACACACACACGTAAGTAAAATGTTAAAAACAAAGTCCTTCATTAAAACACTATCAAATGATTCTATTATAATGTTATTTAATATGCAAGTTGTATTATTATACATAATAAAATATTGGTTTAAGGGAAAAATAAAATACCAATCTATAATTAAAAAATAAAGTTCTTATCTTTTTAAAAATAGTCTTACATTGGCTTATTTTCTTCTTTAAATACATGGATGCTTTGCCTGTTCACTACATGTGTTCCTGGTCCCATAGAGATCAAAAGAGGGCATCAGATCCCTTGGCGCTGGACTTACAGGCAGCTGTGAGGGCTGGTTATTGAACCCAGGGGTTTTGCAAAAGTAGTCAGAGCTCTAACTGCGGAGCCATCTCTCTGGATCCCAGGCTGCTTATTGTCAATGCGATTGGTGGAGAGATTCAAAAAATCCAATGAACAGGGACTGATCAACAGTCAAGATGATTATAGCAAATCTGGCCATGGTAGTGCATACTTCTTGGGTTTTTGTTTTGTTTTGTTTTGTTTCCACAGACGTCATTGGTTCTACAATGAACAGCAAAGACAATGTTAAGTATCACTCCAGGGGCATCAATGTAGATGTGATTGGAAAGTGGTAGTGCATACTTGTAATCCCAGATCTTCAAAGGCTGAGGCAGGAGATTTGCCTCACTGTGAGCTACACAGTGATTTTAGTGCCAGACTAGGATACATAGCAAAACTCTGCCTCAAAAGGCCAACCAAGCAGGGGCTGGAGAGATGGCTCAGCAGTTAAGAACCCTGGCTGATTTTCCAGAAGACCCAGGGTTGATTAGTAGCACCTATATGCCAGCTCTCAGCTGTCTGTAACTTCAGTTCCAAGGGACTGAACGTCCTCCTCTAGCCTCTGTCAGCCCCAGGCATGTGGTGCACAGACATAGAGGCAAAACACTCATATACAAAAAATAAAATAATAATAAAACTCAAAGACAAATATACATATCATGAAGTTAACAATATCAACGTTTGCATATAATGGGATTTCACAGAAAACATTTCCATGAAAAGACTAGGATATTAACTAGAATATTCAGTTTGCTTCTGGATGGGAGACTTATAGGGTAGGGGTTTTTTGGGGGACAGGATTTCCCTGTGTAATGTTGGCTGTTCTTGAACTCATTCTGTAGCCCAGGTTGGCTTCAAACTTAGAGATCTGCTCCCAAATGCTGGAATTAAAGGTATCCATCACCACTGTACTGCCCAGCTAGTTCTTAAGTTTTTAATCATAATTTGCTATGTTTCTCAAATGCTTTGTAATTAACATTATTTTTGAACAAACTATTGAGATCTTTTAAATAATTCATATATACTGATTAGAGTTTTCCAATCTCTCTCTGGTTTTATTAATTCCAAATATATATATATATATATGAATTGATGCTCTAGAAATGAGCTAGAATTTCTACAAGAACGAGGAGCAAGAAAGGAAGGCAATAATATCTTGTTCTAGGCTCTCCACAGAACAGCACAGACATTCCTGTAAGGTCACCACACTCCTGACAATACACGGGCACTTACAGAGGGCGCTCCAGGCATAGAGGAGTTACAGACTCTCATAACCACTTGAGTCCCCATCTCCAGATTCTCTAGAAGATCCAATTCAGGGCCACCTTAAGATAGGAAAAGGAGATCTGTGAAAATACATAGTCAAAGAAAATTCAAAAGCTAAATTAACTTAGGAGGAGTCAGGTCACTCCCTTTAATCTATCAACTTAAGTCGTCTTGAAGTGTCAGACTTAGAACCCTGATGAGAAGTTAAGATACTGTAATGGCAAGAGAGTCATCTCAGCTGCATACTTTTTTCTTTTATTTGTCTGTGTGTAGTGGGTAGAGGCAGGTGGTTGGTGACTGTGAAGGTCAGAAGATGGGATGGATCTCCTGGACCTGGAGTTACTGGAAGCTGTGAGCTAACTCAGGTCCTTCGGAAGAGTAGTAACCACTCTTATAGCTGAGCCACCTCTCTAGTTCTTCAGGGACACTTTAAAACAACTTTAACTTAGGTTTTCACAGAGATAAGAAGGATGCTTTCCTGTCTCCACTTTCCACCACCTCCCCCGACATACAGTCTTTCCCACATACATGTCTAAAACCAAAAAACAAACAAACAAAAAAACCAAGGGATTTATTCAGATAACCAAAAGAAATACCAGATTATTTGCACCAGACACATTTTTCACTCTTCAGAAACTTCTTAAACTTATTTTTATTTTTACCCTCAGGAACGTTTAACCCACCACAGGAAGCATGTACTTTGAAACAGGGTATGGGGGTTGAGAAAGGGTCCCATGTAACCCAGGCTGGCCTCCAATTTTCTATGTAATAGCGAATGACTTTGAACCCCAGATCATCCTGTCGCCACGTTCTAAGTGGTAAGATCACAGATACACACACCACACCTGGCTCAGCATTTAAAATTCTACAGCAGAATTTGTCTACAGAATTTTATGTTAACATAGTGTTGTCTATGGCATTTTATTTGACCCTCATGGTTAAGAACCCTTGAAATGGGTTATTTTGTTTACACCCTAACTAACACATAGAAAATAAGCCATGGAATTGCCCCACCAATTTGCAGTGAGGGTAGTCTTCCACCTCACCTCTTCTAAACCCTCTTGCACTAACTGGGTCGGTGTCAGAGAAAAGGCCTAGCAATTGCAGTAAAGGTGGCGGTGGTGGTGCGACAACGACAACGACTACTGAATTTTATGCGATACTACAACCGTTGTAAATTTGCATTGATTCTCTATAAGGCTGATAATAGCAACACTAATGTGTGGTGTGCGTGTGTGTGTGTTTGTGTGTGTTGCAATTCCCTTGTCAGTTCTCTACTCATCTTCAGGGAATCACCCTCTTATCGAACCAAAAGGTATATTTGGGGAGAATGGCACGACGGGTTAAGCATCTCTAAGCTCTTAAGCAAGTCCTGCACACTAAGACTCTACAGGGTTCAGAGAGAGCTCAGACCGAAAAATTTCCCTTCGCACCCTCGTTTCTGCTGCACGTCCCTACTTCTGATCTGGAGACTCAACAGGTGGTAAAGACATTTCTCAGCTATTTCACCACTTTTCGGCACCTACCTCATAAACTATCGGCCCGTTTGGTTCAGCATCTTCCCGGCTAGCCGGCACTTTTACGGAGCTGCGCGTTCTTGCTGCCATGGCGACACAGAGGCCTGCGTCGCTCGGGCCTGCCTTCCTTGGACAAGAGCCAGATCTAGCAAGCTTTGGCTCGGCTCCTGCCCTCCAGGCCCCGCCTCCAGCCGACCTAGAACCCGCCCCTACCACTCTGGACCCGCCTTCCAGCCTCCTGACCAGAACCCGCTACCAGCCTCCAGCCCCGCATCTCCTTATTCCCACCCTGCTCATTTAGTCCCGCCTACTCCCCGTCTTCAACCAATGGGAGCTTGCCGTCTGTTCACAAATCCATACCCCAGCCGCTGACCTTCAATAGTGTGGGCTGGGACACCTTATAAAATTCAGCTCCAGGAACAATCAATCACCAGCCTGTTCTACATACTATTTATTAATTGATTCGAAAGGTTCTTCAGATGAGAGCTAACAGTCCTGCCAGGAGACTTTCTCCAGGATGTCGTCTCGTGGCTGTCAATGTCGACAAATTGAAGTCTTTGAGGCTCAACGGTTGGAGTCCCATCTCTGTGATAAGGTCTGGAGCCTTTGACCTATTAGGTTGGTTGCCCACAGTAGCCCCAAGGCTGTGTGCAAAGGCTCAGAAAATTTCCGAAGAGCCTTTCTCTTCGGCTTTGGGGTATAGGTGTAAAAACGGGATATAATTAGCTAGCTAGTGGCCACATCTGTAACCCCAGCACTGGTAGTAAGAGGCTGGGATAGATCATGATTTCAAGGCCATCTTCAGCTATGTAGCAAGTTCCAGGCCAGCCTGGGCTACATGAGATCCTGTTTCTCAGAAAACAAAACAACCAAGACATAACCAGATAATGACAAAAATCCCTAAGAAAATCAAATATCATTAAATAACTCCTATCAGAAACAGCCAAAGTGCATAGAGGGTTCGCATTTGAGAATGCAAATAACGTTAGGGGTCAAAGGTCAACCTCTTTTGCACATAAATATTTTTTTGGAACTCAGTCCACCCATAGTTAACCTTACCACAACAGTGGCAAACCAAAAGATTTATAGTGGAAAGAGTAGGGGGACCCATAATTCCAGATGCTCTGGTGTCCTTTAAGATTAAAACATGGCCATTGTCCTTGTTCTCGAGAACAGCAGGTTATTCCCACAGGATGGTAAAATCGTAGAAATCGGACGTCTTCCCGAGGGCTCACACCAGGGTTCCGTTGTTGCTGTCATACTGAGGTGTGGCCTGGGGGAAGCGAAGGGTGGCGTACTCTGTAGCAGATTCTGAATGCAGGCATTTCACTGTCTGGAGAGAGTGTGGCCGAATTTGCCTGAGCACATGAATGTCCGCATAATGCAAGTCACTCTCCTCCGACGTGGAGTTTGAAGTTTTCTTCTGAGATGCAGGCGGGTACAACACTTGCTCATATGTGGGTGCTGTTGTCTCATAGTCCTGGTAGAAATCAGCAGAATTAAGGGAGGTTCCCATGCAGGACCTTTTACACTGAGGTCCCCTTGCTGTGTTCCTCTGGGAAGCCAGGTAACAAACACAACATGAGTCAGTCTCTCTCTCTCTCTCTCTCTCTCTCTCTCTCTCTCTCTCTCTCTCTCTCTCTCTCTCTGTGTGTGTGTGTGTGTGTGTGTGTGTGTGTGTGTGTACACCTTGGAGGAGGGTCCCTGCATTCCATCTGGTTAGAAACAGGCTCTTTCTTGTTGTTTGCTGCTGCACGAGCCAGGCTGGAAACCGTCCAGTGATTTCCGGCTGTTTCCCATCTCCCAGTAGGGATGTGCTGGGATCACAGAAGCTTCTGTTACTGCCTCCGGCTTTTAAGTGGCTTCTGGAGATCTGAACTCTGATAGTCAAGCTTGCGCAGCGGGGACTTTACCTTCTGAGCCATCTCCCCAGCCTGACAGAGCAATTTCTACAGATGGTTGTGATGAATCTGTCTCAGGGTGAGAGAGCTAAGCACTGGGAACCAACATTTGAGTGGGCCTAGGAAGGGACAGAGGCCGACCATTACCTTTGTGCCATTCTGCCACAGCTGTTGCTGCTTCAGGATGCTCAATGTGGGTCTTGGGTGGCTCCCTGTGGGGGAAGAAAGCTAGCTTTAAACTCAGGCTCTTTCCCGTTTCTACCGAGACTGCCCTCTTCAAATGTCTACTCGCTTATTGGTGTGGGAGTCTAGCAGATCTCCCTGGCTGAGCTCCTACTTGTCTCACATCTGTTAATCTACTCCCAAACTCCTCAGGATACCCTATCTTCCATCCTCCTTGCTCATCAGCCCTCAAACATAGTTCCATGAATATGCAATGACAGGTCATCCTGTGCTAGGCTCTGGGCCATGCTCTGGGAGATAAAGATGAGTAAGCTATTTCCTCTGCCTTGGGAAATCTACCGTGTACCTGGGAAGTCATATGAGGTGACAGAATACTACAAAAATGTAGTACGTGCTGAGTTATACCAGTGGGCCACTTTCAACCAAACCATTTCTCTCCCAAGTGTTTGCCTGAGAACTCCTCTGTCCCGCTAGCACCCTCTTCTGTTGACCTATGAACTTGAGATTACACCCATGGCTTCTGTTTGTTTTTTTTTTTTTTTTTTTTTTTCTGTATTCTGTTGTATCACCAGCAGATGTTACAATTATGTATTTACATGTATCTGCCTCTCACAGTTGATTCTCTGCTCTTCCAGAGCTCTTGGAACCCTCCTCTGGGCCACGCTTCCTCATTGGGAACCTACAGAACAGCTCACGAACAATACAAGTGCTCATTTGTATGCTGTAGCTAGATGAGAGCATGGGCAACCAACTTTGTCCCTTGAAGTAATGGGAAAGGTAAGGTCAACAGGTTAGGGGCTAGCCTCAGACCCAGAAAACTAAAGACTCTTTTTGTCATACCACCTCCCCTTTGTCGAGTCCAAGGTCATGTCTCTTCAATGTCTTCCTCAAGGCTTTACTCTCTTCTCTGATTTCCCTTGCTCTTAATACCCTCTCCTTTATTACCTGTTTTGCTTTTCTTCTGGAAAGTCGATGGGCAGCTCCTGTGTAGAGAAACAGATCACCAGTGTGCAAGTGTGCAAGGAGAGCTCTGTACATTCTTCCTGTCACATTTGCTCTGTGATCTCCTTCACATTTTTGGATGCTATCCCCACCACCATCCCCACCACCCCCAAAGAGTCACTCCGTGCCAGAGTCAGCCTGAACATACTTGCCAAGGATATACAATGCCTCTCCTAGATGGATGGTTCTGGAAAGTACAGCGGTAAGACTGAGATAACCAAACCCAAAATACTGGTTTAGGCAACCAGGCACTGCATGCCAGGGATGTTACTGGCTTGAAGTCTATTCTGGGATTGTCTATGAAGCTAATCCCAGTAGAGACTGAGGGAAATCTGCCAAATTATGGGATATATTCCTGGATCCAGAGGCTGAGTCTTCATTGCTATTTTTTTAGGTGGGGAGGGGGCGTGTTGCCTTTGGAAACCTGAGACTTCCATTCGGAGAGTTATAGGAGCTGTCACAACCAGGGCTACCTACCTAGTCAAGGCCCTTCAGAGCTCTATTCCAGTAAGTGGCTACCCTTCCTACTTCCCTGTCCTTGTTTTTAGTTAACAGACAAAGTGAGAGATGCTTAACCTTTAATGCCCTTTGGAGCACTCTGTCTCCAGAACTGGGAACACTGACTTTGGGGAGTGACTCAGCAACCTTGCTCCTGGGGTCCCTAGTGGAGCCTACATGTCTACCGTGCCTGATGCACTTGTCTGAGGGAAACAGGGTGAACAGTTTCAAACTTTCTTTGGGTGCCTATTCTTGCTAGTATATTTCCAAATCTCACGAGAGCCCCACCTGTCTGAAGTTTCCTTCCCCACTCAGGAAGTTTCCTTCTCATGGAAATTAAAGAGAAAGGAAGAGAAAGACAAGCAGACATCTAAATCATGATGACTGTACTACCGTGGGGGTGAGGGAATCGGGATTTTTCCACACGTTTGATAAAGAGCTCTGTTTTGGAGTGATTTTCAGTTTTGAGACAACTTGCTGAAGACCAGGGAGTTGGTCTAGCTAAACACTAAAGGTGGAGTGGCAGAAAGATGGCTTCTGTCAGTCTCCCAGCTTCATCCTCTGCTCCTTCAGCTCTCACTTTGGGTCAGAGCTGGGTCATTGGAACCAATGCCTTGCCCCCTGTCACACTCCTATTTTCCTGCTTGTTTGTACTGAAGTGGACAGAGAGACTATTAATGGGTGAATACACAACCAGACTCATCCAATTTTAGGGAACAGAGCCTGTTTCTGAATTGGATATTGCATAGAACCTGGACACAACTGATAGCCATAGGTGACAGAATCAGTTTGAGATTAGACTTAAAGAATCTAAATGGGCCATCTTCCACAGTAGTCATAAGAATAAAAATGAAAACAATCTTTTCAAGGTGCAATTGGCAATAAGGATAACTACCCTTAAACATAAGTGCATCTACTGTCTGATGTAGCAATCTCGTGTCCCAGTACATGACCATATAGAGATGACATCTCATTGCAGCATCACACTTCAAAATAGGAAACAGCCTACATGATCAGTATTGATGAGTGACTAAGTAAATGGTAGATGTAGAGAATAGCAAACCAGGTGGCCACTTTGAAAAAAATGCTGAAAAAGAACACCTAATAGCATGGAAAATTTTCACTAAATTTGTACTAAGCTAATAAAAAGACATGCTTTCCGATTAAAAACTGTGTGTGTTTCAAAATAGTATGAAGGCTGGCTCAGTGGTTAAGAGTGCATACTGTTCTTGCAGAGGACCCAAGTTCGGTTTCCAGCATCCACATCTGGTGCTTCACAATGCCCTGTAACTACAGATCCTGAGCTTCCAATGCCTTTTCCTCACTCCACCCTCCTAAAAGATACATACATAAAACCCAACATGGGAACACATGAAGATGTTCTTGTCTTTGCTATGGTCTCTCTCTCTCTCTCTCTTAAATTTATTTATTTATTTAACATGCTCTGGTGTTTTGCCTGTATGTATGTCCGTATGATAATGTTGGGTCCCCTGGAATTGGAGGGACAGAGAATAGTGAGCTGTTATGTGGGTGCTGGGAATCAAACCAGGATCCTCTAGAAGAGCAGCCAGTGCTCTGAACTGCTGAGCCATCTCTCCAGCCCCTTAGGATCTCTTTTTATTTTTATCCTTGGTTATTTTCCAAATTTTCTGCAGTAAATGCTTACTGCTTCTGTATCAAAAATGGCTATAATAAATATTCTATAAGAGAGATGATCAATTTTCAAACAATGTTGAAGTCTGGGTTTTTAATATGACAATAAGAAACAAAAAAATTGTCCAATTCTACTAGTATTTTATGGTACAAACCAGATTTTGGTTAGAATGTTTAGCACAGTATTGTTAGACTGGGCTCTGGAGCTAGAATGACTGTGTCTGACTTACTGAGAGAATTTCAACAGGTTTTCAACCTCCCTGAACCTCCTCCATGTTTTCAGTGTTAAAATGAAAATTGTTAATAGAATCTAAACATCATGGAATTGCTAGTAAGGATTAAATAGAGTGGTGTAAGATATTAAGCATGACTCCTAACATATTATGAGCATCAACAAAAGACAGACACAAAACTTGCCTGCAATCCCAGCACTTGGGAGGCAGGGGCAGAGGGACTGCCACAAGTTCAAAGCCAACCTGGTCTATGTAGTGAGTTACAGACCAATCAGGGCTACAGATCAAACCCCCCCTCTAAAAATAAGTAAATCAGGGCTGGCTGTAATGGTACAGGCCTTTAATCCCAGCACTGGTGAGGCAGAGTCAGACTATTGTGAGTTCAAGGCCAGCCTGGTCTACATAGAGAGCTTCAGGACGACAGAGAGAGAACCTGCCTTAAAAATCAAACAAAGAGTAAATAAATATACATGTAAACAAATATACACATATAGGCAGGGTCGTATTTATTTGTCTATTTTTAGTTTTTTGAGACAGGGTCTCACTATGTAACCTTGGCTATCCTGAAATGGCCTGCCTCTGCCTTTCAATAGCTGGGATCAAAGGCATTCGCTACCATGTTTTTCCAAGTTTCCTTTTATTGCTGACCGCTGTATCTGTCACTTCCTGGTACCCAGCACATGCTCAATTGATATTTGTTTAATAACCAACTAGATTAATAAGCTAGCAGGCACAGGACTGGAGCCTAGTATTGTTTTCAAATTTTAGGTGCTTTCCAATGTATCTCACTTTTCTCTATACCTGTGATGTTTACCCGTAAATAAGTATTCTTTGAACTCTGACCCAGACATGGATCATATAGCTAAGAGGCAGCTGACAGGATGAAGCCATATTTGGGAGTTTATAGTGGTGGTGAACACCCTGGGGGAAAAAGTTACAAAAACCACAAATAATCTATTATTTGGTGGGTTTTTTTTTTTTTTTTGCTGTTGTTGTTTTTATTTTTTATTTTTTGTTCTTACTAGCTTTCGATCTCTAAAACCAATCTATGATACAAATAATAGGGACTGTGTATTTTTAAAAAATCGAGGACCCAGTGAATTGACCGGACTGCGTGAGGCCACACAGCAAATAGCATGAAAGTTATATTCACAGTTCCAGTGGATTCTCTTCCTTCCCACTTCTGCAGTTTCAAACAAACATTTGTCCAAATCCGGTTGCTCAATCCATGGTCACATCTCTGATTACCTAGTGAGGAAAGTATGGGCCCTGAAGTCTAGCCTCCGCGCTTGGAATCTTGTTTTACCTGCTAAACTACTAGCCACGTGACTGACACTAACTTCTCTGTGCCTCCGCTCCTTAACCGGCCAAGATGGGAGCAACGGTAAGACCACTCACTCACAGAAGAGCTGGGACAATTAACCCAGATTAGAAAGTGACTGCACATAGAGAGCACTCGAATGCTCCCGTTATTGTGATCTGAGGAAGAATGAAAAAGGAGAGCGCATCGGAAGGAAAGGAGAGAAGAGAGAAACCAGGCTGGCCCACCGGTGCAGCCAACCTCTGGCCACTCTCCAGCTTGCTGTGTTTTCTAAGCGTCCTAAGGCACCGCTCTGTGTTCGATCTAGGACGTGACAGGTGGAGGAAGGCACGGTCTCCAGGCTGTCTGATTCTCAGGGTTTCATATCCACCACCGGAGGCGGTCCCCTCCACCTTTCGTCTCTACTCACCAGGTTCCCCCACAGCAGAGCCGGTTTCCCATGGCGGTTGTGTCTCCCAGGGAGCCCAGCTGGTTTTCAGACATCAAGAGGTTTGCGCATTTCCTGGTTCCCGGCTGAGCGAACCGCAGCGGCTCCCAGGGAGCCTGTCAGGATCAGATTTCAACCAAGTAGGTTGGACCTTGGAAGCCACCTGGTGGAATGATTCCCAAGTGACTGTTCCCAGCCAAAGGGCAGGAAGACACACGGGCTCCAGGTGAGAGTTATCTCACCTTTGGGATTTGAAACTCCTTTTGATGAAGCTGCAAGCTTCGATTTATAAAGAAACCTGAGATACAAAAGGGCTCTGAGTTTCCATAGGAAATGTGTCTCTCTGTATCGCATCGCACGGCCTTTGAAACAGACCCTCCATAAGGGAGTCAAGGGTCGTCCCCTACGTTTGCCCTACCACACTCAGGTTTGAGTTTCACTGTCAAGGTAATTGGTACTAGTTTCTGATGTTCTCAATTTGGGTTTGAATCCTAGAGGCTTTTGGAACCTGAAATGTAGGAAAATGGAATGCTCTCATATTCTCACGACTAGAATTAATGTGTGCATATCTCCTAACCATTTACCATCTAGATTTCCAGCACACCAAGGCGTAAGTACTGAGTGTATTACCTAATCCTCTTTCTGGTATAAACCAGATGGCTAACTGATTGGCACGGAGCACTCAATGTCCTCTCCCCAGTCCAGGACTACGAAATCTCTACTGACCCCTGCTTGTAGCTTCTGCTTCCAATGACCCAAAACTGGATTCACTCTTCCCTGGCCAGAAACTACGAGGCAGATGAATGAATTCCCCTTAGACAATATGTTACCAGGTTGAGCATGGTGTATACCTCCTGGCACTTGGGAGGCAGGAGGATGAGGATCTCTGAGAGTTTGAGGCCAGCCTGGGCTATAAGAGCAAGTTTCAGGACAGCCAGGAATTCATAGAATTCATAGAGGTACCTTGTCATAAATAGACAGAAACAGAAACAAACAAGAGAGAAGAGAGAAAGAAAGGAAAGAAAGAAGGGAGAATATGTCTCCAAGAAAATCTTTGAAACCTACAATTCTGATCTTCAGTATTTTCTTGGCATTTTGAGTATTGTCATGGAATACTCATAATCAGCCCCGAACTCCATGGAGTACACTGGATTCTGAATTCCTCCTCATCTTAGGAAAAATGGGCCTGAGAGTGGCCACTTCATAGGACTGTGATAACTGAATGAGGTATGTGTGTACAAAGCTTCGGAACAGGCCAGACACATGGGACACCCTCAGTAAGTCTTAACCATTGTTATTACGATTAACTCTTGTTCTCGGTGATCAGATGGCTAAGCATTGTATTCTACTATCTCATGTTCCAATCCTGCAGGCCATTCCGTATCCTACTATTAACTATATTCCTTTCATCCTGTAACCTGCGTCCCCTCCCCATCTCAAAAGCCAGTAATAATTTCCTATCACTTACAGGATAGAACTCTCAAAGCCCTTCATAATTTGCTTCACTTCCATCCAACCTCTTTGGCAGTTTAAGGGACCTGACCCAGATTTTTAGAGGGCCAGAAACTCCACAGAAAAGACAAAAAAAGCACCCGGTACACCTTAAAACACATCAACCCAAGTGTAGACGGTTAACAAAGCCTGGAGAGGATTCTATCGAAATCCAACCCAGTTAGTCCATATCTGGAATTCTTTGAGACTTCTCATTGACGTTCAGGTTCTATTATCAGTCTGTTACAAAAGAGATGTGTGTGTGGAAGAGGCAGTGCAGAAAGTGCCACGAGATATGGCTGAATGGACAAGTCACAGCTTTACTGCTTAGAAGAAATCAACCAGCCTTGGTTATGCCAGCCTGTTGGAAGCCCGGAGAGACTGAAATCCCCAGTGAATGTGTACTTTGATATGGGCTCAGCCTTTAAAATATGGATGTTTATGAGTGAGTGATCATTGTGTATCAAGATTAGCCACTTTGGCTTCCTCCTCACAAGTGTTTGAAGCCCAACACAGAGCCTCCCACCAAGACCAACCCCTGTGCTGTAGCTAATAAACATGCTGAGGTGTTGGAGAACCTGATCCTAGATCCAGTGTATGTTCGTCTGTGCGTCTGTCTGTCTTTTCTTCATTTCCTTGACACTCCTAGCTAGGGTTCTTGGACCTGAGTTTTTTAGGATGCTGCGCCTGCAATCTCAGGTACTCTGGAGTCTAAGGCAGAAGGATAGGCCAGGCCGGGCTACATAGTGAAGTCAAACCCACCAGGGCAGCTTAGTTGGATTCTCTCCTAAAATAAATGGTAAAAACTGGTCAGTGGTAGAGTACTTGCCTAGCATGTACAAGGTCCTAGGTTTAATCTCTTGTTATATGTGTATGTGTGCTCATGCCCATGTGTGTACATGCCCAGAAGGAAAATGGAGTGGGCTATTTGTGAAGTTTGAAGTCTCTGCAACTCAAAAAGTTGATTAATAACTTTAAAGGAATTTGATGTTTCGGTGAAGTGGAGGTTTGAGTTAAACCAGCACTTTTCCAATGTTTCCTTGTTGTTTTGTTTTGTTTTGTTTTTACTTAGACAAAGCTCAGGGCTCAGTGCTAGGTAAAGTGTGAGCTTAATGTGTGTGAGGCCTGGCTTCCCCCAAACAAATAAGTAGAGCAAATAAGTTCAACTATAAGGGAAATTAGGAAGTTCTTCAGTTTGAAATCTGAGTCGAAATTTGAAAAAAATCTTTATTTCATTATTATTTTTTTAGATCGGGCCTCATGCAGTCTAGACAGGCCTTAAACTCATGATGTAGCTGAAGATGACTTGGCATTCCTGATCTTCCTACCTTCACCTCTCAAGCGCTGGGATTGGGCCACCACACCTAACTTTCATTCATTTATTTATTTTTATTTAAAACTTTTATATGTATTTATAAAAGGTGGCTGTGTAGTGTTGCAGTTGTAGGACTGAGGAGGTAACATAGCTCCTTTTCCTTAAACATTTTTTTTAAACTTCCTGCATGAAGATATAAGTTTTTATTAATCTCATAGCTAATAATACAAGTCAGAAATCTTTCCCCAAAAGGCTAAAGAGTAAATATCTTAAATTTTACAGCATGTCATATATTCTTTCTTTTATAATCTTTAAGAATGTAACACGCACACACACACACACACACACACACACACACACACACACAAGCACATGCACTCACACACAGCCAAGCTTGGTCTGTAAGTGGGGCTTACCGATCACTGCTATAAAGTATGTGTTTTGCCCTGTCAGAGACACAGTCTTCAGACTTCTGCTCACCCAGATGTTAGGATCACTGAGGGTAGCTAATCAAAGGCACCCGCTCCTTATGACGTACATGGACAATGCTTGTTTCCCACACTTGATTGCTTGATAAATATTTTACTGAACTACTTACCACATGAAGAGCAGAATGCAACCGAGCTGTTTCTCTGAGGTGTGCTTTCATTTCACTGGTTCTCTGTGGTGTGCTAGGCTCTCACTAAGCCTTGTGCCTGGCAGGCAAGCACTCTACCACTCCAGGTCATGCTTTTGTTTGGAAAAGAAAATGATTTTAAAGCCAATAATCAAATTATTTGAAGACAAGCTCTTACCTCAGGGGTCCATACATCCCCGAGAGGGGTATGAATGGATCTCAAAAACTTTGTTGATAAATTTGCATGTGTGTATTTTTCCGGTAAGAGGACTAAAAGCTTTTGTTGGGTGTCAAAAAATTTTAACCCCAAAAGCCAAGAAACAACCACATTAATGAAAGAATTTCAAATATCCACTATAACATGGAATGTATAATTCATTCACATTCACATTCATTCATAGATATCTACAAATGACTAAAAGGAAACCTTTTGGATAACCCTCAAATCATACGCATGTATAAAGCTCTCTTGGTTGTAAAGAGAATGGCTACAGCCTACCTGTACTGGCTGACTTTTCTGAACACACACACCATAGTCCCAGCACTGAAATCACCTCAGCCTTTCCTGACCATGCCCACTACAATATGGAAGTAGAAACTGCATTGAGAGTCTTAGATTAGGTGTAGTGTTATAGGGTTCCTCTCTGTGGGGTATTACAAAGTCAGACACAATTGCTTTCTTGCACGGGTCTTCCCTGTACTCAAATAGGAAGGTCGTACATAGGTTCAGTGATAATGGTGGGTTAATGTGTCTGCCGTACCCATGTATGGGCACGCCTCCCTCTCTCAGAGACCTTTCCACACACGCCCCATTGATGTGAGGAGCAAAACACTCACTCCAGAGCTTCAGGCAACTCTCTCCAGCCAAAAAAAAAAAAATTCCTAACCCCTTCCCAAAAAGGGCCAGACAGCCTGGAGACCCTTGTTTTTGTGTCTCTAATCGCCAGCTCAGACAGTGCCCTCTGGGCTGTTTGGATGGCCTGTCCCTATCCCTCCCAGGATCACTCTCTCTTTTGTTGCATTGTGAGAAAATTATGGCGAGGAATTTGATCCCGAGCCAGTGTCAGCTTCCGGGTGTGATCTCAGCATCCAAGTGTGAGTTCAGGATGCTGAGATGATGGGCATATTTCACAGTGGAAATAGCTGCCTAGGACCTTCTTTCTGCCCACCGGTTCACCATTCGGCCTTCCAGGCAACAGAACAGAAGCAGCACAAACAAGGCCCCCAGGTTTTGGTTTATTCAGCCCCACCCAGAGTTAAATCAAAGGCTTTGATACATCAAGGGGCCAAACCATACACTGTGGACCATGCACTGATGCCATCTCCCAGGGATGCTGCTCGCTCTGGGGTGTGGTGGATTTATGGAATCACCACGGGAGGTAGACAGGGGATTCACTGGGTGCTGGGTCTATCGCTGGCAGTCAGGGCTCAACTCTGGCTATCTCTTCCTCTTCCTCGGGGTCAGGAGGAGCAGGAAGCAGGGAGATGTAGACTTCATTGACTTCCGTGTCCAAATGCCGGCCACCCCGCGGCGCCTCCAAGTTAAGGATACCATCATGGGATAGAGCAGCTCGAACCCGCCAGGGGTCCACATCTGCAGGCAGGACATAGGTGCGACAGAACTCTCGGGACACGAAGCCGTGGCGATCCAGACGCTGGGGGTGTCGGGCAGACACCTCCAGCAGGTTATCCACAGTCCTCACCGTCACCTCATCTGGGGTAAAGTGGCTCACATCCAGAAACGCCTGGAACTTGCCTTCACTGAGCCTGAGCTCTGAGGCTCCTGCCCTGGCGCCCTCGCCAGCTCTGGCGGCCCGAGGCCGAACATAGTAGCCGTGATAGAGGGTGGGGGTCAGGATCTCTTCTGGCAGGAGGCCTGGGGGGGGGGTGCAGAGAGAGAAAGAGAAAGAGAAAACAAGAGGTAGGATGAGGGTGGATGCAGTGGGCACAGGGATGAAAGGCGATATTGGAGACATGGGCCAGAAGAGCAGGTGGGAACTGCTGAAGAGGGGCTGGGAAAGGAAAGGAGATAGCCATGAGGAAGCGAGCTGGAATTGGGAGGACAGAAGCGAAACCAGAAAGTACTCTGAAGCCTGCAAAGCCCGGTTACCCAAAACCCTACCGGTCTAAAGTTTGTCCTGAGGTCTGTAGCAAGACTAGAGAGAGTCTTGCTTGAGGGGGGAATCTGGAATGGGAGATGGTTCACCTCAGGAGTTCACTTAAGCCCCAGGTAGAGTGGAGGCCAGTAAAGCTGGGCAGTGAGCCCAGAATTTCAGGAGGTGGGGGTGGGAAGCAGCATCTGAGTCCTACCTTCTCCGAAGCGCTGCTCGCCCAGACGGCTGGGGTTGGCAAATTCGTACTCGGCAGTGGCTGGGTGGGCGTGTGGCACTGTGCGGCCCGACATGACTGCTGTTGCGACTAGTAGCCCTGATCCCAAGTACTGCCCCAACAAGATCAAGGCGACCCCACAGGCTTCAGGGAGAGCCTGGGCTCAGTCAGAGTGGGGGCGGGGTCTACACCACCCAAAATAGTGCAGAGCCTCTGGGGGTGGGGGAGGGCTGGGAGCCTAAGTCTAGAGTGCAGCTATGAGGGTGTGATCAGCCTGGACCCCCTAAGTCTCCTCCTCTGCACACCCTTCAGCTGTCGCAGGGGCCTGGAAGGACAGCTGAGGGTCCTGGTCCTGGAGTGAGCTCCTGCTCTGCAGGAGGGCAAGGAGAGGCCTAGTTGGGCCTTCACCAGTTGTACATTCCACATCACCCTCTGTCCTTCTCAGTCTCAGGCACTGTGCACATTACTTAAAAAAAAAAAAAAAAAAAAGACTTAGTGTTCTATGAGCCACATAGCATCCACAATGCAAGAAACATTTTCTGTCTTTGTACTGTCAGTGTCTTCTGAACCTAGATCAACTCAGGGATCCAGTCAGACACCTAGTTCTGCTCTCCTCTAGGACTCCACAAAGAGTTAATGTCCCTGGGGCTCAGCCTAGGAAGATTCCAGTCCCTGCCCAGGCCCAAGATAGTTGCTGGCTCAATTCCCCTGGCATGTGAGACTGGAGAGGAGGAGGGGCCCACCAGCAGCTGCTTGGGATTCCAGGCTCCGTCCTAGCTCCAGAGAACAAGGATGGGGTGGGTGCCACTGGGTGTGGACAGAGAGCTAGTGAAACAAGACCATGACAAGTCACCGGTCAGCTCAGCCCTGCCTGTGTTTCTCTTTTCTTAGCTCAGTGAGTACCGGGTATGTGTCACCCTGCCAAATCCCTGATCACAAGTCTCCATGAACTGGCGGTGGGTGAGCTGGGATAATAAAACCCCTGACATCACCATTCCAGAAGCTTCAGAAGACTGCATATATAAGGGGCTGGCGGGAGCTGCCGCTGAAGGAGCTGACCAGCCGACCGACGCTACATTCATCTAGCCACAATGGACATCGCCATCCACCACCCCTGGATCCGGCGCCCCTTCTTCCCCTTCCACTCCCCAAGCCGCCTCTTCGACCAGTTCTTCGGAGAGCACCTGTTGGAGTCTGACCTCTTCTCCACAGCCACTTCCCTGAGCCCCTTCTACCTTCGACCACCCTCCTTCCTGCGGGCACCCAGCTGGATTGACACCGGACTCTCAGAGGTGAGTCTGCCTATGCCAGGGCAGGGGTGAGTGTCCTTCCTGGACCCTCAGTCCTTTTTCCCTTTCACCCACCCCCAAGCCATTTTAGGCATCTGTGAGTGTGTGCTAAGGTACAGAGGGGAAATGAAGCTACTGTTTTCTTCTTTCTTTGGGCACCTGTTTCTGTTTGATGCTCGGTTTCCTGGTCCATTTTTCTGTGCATGGTGAGGGTCATCTGTCTCCTAATGATGGAGCAGGATGCTTATTTCTGTTATTTCTGGTTTGCTTCAGCTGCTTTACTTACCTCTTCAATAGTCATGGTCTGGGAGGATTTTATCATCTCAAACTGTAAAGATCAGATAGAAATCCACTCATCCTGGACTTTTTCTGCCCTGTTGATGGAGCTGGAGACATCAATCAATATTCTCTCTCCCTCTCTCTCTCTCTCATCCCTTGTCTATGATTTTCTGGGTTCCTCGGGGCTGAGACAGTGCACTGACTTCAGTCCATGCCTTAAGAGGAGTGACTGTCCTACCACTCTCGGGAAACCCTGACTTATCCTAACAGAGTGGGAGATAAGATTAACAGAGCTGTCACAGATAACACTCTGGTTTAAAAATATTCGAGTGTGAGGAAACAGGAGCTGAGTGAGCAAGGGCTTTGGAAGGACAGGACCAGCAGAACATTCCAGATCGAGTGGGTTGGAAACTTGGCAGGGAGGTGAACAAGGAAAAGGGGGCCTTTGTCTTATAGACAAATGACAAAGCCAGCATTGGGTAGAGAGGCAGCAGTGCCATGCCCAGATCCATCCTTGTGACTAGTCCCCTAATGACCTGTCTTCTTTCCTGTGCCTCTAAGAAAAGTTTGGGACTGATGACCAAGAAGTGTCCTTTGCATATCACTATGGTACCTCACATGCACCTGAGTCGCTATTCAAAGGGGAGGGGTGTGTTTTCCCCCAGCAGTCAAGTGGAGCATGAATTACCTGGACAGGAAGTAAATCCGCTGAACGATGAGCCTTCTCCAGCTTAATAAACGTTCTACTATCTCCTCTCCTCCTCCTGTCCCCTTGTTATTCTAGATGCGTTTGGAGAAGGACAGATTCTCTGTGAACCTGGACGTGAAGCACTTCTCTCCGGAGGAACTCAAGGTCAAGGTTCTGGGGGACGTGATTGAGGTCCACGGCAAGCACGAAGAACGCCAGGTGTGTGGACCTTTCTGTCCTTTTTTTTTTTTTTGTGAATCCACTTTGTGCACACTGGGTGCCAGGTACTGCCACCAGCCTCTGAGGCTGGCAGAATTCCAGGCCCCAAACATAAGCGACTAGATCGGGAGTTACAGATCAATGGCTGGGAAGCTAAGTTAGGGCTCACCGTGCTGACAGTGTTGTGGTTGTGCTGAGAGAAGTTTTCCCTTGCTGTTCCTTTTGATTGCCTTGTCTTGTCCAGTGACACTAGGATATCAGAACAGTTCCCCAAATTCCAAAGCACACCTTAGGCCAATTAAATCTGAAGTTTTAGGAATATAACTCAGGCATCAACATTAAAAAACAAACTAACAAAAGCCCAAAAAAACTCCTTGGGTCCTTTTAGTACTACAAACTGGCAACCGTTGACCTAGGCACAGTATGTTATACATAATGGTTGTTGTGCATAATGACCATAACTGCAGGGTTGAAGGCAATAAGTCTGTGGTTTTTTTGATGTTTGGGATTCCATGTTGCTTCTGCTCAGTTTAAAGCTAAGCTACTTGGTTGGTCTGCTTTTCAGAGCTACTTCAGGCTTATGGCTGTGAGGAAGCCAGTTAATTGAGATGTGTTTGTATGGATCCTTGGGATTCAGAAGGCATCAGAATTAGCACCAACAAATTCCTCTTGCATTTTTTGGCCATTTTTTTTCTTGACTCCCTAAAAAGGTGTTATGATTTCTCCTTAAAAATTAATGACTTGGGGGCTGGAGAGATGACTCAGTAGTTAAGAGCAGTTAAGACTGCTTGCTCTTCCAGAGATACTGCGTTCAAGTCCCAGCAACCTCATATTGGTTTACAGCCATCTATAATGATATCTGATGCCCTCTTCTGTCATGCAGATGTACATGAAGATAGAGCACTCATATACATAAAACAAATAAATAAATCTTTAAAAAAAATCAATAACTCAGCCGGGCAGTGGTGGCGCACGCCTTTAATCCCAGCACTTGGGAGGCAGAGGCAGGTAGATTCTAAGCTTGAAGCTTGCCTGGTCTATATAATGAGTTCCAGGAGAACTAGGGCTCAACAGAGAAACCCTACTTATCTCAAACAAGACAAAAAACAAAAATTAATAACTCAGTTTTGCTCAGAATTTAGGACTGGACCACAGTGCCACAGATAGAGTCATCTTATATAATATCAGCAACCCCATGGGCTAGGAACATTCGGAGACATTCCTGCACAATTTGGAACATTTATGGGCTTCCTAAAGGATAGACACATCCTCAATGCCAAAGTGGGAGTCCAAACTCTATGGGTCCAGCCACCATGGATTCATTCCTTTGTGGAAAGTGCCCTGAATTGTAACTGTGTCTCGAGATAGGAAGATCAATGAAGTTCAGGACTGTTTCAGATTTCCTAGACTCTGATTGGACAGTTTATGCTAGCCTTAAACCTGGACAAACACGTCTAGACTTAGCTATCTGCATATTTACAGTGTTGGAGATGAACTCGGGGCCTTTCACCACTAGACTGTATCCCCAGCTCCAGACAGTTCTTTTTATCTTAGGGCCTTTTGATCTAACCCAAGGGAGAGGGATGCCTGAACTTGGGGCAAGTGGTGGTATTTCCTGTTCTAATTTCTCTGCTTTGTCCTTTATTCTCTTGGATTAGGACGAACATGGCTTCATCTCCAGGGAGTTCCACAGGAAGTACCGGATCCCAGCCGATGTGGATCCTCTCACCATTACTTCATCCCTGTCCTCTGATGGAGTCCTCACTGTGAATGGACCAAGGAAACAGGTGTCTGGCCCTGAGCGCACCATTCCCATCACCCGTGAAGAGAAGCCTGCTGTCACCGCAGCCCCTAAGAAGTAGATCCCCTTTCCTCATTGAGTTTTTTTTTTTAAAACAAGGAAGTTTCCCATCAGTGAATGAAAATCTGTGACTAGTGCTGAAGCTTATTAATGCTAAGGGCTGGCCCAGATTATTAAGCTAATAAAAATATCGTTCAGCAACAGACCTGCCTCGTGTTTGCAAACTCAAGTGTGTTTTAAATAAATCTGCAAGCGTAACAGCTCTACCAATTCCCACATTATGATTCAGGGGACTCCGAGGGTATGTTTACTCATAATGATTGGCTCCAGTACTTCCTATGGTACAAACTCAGGCGAGTCATTCACTCCCCTGGTATTCCAGGCTTCAGTTTATATATAACATGCTGTACTAGTTAGGACAGAGTTGTAAGGAGTAGACTAAGAAGAGAGAAGTGGCGATGTCTCAGCAGGGGTCAAGATGAATCAGCCCTGGCTAAGCCCACACAACAGGCTTTGGTGTATCTCTAAAATTAATTACCTCATCAGGGGACATGGTGACCTTAGTATGACTTGACGAATGTCCTCAGCTAATTCACAGGACAGTAAATAGGACATGGGTGATTGCTGTCAAACAAGCCTCTTGGGTATAGCACAAAGTGGTCAGCAGATAACTTTTAAACCAAGACTGCCCAGTGTCCATTCTCTACCAAATGTAAAAATGACGACAACAACAATAAAAAAAATCCAGCAAAAACAAAACACCAAAAATCAGAATAACATCTTCCTCCTAAAATCACTAACCCCTGGGGAGGGGGAACCCTACAAAGTAGGAAGCCAAAAAAAAACCAAAAACCCTCCATTTTACTTTAGTGGGTCTAGATATAACTTCCGTCAGGTTCACTGAGCCCTGCTACATGCTAGATGGCAAATGTGTAGCATCAGCCCTCGCCTCTACTGTGGTAGCTACTTGCTGGTTTCTAGGTTCATTTGAGGATGTGTCGTCTAAAGATTTTTTTTAATCTAGTAATTATTATTTTATCTGTGTGTGTGTGTGTGTGTGTGTGTACCACAACTGGGTGTAGAGGCCAGAGGAAAACTTTTGGTTGTCTATTCTCTCCTTCCATCCTGGGTTCCAGGGACCCAACTCAGGTTGTCAGGCTTCTTTGGCAAGCACTTTTACTTGCTACACCATCTTGCCAGCCCCACAAGGACTAATCTTAAAGTGAGACAATTACTTTCACAAAGCATACAGTTTGAGAACTGATCCTGATTTTGGAAACTTTTTTTTTTTTTTTTTTTGCTTCAGGTCTTTATGATACAGGAGAGATGAACTAGGATAATATACGTTCTTTCTGCCTTTTTTTCTCCCTCCTTTCTTTTTGTTTTGTTTCAAGACAGGATTTCTCAGTATAACAGTCCTGGCTTTGTAGACCAGGCTGGTCTTGAACTCACAGAAATCCACTTGCCTCTGCCTCCTGAGTGCCAAAATGAAAGGCCCGTGCTACCATGCCCAGCCGAGTCTCATGGGTTAAATGATTCCTTATAAAATCAAAACAACTCTCTGGTGATCCGATATACCACGATCTACTCAGAAAGGCCTTTTCTTTAATACCATAATCAATTTCTATATCTGTGCAGCCATCAAAACTGGTTACATGAGGAAATGCTATTACTCCCTTTTGGTCTAGCCAATGGCAAGATTTGTTCCAGTATTCATTTCCCCCTTCCAAGCCACATGCTTCATGTGACAGAAATCGAGGTTAGCCACAGGTGGTTCGGATAAAGCAGAGAAATCCCTTTTGTCTTTGCTGATTCTTGAAAGGGCTGTGACCCACGTATGGTAAAAGAGATGGTAAGGATGTCTGCTTGAGATGCTTCTAGGAACTATTTTTAAACTATGAAAGGATGTGTGAAGGGAGTAGCTTAGTGGTAGTGTTGTTTTGTATGTGTGATGTCTTAGTTCCTATCCTTGACATAGCAAGGATAAAACAAGACACTCAGAAAAAGTTTAGATGAAAGAAAGGTGGGGAAAGGAGAGGTGTGTGTGTGTGTGTGTGTGTGTGTGTGTGTGTGTGTGAGAGAGAGAGAGAGAGAGAGAGAGAGAGAGAGAGAGAGAGAGAGAGAGAGAGAGAAGACTCTGGGATAAATGTCTACTTTTGAAGAAATCCTGGAGATGGTTACTGAAATTCTTTGTCTCTGTATATGTGTGCATGGGTTCACATACACATGAGTGCATGTGTGTGTTCAGGTCAGAGGTTAATAGTGCTATGTGTCTCAGTTGTTCCTCCACCGTATTTTTGTTTGTTCATGTGTCTGTGTGTTCATGTGTCTGTGTGTTCATTTGTGTATGTAAATGGGGGTGTGTATCCGAAGTGCATGTGTGTCCATCAGAGGTCAACCTCTGGCCCTTGCTTTCACCTTGTTTGAGGTGAATGTCTTGTTTTTTCCCCCTACCATGTTCTCCAGACTAACTAGCCTTCCTAGCTTCCTGGGATTCTCCTGTCTGGCTCCCCTTTTCCTGTGGCTTTACATGGGTTCTGAGCATTTGAACTCAGGTCATTACTGTGCACACCAAATGCTTTTATCCACCCCTCACCGAGTTGTCTCTGCAGCCTACATCTTATCTTCCTTGAGCCGAGGTCTCTCACTGAACCATAAGCTCACAGATTTGGCTAGACTGGCTGGCCAGCAAGCCCTAGGCATGCCCCTTCCTCCTCCTCTCCAGTGCTGGGATTACAGCTGCACATCTCTGTGTCTTTTTTTTTTTTTTTGTAAGTGCTGGAGACCTAGTGAAGCAAACACTTTATTGAATAATTGACTGAATTTTTAAGACAGAATTACTAAGTTTCTATTTGCATATGACTTAATTTACTCATTCAAGTTGTGCAGTGTGCTCTCAATAATACATTCATAGACCTACACATCTATCCCTACAGTCAGTTTTAGATTTTACTACTCCATACATTATATCCTTCAGCTCTCAGCAACCATGTGCCTACTTTATTTGCTAATTTGCCTATTTTGGCTACTTCCTAATAATCTTTAATATGTGGCCCTTGGTGACTAGCTTTAAAGGTTTTCTTTTGTTGTTGTTGTTGTTTGTTTTTGAGATTGTAAATATGTTTGTTGTGGTGGTTTCCTAGGCAGGGAGGGTTTTGCAGTGTGCGGAGCCCTGGCTGCCTTGGAAGTTACTCTGTAGACCAGGCTGGCTTTAAACTAACCTGCCTGTGCCTCTGCCTCCGGAAAGCTGGGATTAAAGGTGTGCACCAGCACACACAGCTGAGATTTTAAATATATTTTTATGTTTTGTGTACGAGTGTTTACCTGAATATAAGTCTTCCATGACCCACATGTATGCAGTGACTGTGGAGGCTAGAAAAGGGCACCAGATCCTTTGGGACTGAAGTTACAGACAGTTGTGAGCTGCCAAGTGAGTGCTGGGAATTGAACCCAGGTTGTCTGGAAGAGCATTCAGTGTTCTTAGCGGCCAAGGCATCTCTCTAGTCCCTAGCTTTTTTTTTTTTTAAACCTGGCCTAATGTTTTCAAGGTTCAGCCTAGTGTTCTCCATGCCACACTTCTTTCCCTTTTATTGACAAATAGTATTTTACTGAAGAGATATCCCCGGTTTTATTTATTTTCCCATCAGTTGCTGTTTCTACCCTTTGATTGGTATGGAGACTGAGGAATCAACTTGCCAAGGTGTCATGGAAACCAAGGGAATGACAGCCAAGGAAAACAGAGATGGGTGGACCAGTGAAGCCGAGGAGTCTGCTCACACAAAGAGACCTTACAGACAGAAAGACATACCTGCGATGAGACCGGAGGAAGACATGCCACCTAAAGGGCTCAGATTTGCATTGGCGGTTATGTATGGCTCCTAGCTTAATGAGTAAAGAGGTTGGAAGCTGTGGAGAAGGAAGTCTTCCCCAACCTCCACCTCAGTCTGCAGCAAGAAGCCAATTGCAGTGTAGACAAGTCACGGAAGTAGCCACTGGGTTTGACAATATCCACTCTCATGGATTGTTGCACAGCAGGGTAGGTCAGGGTTGTAAATGAGAAACAGATTCTTGACAAGAAAGAAAAGGATTGTTCTTATTTCATAAATGTCAGGTACAGCGAAAACCTAGCATAAATGTTATGTTTGCCCAAGAGAATTTAAATACATTCCTTTTGATATCCCGAGCCAGATGAGCGGCCCCTGATCCCTCCCAATATTTGACTCTGCTCTCAAGATTCTGACCAATGTCACATTAGAACAGATGAAAAAGTATCGAAGTTAGAGATGGGACAGTCATTTACGAAGATGCAATCATCTGCCAAAATAAGTGAGGAAATGAACTCCAGAAAGTTAGAGCCCAACAAGTCTGCAAGATAAAAATATATGTACAAAATCCTGTTCTGTGTTTAAAACCTAATTCTAATGATGGTTCTTAAATGCTTTAACCTCCCTTGTAGCCCACCACCCACCAGAGGTAGTGGGAAGAAAAGGATACAGGGAAGTGAACCTGTTTAGAAAGGTTCTTTGGAGCAACTCCCACCTGTGTTGTCTGGAAATCAGCAGTTCAGTTCACAGGTCAGCAGGCAGGGGCAGCGGCAGCTCCATCTGGTTCTCTATTCCTACTCCATTAGTGGCCTGAAGTAACAATTGTTCTATTAGACCTTGTGTGGTGTAGGGATTGCCTAGGGCCACTAGATGATAGCCTTATTATATAATATATATATATGTATATGTATATGTATATATATATACATATGTATATATATATATATACATATATGTATATATATATATATATATATATATATATATATATATATATATATTGCTGAGAGTATCAAGGAAACTTAATTCCTTTTTCCTGACACCTTGACAATACTAATATATTGAAAATACAGATGAAACAGAGAAATTCCAAGATACATATAAATACCTAAAGTAAGTCCTGATTATCTAAGAAACAGAAGACATATTACTAGAATAAGATTGAATCAGAAATCAAAATATTACAATAAAGTCCCAGGCTATAACAACAGTATAGCCTCAATCCTGGCCATTCTAATGCCTCATGCCATGAACTCCATAAACCTATTTTATTTTCCAGAAAGAAAAAGTAATACAGTACACACATACACACACACACACACACACACACACACACACACACACGCACGCACGCACGCACGCACGCACGCACGCACGCACGCACGCACGCGACGCCAGTGGGGGCTGGGGGTGGGCGGGGAAAACAGACACAAAGAGAGATAGAGAAAAGCTATCATAAAAAATTAGAATACTTCTTACATCATTCTACTAGACCAGTATTACTTTATTATTGTCAAAGACAATAGAAGAGAAACAACCAAAAAACAACACACACAGAGACTGAAAATAAAATTGCCTTAAACAACATTATAGAAATTACAGCCTTTTTAAATAGTGATCAGAACAACTAGGTATCCATAAAGAAAAAAAACCACACAACTTATTAAAAAAAAAAAAAAAGAAAGACATGAAATTTAGTCATTACTCGACATCATAAACACTACAAATTCCATAAACTAACTAGGGCTGGGGAGATGACAGCAGCTCTTTCACATCCTGTTTAAGGGGAAGTTACAGGCACAGATGCTTCTGGCAAGGGTCCTCATACATTAGACAGGAAAGGGGAAATGATGCCTGTTATGTTTTATGAAAAAGAAAGAGCCATGTTTGATAGAGTCAGGTATGGTGAAGTGGAAGGGTGTGCCTCTGCGGGCCCATGCTGAGACATCCTTCCCCACTAAGGTACCAGCCACACAATGGATATAGTATGGAATAGAGTTACGGGGGTGGGGGGAACAGGGAAAGAAAGACAGAGGGTAAGAAAGCAAGAGGGTAAGAGTGAGTAGGGGCAATCAGCCCCTTTTATAGTAAGCCAGGCATACCTGGCTGTTGCCAGGTAACTGTGGGGTGGAGCCTAGAAGGAATGCTAACAATGCTTACCTGTATCACAGGTAAGACCACTGCCTCCCTACATTCACTGACCTGAAGGACTCACGATTCTCTTTCCATCTTCTGCTTTGCAGGATGTGCCTCAAACCAGTAGCTTACTACAGCATCTTTTTGAACCGCCACCAAGCCCCCGTGGCAAGTTCTTCCTTGAGCTGCTAGGTTTAGCATGCTTAGCTTTGTTTGATCAGCAGATTTTCTTGGTCCTCTGTGTGGAGGAGTTCAGAACTGGCTGTCTCTCTCTTATCCTTTTTTTTTTTTTTTGAAGATACACAGAGATATTAAGATGAAAGTGTATTACTGAGATGTATTCCAGAATCAAGTCAAAAGAGAAAGCACATGGACATTAGACTATTGATGGTACGTAGTACCCAAGAAAGATCACTAACCTCGTGGTCTACTTCATGTTTAGAATTCTCTGTGCTGTTAGGGAAGCTGTTTTCTTCATAGTCCTCTCATCAGGGGTCATTCAGTAAGAACATAAAAATGCTCTTTGACTCCAGGAATACAACGTGTAAGCTATGCTGAGCTTTTCAGATTTGCCACTGATGGAAAGTGGAGAGGAGTGTTTGACTAGAAGACATGGGGTTTTGTCTGGAGACTGGGTCATGCTCTGTAGTCTACTATATAGCCCATAGGCAGGTCTCAAATTCCTGGCTATGCTCTTGCCTCAGCCTCCTGATTGTTCTATATGTTGTAAGTCACAGCCTAAGCTTTTTTATTTAATTTTTCTCTCTCTCCCTGCTGCCCTCTGGTGCTGGGGTTCCAACTCAGGGTCCTAAGCATGCTAGAAAAAAAATGCTCTATGGAGGAGCCACAGGCCCAATCCTGGTTTCAGTGGAGAGCCCAGGCTGGCCTTGCTCCTGCAATGTCAACCTCTTAAATGCTGGAGAGCCAGGCATATACCACCAGGCCTGTTTCTAAGAGTGAAGCTCAGAGCTGGGATGTGATTCATGGTACTTGCCTACCATTTGTGAACCTTTGGTTTGATTCTGTTTTAAAAATTGTTTAATATTAGAGAACGTAGTTACAATCTTTCTCCCTTCCCTTTCTTCCCTACAAACCTTCTCAAATATAACCTTGTTCTTTTTCAGATTCATGGCTTTCCCCCTCATTCACACACACACACACACACACACACACACACACACACACACACACGGCAGTTATATACTGTCTTAGGTTTCTAGATGGGATAAAACACCATGACTAAGGGCAACTTGGGAAGGAAAGCATTTATTTCAGTTTAGAGCTTTTAAGTCCATCATCCAGGAAAGTTAGGGCAGGAACTCAAGATAGGAAACTAGAGAACCATAAAGAAGTGCTGCTTGCTGGCTTGTTCTCTGTGGCTTTGCTCAACCTGCTTTCCTATAGCACCCAGGACCACCAGCCCAACAATGGCACTGCCCCCTGTTGGATAGTCCCTCCTACATCAATCACTAATCAAGAAAATACACCCATTACAGGCTTGCCTACAGGGCAACCGTGTGGAGATAATTTCTCAATTAAAATTCCCTCCTCCCAGATATGTTTAGGTTTGTGTGAAGCTGATAAAAATTCACCAGGACAGTTAGAGTAAACAACATGGAGATTTTTTTTTTTTTTTTGGTGTGCTGTGCTTTATTTAGACAGCAACCATGTTGAGAGTGATGTTGAGTCTGCTTAGCATGTGTTCCTTTCTACAGTCTACTCTAGACAAAAATGAAGCTACTTCTTCTTTTTCAGATTCCCGGGTCCTAAGACTGGTTCACACTTGGATCATATACACAGCAGGACTAATGCGTGGGCTGAGGTTCTAAGTAGTCAGTCATGTAAGCTGACTTCGCTGTGCACTTGTAGTGAGGAGGATCCAGCTCAGGCTGATGTCCAGGAAACCAGTGAGGCTCTCGTTTAAATCCTGTGGGAAGGAAAGGCAAGAGGAAAACAATCAACGCAGAGCTTAGTAACAAAGCTCATTCATACTTTTCCTCAGACTTCTCAACACTGAGAGGGAAGAGAAATTGTTCACTTAGTCACTCGTTCATTTGACTTTTGAGTTCCTTCTATCTGCTGGGAACTGCGATGGGTGCTAGGAGTTAAGGATTCATAACAGGAGTCCACCTACTATGTGCTGACTGTAGCTTCTTCCTGTTGTAGTTTGCATCATATGTTGTTTCGAAGGCATGTCCAAACTAGAAAGGAAAAGTAACAGACTGAGAATCTATCTCTGTAGATAATAGTTGGGGCCAGAGAGATGACTTAGCAGTTTAGAGCACTGACGACTCTGCCGGAGGATCTGGGTTCAGTTCTCAGCATCCACATACCAGCTCACAAATGTCTGTAACTCCAGTGCCAGGGGATCTGATACCCTAGCACAGATATACATGCAGGCAAACACACACACACACACACACACACACACACACGTGTTTTTATGGTGGTTTGTCATCTGAGAAGGCAGGGAATATTCAACTTGATACTAAAGTGGGCTAGGTGGTCTAGCTGAAGGATGGTCTCTCATCATTCTACACAGAAAATCTCACATGGCCACTGGCATTTTTTTTTTTCTAACAGGAACAGAAGAAGAGAAAGATATATTACCTGGGAAGGCAAAGGTTTAGGCTTTACAATATTCTTCAGGTCGTATCTTTCCTGATTCCAGTTGCCTACCAGGGTACGGTTCGAATAGGAGTTCTCATTAGTGGTGCATCTCCATCCGTACTGTAAAAACTTGGACATGTCATTCCAGTCTGTCCACACTTCTCCATGACCATCAGCATAAATAATGCTGCCATAGTGTGGGTTTCTGAGATAACAGACAAGGTTTTGTCTCTGGAAAAACAAAGAATGTAAAAGCTTATCAAAATAGTCAAAGAGCCGGAAAGTTGTCCCTTTCTACCTCTGCTTTAAAGATCCAAGTGCTAACACAAGCACACCTTATTAACTCCACACCTTTGTCCAAGCGTAATTTATATGGCTCTGGTTCCTCTTCAGGTGTACGTGCCCACTGCTCTCTCCTGTCAATCAGCAGTACTAGATGATTGACTATACAAATGCCACTGACCCACATTCCTTGAAATGACAGAAACTATTTCAGCATCCCAACATTGTGTGAGCAATGAGCTGAATGTTTTAGTGAGTTCAAGATGTAAGGGTACTGCTTCTGAGAGAATGGAAGGTAAAAAACTGAATAACCAGATTAACACAATAAACAATTAATGATAATTTTCTCAGGTCAGCTCAAATAAGTTAACTCTCTTTTTGCCTCACACAGAAGTTTTACTGACATTCTTCACTTTCTGTGAACATTTACATATATTTCCATCTTAAATATATATCTTATTTCTGTGAAAATTTATAACTTTATGTCATAGGTACAAGAACATGCAATATGTTCTCTAATGAACACCATACTTATAAAGGACAGGCTCTGTATGTTCATTGTTTTATATATCCTCTCAATCAGTAGTTACCCTCCCAATGAATAGTTCTTTGCACATAGCAGATAGTAAATATCTGTATTTTAAATTGTTGGCAAGCAATCAAAAGCCCAACTTTTTGTTACTAAATAAGCCTGGTCCTTGGACTTAGAAGGAAGATGGTACCTGTATTATTGATGTGTAACTTGATGGTGAATACAGTGATTTGCTGGAACATCTCAGGGAGTAAAAGCGATTTCTATGTGGCAGTTCCATGTTCGTTAATGACGTCTCCAAACCTGACCTTTCAAGTTCTCCAAACAAAGATCACCATCGACAGATGGCCATGGTTTGAGAGACACAACCCAACTGCCTTTTCACAGGCAAACCCAATACTACAGCAGGGAAGGATGGGATTGTAGGTGACTGCCCTCACATCATCTGCCTTTGTGAAGGTATATGCATGACGTCACCAAACAGCATGATGACTTGGGTATGTGGATCCAGAAAGCCCAACAGGCCTAGTGTTTAGAGGTGATACTGGCCAGAGCCAGAAGGACAGACATCCACTCAGTTATCAGGGACAGAAAAATAGGGCTGGTGTGATTTTTTTTTTTTTCTTTTTTGGTCATTTGATCAGTCAGTCACTAAGTCCTGCTGATTTCTGAATCCGTCCATTACTTTTCATCTTCACTGCCAATTTCCAGTTCAGACCACTGGCTCTTTTGTCCCTTGTACTGCAGGCAGCCTTTTATCAGGTTTCCTTGTCATCAACCTTATTCATGACTAATCCTTTTTCCATAGGAAAGTGGTTTTTGAAAATAAATTATATTATCTTCAAAGTTTAAATATTTTAGTGGTTGCTGTTTTTAGAACACCTGGATTTTTCTTTTTAGGATTATTTATTTTATGTATATGACTACAGTGTAGCTGTCTTCAGACATATCAGAAGAGGGCATTGGATCCCATTACAGAAGGTTGTGAGTCACCATCTGCTTCCTGGGAATTGAACTGAGGACCTCTGGAAGAAGAGTCAGTGCTCTTAACCACTGAGCCATCTCTGCAGTCTAGAACACCTGGACTTTTAAGTCCTATTTTACAAGTTAACTAGACTACTTTTGGCTAAGAAAACTACAAAGTCAGCAACTGCGGCAAACAATAGGTGGTGGTGCAGGTCAGCTTCCCAGAGAGTTCTCCTTTTTGAGTACAGTTTGGGGTCTGTGCTCAAACTTGCTGGGACCACTCATGGCAGAGTTTAGTCTATAGGTCACTTTCTCCCATATTTCTTTGCAAATTCTTGAGCATCCTTACATATTTTTTTATGGCCTTTTGAGTATTCTTTAGCTAGGTCAGTCCAGGGTGGGTTCTTGGGATGGGAATCATTCATTAGTACTACGAGAAATGGAATACTTGGTCATTCTCTCTCTCTTTTTTTTTTTTTTTTTTCCAAGACAGGGTTTCTCTGTGTAGCCCTGGCTGTCCTGGAACTCACTCTGTAGACCAGGCTGGCCTCGAACTTAGAAATTTACCTGCCTCTGCCTCCCAAGTGTTGGGATTAAAGGCGTGCGCCACCACGCCTGGCTATACTTGGTCATTCTTGGTGGCTGGTTTTCAGTTTTTAGCTAACTACTTCCAGATAGACATGCCCCATCTGATCAATGTTAGAGTGCTAGACTGTCTTTTCAAACGTGATTTTGGGAGGAAAGTTGATTTTTCTGAAGGTCACCTGATCAGGATTGTCAAGAACAAAAAGCCCTTACCAAATCAATAAAGTAGCTTCATTTTTTTTTTCAAATGAATTCAAAGTTTTTCATTTTATATTTTGAGACCTCCTGCTGGCTGCCATAATGGACATTTAGTGGCTTTCTATATTCTATAATATATTTCTATATTCCTGAATTAGCTATTAAATGGTTAAAACACTCAATTTGGTCTGGCTTCCTTCTTAACTCTACAGTGTCACCTGCTAGTCCGTCTCCCGGCCAACTATGTTCAACCAGTCAAACATAACTTTTTTTTTTTTAACTATGATTTTATGAACATTGTTCCTTCTGCCTTTTTAATCCTTTTTACCTAGCTAAAACGAGTTCCCCTCCCCCAACTAGATTTCAGCTCAGGCTAACTTCAGGGAATCTATGCCTCCCTTTCCCAGCTTGGTAGGGCTTCCCTTGTGTATGCTTCATTCATAGTATCCCGAATTCCTTCACTCACGGTGGGTACACACCCCATTTTATTTGAGTTGCCTCTTCTGCTGTGTGCATTTGTCATCTGACAGTAGGCAGGCCACTTCCAGTTCATCCATACACCTAGCTGCTCTCACAGTGCCATGGAACAAGACAGGCGTTCAATGTTATTTCTTGAAAATAGGATATACAAACACCTGGAGATATGTTGAGTGGCTGAGAGAAAAGGAGGCAGCCATTTCAGAAGATGGTGCAGTTACAGCGTCCTGAGCCTTTCGAATACGCAAGACTCGTCTCACTCCTCAGTTAGTGACTGTTATGCGACTTCAAGCAAGAACGGCGAAGACGCTCAGGGCCGTCCGTGTTGGGCCGTCCGAGTACTTTAAAGAAAACGAGCCTTTGGAGGCGCACGAAGATGAAGAGGCAAGGCCAAGAGCTCCATTTTACTTTCCCGCTCGAAGCTCCCGAGCAGTAGCTCCAAATGTTTATCCAGGTAACTACAAGCTGTTGATGCGTCATCACTTAGTGCCGGGTGGAGTGGGGAGGGGGAGGGAGACGAGGCCCAAGCGAAGGAAGTGACGTATGAAATGTGCGCATCGGAGAGCGCTGGCAGGTAAGCCGGAGGAGACCATGCATCCCCGGCGCCTCCTGTTGGTCGGGGAGGGGAATTTCTCCTTCGCCGCTTCTCTGATCGACGGCCTGGATCCCAGCGTCAGTGTTACCGCTACCGGCTTCCAGCACCGGGCGGCTCTGGAGGGAGATCCCGTAGCGCTAGAGAACCTACAGCGCCTGCGCGAACGAGGTAGCACGTCCGGGCCCTCCGCGAGGGACCGCCCGGAGCGTAGGGTGTGGCTCGCGCGGGGAACGCGAGGGCGCCTCCTGGGGGCGCTCTGGCGGATGCGCTTGCGTGCTCAGGTCTGGGCTGGGCTGCATGGTTGGCAGCCCAACCATGCAATGAGTGGTGGTGTTTGTCCAGGTTTACAGATCTTAAGACGTCTTTTGGTCTCTATTTCACGCCTTTAAACCTTGCCAGGTGTCGAAGTGCGTTTTGGTGTGGACTGTACCCAGCTGTCACATGCCTTGCCAGCCGACGATAGGGATTTTGATCGAATTTATTTCAACTTCCCGCACTGTGGACGAAAAGCTGGAGTAGCTAAGAACAGGGAACTGCTTGCCAAGTTTTTCCAGAGGTGAGGCAAGACGAGTCCTGGCATGGAAAATGTTTCCAGGTTCCCATAACCAAATCACTGCACACAAACTTTGTCGTTGGGGAAATAAGTTGCTAGGATACACGAGGAAAGAAGATAAGACCCAGAGAAAACCATAATCTTGTCTTAAAGATTTACATATAACCCTAGATGTTAAAGTACAAATAGACGTTACAAGGAAAAGGCAAGTTTATTTTTTAAAAAATTAATGTGTGTATGAGTGTGGCGGTCAGAGAACAACTTACAGAAGCGGGTCCTACTTCCATCGTGTATCCAGGAGATAAAACTTTGGCTACCATGCTTGGTGGCAAGCACCATTACCCACTGATCACCTATATAGCCCCAAATTGTGTGTGTTTTAAAAAAAAAATATGGATATGGGTGTTTTGTCGGCATGCATGTCTGTGCAACAGTTGTGTGCCTCCTTAGAGGACATTGGATCCCCCTGGGACTAGAGTACTGATTGGTGTCGTCATCATATGGGTACTGAAAATTGAACTTCTGAAGAGCTAGTGCTCTTAACTGCTGAATCTTTCAGCCCACCTCAAAAAGGTTTTAAAAAGTGCAAATCGTAAGAGTCAGTATAGCTTGATGACGGACGACAAGATTGGATTTAAGAATCACATGGCCTAGGTTCAAATCCTGGCTCACTGCTTACTAGTTAAAACTGTCGCCAAGTTTAGCCCTTACCTGCTTCTTCCCCCACCCCCATCTATAAACTGGCTATTAATAGCAGCTTAAAGTGATTCTGAATTTAAAATAGTACTTTAACATCAGTATACCAAACTGTATTCGGCTCCACTGGGCTATAGGTGTTGAGAAACTTTTAGCAAAGGCATTATTTTAAGTTAGGGAGTTGAAGTATAGATGAGTGTGTATGGTGATATAGTGCTCAGCCCAGCCCTGAGCTATAGAATAGGCAGAGAGCAGTAAGAAATCTTCTCATGGGGAGAAGCAACGCAAATAGTAAATTATATATAGGAGCTTTACGGATTTTGGCCTTTCTGTGGCATACAGGAAAACAATGCAAATGCCAAGCTGGTGACCTGTGCTGTTGTGGGGGCACTGGTAGACTTTTTATATGCTTAGGTTTCATAGAGCACTGCAAATAAGATTAATTTTAATTATTTCAGAGTTACACCATGTGCATATTGTTGATTCCCTTGGTAGTTTCTGTCTCTGATACACTTCTGGTGTCTGTCCCCCTTAAGCTGTGCTGATGTTCTTGCAAAGGCAGGAGAAGTCCATGTGGCACTGTGCAGAGGACAAGGTGGAACGCCTGCTGACAAGCCTCAGAGAGAGTGGCACAACAGTTGGCAAGTAGTTGCCATGGCAGCCCTGGGAGGGTTCATTTTAAGTGATGTGTGTCCCTTTAGCTGCGAGGCTGTGCCAGGATACAAGTGCACTGGGTATAGGTAAGACCATGGGCCTAAACCTTCTCCCCTTTCGTCTTCTGCATGAAGTATTAAAAAAAAAATTAAAAGCCAGACTTTTCGTTTCCAAGTTTCTGATGTAGTTTCAAAAATACTTGTTTACCAGTGGAAGCCTTCATATATATATATATATATATATATATATATATATATATATATATTTGTATGTATGTATAAATGTATATGAATATATATTATTTATGTGTGTATATAGTTAATTTAAACTAAGATGTAAATAATATTTAACGGCGTTCTTTGTTCATTTGGCAGGAGCCAGGATAGGCCCTTTCACATAGAAGGTGCTTTGACCTATATCTTCACCCAGAGCTTACCCTTTGAGAGCTGTCAGCCCAGAACTTTCAGAGTCAGACTGGAGGACCGGTGGTTTTACTTTGCAGAACCAGAAGCACTTCTAGGAAAGCTGAACAGGTAATCTTACCTGTGTCGATGGTCTGCCTGCACGTCTGTCTGAGGGTGCCAGTCCACTGGAACTGGAGTTACAGATAGGTGTGAGCTGGCCTGTGGGAATTGAACTCCGGTCCTCTGGAGAAGCAGCCAGTGCTCTTGACCTCTGAGCCATCTCTGCAGCCCTGCAGATAATCTTTCATTTAGCTAGGACTCTCTTCTGTCCCTAGCTGTACCATGATTGTCTTAGTGGTTACTGCATTTTGAATGGATGATGGATGATGTTGGTACTGTGGGTACTTGTCAGGCTGTTAGAATATAGGGGGTGGTGGCAGATTATATGCTAATTCCCAGGCCTGGGAGTATAGTTCAGTGTAGAGTAACTTACCTAGCATGCCCAAGACCCAGAATTTGCACCTGTCATTGCAGAAAACAAAACAAAAATTAAAAAAAAAAAAGCAAAAACCAAACCAAACCCAAAACTGCCCATGCTATTTCTTCATATGACAGGTGATTTATTTTCAGGACCAGTTTAAGGATACTTGCTTTCTGTAGAAGAGCAGATGACTTTAATTCTAGCAGCTGTAATTATTATTGTCAGTGAGAAGTTATTTTATGTGTTTAAACAGGAGGTTCCTTGAAGCATCTTCCTGTCATCCTATCAGAACCATCAATGAGAAACTCATTGCCGAATTGGGCAAAACTTTTCCCTTAAAAAGGCTGAAGTGTCCCCTCCCTTTGATGCCACGGGGAGGCCCCACTGTCCTCCTACCAGAGACCTGTGACCTCCTGCCTACCTTTTGGATTCGTCTACATGAAGATAACTCGTGTTCTGAGTTCCAGAATGGTGAAATAACACAAGAAATGGAAGAAATTCCTGTGTCAGTTTCAGAATGTACCCTTCCTGAGAGTCCTGTGAGAGATGGCTGCAAAGGCGCTCAGGAGGGAATCTGTGACCAGATCAAGCTTGGCCTCAGGCCTTCTCTTCTTGTTCATGTTGAAGCTGTCATCCATTCCCCAGACTTCCTCCCAGGCTCTCTGCATGTCCTCAGTGGACCTGTCTTTCAGAAGTGCCACATTTTACCTTTCACGATGCCAGCATTTCACGAGACTTTACTCATCCTTGGATTTGATAACAATATGAAGGAGAGTTGCCTTCTGTCACTGCTGGGTCACCTGAAGGATGCTCTAGGTGACCTTCTGACGCAGACTTTGCAGGAGGGCTCTAGTTTGGGCACTTCAGTGGAATTTGTCCTTCAACCAAACGGAAAGGATTATATAATTCATGTGAAGTCTCTTAATTTTGGCCCAGATTGTGCTGAGAATCTGATTATTGGGTCTATTCTCACATCTAAGATCGTTAAACAGAAACATCAGTGTTTCGTGTTTGTTTCTATAAACTTGGACTTATTAGTTATGCTTGCCTATGGTATTTCTGATTGGAGAATTTTGTGGACTTTTGATAACCGTTTCCTGAAGAGATTTGCCCCTGGGAAAATAGAACACTTTAAAAGCTATTCTCTGTACCCGCCCTGCTATGTGCATGACGTTAGTTTCTGGGTAGATGAAAAGAAAGCATTTGATGAACTGGAGTTTCACACTGTGGCCCGAGCGGTGTCCCAGGACACTGTCGTGTCTGTACAGTACCGTGATCGTTTTCAGCATCCAGAGACTCGGCAGGTCAGTCTCTGCTATAGACTGACCTATCAGACTTGTGATAAGGCTCTCACCCCACAGCTGGCAGCAGCAATGCAGTCCCAGTTCAGAAAAGAGATTCAAAGACAGCTACATGTTTCACCTCGATAGGTTAGTAACAGCTTTCTGCAGTGTTTGTTGTATGTGGGTGAAAAAGAACAACTTGAAACTTGTTCCTTTCTGGACTCTGGTGGTTTTATTTGTTTTGTGTGTGTGTATAAAAATTTTGTTTTTGTTTTTCATTTTTTTTTTTTTTTGTGACCCAAGTAGTGTTGGTGGCCCCTAAAGATGCCTGTGAATATCATTTAAATGCATAGGTTGGCTGGTCGTGGAGGTGGTGGTGGTACCCTTTGATCCCAGTGCTTAGGAGACCTGCCAAGGCTACATAGTGAGACCTTGTCTTAAAAAACCAAACCAGGGTGGGGGGGAGGGTATGGGGGACTTTTGGGATAGCATTGGAAATGTAAATGAGGAAAATACCTAATTAAACAAACAAACAAACAAACAAACCAGGTGGGGCAGTCTCTGGATGGTCATTCCTTCAGTCTCTGCTCTACACTTTGTCTCTGTAGCTCCTCCCATGGGTATTTTGTTCCCCCTTCTAAGAAGGACTGAAGTATCCACAGTTTGGTCTTCCTTCTTCTTGAGTTTCTTGTGTTTTGTGAATTGTATCTTGGGTATTCTGAACTTTGGGCTACTATCCACTTATCAGTGAGTGCATATCATGTGTGTTCTTTTGTGGTTGGGTTACCTCACTCAAGATAATATCCTCCAGATCCATCCCTTTGCCTAAGAATTTCATGAATTCATTGTTTTTAATAGCTGAGTACTCCATTGTGTAAACATTTTCTGTACACATTTTCTGCATCCATTACTCTGTTGAGGGACATCTGGGTTCTTTCCAGCTTCTGGCTATTATAAATAAGGCTGCTATGAACATAGTGGAGCATGTGTCCTTACTACATGTTGGAGCATCTTCTGGGTATATGCCCAGGAGTGGTATGGCTGGACTGCCCCACCTGGGGATCCATCCCATATACAATCACCAAACCCAGACACTATTGCAGATGCCAACAAAAGCTTCCTGACAAGAGTCTGATATAGCTGTCTCCTGAGAGGCTCTGCCAGTGCCTGACAAATACAGAAGTGGATGTTCATAGCTATCCATTGGATGGAGCACAGGTTCCCCAATGAAGGAGCTAGAGAAAGTACCCAAGGAGCTGAAGGGGTTTGCAGCCCCATAGGAGGAACAACAATATGAACTAACCTGTACCCCCAGAGCTCCCTGAGACTAAACTACCAATCAAAGAAAACACATGGTGGGACTCATGGCTCTAGCTGCATATGTAGCAGAGCATGGCCTAGTTGGTCATCAGTGGGAGGAGAGGCCCTTGGTCCTGTGAAGGTTCTATGCCCCAGTGTAGGGGAATGCCAGGGCCAGGAAGCAGGAGTGGGTGGGTTGGTGAGCAGGGGAAGGGGGGTTTTCAGAGGGGAAACCAGGAAAGGGGATAACATTTGAAATGTAAATATAGAAAATATCTGATAAACAAACAAACAAACCAAACAAAAATACCCCTTCAGACTGGTGGTTGGTGACTTTAATGTAGTTCAGCTTTTTGATCCTGAGAAAAAAACCAAACAAAACAAGTATTTTGTACTTTACTGTTCCCTTGCTGAAGAGGCTATGGAACCTGGATGTCCTTAAATATATATACCACACTTTCAGTTCCTCTTTCCGACTTTGTGGAATTTATGAGCGTTTTATCACATGTGTTACACATTTGGGATTAACATCATGATACTGCTATCTTTCATCATTGGCTGTTGAAATCAGAGAACCCTAAGTGTCAGAGCTAGGCTTGACATTTGGGCCTGTCTGACCAAAGCGCTTCTCTGTTCACATCCTTACTGTTCTTTCCTAGTCTTCATCAAAGGCTACAGAAGGATACACTCGTGTTCTACTGGTTGGCTGTGGGCTTGGTAATTAATGACTGTGTGTGGGAACTGGTGTACATGATCAGTCTCCATTTTCACGATGTAGGAAGTGGCATTATAACCTTTTGGTTAACTCTGTCAAGCTCAATGTTCCCTCTAGAATCCTGTATGCATTTCTACTAGTAGGCAGCACTGCTGTTAGGATTGGGTGAGCAATCTCCTGGAGTTGTCTTTGTAAAGTGTCTCTGTGAAAGGCCCCTGAAACCAAGTCTGGACGCCCCCCTAAAAAAAAAAACCCGCTCCCAACAAGAGCTTTTCTTTCCTTTTCTTCTCTTTTCTTTCTCTCTTTCTTTCTTTTTTTTGTTGTTAATGTAGTGAGAATAGTATGTGTTTGTAAAGGATTCTCAATTGGAATATAGTTTCTCCATTTATTACCCAAGCAACTTTGGACCTTGGTTTCCTTAGCAGTAAAGGCAAGGAGGCAGAGAGATTTAAAAAGCGTGTATGAAAAAAAAAAAAAACAAAAAACAAACAAACAGGGGCTGGTGAGATGGCTCAGTGGGTAAGAGCACCTGACTGCTCTTCCAAAGGTCTGGAGTTCAAATCCCAGCAACCACATGGTGGCTCAAAACCATCCGTAACGAGATCTGACTCCCTCTTCTGGTGTGTCTGAAGACAGCTACAGTGTGCTTACATATAATAAATAAATAAGTCTTTTAAAAAAAAACAAAAAAACAAAAACAAAAACAAACAAAAAACCGCCTCCAGCCAGCCGTGTTGTAGCAATGTCAGTGACATCTGCCTGCTTGAATGATCTGCGTAGCATTTCTTCAGGTTTTCACTTCTCAGTCAGAATCCTGGCCTCACTGGTTTGTCTCCATCTCTCTCAACAAGACAAGGCAAGGTGTTAAAGCAACCTTTTAGAGCCCTCTCCTTGGGTAGGCAGCTGTGCTATACCTCCACACACTACACTGTAGCGTTGGCAAAGTGGAGGAAGCAAATTAAAGGAAGGACGAAATACCCAGAGTCAGAAGTAGGAGAGCAAGCGAAGGCTGCCGTTCCGGCCTTCGCCTCAATTGCTCCACTGGCACAGTATTTCAGTTTTTATTGCGCATGTCGAGGCGTTTTGTCCCTCGGCGGACACCGTTTTCCAGCCAAGCAATGTCTGCACCTTCACCGATTTCGTAGCGTGCAGAGTTCTATCCTTTCCCCGACGCTGGGCATGGCGAGCCGAAGGGCCCGGCAGCGCCTCAAGGGCGGCGGCGGCGGCGGCAGTGGGGATGCGGGCCCGGCGGCGGAGAAGCTGGGAGAACAGCTAGGCAGCCGGGAGGCAGGCGCGGAGCCGCGGCCAGAGTACGTGTGCGGTCGGAGGGCGTGGTCGGCGGGAGGGTCCGGCGGCTCCGGGGGTCTCCGTTGGGGTTCTGGCTCACCCGGGGGTCGGCTCCCCACGGGGGCTCTGGCTCACCCGGGGGCTGCTCTCCACGGGGGTTCTGCGCTCACCCGGGGGTCGGCTCTCCGTTGCGAGCTGGGGCTCTCCGCCTGGGGTCTGCTCTTTGCTGCGAGCCGCGCGGCTTTGCTCCTCGCCGGGGGTCTGCTTTCCGCCCGCATCTCCGCTGCCACCCGGCGCTCTTACTCCTGCCCCTCGTGGGAGCGTCCCAGTTGGCGTCGATCATCGCCCCTCCGCAGCAGATCCCTGCATCTTTGCAGCGAGGGTCTGCCATGCTTCGGGTTCAAGTCCACATGAGCAGGCTTCATGCTGGTAGAGTTAGCAGAACCTCTGTGAGAGCCCTTGGTATGCCTTTTACATCTGAGTCTCACTGCGGTTTACTGTTGTCTCCCTCCCTCTGGGCTTCCAGCCCTAGAACCCCTCAGCCTCGCAGCCGCAGCCGGTAGCCTGTAGGTTAGGTCTGCGTTAAAGTGGTTGTTAGTATATGGGAACAGAGGAGGTCTGCACCTGCGTCTTATATTAAGCCTCATTCATTTGAAGGAGGAGGGAGGAGATAAAGCCATGACAAGGAATGACTTTAAGGAAGAAATGGAGAGAAAAGAAGACTGTGGTCTTCATGTGAGTGATTAGTTGGCTTGAGGTGAAACCGGCCAAGGTGTATGAATTAGTGTGTACCTTAGAAGCAGGAAGTGAACGGTGCGATTGGAAAAGCAATCCGCCTGCCTCTGCCTCCCGAGTGCTGGGATTAAAGGCGTGCGCCACCACGCCCGGCCCCTTATTCACTCTCAAGGATAACAAAGCCTTAGTTCTTTTAGGTGAATGGCTTTATTGCGGCGCTGTCTTTTGCCATTCCTGTCTTTCCTGTCTGGTTTTTAGTCTTCCCTAGCAGGACCTTCCTGATAAGACGAATGATTTTGCTTTCTCCTTCTGGGCAGGTCTGGAAATAAAGCAGGGCAAGTCTGGGCCCCTGAAGGATCCACTGCTTTCAAGTGTCTGCTCTCAGCGAGGTTGTGCGCAGCCCTTCTGAGCAACATCTCGGACTGTGATGAAACATTCAACTACTGGGAACCAGTAGGTGATCTCGTTAGCTGGGCTTTAGTTTTTGCAATCGTAGGGATCTAACCCATGGTTTTGGGCATTTGAAGCAATACTTTATCAGTGGGCTACATCCCTCGCCCCTAGTTCTGGGATTTTGGCCTTTGATCTTGATTTGGTACTTAGGACAAATTAAACATGTAGAATGTAAGTGTGGAAAATATTAAAATACATTGTTTTCATTTTTATATCTTAAAAACTGTTGGTTGGGGCTGGTGAGATGGCTCAGTGGGTAAGAGCACCCGACTGCTCTTCCGAAGGTCCAGAGTTCAAATCCCAGCAACCACATGGTGGCTCACAACCATCCGTAACGAGATCTGGCGCCCTCTTCTGGAGTGTCTGAAGACAGCTACAGTGTACTTACATATAATAAATAAATAAATCTAAAAAAAAAAAAACTGTTGGTTTATAGTTGTAAGGAGGATTATTGTTCACATCCCAGCAGCTCAAATTTAGGCGACTTCAGCTCCAAAACAAAATATGATAGCCCAGCGTGGTGGCCCATGCCTTTAGTCACAGCACTCTGGAGGCAGAGGCAGGCAGCTCTTATGAGTTCTAGGCCAGCCTGAGTTACACAGAGAGACCCTGTCTCAAAATAGAACTAATCTGATGTCCTCCTCTGGTCTCTAGGCACACACATGTATACCTACACTCATGCAAATATACACGCAAATAAAATAGGTCTTAAAAGAAAGCCCATATTGTTGATTTAATTACTATTAAAGTCTATGACCTTTAGCTGGTATACTCAAAGGTGATACTTACAATTATCTTTTAAATGGTTTTGCAAGTCTAAGTAATACTTGTGGGTATAGGTTTTAAAGCTAATGATTACTCCAAAACTTGAGGGAAATAAACTTCGGCATTTTCCTCAGGTCAGATCCCATTCTTAGACAGAAGCCACATTCTTCCACCTTTCTAAGTTTATTTCTTCTTATGTTTGCCAAAATAGTTGTGCTGGCTAGTTTTATGTCAGCCTGACACAGGCAGTCATTAGAAAAGGAGGGAGCCTCAACTGAGAAAATGCCTCCATGAGACCCAACTGTAGGGCTAGTCTGCAGGGCCTATTCTTAATTAGTGTTTGATGGGGGAGGGTCCTGCCTACTGTGGGTGGTGCCATCCCTGGGCTGGTAGTCCTGGGTTCTATAAGAAAGCAGGCTAAGCAAGCCACGGGGAGCAAGCCAGTAAGCAGCACCCCTCCATGGCCTTTGCCTCAGCTCCTGCCTCTAGGTTCCTGCCCTGCTTGAGTTCCTGTCTTCACTGCATTTGATGATTAACTGTCACATGGAACTGAATTTCCGTCTATTGGTTTGTCTTGTCCAACTTCCATGTGGTAGTTTTTGTTTAATCTTATTATATTTTATCTTGATTTTTTTTTAAGTGAATGAATGAAGACCTAGTCACTAACATAAAGGTAAACTGTCATTTGTCCCTATTGAGAGAGGGAAAATCAGTTTTGTCCAGTAAAGTGACACTGGGTATACAACCACTCCGGGACAGGCCTCATGCTCAGGAGTAGTTGACCAACATATAATGGACTCCAGTTTTGTTGTGTGTGCTTTTATTTGGTTACACTTTGGTGTTTGTTTTTTGTTTTTGTTTTTTCCCTTTTTGAGTGTAATTTAATCTCGTTTTCTTGGGTTTGTTGTTGTATTGAGTCTTTGATCCTTTTTTCTTCTCTTTTTAAAAAGATTTATTTATTTACTATATGTAAGCACGCTGTAGCTGTGTTCAGACACATCAGAAGAGGGCATCAGATCTCATTACAGATGGTTGTGAGCCACCATGTGGTTGCTGGGATTCGAACTCAGGACCTTCGGAAGAGCATTCAGTGCTCTTAATCGCTGAGCCATCTCTCCAGCCCGAGTCTTTGTTTCTTTTGGGAAAGAATTTAAAAGTTGGATGAGTAGGGGAGGGGAAGGATATGATCAAAATATATTTGAATTCGAAAATTGTTTTAAATAATGAAAAATATAATAGTACTAGAAAGAAGACGTGAACCCTTTCCTCTCCAAGTTGCTCTGGGTCATGGTCAGTGGCCTTCACTAGGACAGTAGTGCTGCTCATAGTCCACTTGCAGTGTTGTTTCTTGAGGTTTTTTTTGATTATGTATTTTTTTTAATGACTTCCTATTACAGAAAATTTGGAAGTTACCGATCACAGTTTGTGTCAAAAACAGAAGTTGCTTAGTGTGTGCAGCTTAAGGAATGAAACAGAGTTTTCCTGTTTTGGTTAAACATTATCTTAAGAAAATAAATCCAGTAAAATTTTAGCGTCTTCATTTAAAAATATGTGGTCATGTGTATCTTTTCTTAATGTGTTTTCATTAGTTACAGGTGTTAATTCTCAACATTTTGTCTCTAATTTCAACACAGGCTGTTCACCTGTGAGCCCTCTGGAGGGCTTTGCTAGGATGACACATTTGTTTCTGCTTTCAGACACACTACCTCATCTACGGGAAGGGATTCCAGACATGGGAGTATTCCCCCGTGTATGCCATCCGCTCATATGCCTACCTGTTGCTGCATGCCTGGCCAGCTGCATTTCATGCACGGATTCTGCAGACTAACAAGGTAAGGGCTGGCTGACCGGGTAGCACTCACATCCACCGAGAGGTAAGTCTGGGGCCAGTTTTGAAAGGGGACAAAAATCTACTGATGGCCAAAAGGCTGATTTCTTTCTTTTATTTTTTCATTTTTCTTCTTTGAGATGGAGTCTTGCCATGTTCTGCAGACTCAAGTGCTCCTCCCCCCCCCCCCACACCCCCTGCACTTCCCAGGTTCCTGTGTCTGGCCTCCTCTTTGAAAGGATTGTTTGTGCAGTTGTCATTCCACCTATGCTAGTAGCAGCTTTCACTTAGTGTACATTGTGCATTGTGTTACGTGATGGCACAGTGACCAAGTCTAGTCGGCTTCATGCCTTACAGTTCTTTGGGAAAGAGTAGGAGAAAAGTACAAGGTGCAGTGGGGGAGCATTTTAAGAGGGTCTAATTTAAGTAGAATGCGCAAGATCCCGCTGAGGGTTAAAGGTTTTGACAGTCTGTGTTTTGGTATGAATTTTTTCTTTTTTAGTTTGTTTGTTTAGAGTTCACTAAATTACTTGAATATTTAGGCTTATACCTTTTGCCAAATTTGGGAAGAGGGGTATGTGTGCAAGGTTGGTTGATGTGTGTGTATGTGTTATGCATGTGTGTGTTATGCATGTGTGTGCTGTGTGTGTGCACACTCGCGCATGTGCAGGTTTGTGGGTCTGTGTGAGCACATGTGCCTATGTATGAGTGCAGAAACAGAGGAGATACCAGATATCTTTTGCTCTGTCTCCACGTGTCTTCCTCTTTTGCTCTGTCTCCAGGTATCTTCCTCTTTTGCTCTAACTTCACCTGTCTTCCTCTTTTGCTCTCCACCTTATTTCTTAGACACAGGGTCTCCCACTAAACCGGAAACTCTGTTTTACCTGGGAGCTGGTCAGTGAGCTCCTAAGAGCTGCCTGTCTCTGCCTCCTGGTGATGCTGAGGTTAAAAAGCACATGGCCATCCATGCCTGGCTTCCACCTGGGCACCATGCCTGAATGCACGTTCTCTTGCTTGTATGGCATGTGCTCTTAGTTGTGGAGCCATGCCCCAGCCCCGAATCTGGGAGGTTTTTAACTGTTATTTTTTATCATGTGTGTGTGTGTGTATGGAGTCCAGAGATGTCAGACCCTTGAAGTTGTAACTACAGGTTGCTCAGCTGCCTGACATGGGAGCTGAGAATTGAACTCTAGTCCTCTGGATAACAACCCAAACTCTTAGCCACTGAGCCATGTCTCTGGCTGTAGGAACTGTCTTTGTAAATTGAAGGTCTAATGATGAGAAAAGGCCAGCGTTATTTCTCATGTAAGTTAGTTTGATTTATGGAGAGAGAATGGGGTGGATGGAATGAGACTGAGAAGGAGGAGTCCAACTTTGTGTGTGACCCAATGGGATTTAATGCTGTGGGGTTTTTGTTCATGTTCCTCCCCAACCCAGGTTTTTGGGTGGGAGATGCGGTTACAGTTGCACTTTTCACAGTGATCAGAGAGGTGGGACACATAGGAAGTGGCAGGACATTGTTGCTCCCTCTCCACCAAGTATCATATTTCTGGCTTTTTAGGTTTGTTTTTGCTTATGAACTTATTAAAGGAAAAATAAGATGGAGGGCTCCATAGAGAACCAGCAACTTGAAGCCCTTAGGTTTTGTTTCTAGCTGAATGTCCATATCACATTGAGCTTGCTGAGTCGTCTTCTGTCACTCTCACCTGATGTATGTGACATGAACAGCGTAAGTTCCAGTTTCATCCTGTGGCTTTGCATATTCTGAACAAGAGCAACTTGGAGGGAAGGGGTTATTTGGCTTATACTTCCAGGTCACAATCCATCATTAAGGAAAGTTAGCTCAGAAACCCACTCGGAGTAAGACAGAAACCATGGAGAAATGCTGCTTGCTGGTGTGCTACCTGGCTCCGGATCAGCTGGCTTTCTTATTTTTGTAGGCAAGGCTTGCCTTGAAGTCGCAAAGATCTTTCTGTTTCTGCCTCCCAGTGCTGGTATTAGTGTGTGCCAGCACACCTTTCTAGCTAGCTTTCTGTACAGTCCAGGTGTATTTGCTAAGAGATGGTGCTGTCCATAGTGGGCTGCACTCTCCTACATCAATCATTAGTGGAAACAGTCTCTCACAGATGTGGCCTCAAACTAGTTTGATTAAGGCAGTTCTTCAAGGGAGGTTCTCTTCCCAGGTGACGCTAGGTTATGTCAAGTTGGTAATAAAAACTAACCAGGATACGTGAACATGGGGAGGAAGATTTCCCTTTTGTTTTTACTTGAGTCCCGTCTCGTCTCCCTGTTAGCTCTGCCAGCCCGAGTCCATAGGGACCCACTTGTAAAGAGAATTCTAGCTTTGTGACACTGGGGCTCTCATCTCTTGTGTCAACACCTTTGGGTATTGATATTTACAATATCTGCATATTAGATATTTACATTATGATTCATAACAGTAGCAAAATTATAGTTTGAAGTGTCAACGAAAATAATTTTATGGTTTGGGGTCACTACAGTGTAAGGAGCCATATAAAAGGGTTGCAGCGCTGGGAAGGTTGAGAGCCAATGCTGTGGTCTGAACCCTATTTCCTAATGTTGAAGATAGGTGGGGTCCGGGTGAAAGGTGGTGTGTAATGCTAGCACTCTACTCTCTGCTCCTGGCTGCCTTTCCCCCTGGCTATTCCCTGTGAGTATTCTCTGCTCTTGGATCTGAGTGTGAATTCCCCTGCCATATGCATGGGTGGGACCCCGCACCAGGCCCTGACTCTCGGCTGGCCTTGCAGCCCTGAAGCCTAGCCTTCCCGTTTGTCGTTTGTCACCTCTGACTTCCTCGTGTATATGAACTGCTTCCCACTGTGAATGGACTTCCTGGCAATTAGCAGTGGAATATTCTTCATATATTTGTCATTCAGATATCCCTTTCTGCAAGTTACCCTTTCACATCCTTTGCTTGTTTTTATGTTGTTGTTGTTGTTGTTTTTTTTTATAATGCAGTATACTTGTATTTTGGGTAAGATAATCAACAGATTCTTATAAGAAGGCAAAGGCACAGAGTGCATGCATATTGAGTTTCCAGTTTGCCTCTCTGATCTTTGCTTGTTTTTAAATGACGTTTTCCTTTTGCTTTTGAGATGGACTTGCACTGTGTCTGGAAATGGAGTTATGCTGTAAGGATTCAGTGTACCTAACATACAGTGCTCTGTAGCATAAAAGTTAATCAGGGGGAAGCAGGGGTGGCTCAGTGTGTTCACAAGCACTGGATGCTCTGCCAGAGGATGGGGGTTCACTTCTCAGCACCCACATAGTGGTTCACAACCATTGCTAATTACAGTTCCGAGGATCTGATGCCCTCTTCTGGCCTTCTTGGGCACTGCATAAAAGTGGTGCACAGATATGCAAGCAGGCAAAACACTCAAAATAAAAATAAGTAAGTCTTAAAAGTTAGTCAATACAACTCTTATTGCTATTGTTTTTAGTCTTATGCCATTAATCATAGAACTGGCTAACCAGTATTACAGACACACAGGAGCCAGGAGTTAAGCAGCTCACTCCCAGCCTTTCATATGCATGCAGTTTCCATAGCTGTAATGCTGATGTATTTTGTAAGTTGTCAGTATTTAGAGTTTTATGCCTCTTTAACACGTGCTGTTGTAGCCAGATGAGGTAGCTTATATGTACAGTCCTAGCACTTGGGAGGCTGAGGCAAGAGGATTACTGTAGGTTTGAAGTCATCCTGGGATCGATGGTGAGTTTCAGACTAGCCTGTGCTGCAGCGTGAGACCCTGCATTAGAAGGGGAGGGAGAAGGAGAACGCTTACTGAGTAAGCAGCAAATGAGCAGCATTGGTCAGCGTTGGTCAGCGTCTTCATCCTTGCAGCAGTGTTCATGTGTGGTTAGTACTCTCTCTAAACCAGATGTAGCATGATTGGTTGCATACTTACAATTGGATACTTTGTATTTTTTACTAAACTTCTAGTGCTACAGTCAGTGTTCTTATGAATGGAGGCTTCCACCCCATTTATAGTAAAAGAAGTAGGTACACTGAGTCTGGGGACTTGAAAATCCACGTGGTTCTCAATAAACTCGGCTCTTGAAGAGGATTGTACTGGTTCATAGCACAGTTTACTGACAACAGCTGAGACCTTTTCTTCCTTACGAGCTTGCCGGCTCCTGTTGCTGACCTCAGTTTTTTTACTCTGGGTTTCTTTCAGATTCTTGTATTCTACTTTTTGAGATGTCTCCTGGCTTTTGTGAGCTGTGTTTGTGAACTTTACTTTTATAAGTAAGTATCAAAACTCTCCATCCAAAGGGGCTAGGGGCCCTGGAGCTCAAGCAGTGCTCCTCGCTCCTCTGGTGTTCTGCCTGGAGGGCACCTTCTTGTCTGAAGCGTAGCTGAGGAGGAGGCCCAGCTTCTGCTCCCCTTGGCGTGCCCTGGCTTTGGTCTGCAGTACAGGCCTCACTGGTCCTCATAAGAGTTAGTGGAACCTTGTCTTTGATTCTCAGCAGAGGGTTGGTCCCTCTCCCTGGAGCTGAGCTCATGGAGACTGTTGTCAGGTGGAGTCTTCACTCAGCACATTGCCTCACATCAAGTAGCTCTTAGTCGATTGAATATTAATGAATCCATATGCATTTAAGTAGTCTAGAATAAAGTAACTGTCATTTAAAAATGTAACACCTAAAAACCATTTAAATTTAATAGTGCCTTAACATATTAAAAGATCCTCAGTCTTGAGGCTGGAGAGATGGCTCTGCAATAAAGTGCACTTGCTGCTCTTTGAGAGGACCAGGGTTCAGTTCCCTGTACCCATGTGGCAGCTAAATACAGTCTGTAATTCCAGTTCCAGAGGATCTGACACCCTCACACAGACATATGTGTAATATACAGGAAATAAAAATGAATGAAAAAAAACCCCAAAAACATTTTAAAAATCAGAAATTGGAAAAAAGATACTCAGACTTAAAAGGATCATTATAAAAATTCTTCATATAACTAGATGTGTCAGATTAAAATTAATTTTTGGCTTTGACTCTGGCTAGAATAGAAGTAAAAACAAAGCCAGGACTCCCTCGGGATTGTACCCATGAATTGGGCTTCATGTGGATTTTGGCCTTAACTCAAGTCACCCATGTCATCTCCTAAGCCCCATGATGAGGATTTATGGTAAATTGTCCGGGTTATAGAGGCCCATACATCATGTAAAAGTTTCTCTAGAGAATTGTACTCTTAGCCCAGATGACAACAAGCCGTCAGGAATAAAGTTGTAACGCACGAGGAAGTGTGGGAAAGAGGCTGGAAGAGTGGCTCTGTGGCAGAGCACAGGCTTCATGTGTGCGGGGCTCCGGGCTCAGTTCCCAGGGCAGCAGTCATCTAAACGCTGGCCTGTGAACCTTCGCTTCTTAGCAGTTAATAGAGTAGAGACAGCATTTACTGTGTGTAGAGACGTGGAAGAGGGAGCTGAAACCATAATGAACAGAAGAGCCTCTGAAGGGACCAGGCCAGTGGGAAAAGTGGGGAGAGACCCTAGAGAGATGAACACACAGTTGTTTTATGTTGACTTCATGTTTACATACATTTTAAAAAAATTTTTAAATATTTTTTTTATTACGTATTTTCCTCAATTACATTTCCAATGCTATCCCAAAAGTCCCCCATACCCTCCCCCCCACTTCCCTACCCACCCATTCCCATTTTTTTGGCCCTGGCATTCCCCTGTACTGGGGCATATAAAGTTTGCATGTCCAATGGGCCTCTCTTTCCAGTGATGGCAGACTAGGCCATCTTTTGATACATATGCAGCTAGAGTCAAGAGCTCCAGGGTACTGGTTAGTTCATAATGTTGTTCCACCTATAGGGTTGCAGATCCCTTTAGCTCCTTGGGTACTTTCTCTAGCTCCTCTATTGGGAGCCCTGTGACCCATCCAATAGCTGACTGTGTTATGCTTACATACATATGCATACGTACACATGTGTGTATGCAGCATCCGTGAGATTCATGGAGTATTGATATTTAAAACTTAGTAAATAGCCTAAACAGATTAAAACTGCTAGTAAATGGAGTAGTAAAGTGAAAGATTAATTTGAAGAAGTTGCTAGGAACAAAGTATAGAGAAAGAAATATAGAGGAAGTAAGATATAGATGGTATCTACATCTGATCTGATAGAGAGAACGAGAAAAGGCAAGATTCAGGGAAAACCAGCTCACGCCTCCCCAGAGGTGCTGAAAATTGAATCCGTAAACTGAGTAAGCCTTGCTTAGTAACCTGAAAATCTAACAAGAAAAGTGTCTAAAATAGCAGGGATAGAGGAACCATCTTAGAACTGACCAAGAACTGATGGAGTGGTACCTCTAAGGGCAGTGCGGCTGACAGAGGACTGCCCAAGAGCTGGAAGACAGAGGCCAGCAGCAGCAGCAGCAACAGAAGCGCTTCATAGTGCAGAGTGGGGCTGGAGGGCGGCTTCTTCCCCATCCTCTGGCTTTTACAGAGTTCTTTCTGTCCCCCTTTCAGTAATGTTCCCTGGACATTGGTGGTTAAGTATCCATGCCCCTTTTACAGCTGAGCCGTACTCATTCTCATCACTTGGGCCAGTTACGAGTCTCCGCATTAACTGTTGACCACTGTAAATAGTCGCCTCTCAGTCCAAGGTTGGGTACAGCACTGATCTTTGTATGTAAACAGAAATACTTAGAAAGAAGGCTTTTTAAAATTAATGTGTATAAGAATTTTAATTTCATGTATGTCTGTGTACTTTGTGTGCCTATTACTCTGAGGGGCTGAAAGAGTGCCAGATTCCCCAGGAACTGGAGTTACAGATGGTCGTAAGCCGTGGTGATTTTGGATGTTGGCAATTGAAATCTGGTCTTCTGGAATAGCAGCTAGTGCTGTTAACCGTTGCGTTGTCTCTCCAGCCCCAGAAGGCACTTGCCATGTCTCTTTAGCCAATCCACACTGGTGGGCTCCCCACCAGAGCCTACAATCTTCCCAGCAGTGGGCTTTTGGCCAGGTTTACAGTATCAGGCATGGATTGCTCCTGTGAAGGAGGACTCAGATCCAGTCAGAAAGTGTCTGGTTACCCCTGACAGTTCTGCCCATTTTGCTCCTGTGGGCACATCTTGCCTGACAGGTTTGTACTACTGTATATAGGGTCCCCTGCTGGAGAAGACCACTGATAGCTGTAGAGTGCCTTCCAGCACTAGGAACACTAGCCAGCAGGGAGGCAGATTTCAGGCTAGTGCTAGCTTGATTTCGGTCCTGCACACAAAGTGTAGGGTGCCTTCAACAATAGCGTATACACCCTAGTTGTGATGGGAATGTGATCATTGGAAATAGCATGGGTCATTTCGGGGACCTATGACTTCCAAGTGTGCCATGCCTGGTGTTGATATTTTCATGTAACAATCCATGTTTTATGAGGACAACATTGTCTACTACTCCTGCAAGATACCTCTGTTGAAATCTCTTTTTTTTTCTTAAAGAATGACATATTTTGGTTAAGCTGCACAGCAGTGGCTTTCCACCGGGCTACCGTACGTCCCCAGTGCTGGTTACTCTGCCCCTCTCTTCATCTCCTCCCATCTTCTTCCCCCATCACTGCTTAAGCCCTGACTCCCTGTACTATTCCTCTCTGCTTTTGTTTTGTTTTTGTTTTTCCAGACAAGATTTCTTTGTTGTAGCCCTGGCTGTCCTGGAATTCTCCCTACAGACCAGGCTGGCCAAAAACTCAGAGATCTGCCTGCCTCTGCCTCCCGAGTGCTGGGTTAAAGATGTGCTCCACCACGGACCTGGCAGTTCTCTCTGCTTTTATGTCCTCTGTGCTGAGAGCAGCTTTGTGCCAGGCTCCTTACTAAGTATTTCTCGTGTATGATTTCTCACAGAAACTTTATGTAGGTGTGGTCGCTATCCTCATTTTACAGATTGCAGATTATATACCTAGACACTGCTGGTAAATGGCAGAGCCAGAGTTTGAACTGCCTGAACCCGATATCTGGTATTTCTCACTTTATCATGCTATTTCCCTATTGATAGTAGATACAATTTTAAATATGGGGCTTTTCTTAAAGAAGAAGCTTTTTAAAGAAAATTCATTTATTTTTACACTCCATATTCCATTCCCTGCCCCCCATCCACTCCGACTGCTCCACATCCCACACCTCCTCCCTACCCCAACCCCCATCTCCATGTGGATGCCCCCAACCCCCACCCCACCTGACCTCTAATCTCCTGTGGTCTTCAGTCTCTTGAGGGTTAGGTGCATCATCTCTGAATGAACACAGACCTAGCAGTCCTCTGCTGTATGTGTGTTGGGGGCCTCATATCAGCTGGTGTATGCTGTCTGTTTGGTGGTCCAGTGTTTGAGAGATCTCGGGGGTCCAGATTAATTGAGACAGCTGGTCCTCCTACAGGATCACCCTTCTCCTCAGCTTCTTTCAGCCTTCCCTAATTCAACAACAGGGGAGAGCTGCATCTGTTCATTAGTTGGGTGTGAATATCTGCATCTGACTCAGCTGCTTGTTGGGTCTTTCGGAGAGCAGTCATCATAAGTCCCTTTTTGTGAGTGCTCCATAGCCTCAGCAATAGTGTCAGGACTTGGGCCCTTCCCATGAGCTGGACCCCACTTTAGGCTTGTCACTGGACCTTCTTTTCCTCAGGCTACTCTCCATTTCCATCCCTGTAATTCTTTCAAACAGGAACAATTATGGGTCAGAGTTTTGACTGTGGACAGGTTTGTACTACATCCCTCACTTGATGCCCTGACTACCTGCTGGAGGTGGGCTCTATAAGTTCCCTCTCCCTACTGTCTGGATTTCATCTAAGGTTCTTCCCTTTGATTCCTGAGAGTCTCTTACCTCCCAGGTCTCTGGTACATTTTGGAGGGTTCCCCCCAACCCCCTATTTCCCTAGGTTGTCTGTTTCCATTCTTTCTGCTAGCCCTCAGGGTTTTCTTCTGTGCCAAGAGTAAGAAGCTGTTTCTTAATACACATGAAATTCCTAATGAGTTTTAAGTCCATTTCCTCTTAAGTAAGGAGCTTTTCAGTGTCGGGCATAAGAGGCTTGGGTTTCCTGTACACATGGAATTCCTAACGAGTCCAGACAGTTCTGTATTCTACATTAGGTCTTTAGTGTTATTTTGCACTCGGCTTCCATTTCTTCTTTGCTTTGCTGTGTCTTCTGTCTCTCAATATCTACACTATTAATGGTCTTAATCTTTCCTTAAGGGCTGTGTGCAAGAAGTTTGGGCTGCATGTGAGTCGAATGATGCTGGCCTTCCTGGTGCTCAGCACGGGCATGTTCTGCTCATCGTCTGGTAAGTGGACGGACGGACGGCTGAGGGGTGGAAGGTTTACCTTCCTGTACAGTTGCACTGATGAAAGGAAGCCCTCACTTTTATAACCCGAATCCTGGGCAGGTCTCTGTCTGCTTCATCAAGATCAACAGAGACCTCAGATATTTCTCATCTTTTGTCATTAGCAACTAGAATGGACATCATTATTTATCATCTTTCTGTGAAAGTCGCATCTCACATTGTTTATGTTTTATTTACTTTGGTAATCCAGAAACAGATTTGTATGTGTGGGGACTTCCTGTGAGTATTTTTAGTTTTACAATGTCAGTTGAGGCACTTATGTGCACAGAGGCTTTGCTAAACTAGAGCCTTTGGAGCTGACACTTGCTGAGTGTCTTAAATCTCATTGCCTATCCCGTTGGAGGTCTTGTTAGAACCAGCTGGTTTCTCTGCTCTGGGGATGGTCCTTCTGAAGCATCAACAGCCACACTTTTGTTTAGAGTTGTTAGGAATAGTTCGCTGTGTGGCAAAGGCCTTGAGTGTGTTCAGCACACTGTAACAAGGTTATGGTAAATATGATAATTAAGGGGCTTTGCTAATGTTAGAATGTGGTTCTGAGCTTTGAGAGGGCTTCCTAGACACCCTGTAGGGTACAGGTTTGAACCAGGGTGTCTCAGAGCACATCAGAACCCGTATATCATCCGCAAAGATGCTAAGTCTTTTGAACCATGTTTCTTGCATGGAAGTAAGTGTGACATTCTTGGGGAGACTGGATTTTTGTAAGCTTTACATTTAGGTACAGGCCAGAAAAAGGAATGGCATGGGTAGTGCTGTGGAATCTATGGCCTTGTGCACTCACAGGTGCGAGAAAATAAAAATCAGTGCGACTTGCTTTCTGAAAAGCAGTGTTTTCAGTCCTTCCTTCCTCTCCTTTCCTTTTTCTGTTTATTTCTTTCTACACCGGGCCTCGTGTAGCCTCAGACTCGCTGTACAGCCAAGGATGCCCTTGAACTTCTGATCATCTTCTTTCTACCTTCTGAGGGCTGGAGTCATAGGTGTGGCTAGTGTTTTTGTGGTTGTTGGACTTGAACCCAGGGTTTTGTGCATCTTAAGCAAGCACTCCAGCAACTGAGTCACGTCTCCAGCCTTACTGCTTGTTCCTAATAGAATGTTTCACCAAACATGTTTACAATGATTGGCGTTTTGTAGTGCAGGTGAAGTTTTAAAAATCAGCACTAACCTCAGACTGTGGTTTCTTCCATCCATTTCTTTACTCTCGCAGCATTCCTCCCCAGCAGCTTCTGCATGTACACCACGCTGATCGCCATGACTGGATGGTATATGGACAAGACACCCATTGCTGTGCTGGGAGTAGCAGCCGGTGCCATCTTAGGGTGGCCGTTTAGTGCAGCTCTTGGGTAAGAAACCAAAGTTATTCCTCTCCCATCCATCACTGGGCATTTGGTCAGTCCTAATGTTGGATGCAGATTGCCATGGCAGCATCTGAAGGGAAAGGAAAGGGATTGATTGACAGAGACTCTGGGGAGCAAAAGCGTAGTATACTTGTTGTTCATTGGTGTGATTTATCCTAATGAGAACAGCGACTACCTACCTCCTGCTGAGTGTTAGCATTACTGGCATTGCCAAACCCTTCACATATTTTTATTTCTAAATCTTAGACCTCTGCAAGAAAATACAATGAAATTAGTATTTTATAAATGAGAAAACAGGCACTAAGATTTGGAGTAATTTGCCCTTAAGATTATGCCTGCTTTTTACCATGCTTTAGTAGCATAGATAAATTGTACATACTGGCTTCAGATGACAGTTTCATGTGTGTGTGTGCAATGCATTTCAGTCATCTCTCCTGTGTTAAGCTCTTGCCGTCCGTCCTCCCTCTCCTGCGAATCCCCCTCTCTTTTATAAAGCTGCTGCTGTTTTCCCACACAGCTCCATTCTGTGCTGTGCATTTTTCTTATCACCAAGGCTTGATGTGTTTCCTTTTGTCTTTCTCTTTCCTTAAAAAAGAAAATGATTTTTATGTTCAAGTGGTGCATGTACGTCTGTGCACACGTGTGCCCTGTTCCCAGAAAGCGGTATTAGATTCCCTGGAACTGAGCTGCCGTGTGGGTCCTCTGGAAGAGCAGCCCATGCTGTAACCCACTGCGGCGTCTCTCCGCACCCCTTCGCTCTGTTTCCACTACTTCCTTCTTGGTTTGTGCTGGCTTAACTTGTTGTTTATACTGGAGAAATGGCTCAGTGATTACGAACAAGCCTGGATTTGGTTCCCAGCATCCACGTTGGGTGGCTTACAGCTGCCTATTACTGTAGTTCCAGGGGATCCACCACCCTCTTCTGGGCTTTGTAGGCTCCAGTACCCACATATGTAAATATGCATTATATGGGTGATTAAAAAAAAATCTTGGGGCTGGAGAGATGGCCCAGTGGTTAAGAGCATTGACTGCTCTTCCAGAGGTCCCAAGTTCAAGTCACAGGAACCACATGGCTCACAACCATCTGTAATGAGATCCAATGCCCTCTTCTAGTGTGTCTGAAGACAGCAACAGTGCATTCATTGTCATATACATAAAATAAAAAAACTTAAAAGCCGGGCGTGGTGGTGCACGCCTTTAATCCCAGCACTCGGGAAGCAGAGGCAGGCGGATTTCTGAGTTCGAGGCCAGCTTGGTCTACAAAGTGAGTTCCAGGACAGCTAGGACTACACAGAGAAACCCTGTCTCGGAAAAACAAAACAAAACAAAACAAAACAAAAAACGTAAAAAATGGTCTAGTTGTTATTAAGGTTATTTTAAATATAGTATTCCATGTTTAAAAAGTACCTACCTAATTGGGTATAGCTCAGTGGTAGAATGTTTGCCTAGAGTGTATAAGACAGCAGCCCAGCGACAGACAAGGCAGACTTAATGAGGTAAAAGGAGTGGTTGGAGATTGGGGATGATGCATGTAAGCAGGAGGGCTCAAGTTTGATCCCCAGCAGGCACTTGAAAGGCAGGTGTGGTGGTGCTCCTGTAATCCTTGTGCCGGGGGAGACAGACGACTTTCTAGAGCATGGGCCAGCTAGCCTAGCAGAATTGAAGAGCTCTAGGGTCTGTGACTGACCCTGTCTCAGAGAGTGAAGCCGAGAGCAACTGAGAGTGGCTCTGACTGACCCTGTCTCAGAGAGTGAAGCCGAGAGCAACTGAGAGTGGCTCAGCAGGTAGCTGTGCAAGCCTGGAGATCTGAGTTTGATCCCTGGAAGGGATATAAATGTGGAAGGGACAGAACTGACTCCTCAGTGCTATCCTCTGACCTCTGTACACGTCATGACGTGTGCATTTGTGAGGTGCAGGATAACAAGTGTACATGACTATATCTTACATGTCCAAAACATCCAGGCCACTGTCAGGTTTGTCCAGCAGTTTAGTGCTTGGGTTGGGGTCCATCTGTGACATGCGTGTCTCTCTGATGGGTCCACATTAGTTTTGAGGGCATCTTGTCACAAACCAGCTTCCTTCCTCCTCTGCCCCGGGACAGCTGTTCTGTTCTCTGCTCAGCGTGGGTGTGCGTGGCTCTGTCCCTAGCATGTGGGGCTTGGCTTAAGACCTCCCTTTGTGTCTCCGTTGAACAGTTTACCCATCGCCTTGGACTTGCTGGCCAGGAAGCACAGGTGGAAGAGTTTCCTCCTCTGGTCCCTGGTGGCCCTGGCTCTCTTCTTGGTGAGTGTCCTTTTGTCTGGCTTTGCTCTAATGCTCTCAGTGGCGTCTGCTGTGGGGAGGGAGGCATCAGGGGGGTCATTTTTTTCTTGTTCCCAAGTTTTTCCACTAGCGTTTTGAGAACTTCATCTGGTGTTTCTCTTTCTGCTTTAGGTGCCCGTGGTGGTCATTGACAGCTACTATTACGGGAAGTTGGTGGTTGCCCCCCTCAACATTGTTTTGTATAACGTCTTTACATCTCATGGACCTGATCTTTATGGTAAGGCTTGACAAAACTTGAGGAAAAAGTAGAAAATAGTGTAATTTACCTGAGTTTCATAATTTTAATCCATTTCTCTCATTTCATCAAATCCACTCCACCTCCGTCCCTCATCTTTTCCCTCCCTCCCTCCCTCCTTTCCTTCCTCCTCTCCTTCTTCCTCCTCTCTGGGCTTTAGCTGTAGCTCAGGTTGGCCTTGAACTCCTGATCTTCCTCCTATATTCTGAGTATGATGGGGTAGCAGCATGCACTGGCCAAATGTGGTGTTTGTGCGGTATCCTATTCTGCAGTTTGAGCTCTCTGTCAGCAGTGGCAGCAGAGCCACTGTGTCTCCTTAGCTGGTGTGGCAGTAAGCACTGGCTCTGCACTGCTGAGCATTGTCCCCAGTTGCAGACTTAGAGAGCTCTGAGGAGTGCCAGCTATGCATGGTGCTATTTAGTAGCCAAAACTGGCCTCAAACTTATAGCAGTCCTCCTGCCTCAGCCTCCCACATGATAGGATTACAGAGTTGAGCTTCCAGGCCTGTTCATCTTTTTAGTCATCAACCCCTTTTGAGCTGGTTGCAGTGGTGCACACCTGTGATCCAGCGCTGGAGAGCTGGAGGCAGGAGGAGGGGGAGCAGTCCAAGGCTGGCTGCATGAGACTTCATCTTAAATAACAATAAAAACCAAGCTTTCTGTTACCAGGAAGTAAGCACAATAGCAAAAGAAAATGAAAACAGTCCCATCAAGTTTGTGTCATATTTCTAACTTCTAGGAGTATATTCCTACATTTTCTCTGTACACACATTTGATGTTAGGTTTTTTTTTTTTTTAGGAAAGAAAGTTTTGAAAATCTACAAAGTGAGCAAATGAGAGTAGAGCAGCATGGGAGGGCGAGTAGATAGATGAAAATAAACCCGAATGCCTGTACTTGCTCAGGGATGTAGTCCCCAGGTACCTGGGTACCTCCATCTCTTTCTTACCCCACTCCAGTCTCGTTTTATTTGACCTCTGAGGGCATCTGAGCTGGTATTAATTACAGACGAATGAGTTAGTGGTTTTTTTCTAGATCAGCCAAGTCAGTAAATACTTTATCAGGGAATTTCCCCATGAGATTAGCGTGGCTCCTTTTCCTCCAACCTCCTAGGTCTGTCCAGAGCATACCCTGTATTTAAATATCCTAGCTTTGTTAGGACTCGGGCTGATGTCATCTCTGTATCGCAGGTAAGCTTCTGTGTCTGGTACTTGCTTTGTGATGGCCAACTGAACCAGTAGCTTGCTTTAGGAGCCTCTAGATGTCTCCCTTCAGCTATGGACACTTTGCATATTTTAAATTGCTCCTTATTTAGGATTATTTATAAATTTCATTTGACTCTAGTCAGTCCAGACTGCGTGGTGAAAGATCCATTTACATCTACCTAATTGGAAATATATTCATTCTTTATAGGTGAATTGGTTAATTTGTGTTACTTTTGAAAAACTGGCTTCTTCGTTTTTACAAACTGGCTTATTCTTTGTATGCTGACTGCTCATAAAACTTTTGTGAAAAAATATGAAAGTGGTGCATCTTTTTGTATTCCTTTAGACAGCTCTAGAAATGATCAGTCTAGTGGGGACAGTAGAGATCCGATGCTCCTAGTTTAACAGGGGGCCTGGTTAAAGGGCCCTGTGCTAGGTTTGGGGCATAGTAGAGCCGGAGCCAGTCTTTCCTTGGACACTGGCGTCTGATGATCGTTTCATCCAGTGTTTGGCTGAGAAGAGTTTTAAAGTTGTGTGCCACTTTATAAATCTGCCTTAATTTTACTCAATCTAATTTTGTTCTTTTGGATGTAGAGTACTGGTGGTTGGTGTCTCAGCAGTGGCCAAAACTCTGTAGGGCTTGTCCCTACAGAAGCACGGCCATGGAAGCAATTGTGAACTTTAGGTACTGTAGGGAGCTGGCCTCAAGGATCGCTGCATAGAAGTTGCCCAGGAACACAGATTCTCTTCTGACCAGAATTTGAATTTGAGTTCTGTTTTTGAGACAGGGTTTCTCTGTGTAGCCTTGGCTGTCCTGTAGCTCAGAGGCGCTCCTCCTCCTCCTGCCTCTGCCTCCTTCAGTAAGTCCTGTCACACCACGACTGATTTCTGTCCTTTAAAAGTGTTAACTCGTTCTTGCTTCAGCATGCCTCTTGCAGAGGGACTACTGCTATCCTAGCCTTAAGTTGGGACTCCTTGTGCATTGTAGGTTTATAGTAAAAAGTTATCAAGAAGGAATGAATGATTGATTTTTAGAGTATCAGTCATTACTGCTGTGTCTTAGAACTGCTTTAGTTGGATACAGTGCTGACTTGGGATTTTTCGTGATACAAAAGGAGAATAGCACATATAAATTACTTTAAAATACTTGCTGGCTGTCCTTTGGCTCAGTATCGAGGACCAGCTTTTGTGGGTGCTTTGCTGCTATGAAGTCATCAGGGAGGTGGGGTGCTCTTGTCCTGGAGGTCCAGCTCTTTCATGTGAAGGTTTGACACGATTTTGCATTCTTTTTGCTATTTTACAAGACTTTCCTGTTTGAAGTGCCTCACTAGCTATTGTAGGCACCCACTTTACCTGAAAATTAAAAGTTTATTATGGTGATAATTTTTTTGCATGTGTTTTTCGTATGTAAGAACACAACAAGCCTGCTAATCCTTTCTGGGTTAATGTGTAGTGTTCAGTTAAAGAAATATTGAATACATTACACTTGAGAACTTGGCTCTCATCTGACACAACCTGCTATTTTATAAGACTGCCAAGACTGTAAGTATAATACAGTAGATTATCTGCTGTGGGCAGACAGTCACAGGGACAAGTCCCTCTGGTGGAGTCAGGATCAATGTGACTCTGGAGTGGAGCCTTGGAGGAGCTGGGGCAGGGCTATGCTGGTTCCCAGGTCTGCGCTGCTGTGGAGGAAAGGGTGAATGTTAGGATTGGCTTGCTTGTTTGTTTTAGATGCCACAGATAGAAACAGGGTTTGGAACATACCAGACAAATAATGTACACTGACCTACATGTCCAACCTAAATACAAGGTTTCTAAGCTCCTTTTGCAGCAGAGGTTGACGTTTCAAACATAAGCAAGGTGACTTGAGACTCTGTTAGATTGTAAGCATGGAAATAGCCTCTTTATTGTTTCTGGTATCAAAGAGGTGCTCTATAATTTGCTGGCTTAAATAGCAATTTTAAAAGTTTTAAATTTTACTTTGTGTATGTGGATGTTTTACCTGCATGTATGCCTGTGTGCCATCTAAGTGCCTGGTCCCTTTGGAGGCCAGAAGTGGGCGGCAGACCCCCCTGGAACTGGAGTAAGCAGTCTGATGCAGATGCTGGGATCAAACCCTAGTCCTCTGGAAGAGCAGCAAGTGCTCTTAGCCATGGAGCCATCTTTCCAGCGTTAAGTAGCATATTCCAGACCTGAGGTGGTTCCCCCTTTTTAACACCAGTGGAAAAAACCCTCTACCCTCCTCTAGGTGTTTGATGTCTTAGGCTTACTGAATTAGCTATTATCTGGCAGAAATTTTATACAAATTGTGATCTTCTTGTTAGAAAAATTATGAGCTAGGCATTATCTTTATTTCCTGATGAGGACATGAAATCGAGATAGGGAGGAACGTGCAAAATGGTTAAGAAAGCCGCAGACAAGGGTGAAAGCCAGGGTTCTTCAGTTTCTATATGCTTATGTTTTTTTCTCCAGTAAAAATATCCTTCATAAAACTCTGGGATTTGGTCATCAAGGCTACAGATAGACTCATAAACAGAAGGAGCTTGGGGCCGGAGAAAGGCTCAGCATTTAAGAGCATTGGCTGCTCTTGCAGAGGACCCAGGTTGAGCTCCCAGCACCTACATGGCAGCTCACAACTTTACATCCAGTTCTAGGAGATTGAGTGCCTTCTGTTGGCCTCCACAGGCATCAGGCATGTGCATGTGAACAGAATTACATGTAGGTAAAGCACTCATGCACATGAAATAATAAAAAGAAATCTGAAAGCATGAGTTGCAAGATACAGAGAGCAGGTCCAACCCAAAGGACGTCTGAGAAGTTACTCATGTGAAGTTCTGCACATTTTGGCTGAAAGATGGTCAGGAGCCCTGGCCAGTGTGGATGATGGAGTGACACGCACGCGCAGCGTGCTTCACACGGGATAATTTTGCTGCCAAGTCCTTGTTGAGAAAGAACAAGGCATTCAGGAAATACAGAGCAGTGTAGACTGGAACTGCAGAGTCATGGACAGGACATGCCTATGGGGGTCAGAGGTCATGGACAGGACATGCCTATGGGGGTCAGAGGTCAGAAAGTCCTGAGTTCTGCCTCTGGTAGGGTTTCAAGTTCTCAGATGGTGTTCTCTGGCCCCTTGCCCCGTGCTCCTCATGCAGAGATCACTGAGTTTTCCCAGACCTGTGCTTTGTACCTTAGGTCAGGATCCTGTAGACTGTGGATGTTTGTCACCATCCCTCCTGTTAACCGAGGGAAGGTCTCAGAGGGCCAGGAGAGCGAGTGCCTTTGTTATAGTGCCCACCATTTGCTGTTCCTAAGCTGACATGATGCCTCCTAGGGGTCTGATGGCGCCCGCTTAGAGTTGACTGGCAGGCAGTGCTGTCCTGCAGCCTCTGCTCTTGCTTACCCTGGCTTCTTGGTGCTAGTGTGACATTTGTAAGAAGACCTATTATTTAGGTCCCACTGTCATATAAAATTATAGGCCTTTGCAAAACAGGTTTCCCATCATTCAGTCTATGGATTAATAAACATGATTCCTTCTTTTAGCCTCTTTGAAGACTCCCTTAGCTCATTTGAGTGGAAGGAACAGAGGCACTTTGCCTACACAGGGAGACCCTGCTGCCAGCCTGCTACAGAGTCCTCTTGTCTCCCCTCCCCCCAAATGCTCAGCTTGCCAACCTGAGGTGCATTTTCTTGCACTGTCAACTTGGACCCAGCCTTGTAAGCATCAGCATGGTAAAGCCTGAGATGGAAGCTGCCACTCTTAGGGCATGCAAGCCATTGAATATGGGGGACACCCGCTAGCTGAATTAAAAGTCATTTTTTTATTTTATTTTTTGTTCCATTTTTTCCTTTTTTTTGTTGTTTTTTTGTTGTTGTTTTTTTTTTTTTTTTTGGTTTGTTTTGGTCAGTTGACCTTTCTTCAGTTTTGGCTTATTCCCCAGTGCTTGCTCCATCCTTCAGGGAAGTAAGCCTATAAGAAAATGTGCACAGACTAGCTGAGAACTTGATATATGAGCATGTGAAGATCACATAGAAGGTATGGTATAGTAAGCGATGGTAGCGACAGTTGCTCAAAATGGGGGTGCTCGCCAAGACAGCACCTGTATGAGCAAGCACCAGAGAGAAGGCAGCTTCCCTCCTCTGATGCTTAGCATCGTCATGGCTGCACAGAAGGCCCCCATCTTCTCTGGCTAGTCTCTTTTCTCCACAGGCCTAGATTTCTAGACTTTTGTTAAAAAATATAATGAGTCAAAGGTTGCCCTGTCTTCTCATTGCGGGAGAGAGTGGATGGTCACCTCTCAGAAAGCTGGGTCCTAGGGGACTAATATCCAATATATATAAAGAACTCAAGAAGGTGGACTCCAGAAAATCAAATAACCCCATTAAAAAATGGGGCTCAGAGCTGAACAAAGAATTCTCACCTGAGGAATACCGAATGGCAGAGAAGCACCTGAAAAAATGTTCAACATCCTTAATCATCAGGGAAATGCAAATCAAAATAACGCTGAGATTCCACCTCACACCAGTCAGAATGGCTAAGATCAAAAATTCAGGTGACAGCAGATGCTGATGAGGATGTGGAGAAAGAGGAACACTCCTCCATTGTTGGTGGGATTGCAAGCTTGTACAACCACTCTGGAAATCAGTCTGGCGATTCCTCAGAAAATTGGACATAGTACTACCTGAGGATCCTGCAATACCTCTCCTGGGCATATATCCAGAAGATGTTCCAACCGGTAAGAAGGACACATGCTCCACTATGTTTATAGCAGCCTTATTTATAATAGCCAGAAGCTGGAAAGAACCCAGATGCCCCTCAACAGAGGAATGGACACAGAAAATGTGGTACATTTACACAATGGAGTACTACTCAGCTATTAAAAAGAATGAATTTATGAAATTCCTAGGCAAATGGATGGACCTGGAGGGCATCATCCTGAGTGAGGTAACACAATCACAAAGGAACTCACACAATATGTACTCACTGATAAGTGGATATTAGCCCAGAAACTTAGGATACCCAAAATATAAGATACAATTTGCTAAACGCATGAAACTCAAGAAGAACAAAGACCAAAGTGTGGATACTTTGCCCCTTCTTAGAATTGGGAACAAAACACCCATGGAAGGAGTTACAGAGACAAAGTTTGGAGCAGTGACGAAAGGATGGACCATCTAGAGACGGCCATATCCGGGGATCCATCCCATAATCCGCCTCCAAACGCTGACACCATTGCATACACTAGCAAGATTTTGTTGAAAGGACCCAGATATAGCTGTCTCTTGTGAGACTATGCCGGGTCCTAGCAAACACAGAAGTGGATGCTCACAGTCAGCTATTGGATGGATCACAGGGCTCCCAATGGAGGAGCTAGAGAAAGTACCCAAGGAGCTAAAGGGATCTGCAACCCTATAGGTGGAACAACATTATGAACTAACCAGTACCCCGGAGCTCTTGACTCTAGCTGCATATGTATCAAAAGATGGCCTACTCGGCCATCACTGGAAAGAGAGGCCCATTGGACACGCAAACTTTATATGCCCCAGTACAGGGGAACGCCAGGGCCAAAAAGTGGGAGTGGGTGGGTAGGGGAGTGGGGGGGAGGGTATGGGGGACTTTTGGGATAGCATTGGAAATGTAAATGAGGAAAATATGTAATAAAAATATTAAAAAAAAAGGATTAACAAAAAGAAAAAAAAAAAAAGCTGGGTCCTAAAGGATTTCGTTTAGAAAAAATGCTCCTGCTAATTGAAACCCAGAGAAGACATTTCTCCAGAGGGTTTATTTAACTTAGAGAAGAAGACAAGATTAAAGATGTCCTGAATGACCTGCTGGAGACAGACTTCCATTCCTACCGTTTAGTTGTCTGTGAGCAGGAGTGAACTTTCCCCAGAGGTTGTTCACAATTGAAGCGGGCCTTCCTCAGTGAGCCCTCCCACTCCTCCAAGTGTCGCTGGCATTATGATTTTAGTCTCTGACCTTATTTTTGCTGTGCAAGCCACAAAGCGTTAGGTTTTTGAGTGTTCTCTGCCTCCCGATTACCTTTTTAAGCAATGCTGATTGCAGGGAATTGCTGTGGCGCAAGACGGATGTCACAACACACACTGATTAAAGCCCACACATGTCATTCACTGCCTGATTGAGGCAACCATACAGGGGGAAAAGCAGAGAAGCAAACAGCTAATGTGCAGGGAGGGAGCCAGTTCTTACCACTTAGGCGTAAGGATTTTGAATTACAGAATAAAAACTAGTGAGAATGAGATTTGTTTCAGCCATTTTGCTTTTTTCTGTGTCCTTTGAGTCCTGAGCAGGACCTGGATCTCTGATCTAATCTCTAGCCAGGGTTGGGGGAGTGGAGCTGGCGAGGCTGGAAAGATGGCTCAGTGGTTAAGAGTGTCTGCTGCCCTCATAGAGGCAACTAAGTTTGGTTTCCTGGTACCAAGTCAGGCAGGTTATAACTACGGGTACCCACAGTTCTAGGGTAGGCAATCTCAACCTTCCTAATGCTCTGACCCTTTAATACATGTTGTGCATTATGCATGTGGTATACAATTATTTTCCTTGCTACTTCATAACTGTAATTTTTGCTAATATTATGAATTGTAATGCTAGTCTCTGAAATGCAGGATATCTGTTATGACCCCCATGAAAGCATCATTCGGCTCCCAGGTTGAGAACCACTGCTCCAGGCATCGGATGCCTTCTTTGGCTTTTATAAGCACCTGCACATACATACAGACACATAAAACACACACACACACACACAAAATTAAGCTGTTGATTTTTATTAAATATATATGTAATTATGGTGTGTGTGTCTGGTTCTACGAAGACTAAACCCAGGCTTCATGAATGCTAGACAAGTACCCTACCACTCAACTGTATCCCTAACCCTGGCCATGAGTTATTCCCTCTTATGAAATACATGGTATCTTATATGTGTATAAAATAGTAATTGAACTTTTCAAGGGGCTACATAGCTCCAAGTAAGTTTATCTATTGGCTTTGATCATTTGGTCTACATATTGAATGCAGAACTTGAAGCCACAGTTAAAATTCCAATGATGTTTTATGATTTTTTTTTTTTGTTTTGTTTCCTATAGCTCTGTGCTCTTTTGTTTTGTTTTTTGAGACAGGGTTTCTCTGTATAGCCCTGGCTGCCCTGGAACTCACTTTGTAGACCAGGCTGGCCTCGAACTCAGAAATCCGCCTGCCTCTGCCTCCCGAGTGCTGGGATTAAAGGCGTGCGCCACCACACCCGGCTATAGCTCTGTGCTCTTAAGCTACCACTATTAGAGACCGTGTTTGTCCCGTTTGGGAGTAGGCACTGCAAATAGCTGTTTGAGTATGTAGGTGCCATTGTAACAGAATACTTGAGACGTGGTAATGAAGAACAGAGACTCGCTTCTCCTTCTGGAGGCTGGGAGTCCAGTATGAAAGCTCTTGTAGGTTCAAGCCTGCTGGTGCACTGGCACTGCATCACTGTATCCTTTAGAGGACAATTGTGCATCCTCTATGGTAGAGGAGATGATGGGAATAAAGTGAAATAGTCCAAGCCCAATCGTACACATCTATAGCGTCTTCACCAGTCTGCCCTTCCGTCTTCTGCTCTTGTGCTTCCTGTGCACAGCGGAGCCCCAGGGAGAGCACAGGCTTGTGGGTTTCCATTCAGTTGAGTGCTGGGTTGTCAGCGTTACTTGAGCAGGAGAGTAAGGAAGTCACACACGCTGCAACAGTGCTGAAGGCATCACTAATGACTTCCCATCCATTTCCCTCAGGTACAGAACCATGGTATTTCTATTTAATCAATGGATTTCTGAACTTCAATGTTGCCTTTGCTTTGGCTCTTCTGGTTTTGCCACTGACTTTCCTTATGGAGTACCTGCTGCAGAGATTCCATGGTGAGCGAGCGGCGTAAGATACGGTTGGTTTGGGGGAGGAGAAAGCAAGCAGCAGGTTGTGTGGAAATCTGCTTCCTTTAGTTTCCATTTTCTCTCTGTGGGATGGTTGAATGTCTGAGATTCCAGTTTGCATTTATAGGTTATATAAACCCATGTTACAGTTTGTTTAACTGTTTGAATTAAATAAGACAGAGAGCATTGTAGCCCCTAAGGCAGTGGGTCTCAACCTGTGGGTCACTACTCCTTTGGGGATTACATATCAAATGTCCTACATATCAGATATTTACATTGTGATTTATAATAGTAGCAAAATTACAGTTATATGAAGTAGCAATGAAAATAATTTTATGATTGAGGGGTCTTCAGAACATGGAGAACTGTGTTAAAGGGCCGCAGCATTAGGAAGGCCGAGGACCCCTGTCTTAAGGGAGGGAGGTCAGTGTGGTTATACTGTCACTGCGGAAGCAGGAGAGCAGTCTGACCTGGGTCTCAAGCCACGGAGCTGGGTGTCCGGTGCCTGCCCTGTGGAAGACACATATGAGCACAAGTTCCTGAGAGACCGGGAAGATGTAGCTGTCAGCATCTCAGCTGGATCTGACACCTGCTGATTGATCTTCCCTTCTCACCCCTTCAGCTGCTCTTGCTAATGGTTTAGAAAGCACTTGCTGTCTAGACAGTGAGGGGATCTTCACTCATTTAAAAAGATTTAGACAAGGATTTGTGGGGGTGGGGAGAAGGGAGGGAGAGGGAGGGAGGGACAGGTAGCACACATGTGGAGGTCAGAGGACAGCTTTTGGAAGGCAGGATCTGGGGATTGAGCATAGGTTGTCAAGCTTCTCTCAATTCAAATCTCATCACCCACTGAGCCATCTCACTGGTCCAAGGTCAGGAGTGTTTACTTCCAAAGAGGTCTAGGGAGCTGATAAATCAGACCCTGGGGGGGACTCTTGCCTGTCAAGCTATAGGCATAATGAACAGTAGGGGGTGCTGTGTGACTGCCTTTTGTCTGCAGTCCACGTGCACCTCTCACTGTTAAGATGGTCTTGTATTCACCATCTCCCTCCCTCCCTCCCTCCCTCTCTCCCTCCCTCCCTCCCTCCCTCCCTCCCTCCCTATTCTTTAAGTACATGTTGGCTCCAGTTTTGTGATTTGGAGTAGATGCATATTATAGAGAAAGAGCGAAAACATAAAAAGGAAACTTCCTTTTAGAGTATTTTTGTTTTCTGGGGAACAGTGTCACTGAGCGTGGAGACACTCCTGGAATCCTAGCCCTCGAGGGAATAGGGTTTGGAATAGGGTTTGGAATAGGGTTTGAAATAGGGTTTGGAATAGGGTTTGCCAGTTGGACAGCAAAACAAAACGGAGTAGACTGGGCTGGGGCCTGAGAGAGGGTTCAGAATTGACCCCCCTCCCCATCCATGCCTAGTTTAACAAACCTGCTGGCTGGTGTGTGCATGAAAGGATTATGCACAAGTTGGATTTGCTGGTTTGAGGAGTCCTTAGTGCTAGTGCAGGACACATTGCAGACAGTATGTTCACCCAGCTAGACTTTACTAAGCTGTCTTACCCACTAACTGTACTTTCCCATGTGTTTTAACAAATCTTGCATGTTATACCTCCCTCTCAGATCTCTTGGAAGATCTAGGAGTGTGTTCCTTTCTGTTTGGTGTCAACAGACTGTTAGGATGAGGGTTGACACCTAAGCTGAGATATGGGATGTCCTAGGACATAGTATCACATTTACATAAAAAAGAATTAAAATGATATATATTTTTTTCTCATATGATGCCGGAAATGTTTTTCTGTCTTGCAGTTCAGAATTTAGGACACCCGTATTGGCTGACCTTGGCGCCAATGTATATTTGGTTTATAATTTTCTTCATCCAGCCTCACAAAGAAGAGCGCTTTCTCTTCCCAGTCTATCCGCTCATATGTCTCTGTGGTGCTGTTGCTCTTTCTGCACTTCAGGTGAGTGTCAGGGAGATGTTTGTCTGCCCCATTCTGTTTGACTTATTATATTATTGCTTGTAAAACTTTAAGGGCAGGTGAATGTCTGTGAGTTACAGGCCAGCCTTAGCTCCAGGACAGCTAGGGCTATTCAGTGAGACCCTGTGTCAGTCAACAGAGGCGACAACAAAATCACTTAAAGACAAATTACAGAGTGCAGCTCTATCCATACCCAAACCTGTAGAGAACAGACCCTGAAAGTTCTGTGTAGTCATAAGGGTGCATTCCACTCTGTTTGCTGATTTGGTTTATGATATTCATTTGTCTCCTGTCAGTGGGATCCATTTACTAATACTTTAATATTTTATCATATGGGCCTAGTACATATGATGGCACTAGGGCAGACTACACAGAATGTCAGAGTCAGACATGACTGGGACTTTGGGATTAAATTGGACAGTTAACAGTATGGGACAGTTTCTAATCCTGATTTAAAGCTGGGCTAGGTCAGTTCTCTGGAGGGTATAATTACACTTGTTAGATTCTCTGTGTTTAATGATCTCAGCAGTTTGGAGCTCTCTCTTGCTACGATTTTCAGTTGTCACTTAGAAAAAAAAAATAGGAGGATAGGTTTTTGTTTTTAACAGATTTAATGAGAACTCAAAGTGTGAGTTCAGCTTTTCCAAGTATATATCTTTTTTAAAGCTTATTGATTCTTTTTGAGTTTTACATCCTGCATCTCAGGCCTGTTTATCTCCTTGTCCCTTCATATCTGCTCTTTGCTCCTGCAACACACCTCCAAATTAAACACACACACACAGCATAGAAAACGTCTCATCATGGAAGCTGTAGTGTGTCACAGTGTCCCACAGTCTATCCCTCTGTCCACACATCTTCACTTGTAAATGTTCATTGCAGTGGGTCTATGTTCTGGTTCGAGATCTCTGGCCTCAATATTGGATCCCCACCAGGACTCCTCCTGGTTATCCTGTTGTTGCCCTGTGTCCTGGAGATCATGCAGCTTTGGATCATCAGGACTGGCCTTAGCACGCATCCCAACCATTCATAGCTGATGTAGATTTTGGGGTGGATCTGGGCCTGGGTGGTATCTGAGCTGGTCAGCCTCTGGCTCTCCCTTATCTGCACCTTCAGGATGAGCTCTCCAGCACTGCTTTGGCCAGGCCACCCAATGCTGCCATACACGGGGGTGAGGGAGAAGAGCATCACCCCCACATCCATGCCACCAGGGCCAGCACCACTGTGCTGTCTGCTCTCCCAGTGCTGCTACCAGTGAGCAATGAGAGATGGAGCCAGCTCTCCAGAGAGCTGCATCCAGTGAGGGGTGGGGCCAGAGAGCTGCATCCAGTGAGTACAGCCCTTGGATATCCACGTGTTACCCACTGGCTGCCCAACCAGGGACATATGTTCACAAGTGTGACATGACTCACAGACATTGTCACCAACCCCAGATTCTGCATAGCCATGGCACATGGCCCTCAGCGGCAGCTCAACTTGGGACCTCACCATGGCCCTGGGAGCCAGGGCTGGCCACTCACAACAGGCTACTCCTCTCCACCCTCAAGTCTCCAGTTCCATCTCTTCACACTGCTCAAGCTTCTCCCCGTCTCTTTCTCTCCCATCTGACCACCACGAATTCACACATTGTGGTGGCTCCTGCTGCAGGCTGGCCACGTGGCCAGCAGGCCCCTGGGTGACATCTTCGTTTTGTGTTGCATGGCAAGTGGCAGGCAGGTGTCTCTGCCCATCTGCACCATGTGCAAGACTGCAGGTTTGTCTTCCCCCTCCCTCGCTGTGCTGCATGGTGGAAGGCAGGGCTCTGTGTGTCTATGGCCTCCTGTGCTGTGGGGCTGAGGGCAGGTCTGTGAGTGTCTTTCCTTGCCCTTGGTGTGGCTGAGCACAGATTTCTGTCATCTTCCTCCCTCACTGTGCTGCCTGGATTTGATTTGATTTGATTTTTGTGTGTCCTAGGCATAAAACAGCTTTGGTCACTAAAGCCAGGCATCAAGTTAGGATGCACAAAGGACTGCTATCTGCTCTGTCTTGACTGATATAAGAACACCATCACCAACAAGGTGTCTCTGCCCAGTACCAGGGGGGTCCAAGTGTGTATCTTAGTGGCTTTATTTGCAGATGTGTCAACCTCCAGTTTAGAAGATTTTTTTTATCATCTCAAAAGCTCTATGCCCTTTACCTGTTGCTCCCCACCCCTTTGTCTTGGTATTTGTATGTCCTCAGTACACTATTGCTAATCTCCTTTGCATATAAATGTGTCTGTTCTGTGCATCCCATGTGATTGAAATCCTCAAATACATGTTCTTTTATGACTTGCCTTCTTCACGTGGCATAATGTTTTAAGGTTTGGATATGTTAGGCTGCTATTATAGAGTAAACGTATATATAATTTTTCTTTTGAGATGGGGTCTCACTGTGTAGCCCTGGTTAGCCTGGAACATGGTATGTAGACCAAGCTGACTTTGGAGTCACAGAGATCCATCTGCCTCTACCTTCCTAGTTCTAAGATTAATAGTGTGCACCACCACGCCCATAACCTTATACAACTGTAACTGCATGTGAGATCATTTTAAAAATGCTGGAAGCATTTCGTCTCGTACCACAGCACCTTGCACTTTTGCATGTCACATCTTATACCATGTCTATTGTGATTGTAATAAGTGTGCATATAGCTCTAGATCATTTTCAAGTTTTGTAGTAGTATGTTAGTATTGCCATATCTAAACACCGATCTTACTCAGCTATTTTTAAGTAAGTCATTGGATGTCACATTAATAATGCCACACTTGAGAGGCAGAAGCAGGAGGATTGCAGACTACCCTGGGCTACAGAGTAAGAGCCTGTCTTGAAAAGCAAGAAGCAAAAATAAATAAAAATAAAAATACTTTATGCACTAGCAAAAAACGTGGACATCATTTTCCTCAGACACTAGAGTTTATTCTTGGCAAGTTGTCCGCTTGGGCTGACCTGTGGGCAGTGCTAAGGAAGTTGGCTGTGGTCTTTGAATTTGGAGTGGGCACCACACCAAGTGTCTGCAGATGCTCAGACCCTTCTCACACCTGTTGTTCTGCTTGTGCGTCCCCAGTGTTCCTGTGATGCTGTGTGGCTGTGTCTGTTGTTTCTGTGATGCTATGTATCTTCTTTATCAATACGGTTGCCCTTCCTTCTAGAAATGCTACCACTTTGTCTTTCAACGGTACCGCCTGGAGCATTACACGGTGACGTCCAACTGGCTGGCGCTGGGCACAGTATTCCTGTTTGGGCTCTTGTCATTCTCCCGCTCTGTGGCTCTGTTCAGAGGTAAGTGTGCTGGGAGGGTCTTCACCCACACTCACAGAGAGCTTCGCTGTCGGGTTCACTTGTGGCATGTGGTTGGCTTATGCTGGGAAAAGACTGCTCCCAAAGGGAAGTCATGTGACTTGATCGTGAGTGGGATGTGACCTCTGTACCTCAGGACTGAAAAGGAGACGCTGTTTCTTTTTCATGTCTTAACACATGATCCTTCCAATAGCATTGCCCCTCCCCCACCTTAAAATTTTTTTTTTATTTTTAAAAAATATTGTATGTGTATAGATACTTGGTTTGAATGTATAGGTACCACATGGGTACCTGATGTGTGTGGAGGCCTGAAGTTGGCATTGGATCTCCTGGAACTGGAGTTACAGACAACTGTGAGCTGCCTGTGGGTGCTGAGAATAGAACCTGGTACCTCTGGAAGAGCAACCAATGCTTTTAACTGCTGCACCACCATTCTTTCCCCTCCTTTAACATAGCTGCTGCTAATGCAATGAAGCCAAAATATGTAATGACAATTAGAACTAAGTTCTTATGGTTATATACTTCCTAATAATCATTATTGGAGTCATAATACTAAAACATGCCCAAAGAATAGAAAATATAGAGGGTAAATATATAGAAAGAACAAGAAAGCAAGTTATATTTGGCGAAGTGAAGTGGTGGTAGAGCAGGCTTCCTGCCGCACCGCCGTGTGCTTCACACTTGATGCTTCGGGTAGGTGACAGGGGATATTAGCATGAGTTAATCTGGAACCTCTTCTTTGGTTTTTATGAACTCTTCTCCCTTTTAGGATACCACGGGCCCCTTGATTTATATCCAGAATTTTACAGAATTGCCACAGACCCAACCATCCACACTGTCCCAGAAGGCAGGCCCGTGAACGTCTGTGTGGGAAAAGAATGGTATCGATTTCCCAGTAGCTTCCTTCTGCCTGACAAGTAAGTCATCCTTTAATTCATGGTGTTTGTGTGTGGGTGTGTCTGTGTGTGTGACTTTGTGTATATGTGTGTGTGTGTGCACATGTTTGCATGTGTGTGCATAAAAAGGAAATGGCTGTCCTCTCTCATTCTCTGCCTGTTTGAGGCAGTTGCTCCTGAGTGACCCTGGAGCTCTGTAGCTTTGCTGCTGCCTCCTTGGTTTTGTTTGTTTGTTTGTTTCTGGTTTTGTTTCGTTTTGTTTGTTTTGTTTTTCCAGCTAGGCCAGGAGTCAACAAGTGGTGGGGAGAGACCGTCCTGATGTGCCTGCCTCAGTGCTGGGTATAGTGTGCATGGGAGTCGTGGTGTGTTAGCGTGGGTGCTGGCATGGGATGCCTCTCTAAGTCTCAGCATCCTACTTAGTTAGTTCTAAAGACATTCTTAGTTTGTGCATGCTTGAGTGTGCACCACAGCATGCCTGGTGCCCAAGGAGGCCAGAGTAGAGCATCAGATCCTTGGAGACTGCAGTTAAAGATGGTCATTTGAATCCATGTTGTTCCCTGCAGGAATAGCAAAGCCCTCGTAACCTCCGAGCCATCCTTTCCAACAACTGACGTCAAGAAGTAGCAATTCTATGGCAAGACTGTTAGAGTTCATTTGTTTTGGAGGATTTAATTTTTTTTTATTTGTAGGTATATATGTGGTGTGTGTAGAGGGAGTGCATGTGCCCATGTGCAAGTGTGTGGGGGGGCTGTAGGGTAGCTTTGGATGTCTACCCTGGTATTTGAGATAAGGTCTCTCATCACCCAGAACTTCCCAATTAGGGTAGGCTAGCTGTTTAGGTTTGTGGTTTACACTTCCAGTCACAGGCATCTAAGGACTTGTGAAATGCGCGTGCGTGTGTGTGTGTGTGTGTGTGTGTGTGTGTGTGTGTGTCAGTGGCATTATCCTCTATTGGTCTTAGCTGCTTTTATTTTTATTTTGTTTTTGAGACAAGGTCTCACTGTGTAGGCCTGGCTGGCTGGCCTGGAACTTGCTACATAGATCAGGCTAGTCTTTAACTTATAGAGAGCCACCTGCCTCTGCCTCCAAATCCTGGGATTAAAGCTATGCACCACTATGCCCAACTCCATGCTATTTTTTGAGGAGGTCTTTCTTCTTGATGTATCCGGATACATTTAACTAGCAAGCCCCTTCCCCGCCTCTGAATCTTTCTGTGTATCCTCTCTGCTGTGCTGGGGTTAGTGGTGCCACGCCCAACTTTTATTTGGGTGTAGGAGATCTAGTCTTAGGTCCTCATGTTTGCATAGCAAGCACTCTCTCATCCAAGCCCGTCTTCTTGAGGGCACGTGTTTATCATTTCTACTGTTGATATTGAAACACTACTAATAGTGTGGCATAGAGACTGTGGCAAGAACAGTGGACCTAGAAAAGATTATTTTCCATTCAACAGTAAATTTCCACACTGATTTATGTAGGCAGTAGGGAGAGCTGTGGTTAAGATGTTCCAGCGTCCTGGGTTAGATGTGGCTATAATCAACCCTGGCCTTCTGTGCTTTCCTATTTGTCTCGTTTTAGGTGGAGTCTGGGTAAGAGGAGTGATGTTGCTGAGTTCTCACCTGTGAAGATAGGCTTTTTGTTGTTGTTGTTGTTTTTTTTTTTTAACATAAAGATTTTTTTGTATCAGTCGTTATGGGTTAAGGTGAAACTTGTCTGTTAAATGTTGACCTTGCCTTTGCCTTTTATATCTGAGGTAGTTTCATAGCTGAAGGCCTTTTGAGGATTATCCAGATGAAGACAGTATCCTAGTGTTTTCCTGGTGGATGTCCCGTTACTGTTTTCTTTTTTTTTTTTTTTTAAAGATTTATTTATTTATATGTATATAAGTACATTGTAGCTGTCTTCAGACACTCCAGAAGAGAGAGTCAGATCTCGTTAGGGATGGTTGTGAGCCACCATGTGGTTGCTGGGATTTGAACTGTGGACCTTCGGAAGAGCAGTCGGGTGCTCTTACCCACTGAGCCATCTCTCCAGCCCCCCCATTACTGTTTTCTGTGCACCTGAGTCGGGAGTTAGTGGCATTCTCACCCTCCTTGTTCAGGGCCATCTGCTTGCAAGTTTCTAAGCTGAGACTTGAGTAAAGGGATTGAGAGACCTTTAGTTGTAAATTTCTTGGTGGCTTCAGACTGACTTGTGACCTCTGCTCCTGTCCCCAACTGAAGTTCTAGCAGAAATCATGTTTTCTTCAAGTGTAATGTTTTCCTGGTGATCTGGGGTGAAGGGTTGTCTGTTAAGCAACAGGTCCGCCATGTGTTCTTTTCATTTTTCTCGCTTGTGTCTCTGACAGTTGGCAGCTTCAGTTCATTCCATCAGAGTTCAGAGGTCAGCTACCAAAGCCTTTCGCAGAGGGACCACTGGCCACCAGGACTGTTCCCACTCACATGAACGACCAGAACCGAGAGGAGCCTTCCAGATATGTAAGGGCTGCCAATCTTCTCTTGCTGCTGCCTAGAGAGACAGTCACCCCAGATCACTGGGCATTGTTCCATTGGAGCATTAACCAAACGAGCATCTCAGAAAGCTATTTCTGAGAGAGAGAGACAGAGAGACAGAGAGACAGAGAGAGACAGGGACAGAGAGAGAAAGAACGATGCATGCGTGGAGGGAGTGGCAGCATCCCTTCTTCCCAATTTACTCTCTTAAATGTCTGTGGAAAGCATACAGTTCAATTAACTGAGAAGGTTGAGAGGGGCTGGGGTTTTCTCATGAGAGTCTTGAGCAATCTTTCTGAGTACACTGAAACTCACAACATTCCTTGTTCTGTTGAAATACTTGGTGGTAAAGTTCTAAGTGAGCAGGTCACCTTGGACCTCCCTTCAGCGCCCTTTTGTTGTGCTTATAGCAGAGGAACACCCAGAAAGGCTGTTCCCATAGTGAGGCCCACGGAGGCCCACGGAGCAGTCTCTCCTCAGGCCGAGACCTTCTGCCTGCTTGCCTTCACACACTCTAGAGTCCTATGAATTTTATTTGGCTCTTTTGTAAGGCAATACTTTTGACATTTGATGCTGGTAGGATCTCCGGTGTTTAAAAAGGGGAGAGCTGACCTGCGCCTGTGAGGTGGCTCAGTGGGAAAGGCAAGTGTTGTCCTCTGTGGTGCCATGTGAGTGTGTGCACCCCCTTGACGTGCACATAAATAAGTGAATAAGCTTTACAGTGAGAGTGATAAAGAACACTCGCTTCCTCATTAGTAGACGGTAAAAGATTGCTTGGCAAATCGGCTGGAGAGCACTATTTTTGGGCAACCAAAAATAGGTAATAGCTTAGATGTCTGTGTATTTAATTTAGGTTCTCTTGTGTCATGTACTCAAGATACACACAATGAGACCTGTCCTTGACTTCGGAAGCAGACTCTGTCACATCAGGCCGTGTGTTGCTCAGTTCAGGGTGGTTAGGATTCCTCTTGTGTGAGCATCCTGGTATATGCAGTGCTGGGCATCGAATTCAGGCTCTGCACGGGCTGCTGGGCCTGGGCTCTGCCAGCTGAGCTCCGTCTCCAGACCTCTCACTTAGCACAGGGTCTGGTATTGAGGCTTTTCTCACAAAGGTTCTTCATCTGACTAAGGATCCCGGACAGAAAGGGTCTCCTTGCTTACCGTTAGCATTCCCTACCCCAGCTCTTGGTTCCAGCCTGCCTGTGCTCATTGTCTTTTCCTTACCAGTGTCTTTGCCTGTGTTGGTGACCATGCCTGAGGCACTGTTCTCCCACCTCACACTACCAGAATTCTCTTCAAATATGGAGTGACCATGTGTATCGGTGTTTAGCAGGCTTTCTGTGAAGAGCATGAACTATTTGTGTGCACGGTCAGTTATTAGCCTTTCCTTTATCTGCACGTTTCTGGTTTGTTTGTTAAATTTTTTCCTCCTGAGGTACCTGAGTGCTGTGAGATGGGTGACTGCGCCTTGCCCCTTCTGTGTCCATCACAGTACATAGATAGGGTTGTAAACCTAGTGGCTGGCCTAATGGTGTTATTCTAGGGGTTATAATTAGTGTCACTCTGCCTGTCTGTCTCTGTTTCTGACTCTCGCTCTGTCTGTCTCTCTCTCTTTCTCTCTGATTTTTGAGACAGGTTTCTCTATTATGTCATTATGATTGTCTTGAAACTTTCTGTGTAGTCCAGGCTGGTCTCGAACTCAGATCCACCTGCCTTTTGAGTTCTGAGACTACAGGCCTGTGTCATCATGTTTGGCCTTTTGCTGGTTCCTTTGCTAGCATTCCCCAGTGGATCTATGGAACTCTGGACATGGTATAATTTTTTTGTACACATATTTATGATAAAGTTCAATTTACAAATTAGGCACATTAATAGTTCAACAACAGCTGGGCATTGTGGTGCACACCTTCAATCATAGCACTAGGCAAAGACAAGGCAGATTTCTGAGTTTGAGACCAGCCTGGCCTACAGAGTGAGTTATAGGACAGCCAGAGCTATATAGTGAGACCCTGTCTTGAAAAATCATCCTTTGGCTACTTAGAAAAATTGTAATAGTACATTAAATAAAAATGAGTATATTTTCTCCAAATATTTTACTGTACTATAAATTTTAATTGAAAAAAACTATCACTCCTAAAGTAGAAAAATTATAATAGTACACTGCAATAAAAATGTGAGTATATTTCTCAAAATATTTTACTGTACTATAAATTTTAATAACCTCAGAAAAGAAGTTTTTTCTTTCCTCAGTAAGTTGAGAGATTGCCTTCTTTACTTAAAGGAAATACTTTGTGGCTTCTTTGCCATATTCAAATTATCATCATCGCTTGCTTTGTGCTTTGGAGCCATTGCTGAGTAAAATTCGAGTTACTGGAGTTTGAGCGCTGATGCGCTGTGCTATTGGATCTGGTAACCAAGATGCTGCTGTGAGATTAACGGGCAGGTGGTGTGTACAGTCGGAGATACTGGACACAAAGATGACTCAGGTGCTCAGTGAGCCTGTGAGATCTCATCCTAGTTTGAGTTTTATTGCTGTGAAGAGAGACACCATGACCACAGCTGCTCTTCCAAAGGAAGACAGTTGGGGTTGCCTTAACAGTCTCAGAGGTTTAGTGTATTATCACGGCAGGACATGGCAGCGGGCAGACAGACAGTGGTGGAGAGGGAGCTAAGAGCTCTATATCTGGACTGGTAGGCAGCAGAAAGATAACTGAGACACACTTCCTCCAACAAGGCCACACTTCCTAATAGTGTCACTTTCTATGGGCTTATGGGGGTCATTTTTTATTCAGACTGCCACAACAGACTTCATCATGATACTTAGTAGTATACAACTGAACACTTTATGAATTGTTTATTTCTGGAATATTCTGTTAATGAAGGTTATTGAAACCATGAAAATGAGACTTTAGATGAGGAGGGGATGGGTTAGGAACCTAGGTAGTGAACCTTTTCATCCTTGGGATAATAATGGTGAGAGAAAACTGGATCTAAAATTTATAGTAGTTGATTCTGGTTGGATCCTGTTTTCATATTTTCTGCTATCAGACATTGCTACATGTGACTGACTGTACACTAGCTTTACCCTAGGGGGGAGGTTTTCAAAGTGCCAATTGGAGTCGCCAAAATGCTGACTATCTAAGGCAAGGACAGGCAAGCCCACGTATCTGCTGGGTGCTAGGTTCCAGCCCTGTGCTTATCCAGGTTCCTACAGTTGAGAGTTTCCCATGAACCCCTTTGTGCTATAGCCTCAGTCGGTTTCATGTGTGCTTGGGAAAGTGCCTTCCACAGCCAGGCTGTGCTCTTTGGACCTTTGGAAATTTGTGGGAATCTCTGATGGCTTATTGTTGATTCCATATGAGTAGGCCTAGAGATTCATCTCTTGGAGCTAGCTACTTAGATATTTGTTTTCCTGACAATAAAAAAATAACACGGGGGCTGGAGAGATGGCTCAGCGGGTTAAGAGCACTGACTGCTCTTCCAGAGGTCCTGAGTTCAATTCCCAGCAACCACATGGTGGCTCACAACCATCCATAACCAGATAAGACATCCCCATCTGTAGCATCTGAAGACAGCTACAGTGTAATTACATATAATAAATTAATAAATTATAAAAAACAGTTGTAAAAAAAAAACAAAACACATATTCATCGTGTAAAATAATGACAGCTTTGGCCAAGAAAAAAGTCATTTTGTTGCCCAGATATCACCACCGTTACTGTTTAATGGTTTTTTGTTTTTTTTTTTTTCTTTTACTCTTTAAAGCTTTTATCTTTTATTTATTGCACACCATGGAACATGTGTGGAGGTCAGAGGACTTTGTGCAATTGATTCTCTCTTTCCTTTCCGTGGGTTCTGGGGCTTAAGCTGATGTTAGGCCTGTACAGCAAGCCCTTTGCTTGCTGAGCAGTCTTTGCTAGCTCTGTCTCTTCCTTCTTTCTACATGTATTTTCATTTAGATAGCAACAAAATACCATTTATTTTAAAAGGTTTTGGTCATGTTTAATTATTTAAGAAGTAGTGGCAGAATTCTGAGTGTGACAGCTGAACACCTTTGCCTAATGGGCGGGAGCCCATGCTTGTACCCTTTGGTAGCAGCCACGGATCAGAGAACGACGCAGCACCATTCTACCACCCATCTTTGCAGAACATGCTAGCTATGAGTGCGGTGTTTTGCTTTACATGTTTTATATCATTAATGAACTTACTGTCTATTTGTATGTGTCCACATAGAGGTCAGAGAGCAGCCTTTGGGAGTCGCTTCTCTCCTTTCACCCCGTGGGTCTTGGGTATCGAACTTGGTCATCAGGCCTGCCAGCAAGATGGTTTATTTACTGATAATGTTGGCCCTAGTTTGCATTTTTAAAACAGGGTCTTGCTGTGTAGCCCAGCCTGGCCTGGAACTCAGAATGTTGGGTTATAGAGAGCATCACAGCTGGCAGGGTGGGCCTTGTCCACTGCCTGCTCGTAGTCTACTCACAGCCCCTCCCGAATTCTGTCTTCATGGAAACTAGGGGAGGTGGATGGTTCCTGTTATTTCACTGTTCCGTGGCCTCAGTTTATCAGGAATTTTATGAGGACACTGTGGTTTCTAGTACACTGTCACAACTGTGTAGCAGAACTAATTGTTTGCCTTAAATGGCCTTAGTGAGTCATGCCCAGATTTCTACTTGAAACTAGATCTGAATTTAAAAGACACATTCAGTGTTGCCTTTCTTGACAAATTCAGATTTTTTTTCACTATTTCAAAGCAAATGATAACTCTGGCTCTTAAGCATGGGGCCTGATTTTAGACTTAGGCAGACAGTGACTAGGCATTGGCGAGGACGGCTACTGAGGATGAAGCTTCGAGAAAAATGCTTCTCTCTGACTGTGATTTGATGGGCAAATGGAGTTGCTGGGTGCTTGCTCTTGTGTTGTCTTTGGAAGAAATAGATTGGTCAATAAAGTTTTCCCCTTACACCAGTAGAGACAGTTCTGTTATAAGATGGAATAAAATAGTTAAGTGTCATTGTGAAGTAAAAGCCACAAAATTGATGGGGAATGGGATTAGAGCCATAATACTTGAAACACTTTGTTATTAAGAGATCAGTTGGTGGAGTGCTTGTCTTGCACTCCAGAGTTTGATCCCTAGCACTGCATGGTGACACATCTTAGTAACTTGGAAGGCAGAAGCAGGATTATTAGTTCAGGGTCATCCTTGGCTACCTAGCACATTTAAGGTCAACCCTGGGATAGATGAGACCCTGTCTCTGAAAGAAAGAAGAAACGTAATCCGATCCCAGTAAAGACGTGGCACAGGTTTTTGTTTGCTGCATATCTACAGGCCATACCTGCAGTACTGGGTGTGGTACTTGTCTGTAAGGGTGAGATGGCATTTGTGCAGCAGTGAGGGGTCCTGTGAGGCCTACCACAGCACCAGAGGTGCATCAGCAAGTGGCTCACCACCCAGAGCTCAGGGGCTGGGGGTGGGTAATTGCATGGTATGTGCATTGATTGATTGGTTCAATGACATGCAGTTTTCCCATTTACTTAGCATTTATTATGCATAAGCAAATGTAATAATGAAATTATGCTTGAAATATTCCTCATTATCTTCATTGTCTTGTTATGAATTTATATTTCCAAAATGAGTATCAGAAGAGAAGCACTGTACTGGCGAGATAACTCAGAGGATAAATGTACTTGCCACTAAGCGTGGTGACCCACCGAGTTCCATTTCTAGACCCACTTGATGGAAGGCGAGACTGATGACCCCTGCAGATGTCCTCTCTGAACACACACGCTTACTTTCCCTCACAACGAATAAATAAATGTGTCCATCCATTTGTCCATCCATCCATCCATATACCCATGTATATATACATATATGCATACATACATAATACATACATTCATACATGAATGCAAAGAAATTAAAAACAAACTGAGAAGCACTGTTTGTGGAGTCACAATTCTCCCTTTTTTTTTCTGTTTTCTTTTTTTCCTGTCGGCAGTAACTGGGTTTGGAAGGGAACTTAAGATGTGGATTCCATACTCTCTTCATTTTGTGGGCGAAGGAACTGAGGCTCAGGGTCGTTGTGACCTGATGAGAAGTTTGGTTTCAGGATTTCCCCCATGTTCACACACCTATTCCTTGGGTGTTTGGTGTGTGACTCAAAGCCTTCTTTGAGTCACAATATGACTCACAATAATACAGTATGACTCACATTGTATCACTCACAATGATACAATGACTCACAAGCATAAGGAGCCGAGTGTTACTTTTCTACTTTTTGTTTTGCTTTTTTAATTTTTCATTTTCTTTAGCTCTTTTTTCTTTTGTGCCAGGTACTCGTAGCTGATACTATATATCAATAAACAGAAATAACCAGGATCCTCTTCCTGTCTTTCTCTCAGCATTTCTCCTGGTCTTCTGGGTCCTTAGCTGAGGAGAAAATGAATTGCCCTGTTGGTTTTCTGGCTATTGTACCGATTCTTGGTCATCACAGTAGTTGGATTCACACTGCTGTACTTATGCTGTATGAGATTGGAAGGTACTAAAAACCCAATTGAGCAGCATTCAAAATACTCCAGAATTATTTCCCTACTATACGTGGTATTGACATTAAGAAAATTGACTTTTTTTTTGTCATTTATAATGATTGGGTGAATTTCTACCTGAGTTTATAGTTTTTACAGTGTGGTAAATTTTTGCTTTTGGATTTAAAATATTTGGTCAGCAAATCTGTAGTTAGCAAGGCAAATGCAAACTGAACAAGGCTGCATGTGGGACAGAAAAGCTGTAGCCAGCCTGTGCCTGGCTTTAAAGTGTAGCTGGAGCCCCTGTACCTGCATCCCCACCGCCCCCAGTCCCGCAGTGGTGCGGGCACAGCCCCTCCTTCAGTTGAAACAAAAGGAAGCCTCAGAAGACATTTCTCTCCCTGAGCGGACTCTTCAGACCCAGTCTTTCATTTTTAGTCTGGTTTTATTAGTTTGAATATTCTTTCTTCCTTTTGATTAGTTTTGTTGGTCCTTTCTGTTGGTTTCCTTTTTTTTTTTTTTTTTTTTTCTGGTTTTTCGAGACAGGGTTTCTCTGTATAGACCTGGCTGTCCTGGAACTCACTCTGTAGACCAGGCTGGCCCCAAACTCAGAAATCTGCCTGCCTCTGCCTCCCATGTGCTGGGATTAAAGGCATGTGCCACCACTGCCTGGCAGTTTCCTTTTTTATTAATTTTAGATCTGATATTCTCTCAGTGTACTGATTTTGGATTTGGCCTATTACTTTCTGGAAACATTCAGTTGTATTGTGAAACTATTTTATTTGTGATTCCTCTGTTTTGTTTTGTTTTCTTAAGTGCTGTCAAATTTCCTCTTAGAATTGCCTTTGCTGTATCTTTCACTTTCCTGGTAAGTGGTGCTTTTGTTTCAATTTGATTTTAGGAATTTAAACATTCCGTTTCATCGGTGCTGTGCATGCTGCTGGTGGAGCAGTCAGTAGTCTTATCCAGATGTGAAGTCTGAGGACTCATAGTGAGTGGCCTGGTAAGATAGGCCCAGGGGCCCAATATGGCACAGATGTTATAGTTGTAACCAACCACTTTCTATTTGATTCACAGCCCATTTCACCAGACAGAGCTTATACCTGGGGCTGGTCATGGGACCTAGGGGAGAGCCTACTGCTATTATTGTCTGTGTGAGCATAGTGTTAAACCGACTCTAATGGCTTACACCCTATACCCAGATAGTGCACCTTTCAGCCTTTATTGGAGGGTTTTTGTTTTTTTTTCTTTCAGCAGTAGATGTCCTGGAACTTATTCAGTAGACCAGGCTGGCCTATGTAACTGGACTTTTCAGAATAATTTGTTGGGTTCTTATATCTACTACTGTTTCCACCCGAAACCCTTCCAATCCCCCAACATTAGGTAAGCTAGAAAATGAATGTTAGAGGGGAAAGGGAGCGCAGATCTCTTTAGACTACTTCCTGCTGGTTAGAGGTGTCAAGTTACTAGGGGCAAGTCCAGTCTTCATCATCAGGAGATACATCTAGCGATCCAGAAAACCATCAATAGCAAAAGCAGAAAACACAACAGCAGGGACCAGCAGCAGCCTCTGCAAGACCCTCTCCTGGCTCTCTCTCTCATATCCTCTCAGGAGTCCCCAGAATTCCAAACATAAGCTGTCTGCAGCTGGCAAAATCATGCCCCTCCTAGAGCACGAGACAAAGCTGCTGTGGGCAACCTGAAGCAGCCCCATACCCCATTCCTGGGATTAAAACAAAAACGTAACTGGGTTTTTGAAGAAACCAAAATTCTCACTACAGGCCTCAAACTCAGTCAACAGAGCTGCTTTCCTTTGGATTTTTTTCCTTTTATGTATTGTGGTCCCTCTTCTCTCTGTTTCTCTGCTGACTTTCTCATCTAGTTCTTGAATTTATTAATGTGTTTATTCATGTCTTCTTTGAAGTAATCGGTTACTTAAAAAAATTATACTTTTTAATTTTTTGGCTAATATTGCAACCATTTTGATCTCCTTGGGTTGGGTTCTTGGAGAGCTAGGAACTTTCGGAGGAGTCATGTTGCTTGTGTTCCCTTATTTTGTGTTATGGTTTGTCTATCGGGGTGGATACTCATCCTGCCTTTGTGAATATTCTTGCTGCGATCAACCCCCACTTCTGTCTTGGGAAGAATAAGCAGACTGCAGTAGCAATGCAAATCTCTAAATGAAAACAAATGAGATACTTTATATAATAGAAACAGCTTGAAATGACAACTATGCTGCAGAGAGGACTGTAGAGAGAAGAGCCGAGGTCATGAAGTGTGTAAAGTAGGAAGTTGATGGAGAGGCTTCAAGGTAAGTATTACTAACAATAGAAAAGGGAGGGAGAAGCAGCAAAATAGGAAAGAGTGGCCTATGTGAGATAAAGTTAGGAGAAATGCAGTGAGTGGAGAGGACACAGATGCAGGGCAGGAAGAACAAGCCCAGAGGAGGAGGGAAGCTCTGCTGTGCCACAAGCACTTAAGATGGGGGAAGGAATTTCAGAGTCCAAAGTAAAGAACAGAGAAGTGCCTGTGAGAGACGCTTGTGAAGAGGAAGTTCACCCGTGGAAGAGCTGACTGAGCACAGTCATGGGGAATGTACAGGATTGACACTCAAATGGCAAGAAAGCCGGCGACCTTTCTGACCTGTAGAACCCAATTGTCATTTGTCAGCAAAGTCTGCCACCGTGGTTGTCTGTCTGTCATCTAACATCTATCATTATCTATTTAACATCTACCTACCAGTCTGCCATCTGTCAATCTGTCATCTAGCAGTGAGTCTGTCGTTTACCAGTCTATCATATCAACAGTGGTGGTGCAAGCCCAAAGATCTCCAAAGAGTTGCAGCTTCTCTGCCCAAGCCAGATATTCATCAGCACCTTTGTTAAGCCCCTATGGACTTCAGTTAACAGGCTGAGTAGCGTGGGGCCTTACAGTACTTGACAGTGTCCCAACCTGAAGGCAGTAATGGGCTAATCTGTAAGGATAGTGATGGCAGAAATTGATAAGAAGCAAATTGGCCTTGAGTTAACTCTTTGATTGCTTGGTCTCTTGGTAATTTGGCATCACCTTCATTGTAGCTATGGGGAAAAGTCTAGTTCTTTTCAGCTTTAATCCTTGTCTTGGATGTTGTAGGACATTGGATTTCTATTGTCACATTCTCTTACATTTATATAGACCTTTTCTGCAATTGCTTATTAGAGATTCTGAGTGACATTAGAGAAATAAGATCTGTGATATGTGTGGAGACGCTTTCTGATCCTCCCTGAACCTGGCCCTGGCCCTCACCAGAAATGGGTATCTCTCCCCTCCCCTCCCCTCCCCTCCCCTCCCCTCCCCTCCCCTCCCCTCCCCTCCCCTCCCCTCCCCTCCCCTCCCCTCCCCTCCCCTCCCCTCCCCTCCCTTTTCTTTTCTTTTCTTTTCTTTTCTCACCTCCCCACCCCTTGACATGGTTTTTCTGTATATCCCTGGTTGTCCTAGAACTTGCTCTGCAGACCAGCCTGGCTTCAAACTCCCACAGATCTTCCTGCCTCTGCCTTCCCTGTGTTGGGATCAAAGGTGTGCACCACCACCACTGGGCTTCAAGTTTCTTTTCTAATAACTTTCTCTTCCCTTGAATGAAGAACCTGCCTGATGGTACTTAAGCCCTGCTTCTGGAGGCCTTTGACCTGGCTTTTAGTTCTCAGCAACTGTTTTCCAAGGGATGAGACAGAGAGTAAGGTTTTTTTTTAAAGGCATGTTTATCTTGACATCTTTCTGAGACCTTTCCTGAGGGTTTCCTTAGGGATGATCTGACTGCTGAAGGGGTGATGGTTAGACACCATCTCCAGCCACAGGAGATTGTATTAGCCAACCTCATGATTAGACCTGTGGTGTGCCTGGCAGGGAAAGGCCAGGCTAAAGGTTACAGACTGGAACCATTCAGGCCTGGACTCCCTGAGGGAAGGAGTCTGAGCAGGAGGCCATCAGACTCTCTACCCTGTGCTGCTTCTCCTTAATAGAGGTATGGTACTGAAAAGCCTTCAGAGCAATTGCTAAGTGTTCTTACAATCCTGGGAGCTACAGAGTGGGTGTTCAGACAAAAAAAAAGTAAGGCTACTTCCTGCAATGTTTATGCAGAGGACCATTTTTAGAGAGTTATGTGGAACGGAATTGGGTCTGACGCCAATTCTCAGTGTGCTTTCTCTCCCCTGGAGGAATAGCCCATATGTAGAGACAGATGTAAGACGAAAGTCTTTTTTACATATAAATAATCCTGAGAGAGAATAAGCACATTGCTCTGACGTAGAAGTTGGAAAAGAACAGCCTGCTGCAAGCCAGCGAAAACCAGGTTGCTCTCATGTGCACGTGAACAAGTCTTTCCTCACGTATAACCTGTCTCCTAAATGTACAACATGTTAATATACAGTTAATTGTTGTAAGAGGACATACCTGTGAAGCCAGTTCCTAAGACAAGGACTAGAATGCCCCAGACCCAGGGTTTCCCCAGTGATTGCTCTGACTGTCTCTACATCATTGATGAGGCAGCCTGCTGACTATTGTAGTAAGACTTTCTTGCTTTTCTCTTTAATTTTTCCCATGTATTTATTATAAGTGTGCACATATGTTCCTTGCGTACATGTGCCCTGTATTACATGTGGAGATGAGAGGACAACGTAAGTGAGTCAGTTCTCTGTTTCTCCTGTTGGCTCCCGGGGCCTGTTCTTAAGTCCTCAGGCTTGGTTGTAAACTCCCTCACACACTGAGCTCTTTTGCCAGTGCCCTCTTGCTGGCTCTGTTTTGGACCTTTTTGAGTTGTCCTAAGGATACAGGTATTTCTGTTAGATATATTTCAGGTTGAATTATATGAAACTATGATTTCTTTGGAAAGCATATGGAATGGTTGGATGATAAGAAATACAGATGGTCAGTTTTGGTAGACCTACCAAATAGTTTTCTAAAAATTTTGTAGTACCTTCATGTATAATTGTTGCTTTATATGATGGCCGATGTTTTCTATTGTTTGTGTGTGTGTGTGTGTGTGTGATTTAACTTTACATTTTCTGCTTACTAGTGAAATTGAGCACTTTTTCATTTGTTCATCGAGAGATTTTTTGAAATACCTATTAATGTGCCAAGAGTTACAGCTCTGAGGGGAAAGGCTTCCTTCCTTAGTAGAGGTGTCATAGCTCTGAGGGCAACGCCTGTGTCCTTCGGACAATTAGAGAAGGTTCAAAGTAGGGCTGCCAGGAAAGGTGTCTTGGCAGTTGGAAGCCAAGGAATACCAGAAAGTCACGCACTACGCAGCAAACCTCACACAGGAGAGACCCAGGAGGGTGCCTGTCCCTGCTCTGGTGAGAAATAGCAGGGAACTGAGCAAGAGACAGGCTTATATTGGGTTTCTTGGGCAAACCAGTTTTCCAGTGTAGAACTTTTCAGGATAGGAATTGGTGGGATTTCACGATAAGCCCAGGGAGTAGTCCCTGAGAGAAGCCTCAGGAACTGTCAAAATGTCCAAACCTGTCAAAATGGTGGAGCCTGTCAAAACAGGCATTTCCCACCTCAGCCTGCCGCTGTCTCCGGCAGCCACACCACCTTTCCAGCCTCCCCAAGCAGCTCAGCACTGACCGTGCTTCACCAAAGCCGCCTGCAGCCAGGAAGTTCTTCCCAGCCCAACCCATGGGCCCAATGCAGGGAAAGACGGTGGAAAACCACCAACCAGTCCCTGAACTTCCCACAAAACCCCACCAATTCCTGAACGTGGAGAACACTCCAATCCTTGAACAGGAAAACGCTTAGGACTTGAAATTCTACCAATCCTCACTTTGGAAATTTCTGCCCTAACCTCTCCCCTCATCCCCCCAAGAATGTTTGTTTGTTTGTTTGGTTTGGTTTGGTTTTTTGGTTGTTTGTTTGTTTTGGCTTTGGTTTTTCGAGACAGGGTTTCTCTGTGTAGCCCTGGCTGTCCTGGAACTCACTCTGTAGACCAGGCTGGCCTCAAACTCAGAAATCCGCCTGCCTCTGCCTCCCAAGTGCTGGGATTAAAGGCGTGCACCACCACTGGCCAGCTAAGAAATCTTATACAAGCCCTGCCCTTTGTTTAATTGCCTACTGTCTAATCCCGGAAGCAGAGGCAGCCACTCCTGGATTCATCTCTTAGACAAATCTCTTTTATGAGGTTTGCTTCCTGGTGTGACTCTCATCAGAAGAAGCCAAGAAGCAATGAAGGGAAGAATGGAAGGAGGAGGAGTGGGGCTGAGGCCCCTGAGCTTAGCTGGGGATATCCTTCTTGGGAGCTGCAGCACCTCTGCTGAGGAGGCTTCCTCTCAGAGCTGTGTGCTTCCGGGCTCCCATGTCTCAGGGTGCTCTTCCATTGGGATAGCTTCTCCCCTCAGAGCTACTTGGTTCTTCCTGGGCTCTGTCCATTCTCCTGACTTCCTGTAGGAGAAGTTCATGATCCTGCTATACTGTTCTAAGGTGCAGTGCAGCCTTAGCCTCCCTCAGGAGAGTCAGGGCTTCCTCACAGACTGCTACCTACCTCTGTTACTCATGCCCTTCAGATGTCTAGGATAAGATAGACAGGGAAGGGAGTGCAGGGGTGAGCACAAGATAGGTTTTCTAGAGATAGGCTGCACACTTGAATTGGCTTTGTAAGTGTCTGTGGGCTGGAGGGACTTGAAAACCTAACTAGCTGCAGACCGCCCACAACTACCCATGTGCCATTCTGAGCAAGTGCATGCTGTCCCCAGGAGCCTCAGGGGTAGCAGGTTTGTTTGCAGAGCAGAAGAAGCACAGGCGGCTTGGGTGCCTGTCCCATTACCACCTTGGGGGAATTCTTAGGGTTGTAGTTGGGTCCCCAGTCTGCAGAAATCTTCACAGTGACTGATGCAGAGCTGACCCTTTCCATTTCAGATTGACATCAGCAAATGCCATTACTTAGTGGATTTGGATACCATGAGAGAAACACCTCGGGAGCCAAACTACTCATCCCACAGAGAAGAATGGGTCAGCCTGGCCCACAGACCATTCCTGGATGCGTCTAGGTATGTGCTTTAGTTGTGAGAAAGGTCCTAATCAGTGGTAAAATATGCTGGAGCTGGGAATCCAGTCCCTGGCTGTCCTTAGTAACTCATATTTCCTTTTTATTTGATTCCAAGGCATCTTACAGTTTTGTCCATGTTTACTGAGAGTATTATCTTCCTGAGGCCTCTGAATGCAGAGTTCATTCTCTTATTGTTGTAATGAAAGGCGCTGAGTAGGTCTACTGTGGAAACCCAAATAAGGTTTTGATTAGTTTTGGTAACTGATTTTTAACTGTCTTAACAGAGCATCCTGACATTGTTGGCAAGGTTAACCGTGTATCCCGAAGAGCTTGATGGCTGTCATTTTCAGACTCAAAGCTCAGCAGATACTGGCTAGGACTCGTTTGATTGTACTTTGGTTGTTTGAAACAGGGTCTCACTTTGTAGCTCAGCGCTGGCCTGGAATTCAATAGGTAGACCAGGCTAGTCTTGAACTTATGGCTGGCCTCTTGCCTCAGTTTCCTAAGTGCTAGACTGCAAGTGTGCTGCTATGTCATGCCTGGCAGATCTAGTGAAGGTTTTAAAGTAAAGAGCCAGGACATGGCTGGCTCTTCAGAAGGATCTCAGAATTAGCGGTAAGAAAAATGATGGGAAGTGTGAATTGGCGGTGTGAGGGTGTTTGGAAGTGTGAATTGGAGGTGCGAGGATGTTTGTAAGCATACTGTCTGGAGGTGACGAGGGGACACAGCCAATAAACATAAAGGAGGAAGTGGATTGTATGGTATATTAAGGTTCTGTAGAGGGAGAGATCCAACTGAATGCATATGTTATTATGAAAGGGGGTTGTTGAGAGAACACTTGATAGCCAGAGCACTTAACAGCTGGTCAGCCAAGAAGAGAGAAGCTCAGAACATATATGAGACCAATGACATAACCCTTGTCCCAGGCTGAACAACTAGAGGTCCCCTAGAGAGTTGCCAGTGACTCTTCATTGAAAGCCTGAAGCTGCTGGGGTCTGATGTCTGCAAATGTGGCAGTACCAGCTGGCTTCCTGATTCTCCCGCCTTGGTCCTGTGCAGGCCTGCAGCCTATTGAACGATGATGCTCATATTCAGGGAACTCCCCCACCCCATCGATTCTTTTTTCTTTTTTCTTTTTTTAATGTCAAACTTTGGAATTACCCTACAGACTGTGTGTTACTAATCTAGGTAGTTCTCAGCCCAGTCAAGTTGACAGTTAGCATTAGTCATTGCATGTAGTTCATTAGAAGACAGTAAATACCGAGGGAATGTTACAGAGCAGGCCCTGACTAGATCCAAGAGTTATAGGCGGTCAAAGTAGGTCTTGTCCATCCCCCATCAAAGGACTTAGGAGCCTCCAGGTTTTTGATATTGTTTCAGTTCTTGCTTCTGTAAGAAATTACCCTAGACTAAGGGGCTGAGCCTGCAGACACTTACTCCTCATGGTCTTGGAGACTGGAAGTTTAAGGCCAGTGTGCTCGAAGTCAGATTCTGGTGTGGATCTCCTGTAGGTTTCAGATAGTGATGTCTCTTATCTAACATGGGACAGAGGGTAAGCCAGTTCTCTGCTCTCTTCAGGGAACTAACCCCATTCTGGAGAGGTCTGCACATGTGGCTGAGTGACCTCAGAGCCTTCCCCACACACCATCGAACCAGGGATCAAATTAGAGCACAGGAAACACGTTTTGAGATGAGTTTTATTTTGTAGCCTTGGCTGGCCTCAGTCTCACAATTTTCCTGCCTCCATTTCCCAACTTCAGGGATTATAGATGTAAGCCACTGCCTCTGTTTACACGTGAATTGAGGGATGCACATGTACTCTGTAATAGCAGTTGTGAGTAAAGCTCTTACAGATTGACCGCCTCTTATTTGAAATACTGGGGCCAGAAGTGTTTCAGATGTCATATTTTGGAATGTGTGCATATACATATTAAGATATTTAGCTAAGGACAGAACCCAGGTCTATGCACAAAATTTGTTTTATGTTTAGTTTATACTTTATACATACACCTTGTTGATATTTTTTTTTAAAAGATGGTTTATTTTCAGTCAGGTGTGTGTGTGTGTGTGTGTGTGTGTGTGTGTGTGTGCCACGTGTAAGTGGGTGCCCTTCCAGACTAGAGACATTGGATCCTCTGGACCTGAAGTTACAGACAGCTGGGAGCCACCAATATAGGTGCTGGGAATGAAGCCTGGGTTTTCTGGAAGAGCAAGGTTGTTCTTAACTGCTAAGCCATCTCTCTAGTTCCCATGGTAATTTTATGTAAAGATTTTGTGTAAGAAACAAGTTGTAATGGTGTGGCATTGAGAACGTTTTACACTTTAGATTGTTCAGGATTTCCAGTGATCAGATTAGGGTGCTCAGTTCGCATAGCTAGCTGTATGCACAGTTTGGGCAGGTGAGTTTTCATCTTCTCTGGGTCGGTACCAAACAGTGTGATGGCTGAGTTGTGTGCTGTGAGCTTGCTTAGCTGTGTCAGAGCTGCCTTTCTACTTCCCACAGTCCAGAGGGAGGGCTGTCTTTTTGTTTCCTTTTCTCTACTGATAAATAGGAGGAACATTTTGGTACTTGCCTATTTGCCATCTGTAAGTCTGTCTGGACTTACAGATGTTACAGGTGGATTTAAAACCTCTGGGCCTCTCTCTCTCTCTCTTCTTCTCTTTCTCCTCTTTCCTTTTTTCCAGTTCTGGGGCTTGAACCCAGGGACTTATGGTTACTAGGGAAGTGCTCTGCCACTGGCCGTCTTTCCAGCACATTTGACTTGGGTTTTTCTCCTATTTATTTATTTATTAAGCTACTGAGGGGTGGGGGCGGTTATTGATTCCAGAAATAGTCAATTTAGCTATTACACCCAGCTATCAATTTGCCATGATTTGTTTTATTTGATGGCTATGAGAGAAAGATACACACACGATATCAATTTACTAGAAAATAGACTTGATTTTTTAACTTTTTTTTTGTTGTTGTTGTTATCAAGTAGCTTTCAAGAAAAGCTGTATTACACTTGCATCAGTATTAGCAGTTACAGCACTCCAAACACCGCTTTCCCAATATTTAAAATTAATTCTCATTTTAGGAGAATTTAACATTATCTGGCTATTCTGTGGCAGGCAAGGTTGGTAGCTCTATATACAAGGTCTGCATTGCTCCAAGGCCTCCAGCCGTGGAGTTCTGCAACGGCACTACTTCTGCAAACCTTAAGAGCAGAATGTTTCTGAAAGTAGATCTATTTTTTTTTCTTTTCTTGAAGCCTTTAAAAATTTGGTTCCCGTGGGCCAGGCTGCTGCTGGGAGCCACATTGATGTGGGTGGCCTGGGCTGCTCTGTGAGACCTGCGTCTGAGGCCCTGCTGTAGCAGGGGTGTGTGTTGATATCCCTTGTCTAGGTTGCCACCGGGAGCCATGCAGAAGTCTGTGGCCTGTGCTGCCAGCTGAAGCACGAGGATGCCTATAGGCTGTGCTGCCACCAGGGAGCTATATTGATGGGAGTGGCCTGCGTTGCCACCTGAGGGTTTTTTCTTCCTTTTTAGTTTTATTAATTAAATTATTTATTTTACTTCCCAATCAATCCCAGCTTCCCCTTCCTCCTCTCCTCCTGGTCCCCCACTCCCACATCTACCCTACTCCAGCTGTCCTCCCCTCAGAAAAGGGCAGGCCTCCATGGATATCCACCAGCCTTAGCATATCAAGTTGAGGCTAGGTGAGGTAGCCCTCTTTAGGAGGAAGGGATCCAAAGACAGGCAAGGCAGTGTAGCCAGAGACAGTCCCTGCTTCCACTTTAGGAGTCCCACATGAAGACCCAGCTGCACAACTGTTACATATGTGCAGGGGGCCTAGGTCCCCATTTGACTAAGTTTTTAATTGAGTTGTTTTTATCCTTATTGTGGAGTTTACAGAATTCTTGTATTTTCAACTGCAATCCTTTGTCAGATACACTGTTTGCAGGTGTGTCTGTTAGCGTCAGTCTTCTTCTCTTGATATCCTTTGCAAAAAGCAAACACTTTGATTTTAGTAAAGTTCATTGTATCAGTTGTTTTTTATTGATTGCTCCACAGTGTTATGTCTAAAAGTTGGCAGCCGGCCTGAAGATCTGCTTACTTTCTGTGCCGTCTTCTAGAGATTTATATTTTCACTGTTTATTTAGATCTATGGTCCATGTTAATTTTACATGGGTATAAGATCTGTGTCTAGATTCATTTATTTTTATATGAGTAAAATATATTTTTATATGTCCACTTATTAGGGCACTATTTGTTGAAAGTCTTTCACTTTTCCATTTTCTCGCTCTGCTCCCTTCTCAGAGATTTGTAGTTGTCTGTGTCTGCATAGACCGTTTCCTGTCTGTGTCTGCATAGACCGTTTCCTGTCTGTGTCTGCATAGACCGTATCAGTCTTGATTGACAGAGCTTTTTCTGTTCAGTCTTCAAGTTGGTCATTTTTCCAAATAACTTTGTTGTCATCTTCTTTAGTGTTGGTTATTCTGTGTCTTTCGCCTACCTGTATGAGCTTTAGATTCAGTTTTTTTTTGGTCTCTGTTAATTTGCTAGAATCTTGATTGTGATTGTGTCATGATTAGGTTGGGAAGACCCGGACCCTCAGTAATAATGAGCGGTCCTGTTCACAATTAGGGAATGCCTCTGTTAGTCATTCCTTGGTTGATTTCCTTGTAGTTTTCTTTGTAGTGACTTTGTACATGTGTTGTAGGTATATAAGAGAGGATTTGCTTTGGGGAAGTGCTAATGTAAGTGGTACTGATTTTCATAATTAAAATCCTGCTTGCTCATTGCTGATTTGTAACAGAAGTGACTGAGTTTAATACGTTACTTTTTGGATTCTGCTACTTTATTGTAATTGTTAAGTATTTCCAGGAAATTAAAAAAATATTTTATAACCCCAAACTATTCTTGAAAAAAAAATGGATGAGAAGACTCTTATTCCAACTAAGAGCAGGTGATGTAGGGGAAAAGAAGGGATTGCTGTAGCATTGCCGTTGAAGTAGATGAGAGAAGAGACTTCCACAAATAAAGGCTCAGGCCATCGTGGAAGACCCAATCTGCTAGAGCTTTCTGTGTGGCGTAGGGGTCTGACGTCACAGCCGCAGGCCACAATTGCCTCTCCAGCTAATGTTCTCCAGGAATGGTTTGAAGTTTTATGTAATCTCTGACATCATCGTCCTTGTCATCATTATTTTTGTTTTGTTTTGTTTTGTTTGAGACAAGGTTTCTCTGTGTAGGCCTCCTGGAACATGCTATGTAGATCAGGCTGGCCTTGAACTCAAGGCACACCTTTAATTTCAGCACTCAGGAGGCAGAGGCAGGCGGGTCTCTGAGTTGTATTTAATTTTAAGTGCAGAAGCGTTCATAGTTGGGGGGCCCGTGATGAGCAGAGGGCAGAGCATTTCCTCTGAAGCATCAGTGTTCCTCAGGGATCTAGGAAATGGGACTTGCAGTTTGAATGTGATGAGGGTAATACCTGCTTCTGCTCTTTCTCTTTAAACTCTGTGTGTGTGTGTGTGTGTGTGTGTGTGTGTGTGTACACACTATGGCTTCCATTGAGTCAGAGGACAGCTTGCAGTAGTTGATTCTCCTCTACCAGTGAATCCTGGGCCTTCTTAAACTTAGGTTTGCAGGCTTGGCAGCAAGTGCCTGTACCCACTGAGCCATCTTCCCAGCCCAGTTGTAATTTTTTTCTTCAACTATAGCCACACTTGTAAGGCAAATCTAACCAGTTTTCCAAAAAAGCAACTTTACTGGAGTACAGTTTACATGCCAGATTATACAACCACAATTGTACGTTACCTTACCAGCTCCAACTTATAATTTACTTATCTATAGGTTTGCATTTTTGGGCAATTTCTTATAAGTGAGATCATATAACGTGTATGGTTTTGTGTTTGGCCTCCATAAAAGTTTGTGTGAGAAAAGTCTCCCATAGGCTCATATTCGAACACTTGGTCCCCAGTTTGTGGTGCTGTCTGTGGATTTTTAGGAGGTGCAGCCTTGCTGGAGAAAGTCTGTCAGTGGGGGTGAGAGGGTGGTCTTTGAGAGGTCTCATCCTGCTTCTAGCCGGCTGGTTTTCCTTCTGTGTGTGAATGGAAGTGTGATCACCAGCTTCCAGCTCTGCTGCTGTCATGGCTCTACCTCTGCAACCACAAGCCAGACTGAACTCTTTGTTTCTATAAATTATTTCTGTCATGGTGTTTTGTCACAGCCACAGAAAATAACCAATACAGCTTCTCCCGCTCAGTGCGTTTTTAAGGTTGGTCAGGTTCTAGCGTGTGCCATCCTATCTTAGGTAGGGATTCTGTTGCTGCGATGAAACACCATGACTGAAAGCAATTTGGGGAGAAAAGGGGATTTATTTGGCTTACACTTCCTCACCGCTGTTTATCATTGAAGGAAGTCGGGACAGGAACTCACACATGGCACAGTCCTGGAGGCAGGAGCCAATGCACAGGCCGTGGAAGAGTGCTGCTTACTGGCTTGCTCCCATGGCTTACTGAGTCTGCTTTCTTATGGAAACCAGGACCACCAGCCTAGGGATGGCACTGTCCACAGTGAGCTGGGCCCTTCCCCATTGATCACTAATTGAGAAAATACCTTACAGCCGGATCTCATGGAAGCTTTTCCTCAACTTCTCTCCCTCTCTGATGACTCTAACTTGTGTAAGGTTGACACAAAACCAGCCAGCCAGTTTACAGCCCTTGTCCCTTTTCACTGCCGAACGTGTACTGGTTTGTTATCATTTCTTCCTTTGGCTGCAGACCTGGTTGTTTTCACTTTTTGTCATTATGAATAATGATGAAAACACATATGTGGGGTGGATAATCGGAAACCACAGCAGAGCGACAGAGACTGAAGGATGACACTTTATGGGAGAAATCTTACTGGTGGCCATTGCATTCTGTTGATAACGAGGGAGATGGGAAGGAATTAGGGGTGAGAGATTGTGGAAGGCGGCAGGTTGGGATTGGAGAAGTGTACTAGGATAGAGAAGCCTTAGTGATGGTGGCAGAGTCTGTGCAGCATATGCACCCGGTGCCCAGCCTCTGCCTCAGAGAGAACAGGGCCTGTGTCTTCCCGTGTCAGGGCCTCTGCAGCGCATGGGCCCTGGTACCTCTGTCTCCTTAGAGTACGGGGACATCATCTTCAGTGTCTACAGTTTTAAGCTGAGAAGGCTATGACAGTGAGACCTGGCTTAGGAAGGATCTTCCTCTTTGAGGAACAGCAGATCCCAAGCAACCTTCCCGTGAGCTGGATGGCTTCAGGAGGGTAATTCAATCTCCCCCTCCCTCTTCCCCTCTCCCCGATCTGTCCCCTCTCTCCCTCTCTCTCTCTCCTCCTCTCTCCCTCTCTTTCTGCCTGCCTCCCTCTCTCCCTCTCTGTTTTTTTCTTTTTGTTTTATTGTTGTTGTTTGTTCGTTTCCAAGACAGGGCTCTGCCTGTCTTACTTCTGCCTGCCTGACTTCTGCCTGACCGGCCTCAAACTTAACAGATCCACCTGCTCTGTCTCCCAAGTGCTGGGATTAAAGGAATGTACCACTGTTCCTGGAGGGTTTTACTTTCTTATAACTTGTGTGCAGGCGTTAAGATTTTTTTTAAGATGATGTGGTGAGATAGAAATCTGTTGGCTTCTGAATTGAAGAAGTCTGATTCTTAGACATGGTTTGTAGTAAAAACATAGAGTTTGAGGACCTGTGACTTTGATCCTGGCTTCTTGCTGTTAGTACTGCTCCGATGTCTAGACTTCCACATCCATAAAACAAAGGTGTCATATATATTTTGTAGGGACTAAATGAGAGCAGTGTATGAAAGTACTTTTAAATTGAAAGCATTCTAGCAAGTTAGACCTTTAAGTAAATTGGCAAGCTCTGTAGAGTTCTGGACTATGTTGTCCTTACATTTCTTATGTACATTTGCATAGTTTTACTTGATTCATTTTGCTGACACTCCTTGCTGACATAGTCTAAATAGGCCCTCAGCTGTCTGAAAGGGAGCAAACAGAATAATTTGAGTTCCAGCACATTAGAATCCATACCCTTGACAGAATGTTACTGGAGAACCTTTGCAGGAGAGAAGCAACTTAAAGTTTATTAGCATGTCTTTGTGTTGGGGGCAGCTTTTAATATGCTGGACCTCCGTGGCTGCGTGTGGAAGGCCGTTCTGTGTTGAATGGTATAGAAGATAGGCCTTGGCTGCTGGACTCTGGAGACATGATTCACCCATTGGGAGCATGGCAGCCTGTGTCCTCTTTTCTGAACTGGCTTCTCTGCTTTCCAGAGGCCTACAGACCCCAGGCCTTCTAGCTGGAGCATCCAGGCAGAAGATTTCAGTGACCAACTTGTCACTCTGCACAGGGGGGTTGGTTCTAGCCCCAGCTTCTAGACCTTGAGCCTCTCACGACAGAGTCTGGCTGTGCTTATAAGGACTGTGTACCTGGTAACCTCCAAGGCCAGAAGAGGGTGTCAGATGCATTGAAGTTGCAGATGGATGTAAGCTTCTACATGGGTTCTGGGAATTGAACTGGCTTCTGGAAAAGAAGCCACTGCTTTTAACTGCTGAGACATCTATCCAGCCCCAACCAAAAATGTTCAGATTTGCTATCCTATAGCCAGCCCATGTTACGTCCTTTACTAAACAAGAGGGTTTTTTTTTTTTTTTAAATTCTTTGAACCAGGACATAATTGCTACTTGTATAAAGTAGCTTGACGTGTGGGTGGATGTAATATCTCCTCTAAGAGTCCCTGAGAGGAGTGAAGGAGAGTGCTGGAATAAACCAGTGGCTCAGTGGTGAGTGTGGAGCCCCGGAGCCTGGTGGGAATGCCTGTCCAGGCAGTTGACATTGGCCTTCTGAAGAGTGGAGTCTGTGTGCAGCTTTGGAAATGGTCTAAAGTCTCTGCACTGCTTTGTGCGACACGCTCTACCTGTAGGCGCTGCGCATATGCACTTCTGTTTTGTTTGCATGGCTTCCATCTGTGCCTCTTCCATTTTGGAGCATTCTGGGGCCCCATCCAGCTGAATTCTAGACTTGCATGATTAGAGGCTTCAAACATTCTGGGGGAACTTAGGCAGGGTTTCAAACTCCTGCAGATTTAATTACAGGTGAGGGACAGAGGCAGGTTAAACCAGCAGCTGGCCGGGTAGAGTAGGGGCCCTTTCTAGTCAGACCTCAATTGCAGCCTCAGTTGTGGGTGGGCTGTGCATGATGGTATTTGCTGCTTTGTTCTTTCATCACCCAGCACAGAAATCTGAACTTTAGCTGACTAATCTAGAGAATGTCTGTAGACGGTGTGTGGCTTTTCAATTACCTTCCAGCAGAGGTAAACCCAGCAACTCTGAGGCCTGAGAACCATCGCACCTGTATACCTTATCCATTTGTGTCCTCTGTGATAGGGTGGTCTGTGTGCTCTGTGATAGGGTGGTCTGTGTGCTCTGTGATAGGGTGGTCTGTGTGCTCTGTGATAGGGTGGTCTGTGTGCTCTGTGATAGGGTGGTCTGTGTGCTCTGTGGTAGGGTGGTCTGTGTGCTCTGTGATAGGGTGGTCTGTGTCCTCTGTGGTAGGGTGGTCTGTGTGCTCTGTGATAGGGTGGTCTGTGTCCTCTGTGATAGGGTGGTCTGTGTGCTCTGTGATAGGGAGGTCTGTGTGCTCTGTGGTAGGGTGGTCTGTGTGCTCTGTGATAGGGTGGTCTGTGTCCTCTGTGGTAGGGTGGTCTGTGTGCTCTGTGATAGGGTGGTCTGTGTGCTCTGTGATAGGGTGGTCTGTGTGCTCTGTGATAGGGTGGTCTGTGTCCTCTGTGATAGGGTGGTCTGTGTGCTCTGTGGTAGGGTGGTCTGTGTGCTCTGTGATAGGGTGGTCTGTGTGCTCTGTGATAGGGTGGTCTGTGTGCTCTGTGATAGGGTGGTCTGTGTGCTCTGTGATAGGGTGGTCTGTGTGCTCTGTGATAGGGTGGTCTGTGTGCTCTGTGATAGGGTGGTCTGTGTGCTCTGTGATAGGGTGGTCTGTGTCCTCTGTGATAGGGTGGTCTGTGTCCTCTGTGATAGGGTGGTCTGTGTCCTCTGTGATAGGGTGGTCTGTGTCCTCTGTGATAGGGTGGTCTGTGTGCTCTGTGATAGGGTGGTCTGTGTGCTCTGTGATAGGGTGGTCTGTGTGCTCTGTGGTAGGGTGGTCTGTGTGCTCTGTGATAGGGTGGTCTGTGTGTTCTGTGATAGGGTGGTCTGTGTCCTCTGTGGTAGGGTGGTCTGTGTCCTCTGTGGTAGGGTGGTCTGTGTGCTCTGTGATAGGGTGGTCTGTGTGCTCTGTGATAGGGTGGTCTGTGTGCTCTGTGATAGGGTGGTCTGTGTGCTCTGTGATAGGGTGGTCTGTGTGCTCTGTGATAGGGTGGTCTGTGTGCTCTGTGATAGGGTGGTCTGTGTGCTCTGTGATAGGGTGGTCTGTGTGCTCTGTGGTAGGGTGGTCTGTGTGCTCTGTGGTAGGGTGGTCTGTGTGCTCTGTGGTAGGGTGGTCTGTGTGCTCTGTGATAGGGTGGTCTGTGTGCTCTGTGATAGGGTGGTCTGTGTGCTCTGTGATAGGGTGGTCTGTGTGCTCTGTGGTAGGGTGGTCTGTGTGCTCTGTGGTAGGGTGGTCTGTGTGCTCTGTGGTAGGGTGGTCTGTGTGCTCTGTGATAGGGTGGTCTGTGTGCTCTGTGATAGGGTGGTCTGTGTGCTCTGTGATAGGGTGGTCTGTGTCCTCTGTGATAGGGTGGTCTGTGTGCTCTGTGGTAGGGTGGTCTGTGTGCTCTGTGATAGGGTGGTCTGTGTGCTCTGTGATAGGGTGGTCTGTGTGCTCTGTGATAGGGTGGTCTGTGTGCTCTGTGATAGGGTGGTCTGTGTCCTCTGTGATAGGGTGGTCTGTGTGCTCTGTGATAGGGTGGTCTGTGTGCTCTGTGATAGGGTGGTCTGGTCCTCTGTGATAGGGTGGTCTGGTCCTCTGTGATAGGGTGGTCTGTGTGCTCTGTGGTAGGGTGGTCTGTGTCCTCTGTGGTAGGGTGGTCTGTGTGCTCTGTGATAGGGTGGTCTGTGTGCTCTGTGATAGGGTGGTCTGTGTGCTCTGTGATAGGGTGGTCTGTGTGCTCTGTGATAAGGTGGTCTGTGTCCTCTGTGATAGGGTGGTCTGTGTGCTCTGTGATAGGGTGGTCTGTGTGCTCTGTGATAGGGTGGTCTGTGTGCTCTGTGATAGGGTGGTCTGTGTGCTCTGTGATAGGGTGGTCTGTGTGCTCTGTGATAGGGAGGTCTGCGTGCTCTGTGATAGGGAGGTCTGTGTGCTCTGTGATAGGGTGGTCTGTGTGCTCTGTGATAGGGAGGTCTGTGTGCTCTGTGATAGGGAGGTCTGTGTGCTCTGTGATAGGGTGGTCTGTGTCCTCTGTGATAGGGTGGTCTGTGTCCTCTGTGATAGGGTGGTCTGTGTCCTCTGTGGTAGGGTGGTCTGTGTGCTCTGTGATAGGGTGGTCTGTGTCCTCTGTGATAGGGTGGTCTGTGTGCTCTGTGATAGGGTGGTCTGTGTGCTCTGTGGTAGGGTGGTCTGTGTGCTCTTGATAGGGTGGTCTGTGTGCTCTGTGATAGGGTGGTCTGTGTCCTCTGTGGTAGGGTGGTCTGTGTGCTCTTGATAGGGTGGTCTGTGTGCTCTGTGATAGGGTGGTCTGTGTCCTCTCTGGTAGGGTGGTCTGTGTGCTCTGTGGTAGGGTGGTCTGTGTGCTCTGTGATAGGGTGGTCTGTGTCCTCTGTGATAGGGTGGTCTGTGTGCTCTGTGATAGGGAGGTCTGCTTAGTGGGAGCCAGCAGAGGCAGAACTGTTTATTTCTGTACAATAACAGGTTTACCAGAGTACGTGTTGTGAGGGTAGGTTAGTTGGAAGCAGTGTGACAGTCACTCATTCTTATAGCTGTAAAGGAAGACCACAGCTGGCTCATCTGGCCAGCTCTTCCTCAGGGTCTCTCTTGCATTGGCCATCAGATGCTAACTGGGGCATCGCCACTCTCTCACCCACACCTCTGGCCCCTGAGACTAGCGCCCGGCTAGCTCTCAGAGGAGGCCATCACCCATACTTCTTGCCTGTGGCTTTTCCTTTTACATAGGGGCTGCACTCCATTGCTTTTCCAACTCGGCCTTGGAAGACTTCTCCCTCATCCTGCTGCTGGTGGGAAGCAAGCCCCACCATGCTAAGGGATGAAGAGTAGGATTGTGCTGCCTCTGACAGAAGCACCAAAAAATGTATGGACATATTATAAAATCTCCACAGCTTCTCTAATGCCATTCTCCTCCTGAATTATTTTTCAATTCAAAGATTTCTTACTAGAGGGAAAGGGGCAGCCCTGAGGCCATTTCCCCTTCCTACCCAGGTGGAAAGGAGACCACATCCTTGGCAGGCTTTGATGCACACTGCAGATGGTATCTGGTCTTTTGGGAAGAAGCCATTGAATCAGTTTCTCCACACGACCAGCGAGTGGTGGGCTCTAGTGCTTTTTCTGTATGCCAGGCACTGTGTGCCTCACCTCCCTCACTGATGCTGAGGAGAAACAGGAACGTCAGAATTCATGTCTTGTTACACTGTCAGCTCACTGCTCTCACAGTCTTTCATTCTCTGTCAGCTTCTGCCTGCTGCCTCCCCTTCAGCTCCTGCCCCCTCCCCATTTCCCACAAATACTTTTCTAAGATCTCCATCTAACATAGCTACCCTTGGCCAGATTTGGCTTCAAACTCCTTGCATGTTGCCTAATGTCTTAGTTCCTTAATCATTCAAATCTGCTGACATTTAGGAAGAGCAAAATGAACAAACCTTTTAGTCCCTTGTGGAGTCCAGCAAGCTCTGCTTTCTGTTGTTGTGGAAAGACATCTCCACATCTCCTCACTGAGCCAGTGCTGTAGATGGACGAGGAGATTCAGTGCTTCAGGTTGGCCCTGGCTTTAAGCTAATGGACCAAGCAACTGACAAGCAACTGACATCAGTTTTGTTCCAGCTTCTTTATGATTCTCAGCATAATAGAGGCTCTTAAACATATGACTTGGTGGGCTTTACAGTCTTTTTATTATTTTTACATTTTTATTACTTATTTTTTTATCTGTGTGTGAATGCATGAATGCATGTATGTATGTGTATGCACCGTGATTTGCAGGTGGTTGTGAACCTCCTGGTATAGCTGCTGGGAACTGAACACCAGCTCCCAGAAGCACAGCAAGTCCTCCTCGCTGCTGGGCCATCTCTCTAGCCCCTAGATTTACTTTCTTAGAGCTGGATTTATGTATTGGTGAAAAGGAGACAGGAGCAAGGTAAGGGTCTTGTCAGAAGCCTGAACCTTAATGAAAGAAAAACTGTTGCGGCGAAGTATGCTCGTTGTTTATTTCAAACTTTAAAGCTTCTAGAGTCTTTTTCTTGAGATGGTTTCCAGTGCTCTTCTGCCACAGGGATAAAGCCCAGATAAGGGTCTGAGGAGCAGGGCTGAGCCTGCAAGACACTGTCGTGTGCTGCCTGTATCCCTCATTCACTACCAGATGGGAAAAGACTGAAGAGCACTTCCCCCAACCCTTGGCAGGACGGCAGGTCAGAAGGCTCCAGTTGCCTAACAGCAAGTCTTTCCCAACCCCGCTGTTCTGAATGTTGGCTAAAGGTGACTGGTGCAGAAGCTAGGGTGTTATGCCAGATGCTGTCCACGTCAGGCGCATGAGTCCCTACATACCCATGTCTGTGCCTCAGTAGACTTCTGACCTAGCCACCTCACAGCTCCTTGGAGGTCACTCTGAGTGGTCAGCACGGTGGCCCGAGTGCTGGATAGAGTGCTGAAAGTTAAGTGTTATACCAGTCACATGGGTCAGGGCGACTTGGCAAACTCTGTGAACTAGAACCCGACAGGTCATTTGGCCTCTAGAATGCCATTGCTTTGTTAACATGGGCGCTCTGAATCAGCTGTGCCGCCATCCCATGGGCCACTGTAGCTCCCTCCCTCCTCCCTCCCACACTGTGTAGTTTCCTGCTTTGCTCTGCTCTGTCTCATGGATTTAGGACTAAAATGTTTGAGAAGAAAACAGAACCTGTTTTTGCTTTTGAAGCTCCATTTCCTTGTGGAAGATGAGCATTAGATGCTAGGGAAGCAGACCAGATCATCTGATTTGAGAGGCTGGCATTTTCTTCCACTTGTAGAATCAGGAGTGTTTTCCACGGGAGAGTTCTAAAAGCTGGAGATGCAGCATCGTGTCCTGTCCCTAGGCAGGCCCTCCAGCAAGTACAGCATGTTAGCCATGCTCCTGCGTCCACGCTTGTGAAATAGGGGTGTGAATTATCTCTGGAGTGCTTACTGACTATAAAGCCATGTCCTTATCCCATGTCCCCGCCAAAGGCTGTTAAAGCACCCTTATGTTTGCCCATACAAGCCTTTTGAAAGTTAGCAGTGCTCAGTAAAGGATAGGTTGAGTATGACTGAACGTGAAGGAAAACCCAGATTGTCTTTAGAGCTGAAGGTGCTTTGAAGGGCCAGTTCTGCACTGAGAGGTATAGAAAACATCTCACTGAAAAGTACACTACATGGAAGAGACAGCAAAGAGCAGTTCCAGGAAGTACTCAGTAGGGCTGAACCAGCAAGGCTAAATGTGGTTTTAATGTTTGAGTGAGGGAATGAGTGGCTGGATGGACAGACAGACAGGTAGAAATGGGAGGGAAACCCATTGAGTGTCACAAGGCTGTCGGTCTAAGCAAAGACTCAGTATTTCCACTTGCACCAGCTGGTGGTTTCGGCGGGGGATGGGGGGGTGGCGACTAGCTGCCAGTCTTCTGCTCATGTCAGCAAGTACAGACTTAAGTCTCCACAGCAGGGTGCTCTCAGACCCCAATAAATGGGACAGTCATTGAATCAGAGCACATTCTGAGCTGTCAGCTAGTTGTACTGCTTGGACATGCTTTGTGCATAGCTGATCCATTCCAGCATTGCTTAAGAGACTCTCTTCCTGGGGTAGAGTGTTTGGGTTTCTATGATGGTAACACCTATCTTACATCTTGTTCCTTACTGATTCAGTTATAGTCAGCCTGCTATCCTTTGCTGAACAACTCTAATGTTCAACGCGTGTGTTCTTTCAGCTCACAAGGCCTGTGGCATTTCCTTACAGGCCTTGTGGCATGAACTTTGATAGGTATTCGTTTTGTCTTAGTTTGTGATCATGTGATTTATGTTTCCACATGTGTGAATGTGTGCATGTATGCAGACTCCATCTTCCAGTGCTTAGCTGTTCTTCTTCAGAAACAACGTAGTATAACACGTCTTCTTAACAGTTAAAGCTGCTCCAGATACTAATGGTGGAGAAACTATCATAGTTAGGGATTCCCTTCTTTCTGTGTCAGAACAGATGAAAGAAGGAAGAGATGTAGAACAGCAGCTAGTGTCAGACCAGGGGAACTCTAGCCAACTTGTTCTAAAAACCGAGTCAGACAGCCCACAGACTCATTCCTTCGCAGTTGAGAGGTGGGCACGCTATCATCATAGCAGCATCTGTCTTACTTCTGGAAGTCATTAGCCATTAGTGGCTCTGTGTGGTGGCTGCAGAAGACCTGTGCTCTCAAAGGATGCTCAGTGCTGTGCTCTGACGAGACCCTTGTGCTTTCTCCTTTTATAGTTTTGTGCTCAGATCTGCCTATAAAATCCTCCTTGCTGAATGCTGTGTTTAGAATTTAGTGCTAATTTTCCGATGACTCCACACTGGGTGAACACTGCAGAGTTGGGGTGTCTCTTGATTCACTTCATGTCTGTCCTTGGCAAGATGTATAACCCAAACCACAACCTGTTGGACTTGGGATTCCTCACTGGGAGTAGGACTTGTCTATTATCTACCCTTCATACCTGCATTTATGCTGTCACCTGATGGCGCTCAGCATGGTTGAGCGCAGCTGAATTCTTTAGTGTGATATACTTTATCTATCTGCCTATCCTTCAGCTACCCATCCATCCTTCCAACATGTGTGCTGTTCATACAACTGTTCATACAATTGTACCAGGCATAGGTAAGGCATACTCAGTCCCCGAGATCTAAATGTAGGAATAGAGTGGCATCCAGCAAGTTAACAAATAAGTCTGTACACATTGTGAATGACAGACTGGGAAGACCTGGCGGTCCCCTGAGCCAGAGGAACTGGAAGAAGGGTCACTAGAGGTGAGACAACTACACACCTCCAGTGAGGTGTCTGAGATGGAAAGATGTATTCTGAATGCTTCCCTGTCCTATCCAGTTCTCAGCGTTTGACTTCTCTTCTCAGCTTGTGTGCTGGTTGGTGCTTTGGAGCATACACGCTAAGTTACGGCTGTGTGCGTTTGTCATCAGATACGGATACGAAGTCAATGAGACCATTAGCCTATTGAGAGAAGATGGCGTGGCTTTGTGGCAAGCATGCAGATCTTCATATATAGTTGTCTGTCTATATTGGAGAATTTGAGGTTTTCTGGATGGGGCATGATGGTGCACATCTTCAATCCCAGTCAGAGGCAGGTGGATCTCTGTGAGTTCCAGACTAGTCAGGGCTGCACAGTGAGACACTATCTTCAAAATACATACATACATACATACATACATGAATGTAATTTTTTTCTAAATTTGGGACACATTTGTCTGTTCGCTTTAAATGCTATAAGTAACATTTTGCCAACTTTATATGTTTGAAATTTTCTGGTATAGTAAGCAGAAAGCAAGAGTTATTTGTGAAGCATGAAGATGAACAGACGAGTCTTCATAAAGCAATAAAGCCCCATGATGCATGCTGCTTGCTCTGACTGATTCTGCTACAGACACCTGTGCGTGTGGCTGTGGACTTAACCTTTCACAGACAAGAGGGTTTGATCTTTCTGAACTAGTATTAGGTATAGTCAGACTTCATAGTTTTTGCAAACATGGTTGTTTTTTAAATATGTATTTATTACGTGTGTGTGTGTGTGTGTGTGTGTGTGTGTGTATACACTGTCGCTATCTTCAGACTCACCAGAAGAGGGCATCAGATCCCATTTCAGATGGTGGTGAGTCACCATTGGTTGATTTCTGAGTTCGAGGCCAGCCTGGTCTACAAAGTGAGTGCCAGGACAGCCAGGGCTACACAGAGAAACCCTGTCTCGAAAAACCAAAAAAAAAAAAAAAAAAGAACTCAGCGGTTAAGATGGCTTAACCGCTGAGCCATCTCACCAGCTCCACAAACATGGTTGTTGAGTTGCTGTCCAGGCTTGCATTCCATCAGATCACATTAGCTGTGTGCATTTCTCTTTGCTATTCATTTCCTTGGCAGTTCTTTCCCGCTGAGTTACTCATCCTGAACTGTAGGACGCTCACACACTCTAGACAGCAGTCCTCTACTGGAAGGTTTGTAGATACCCTGTCCCAGTCCCCTTTCTCTTTCTTATTGGTTCAGCTTGCTTCTTATACCCAGCAGTAACACATAGTGGGCCTTCCATTTCAGCCTAGTCAGTGCTTTTGGTGATGTATGTTCTGTGTTTTGAAATATGTGGGCTTCTGTGGTGTTACCTGTTAGCACACGAGGAAAATGGTCGTCAACACTCATGGTCTTGTTCCAATAGACCCTGTCTGCTTTTTATGTTTTTAAGTTATTTTATAAATCATTTACAAAAACAGGAGTTGGAGGGTAATGAAAGATTCATTTGAAGATATAATAAATGGGGGCTGGCGAGACAGCTGAGAGCACAGGTTGTTCTTACAGAGGACCTGCGCTCATTTCTCTGCACCCACATTGTGGCTCACAACTGTCTGTGACTCAGTTCCAATTCCTTATTCCGGTCTATTCGGCACTAGGCATGCATGTGATACGCATACATGCATGTAGACAAACACTTGTACACATGAAAATAAGCCTTTAAGAAAGAAAATATAATACATGAAACTTTTCCTTATTCTTTTGGTTATGGACACACACACACACACGCACGCACACACACACACACACTGGGTATTTTTTGTTTTATTTCTCGAGGCAAGGTATAGCCAGACGTATAACTACTGGGACTGGCTTTGTAGTCTGGACTGGGCTTGAATTCAGAGGGCTTGTTCTGCCTCTGCTTCCCAAGTGCTGCAATTAAAGATGTGTGCCATCATGCCTGGCCTGTATATTCTGAATTTTTATCCTATATTCTCCTTGTTGGGAACACACATATATACATGCATTACTCCTGAGATGGATGTCCCAGATTTCAGCCAGCTGCTTACTGGCTGCTGTGCATGAACCTGACACATCCATCGTGAAAGATGGATGGCTTCAGACTTGTCACTAATAAAATCCAGCTCATCGGTGCTCCTGGCTTTCCTTATCCTTGCTTCATCAAACAGGGTGAAACCTTTGGTGATTCACAAACTTCCATTTTCTCCTATTTCAGACTTTTTTTTTCTGTATTTAGAGTTTAAAAGTTAACTAGACTGGCCAACAACTTTTAAATGTCTCTGTCATCTGTGCTCCTCTGTTGTGTCCTTTCCTTCACTTCGTCCTTTCCTTCGTCCACTTTCGAATTGTACCAATTAAAATCTTACAGCATTTTGGAAACTGAACGATGGGTGGGGCATAGGGCGTGTCTCTCTATTATACTGGGCATCATCCAGGGTCTCAGTGCAAACACTGCACGATGATGTCCTTCCTGGCCAAGGCTGACTGGGTAGAAAATACGATACTTTCTCTTTGTGCTAGGAGCTGATTTTTTACTGATCGATTATTTTTTAATCACATTTACAATGTATTTTGTGTGTTATGGTGGGGGAGGGGGAAGGAATGAACATGGGAAGTTAGAAGACACCTTAGGCGCTGGGCGGTGGTAGCGCATGCCTTTAATCCCAGCACTTGAGAGGCAGAGGCAGGTAGATTTCTGAGTTCAAGGCCAGCCTGGTCTACAGAGTGAGTTCCAGGACAGCCAGGGCTACACAGAGAAACCCTGTCTTGAAAAACCAAAAAAAAAAAAAAATACACACACACAAAACCCAAAGAAGACAGCTTGTGAGTTCAGAAGGGAGCTTTGATGAGTCTGTCCCCTTTTCCTACCATGTGGGTTCTGGGAATCAGCCTCAGGTTGCTAGGCTTGGCAGCAGGTGCTGACCCAACTTCTCAGTTCTTGAGTTTGAGGCCATTCATCTAGCCTTACAAGGCACCTGCAGACGGCAGTGTGAACTTTGCTTGTACATCAGTGTCCCTGTGTCAGTGGACAACTGCTGTCCGCTACTCATATCTGTGTGTGTGTATTTGGTGTGTGTGTGTGTGTGTCTGTCTGTCTGTCTGTCTACTTTGAGGATTGTGGAGTGTTTTCTTATGACATTAGAGGTGGAAAGTATTGAAAGAAGGATTCTGAACTGTGTTCGGTGGAGAGTATAAGCGCCTCCAGTGGTTTAGTCTGTTCTGTAGCTGCTGCAGAGCTCATCCAAAAGGAGAACAGAGCTGATTCTGCAGACCCCGACATTGATCAGGGCTTGAGTCCAACCGAGTGTGTCTGACTTAATGAACAGGAGTCCTCTCTGGGATGGCCACTGACCTGAGGGAATTGGTGCTGGCTTTAGGCTTTCTATTCGGAACATCACTTTATCTGTGCGTTGTGAGCAAGAAGAGGAAATTAACTTTTGTCTGAGCCAGGTGCATCCTCTTCCTGTTTACTCTGCTCCCAAGAGCCCTGCTTTATCTCCAGTCTCCTCTAAGCCTCTTTTCTCTACCCAAGCCCTTGAGCTGTTGGCTGTCGAGGTGAAGTGTGTCTCTGTTGAGTACAGGGCACTGCCAGCGTCTCAGTTGGGAAGTGTCTCTAAGAGGTGTGTTTGCCAAGTGCGATACCATTGTGTGCAGGCATTGCAGGAGTCTGCCAAGCCCAGAGGTAGGCTGCCAGTGCAAATGCCACATCGACCTGACATTTACAAGTTTAGAATCTGGAAAAGGACCGGCCGTGGACACCCTTCAGCTATCTCATTTCCGGTACCAGTACCTGGGCCAACTTGGATTTTCAGACTGAAAAGTTCAGTCAGGAAGTAAGACTTGATGCACTTGGAGCTGCTATTACAACCTGTTCAGGAAGGATAAATCTGCAGGCCTCAGGCTAAGCCATAATGGTAAAGCTTTCAAACTCTAGAATCAAACCTGGATGCGGCTCTTAAATGAGGCTCTTGTTAGTCACTTCATGAACTTGAGCAAACTGCTTAATCTCCGTGACCTTGAGTAGGCTTAACCTCTGCTCTCTGAAACTGGTGTCATTGCCACCTTTCTCGTAGATTTATTAAATGGAGTAAGCAAATTTAAAACCAAATCACTCCCCCATTCTCAGACTTCAGCCATGAGTAGAATTTTCAAGAGCATACTGAGCTCTCATGATTGTGCATAGACTTGCTGCTTGCTTCTGGCACTGCTGGGACGTTGCACAGGTCCCCAGGACACAGTTTTCCTCATCTTTTTGGGTAACTTAGAGCTGGAGCCAGAATTGGTTGAACATTTACATAATTGTTCTATAATTCTATATTTTGTTCTATTTTTCTAGATTCAGAAATTATTTGGGTGTCAAGAGTGGATTTCAGTCATCACAGTCTTTGTATGCCCTGGAACTTGTCTGTGTCAAATTCGAATGCAAAATGCAGACCCATAGCTCTTGCTAGTCTGTTCAGACTTATTAAGGAGACAGATTTTTCTCTGTTTGTTTATTTGTTTTTTGTTTTGGCTTGAGTAACAAGGTATATAGTCTATTATTATGATCTGGTACCTAAATAGTAGACTTTTCTGTATTCATATGTTTTTCTGTATAAAACATTATCCTTGATGTAGTGCTTGGTTTCTTTTAATTATTTTCAGAGCCATCAGTAAAATGATGAAATTCCTCCCCACCCCCTTTCTTTTCTCTTTCAGGTCTTCCAAGTTGCTTCGGGCATTCTATGTTCCCTTCCTGTCAGATCAGTACACGGTGTATGTGAACTACACCATCCTGAAGCCTCGGAAAGCAAAGCCGAGCAGGAAGAAAAGTGGAGGTTAGCACACCCCCATGACTCCAGAGGACAGCCTGTGCTAACTAGGGCTTCCATGGAGCCGACTTCCTCCAAGGCATCCTGTTAAAGCTGTAATAAAGGTCGTCCACCAAGAATGCCAGAATCTGGTGCTCTGAGCTCGTCATGGTCTATGTCAAAGTCTAATCAAAGTCACACACTTCCTGCTCCTGGGTCTGTTCTGTATGTGAGCTGTCTGCAGATAGGCACAGTCCTAACTCCTGGGGAAGTCCAGTGCTCCACTCCACCTTGTTCTCGATGTAGGTACTCACTGGAGGGAGAAGAGCAGAACATGCTTGCAGGAACTGCGAAAGGACCTAACTCGGTGTGGGCTACCCTTCTCCACTCTCTGGCCTGCATCTGAGAACTACCAAGCCTCCCTTAGACTACATGGTTTCTCTCTCAGAGCTGTTTGGCAGCTCCTAGCAGGCCTTCTTCAAATCCTACTGCTGAAAAGCAGCTCAGCCTAGTTGCCAACCAGATATGGCCTTTTCCCGGCAGCAAGACTTGGCTTCTAAAGTGTTCGCAGGACTGACACTGTCCTGAAGCTCAGGAAAAAGGCGACCACTGAAGAACTGTGACCTAATCATATTATTTATGATGCCTCTAACTTTCCTTTTATTTTCTTTAAAACTGGTCTTAATTATATGGCTTTTTGGGAAGTGTTTTAAGATTTTTTTAATGTTTCAGTCTGCTTTATTGAATCCTAGACTCTGTACATATAGGGCATCTTTGGAGAAAAAGGTGTATCAATAGATTTGGGTGACAACACATTTTAAAGTAGTCTGAGGCCATTTTGGGGAAATTAAGAATTCTTTTTCGTAAAATGATAGCCCCAATGAAATGAAAATGACTGATTTCAGTTCTGCTGCAAGGCATCCTCTAGATAGGCATTGGCAAGAAGTCCCCCATCAGGTCCGCCTGCCTGTGACTTCATCTTCTCTTACAATATGGCACAGCCTGTAAGCTGTTTTCTCAGTGTCTCATGTGATCCTCACAACTACTGTGAGGAGGACCAGCTTCCTAGACAGGAGACAGATGAAGATGGAGGGCTAGAGCCTTATGGTTGGGCAGAAGGGAACATCTCGGCTGGCTGACTTCTCACGCTTATGTGAGTGTCCGCGCCTCTCCGCTCGCCTATGAAGAAAGCACTGCTTGGAAAGAGGCTGAGGCTGAGCAGAGACCCAGAGACCCAATTAGTTGTCAGCTTCTGTAGCTCTTGGAGTTCAGCCCTTGTGGGTCAACCCTTCCTGCAGTGCTATCGAAGTGATATTGCTGGGCCTGAGCTAGCAAAGTACTTGCTTTGGAAGACACAGGGTCTGCTGTGCACAGGGTTCCTGTCCCTGTGCATCATGTTAAGGTGCCTAATTCCCTTAAGGGTGATGGGTTCTAGCAGTACAGAGAGGAAGATCTGATTTCCACAGTTTCCATGTTTTCCATGTTTTCCTTTTTAAAGAAAATAACTTTCTAATGTGAAGCAGCCCCAGTAAAGAAGACAGAAAAACATGCAGTTGAATGAACCCTCTTGGGGTTCTCCTCTAAAACAATATCTGGTTGCAGATGGATGAAGCAAAGGTGAGGTGCCCAGACGGACAGAATGACAACTGGGGAGGAGAGACAGATTGTAGCCCTACTGTGTGAATGACCCCTGGCATTTCATTCTCTGTGTTTGATGCTGTGAGTGTGACCTTACTGAAGAACCAAGAGCGTGTCTGAGAAGCCAAGGCACTGCAGGATGAGTTGGTGATGGAGCTCAGTGGAGAGTGGCTGAGTGGTAGAGCATGCATTTACCATGTGCAAGGACCTGGGTTCAGTTCCTAACATGTGCAAACACACCTACATGTGGTACAAAATTGAACGATTTGATCATCTTCTGTGCCTGAAAAATGTAAAGATTCCTGAAACAGTGCCTGACTGCAGGCACCTGACCAAGCCTCTACATACACACATGCATGCACACATACGTGCACATATGCAAACATAGATCCTCTGAGTAAGAGCTCAAACACAATGTAACACAAAAATGCTAGATGGATGCAGAGATTTCTTGGAAATGTCAGTTCCTATCCCTTTGAAAACCTCACTTTGGTTTTCTCCATTCTGTTTTCTGGTAAGAGCATGCGTGGTATATCTCAGACATGATATCAAGTGCCTCTTAGCAGCCTACAGAATTAGCTTTCTTGGGAAAAGGAAAGGTCTCTGATGCACAGCCCCCGTCTCCTGCAAAGGCTGTTGACAGGTACCACTACTTCGGTACCTAGACTCAGCATTAATTGGTAGATTGTTGCTCTAGCTGTAGCTGTATCTATCGAGCTGCATGTGATTCAGAAAGGCCTTTGGTGGCAGGACAAGGGAGAGGGCATAACTGTATACTTGGCAAATCTAGACTTCTCTGATCTCTGACCCTCAATTAGCCTGTTTTGGACCTAAACCCCATGACTCTTGAGTACTGGTGCTGACCCAATCTAGGTGGTAGGAATCACCTAGATTCAAGCTCTGACTCTTACACAACTTCATTATTTGATTTAAAAAAAAAAAAAGAAGAAGAAGAAAAGACAGGTTAGCTTAATCTCTGGGGAGAATTGCAGAGAATTGCAGCCTGTACTCCTTATTACTGAATTCAGGTTTAGCATCAGGCACGCTTTTAAATCAGGGTGTTGGTTGGTCACAATCTTTAGGTCATTTTCCTAGTCTGGCATTCTGGGAAAGACATTTGAAATCCTCCTGTAAGATACTAGGAAGCCGCTCCACCAGAGGGAACCTTCTTACGTGCTGTGCCTCCCAGGGTCGGGTGGATGAGACTCACGGACTTCTGTAACAATCCGCCTCATACCAGTCTGCTAGGCTCCTCAGGTAACTAGCTGAAGTGGGCGTGTGCTCAGCTTTAATGGTCTGTGACAGGAAGATCAAGGCTTCTGTAAGGCGATGACTGGGTTTCCTGACTTCGCTGGTGTGTCTGTAAATCTTTAATTATCCCAGCCTCTGAGAGCAGGTAATTCCTAATGGAGATGACATCAGGAATCAGCGCAGTGCTGCCCGACACCAGTGCCATTTAGTTCTTCCCCCTTCCTGGTCCTAGTGCTTTATTTCATGTGTCCCTGTGAAAGAAAACATCAATACATTTTGACAGTTTAATTTTTTTGAGACAGAATTTCTCTGTGTAGCCCTGGCTATCCTGGAACTCCCTCTGTAGACCAGGCTGGCTTAAAACTGAGAGATCTGCCTGCCTCTGCCTCCCGAGTGTTAGAATTAAAGACATGCGCCACCATCCTAGGTTTGGTCTCCCTTTTCTCAGGCATGGGCCACCACTGCCCTAGGCTCAATTTCTTTTTCCTTAAGGTGACTCCTTTTCTTTTGCATTCAGCTTCTAGTCTTCATTGGGAATTGGAAACAGAGCAGCTGCTGTGTCCCCCACTGCTGGCTCAGTTCATAGATGTGACACTACAGGTCAGAGGACTCAGGCTTTGGGGAAGACGGCTTCTGGAATCACAGTGAAGTTGGTTTGCTCCTCTCAGGAGAAGCCGAGCACAACAGGAATGCATTTTTGAGCCTTGTGCTGGAAAGAGACTGTGCCGTAGGCCCCACTTACCTCACCGCATCTGGAGTACTTGAGTCTAGTTTTCATAAAAATCTCAATCCAGTTACAGCCACCATTTGGATAATTCCCCCTGGGGAGGTGATAGATCTCCTTTTATTGTTTTTTTTTTTTTTTTTTTTTTTTTTACTGCCATTTTCTTGTCTTGCTCTTCACATCCAAACTTGTCACCTGGTTCTGTGTCATTACTTTTAATTTCTCTTCTCTCATGACCCCAGGTGTCCTGAGGTTTAATTTGATTTATTCCTCCCATGTTACTTTAGATGCTTTTATTAATTTAATTCCAGGTGTGAACAGGCCAGTGCTCTGTGTTGTGTAGGACACCACCTTTCTCCTTTCTGTCTGCTTCCTTTTCTTTAGAGCTATGTCTAAGACCCCTCTCTAGACTTAAGACCTCTGTGAGGACTTCCTTTTCTGCCCTTCACTAGGAACCGACAGCTTTAAGCAGAACCCTTGTAAACCTGTTTCAGTGTTAATTGGCCCGATGGTGCAGACTCAATGCTGTTGTATTCCAGAGCTCGGGGGCCCCAACATTTTCACCTCTTGTATTTTTATTGACAACTGAGAAAGTAAAATCTACCTTTTCACTAGCTAACAGGCAGCTCTTGCTTTCAACTTGGCACAGATTTTTAATTTTCAGTTTTTGAGACAGGGTTTCAGTCTATAGCCTGGACTGGCCTGGAGCTCAGTCTGTAGCCCAGGCTGGCCTAGGGCTCACAGCAGTCCTGCCTCAGCCTGCCTGTGTGGCCATCAGCATGAGTCACTATGCTTAGCATCTCCATCTGAATTCTTAGAACAGAAAATGCAGCAAACCAGAAGTCTTGAGGACTCAAGGATTTAAGGGTGTATGTGTGTATGTTCGAGAGTGTGTGTGCGTACGTGAGTGTGTGTGTGTGTGTGTGTGGCCTAGCAGTTCTGAACTCCAGACTTTGTCACGAGAGCACATTCCCCAGGACTGCATCTGAAGAAAGCCACAATGCCCTCCATGACATATCTATATTTGTATGTTTCCTGATTTTGGAGGGCCAGACTTGGCACACATGACCTCCTGAATGAGTCCTGGCTTAGAAAACCTTTCCTGTAGGTGTGAGGAGCCATTCGGTCCTCCCTGTCCCATGTCCTTTGTAGAAGACGTCCAACGGCAACCTGGGTTTGTATTCACACATTCAGGCCACATGTTAAGTGGCAAATAATATTTAAAGCTGAGAGCTGCCCTGGGTCTCCCAGCTGGGGAATTCCACCTAGACCTGAAATTCAAACAAACTTAGACAGACGCATGTGAGCAATGGAAGGAGGGATGTGAGGGTGTGGAGGGGGAGTGCAAGAACATGCGGACATTTCCTGTTGGAGCTTTCTAAACTGAATAGTGTGTGTTTAAACGAGCAACTTGGGTGTAAGTGACCATTTCACTTGAGTATGTGGTTATTTTTTTGTCTTGAAATCTAAGTGCATCTTGAAGTATCTTTAAAATCAAGGGAAGTGGGGAGGGACTTTTGTTTGCTTTTGCTTTTGTTTGCAATTTCTTACATGCAGGTAAGAAGCATAAACTAGGTAACTTTTTTTGATGGGCCTTAGAGCAAGCCGAAGGGGGAAGATTCAGGCAGATTTCCTCATCGTGGGGCTCCTAAGGGACCTGCCTAACTGGGTCCAGACCGCACCTGCGGTGAGAAGGGCCCTGATCTCCATTTGTAGAACTGGAGCAACTGGCACCCTGACCTTCGACCTTTGGCCAGACATTTAACCAGCCAGTCATTTGCATTTCCAAATAAGAAGAGTGGGGCCTCTCCATTTATTTACCGACTGTTTTAGAAGCCTTGTGCCCAGCCCTGGAGAAAACATAACCAGTAAAGCAGCCATAGCTGGCCAGAACTGCGTAGTCCTCTCTCCGGCGTGTCGGAGTTAGTGGCCTGGGTGAGCACAGACACTGTCATTCTTAGAAAGCTCTGGATGGTTTTTCTAGTGTGAACCCAGAGTTCAGCACCACTGCCTTTGATAAAGCCCAGGTAAGCCTCACACTGAAGACCACAGCTAATGTGGAAGGCAGAGTGCTAATGCTCTTTTCCAGTTGGCAACCCCTAGTCTCCGGCCCTTATCTGGGCCTCTCCCCTCTCTAGGCCTTACCTGCTCTGTCTTCCATGCCCTCTGGAATCCTTTTTTTCTGGACAACAGTTGACTAATGTGACACTGATACAAACTAATGGATGCTGCTTGTCTCCTGTAAGGTTCATTCTTTCCACTTAACACTTCTAGAAAAAAAAATTTGGTCATCTATGGATTTATGTATTAGATAGGAAAAGAAAGTTTGAGTAGGCAGACTTCACCTACCCCAGGGCTTGGCCCTGCTTTCTCCTTCAGGCAAGGCCCTGCGTGAGCAGGACCGTTGGGGTGAGATGTGTGCAGGGACTGAGCTGTCTTCCCTTTTCAGGGCTCAGCCTGGAGCCAGCTTTGTATGGTTGTCAGGCACAGTTAGCTTTCCTGTGGAGCTGGGTGCAGGGAAGACCTCACTTCCTTGTCTTGCTACATACAGGTTGCAGACATTCTTTTTGCAGCTGCTGCTAGCTCCCTCAGTCTCGAGAGCAAAGGTTAATCCCATTTTGAGAGGAGTGACCTGAAATGTGTTCACTCAACCACCAAGAAGACACCACGTACCACTCCGCATGCCACCTCTTTCTTGTCTATAACAGCGTGCCTTTAAGTTTCCCCTAATCGCTTGTAGGGTGTTTCCATTCTCTTTCCAGAGAGATAGAGTGGGCCTTAGTAGGCCTTTAGAAGAGAATCTTAGAAACTTTCCAGATCCTGCCTGTTCCCATTTTCTTGGGCTTCTATATTTGCAACTTCACGCTTGTGATGACTGGGTATTCAACAGTGAGTGTCTCTGTGTGTGCATGTGATACCAGAGATTAAAGGTGTGGGAACACCTTTGCCTCAGTTTTATCCTTCTGAGGGCTTGCTTACACAGTCCTGTCTGTGGAGCCATCATGGAGACTCACTTGTTTCCAGCAGAGGGCGCCCTTTCACTTAAAATCGCAGAGTTCCTTTTCCTCCAGGAATTTAGTTGATTTGGTGGTTGCTGTATTCCCAGCATGTGTTGAAATATCCAAGCTGAGTGCTTTGAGATGTGTCCTTATATTGCCTCGTGCATTTCTACAGATGCAGATGTTTACTGTGTAGACGAATTGCCCATTAGACCTACGATTCGATTCCCTAGTTGTTGGTAGGCAATCTTGTAAGTTGCTACTTCTCTGTTAGTTTCAATTGTATTTGTTATGTCCTTGATTATATTTGTAGGTAATAAAAGACAGTGTTCTTGAAGAGGGAGGTCTCTTAAGGGGCAATTACCTGACCCCTGCCCATTTTTAAGCATGGACATACAGCAAACCTTTTCACATACACACTCCTAACCCTACCACTGTTGACTTGCTGATACTGGCACGGGCAGTCTGGAGGATATATGAATATCCTGAGTTCTCGCCTTCTGGTGCCGACATGTCGTTTACAGCACAGTAGCTCAGTGCTTAGCAGGGTGTGAGCCTTGTGCAGTAAGAGGCCTTAGAACACCTTTGATGATAACTCCTCATGCCTACTCCACAATGCAAAAAGCAAACATTTGCAGAAGGAAGTAGTAGTCACATTTTAAACGTGCAGGTGACTGTATAGGCAGATTCAGGACTTGAACAGAGTCAGCTGTGCCAGATACGGAATGAGGATCCGCTCCTTCAGGTGTGCCACCTGATATTTGTTTTCGCTTAACCCCAGAGAGACTGTATGGATTGAGGCTGGTGTTTTCTGTGTGGTTTGGGGAAGGGTTTTTTGTTTGTTTGTTTGTTTTTTTAGAACCCTCTAGATCATTCTATTGAGTTTGTGGGAAAACATCCGAAGACTAGCTGATGGTAAAGCCTGGGTTTGTAGCTCAGTTCAGAGCCCTTGCAGTCCCTGACCACTGCCTCTTTCCTTGTGGATGGGGAAGCTGATACTCATAGACTCCATCTCCCCCTGCCATCCCTCCGTTTGTCCCTCCCCTTGGAATCCAACGCGGGATGTCAACTATGGTAGACAGTGCTCTGCTGCTGGGCTCCTCCCCAGCCAGTGCGTCAGGACCTGCTCGAAGTCTGCTATCCTTCACCTCCTTTGGGATGCTAGGATGGAGAGCCCGGAAGAGTAGATGAGCAAAAGAAAGATCTAGTCAAGGCCAGTACGCTTTTGTTTGTATGCCACTTTAATCCCCTTCAGCAACCACAGCCTGGAGTTTGCAGACAGCACCCTCAGCCTTTGTTGGGGCTTTCCTAGAACACGCGGACCCCAGCTAAATGGAATCTCATAGTCAGATCAGAGCAGGAGCAGACTTCCTGAAGTCCTAGAAATTAGTATCCATTCTGGTCGGTGGTTACAAGTCTCAGCTATATTTCTGCCAAGTTATGAGAGGCATGTGCAGGGGAGCTTGGCACAGGTCCTTTTTTATGACTGGCGACTCTTCTAACAGTTCCCCGAGCAGCTCTGAAAAGGAAGTGAGAAGGAACATTACCCGGGGGTGGGGCAGGAGGGTGGCATCAGGCAAGAGCACCCTGGAGAGCAGGAACATGTGAGAGTAAGTCTCGCTTTTGTGAGATCAAATCTCTGGTTGGGAACAATGGTGCAGGTGGCTGAGGGTTACTGCTTATGCTGACCGGGCCTACTATCAGTTGTGATAAGAAGCTTCGAAGATAAGAGTGGGGAAGGAAAGCTAGGCTCTACCCCGTGGGTACAGTGCAACTGAGCAGAGAATAGCTGGGCATGTATGGATGCCATAGGTGAGGCCAGCTCAGGGAGGCTGCAGTACAGTGATGGAGCCCCAAATGTATGTAATAGTCTTTATGTTTCACATTCCAAAAGCTTAGATGCGGTGAGTCTAGTGACAAAAGGGGGGGAGGCATTATCAGAGATACAGAAAAATGGATGATATTTGAATAAGATCTAGAGAGAGACAGAGACAGAGAGAATGTGTATGTGTGTATAGTATCACTGACTGGCTTCAGACTTGTAGAAACCCTCGTGCCCGTTCTTCCTGAGTGAGTGCTAAGGTGGAAGGGGAATGCAGTGACTTGCTTTTCCTTAAGATAAGGTTGGCTGGAACTCTTTTTTAAAAAAGAATTACTTATTTTATGTATATGAGTACACTGTAGCTGTCTTCAGACTCACCAGAAGAGGGTATCAGATCCCATTACAGACAGTAGTGATCCACCATGTGGTTGCTGGGAATTGAACTCAGGATCTCTGGACAGGCAGTCGGTGCCCTGGCTGGAACTCGACCTTCCTATTTCTACCCTCCGAGTGCTGCTCTGTAGGTGCACGCTGCCATACCCTGCTCTGAGCATCCTATGAATGTAATCTTCTGAACAGCCACACAAAGTAAAGCAGACAGACTATAGATACACAAACCGAGACTCAGAGAGAGTAATTTGCCCTGCACCATACAGCTGGCTGTGGTAGAAATGGCATCGCAGCCCTACAGTGTCCCTGGCTCCCAGAATGTCCTCTCAGTGGTCATAGGTAGTGCCCCAAACCTGACCTAATTAGGCCAGTTCTTTTATTCTTCTTACCAAGAATTCAAGTGGTGTTTTACTCTAGATGCCCAGGGATGAGGGGCAGAAGAACAGCTGCCATGCTCCTGAGTCCTGAAACCGTCCCATCGCTGGGTGCCCTCAGCTAAGTCCTCTGCTCACTGTTGGAGTACTGCAGTCTAGAGAAGGTGGGGAGGGGGACTTGCCATGAAGAGAAAAGAGGGAAAGAAGGTGAAAAGATCTATATGAAACTGAGGGGAAGATATTCACATTCCTTAGGATGAGACAGTGTTCCTGTAACGCAAGCGTAAGCCACCACCAGAGCCACCATGGAAAATGCTACGTTGTAATGAATTAAGCATGGACATGGGAGTCAGTTTACAGGGTCACCCTGCTAAATGAAGGTACAGATCTGTTTATCCATAGGTCCCATATCCACAGATCCAAATGAGAGTTTACTGACCACGGACAGACTTCTTTCCTTGTCATTATGTCTAAATAGATAGTTACAGCATTGACTGTGTTAGGGGAAATGACCTGGAGATGGTTTAAAACACATGGCTGGGTGCAGACTGTACACAGGTTCTGAACCATTTTATAGAAGTGCCGTGAGCACCACTGGCTTTTGGCACAGAAGCGTGTCCTGCAACCAAGCCCTTGGCTGATGCTAAGGGATGCCAGTCACAGGAAGGCACCGTGTGACTCAGCTCCATTCACTACCCAAGAGAGTCATCCCTATCTTGTTGGCACTGTTAGTGAGACATAAGTCTAGGGGCGCTGTAACCCACAGGTCTCACTCTGCCCTAGCCAGTGACCGTGGGTGGGACTGGCATTTGCCATTGTGCCTGTTTGTAGACCCCTGTCTGTGGAAGAGGCAAAGGGCCCACTGAAGACGATGATGTCATTCAGAGTTCCCTAGGCTTGGTCCTTTGCTGTGTGACGGAGAGAGCTGTGAAGGCTGTGGCTTCCTCCAGCCTGGGCATTCATATTCTTGCTGTGTTATTATACAGGAACTGGGCAAGTCTAATCTTGCCTTCCTTCACTTCACACTGGCTGAGTGAAGGGCCATGTGGGTGTGGAGCTCTGCTTTTGTACTGAGACTGTCTCGTTTCCGGGGGCTACCTTTGGTCCTCGGTATAGACTCAGCTGCTGCCCCCAGGCTCCCTGGTCATTAGTTTTTGTAGTGTGTGTGGGATGTGGAGAGGAAGCTGAGCAGCCTTGGAGAGGAGATGGCGGTATGGAAGCAGTTCAACGCCACAGGCTGTGTTGGTAGCGCATGGCAGGCTGCCAGGAATTAATTTCTTAATCAGGCAAAGCCCATAGCCAGTAGGAAAGAATTGCTTATTGATTAGCAGTTAGCATCAGTACTTGCTTTTCCTGGACAGAGGTGGACTCCGATGAGTTTAGTTTTTTTCTGAGCCGGTGCTTGTTGCTTGACCTGGTAATTGTCTTTCCAGATAAACCTTTTAATTAGTTTCAAACATCTGTCACATTAAAGTCTCTGGAGAGCCCTGGAAGATGTCTGGCTCCAGGATTAGGGACTCTGACTCAGTAAGTCTGAGGTAGAGCCCAGGAACTGCACAGGGTGTTACTGTATAGCCCTTGCTGGTCTGGAGCTCACAGAATCCACCTGCTTCTGTCTCCTTATGCTGGGATGCATTAAGGTATTATTATTTTTTTCTTTTTAGAGAGCACATGTGTGTGGTAGGGCACCTGTGAGGGTGTCTTGCTCCATCATTCTCTACCATGTATTCCCTTAACACAGCCAGCATCTCTCACTCAACCCAGAGCTGGGCTGGCAGACAACAAGCCCCATGTTATGTAGCCATTGCTCTTTCTCACCCACTGAACCGTCTCCCTAGTTAACTTTTCATTTTCATCCTGTAGATTAACTCCAAAGCCTCAAGCATATGACGTACATGCTCTGTTGCTGAGCTACACCCACAGGCCCAGGAATGTACATTTGTGACCCTCAGGCGAAGGTCAGTAGGTCAGATTTCCCCAATGTCTGCCTCTGGACTGGGCCCCCTTTCTCCTGCTGTGGCCCAGTTTCATTGTTTGCGGACGGGTTTATTAGCATCTCTGCTTTATTACCTGTTCTGTTCTCATAGCTTCACAGTCCCTGGAGTAGGAACCAGGTGCTTAGCTCCGTTTTACAGGGGTGAGGGGGTGGAGAGTTGAGGCGTGGGGAGAAGGTAGGTCACAATGAATCAGAGACAGCTGGGAATTGAAGTCTGGCCTCCGTGACTCTCAAACCAGGCAATTTCTAGGCTCTTGTTTCCTCGGTTTGTGATTTCACGTTTGATCATGGTCATTCCCTAGGCCTCCACTCATCATGCTTGGGCGAGCAGGTCACAGCTGACTCTGAAGCAGACGACCTTAGTGCCGGTGTGTCAAGTGTATGAGCCTGTCACGGTGTGGGACTGACTAGTCCTCTCCTCTCTGTGCTTGCTTGCTTCTATCACTTTGGAACACATTTTAGATAAGGGCCTAGAGGGGGACGGAGTAGTATCTGCAGCATGCTGGACATGTGCAGGTAGGATCACAGGCTGGAGCTTCCCGTGCCTGGCTGGACCCATCAGGGTCTCTCTGTGAACCCTGGCCAGCCTAGAGCTGTCTGTGCTCTCTTGCCACTGTCTCCTAAGCGCTGAGACTGTGAGCATGCACCTGGGTGTACTCTTTTTGGGAGTTGGGGGACAGGGTCTTACTCCAAGGTCTGTAGCCTTGGGTGACCTGGAGCTCACTATGTAGAGCAGGTGGGTTTCAAATTCACAAAGCCCCACCTGCCTCTCTGTCTTCCTCGTGCTGGGGTTAAAGGCATGAACCCTTAAACATGGCTGGATCCATTTTTAAAGACAAAAAACCAAAAATCCCGAGAACTCAGTCAAATTATTAAATGTTACTTAAATTTTCAAATATAAACCAACATTATGTTCTCTTAAAACTAGTCTTTATACAGCTACAAAACCAGATTTACAAGTTAAATATACATGAAGCCACAAGGCCAGTATTATTAAAATCAATAATGTTGATATTTTTGTAATTTAGTATGACAAATGTGTCTGACACTAAAGCCAAGCCACGCTTTGGGAGTCTGGGCTTGCTGGCCCAAGCTCAGCTTCTCTAGGCTTTGCTCTGCTCATGCCTCCAGTTTCTCCCTTTTTTTTTTTTTTAAATCACGTTTAGAGCCATTGAGACTGTAATTGCATGGTTCCCTCTGCCTTCCATTTTGTGCATAAAAACATATTTTTCATTTTAGCTTCCACCTCTGTTCATTTCTTAGGAGCCCAGAACAATGAAAGCTGTGCTGAAACTCACGCAAATACAGGTGCTGAAATCCTGTGCAGGGCTGTTTCAGGTAGTCCCTGGGGGCCAGCTAGATGGCTCAGTGGATAAAGGCGTGTGTCACCAAACCTGACAACCAGAGTTCAGTTACTGGAACCCACTTGGTAGAAGTAGATAACCCGCTCCGTAAGCTGTCCTCTGACTACACTTGTTCAGTGGCTCATGTGTGTACATACCACACATATACACAGTTTTTGTAATTAAAAAAGATAGCCACCCCAGCAGTCCAGACCATGCCTTAAGTAAGTGAATCTAAAAGTTAGCAAAATAAAACGAGAGTCTTCAAGCATTTATTCGTGGACAGAAGTTGAAAAACAAAAACAAACTGCAAACTGAAGTCTGTTGGTTTTCAAGCTTTGACTATGAAAGGCTATCTCCTGTTTCCTAGTAGGAGTCCCATGCTCATGCTTTAAAAAGAAAAAACAAAACAAAAACAAACAAACAAAAAAACTTACCTCCTAAGTTGCATTTATTAATGACAATTTCCTTAAGGCACAAAATAGTGTCATCTGAGAACTTGTGACAGAGCTACCAATTTAAGTTGCTTTTATCTAAGTCGAAAGGAGAGATAGTATCTATGTGCTCCATAGGGCAAGTGGGACATTTTCCTTTAAGGTCTGTGTAAAAAGGCCCAGGACCACCACCTTCTGGAGTCCTTTAGGGGGACTCCTGGAGGTCTAGGGAGGCCATTTACACCCGCACCGAACTGGGGAGAATAAAACTGGGTGGGCCCAGTTATGTTAGGTTGTTGTGCTTCTTGGTAAAGAAGGAAAAAAAAAGAGAAGACAATACAACAGAAGGCGCCATTCCAGTACCACACTGAAAAGAAACACAAAAACAAGAGAGCAGCATGTTTTGAACAGCTTGCGTGGAAAAAATATTGACTGGGGAGTTTGGACAGCACTGTTCATTTTCTCTCACCGCCCTCATTATTTGTCTTAAGGAGCAGGAGCCAGCCACGATTCTGGCAAACAGGCCAGAGGAAGGTGTTTGTGTGTGTGTGTGTGTGTGTGTGTGTGTGTGTGTGTGTGTGTAGAGGCTTGTCGCCCAAGGGGAAATTAAGACCAAGACCCAGTGGCTCTGGGCCAGCATGAAGCCGGGGGTGGGGGTGGAGGGGGAGGTGTTAAAGCTTCTTCCTCCTGGCCTGTCTCTGAGTTCTACTGAGGCTCGGCATCCATCACTAAGGCCCCTCTCCTTCAGAGCACAGCAAGGAGACGATGAATCCCTGCCCTTGTTTCTTTCGGCTGGGGAAAGGATGCAGGGGTTCCATTGGTTTTTTCGGTCCGCCCTTCTTCTGGAGTTCAGACCTCCAGTTCCCGCAATGGGGGTCAGGCCGGAGCATCCACGCGCAGGGAAAAAACTTGACTCCATCAGTTCCTCGGAGCCGGCGGATTGGATTGAGCCCCGCCTGTCTGTGTGTGGGGCGTGGCCTGGGCGCGGGGCGTGGCCTGGGCGCGGGGCGTGGTCTGGGCGCGGGGCCTCGGGCGGCGACCAGCCAGAGGAGGAAGAACATGGCGGGCGCAGCAGGGCCAGGGTCCGGTCCGGGGGCAGCGGGTGGAGATGGAGACGATTCGCTCTACCCGATCGCGGTTTTAATCGACGAGCTCCGCAATGAGGACGTGCAGGTACTAGGCTGGGCTGGGGAGCCGAGGCGAGGGCGGAAGCGCACATGGTAGGGAAGCGGAAAGGCCGGCTCAGCCTTGGGGGCGACCCCGGGGTGGCAGAGTCGTATTCAGCCCCGGGACGGGTCGGGACGGAGGCGTGGGGCGGCGGGTCCGCGGTGGTCCGTCTCAGCTCCGGCTGCCCTCCTCCGACCCTCTGGGGTGGTGGCGTCCATCTGCTCCCGGCAGTGGGCGGGGAACCGGTTCGCGCCTCGGATGGACCAGCGCAGGCGGGCTGCGGGGCCGCCGGGAGCGGAGGAGCGGCCCGGGGCCCCCGTTCCCTTTGAAGTGGTGCGGAGTGTCTGTCGGCGGGCAAACTAGCTGGGCTGGTTGGGTGGAAAGAGCGCGGCGGCTGATTAACCCAGATGAGTGGTGCATCAGTTGTGATAGAACTTTTCCCTGAAAAGGGAGGAGTTGTGCTTAACCGTTTCTTTCACCTGCTTCTCTCCGTCCAGAGTTCTCTCTTTTCAGAACCTCTCACTGTCCGCGTGTTTTCATTCATTCATTTCTTCCCCGGCCCTTCAGTGTTCTCCCTAAGATAGTTTCTGGCTAATGACGTGTTAAACGGTCCTTGAGTTTTCCTAGGATTAAGATCTAAGTGAAAGGCTCATTCATCATTATACTGTGTCCCAGTATCTCACCTATTTGCTTCTTTGACCAGAATTGCAATCATCTCTTTGCTTTGTTCTCCCTCCTACTTTGTTTTTAAAGCTCCGTCTCAACAGTATTAAGAAGTTATCAACTATAGCTCTAGCACTCGGGGTAGAAAGGACTCGAACGGAACTGCTGCCTTTCCTTACAGGTTTGTGTCCCTTGAAAGGTACACGCTCCATTTCTATTGGCTTTTAAACTATTTTTATTTTATTTTATTTTTTAGTTTGTTACCTAGAGTAGCCATAAGTACTAGACTGAGCTTGCCTTCTGCAAGGTGTATAGAAATGCTACATATAGTCAGACATACTCAGACATAAACCGTGTAGCTAGTGGGAAGGTGATTGATGTGAAATATGGATTTCTTTGTAAATGATTTATTTTATATGCATTGGTGTTTTGCCTGCATGTAAAAGTGACAGATCCCCTGGAACTGGAGTTACAGGCAGTTGTTAAGTTGCCATGTGGGTGCTGGGCATTGAACGCTGCTTCTCTGGAAGAGCAACCAGTGCCCTTAACCACTGAGCCATCTCTCCAGCTCCAGGATGTGAGTTTCTTAATAATTGTGTGAAACATTCAGGAAGACTTGTGATAGTCATCTATAAGATGGAACACAGGGCCCCCAATATAGGAGCTAGAGAAAGCACCCAAGGAGCTGAAGGGGTCTGCAACCCTATAGGTGGAACAACAATATGAACTAACTAGTACCCCCAGAGCTCGTGTCTCTAGCTGCATGTGTAGCAGATGATGGCCTAGTTGGCCATCACTGGGAAGAAAGGCCCCTTGATCTTGCAAACTTTATATGCCCCAGTACAGGGGAACGCCAGGGCCAAGAAGTGGGAGTGGGTGGGTAGGGGAGCAGGGCAGGGGGGCGGGGCAAGGTATAGGGAACTTTCGGGATAGCATTCGAAATTTGAAATGTATATAAAGAAAATATCTAATAAAAAAACTGACAAAAAAAAAAAGACTTGTGATTTAGAGAGGGATGGAAATGCTTTTAGGATTATAGTTGCGACTGTTCTGTGAGTGCCAGCTCAGTGGGCCTTGCCCCTGTGGTAACCAACTGTTGTTATTTTCAGATACTATTTATGATGAAGATGAGGTGCTGTTAGCTCTTGCCGAGCAGCTGGGAAATTTCACTGGTTTGGTGGGCGGTCCTGACTTTGCCCACTGTTTGCTGGTGAGTACTTTTCTTTTTTTTTTTTTTTTTTTTGAGACAGGGTTTCTCTTCATAGCTCTGGCTGTCCTGGAGCTCACTTTGTAGACCAGGCTGGCCTCGAACTCAGAAATCAGCCTGCCTCTGCCTCCCGAGTGCTGGGATTAAAGGCGTGCGCCACCACGCCCGGTGGTGAGTACTTTTCTATCGTCTCTGCTCCTTCTAGAACTTTGTAGGATCAACAGTGCCTTTATTAACTGGTGATAAGCACATTGCAGCATTTTATGCAGACTTCTTATGAGCAGATGGCAATAACGTAGTTGAGTGAATAATGTAGACACTTTAATAATAATAACAAGACTCAGATCTCACCAGCGGAATGTAAGCTTGTTTCTGCCTCTATAGACTTATTAGTTCAGAGATGCGGAGGGAAAGAACTTGATTTGGTTTCCCCCTTTTCTTTTGTTTGTATTTTTTTATTAGATATTTTCTTTATATACATTTCAAATGCTATCCCGAAAGTTCCCTATACCACCCCCCCCCCCCCCGCTTCTTCCCCCTGCCCTGCTCCCCTACCCACCCACTCCCACTTCTTGGCCCTGGCTTTGTTTGTATTTTTTGAGACAAGGTCTTGTTATGTAGCCTTGGTTCTATATAGAACAGGCTAGCTTTGAACTCATAGAGATCCTTCTGCCTCTGCCTCCAGAGTGCTGAGATTAAAGGTATGCAACACTATGCAGATGAACTAGACCTTAAAGGATGACTAGAAGCTGAGGAGCTGACAAGGCAGGGCACTTGTTTAGGGGTTTAAGCACTGTGTATTCAATGCTGGCTCCCATGGTTCCTAGCTCTACCTTGATGGTTCTGTAGAACTCCAGACATAGATGGAGAAGAGGTAAGTGGACACTTGTAGAAATCACAACAGATTTAGATACGGGTTGTCATTTTTCCCTCAAAACATGCCTCTTTTTGAGTCATATCACTAGCTGCCTAGCTATACAAGGCCAGCCTAGAAGATAGCTTTGACGTCAAATTACGTCAAAGAAGTTGAAGCCTGGGCCTTTGCATGCTAGGTGAGTGTTCCTTCACCGAACTACAGCCCAGCAGGGGAAGGCCTCCTTAAATCCTCTTCCCCCTTCACGTCTAAGCTATTAGTATTGTCGACTTTGCACCCATCCCAGTTCAGTCTTCATTCGTGCATTCATGGGCACTTGTGCCTGGCTAGTAGCATTGTTGTGGGGCTTCTGTCCTTGGACTCGTTTGCTTCCTTGCAGTAAGTCAGAAAAACTCTTCTGCCACACTTTGTTACTGTCACGTTGTTGTGCAGAGGCTCATGGGGCCAGGCAACCATGAAATGAACCCTTGAAACTGAACCAGAATAAATCCTTTGTTTCTTCTGCTAGCTATTTGGATTCACAGCAATGAAAAACTCATTATATATACACATGTTCCTCTTGGTAACTTCATTCCATGCACGTTGGTCTTTCCTTATAAGCCCAGGTCATTGTTGCCCAGACGTTGACTGTAGATGTTATCTTCAGAGAGATGCTATTTAGAGTTTTCTATAGTGGAGTCCATGTAAGTTGGACAACTCCATTTTGTATCTTGAGAGGCCTTGCCTGTCACAACCACCCCTTGCCCATCACCCTTTTGTAATTTGACGTCTCCCCCATTAGAATGTAGGCTCCCTTAGAGCATCCTGTGTGTTCATTCCTTCTGGATCCTTGGTGTTATTGCACAACAGTATTCATCGATGGCTTGCAGCTGTGAAGCTTGTCGGGTTCAGAGCTGCATGAGTGAAAAGCTGGGGCTAGTGAGCAGACGCAGTCATCAGGGCTCAGAGAAGGGCACTGGGAATAGGCAGAATTCAAATGAAGGGACAACTCATAAGGCATTTCCTGGAGTTTGGCCATCTCCTGTGGTAGTGCTAGAATATGGTGCAGTAGGCAGGGGACAGATCATGAAAGACTGACTAGTAAGAAGCTTTTCAGTGGACGTTTGACCCACCCTCTAGGAAAGCACAAAGCTCTCTCTTTTTTTGAATGGTATTGAGCGGCACATTTCTTCTCTTGGAGTCCTGATCCTCTTTCCTGGTTAGCCTGCTGTGGAGTTTTGTTCTAATCTCACAGCTTTAGCTTATGCTGAGTCACCTGGGACGAAATACAAATGTTTAGAAAGGCAGCTAGAGGTTCAGAGAAGCAGCCTGTTTCTGCTGTCCACCAGGCTGTGTCACATCAGGTTACTGACGAGCTCGACCTTGAACCTCTTTGTCTTTTATGTCTCTGGATCTGCAAGATCACCCCCATCTCTGCATTTGTTTTTGACTGTTCTTTGGCTCATGGAAAGATTCTGAATATATTTGGGGAAAAAATGGTGGTATAGTCAGCTTTTTATTGGTTGGGAAAATTGGGTTGCTTACACCTCCAGGAATGGTAGGATGGTGCAGAGAAGGGCATGAACTCTGTAGCCTGGCAAGAGATGATCATGCAGTGTGGCCCCCACACTTGGCCATAGTTTTAGACTTGTTCCTAAGGAAATAGCACATTTATTTCTTAGTGTGGCTGCATATCATTTAAACGCCCCCTCCAAATAATAGTAATTCTGTGTCAAGTCTCTCCCACAGTGTCATTTGTAGACACCATCTGGGAATTGCCATCTGGGACATTCGATCTTGGCTTTTCTACAGAAGTCGTGTCTTCAGGTTGGCCACACCATATGTTATCACTGTGTGAACTGAAAGTAACCATTTGGTATGATGTAGTTAACATTCTGGTTACATGTACTGTTTCCCTTCAGTCACATAAAAGGTGACAATCGGTGTCTAACCTGATTTAATAAGTTGTCATCTCTGGTTTTCCTTTTTGATCTTCTCAGCCTCCTTTGGAAAGTTTGGCTACGGTGGAGGAGACTGTCGTTCGAGACAAGGCTGTGGAATCGCTGAGGCAGATCTCGCAGGAGCACACTCCTGTTGCCCTTGAAGCTCATTTTGTGCCTCTGGTGAAGCGCCTGGCAAGCGGGGACTGGTTCACGTCGCGCACGTCTGCATGTGGCTTGTTCAGCGTTTGCTATCCCAGAGCTTCAAATGCTGTCAAGGCAGAGATTCGACAGTAAGACAGTAGTTTCTAGTGTTTGGGATTACTGGGGACTCCCAGAGCAGGGTTTACCCGGTGCTCAGTTTCCAACAGTGCTTCATGTGAGGCTAGTGGGGTTGATGACACTTTTCCATGTAGCTGTGTGTGTGCATGTGCATGCATGTGCATGCGTGTATGTATTTCATGTGAAAGCCTCTGGTGTTGGTCCTCAGGTACCTTCCATCTTTCCTTTGAGACAAGGTTTTTCATTAGCCTTGAATTCACTTCATAGACTAGCCTACCAGGCCTGCCGCACACTTTGGGGATCTGCCTGCCTCTGCCTCCCAACTTGCCCCCTCTGGGGTTATAGGCATGGCCACTGTGCTCAGCTGTGTAAGTAGGTCCTGGGGTGGGTGGAAGGCAGGCCCTTTCCTGACTAAGCTGTTTTTCCAGTCCTTTCTTTACCACTGTGAGTAGAAGCCTAGTCACTGATGTTTATAAGAGAGAGACTTTAAAGGCTCTGTGTTGCACTTGGGGCGCGCTTACCCACATGTTTGACAGGAAGCACCTTGTTTTATGCTGCAGGCACTTCCGTTCTCTCTGCTCGGATGATACACCAATGGTGCGACGTGCTGCTGCTTCCAAATTGGGTGAATTTGCAAAAGTTTTGGAATTAGACAGTGTGAAAACTGAAATTGTTCCATTGTTCACGAATTTGGCTTCAGATGAACAGGTAACTGGAGGCCTTTGGCGCTAATGAAGAGTCGTTTTGCAACATTAGTACTCAGTTCTGACCTGGGGTTTCTTTCTTAGCTAGGCCCCACTTTTCTTTGTGTTAGTCGCTGTTCAGAGGAAGAGTTGGAGATGAATTGGGTTCCATAACTAGGAAGCCAGGGCTGCCTTGGGGACAGGTGTCTTTCAGAATTGTGGCCTGTATTATGTATGGAGATGAAGCATTGCCTGGAATTCCGACTTCGTTAATTTCTGCACTAAAGTATGGTTGTACTACACACAATAGCGATCTTAAATCCAAAGGTCTGGGTTTCCTTGGTGTAGAAATGATAAAACCCAGGAACTCCTAAATTACTTACTACAGTTGTTTCTCTGTACAGAGATTGGGGATGGTCCTATGATCAGGTAGGGCTGTTTCTCTTAGAGTTCAGTTCCCATATGTAAAATGGTGTGCTATTTGCCACTGCTTGTACACATCCTCCTGTGGACTTACTCTAAGTCACCGTTAGATAACTTGCAATGCCTAAATCAATGTCAACGAGGGTTGGAGAGAAGGCTAATCTTTAAAGGTGATAGCTGCCCATGCCTGAGGACCTGTGTCTGACACCCAGAGCCCATTTAGAAGATTGGATGTAGTGGTTCTCATCTGTAACCCAGCCTTCCTACAGTAAGGTGGGAGACAGAGGTAGGAGAGTCTCCCTGAGACTCAGGGGCCGTCTAGCCTGGGTGCACAGGGCAGCAGCAGCAGAAACAAGGGAGACTCTGATTCAATAAGGTGGAAGGCAAAAACCAAATCCCGAAAGTTGCCCTCTGACCTCCACAGAGGTGCTGTGGTATGCATGACCCACACTCACATAAACACAGTAGATAAATAACAAAACAAAGTCACCTGTAATCCCAGCACTTGGGAGGCAGATACAGGCAGATTTCTGAGATCGAGGCTAGCCTGGTCTACAGAGTGAGTTCCAGGATAGCCAGGACTGCACAGAGAAACACTGTCTTGAAAAACCAAACAAAAACAAAACAACAAAAAAACAACAAAAAAACCCAAAGTATAGTGTGAATGACCTGTAAATGGTTTTACTATTTTTTCTAAGGAATAGTGACAAGAAAATGTTTGTATGTGTTTAGTACAGATTAGAAAATATTTCCCAAATATTCGTGATCCATGGTTGGAATACATTGATGTGGGGGAACCACGGGCATGACTGACTATCTCTCGCTTGCAGCCTGTTTTCAGTGGCTACGTGTATTATAGAATTAGGTTCTCTAGGAGCCCATGACACAGATACTCAGGGGAATGGAAGCCCAGCTAGTTTTTGAAGCTTGTGCAAGGCTATGTTTAGCTAGTTGAGTGTACATAGGCTCCAGCCACAAGTTTCTAAGTTTTATAATTTGAACATTGGCAGTAATGTTGCTGAGCACGGAGATGCCACGTGTGCGTGGCGGGTTCTTTGTGTTGGACTAGGCAGGCTTAGCATCCTTATTTGGAATTTAGCTGGTTACATTTCCCATGACATAATTTGACATTTTCTTTTGTCTTTTATACTTCCTGTTTGCAGATTTTTTTTTGATGAAGGCCAACCAGGAAATACTTTAGGCTTTGAGGGTCATATAGTTCCTGTAAAACTCAGCTCCCATGCTCCAAAAGCAGCCAGAGTATGGGAACCAATGGGCATGAAACTCACCCATGTCCTAAGTAGGAGCTGGCTGTGAGCTTTGGTGCTCAGAAAATATTCAGAGCTTTGTTAAGAAATACAAATACACTGTGTTCCCTCTGACTACCTGCTCATGGCTTACTCATGGACAGAAACATTTATTAAGTACCTGCATAGAATTCCTACGTATGTAAGGCACAGTTCTAGTGTTAAGTGAGGTGTTACAGCTATACAGGGATCCGGCTCTCATGGAACATGAATATATATATTTTTTTAACTTTTTTTTTTTTTTACAATTTATTTATTTTATATATGTGAGTACACTGTTGCTGTCTTCAGACATACCAGAAGAGGGCATTGGATCCCATGATTGTGGTTGTGAGCCACCATGTGGTTGCTGGGAACTGAACTCAGGACCTCTGGAAAAGCAGTCAGTGCTCTTAACCTCTGAGCCATCTCCAGCCCAGAACTTATATTTTAATGGAGAAAAGCAAACATGATAAAAATTAGGCATGAATGTTATACAAATAAATGAAACATAAGAGAGCACTGGCTGCTCGGCGCTGCAGAACTCTGAAGAAGCGACAGGCAGGCGAGAGACAGTGTTGTTGGTAAAGAGAGGACATGGGCTAGAAAAACCAACCTTGGAACATGGAGGTTGAAAGAAGCCAGTGAAGACAGGAGTGGAGAAGGAAGGGTGGAGCAGACCATTAGCCAGCGAAGACTGCAGTTTTGATTTTCTACTCTAGATTCAGTGAGGCTCTAGTGAATCTGGAGAAGAGGTGTGGTGTGTGATTTACATTTCTGAAAGGTCATTCTGCCTTGTGTGTGGAAACAGACTTCTAGGAGGGATAAGAATAGAAAGAGAAGGCAGGCAGGGTAGGCGACATTGATAGGAACCAGGCAAGTGGTGAGGGCGCTTTGTTCTGTGTGTGTGGCCCATAGTATTACATAGACAGTGATTTCTTGCCCCAGGGTTTTTTTTTGTTTTTGATGCTCATCCGATTACATGTCTAAAGTTTCTCTTTATCTGATTTTCCTAAGTCTGAAGTCAGAACTCCTAATGTCTAACTGAGCTTTAAGTTTGTGTGTCCACTTACTCAGAAGACATTCAAGTGTCCCACTTGGCATTTGGCAGCTTTATAAACAGACAGCAAGTTAGCTCCCCGCCTTTCCAACTCCCCACTGCTGTATCTTACTAGGCTTCCTTATCTCAGTATGAGTGTCAGCACTTGAGCCTGACTTTGTTACTCGGCTGTCACCCTGTCCCTCGTTCTGTGTTGTACCTTACTGCCCCATCTCATGCAGCTGTGGTCAGTGATGAGCTGGCAAGAGGTTTCAAGATGATCTCCCTTGTCCTTTAAATTCTTCAAATGTGTTATTATGTACTTATGCAAGGATAATTCAACTCCTTATTATAATAAGGCTTTGAATATAGCCTTTTTAAAAAATAATTAGTCTTTATATGAGATGTGAGTAAAGTGTTTGCTTCATTTCAATGCACAGAACCCACGGAAAGGTGGAAGGAGAAACCTGACTCCAGGATGTTGTCATGTCCTGACCCCACACACATTATTTACATGCAATAAATAACATTTAGAACATCTTTTTTAAATCTTACTTAAGTTGGTGCTGTAGTCAAGATAATTTAAACGAAATGCCATTTGTGGTTTTCACATGCCAGTCTGGGCAAAGCAAGAGCTTATGCAGCCATTTGAAGACATAAAGCCACACCAGCGGGTGTGGCAGGCAGCTGTCTTAGTTAGGGTGGCTGCTCCTGCAATGAGACAGCCACGACCAGAAGCAAGCTGGGGAGGAAGGAGTGATTTGGCTTCCACTTCCGCCTTATGGTTTATCATTGAAGGAAGCCGGAACAAGAGCTCAGACAGGGCAGGAGCCTGGAAACAGGGCAGGAGCCTGGGAACAGGGCAGGAGCTGGTGCAGAGGCCTTGGAGAGGTGCTTGCTTCCGTCCCTGTGGGCTTGCGTCCCACATGGCTTACTTATCCTGCTTTCTTCTAGAACTCAGGACGACCTGACCTGCCCAGGTTTAGCACCGCCGTCCACAATGGGCTTGCCCTTTCCCAATAAGTCATTAATTAAGAAGGTCCCTGGAGGCTTGTGAATAGCCTGATGTTGTGGAGGCATCTTGTCAGTTGAGGCTCCCTCCTCATGAATGACTCCAGCGCTTTCTCCCCTGCTTTCTGAAGTAGTACCTGTTGCAGCAGTCTCACATTGCACTCAGTGTGCCCTTTCAGCAAACTGACAAATGGGATGATTTTCTCTTTAGGACTCTGTGCGGCTGCTAGCTGTGGAAGCCTGTGTCAGCATTGCCCAGTTACTGTCTCAGGAGGACCTGGAAGCCTTGGTAATGCCTACACTTCGACAAGCAGCAGAAGATAAATCCTGGCGGGTTCGATATATGGTGGCAGACAAATTTTCAGAGGTAAAACGCACTGCCATTTCAAGTATTAAAAACCTCAGACGCACTTACCCCACAGAGTTTCTATCAGACACAGCTTACAAATTCTATTGAGTGGTTGTGAATTTAAAAAAAGTGAGAGAGCCTGCTTAATCTTTCCATTTTGGTTACAGCATGCTTTTGATGATTGTACCATTTTCTGTTTTTACTATTATGCTAGTCTACATTAAACCTGTATGAATTGTTTTCTAGCTCCAGAAAGCGGTGGGCCCTAAGATTGCGCTCAGTGACCTCATCCCCGCCTTCCAGAGCCTTCTCCGAGACTGCGAAGCTGAAGTCCGAGCAGCCGCTGCCCACAAAGTAAGAGGTGAGACTGGACGTGGGGTCCTTTGACTTTGGTGGTGTCAGCTCGCTATAGTTTGGTTTGGTGTTTTGCTAAACTAGGACTGAAAATATAAACCAGGGAGAGATGAGTCCACACAGCAGCAGCATTTCCACCCACGCTGATGCATTTGTCGTGTTAGGAAGTTAGGCATGGTTTTGATTTATAAGATGCTGCAGACGGATGTTACCAGCATGGAGGTGGCACCGTCAGACTGTCCCATCCTCCAGGCTGTGCTGTGAGGACCAGGCTTACTGCCCCTCCACACTTTATTTGCTCAGACTGACTTAACTTGGACTGTTGGGAGGAGCTGGGTAATTGTCTTTGGCTCTTTGACAGCATTGCCCTTTCTGTTTGTGTTTCAGAGCTTTGTGAGAACCTGCCCGCTGAAGGTAGAGAGACTGTAATTATGAATCAAATCCTGCCCTATATAAAGGTGAATGTGACTCCATTTTATTTTGTTTACCCTACCTATGAAGCTCTTAGCATCTAAAGAAGGAAGAGGCATAAATGAATCAAATACATAATAACATTAGTGAAAATGTTTGGAGTTGATTTGTGCACGTTACACTTGTAGAGCTTGTGGGCGCATAGCTGTTACTATAGATGGCCAGGTCAGCTGTGCTGCTGGCTGGTACTGCTGTGCTGCTGTGCTGCTGGCTGGTGCTGCTGTGGCCTCCTTGGGAGGTGGTATAGAGGCTTTTGTTGTCTTTAATTTTTACTCTCTTTTAGGAATTAGTGTCTGATACCAACCAACATGTCAAGTCAGCGCTAGCTTCTGTAATTATGGGATTATCTACAGTGTTGGGCAAAGAGAATACCATTGAACATCTTCTGCCTCTGTTTTTAGCTCAGTTAAAGGATGAGGTGAGTCTGGCTATGAATCCTTTTGCTTTGATATAATTGATTTGATAAGATATTGTTTCTTTTTTTTTCTTTTGGGTTTTCTGAGACAGGATTTCTTTGTGTAGCCCTGGCTGTCCTGGAACTTGCCGCTTTGTAGACCAGGCTGGCCTTGCACTTAGAGATCCATCTGCCTCTCTCTGCCTCCCAAGTGCTGGGACTAAGGGGACTGTAAAGCTTTGGTTTGGTGATTTTACTAAAATAGGACCCAAAGTGTAAAGATGGGGAAAATCATAGTCTAGATATTTGACAGTCCTTCTGTTTAGGTGCAGGGCTACAGGGTTCCCCAAAAATGGGCACAAGGACTAATTAAAAACAAACCAACTGGGTGTGGTGGAGCATGCCTTTAATCCCAGCACTCTGAAGGCAGAGGCAGGGGGATCTCTGAGTTCAAGGCCAGCCTGGTCCATAGGTCAAATTCCAGGACAGCCAGGGGTACCCAGAGAAACCCTGTCTCTAAAACCAGAATCAACCAAACAACCAAAAAAGAGGAGCTGGAGAGGGAGGGAGGGAACCACGTAGCTAACAGCACTGGCTCATTCTTGGTTTGGTTCCCAGAACCCACATAGTAGCTCCCCACTGTCAGTGGCTCTGGTTCAGGGATCTGATGCCTCTTGTGGTCACCCGCAGGCACCCGGCACACACGTAGTGCATAAACATGGTCGTGCAAAACAGTCATGAAATAAGTCTTAAAACCATCCAAGAAATACCTATTAAATGTTTTATATTATAGTCACTGATGCCTTATATTTATAGCTCATATATCTTTGCTTAAACTGTGTCTTTTTATTTAAGTTTAAAGTGTAGCTTCAGATACTAACATTTAGTGGTTGGAGATTTGGCTCAGCAGTTAAGAGGCCTGTCGCTTGTAGAGGACTAGAGCGCCAGTTCTGGTGGCCATGTTGAATGGCCCTCAACTCCATCTCCAGAGGGTCTGGTCCCTTGCTGGCCTTTGTGGGCACACACACACACATGGGCACATGTGCACGTTACACAGACAATACATACATACGGATAAAAATGTAACAGGTAGTGCCAGGCATGGTCTGTGAGCTTTGGATATGTCATTAACTGTAACTGCTGCAGCAGGCTTTGGGCTTGGTTCCTCCCGGTGTAGAGGAAGGAGAGCCCAGGGAGTAAGATGTCTGCGGTCTCCCTGCAGTGGCAGAGCTGAATCCCAGGGACTGGGCCCTTTACCATCTCATAGACTTTGTGCTTACTTATTAATTAAAAGTCTGAAATCTTTATTATTATGTGAGCGAGTGTACACATACAGAGTTCAGAGGCTGTCTCTGTGGAGTCCGTTCTCTCCATCCACTGTATGTTGGATGTTCTGGGGATAACTCATGTTCTGGGGATCGAATCCTGGTTGCTAGGTTTGTGAGGGAAGCCCCTCTTTCTGCTGAGCCATCTTGCCTGCCAATTTGTTAATTGATTTTTTAACTTAGTGTACAATCTCCTGTGGATGGATGGTACAGGCTTTTTACTGACGTGTGGCTAAGGTCAGTGACATTGTATCTGTGTACTTAGCGTTAAGGATTTCCTTCTGCAGTAGCTTTTCTGTAGTTCTGGTGGTTGAGTCCAGGGCTCTGTGCAGGATGGACGAATGCCTTTCTTACCCAGCCACACCGCAGTTTACCCCCACCTTTTAAAGCCTGAGCCATTTCTTTCCTTTTCTTTTTCTTTTTCCTCCACTCCCCTCCCCTCCCCTCATCTCTCTCTCTCTCTCTTTCTCTCTCTCTCTCTCTCTCTATCCCTCCCTCCCTCCCTCCCTCCCTCTCTCCCTCTCTCTCTCTCTCTTTCTTTCTTTCTTTCTTTCTTTCTTTCTTTCTTTCTTGGTTTGTTTGTTTTTGTTTTTTTTTTCAAGATGGGGGTATATTTGTGTATCCCTGGCTGTTCTGGAACTCACGCTGTAGACCAGGCTGGTCTCAAACTCAGAGATCAGCCTGCCTCTACTGCCCAAGTGCTGGGTTTAAAGGTGTGGTGTGCGCCACCACCCAGATTAGTACTTTTTAATTTGAAATTCTACTTAGCACTTTTTATTTTCTCATGCCAGGAGACTACTGGGCAAAAGAGTTAATTCTCACGTGTAGTCTCTGGGGCTTGTGTGTTTATAGTGTCCAGAAGTTCGTTTAAATATCATCTCCAATTTGGATTGTGTGAATGAAGTGATTGGAATCCGTCAGCTCTCTCAGTCTCTCCTTCCGGCCATAGTGGAACTGGCTGAAGATGCCAAGTGGAGGGTCCGCCTGGCTATCATTGAGTACATGCCGCTGCTGGCTGGCCAGCTGGTGAGTACCTGGGCTTTGCCATGGTTTGAGGGTGGTTTTGGTTTTCAGTGGTCTATTATGGCCTAACAGGAGGGTGGTGCAGAAACACAGTCACCTTGCTGCCTCCTCCTGATGAAGGTGTGGAATGTGCTTCTGTGATAGCAATGTTGTATTATTTAAAACCTATATAATTTAAGGACTCGTGTATGGAAGGGAAAATACAGTTTCAGGATAAGTCGGTTTGGCTTTTTGTTTGACTCTGTCCTAAGCAAAATGAATTTAGGAGCATTTTTTTCTGCATCCTGATGAAAAGTTGAAGATCCACTATACAGGGCTTATAATGTGCTGTTCTGGATAAAGGTATTACACTGTCTGCTATTCTCTGGGTTCATTATTAGTTTAGTTCTGGTAGATATGACTAATTAAAATGTCTACTGCCACACCTTTCCCTTTTTCTCAGTAGGTAAAGACGGCGGCAAGCTTGATAGCCATGCCCCTGTGGTAGCTAACTGTGTGGTGTGGTTTCCAGCGGCTTTGTAGTGCTTGTTATTAGTTAGACACTTGGCATTTTCTGCTAGGTGGACGAAGGGGACCTGAGTGATTCTCAGTGCTCACGTATCAGTTTGCTGCTGACATTTCTGTACTTTGCCCCCACCCCAAAGCCCCACCCCGCCCAAAGGCCCATTTCCACACCTTTGAGGTCACAGCACTGTGCTCATGTTTTCTTGACCACTGCACCATATTACTAATTTGGGTGGCTATTGAGCATATGCCTTGTAGATGGCCATAGCATTGCACTTTATCAAATCAGAATTCACTGTTTCTCAAATGAAGGGCAAAGATCCCAACTTATCCACATGTCAAGTGACATCACCATGCTTCTCCACCATCCAGTCCAAGTGGAGGGGTCATTTTCTGTTCCTTAGTCATCTTCTGTGCCACTGTCTGGAGTAGAAAGCAGTGGTGGCTAATGATGGGTTTGCTAGGCTGGGAAGCAGCTGTGTGGAAGGAGGTGGATGGTATTTACCATTTCTGGGAAATCTCCAGGGCTGCCAGCAGTATACAGAATAGTGTGCAAAGAAGACAGACGGCGTCTTGGCTGGTTTACACCTTCCTGGCAGGGGCAACATCCCTCAGTCATGGACACTGGCTGGGGTGGCATCTGTCAGTCATGGACACTATCTTTCTTGAGATTTACTTTTTAAGATTTACTTGTGTGTGCGTGTGTGTGTGTGTATTTTCCAGTAGTATTATGTCCAATTTTCTGAGGAACCTCCAGACTGACTTCCAGAGTGGTTGTACAAGCTTGCAATCCCACCAGCAATGGAGGAGTGTTCCTCTTTCTCCACATCCTTGCCAGCATCTACTGTCACCTGAATTTTTGATCTTAGCTATTCTGACTGGTGTGAGGTGGGATCTCAAGGTTGTTTTGATTTGCATTTCCCTGATGATTAAGAATGTTCAACATTTTTTGAGGTGCTTCTCAGCCATTCGGTATTCCTCAGTTGAGAATTCTTTGTTTAGCTCTGTACCCCATTTTTTAATGGGGTTGTTTGAATTTCTGGAGTCCATCTTCTTGAGCTCGTCGTATATATTGGCTATTAGTCCCTTATCAGATTTAGGATTGGTAAAAATCCTTTCCCAATCTGTTGGTGGCCTTTTTGTCTTATTGACAGTGTCTTTTGTCTTACAGAAGCTTTGCAATTTTATGAGGTCCCATTTGTCAATTCTTGATCTTACAGCACAAGCCATTGCTGTTCTGTTTAGGAATTTTTCCCCTGTGCCCATATCTTCGAGACCTTTCCCCACTTTATCCTCTATTAATTTCAGTGTCTCTGGTTTTATGTGGAGATCTTTGATCTACTTAGACTTGAGCTTTGTACAAGGAGATAAGAATTCTCATTCTTCTACATGATAACCGCCAGTTGTGCCAGCACCATTTGTTGAAAATGCTGTCTTTTTTCCACTGGGTGGCTTTATCCCTTGTCAAAGATCAAGTGACCATAGGTGTGTGGATTCATTTCCAGGTCTTCAATTGATCTACTTTGTGTGTGTGTGTGTGTGTGTGTGTGAGAGAGAGAGAGAGAGAGAGAGAGAGAGAGAGAGAGAGAGAGAGAGAGAGAGAGAGAGAGAATGTTTTTCTTGTATAGGTATGTGAAGCATATACATGTCTGGTACCTGTGGAGGCCAGAATAATTCTCTAGAACTGGAGTTACAGATATGTAGGTGCTGGGAACCAAACCCAGGCCTTGTGTAAGAGCCTCAAATGTCCTTGATGGCTGAGCCATCTCTCTTGCCTCAATAGATGTAGTCTTAGTTTTTCTTTTTGTGTAAACTTTTAGTCAATTTATAAAATGTTCTCAGGACTCCCCAGTCCGGCTCGTAGGCCTGATGAGTGAATACAGTTAAACCACAGACTGTCTGAGGAGATGACAGGAACTCCTCAGCCCGGAATACAATAGGAATCTGAGGGCGAAGTGCCTGCCAGGATTGGTCAGGCAGGGTGAAGTGAAGTGGTCCTGGGTAAAGCACAGAACTCTGGTCATTGGTCAGGAAGGTCTCAGACTTGACCCAGAAGAATACGCATAATGAAGCCAGGCGTGGTGGCTCACGCCTTTAATCCCAGCACTTTGGAGGCAGAGGCAGGCGAATTTCTGAGTTCGAGGCCAGCCTGGTCTACAGAGTGAGTTCCAGGACAACCAGGGCTACACAGAGAAACCCTGTCTCAAAAAAACAACAACAACAACAAAAAAAAAAACTAAAAAAAACCCCAACAACAACAAAAAAACGCATAATGGCCTCAGAAGGAAGGCACCCGGAAAGTGTATCCTGGGCTTATCTATGTGGTGTGTGTGCCCTGCAGCCAGAGGTCTCAGGGTTTGTTCCCAGCCCGTGTGGACTGACCAGCAGGCTGGGGAGCCAGGCTCCAACTCTTACTTCTGCCTTTTGCCCTGCACACTGGTGCCTCCTCTTTTCTCTCCTGCCTTCTGCCATGCCCTAGAAACACTGTCCTCTGTTGGTGTCACTTGGAGTACCCTGCCTCGTGCTCAAGGACTTGTTAACTAGAAAGGAGAGAGGAGGACCCCCAAGCCCCTCAGCAGCTATTTTTCTGGGTAACTGGCTTTCCCATGATGTCTGGATTTGTTCTGCAGACTTCCTCCTGTGCTATGCCGGCCTGGCTCAGTCCCATCTTCCCTAAGGTGGCCCTTGGCGCTCACTCCCTTGGTTTTGTTTTCTATGATAGTGTTATGGTTTGTAATTCCATGCTACTGTTTTTATGGCTTTTGTGGTTCAGCTTGTGTGCAGGTGTGCCTTTAGCTCTTAGGTGATTACTGTGCAGTGTAAATAGAACATCTTGTCCTAACTTTGGAAATTTTTACTAATGGAATCTTCTATATCCATAGGGTGTGGAGTTCTTTGATGAAAAACTCAATTCTTTGTGTATGGCCTGGCTTGTGGATCATGGTGAGTAGACAAGTTAAGCACAGAGACTGTGTCGAGTCCAGGCTTCTACATGTTTGTGGTGTTCACACATACTGTTTACAGAGGAACCCTGTGGGCTACTCCTTTGCCTTGACAACGTAAGGCGGAAGAAAGGATGGTGCAGCTCCAGTGGCTTCCCCTTACTACATAAACATTTCACGCACTTAATTTGGACAGGATCTCATTGTGCAGCTCTGCCTGTCTCCTGAGTGCTGGGACTAAAGCAGATGCAAGCTGACTACAGGCTGACATTTGTACTTGCATTATTTTCTGTTTTAAATGTGTTTTCTGTGCTGAGTAAGTCTGTCCTTTTCTACTTCCTGCTGCCTTTGAGCTTCAGACTCTTAGCTGGACATTTCCTCCAGCGCCAGGGTTTGCAGCTGACCTGCTGCCATTGGCGTCTTCAGTAACTAAAGAGCAGGCTGACAGACTGGACAGACCTAGGTGGAAAGGATTGGCTCTTTGGGCTTTCTGAGATGAGGTGCAAAGGCCCAGTAGCAGTGGGGATGTGTGCTGCACCCTGGGACAGAGCCAGGGTTTCGGGCTTATGAAAGGAAAGCTTATTGTTTCTTCTTTACCTGCTGCTGCTGTGCTGGCGGATGTGAGCTCAGGCCAGTTGAGATTGGACAGGAATGAGCAGGTGCCTTTCTGGTGATGCCTCAGGGCAGTGTGTGTACATATGTCTGTCTCCCTGGCAGCTGATGACAGAGGGGCCCTCTGTGCCAGGTCCTAGCCTTAGCAGCTTCAGTCTCAGGGAGGGCCTTCAATTCTCATGCGCTATGTCCCGTGGGTTCTGGGTCCGTGTTTTGGTGGGTGTGATAAGCAGCCTGTTGTCCCAGTGTGCTGTGTAGACTCTATAAATTGCTTACATTTATCTTTGGGTACTTGTGACTAGGTAGTAGGAAAAGAATAAGAATATCTGTGTCTGTTTACACTTGTAGGTGGTTTTGTTAAAAGCACATTTGCATCATGTGTAAGAGTGTAAAGGGAGGTTATGAAGCTGTGTATGTCAGTGTGTTAGGGCATGTATGGATACATCTGTACTTTAAACGACAGTGTAGACTTCTTTATTCCTTTTTTCTCAAGAGTTAAGTTTTTAATGATCATTTATTTTAAAAAAGAAACATGGTAAATCATAGGAAAGCATCTGTAAGTATGTGTAAGTAGTGTGTCTGTATGTGTAAGTAGTGTGTCTGTATGTGTAAGTAGTGTGTCTGTATGTGTAAGTATGTGTCTGTATGTGTAAGTAGTGTGTCTGTATGTGTAAGTAGTGTGTCTGTATGTGTAAGTAGTGTGTCTGTGTGTGTAAGTAGTGTGTCTGTATGTGTAAGTATGTGTCTGTGTGTGTAAGTAGTGTGTCTGTGTGTGTAAGTAGTGTGTCTGTATGTGTAAGTAGTGTGTCTGTATGTGTAAGTAGTGTGTCTGTGTGTGTAAGTAGTGTGTCTGTGTGTGTAAGTATGTGTCTGTGTGTGTAAGTATGTGTCTGTGTGTGTAAGGAGTGTGTCTGTGTGTGTAAGGAGTGTGTCTGTATGTGAGTCTGTGCTTGTGCTTGGGTGTCCTGCTTGGAAGTAGGAATTGTTGTTGTGAGCCCCTGGCTTAGGTACTGAGGGCTGAAATCCCGTCTTCTGCAAGAGCAGTATGTATTTTCTTAACCACTAAGGCATCTCCCCGTCCAAGATTATTTTCTTATTTAACCAAGTTTACTTTGGGTGTAAGTATCCTTGTCAGTGGTGTTCCCAGAGACCTTTCTGTTACTTCCTTTGAAAACAATTAAGGATTAAGACAGGCCTTTTTCTGTCCTTCAAATTAGGAAGGACTGTTAAGGTTCCAGTCTTTCACAAGTTGAGAAATGACAGCTGTTCTGTGTAGGTGGTGGCTCTGTGTGACTTAAGCATCCCGCCTCCTGAGTTCCTTCCAGCTTGGGAGTTAGCAAGGTGGAGTTCATGGACTGCAGGATCCCTGATGCACTGGGTGGCTGGCAGCTGAGAGCGGGCCTTCGCCATGGGCTTCCTCCCAGCTTTTGTAGTTAAGATTTTTATCATTTGAAGAGAGTGACGCTTTGCACTGTAGATGGTACACAGTGAGCGGTGAGCAGGTTTCTTGGGAACTATCCCTTCATCCCTCCCTGGCATGGAGCTTCTCTGCTGTAAGACAAGCAAGCTTGAGCAGTCTGGAGAAGCTGGGGGGAGGGTATGAAGGTTGGGTTTCTGTCCGTGGGCAGTGTGACAAGAAGGCAGGGGGGCCAGGCAGTGGTGGCACATGCCTTTAATCTCAGCATTTGGGAGGCAGAGACAGGCTGATCTCTGAGTTCGAGGCCAGCCTGGTCTACAGAGTGAGTTCCAGGACAGCCAGGGCTACACAGAGAAACCCTGTCTTGAAAAACAAAACAAAACAAAACAAAACAAACAAACAAAAAAGAAAGCAGGGCTCAGTGAGGGAAAGTTAAGTGGTGGGTACCTCATAAATTTATCTTTTATAGGATAAAGATACGTATCCAGTCAAAGTTAGTGAGAACTGATAGAATTAGATATGTAAAGAAACCTTTCAGATCAGCCTAACCTTGAAGGGAAAGACAGACACACAGACAAAACAAGGAGTGAGAACTCGGGAAAGACTTGCATTCCTCTGAAAACAGAATTGAGAGGTGCCAGAGCCATAGTAGGCCTCTGGCCAAGTAGAGTTGAGTGCAGTTGAGGTCTCTGGGTACTGTGGCACTGGAACCCTGCCACATGGCCTTGTAGTAAGACTAATCATTAAAAACCAGTAGCTAGGAGCAAAACACAGGTGCTGCCGTTAGCTCCCCTTTACGTGTGTGTGTGTGTGTGTGTGTGTGTGTGTGTGTGTGTGCGTGCGCGCGTGTGTGCATGCATGCATGCATGCGAGTGTTCTGTCTTCTTATATATGTCTACAGGACAGAAGAGGGCATCAGATTCCATTATAGATGGTTGTGAGCAACTGTGTGGTTACTAGGAATTGAACCCAGGACCCGTAGAAGAGCAGCCAGTGCTCTTAACCATTGAGCCGTCTTTCCAGCTTCATTAGCTCTACTTTAAAGGAAGAATGGAGGAGAGGTCTGGAGCACAAATTAAGTACGAGATGAAAAAGAGCCCGTGTGTGTGTGTGTGTGTGTGTGTGTGTGTGTGTGTGCGCGCGCGCGCGCGTAAGGCACTTCTCGGCATCCTGGTGTGTGTTTCTCTGCCCACTGAAGTCTGAGCATGGGCTGTGCGAGTAGAGCTCCTTGTCTCCTGTCTCTTTGTTGCCCGTTCTTAGTCTTTAGAGCAGGATTGAGTTGGGGAAAGTTGGCTCTCATCTCTCTGGAAGCTTGCAGGATTGCCAAGGGTTGGGGCCTTGGCTTGGGGGGTTTGTGTTTGCCAGGTGAGAGGAGAAGGAGGGACCAGTAACCCGATCATTCACCTTGCTTTGTTATCTAAGTCCGAGGTTTGAGTCTTACTGAGTCTGAAGTGAAGGGGCACCAGGCCTTTCTGTGTTCAGGGCTGCACAGAATGACTAATTTTGGGGATATAATAACTCAGACTTCATTGTTTAGTTTTATGATGAACTCAGACTTCATTGTTTAGTTTTATGATGTCGTTGATAAATTATTTTAAATGGGATTATTATGTGCTGGTGCAGGCACATGTATCAGCTTGTCTTAATTAACACAAGCATTTTCAGTGGGGAACAGCTGTGATTTGCAGCTGTGTAGGTGACAATGGTGACCTGTGTAGGATTTCTTCAATATTTTTCTCAGCTGCTTTCTGATGCCACTTGAATAATCTTGCTAAAATCTCTTTTGATGCTTTTGAAACCTGTTTGTGTTAGAAATGCTCTGTGGTCAGGGCTGTCCCTCAAGTCTCATGGGTTTGGCTCATTCCCTTGGCCCTCACTCTTCTTGCTGCAGCTGTACCCCAAGCTCCTGTCCCTCTTTAGGTCCCACACATCCTCCCAGTCGCCGAAGGCCATGCACCTCTCTCCTAGAGTCCCTTCTTTCCACTCAGCCTTCTCTGTCCAGTGCTCTATGTGACGATTGGTCCTCTGCCATGTGACACTCTTAGCGCCTAGTTTTCATTCTCTGATAGGAGTATTTGGTCTTTGAGGGAAGGCATCTGCTGTCTCCTTCTGTAGCACATACTACCTAGTGGGCAGCTGGGTTTACTAATTGATGATGCATAGAACAAGTCCCTCACATCCTTTTCCTTGGTTGACATGGTCACTTTAGAACTGCAATAGGTGTGCCTCAGTGTGATTATCATTTAAGCTACAGTAGCTTTGGGTGTGTGTGCTGTGGATGAAGTGGATGCTGTGTAAAGCAAGCATTCTCTTGGACTCTCCTGCAGTCTATGCCATTCGGGAGGCAGCCACCAACAACCTCATGAAGTTAGTCCAGAAGTTCGGCACAGAGTGGGCTCAGAATACCATTGTCCCTAAAGTGTTGGTAATGGCAAATGACCCTAACTACTTACACAGAATGACCACTCTCTTCTGCATTAATGTAAGTATTACGTGTGTTACTGCTCAGCTCGGGCGTTTGGTTTTATTTTGTTTTTGTTTTTTTGGCTATTCACGTTCTAAGTTTCTGTGTGAGCTATCTTATGTTAGAGGTACATTTCTTATACTGTTCAATTTGAATAGAGAAAACATTGATTTAAAGTTTTGGAGCTGGAGAGATGGCTCAGTGGACAGGAGTAGCTCCTGTCACAGGTGGTTTACAACTGCCCGGAGCTCGGCTGGTGGTGAGAACAGGCAGACTGGACTGTCTCTAAGCATCACCCCTCCCCACAGTCACACCAACAGTGAGATGAAACAGTATTTAAACATTTCATTATTCTAAAAGTTGCAACTTGCTGTATGTTTTGGCAGAGGTCTTCCATCTTTTGAGCCACTTCATGTTCCTTAGCTGCTCAAGTAGGAAACGGTTTTCTGTTGGTCAGTTACCTTCCCTTTAAATATTAGTCTGTTTCTCTAGATTTGGGGCGTCTTAAGAAAGTTTGAAATGTACTATCTTATTTATTTTTCTAGGCACTGTCTGAAGCCTGTGGTAAGGAAATAACCACTAAGCAAATGTTGCCCATCGTGTTGAAAATGGCAGGAGACCAGGTAGCAAATGTCCGCTTCAATGTGGCCAAATCACTGCAGAAAATTGGACCGATTCTAGACACCAAGTAAGACTTCAGTGTTGCTGTTGATTTGAAAGTATAACTTCATGGTGAGGAGTAGCCTCTAAAATAAGTCCAGAATTCCTTTCTTTATCTAGACTCTGGGCTTATTCAGAGAAAATAATCCAGTCTTGAGACTGTCCAGTTTGACTTCTATACTTAAGCTCTAGGTGTGTAAAGATTACTGCCCAAAATCGAATTTCACCAATAACTTCTTTTTTTTTTTTTAAGATTTATTTATTTATTATATGTAAGTACACTGTAGCTGTCTTCAGACACTCCAGAAGAGGGAGCCAGATCTCGTTACGGATGGTTGTGAGCCACCATGTGGTTGCTGGGATTTGAACTCTGGACCTTCGGAAGAGCAGTCGGGTGCTCTTACCCACTGAGCCATCTCACCAGCCCCACCAATAACTTCTTTAGAAATTATTTGATATGCTTGTCATGTTTGTATTTAGAAGTAATTTCATTTTAAATATAAAACTTGCCATTGATGAAACCCTAAGTTTGATGCAGACTGTATCACTTTGCACTCTGCCTGCCCAGCCATCCTTTTCACAGTGACTTTTGAATTTCAGCGCCTTGCAGGGGGAAGTGAAGCCGGTGCTGCAGAAATTAGGTCAGGACGAAGACATGGATGTCAAATATTTTGCACAGGAAGCTATAAGTGGTATGCATTGTGTTTTGTGCTAGGCTCTGGTTACTGGGGTGCTTTCTTTTATAGTGTGTGTGTGGGAGGGGAGGGGGCAGTGTGCTGAGCATGATGGGAGATGGGGTGGCAAGTGTCTGTCACGCTGGGCCTGTTGGGTTAGGTTAGGAATTTCTTGGCCCCTGCTGGGCTTGGCAGCACACACTTGTAATCCCAGCACTTGGGAGACTGAGGCAGGAGGATGTCAGAGTAGAGGAGCCTGGGCTACATTGTGAGACCCTATCTAAAATAAAGAAAAGTCTTGGCCCACTGTTTTCCGCTGAGTGAGGAGGCCATGTTCTCAGTTCCTGTGTAGGGTGCTGATTGTTTCTGGCAAGAACAGTTTAGTTTGCACTCGAGTAAGTCTTTAATTTCCAGTCAGCCTCACTGACTAAAGCAGCAGGTTGCAGGCCCACAGTAGGTCCTCAGACTCATGCTTTGCCATTGTTACATGCTAAATGTTGAAGCGATCACTCATGAACTTTCTGTACCACTAACATGATTTTGTTTGGAATTTTTCCAGTTCTTGCCTTGGCATAAAGATGAACAGGAGGGAAAAGCCTTTACTAAATTCTTATCACAGATCTCTAGTCAATGTGTTCTTACCCTGGGTGGAGAAAAATGGAAACCTTCAAGATCTCATCCAAGCAAATGGCAACAACATAGAAGAAATCAGATTTCAGTGACTTGATTCTTTCTAAACATGACCTCAGACTGATTTGACTTCTCTCTGTTGGGATAACTGTAACGCTCTTCTTCTGCCCAGTTGCTGATGCTCCTCATACAGTCATCTCTTGAGTGTCTCCCAGGGTTTCTCTCCAGCACCATTGAGGCTCCTGCCTCCTCCCTTTTGAATCAGGCCCCAGCCACTTATGATTCCAGACAGACCCTGGATGGATTTGGACCCCGACACGGAGTGGAGTGAATCCCTTATTGTTTACACATCTCTGTGTGGCGCTCCATCTTTCCAATGTTGAGTAAATGGTTTAGAATAACTTATTTATATCTGCTTGGAGCTAATATTGAGATTTGACTGTAGCGAAAGCCACATGCTCCTGGTATCGATGGTCTGCATCAGCATCTCACATGAAGGAGATGTGGAAGGCTAATGAATGGCTGTTCTGGTTTTCATTTGCTCAGTTTGACTGTAATCATGTCATGCAGGAGCTGGAAGTGGGTGTATCTTGCTGCTAATGTGTGATGTTGAAAGAAAACAATTTCAACGGCTCAGCACTGTGACTGCCTTCAAAAACTCAGAAGAAACTTTAGTGCCTCCTACTAAGTTGTGGTTCTACTGTTTCATTGTGAAGTGTTGTGTTTCAAGTAAGTGTAGGAACCACTGGTCTCAGGTTCTGCTCCCAGCAGCGTTAGTGAGCATTGTGCTGTTGCGACGCCGTGCAGCACCAAACTGAAGTTCCGTTGCCCAGTGTTTTCTTGTGCTGTGGGTGATGCTAGAACTTTTTTCTACTTTTGCAGTAAAATTTCATTAATATGTCCAGAAATGTAAGGTGACAGCTCAAGCTGAAGGGTTTGCTGAAGCAGATTAATTGTGTCTATGGAAGGCTGCTGGACACTAATTTTAGGAAGTACCCCCTTCTTAGTGGGTGTGCCTGTGACCAGTGTCCCTGCTCTGTCATAACCCAGTCCTTCCAGGAGCAGCGCACACATCACACCTTTCCTGAATATCCCTGTGGGTAATTTAAATATTTTTATCTGACTCCTTGTCTCGAGTGGACTCAAGTTAATGAGGTTTTACTGCGGCCTGTTTTACTCAATGCATCATACCATGTAGTTTGATGTTTCCATTTTGGTTTCTGAATTGTTGATTTTACTTACAAATCCTTTTAGATATAACAAGCCCTGTTCTGTTTTGTGAAGGCCCAAAGATACCTACAAATCTTTGTACATTAAACATAAGTTACATAAAACCAAATTGTGTAAATGCTTTTAAGTTTATCATACCTTAGAAAAACAGAACAGACCATTTCTATCAGAGACTGTATACCTGCATTTTAAACTGCTGGTTACTTCTTAGTAAGTTTTCATTTTTGTGTTCTAGGGCCAAAGTTTGACTATTTTCCTAAGCATTTTAGTGCCTTAAATTAGTCTGCTGTAAACATTTTAATTTCACAGTTTCTTTTTCGTCACCTGCAGGCTGTATTCCTCTTTAATGATTAGTTTTATATTTGAGAGAAAGAATTGTCTTGATTGTGGAAATGTGTATTGGGACAGCTGCTTCTCCTTTGGTTGGAAATGCCACATGATATACTCACTCAGGAATAAACCTCTAAAGTGTCTCTGTCCCCCTACCCCCAGCCTTGTGCATTTAGCTTTCTGCCAGCAACTACTGAAGGGAGAGACGGTGGATCCTTGCCTTCTCAAATAAGGGTCACATAGCATGCAGGATCTGTTTTGAGAGGCCATCAGAGGTGTCACTGTTCTTTCTGGTGGCTGCAGTGAACTCCCTTGAGTTAACCTGTATAGCAATTGCTCTTCGGCTTCACTTCGGCCGTTTTCTCTACATAGTAGCTTTTATATTTGATGCCTTCAAGAGCTCTGTGATGCAGGCTTGGTCTCTTCTGTCTTGTTTTGTACCATTGACTGGGCCAGTGTCTGGGGTATATTGTTGGTGCTTCATAAAACCGAGTTCATTGAGTGATTTCTAAAGGGTGTCCTCTAATGGGAACAAAGTCACCAGACTGTCTCACTCTTTCATTAATACAGTTAGCCACTTCTTTGCTCTTAGAGCCTCTAGCCTCGACCAGTCCCCAGCTCCAGGATTTTTTTTTTCTTTTTGAGACAAGAATCTATGTAAGGTAGCCCTGGCTGTCCTGGAACTCGCTATGTAGACCAGGCTGGTCCTGCCTCTGCCTCCCAAGTGCTGGGATGTAAGGCATGCCACTACCTCCGGCTTGAGGAATTTTTCTTTTGGAACTGCCTGGTTGCCTTGAACATAATATTGCTCCTGTTTTACATCTAAGCAGCTTATACCATTGTTCAACTTGTTAGGAAAGGAAAAAGCCAAGACAAACAAACACATCCTGTGCCAATTAAAAGTGAGCCATTAACAGTGGTGTTCATTTTAGTGATTCTCTTCAACATATTGTTTGGGGTGTGCCCATCAGGAGCCAAATATTAGATCCTATGCGTCTATTGTACTGCCAATGATCAGGAGCCTGAAGATGGATGTTGTTCCCTGGGGATAAACAGATTAATGTGGGATTTGGAATGAAGCAACCTTCAATTCACAGCAACACCAAGCTTGACTATAGTGATGTGGGCCTTGAGGTGGGGGATGGGAGGAGTATGTTTGCTCCTTATTCAAGAGACAGCATGACAGGTCTCGTCTAAGGATCCAGAATGCTTGCATAACACCCAGGAATAGCAGGGTTTCTTCTTGACACCACTGAGCTGTCCAGAGTTGTTGTATTAACCTCCGTGTCCCTTGTGTCCATCACAGGAGTCCTTGGGGACCTACTGGGGATGATAGGTCAGGGCCTCTGCTTCCATTCCTGCATGCTGGTTTTCCTTTCTCTGGAAAGTCAGCTGCAGAGAAAGTCTCCCCCCCCCCCGCCCCCAACCCCCCGCTCCCCAGGCCTCCATGTTCTTTGTGAACAGATGAAGTGGTTGCTGGCCTTTTGGCTCACTGCTCTCCTCCCCGTTCTACCCATTTCCCTGCTTGTCTTTTCTCTTTCCTCACACATCTTCAGTCCTCGGTGTCTAGAATAGCCTTTACTGCCCCTCATCTGCCTCCACGGGCCTGCCATGTCCAGGAAATTACGTCAGGTTCAGTTGACATGGAAATCTTTTGAGGGGGATAAAGTACTCAACTGGGAAGAAAAGCCAAGCCATTTCTTTCTTGGGAGTGGTTGTCCTTACCTGCTGTGATCAGGTCTGAAAGGAGCTAGGTTCTCTGTTGGCTCAGGGTTCTACAGGATACCCATGACCAAGATGTGGGGGGACCCCCAGTTAGATCTCAGGGGATGACTGGAGCAAAAAGGCAGTGGTGATGGCTGGCTTTCTCTGCACAGCTGCCCAGAACCTTGTGCTGATGGCCCATCAGAGTTGCTAGGGCAGCTTAGGGCATCCCAGTTGGGAAGCACAGGTGGCTTGGGAGGGATGTGCCCTGGTCAGGGACGGTCACATTGCTGTCTATATCTCTAGTGGTGGCACAAAGGCTGAGGAAGCTAGATTTTCCTGTGAAGGACAGTGAAGAGCCCAGCATCCCTGGGGTTGACAAGAATCTCTTCCTGAGACCCCGAGGGCCTGGAGAGGACACTGGGAAGGTAAGTGCCCCTGGAACTTGGGGCCAGAGCCCTGTCCTTTCTGGGGCTGAGGGTAGCCAGCAGAGCTTGCTGCTGCTATAGGGAGTCACAGCAAAGTGGGCAGAGAAGCAGTTCCCACCACACTTGCCCTGGAGAGATACCTGGCTCTAGGGGTAGAGAAGTGTATTGTAAAGTCTTGCTCTGTTTTACTCCCTTTGTAGAGTGGTGGTCTTTTCCAGATCTGTGGTTTGAGGTCTTTTCAATCTTCCACAGTCTGAGATGAGACCCGTGCAACACAAGGGTAGACTGGAAGAGCTGGTCAACTTTCTTCCCGGGCTGGAAAGTTATTGGCATGGTTCTGTTTAGGGACTTGTCTCCCTTTAGGACGAAGAGTCCATGCCTGATGTTTTCCATGCCCAGTTTGCTTCCTACAACCACATGGAGAAGAGATGCAGAATTCTAGTTCAGCAGTCACCAGGGCTCCAGCTGTGGCCTCAGGGCCAGTGATAGAAGGGCGGTTATGATTTAAATTAAATGTTAGGAATGGAGAGCCTGGACTGCCTAGGGCTGACGTCAGGGTAGATACAGTGACTGCAAGAGGCTGGTGCTCTCATACCCACTCCAGAGGATTTTATGCTTAAACCACTGACAGACAAAAGGGGCTGGCTTTAAATTACCGGGCTCTTCACTTGATGTAAACGGAGGCCACACAAATGTCTCCTGTTCTGAACACTTTTCTTTCTGTGGCCAAGCCCACTCTTGTCCCCTGCCTGAGTTGCCAGCTGCCTCTAGTTCAGGCAGTCCCAGGGGTGCTGTGTGGTGAGAGGAAGTGTTGCTTCCAAGGTCTCAGCAGCCTAAGCCTGGCAGACACCGAGATGCCAGCCCTTCATGTTCCTTTGACTGCTTTGTACAATTTCACTGAAAGAAGAGACTTGGCTGGAGCTGTAAGAGCTGTGATTCTTAGGGGCCTGAGTCACACCTTTCTTAAATGATAATGGAGCTGTTCTGTTTTTCAACATTCTTAGGGCCATTTAGCTTAGCCCTGACCACTTCAGTGGTCATCTGCCCCCCTGCCACAGCTGACTAGGTCAGCTCTGAAGAACTCTGTCCAGCTGAGGACAGCATTAGTGGTCGTTTCTTGAGCTTGCTTTACTGCCATACCTCGTCAAGCGTTTACCCAGACACCTTTGCAATACATGTTTACCTTGGACACATTTCAGGTGCTTGGGAATCCTTCCCCAGAAGCCAGCTGTGCTAGTTCTCTGAGGCTGCAGTTCATTTGATCCAGAAAACCCCCTTCTCTGTGAGTCAGGGTGCCTGCCTTGCTTTTGTTTCACAAATGCTCTGGGGTTGAAATGGAAAGGACTTTTGCTGTTGCTGGGCAGTGTTTCATGTCAGGGGCCTATAGCCAAGTGAGTGAGCCAGGAAGTCATCCAGTTGCAAACCAGAAGTTGTTCTTAACCCTTTTCTGTGGTGTGTGGCCAGCTCACTGATCTGCCCTCATACGGAGAACTATGGGAACTTATTTCTTGACTGGTCTCAAAGCCCTAAGGGAATCATCTGACATCTTAAGGCTGTGCCTGCTGCTTCGTCCAAGAAGGCAGCCCAGGCTTCCTCCTGGTGAAGGGTGGGTGTTGCTTCAATGCCATGGAGAGAGAGGCTCTTGAAGTCTGCACCGTCTTTGTGCTTGATGAATCATGTTCTCAAATGTAAGACCTGCTGGGGAACAGCCTGGGCCATGGGCATGGGTCACACTGCTACCTCTAGGGTGGCACAGCCACGCCCTCCAGGGTAGAGGCTGCCCTCTGACCACAGCTGCTGGCAAGGCTGTCAGGCGAGAGTTAACAGTGGATTTGTTTATTGAATCATGAAGTAGCTGTCATGTGATTTTAATCAAAACACGATTTCCCTGACAACAGTGACGTCAGTCTTGTTGTTGCAGGAAGGAGCAGCTGTGAGGGACATTCAGTCTCCCTGAGCCCAGGTTTGGAGACTCAAACCAAGCGCAACATCCATAAATACTGGGTGCAGACGCTGGCTTGACAATCCACACTCTTCTTCCTCTTCTTTCTCCCTGGACAGTCTGTCCTGGGCAGACACAGTCCCTGCATGGAGTCTCAGCTAAGAGCTCACCTTCCCTGCCCCTGGCTCCCACACCCTTGCTTCTACAGATGCTTTTTATTGCTGTTTTCCCTTTCTGCCACTTAATTTCTGGGCCCCTAAGGTCTCTGGTCAGTGTCTTCTGGCATTTTTCTCCTCTGGGATCTAAGCCAGCACTTGTTGGTGACCTGAGATGTTCTGGCTGGCCTGAGAGGAAGCTGTTTGGTAGGCAGTTGGTTTATTCCTCAGACTAAGAGGTACCAGGGCTGCCAGAAGATGTGAAAGGCAACTCTGAGGAGCCTAGCTGTGGGTGCTTGAAGGGTAGGGCTTTAAGAGCCTAACTGCCTGGCCAGAGGATGTCTTGAACCCTAAAAGACTAGAATCCAGGAGTCCCCAGTCCAGTCAGAGGACTGCTGCACATGATGTGTGATCGTCTCCAGAGCACTCCAGCTAAGGGAGTTGGGTCCCACAGGCTACTGAGAGGTCAGAAGCAAGGACAGAAGTAAAGGGATCACAGCCCAGCTAGAGCAGGTCCCTCCCTAACCTCTGGTCTCCTGTGGTTCCCTGAGGACTGAGACCTGTCTGTGCAGAAAGGCTCCCCCAGGCCCTCTACACCCATGAGTTTAATTACTTCAAAGATGGGGAGGAAAAAGCTGCCTAGATAGGCCTTGTGTTACTGTGACAAAAAAAATCTGACCAAAGCCACCTGGCTCACAGCTTGAGGGGACAGTCCATGGTGGATAGTCACACTGTGTCTGGTCAGATCAGACAGATGATGCTGATCGTCTACTTGGCTTCCTTTTCTCATTTTCTTTATCTAAGACACCTACCTATGGTGTGGCCACCCACCTTCAGGATGCTTCCTCCATACTTAAACACTTCTGGAAACTTCCTCACAGACAGATGCAGAGTATTTCCCCCACGATTCCAAATCCAGTCAAGGGGACAGTGAAGATGAACCCTCAGCTTCTTAGGGCTGGACTTATGTTGTGGCACTCATGACCAGTGCTACCCAGAACTCACTGCCAAAAATTCAGAGATCTCAGGACTGAGTTGCCAGTGAGGGTAATCACCTTTCAGTTAGTGAGAAGGGACTTCACAGGCACCTGCATAGCCATTTCCTACCCTAGTGTCAGACAGAGTAGTGACAAGTGGTCAAGGGGAGTTGGTCCAATCATAATGTTTCCATGTTAAAGGGAGGTGCTGAGTCAGGCTGCTCCCATCACGGATGGGGACAGTGAGCCCTTAGAGTGACCTGCATAGGTTAGTGGCAGGCCTAGGGACTAAGGATTCAGTACAGATTTGTTGCTGCCTCCTGTGCTATCTCTGGCAGGACGGAGTGGTACTACTTACCTGCAGTGCCTGTCTAGCTACCCACTGGTTTGGACTGGGGAGCCAGCCTCTCTCTTCATTTCCTGGTACCCTTCCGACTGCCTGCCTGCCCTTTGGCCTTCACTTTGATGACTAAACTTCTAGGTTTCTGTGGTGACTTGTAGTTCCAGTGGGTCTCAGGTGAGGCACAGGCAATGAGCTGGGTCCCTTGCATGGTGTGTTTTGTAGGCTTTGCCATCCTCTGAGCTGGACCCATCCCATCAGCTTGGCGGGGTGTCTTGGGGGTCAGAGTTCTCAGGCCCTCTCTTGGGCAGCCTAGGCTTTGTTATTCCATCTTTGAGGAACAAGGAGGAGGAAGACGGAGTAAGAGGCTTTCAAAACCTATCTGTGGAGGGAGTGACTCAGCTCCAGAGGTTCAACACTCAGCTGCCTCATTTTCTCTGGGCTTTGAATTTTCTGACCTTTCTGCCCAGCCAGCTTTGGGGGTTTGGCTCCAGGGTAGTCTGCGCCTCTGCAGTCAGTCGTTACTCACCCACTTAAGTGTTTGCTTGTTTTACCCCCTCATTGCCAGCTCAGATCAGTCTAACAGTACTTGGGAAATCCCATCAGAAGCACACACAGAGGGAGGGAGCAGGGCTCCCTGGCTCTGTAACCACAGATACAGAGGAATTCAGCAAACAGACTCCTTAGGACAGGGCAAGCTCCCCGCTCCAGGCTCAGCCTGACCTCAGGCTCAGGGATCTGTGGTCACGCCTCTGTGCCTGGATTGTGGCAGGTGTGTCACTGATGACAGCTCCATGTTTGATGTGAAGTTCTATCCACTCTGGTACATTCAAGACCCGTATTTATTTCCTCTTACTGGATTCTGCCCCCAAATAATCTATGTATCCAAAAATAATCTATATATCAAATTCATTGCTCGAGAGCTGTTTAGCCTTTGAAATTCCTGGCTGGAGCCAAAGTGGAAGAGCAGAGCCATGCTTTACTGAGCCCAAGGTGGGACAACTATGGTCTGTGTGAGATTTCCTATGTGGCCACATAGCCCCAGACATGTACAGCACAGTGCTTGCTCAGGCAAAACAGTTCATAACACTGGAACAATACAGGGAGATTAGCATGCCCCCTACACAGGGATGACATGCAAGTTCATACAGTGCTCTGTACATCATGGGAGGGCAGGAGGGTAAGAGGGTGGATATGAGGGGAGAACTGGATATGTAGGTAGGTGTGAAGTCGTCAAAATAAAACCCATTATCCTATACACTAAAAAAGTTTAAAAAGTATTCATACCAAGATTAAAAAAATAACTTTAGTGTATAAAGCCAGTCTTGCTCCTGAGAACTGCAGGCTGATCTTGGGTTCCTCCTTTCCTGGACCCACTTGGAGGTATGAGCACCCCTCAGATGCAAGTGTCACCGTCCGAACTTTTAACTCTGAAGGCGTAGAGTAAGGGCTTTTCCCATCGGTCCAGGGCGAGCCTCTAGATCCTGGATGCATTCTTCTAGAAACTGAGCTGCTTTCTGTAGGTGAGGTTTCTAGAGAAGAGCCCAGAGAGTTCCAAGGACTCTGATCCTACAATGGACAGCATGGGGAGGAAAGGAAAGGGCCGCTCCCAGGAGGGAAGCTTCTGTATGTTCGCCCTGGCCACAGGAGGGCTAGAGGCTTTGGAAATGTGCTTCCTGCTGGCCTGCAGTGTTCCCGAGCTGCTCAGGCAGAGGCCACAGGGTAGTGCTCTGCCCTCTGTGGCCAATTCTTTACTGTTCTTCATAGGGCTTTGTACTTGGTATGGAAGTGAAGGGTGCCCTTAGACTCGGGGAGGCCTGGGTGGTTACCTATGACAACATTACAATGATGGAGTGGTTTCAATGGGCAAGGGTAAAGTTTGCTAAGCAAGCACTGAAATGGGGGAGGGGGGAAAGAAACTTGTACTTTTCCAAGGGGAAGAACTGTTTGAAGGCAGGCAGAGCTGCGCACATGCAGTGAGGGTTCTGTGCTTCTAGTCCTATACATACCACATACCCTCACAGCCTCACAGCACTGGGCTTGCCTCCTTTTGAGAGCTGCTGCAGTTCTGGTCTATATAATACTGGCCCAGGGGAATGGCCCAAGTAATGGAAACCAAATCTCATCTGCACTCACTGCCAGCAAGCGGGATTTAATCCTGCCCTTTACTTAGGGTCTGGCCCCTGCAAGTCCAGCTTGGCAAAGGGATTCTCCAGAACCCCAAGGGCAAAAGAATGTATGTCTTTGTGAGTTGTTCTTGGTGTGCGTGTATGTGCGCATGGGTATGTGCATGTGTGCATTTTGTGTGCATGTAGCTCACTCATGTCCCATTCACAGACCCCAGTGGTGACAAGGTGACACTGACTAATATCGGTGCTCTTTGCTGGCCTTCCTGTATTACTTGTTCTGGGGGAGCCGATCTAGAGCACGGTGTGCTTGTCTTTGTCTTCTCCCCGTGCAGACTGCAGTGCTGGGCTCTATTACACCAGGAGCATTAACCAGGCTCAGAGAGGCCCTGACGGGATGAGGGCTGTGCTTAGCAGTGTTTCCATCGGCCATCTGTAGTGGCTAACGTGTACTCAGGCAATTTAGGGCGAGGTATTATTTACCCTGCTGACGTCAATGAGAACATATTATCCACTGTCTTTTCTGTAGTTTGAAATGAGCACCAGAGCTCAGAGAACACAGCCACCTTCCAGTCTGAAAACTCTACTCACTGCTCAATGAGGTGGATGGAGTCCTGCCTATAATCTCATGAGTCTGATATTCATATCACCAGGCTTTTAGAAAACAAGGTGTTTTTATTTTAATTCAGGAGAGTTGGAAACATAAAAACAGTACATTTTCCTTGCAGAAAATGACCCCATTTACATTATAATTTGGTACAAAGATCATTTATTAAACTGCATTTTAGGCAATTTTCTAACACTGAGTGACAGGTGACATTTTGATTTTTCACACTGGAGCTATTATGATTTGTATACAAAATACCAAAGCTATTGAAGTCGCCAAATTTCTCTTAGTAATTAAAAAGCACGAAAGAAAAAAAAATGACTAGTCAGATTAAGTTTATGGAAAGTAACTCACAGAGCAAGCTGAATCCAGCAAGCTGTTCTTTCTGCAGTAAGCAAATGGCCATGCCTTTCTAGAAAGTGCATATAGTTTCTACCACTCTTCTTCAACTGCAGTCCCCCAGAGGCAGACTGGCCCCCACTAGGCTGCCCCCTCCTGCTGCTTTCTTCTTCTTCTTTTTACCCAGGAGAACCGAGGATACTTTGCCACTTGAATTTCTGTGTCTGAGCAATCCTGTCGGGTAGGCATCGGTTATCTGCACTTGGTAATGTAACATTACTCCATCCACCAGGGTGTTGTTTGTATTTCTATTTTTAAAGCTACCCTTACTCACCCATTTTGGTTCTGAAAAATGGTAGCACTCTACCATCAAAGCATATTACCATTTTGTAATCCTCAAAGTGTCTAATAAGCCTTCCTACTTGACAGGACTTAATGGTAAAGAAATTCAATGGACATAGTGACACACTCCTTTAAACCCAGCACTTGGAGGCAGAGGCAGGTGCATCTCTGAGTTTGAGGCCAGCCTGCTCTACAGAGTGAGTTCCAGAACAGCCAGGGGTACACAGTGAGACCGTGTTTAAAAAAATTTAAAAAATTTTTAAGAAAAAAAGATGTTCTAGTGCCTTTCCTTTAGGGTAAAGGTCGAGTTCATAATTTCTAGTCAGTCTCTTGAGTTGACTGTGTTGACTAAGTAGTGGGCCCTTTTGGCCCTTTGGCAATCAAGGAGGAGGTGTGTCCTTCAAATATATACTTATAGAGAAAAGTACTAGATTGCATAACTTTGAATAAGCAAACATCTTTGATGTAAGCCCAAGCTTTTGCAACTTACTGGACATCAAGACGGCCAATCTGTGGTGTCTATGTCTCCCTGTGCGGTGCAGTCCCCCAGAGAGCTACAGGTATCATTTAAGGGCACTTAGAGCCAGGCAGCTGTCAAATGGAGGCTGCAGCTGTGGGGGCAGGGCTCCAACACAAGCCAAAAGCCAGGCAAGGAAGGTGCGTGTCCCTGCCATCCCCACTTCTGAGCTCTGTGACCTCAGCTAAGTCATGCATCCTTAAGAGCTTTGCTTCCCTCAGAAATATGGGCAGAATCTCTCTAGCTAATCTCGCAGAACCAATCTGAGGGATCTAAGCAAGCACTCAGAAGTGCTTGGTACATTGCTGAGAACACGGACGGCAGGCTGAGTAAACATGACTTGTAAGACCCATCCTTGGTTAAGCTGTCTGTCAATCAATGCAGCCACATGCCCAAATCTGCTCACATAGTATATGGACATATGATGTGTGGTGCAACTAGGAATGCTGGGAGTCTTCCAGAATCAGCCAGGCTGTTGTAACTGGGTGAGAATGGCCCAGCAAATCAGTGAGAAGGTGTTCAGAGAGGAGACTTTAGGGCCCAAAGGACCTTTTAAGGCTCAATATCTCATTTCACATGCCACTGAAATGGGGCAAAAAGCCATGAAATCTCTCACTTCTCTGAGCCCCCAAGCCAGGGAAGATGTGTGTGTGTGTCTGTGTATGTGTGTGTGTGTGTGTGTTCTGAAGTGTGTTTTGTCCAGTGTTGAAACAGGTTGACTCTGCTCTTGTCTCCCACAAACGATTCTGAAGGTAAGCTCTATAGAAAGTTTCCAGAAGCAACAGAGTGATAAAGATCCTGCCTGGGCAGCGACTCCAACTTACTACCTGTTCTCCAGTTTCTACCTTTGATGTCTAGGCACAGAGAGACCGAGCGGCTCCAGTGGCTTCCGAGGAGGCAGTAGAGGCAGCCCAGCTTAGGGGCACAAACACAGCAAAGGTCAGCCCAGCACAGGGACTCGGCAAGGCCCACTGTGATCGCTGGCATCAAGTGACACTCCATACTGTCTGTCTCTAAGTGACACTCCATACTGTCTGTCTCTAAGTGACACTCCATACTGTCTGTCTGTCTCTAAGTGACACTCCATACTGTCTGTCTGTCTCTAAGTGACACTCCATACTGTCTGTCTGTCTCTAAGGAGAAGGGATGTAAAAAGTTGCCTGGACTATGACTTTTCTGTAAACCAACAGGGAACTTCACTCACTGTTGGCATGAGTGTAATCCAGACCAGAGAAAGTCCGATCCTGAAATGCTTAAGAAGCAGGCTTGATTAGAGGCTGGAGAACCTGCAGAGGAAGGAGAGCCCACTGGATCCCATGTCCTGAGCTGCTGGCACACCCGGGGCCCTTGATCAGCTGGCCTAGAAGCTGCTACTTTTAGCTCCTTCCGTTTCTGGTTCATCCCCAGCTGAGAACACAGCCTTTCCCCAGTCCCTTACGTATAATGGCTCCTGGGGTATAGGTAGAGAGGTCTGTGATGAATGCTTGCTGAATACTCTATTTAACAGAGCTCTCGGGGAGGGCAGAGGGTGCTACTCCACAGGGTGCACTGTACAAGGGGGAGGGGTACAGGGTGGGGGCAGGAACTCAATTATAAAAGTTAGGGAGGGCACATGAGAGGCAGAGGCTGAAGTCCTCCCTCCCTGACACCAGGAACACATCTCTAAGATAGAGAGGCCTTCCTTGGCTTCCGCTTTCCTAGGATGCAAAGCCCCAGGAAGGGCTTTGTTCAGACCAGCTCTCGTACCTCATGTCACTCCCAAAGGCTTCTCCCGGGTCCTCACTGTCTCCCACAGGGTAGATTTAGAGGGTTATGGACATAAAGAACTGCCCCCACCCCGACCTTTTTTTTTTTTTTTTTTTTTTTGGTTTTTCGAGACAGGGTTTCTCTGTGTAGCCCAGCTGTCCTGGAACTCACTCTGTAGACCAGGCTGGCCTCGAACTCAGAGATCTGCCTGCCTCTGCCTCCCAAGTGCTGGGATTAAAGGCGTGCGCCACCACGCCCGGCCCACCCCGACCTTTGTTCCCAAGGTGGCAGTGCAGGCAGCCATGCCGGGGCAAGATGAGGGCTGGTGCTGGTCACGCAGCTCCCTGGAATAGAGGCGTGGGACCCGTATCGGTTGTCTTCCGTTGCATTAACATCCTCTATTTGCCTTACAGGGACCAGCATGTCAGTTGCATATAAATACTAGAGACACACTTGCCCAACTGGAAATTGCAGAAGCAATGCATTTCCCCCAAAACAGAGAGTAATACCCCTGGATAACAAGACCATAAACAAAAAAATAAAAGAGTACCACACATATTGCACTTTTTGCCGAATGAAAATTTTACCTCATGTTTGAATCACCAGTCTCTTTGGAGAGGCTAGTTTACAAGATAACAAAGCTAAGGGTTACTATACAGTAGTGTACACACTGCTGATGTGAACCGACAGGCAAACACGTCAGTATTACAAAGCTGCCTCTCCACAAGAGAGAGCCTAAGCCTTCTTAGTGTTACTTTAGTACTTGTGAGGAGAAAGGACTTGGAAGCTTCCATGAGTCACTAGGTAGGGGCAGACACAGAAGCAATCAGATGAGTGGAGGGCCCATTGCTCTCACCAGCTTCCATCTCAGGGCATAAAGGTAGCCATGGAACTAGGGATGTCTACTTGAAAGGAAGGAAGGAGGAAATGGGAGCTTACGACGGCTTCCGGCAGGCTGGTTCTCGGTCTTCACAAGGCGACTGTCCTCACCTCCTCTCTGTGTCAGTGCCTAATAGGCTTGGCCGCTGATGAGCGTTCCCAGCTTCTCTCTGCAGCCTTTAAACTTCTGACAGCCTCTCCACAGCCCCTCATCTGTTGCCTAACTGTCCTGCCATAGCTGCTAGGTCTCCCGGGCTAAGCAGCTCACAGCCCTGTTGGGGGACAGGGGTTTATGCCAATCTGCTGCGGTCTGATCCTGCAGTCCTGAAATGAGCAGCCCCCATTTTCAATCTGGAAGGCATTTTCATTTTGTCACTATTACAGCACTTGTGCAGTAAATGCTGGAACAACATTCTCTTTCAGTCTAAACAAATCAAGCCCCACTTTATAGCTTGGCTTATTTTGCAAAGCTTTAAACATATCAGAGATCTTAATGAAATGATCTCTCCAATGAAATTATCAATCTTAAGCACGAGGAGGAATAGAATGAATAAAAGAAACACAAATTATCCTTACTGGATTTTTAGTTATTAAATCACAAAAATGACAGTCCCTCCTGCTATCTACTCCTGCTGTAACCCACAGCCCAATTCCAAGCAGAGCGCATTTCCAAAGCAGCCTGGCACCAGTGGGGAGCCCAACAACTACAGTCTCTGGCCAGCCTCAAGGACTGCTTGAGTCACCAACACTGGCAGGGGCTGAGCTGGGCTGGGCTGCGGGCCAGGATGGCTCTCCGGAGACTTCCCATGCCTAGTCTTCCCTTGCCTGCCTGGACACTTACTACAGAGAGGAAAGGCAACTTATAGGTGTTTCTAGAGGCAGCATCTGTGGAGTAGCTCTCTTCTTGTGCTTTAAGGAAGACGCTTTGTGCTTAGTGCATTCATCTGCTGATTGGACAAGCCACTCTAAAGAATAGAAATTATAATTTTTATAAACAATACTGAGTTTGTAACACCTGGACGTCACTGTGCAAACGACAGATTCCTAGTTACTTTTAGATATCTGTTGACTAGGTATAGCATCTATTTTTCAATTAAAGGGTTAAGCTTTTCTTGTAAATGGCTAACACATCTGAGATTCTTTGAATATTGCTATAATACATGAACATTTCATACAAATCAAAACTTTAAGGAATGAAGAATTCGGATCCCACATGGTGGAAACAGACTCAAGAACCTTTGGGTTTAGCAGGATATAACTGGAAAGCTTGGTTCCTAGAGAAAAGAGTGTGATGAGCTGGGGAAGGCACACACTACACAGGGCATGTGAAAGTTCCTTTGTTGTGCGTCTTTAAAATGTCTAAGCCCTGTATGAAACTGCCCAATGTGCAAAGCTCCATAAGCTCGGGACACCACGGCAGGGAGCGGGAGTCACCAAAGGAATCACTACAGCACAGCACAGCACAGCACACAGGAGCTTCCTGGAGGCTGTGCAGGAAGAGCCTGGCTTCCCACACAGGGCCCAAGTTCCTGAGGCTCCCTGGTTTCTGCCTCAGCCTCCACTAGAATGAGGCTCCTGTTGTTACAGGTGAGGGCTCTGGAACCCTGCGTATCCTAACACTCGGCCATCCAGGGGCACTGTTGAGAAGGTGTTATGGCGTGCTCCCAGAGAGGGTTCTGGGATCAGTACCAGCTGCTACTCAAGTGTCCTGGAAACACAGTTTAGGCTCTGCTACTTTGTGATGGTCTTGAGGACTCTCTGCATCAACATCTTGATATGCCTTGAAGTACTTTGCTGTTGCCTAGCCTGGCTTTAGGGAAATGTATCCCCTTTCCCTCCCACTATGTGATATATACAACACACAATTTGCCTTGCTTTCACCAAGGTAAATGAATCTTTGGTGTAAAACCTAGGTCTATGCTGTCACTTTATATAAACATTTGTTGGTTCCTCCTTTGAGAGCTTGTTCCATGTTACCTTAGGGCATACACTCCAGTTTCCAACTACATTCTAGCCCTTGGCACAGAAAATTCTGTGGTAGGACAGAGCCAGGAGGAACATCTACCCTAGTCAAACCCTGATTCCAGTTGGGAAACTCGATTTTTCCCCATTAGGGAAAAGGGGAAAAGTAAGCTTTAAATTAAATGGATGGAATAAAAATAGAAATCCACAGACTGCCTTCACTAGAGCCACCTCACTTCCTGATTGAGATTAATTCACCAGGACATACCCATTGTGTTGTGGATCCACAGCTTCTACCATTTCACAATCAAAGAGTCCAGGGAGCTCAGAGAGGGCCAGTGGGTCATAGCTAGATGCGGTGTCCTGAAGTCCTGAGCTCCTGGGACAGTCCGGCCCTGCGAGGCTGCTCTGCTGGGCTCCGTCCGCAGGGCAGTGACAGGAAGCAGGATAGTTGGCTACAGAAGACGTGGTGCTTGGCAGCTCACAAGTCTGATAGGAGAACTGTAAGGAGGCTGGAGCAGCTCCTGGCTGCTGTGGTGGAGGGGGTGGGGGTGGGGGTGGTGGCTGCTGCTGTTGCTGCAATTGTGAGGGTAAGGGAGGTGGAGCCCGGGGGCCGGGAGTAGAGGGCAGTGGCTGCAACTGCATCTCTGGGTATTGGCTGAGGAAAGAGCTAAATTGCATCTGCTCAGAAGAGGGCTCGAGGACAGGACTCAGGGCCTGGGTCAGGCTGAATGCTGGGGGCTGCTGGGATGTCAGTGGAGTCTCCTGGTGGGGAAGAGCCAGCTGCTGACTTGGTCCAGGGTAGGAGCTCTCTGCTATCTGCATCTGATTAAAATATGCTTGCAGCTGAGACTGCTTCTGGAGGAAGAGTCGCTTCTGTTGGAGCCTAAATTGGCAACACCAAAAGATTATATTTCAAGTGAGTGTAACTTCAATGTAAATGCAACACCAGGCATGAACTCCAGTTTTCTATTTTTTTTTCTTTAAGTTTTGAGAATCTTACATAGAGTCCAGGCTGGCCTTAAATTTGTATCCCCCTGTCTTAGTCACAGGAGACTAAGGGATCCCAGGCATGCACCATCACACCTGACACCCCCACCCACTGTTTCTCTTCCATGCAAGGGGAAAGTCAGAGGAAGAATTCACCACTGTGGGTTGTGCTCCTATCTGACTGACCCCTCTGATCTAAGTGAGCACCTATACATTTTCTCTCCTAATTACTACGAAGACTGCTCAGAAACAGAGGCCATCTTGGCAGGGTGATGATTAGGGTGGTTCCCGTTGGCCGAGCAGCTGACATAAACAGCATCAAGGGGAACGCCCAATCACTGCTTTAGGCCACTGCTTCTGAAAGCTTAGGGCTGAGCATAGCCCAGAGAAATACAAGGAAATGGCAGAGTGCATTAGGGCTGCTGCCACCTGGTCAGCTTATACTCTAGGCTTCTCAACAGTCTCATTAATCCCAGGCCTGAACAGACAATGACCACGTAACCAGTGCATGGTCCTAGAAGAAGCATCTCCAGGCTGCCATGAAAACAAATGACTTTACTGGCCAAAGACTTCCTTACCTATGTTCCTGTAGCTGTTGTTCCAGGCTCCGAGGTGGTTCTTTACAATACACTGGACAAGGATTCTGGGCTTTTGGCAGAAGATTGGGCTTCTGGAAGGTCAGAAAAGCAATAAGAGCCTAAGCATATGCTTTTACCTAGGATGCAGATGAGGTGATAGCATCACCCTTTGGCTGCCTGTCTGGATAGTGTATCCAGACGTGGCCTCCAGCATCCCGGGTGAAAGCACGGACACTTGCTCACTAGAACCCTGGACGCGTGGCATTAGGTCAGCAGGTCTGGGCATCTAGTTCTTGCCTACTTGTTTTCCACTTATGAAATTCTTCCAGGACTGGGACGCTCATGGAGAACAATGAGAAAAGCAGACTTCATTCTTGACGGGAAGGCCCAGTGCCTGTTAAGTGATTCATTCTGAATGGGACCTATGTCAGTCATGTCATTTTTTTGGATCTTTATATACCAGAGTAGACAGCCTTGCTAAAATTCTGTAGATTACATATTTATCTTATTATTCTATAAAATTAGAGGTAGGTTAGGTCTCTTTCCCAGCATGTGATGGTATTATCCTTTCCTTCTGTCAACATAGGAAATAAGGCTAAGTTTGAACATGTTTCTAGCCACTAATGTAGGATTAAATTACCTGCTTATAAGGAATAAAACAGCTACCTTACATAACGGAAAACAGGCTTCCATAACAAAGGGAACCAGACTAAGAAAGCTAAGTCCTACCTGGAGTCGATGCTGTAGGTACTGGGTTTCCAAGCTTTGCTGTGGTGAGAGCTGAGGGTGCATGCTGGCAGACAGGCTGGAGACACTTTCCTGCTGCTGAGCGATTTCCTCCTAAGGATTAAGGGAGTGGACATTTCAGCTGCTCTGTGAGAAAGTTTCAGTCCAGAGTTTAAGCACCTTTGCAAATGACTGGGTGGAACCCAGACCCCACATGACCTAGCACAGAAGCTTGGCCCTAACTGGGAGGTTGACGATTGCTTTTCAGAGAATCTACAGTGTTATCTGCACTCAGCCATTACCTCATCAGTATTACAATTAGAACAAGAGCTCCTGCCGGCTGTGCTAGAAGGTGCTAACCTACCGGTGGGTCCAGGATACTATAGGATGCACTCAATATTGCCTCAAGAAATAGCAACATTTATTCTATTTTTAATGTGACTAATCCTCATATTTAATAGTGATTTCACATCTACAGTAGTGATGAGAAGCTTCTAATTGGGTAGAGTTCATCACTGTGTGTGTGTGTAGTCAAGGGAGACTCGGAGTCATCCATATGTAATCTGCCTGCTTTGTGAGCCCAAACTAGATTGAGCCTGTAAGCCTCTATCTGGTGCTGAGCATCTGAGGGCAGCATGGCTGGCTTTAAGATGTTAGTGGCAGCAGCAAGAAAACCTCTGAGACTGTGGGCTTCCCATAAAGTCAGTTTAGTTACAACTTGGAGGAAGCTAACTAAAAACTGCACATCCATAGGAGAAATGTGTTTGAAAGGGTCTGTACTCCCCACCTGAGGGCAACTGCTCGAAAGGTCTTGGAGCTGAGGAGCAGTTGATGTTAAGGTAGGGTCTGCGTTTGATCCCATTTGTTCATACAGCAATTGTACTTTGTTCAACTCCAGAATTCCTTTGGTTCTAGCAAGATTCTGAAGATGTTGTCTAAATGCTACAATTCCTGCAAGTAAAATATCAAACAGTTTAAGCAAAACAGGCCCTTTAGTTATCATCCATTCACATCAGCATGGCAAAAGCTTTCTTCCACATCTCTGATTAGAGTTTTCGAAGCCACAAAAGAAAGACCTTGCCTTGTGTAAGGGACGTATCTGATGCTCTGCGGCCTTCTCGGAAGCTCACGGGGGACCGGTTGTGGGCCTCACGCTTCTGCGAGCTCAGAGCCTGCATGGCTGGGTTGGCAGGTCTGAGGCTTATGAAAGGAGATGTCATGCGGGGTGACGGCTGATTGGCTAACATGATGTCCTTCAGGGAAGGGCTGTCTTCCAGAAAGTTCAGGTCCCTCTGGGCAGACCCCATATCATACTCAGAGTCTACACTCTCAAGCGAGGGGTTATCACTCATGGAGAACATTTTCCCTGGAAAAAAAAAATTACCCAATCCAATAGCATCTTCTTTAAACACACAGACAAAAGCAAGACAAAAGGCAGTCAATAGTCTTGACAGCCCTAATCTTTCAGGAAGATAGGCAAGAGGACTGGAGTACTCTTCGGTTTGGAAAACAGAACTCACCTAAATGAAAAGTTCTTTTCAGGGTTGGGGATCCTAAGTGCATGAGACCTGCAGTTCAATCTCCAGGATCACAGACAATCCTCCATTCTTTCAGAATGCTTTTTCTGGCTAGTTTAACTATCAAAATAATCGTATATACGTTACAGCTGTAAGATCTTGGCCCTTGAAAAGAGCCATACTGCCTTATGAAGCACATTGCAGCTAAAGAATCCTGGAGTGGGGGATCAACCCAGAGGCACTTTGTTTTCTCTCTGTAGCTGCAGAGTACCTAATCCACATAGTCCATGGCATCTTCCTCCTTAAAGGAAGTGGATATGGGATGAGCGTGGCCACTATTTCTTGATGCCTGAAGTATGAAGCAATGCTGTAAGGCCTAACCTGGTGCTTCTCTAATATCATACCTGCCCCGGGCATCACAACCAATTGGTTAGTCACTTCTGACAGAGTGTGCCGTCGCTGCCCACTGCGTGTGGCCTGGAAAGCTTCAAAGGCCTGACTGGGGTCTTCCTCAGCCTCTCCTTCTGTCTCCAAGCCTTCATCAATGGAGGTCTCCATCATACTGCTGGGCAGTGACTGGCATCCCTTCCTCATCAGGACAGGGGGCACAGGATCAAGCAGGCAGCCATTCACCTGTCAGTGTGAAAGGAAAGCTCAGCCGCCGCTCTGCTGAGAAGCACCCACAGCAGAGCCCTGTTGGCCATGACTTAAAGCCAATGAGAAGTCAAGGAAAACACTCAAGTTTATGCATTCACTCCCATGACAGACAACACATACATCAGAAATGCCGGCCAGTCAACTACGGCACTCAGAGACAGAGGCCCACGAGGATCCAGACTGGCAGTGCCACCATCACTGTTACAATAAACAGATTTTGAGACCTTTGCAGATGAATAGGGATGTACTGGTTTGAGGCTTGCAGTTATTATTATTTCTTAAATAAGGAAAACAAAAGGGAAATATGAGCTTTTTTCCCTCTAAAGCAAATGCCCCATAGCTAAGAGAGAACAGTCACCGATATTCTAATTTTCAACCACAAAACATACTGGTTCTGCATACACTTTTATGTTCAAAACTTAAGTAGTGACCTATTTGTTATATTTTTAAACTAGTTTTAATATGCCCGAGGAATGGAAAGTAAGACTTGTTGTAGACAGCAGATACCACAAAAATAATTGAAAAAAAAATTCAAATGGCAAACAGCCAAAACCTTCCATTATAGGATAACAAATGACTCACAGCTCAACATTCCAGCAGAAGTCAGTAAGCCCTCGGCATAGAGTCCTCATCCTTTAGTAGTTCACACAGCATCTACAGTGCCTGTCCCATTGGGAGCTCGGCACAGGTCCTGAATGAGCACACTGCCTTCCTACACAGTTGCCAAGCAAACCACCTAATAGCCAGCAAAACAGCACACAAAGGGGAGTTGTGGTTTCAAGTTCTGGCTGGTAAAAGCCCCAAAGAGCAGGCAATTATTTACCTCATTACTTTAACTATTCCCCTGTGGAAATCAATCCGTTTTCTCCTATGAATAGCTGCTCAGGAGCAGCCAGCAAAGGAGTCAGTTCTGTGGTATTTTCAATTGGAACACACTAGGTAGAGCTATTATTTCCACTGAAGCAGGGGAAGCACATATATATGAGAAGTGATGTAGGACTGCCCTATGGCAGGCACAGGATACTTTCCTCTTACGGCAGTCACTGGAGGCACTGCAAGGACCTTTCTTTGGAGAGGAAGTAGGGTGACTCAGCCTGTGTGCTGGGAACTGATTCTACATGTATCTTCAGACAGAGCCTTCGTGTTGGTAAGGTACCGGTACATGGCAGATACTTTCTTCCCAGACCATACCAATGTCCTCATGGCACTGAAAACAGGAATCTGAAATCTGGCCAGCAGCTGTCATTCTATTCTTGGTCCAGTCCCAGATAAGTTTCTCCTTTGTATTTAACAGTTCTCTTATAGGAAACAATGACCAACAACTCTCATTCTAGATTCCTTAGCTGTCTAGTAAGATAGCTTGCTAAGGCTCTCGAAATGTTTTAAAGCAATTAAGTACTGAGCACCCTTACATGTGCAGCCTCTGGTAAAATGTACTTCGCACTCCTGCGGCATAAGCAATACAAGCAGGCTATTTTTGTTTTTGTTTTTTCGAGATAGGGTTTCTCTGTATAGCCCTGGCTGTCCCGGAACTCACTCTGTAGACCAGGCTGGCCTCGAACTCAGAAATCCACCTGCCTCTGCCTCTGGAGTGCTGGGATTAAAGGCGTGCGCCACTACGCCCGGCGACCAGCAGGCTCTTTATCTTTCCTTAATGTAGAAGTATCACAGAACTCCTTTCCTGAGTTATTCATACCACCCAGCAGTCTCTGTGAGTTTATAGTCTTAAACTGTTACCTTATAAACTTATCTTATTTAAACCAGAAGTGGAGCTGTGTCTGAATTAAATCTTTTCCAGGTATAAAACAATGGTTTGATTTTTTCACTGATCTGACTTTTCATCTAGGAACAGTTAGAAAACAACACTTGGAGGCTGGACAATGAGTAAGAAAGCCCCGTGTTGTGGCTCAGTGTCACCATATGTGAGCACTTTTGACCACAAGTTCAGGTTTCCTGAAGCAGCTGACCATCATGCTGTGATAGAACATGACCAAAAGTAGCTTGGGGAGCAAAGAGTTTATTTGGCTTCTATATCCCAGGGCATAGTCCACTGAGGGGAGACAGAGCAGGAACCTGAAGGGCAGGACCTGAAGCACAAGACACAGAGGAATGCTGCTTGTTAGTTTGTTCCCATGGCTTCCTTAGCCTGCCTTTTACATACATACATGTGTGTGTGTGCGTGTGTATGTATGTATGTATGTATGTATATCACCCAGGACCGTGTGTGTGTGTGTGTGTGTGTGTGTGTGTGTGTGTATGTATGTATGTATATCACCCAGGACCACCTGCCCAGGGGTAGGACTGCCTCCAGTGAGCTAGACTTGCCTCCATCAATCATTAATAAGAAAATGTTCCACAGACCTGCTCACAAGCCAATCTGGTACTGGCATTTTCTCAACTGGGGTTCCCTTTTCCCAGATGTCTTGACTTATGAAAACTGACAACAAATTAACAAGGACATGCTAAGCGGCCAAGGAACTAGATGTAAAATAATCCAGGTATGTTTTCCCTTTTCATCTGTTTCACTGTCTTCTTGCAAGGAAGAATGACCAAGAACTCATACTTTGAAGCTCCCTAATCATCTACTAAGATAGTTTACAAGGATGTATGACTAAAATCTTGGGTTAATCTACATAAATGACATAAGCTGCTAGAAATAAGAAATTATGCTCCAGAAATAATCTAGACAAATTAAATGGCAGGATTTTAAGATATGGCCAAAATGTATAATTAATACCATTTTGTTTTCAGAGACCTCATTTGCAATAGGTGCTATGCACATAGCACCTCGGAGGCTTCAGCACTGACTGAGAAAGCTCCTGCTCCTGTCTCTGAATTCATAATTCCCAAGGTGGTTGAATTTGGAGACGGAGCCTGTTAATGAGTGAAGCCCTGACCTAATAAGATCAGTATCTTTATAAGAAAAGACATGTGGGGTGGGAGAGGGGGTGCTGGAGGGACAGAGCAGCAGTTAAGATGCATGCCGCTGCTCTCGCAGAGGATCGTTGGCTCCCTGCACTGATGATGCTAAGAAGCTCACAAGTGCCTGGTACTCCACCTCCAGGGAAACTGACATCCTGGCCTCTACGGGCACAACATTCATGTGTACATGCCCACAGAGACAAAGAAATACACATATCCATAATTAAAAATAAGCTACATCTTTAAAAAACAAAATAAGAAAAGACACACTAAATCAGTTGTGGTGGTGCATACTTATAATCTTAGCACCCAGGAGGCCAAGGCAGGAGGGCTGAGTGTCTGAAGTCAAACGAGAGACTTTGAAGAGCTTGTTCCCAGTTGCCCCATGGGTACACAGGAAAGGCTGTGTAATGTCTAAAGACAGAGTGAGAAGGAGGCTGTCTAAAAACAGGAAGACGTCATAATTTCTTACAAACCAGCCGGAACTAACTCTATCTTGCCCTCTGGCCTCTAGAACTATGGGAGACAGAATTTCTGTTGTTTAAGCTACACAACCTGTGGTATTTTGTGGGTATTTTATGGTATCACAAAAGTGTGTTCATACAATACACCAAGCATACTACACGCTGCTCAGTTTGGAAGAGTGATGGACCTTATTTAGCTGTCGTCCCTGACACTGGCAAATTCGGGACATACTGAGCAGGCACTGGAGCTCAAACCTAAGACTGACAAGTTACTTGTTTAGGCTCTACCCAAGCTCCTCCCCACAAGCCCCAGACCCCCATTTGTAAAATAGTTGTAAAGTTGTTGGAAGAGTCAACTAATATAATTCAGAAAAATATTTAAAAAAAAATTTTACAATTCAATACACTTTGTTTTTTTTTTTTTTTTTTTTTAAACAAAGCAGAGTGCTTTTCAATAAAAAAAGCATAAGAATGAGCCGGGCATGGTGGTGCATGCCTTTAATCTCAGCACTTGGGAGGCAGAGGCAGGGAGATTTCTGAGTTCGAGGCCAGCTTGGTCTACAGAGTGAGTTTGAGGACAGCCAGGGCTACACAGAAACCCTGTCTCGAAAAACCAAAAAAAAAAAAAAAGCATAAGAATAAAACTACTACACTTTTTCCTACCTGAGGCAAATTAAACAGGTGAAGAAGGAAAGAGATGACTGCAAAGCTAGAAACATCTTTGTAAAGATGGTGCCCTACTATGCACCCAGAGCGCCACTCAATGCCAGCCCTAGGTGCCCCTCACACTCAGCTTAGAACCCCATCCTTAAATAACAGGGCAGAAGAGCTCAGAAGTAAAATTATTCACCATAGCCTATTTATGGATGCAAGAAAAGAGAAATAACTGTGTACAACAAGAGGGGAGTAGTTAAATAAAGAGATATACAAAGCAGTGGCTTACATAAGTGTTAAAACTTATGCTTGTAAAGACGACTTCAGGACATGAGAAACATTCTCATGACTCACTGTTAGATATCGAAGATACAAAATTACACATAATAGGAAATAATTTCAATAATCTTTTCACCCACTGAACCATCCTATCCTTTACCTACCAATTTATAGTATGACATCAAATAGTCTTTGAGTAGTGACTTATAGCTAAATTAATTTTATCTTTGTTCTTTTCACATTGTCAAACTTGATTTTCATGATTGGTTTTATTTTTATGTTTTTACTTCAAATTATAATTTTAAATTTTAAATCCAGAAGTGAAAGTGACATTTCTCCCCAAAGCCCTAGAGCTTAGCACCTCTCAGAGCCTGCTTTGCTTTCCAGCCTTCTCTCACGGTATCACTTTCACAGTGCGGAGTTATCAAGGTGCCTCTGCTACACTTGCATTTTCTTTTTCCCCCCAATATTTTATTTTTTATTCACTTTACAACCAGATCACAGCTCACCCCCTGCCTCCTCTCCTTCCAGTCCAGCACTCACCAATCGCTCCCTCCATTACCTCCTCCATTTCTTCTCAGAGGAGGAGGAGCTGCCCTTGGATACCAACCCATCCTGGGATATCTGGTCCCAGCAGGACTAACCAAATCCTCCCCTGCTAAGGCCCTTGTACTGGCTATTTTTGTGTCAACTTGACACAGCTGGAGTTATCACAGAGAAAGGAGCTTCAGTTGAGGAAATACCTCCATGAGATCCAACTGTAAGGCATTTTCTCAATTAGTGATCAAGGGGGAAAGGCCCCTGTGGGTGGGACCATCCCTGGGCTGGTAGTCTTGGGTTCTATAAGAGTAGGCTGAGCAAGCCAGGGGAGGCAAGCCAGTAAAGAACATCCCTCCATGGCCTCTGCATCAGCTCCTGCTCCCTGACCTGTTTGAGTTCCAGTCCTGACTTCCTTTGGTGATGAACAGCAGCATGGAAGTGTAAGCCGAATAAACCCTTTCCTCCCCAACTTGCTTCTTGGTCATGATGTTTGTGCAGGAATAGAAACCCTGACTAAGACAAATTGGTACCAGCAGAGTGGGGTATTCCTGTGACAACCTGACCATGTTTTGGGGAGGACTGTGGAAGGACTTTGGAACTTTGGGCTTGAAGATCCATTCATTGTTAAGAGCTCTGTCAGATGTTGTGTAGGAGCTTGGAAGATAATGCTGAGAACAGTGCAGAAGATGGAGGCCTGGTTTGTGAAATTTCAGAGGGAAAATTAAAGACTCTCTTCAGGGCCATTGCTGTTTTTATTGTGAAGATTTTGTAGTTCTGGTTAGCTGGGGCTGAAGAATCAGCTGTGATTAACAAGATACCAGAACTACTAAAGCAAAAACTTTGCATTACTGGGACTATTGATGCTGGTTAGCTGGAGCTAAGAAATTAGCAGTGATTAAGAAGAGACCAGCATCGTTGAGGTGACATCTTCTGGGAAGTGTTTTCTGAAAGCACAAAGAGGCTGTGTTCCAGAGATAGGCAAGGTTGTACTCCTTCTGCAGTGGGACTTGGTAATGTGTAAGGGTCACCCAGGTGGTACTGGTTTTGAAGGCATGAAGGGGTCACGCAGAGCAGCTGAGGCTCGGCACTGTGAGAGGCCATGGAAGGCCATTGGTGAAGGTGCAGCCCCAGTTGTAATTGAAGGCCCAGGACTGAAGGGGTCATGCAGTGTTTTGGAGATGCCAGTACCACGAGATGACCACCAAGAGCAGCAGCAGCAGTGGAGTACAGGCATCTGGAGCCCAGAGGACGACGTGTGTGCTACAAAGGGCATGGCTGGAGAAGTGACCCAAGCCCTTGGAGGAGCCCAGAAGATCGTGAGTTGGATCCCAGATGTTGGACAGTTGGAGATTGATTTTTGCTTTGATTGTGACTGTGCTCTGATATTTTCCCTCTTGAAGGAAGAAACTGTTCTAGTGGAGCCCACAGTTAAGAGACTTTTAATTGTAAAAAGACTTTGGATTTTAAAAGAGATGGATATTTTAAAGAGATTGAAAATTTAAGAATATGTAAAGACTGTGGGACTTTTAAAGTTATTTAGATCTTGGGGATGAATAAGAATGTAAGGGTTGAGGCTTACTAGTGATGTGTTTGTGTGTCAAGTTGACAAGGGGTCAATTGTACTGGCTATTTTTGTGTCAACTTGACACAGCTGGAGTTATCACAGAGAAAGGAGCTTCAGTTGAGGAAATACCTCCATGAGATCCAACTGTAAGGCATTTTCTCAATTAGTGATCAAGGGGGAAAGGCCCCTGTGGGTGGGACCATCCCTGGGCTGGTAGTCTTGGGTTCTATAAGAGTAGGCTGAGCAAGCCAGGGGAGGCAAGCCAGTAAAGAACATCCCTCCATGGCCTCTGCATCAGCTCCTGCTCCCTGACCTGTTTGAGTTCCAGTCCTGACTTCCTTTGGTGATGAACAGCAGCATGGAAGTGTAAGCCGAATAAACCCTTTCCTCCCCAACTTGCTTCTTGGTCATGATGTTTGTGCAGGAATAGAAACCCTGACTAAGACAGCCCTGCTAGGCAGTCCAGGTAGGGGAAGGGGATCCAATGGCAGGGAACAGACTTTGGGTCAGCCAGCCCCTGCTCCACTTGTTAGGAACCCACCCGAAGACCAAGCTGCACATTTGCTACAAATGTGTAGGGGCTACACTTGCATTCTCAACCAGCTAGTCCAGGTGTGAACTTGGAAGTCCTTTTATTATAGTCTTTAGTAGTATTACAAATGGACTGACATGTGTACATGGGAGATCTACTCTACACAGGTTGTACAACTGTCCTCCTACCATGGGCTCTATGTCCTGAGGGTCTCAATTAATGCTCAGAAAAATGCCTTCCCCTCCGGCCCCATAAAACCCAAGTCAAAGTTTCAAGTTAGACTCCTTCAGTGACTTTACTAACAATTAAGGGAATGAGAAGTGATCTGTTTTTAAATGCACAATACTAATTTTTGATCACAAGTAGAAATGGAATTATCAATATATACAGCTATGATAATCTTTCAGAAAATAAGTGGGCTATAGTGAATGTATATGAAGCCATGTGAACAAAGGAACTGAAAGATTCTTTGGTGTATGCATTTGCTTTAGTTGGAAGGAGCTAACAAAATGATGCACATCAGTCCTGGAGATGTTTATGGCCTGCTCTGAGTTTCAGGGTAGCAATGCCAGTGCTGGGGCCAGTTCCAGTTTGACTCTCACGCCTACAAATGTGAATATACCATCTAGCAATGTCTGTATCTTCTGCAAACCATTTCCTGTCTGTTTCCTAGTAACTACAACAATCACAAGCTTTAAAAATAGCTTGCCCTATATATTATAGCAGACAGTGTTCAATCTGTGTTTTGGGCCTGGTGCCTTTACAGGCAAGACTTCAACACATTGCATTTTAATTTCTTCAAGAGAATTAGATCGTAAAAATGAATTATGCTGCCCTATTTTATGTCTAAATGCTGAGCATGAATTACACTAATGTGTAATGCTAGGCAAACACAGGCACAAAAAGCAGACTGTCCACAGGAAGTAGCCTCATCTTTAGGGCTGGACAGTAACTATTCTTGTATAGCAAGTTGGTTTACCACCTGTTGTGACAGTCTGGTATGGAGCTGCCACCACCACTGTGCTCCACAAAGCTCATGCAACTCATGAATCTGCCTGACATCCAGAGGTCCTAACTGAATGCCATTTGCCATCCCATTTCTAAGCTTGGAGTTCTACACTCTCAACCCCAATGTTACCATCCCCTCCTCTCCTATTTCATGTCCACCCCCATATTTCAGGCCCTGTATCATCTCCCTCCTGGACCCATGCTTACTGAGCTCCCACTGTCCTTGCTCCCTTGCCTGTCTGCTGGAGAACCGCTCAGGCAGTCTCCAAGACCAGCACGCATGCCGTGTCTCCTTACTCAGGTCTTAGCTGGTGCCTGACTATTCTATCAGCTGTCCCAATAAGTCACCAGTTCCACACCTGGAACACTGCCCAAAGAACTGACCTGCTTGCTTGCTCTTCAAAGCAAACATATACGTTTTTACTTGTACAGTTTTCCTTCCCATGCCCTTTCCCTCAGAAGAACAACTGCTTTGACACAGATGGGCCTGATTACCTACAGCACCCTCCCTTCCCTGATGAAACCCCGCCCTAATTTCCAGCCACACAGATTCTACTCTACTTCTGATAGTTATCCCCAAATTTTCCTGATCAAGTACAAAATCAATTCCCCTACTTCTTTCTAGGTTCATTTGACTGACATTTCATCAGTTTATTCAGTAGTTGGCCTGCTGTGTTAGTTTCATACAATTTGTGTTAGATTACAGTCTAGTAGGGTACTAGGCAAGCTCATGTCTGATTCATGATTTTTCTTTATCTAAAGAGGGTAAAATATGGGAAAACAGTATTTGTTGACTATTTAAAATCTACCCTAAACCACACAGATTATCTTACTTGTCACAATGGCTTCCTAAAAAACATATAGAGAACATAGTTTTATACAGAGCAAAACGAATTCACCTTGCCCAAATTCACACAGCTTAGTGAAGCAGTCTGAACACACTACATTCTTTTAGGATACTGTTTCCTATTAATATGATCATCTCTATAGCACTTGGTACTGAGTATATACCACTTACAAGTCAAAAAGAATCCACTGCATGAAAGAAGTGGTCATCTTTCATTTCCTGGCAGTCCACTTTATGCAATACACTGAATACAAACTAAACCCGTTAAGCATGCCCAGGCTGGATCAAAAAGGATGCTCACTCAGTCAAAAAGAGAGCCTATACTTTGTATTTATGGTTTGCTGTGCAGAAAGAACACAACAATAACAAAGTGTAACTCAGCACAATAGGTAACATTTTGTTTTTAAAATCATAACTTGTGAAGAGTCAGCTAACCTACCTCCCTGACTTAGTCATACACTCAGTTATGAAGAAACTTTAAAACTTGGGAAAGAAGAGGAACTGCTTAGGGAAGGAAGAAACAGAGGGCTTATGTGGCCTGGAGTTGTTACTTAAACAATGAGACCTGATCTCTGAACATTTTGATACAATTCTTCACCAAAACAACATTCAACAAAACCATACTACCACATTATGTATGACACTGAGGTCTCCACCCACTCTCCACTGCATCGCAAGCACACCATGCAAGCACAGCGCCTTACCTTTGGAGTGTCGACACACTCTTCCTCCATAAAGGCAGCTTCTGCTTGACAGCTGGATGTTGGAAATGAAAAGGCCTCCACATTGGATGCCTGTGGGAGGAGGGTAGATCGCATCAGTCTCACGTTCGGTGGATGCAAGGTCACTGGCAGCCCCACAGTTTGTGCCTGAAAATATGGCAAGAACAGACAGTGTGGGAACAAATACACTCACTGCTCTTGGAACAAAAGAGTTATTTGCTGGAACTCCAGAAAAGATTTGATTGCGTGTGTATGTGTATGCGTGCACACGTTTGTGGTGAACGCTGAATTTAAAGTCTCACTAGTCAGATATTCTCAAATAAATTATACAGAGTTTGGTTCCTGTCTCATAATGATAGTCTTTGTAAAGAATCAAAGAGTGGTCTTTGTCTCAATTCAATAAACTATTTTTTTCTTTTTTTAAAAACTATTCTACCTGGAAAGATTAAAGAAAAAAAAAAGGCTCATAGGAGCTCAACAAGGAGGTACAGATAAACACAATCCCCAGAGCTAGTACAATCTAAGTACAGGAAGTAACTCTATTTTCCTACTTCCCCTGCCCATGAGCAGAGGAAGAAGACAGAAGTGGCTACTCAAGGTGATAGGAAGGTCCCTTTCTTTTGAGAAGAGGCAGTCTGAATACATACAGCCTGCTAGAGCGACAGGAGACATGCTTATTGCTGCAGAGTTCCATTCCTGGGACCAGCCTGCTCCATGGAGCTTGGGTCTCTTTCTGTCTTTGCTTCTTATAAGCTCTGGGCCTACTGCTTGTATCTCTTAAGTGATGGAGTATCAGACATGAGCCACCACACTTTGGCTTCCTGTGGGTGGTTCATTCCATTGTTCTGTCTCCTTTGTCAATGCTTTAAGTGAACAAGGACAGGCGACTCTCCTTCTAGCCATAGCCTTAGAAACTGGCAGAACAACTTCTCAGATGTGCTGCTTTGAACATAATAGACACTGTGACAATCTGGGGAACAATCGTCATACCAGACTCCCATAGGAAGAAGCAGAGCCTCCATTTTCCCTGCTATAGTTATGACAGAAGATACAGGATGCTGACTGTTAAATTCACACAAAAAAGGGACAAAAACCACATGAAATTGTAATTTTTTTTCCAGGCATGGGCTTAATTTGTAGATCTATCACTTACTATTTCCATGATGACTTTAATCAGGTAATTTAACTTTCTCTGAACTTTTCTTAATTCATAAAAATGGGTGTAATACCCACTTCATAGTGAAGTTAAGGTTGAAAGGTAACACATGAAACCCTCAGCTTAGCGTCATAAACTCTCTTCCTCCCAGTCTTAAAATGACCCCAAGGACAAAACAACTGGACAAGAAGACAAATGCAGTTTTGGAGTCAGTCAGTCTCTCATGGCTTCCAGTTGGAATTTTAAGTTGATTTTTGCTGTTGTTTGTTTTTGTTTTTGAGACAGGACTTCTCCATGCAGCTGTGGAATTCACTGTGTAGTCCAGGCTAGCCTGGAACTTATAGAGAGCCAATAGCTTCTACCTCCTAATTGTTGGGATTAAAGACATACACCATCATGTTTAGCTAAATTGATAATTCTTAAGGAGGAGGCATATTCTTTCTTTACATCTCAAAATTTTGAGTATACTTAAAATATATATATATATAGGATACATTGTGATACTAATAAAACAGCAGCAAACCATCCGTGGCCAGTGGATGGGAAACACCACAAACAGTGCTGTGCACTCTCTGAGCACGATGGAGGATCAGCTTCTTGCTCATCTTTTTTCTTTGGGGTTATGTTGTATATCTTGGGCATCTCTCTGGTTACCACACAACAATTTCATTTCCTAATAAATGTACATTTAGTACATTCCTACCCTATCACCAGCTTTCAATTAAAGCGTAAAACAAAACGGTTGATTTCTAGTTCTTCAATTTCTTAACCTGTTCCTTCTGTCTGAGAGCAGGGAACGCCTTACTTGAAGATACTGCACTGGAAATGAGATGCCGTATCTGATCACAAGGCTGTTCTAGCTCCATCCCGTTTCCCCAATTCTTTATGGTGGACTGAGCTGTATCAGATTAAGTATATCACATTTTCCTTGACAACTTTTCCTTCCTTTCCTTTCCTTTTCCCTTTCCCTTTTTCCCTTTCTTTTTCTCTTTTTCCCTTCCCCCTTTTCCCTTTTTCCCTTTCCTTTCTTTCTTTCTTTTTTTGGAGGCAAAGTCTTACTTTGGAGTCCTGTTTCAGGATCTACAGTGCTAGGATTCTAGGCACACTGTCACACCGGGTCTCTTCCACAAATTTTACATTTGACTTGGACTGCAGAAAGTGACCATGAACTTAGATTGAGGAATAATATTTTGGTGTGACACTTCCTAGGAAACAGAATGGTATGTTTTACAAGTCCGTGTGAGCTGTCTTTCAGAAGCTGAGGTATGGCATGGTTGAGTATTTAACCTACAAAGCCCTGGATTCGATCCTCAGCACTGGGCGAAACTGTCCTTTTTAATCAGGGAGGATATCACGCACAAAGGTATTCTCAAATTATAAAGGTGGTGAGAGAATGTTATGTTACTATGTTGTCCCTCCTGGCCACTGAGTTACAGGCCCTTGTTACATGGCAGGCTGGTATTCAAGAGAGATGTAAGACACACAGGGTTTCCCCACAATCCATGTGCTGAGAGGGCACAGCAGAAGGTAGCCATCTATTAGCTTAGAAGAGAGCTTCTGGTAGAAATTCACTGCAGGCACCAGATCATGTGCCTTGAGCCTTTAGAACCTTAAGGAAGTAAATGCTCATCTGGCATTTTGCTATGGCAACCCAAACAACTTAAAAGTAAGCTTTGTCCTATGATTGTGGAGCAACCTCTAATCAGCAATTAAAGAAAAGAGACAACCATTTCATTTTCACCTGCTTAAAGCTGATACAAACTTGAAGTGGGTGGGTTGTTAAAAACTAGTATTTAGGGTTAGTGAGAAAAATGTAAGAGTTTTCTTTTCCTAAATCATTGTCTGATATTTCTGGTACGATACACAGTGAATGAGAGTACTGACCACCTACCTACAGTGAGCAGCTCACTGTTGTCTACAAAATAAGGGTCCTCCATCACTAAACTAACGACTCCCTATGAGCACGGGGTGGCTCCTAGGTATTTCAGGGGCCTTGGTGGCTATGATGCTGCCTTGCAGATGGGAGCTGTGCTTTGTTGAATGCAACTATCCCCACAGGTTGACTAGTTTTATCTTATTTATTTATTTATTTATTTATTTATTTATTTATTTATTTATTTATATATGAGTACATTGTAGCTGTCTTCAGACACACTAGAAGAGGGCATTGGGATGGTGGTGAGCCACCATGTGGTTGCTGGGAATTGAACTCAGGACCTTTGGAAGAGCAGTCAGTGTTCTTAACCGCTGAGCCATCTCTCCAGCCCTTGGTAGCAATCTTATTAAGGAGGCACCATTTTCCTTTTATTTTTAGGAACACAGGATCTCAGAAATTCTTACCTGAGTAAAATCATTCATCTCTACATGGAACTTAAGGTTTGCATGATTCTATAGTGTGTGTGGTCTCTGTATTAGATCATGTTGTTTTCTCAGTTTTGTTTATTGCAATGTCAGGGAACAAGTGCTCTACACTCTCTTTAAACAAACAAACAAAAATCAGAGAATTAAAACAAAGATGCTCTATTAAAACTGTTACATCCAAATAAACAGAGAAGTTAGCTTTTTAACAAGGCACACTAAAACACAGAGGGCAGGGAACAACTCTTCAGCTGTGGGACCTCCTTGTTAGAGGGCCCAGAAGGCACTTTCAACAAGTTAGTAGGTAAGCTGGGCAGCCTTCTATTAGAATTGGACACATTTGAAATTACAGAATGCACAGTTTGATGCTGACCTGGCCAATGTGTACAATGAAAAGATTGTGTGGTGTGCTTAGTAGTAACAAAGTCAGTAAGCAAAAGAAGCCACGTATACTATTTACCTGTCTCTCAAGTCAAATCAAATACAAGCTGAGCTATCTCAGGGATGTGCTTACCACGAAGATCAGAAAGGATTATCTTGTCCAGTAACACACGCACATGCTGGGGAACAACTGCTGATGAAATCCCTCACCACTCTCACTTGCGAATGTGTAAGAAGACTAACGGAGCTTATCTGAGAAAGCCTGTAACTGCACTGGGCATCCTGCTTCCTATCCCTCTGTCTAGACATAGTTGTACATAGGAAGCACATCACTATAGATCACTACTATCAACACAGCTCAGGAGTTCTTTTGTCCCTTTTCATCCCTGCTTAGAAGCAGTGCTATTCAATTTTGAAGATTCTTGAGTGCTTAGAAATACTCTGGTCCACATATCTGGAGCTACATTGATGTAGTATTCCCTCACATTTACATTACCACATTATTTTTAAGATATTAAAATATATATAGTTCACCTGTTAGAAATCAAGAATGTTCATCCCCCTCCCTTCTCGTGTTCAATAGAAACCAATGCAAAGCTCCTCATGTCCCTGTCCATCAGAATCCCACTGAACTATGAGAATCCTTCTGAACTCACAGAAGCAGAAGCATCCTAACTGGGAGAAGCACTCCTCTCCCAGCAGATCACATCCTCTCGTGGCACTGAGCCATGACCCCACTCTGCCCCCACTGAGGCCTTTGAGAACACTGAGAAGACGGTCACCTCTAACTCTGCTGTAGAACAGACACTCAACATTTGCTTTGTACTATTCTTGGGCTTCACAGATACCAACTCACCTTGTCACTGCACTTAGTGCCATTACCACTTTAAAAAGCGAGGCACAGAATCTGGGGTTTGCTCTGGTGTTCCTGAAGTGCAGTTGCACCTCCAAATCAGAGCTAAGCCCTCACGAGATCTGCCATTCTTGGCCTTCATCCCTGTTTCTCCCAGCACCACATTAAATCTTCAGCATTCTGCATCTCACTTGGTATGAGAATCTTGTAAGCATTTCTCAAAAATTTCTGCTCTTCCAAGACAGAGCATGGTGGCACATGCCTTTAATCCCAGTACTTGGAAAGGACAGGCAAGAAAATGTCTGTGAGTTCAAGGCCAGTTTAGTCTATATAGCAAGTCCTAAACCAGCCAGTGAGATCCTGACTCAAAACAAACAATAAACAACCTCCTGCCCCTGGTCTCTCCTAAGCAAACCATCCTTTCCATCCCCCAGACTACCTACCTCATGGTCTGCAGAAGCTCATGATCACATCTTCACCTATAAGTCCCTTGGCATTTAGAGCTTTTCACAATATGGCTTCCAGTTACCACTCCAACTTTTATTTCTGTAGACTTCACTTCAAATGGGCTAAATTATTAGGAACAAGACCTACAATGGTCCATGTGAGCAGTTGTGACCATCACTGGGTGTCTCCTCTCTAGTCACAATGTCTTCAGTACTTCCTGTCCCTGTCAAAGTCTCACATCTTCATGAAGGCCTGTTTTACATGTCATCTCTTCCATGCGGCTACCTATTCTCTGAGCCTCTCTCTCCCTTGCCCTCATCCTGCTTTGAAGGATGATTCTGGTTGTATCTTTGCTTCTGAGATACAGCTCTGAGAGCAAGGATGGTGTCCCATGCATTCAAACTCTTAGAGTGCCTAATAACAGCAGCTTGCATACAGTCAATATGTAAAAAATTCTGTAAATGAACTGAAAGTACAGGCTACTTCCATTAATTCTCAATATTAGCAAATGATTAAAAGACAAAATACCTCTTAAAAAGAAAAGAACTGAAAAGAAAGTGAATCCTTAAAAGGAGGAGGATGCTAACAGTTTTGGGAATCTAGTGAATGACAGTGGATGAAACTTTCTAGAAAAACTGTAGAGGATGAGATCCTAACCTTTCCTACCAAATGATAAAAAAAATGTGTCCAACATAAAAAGGCACATACAAAATGAGACTAGTGGCTACATGGCTGTTGTTACCTTGGCAACTGTTTGTTCGGCAATGGTGCTAGGCCGACGCTGGCGGCCATCAAGTCTCTGCTCCACAGGAAAACTGCTCCTATGTGATTTTAGACGTTCCACCAACAAGAAATAAATGGCAGCAAAGTGATTATAGCTCTTGTTTTGCAAAGACTGAAAGAGAAAACAGGTGCTGAAGGTAGAGAACTGTGAAAACCAACAAAGGGGTCTATACCATTTAAAAGAGGGGGTACAATCATGCAACCTGATAATGAAATCACAAAACTTTTTCTTTCTGTCTCATGTCTTCTGAGAAGGGAAGCACAGGCTCCACCATGATATTCAGTCCAAGGGCACTGGACCAAGTGTGCTCTCTGAGATCCACTCACAGAAATTTCCACAATAATTCTGGCTTAAGATTTTAGAGGTGTTACTTTCATTCCCATAATTTTAGGCACCAAGATACTTAAAAAATACAGTAGTGAAGTATACCTCCGAGCAAAAACCTTTCTAGAATTCAGAGACAGGAAGACGTACACTTCAGGTCTCTAGATTCACCAAAGGTGACATCTTTAAATGAGTGTTTGGTTCTATTTCTTTATTTTTTATCAGGGATCCATTAATTTTTCTGCATTAAGAGAAATGTCCCAGCACTTGGGAGGCAGAGGCAGGATTTCTAAGTTAGAGGCCAGCCTGGTCTACAGAGTGAGTTCCAGGACAGCCAGGACTATACAGAGAAACCCTGTCTCGAGAAAAAAAAAATGAGAGAGAGAGAGAGAGAGAGAGAGAGAGAGAGAAAGAGAGAGAAAGAGAGAGAAAATGTCATCACTGCTTCACACAGTGGCTGCCAGTGCTGTGATATGGCCCTATCTCACAGTGATAACCAGGTGTAAAGTTGATCAACTCCCTGTGCTCAAACTTCTAACTTTATAGCTTGACTAAAGTTCAAATCATTTGAAAGCTCTGGTGAATGAACAAAAGCCTTTGTGGACTTTCTGGTGATTATTTTGGGCTGGAGAATGACATCTGCATGCTAGATGGAGAGTCAGTGTGTCTGCATTCTTAGGTAATCTTTTCCTCTTGTTTTTGCAGCTCCACCCTTTGGAAACCTTGAATATAAACTTGCTTCCCAGAATTTTCACATTATTAGTCTGCCAGCTTTCCCAGGATGCCAATGCCGCAGAGAAACAACTTCTCATTTGGCTTCTAATTCTACCTGACAATCTACTGGGTGCTGTATGGGGCAACATGGATCCACAAAACCCTCAGTGAAAACAAAAAACCCACAGGCCAGAGGAGCCCCACAGAAGCTGCCATCAGGATCTACTCCATGGGTAAGCATGGGAAAACCTCACTGAATGCACAATGCACAAAGCAAGAAAGCAAGTTTGGTTTTGCTCATGATTCCGATAGGTGACAAGAAACAGTGTCCTTAAGGCACTGTCCATCCTTGGTGGGGCCGTTGTGCAGGTACTACATCTGTTCTCTAAGCATGCTAACTACTAGGTAGAAAAAAGCCAAAAGGAAATTTCCAGGTTTATAGAGTTCTTAATTCTATAACCATTAATACTTACAAATCATAACCTACTTGCCTGCTTAACCTGGCTCTCCTCAACCCTACTGGCTGTCTTCAATCTCATTCCTTCCTTTTGGCTCTTGGCTCAGCCCTTAGTCTTGCTCCGTATATGTAGTTCATATAAACTATTTTAATACCAATATGAAATCCTTGTTTCACTTTGGAAGAAACTTTCTACTCTGTATTTTTGTGAGATAGGGTCTCATCATGTAACCCTGACTATCCTTGAACCCACAGAGATCTGTCTGCCTCTCAGTACTGGGATTAAAAGTGTGCCCCACTATGCCCAGCTTTTAGGCTTCAATCTTGGCCTTTTCCTAACCCTCTGAAATTCTTTTCTTGGATGTTTTGGGAGACAGGGCAAAGGAAGGGTTTAGAGATTGAATGTCTAACTATAAACAGAGCCTGACATAGTCCTCAGGGAACCCTGAGCAGTGCAACCAGCCACTGGGGACGAATGTGCTAAAAGACTAGGAACAGGTGTGATCATGGAGCTGCAAGCCACACATGCAGAAGAACATTTAAACCTCTGCAGACATCTCCATCACTTTACCTCAATAGTCTTCTGCTGATCAATCCCAAGGCTGTGCATCAGTCGAAGAACCTGCTCATTAAATTCTCCAATGGACGGCTCGTTTTCCTGTTCTTGTGGATAGAGAATAGGCCTCTGTACAGGAACCTCTATGAGCATCCACTTGTGCTCCTTGATTTGAGCTATGCTTAGCCGTTTGGAAGGATCTAGGACCAACATCCTTCTAATGAGGTGTTCACAATCTATAGAAAATGCAATGTTAAAAAAGTCATATATATCAACTTCAAGCATACTAGCATGACCCATGTGACTTGTACAACAATCTTTGTATCCTTCACCTGAAAGCAGAAAGACAAATGAGCAAATGAATATATAAATGATAGACTGGTCAAGTTCAGATGCTGAAGAAATATTTAAGAAACACAGGTGAGGGGGGCTGGCGAAATGGCTCAGCGGGTAACACCACTGACTGCTCTTCTGAAGGTCCTGAGTTCAAATCCCAGCAACCACATGGTGGCTCACAACCACCCTTAATGAGATCTGAGTCCTCTTCTGGTGCGTTTGAAGTCAGCTACAGTGTACTTATGTATAATAATAAATAAATCTTTTTTTTTAAAAAAAATCACAGGTGAGAACAAGGTATCTGTATGCTAAAGGAATCTTTCTAGTGCATTTCTCAAACTATCTAGTCATAGACTTAGATTTCCACTAAGGAAAAAAAAAATTAAGCTTCATTCTCAGAACAAGCATAATGAACTGGTCCTCGGTCATATTGAGGCATGCTCAGTAAAGCCAGGTGGTGAGCAGCGAGCTCTTTCCAGTAAGCTGCTGCTTTCTCATCAGTGTTGCCAAGGACCACGTGCACTGATGGGCTTCTAGAAGGAGTACACTAAGTACACTGCAGCTGCAGCTGAGTGGGATCAGGCTCTTCATTACCCTCCTCCAATCCAGCCTCCTGCCACTCACGGCTCTCAGGCACTGTGCTAAGTGCTTTGTGCAGAGTAACTTAACCATCCTATGGCATCTCTAGAGCAGGAACTGCACTGTACAGATGGGTCAAAACTGCATGGCCAATGAATGGTGAACTCAGGATTCCATCCAGGTAGACGTCTGTTTCCAAAGCCTATGTGACCTTGCCTTTCCAAGAAAACTAAAGATACAGCTAAAAAGGAAACCAAACTGGTGTTTCTATGACAGCCCAAGACAAGACAGGTAGGGACTGTAGCATTTCAGTTTATTTCACCAGAGTTCCATCAGTTGACTTGAATTTAAAAACTTAATTTTGAAAATCTATTTCATACATAGAGTAAAATTGTTGTAAGCCTGTATCTATGGAGTCTAAAATAAACTGGGACATTTATAAACTCAAGCTGAATGGGAAGACTTTCTGCTCTTAATCTGGGTAGCTTCTGTTCTCAGTTACAAGGAGGAAGGCTGAAACTTGTCTTGTCTACATGGAGGGTGTCGCAGAGCTCCCTGGCTTTTAAAATGACTCAGTCATTTTATCTGGTACCAAACTTTTAGTAAGGAAACTGGCTAGGACTTCATGCAGTATAAATTCTGTAATGCACAACTAATACGACGAATGGCTTGTTACCTTCTGACATGAAATATGGAATCCGGAATCTTCCTTCTAAAACCCTCTGCCTTAAAATAGGGAGAGTTGGTCCATCAAAAGGTAGAGCTCCACAGACAAGGACATAAAGAACAACTCCCATGCTCTAGGGAAGAAAGCAATGCAGTCATTTTCAGGGAGCACTTCAAACACTCAGACTCCCTAAACATCTCATGGCTCTAAAATCACATGGATTGATGGATTCAATTTGTCATTTTCTCAGAGTCTGAAAGTCTTACTTCCTGTGGTGAGATTAAGCATAATAAATACTAAGTGGTCTAAATGTGATCATTTATCGTTACTTCAAATCATTGCTGATATTAGATGACAACACCTGTCTCAGGGAATTCTTTCCTAGGGATCCACTTCCAGACGCTCTTACTGATAATAGTCTATTGGCTGGGGAGAATACTACCAGGAACTTCTGAAATAGGCCAGAGTACCGACTGTCATGATAAATACATTTAACATATTAAAGCAAAGCAATACCCATATATCCAGCTGTGGTCCTTCATACTGCTGCCCTTCAAAGACTTCTGGGGCTGCATAAGGGGGGCTGCCACACCATGTTGCCAGCAGTTCACCAGTTTTAAAGAAATTTCCAAAGCCGAAATCTATTAGGATGGAGATAAATGTTACTCTTATCTCTGCTCTCAAACTGCCCTGTCCTTCTCAGCAATCATGTCTATAATGTGGGACCACTATGACAATGACAATGACAATGCCTTTTTTTGCCCCCCCCCCTTTTTTTCCTGAAATATCTATTTGTGTGAACAGCCACGGTGAGTTTGATTATCGTAGAACATAAGTTGTTTGATGGTTACTAACCACTTTTAATTCTATAAAGTCTATAGGGGGCAAGGGAGTAAAACCCAACTAAGTAGCAACATATAGCAGCTTTTGAGACAATTGAGAACCTGGTAAGTAACAGCTTTTTTAAATGCTGATCTATACATCCCACTCTAGGCAGATGCCCGTCTGAGTACCTTACACCATGATAGCATATGGTCTGCTACAAGCCACCTGGCACCACTCTCATCTATATGCTCGTTTGCAGACTGCAGCGGCATGACACTTCAAAGCAACTGTAATCCTTCCTCCTTATAATCTCAGTCACATGAATCTACAGTTTTGCTACCTAGAATGCACTCTGCAAACACTGGACACAATGCCTTCAATATGCATATGCACACAAGCTTTCAGGGTCCTTTGTCATTGATGTGTTTGCCCTTTTGATAATACTCAAGAAACAAACTCTTACTGTTACCCAAGTTAGTCCCACACTCTCTTGTACTTTGAGTCTTGAAACTCAAAGAAGAGAATTTGGTTCTCGATAGTGCATGGGAAGCATTGTGTGCATAGGAGCTTAAGTAAAACTAAGGAGTGGACCTGGTCCATTGCGAGACAGACTGGCTTTGGGGCCAGCGTCAGCACCTGGGCACCTTAGTTCCCCTGCCTGTAAAGCTGCAATAATAAACATGCCCAGTAGCAGCTTTTATGAGGCACCAATGTGCTAATGTAAACTACGGCTTTGTTTGCGCCTTGAGACAACACACATTAGTCCCTTGGGAGAAGATATTCTCTCAGTCTGCTGATATAAGAACAGGTAGGCATTAAGCACAATAAAGACTGTAATCATGTCACAGCCGCTTTATGGAGCAGTATAATAACTACAAATTCAGGAGAAGCAGAACTGACTTACAGTTTTGTCTCTTCTAACTCTAGTGTCACAGGAAAGTATTCTACTTCTCTGAAGCTTAGGTTTCCAAATCTACACCAGCGAGAATAATCCACCTGCCCAGATAAGATGCAGTGAGGATTAATGAAATTAAAGACATAAAAAGAGCCCAGATGTGAAATGTCAGCATTTGTTCTGTGAAACCACTACCACCATCATTAACTTCCTGAGGAAAAGGTCACAAGGAACTAACTATAAAGAGGGAGGAGGAAAACCATCAGGAGCACAAGGTTCAGTAGAGAAAAGACAATGCACCTAGGAAACTGCCTCCCATTCGTTCATGCCTGGCCGGCCATATGTGGACTATGAAGAAAGGGCGTCAACCACATCCATCTTTACAATGGAAACGCCACCTTGCCTACATTCCACTTTCCAAAGTGACCAGAGACCTTGTCTTCTTTATTTGGCCTCAGCTACTAGCCACTTCTGCCACCTGTAACTCATATGTAGAGCTGTAAGTTTCTAATCTAGAAAAACTATAGAATGAGTTAAGAATAAGATACTTAAATCCACTTTAGAGAATAAAAGGTTAATTTCCTCTACAAAGACACATCCAAACTCTGGGACAGATGTGTGAGGAGCCTGGAATAGGCACAGTGACACATGCATTTTATACCACAATGGCAAGGTGAGCTTTTCCATATATGTAAAGGAAAGATACTCTCCAGGTAGCAAGATGAAAATTTCAATGTCTTAAAGAGCCAAAGAGAATGCCTGACTCAGAACTCCCCACACTGGTGAAATGAACTCAAAGGAGGGAAGACACAGCCTATTGAGAAGACAGCCTGGTAAGTGGCCTTGAGGTTGCTCATTAGTATACTTCTTAGCAAGAGAGCAAGAATCACTGTCTAGGTCATTCAGTCCAATGTACTTTTTACAGACTTAGGCAGAGAAAGTACCCTGTTTAGTCACAAGACAGTGGTACTAAATGGACACATGCTTTCTAGGTATCTGATTCTGTGGAAATCAAACTCAACAGCAGTCAGGCTCACTACGCTATCACAGAACCACACCTGTCCATATTCAAGAACCTTTTCCAGAGCACTTCCAAAATTATTTTTGTGATAACATGATGGGTGTGTTAAGATGTAAGTAGAAAAATATAGAATATTTCTGAAACACAGTATGTACTCAGTAAATGGCAGCGAGGGTCTCATTCATGCAAGGAAAGCTACAGGTACAGCCCATGTCTATGTCTTAAAGGGGCATTATTACATGTTACTTTATTACATGTATTACATATAATATTACAATATAATATAATATTACATTATTATATGAAGACTCTTTGAGGAGTCTTCCTAGTAAAGCAATGTGGAAGACTTATTTCAGGAGAGAGTTAAACACTTGTGAAAGATGATACAGCTGCTATTGCACTGCAGACATGGAACAGAAACCAGGTTTACCTACAACTTTGCATCCTTCTCTGACACAGTGATTTATAGCTTAGCTATTTGTGACCAATTTAATAATGCCAGGTAAAAGAATTGGCAATGAAATGGGCATTTTAAAAGAGCATTTATATTTCTTTATAGAAATATAGATAATTTTCATTTACAGTTTATAGTTTTCTGTAAACAGCATATAGTAAATGAAGCAAGGGGTAAGCAAGTAGATGAAATGGGAAAAATTCAAAATTTCTGATTACCACTTACTAAGACAGAATGAACTGCACAACTGCCCTTCAGTATCTGTGGAGAATTGGTTACAGGACACACAGTGGGTACTAAAATCTGGTTGTTCAGACCCCTATATAAAATGGGGCAATACTTGCCTACAACCTCCATACTTCTTCCTACACATTTTAAATCATCTCTGGATTATGTATGATACCTAATACAGTACAGAGTCAATTTAACTAGTTGCTATATTTAATTGCTCAGGGTAAATGGCAAGGAAAAACCCTCTGCACAAGTTTAGTAGAGGTTCAGTTTCCTAGGCCTATGTACATATGTTTAACATAACTTAAAATTGGAGGTAAGCTACCCATGAGCAATAATGTGACATTTACTCAGAGAGTATTTTCCATCTGTGGTTGGTTAAATCCCAGGATTTGGAACCCACAGATACAAAGAGCCTACTGTATTCTTATTTCATCACACAAAGCACTCACTACACACACAAATGCCGTACATGTGTATTGTTATCCACAGAAGAAAATACAGAGCAAGGGTCTCAACACTGCAGAAATAGAAGAGTAATAGATGCTCAGCAGCAGCAGCTTAGGCAACTGTAAGGAAAATGATCACTTGGGCACTCCTTTTTTTTTAACATCCTGCTCGATGCCCTAATTTCTCCCATTCCCCCTCCACAGAGTCCCTCCTCTCCCCATTCCCCACTCCCTTTCTCCTCTGAGAGGGTAGAGGCCTCCCTGGACAGTCCCCAACATTGACATATCAGCTCTCTGCTGGACAAGGCAGTTCTTCTCCTACTGAGACTAGGCAAGGCAGCTCAGTTAGGGGACACATTCCACAGACAGGCAACAGCTTTAGGGATAGCCCCACTCCAGCTGTTGGGGTAAGAGGCACACTTTTTCTATCTAGACTTTGATTTCAGGCCATGTCAGATCAGAGAATTAAATAGGTAAGATGTTTCCTTAATAGATGTCCTCATTTGTATTTTTAAAATTTCAGTTAGAAATATGTGTTTATCTCTGTGTGGAGGCATGTGCGTGCCATGGCACACATGTAGCTGTCAGAAGAGAACTTGTTGAAATCAGTTCTTTCCTTCCACTGTGTGGACTGCAGGGATTCAACTCCAGTCATAGGGTTTGTCAGCAAGTCTCATTACCCATGATGAGCCATCTTGCTGGCCTGTAGTCTTACTTTTTAAATGCCAAATATAAAATAATATGGATTTATGGACTACAATGTGATATTCTGATATGTTTGCATTGTGCAATGGCCAAATCTCACTAAGTAAATCTATCACCTTATTAATTACAACTCCTCTGTGAGGAAGAGATATTTAAATGCTGTATCATTTACTACTGTAAATATTTGACTCTTTGAGCTATAACAAAATACTGCTGTTATTTATTCTGATGTTCCCAGTGTTCCAGATTTGGCTAATCCTATGTCAACCTACTTCATTTAACACTTTTTAAAAAAATTTAGTTTAAAGTACTTGTGTATCTTTGGACACCAAAAGATTACCCACACTCATCTTGCATCTTCTTTGCCCTTAACACCACTACTGTTCCAAGATACTATGGTTCTTTTTGGTGAATAACAGTATTTAGAAACCTGGATTAAGCTCCAGATCACCATTATGTGTTTTACTGATATGTTTAAGTATTCACAGCTACAAGGGAGTAAAACTGTATTCAAATACAGGTCAGGTATTATAACTGTTAAAACTGTTCCATCAAAGCCCCAAGTATGCCCCTAAGCAGCTTAATATATATAACTTAAAACTGGAGGCAAGGCTCCCCAAAATCCAGGGTCAGTATGTACCATTACACAAAGAAGATGGATTATAAATTATTTTCTGTGCCAGATGAAGCTGATCTATCGGGTGTTTAATTACAGCACCTTACCATGCGTGTGATCAAGAGCAGTTAGGATGTTTGTATTTTAGTGCATAGTTACACTCATTTTAGGAATCTATATTCATTCTAAGAGCGCCTGATGCAAACAACTCTGTCCTCATTATGTGCAGATGATGCCTGTTTCCCTCCCTGTGATACTAAAGCAAATACTCAGCTTCAAGATTTCCTGATATATCCACACTCACTCACTTGGCTTATGTATGGTTTGAATATTTACAAAAGATAGGATCAAACATCAGCTACTGACACTCATGGGAACCAACTGGGCCTCAGAAGCTGAGTCATTTAACTATCTCTAATCTAACCAGTTACAAACCACAGGTATCACATATTAGAGCTCTTGGTGTCTTCTGCTGTGTTTTGAAAGATGAATGAGCTTTATCTTCCTGACAACAAAAATCACTACTGCTATCATGATAAACAGTATGATTTACCAGTGTCTAGGCATCATTAGGGACTATCAGCTACTGCTTTAGTAATAAAAAAGTCATATAAAGAGTAAATAAACTGTTTTTGATTACTGCCTAATGGGAACACCAAGCACAGGAGAGATTTCTATTGTTTGTAAGAATAAAGTAATGAAATAGGCCAAACAGTGATATGCAGCTGGAAACAGCTACAGTGCAACTTCCGGTTCAGCAGGGCCTGAGCTTCTGTCCCTCTAGCCAGCTCTGAAGTGATGCCGAGAGTTTGAGCTTCATCAAGGAACAGATGACAGCATAAGTGGATTAACTGCTGGCCAGCACTTATTGCTATAAAATAATACTTACTAAACATTTCAGTGTTTCTTTTTTAACTAAGGAGATACTGTTTAGTAATCTAAGTCATTTTTTTAAAGAATGAAAAATAATTAAACAAGCCCTATCTTTACTTTAAGCCAAGAAAAAGTAAATAATTTTTACGTATCACAGCTCAAGCAGTTTTACTCTCTAACAGTGTGATATGTCTAATTTATAATTTTACAAAAGTTATTTGGCTGATGCGATGGCTCTGAGGGTAAAGTTTCCTGATGCCAAGCCTTCTGACCTACGTTCAGTTCCTAGGACCCAGTGGAAGCTGAGAACTGATTCTTCCAAGTTGTGCTTTGACTCCAGACTTGCACTTTCCCTTCCCTTTTCAGTACAACACACACACACACACACACACACACACACACACACACACACACCCCAATGTGAATTTAAAAATTAAAAATCATTCTCTTGCTGAGAAGCAGACTGTTTGAGAGTTAAATTTCGTTTTTCTTAAATGATCAATAGAATTAGGTTATCCAGCCTGATGAAAGGGTACACATTTGTAATTATCATAAGTAGGAGTGAGGAAGACAATCACAAGGAAATAAATGTTGACAAATAAAAGGTAGGAGTGTGAGAGGAACTTGGCTGACTCATCATACCGACTGCAACCCCATTAGTCAACACTGACTTCAATGTATAGTTTGCTGCTCACCAGCGAGAAAAAGCCTCATTTATCTCCAATCATCAGTTACTGTCTGACAGGAAGGCACCAAAGCTAGGATGAAACATTACCCTCAGACCAGTGTGAACCATTTAGAACCATCTAACTGTGTCCAATCAGGGAATCCAAGATCCAAGAAGCAAAGAAATGATAATCCTTAGCTTCATGGAGAAAGGGTGGGAAGAACAACATCAATGAAGACCTATGCAGGTTTGATGAACTGAGCCTGCAAAGCAGGACTGATGAATGGGTGTGTCATCCTGCTTGCACTGCAAGGCTATCTTCCCATTACTATGCTACCTGTGGCAGGAGGATAATGGGATAATGAAAGGAAGAAGGTCAACAAATATCTTTTAATAAGTCCCCCTTTCACCTCCATTCTTTCTCATTTGTAGGACAGAAGACTGAAACTGTACCCATGGAAACCTTATCTCAAGGCCTTCTAGTAAGTAAATGGAAAGCTGTAGAAGCAGTGGCAGAGGTGGTAAGCAACCAAACAAGTCAGAAAAGAAGCCTTCCTTCCTTCTGAGCTCAGATAAGTGACATTACACACAGGTCACACTAAGCTAGCTAACTTTACATTACTAATTACACTTAAGGTTTTGCTCAGAGGAGATGTAACCAGACAGGTAATTTCAATTATGCACCCCCTTGCTCCTTTACCATCTGCCTCAGTAAGGCTTTAAGCAGGTGACTTTTTGGTTGGTTTGTTTGTTTTAATGTGCTGAAGGAGGTTAGTTGGTTATCAAAGTTTTACAGCTTTGTTTCAATGGAGCAATTATGCATTAAACATAAGTAGCAGTCACCTTTTATTAAGTATTTACATGGTGCCAAGAGATTTAACTAACAATAATTTACAAACACTTGAACAGGACCAAGTACCAGGCACAGTTTTAAGTACTCTGCAAATATTAATTCATGTAACAGCCACTATGTGATAAGAGCCTGTGCCATTCCCCCTTTCCAGATAAGGAAACTGAGAACAGGGAGGCGACAATGTCTCCAAGGTCAGTCAGTAGCTAGTAAGGATTCATTCCCCAGCAGCCTACTTCTCACCTACTACACTGTATTGCCTCCTCGTCTTAAATAATCATCAACCTCTACACACTGGCCCTGGAAACCACAATCATTCCTAAGCAAGCCAACAGGAGCTCTGACTGGAGAGGTCAGTCTACCCAAGCGGGCAGAAGAAATGGCATCAGCAGAGCCCGCATCTGCTCTGCCTACTCAGACTCAGCACTGCACATGGAGTCTTGTTTGGATTGTGGTAATTTTTCTTTTTAAAAAAAGGGTTTGTTTTTATTATTTTTAAATATTGTACATATTTGTATATGTGTGTTGTGCATATGGTGCCTGCAGAGTCTTAAAGAGGATGTTAGGTCCTTTGGAGCTGAAGTTATAGGTAGCTGTGAGTTGTCTGGCATGGGTACTGGGTGTGTTTTGTTGCTGAGCCATCTCTCCAGTTCTGAGTTATAGTTATTTTCTGAAAACTTGAAGTTATATTGGAATCATCAGGTATTTACTATATAACTTTCAAGATGTGAAAGCTGGAGACTAAAACTAAACGTAACTTAATGCATAATGGTCATTCTAAGTAAAATGGTCAAGGTGGTGAGGAACCAATGCTGAGGGGATGGGGATGGGATCCCGGAAAGCCGTGCTGCCTTGTTTCAGCCTTTCCCCAGGATGCCTCAAGCTACTATTTCATGAAAGGGAGGCCTTATGATTGAGACAACTTGAACACAGCCTGCAGGTACAGCTATGGCTCTGCACTGTTGCTAAAATAATATGCTAAAATTAATTTCAGAGCCATGCTTCTGTAATTATGAAAACTATCCACGATTTATCTATTTCTGTCTTTTAAATATAGATACATTTTAAATGAAAACATGATTTTGATTTGTCCTTTTAACAAATCAAAGTGTAAGTGGCTTTAAAAGTTCATTTTTAGCAAATTATAGAAATCTTAATAAGCAAAAGCAGCAGGGAAGTTAATAAATTGAGGTTTTGTTGTTGTTGTTGTTGTTTTTGTTTTTTTGATACAGGGTTTCTCTGTGTAGCCCTGGCTGTCCTGGAACTCACTCTGTAGACCAGGCTGGCCTCAAACTTAGAAATCCTGCCTGCCTCTGCCTCCCAAGTGCTGGGATTAAAGGCGTGCGCCACCACTGCCCGGCCAATAATAATTTTGTCTTTTTTTTTCTTTTGATTTTTCTTTACATGGAGTTCTACCTGTCCTGTGCTAGGTCTCTATAAAAAATCAAGATTTCTGAGATATTAAAAAATTACATCCTTAGAGGTAAGCAGAGCCATCAAAAGTTATCAGATCTCTGATAAAGAACAACTATTTGGTGAGGGATCATTTAAAAGACAAGCTTCTAACCTGGCCTATACTTTCTGACCCACCAAGCTCCTGCCAATGGAGGAGTAGTGCATCTCTTAGCCCTCACTAGAGAAGCTTCTTTTTACAACAGTGAGAAATGCAGAGATCACACCTGGCCAATACGCAGAGGGAGAGAGACTGTTGTAGAGTGTCCAGCCTTAAAAGGGACAGCTATACCATGCCCACTCCCTCCAAGCTCCAGGATCACCCTGGAAGGGAGGGGAAGACTATAAGAGACAAGAGGTAGTGGACCTCTGCATCAGAACAGTAGTTATTGGACATGGCAGTGCTGTTACACACATGAGCCCACAGAGGCTGGGACTTCCTGTACAAGTCCTGTACAAGATCAAGCCAGCCAAAATTCCAGCATGCATGGGGGAGGGACTCATGAAGTTCCAACTTTAGTGAGGAACTGATGGCTGCTGGAGGAGGTAGGGTCAGCTTTCCCACGCACACAGAGGCAGCACTAGGTAGACTCAGTGGGTTAAAAAACAAAACAAAACACATAATGTAGGGAGGGAAAAGTCACATGGAGGATAGATAAAAAGGGATCAGGTGGGTGTGGTGGTACATACCCTTAATCCCAGCACTTGGGAGGTAGAGGCAGGTCAATTTCTGAGGCTAGCCCAGTCTACATAGTTCCAGGACAGTCAGGGTTATACAGAGAAACCTCTTTTCACATCCCCCCCCTCCTCAAAAAAGAGAAAGAGGGATGGATTTAATCAAGATACATATATAAAATTCTCAAATAGCTAAAACCCGTATAAATACTCAAGACAAATCCTTTTGTTTTTTTAAAGATTTATTCATTTTATGTATGCGAGGACACTTGTTGCTGTCTCCAGACACACCAGAAGAGGGTATCGGATCCCATTGCAGATGGTTGTGAGCTACCATGTGGTTGCTGGGAGTTGAACTCTGGACCTCTGACAAAACAGTCAGTGTCTTAACCACTGAGCCATCTCTCCAGCCCAAGAAAAATCCTTTTAAAAGCCACATCTAAACTTTATAACATGTAGAATCCTTCAAGATCTGACCCTGACCACCTAGAATAGGCTAAGGTTAGCATGTGACTTTCCTGAAGGTGGCCCATTGTTTTTGCATGGTCTGAGATTGGTGAGCTCGAAGAGGCAAGACCCAAAAGAGACTTCATCTCAGGATTGCTTCTTGCAGTTGATATGTGTTTCCTGTCATTATTACACTAATATAACAATTCCTAGGCATTAGCCCACCCTACTGGGCAGATTTTCTGCAGCTCAATGAAGATGTACTGTTCTTGTAGTGATGCTATGTAGACAAATTGATGATTTCATAATTCCTAATAATGATTCTATAGAATTCCTAAGTTTATACAAGTAATTTTAAGCCCTCTGTAATATTAAAGCTGCAATGAGGGCTCTGTAAACCTTCATGTGTCATGAGCTAATTGCCTAAGAGAGAAAGCAGACTTACTTACAATCAGGGAATGCATTCCTTCTGGGCTGGGTATGAAACCATTACCTGATAACTAAATGTTGTAAACTGAGAATGAACAATTTATTGTAGGTGTAAAGACAAAAAATAAAATATTATCTGGTTTATCTGTATAAAACCTCAAAATTAATAAGACACTAGGTAGATGATTTGCCTTGTGAAAAAAACATGCTGACTTAAACATAAGAATTATTGTTTTAAACTCTTAATGAACTTTCGGAGCTAATGGCAGATAATTAATGTTTAATTAGACAACTACTAAATACATGTAAACATTTCTGTTGTAACTCTTTTTTTTTAAAAGATTTATTTATTTATTGATTATATGTAAGTACACTGTCGCTGTCTTCAGACACTCCAGAAGAGGGAGTCAGATCTCGTTAAGGATGGTTGTAAGCCCACCATGGGGTTGCTGGGATTTGAACTCCAGACCTTTGGAAGAGCAGTCGGGTGCTCTTACCCACTGAGCCATCTCACCCGCCCAGTATCTCTTTATTCAATTTATGATTTGAATCTATGTTTGAACTTGTGAACTTTTGAAAAAATAGATGCTTAGAATACCATGTGATCATGTATCCTGAAAAAGTACAAGAGCTAGGAATACTGAGAAGGTGAGAGCAGAAAGAGCAGAGAGCAGAAAAGAGAGCAGGCAGGCTTCTTACTAGACACATTTTTTCTTAACACCAGGTTTCTTCTTCCTGACAAGGACAGGGTTTTTTCACACTCAATGAGAAGGCAGAAGGTTTTCTTTCTCTAAGCAATAAAGGTTGGAGTTTATTTTCCATCCAGAATGAGGGAGTTCTTTCTGTGCTGGCACTTGCTCAATGAAACCTCCTTGGGGGGGCTTTTGCTCCATCCACCAAATATATGTGTATTCGTAAGTATAGGTGTATATATGTAAGTATACATATATAATTGTGGAGAGGATGAGACAGGCAGTCGGGCCCAACATGAATGTGCGTATGAATGTGTGTGTGTCTATGAATATTTACCTATGTAACATTGTTTTTCCTGCGAGCATGCCTTTCTTTTCCTGGTTCACAAAGAGTTAATTGCTCCAGGCCTCCCTCTCACCTGGCCAGAGAGAGAGGTGTGGCTCCCAGGCAAAAATAGAAGGAAACTGCAACAATCCTTACTTAACTCCCATCTGCTGCTAGCAAGAATTAACTAACAAATGTATATGTATATCTGTCTGTCTGTCTCTGTCTTTATGTAGGTACACTAAGAGAAGAGTTCAGAGTTTCTCACTAGAGATTCTTGCCAGCACCAAATATTTCAGTTTTGTTATATCAGCAGTAGTGACCCCATAAAGAATAAGATCAAACACTTCCTGACTGGTGATGCTTCCCTGGCTCCTCAGAGTGACTGATGTTCCCTCCGTATATTTCTGCCCTAGTTGGGACATAGTTACACTCTTGCCACTTTTTTAGGTGGTTCAGGGAACTGAACACAGGGCTTTGCATGTGCTAAGCAAATGCTCTATCACTGAGCTCTATATAACCCCAGCTCAATACAACCTGAGATAATGCTGTGAAATAATTTATACATATCACATATTTAGCATAGCATAATGCCTGGCATATATTTTACCATATATGAGTGAGTTTTGAGTATGTGAATTAAGAAATTCATAATATCAACTTTTTTCTTTTTTCTTGGATATTTTCTTTATTTACATTTCAAATGTTATCCCCCTTCCTGGTTCCCCCCCTCCTGGAAATCCCCTATCCCATCCTCCCTTCCCTTGCTTTTATGAGGGTGTTCCTCCACCTACCTCACTCCCACCTCCCTGCCCTCTATTCCCCTACACTGGGGCATCTATCAAGCCTTCAGAGGACCAAGGACCTCTCCTCCCATTGATGCATGACAAGGCCATCTTCTGCTACATATGCAGCTGAAGACATGTGTACTCCTTTGTTGATAGCTTAGTCCCTGGGAGCTCTGGGGGGGTCTGGTTGGTTGGTATTGTTGTTCTTTCTAATGGGGATACAAACCCCTTCAACTCCTTCAGTCCCTTCTCTAACTCCTCTATTGGGGACCCCGTGCTCAGTCCAATGGTTGGCTGCAAGCATCTGCCTCTGTATTTGTAAGACTCTGGCAGGGCCTCTCAGGAGACAGCTTATCAGGCTCCTTCTAGCTTACACTTCTTGGCATCCATAATAGCGTCTGGGTTTGGTAACTGTATATGGGATAGATTCCCAGGTGGGACAGTCTCTGGGTGGCCTTTCCTTCAGTCTCTGCTCCACACATTGTCTCCGGACTTGCTCTGGTGAGTATTTTGTTCTCCTTCTAAGAAGGACTGAAGCACTCACACTTTGGTTTTCCTTCTTCAGTCTCATGTGGTCAGTGAATTGTGTCTTGGGTATTGAGAGCTTTTGGGCTAATATCCATTTATCAGTGAGTGCATACCATGTTTGTTCTTTTGTGATTGGGTTACCTCACTCAGGATATTCTCTAGTTCCATCCATTTGATAAAGAATTTCATGAATTCATTGTTTTTAATTGCTGAGTGGTACTCTATTGTATAAATGTACCACGTTTTCTGTATCCATTACTCTGTTGAGGGACATCTGGATTCTTTCTACCTTCTGGCTATATTAATCCTGCCAATCCATGAACATGGGAGATCTTTCCATCTTCTGAAATCTTCTTGTATTTCTTTCTTTAGAGACTTGAAGTTCTTGTCATACAGATCTTTCACTTGCTTGGTTAGAGTCACACTAAGATATGTAATATTATTTGTGACTATTGTGAAGGGTGTCGTTTCTCCAATTTCTTTCTCAGCCTCTTTATCCTTTCAGTAGAGGAAGGCTACTGATTTGGTTGAGTTAATTTTATATCCAGCCAGTTTGCTGAAGTTGTTTATCAGCTTTAGGAGTTCTCTGGTTGAATTTTTGGGGTCACTTAAGTATATGAGTTGAGTATAAACTTTTGTAGTAGGATCTGATGAGTTTTTGGATTTCCACAGTTTCCGTTGTTATGTCTCCCTTTTCATTTCTGATTTTACTAATTTGGATACTCTCTCTGTATCCTCTGGTAAGTTTGGCTAAGGGTTTATCTATCTTGTTGATTTTCTCACAGAACCAGCTCCTGGTTTGGCTGATTCTTTGTATAGTTCTTTTTGTTTTTATGTGGTTGATTTCAGCCCTGAGTTTGATTATTTCCTGCCGTCTACTCCTCTTGGGTGTATTTGCTTCTATTTTGTTCTAGAGCTATCAGGTGTGCTGTTGAGTTTCTTTTTAGAGGCACTTAGAGCTATGAGTTTTCCTCTTATCACTGCTTTCATTGTGTCCATAAGTTTTGGTATGATTTTCATTAAATTCTAAAAAGTCTTTAATTTCTTTATTTCTTCCTTGACCAAGTTATCATTAAGTAGAGCACTGTTCAGCTTCCATGTATATGTGTGTCTTCCATTGTTTTTGTTGGAATTTCAGACCAGTATTAGTCCATGGTGATCTGATAGGGTAAATGGGATTATTTCAATCTTCTTGTATCTGTTGAGGCCTGTATTGTGACCAATTATATGGTGAATTTTGGAAAAGGTACCATGAGGTGCTGAGAAGAACATATATTCTTTTTCTTTAGGATGAAACGTTCTATAAATATCTGTTAGATTCATTTGGTTCATAACTTCAATTAGATTGACTGTGTCTCTGTTTAGTTTCTGTTTCTATGATCTGAAGATTGCTGAGAGTGGGGTGTTGAAGTCTCCCACTATTATTGAGTGCGGTGCAATGTGTGCTTTGAGCTTCAGTAAGGTTTCTTTTATGAATGTGAGTGCCCTTGCATTTGAAGCACAGATGTTCAGAATTGAGAGTCCATCTTGGTAGATTTTTCCTTTGACCAGTATGAAGTGTCCTTCCTTATCTTTTTGATAACTTTTGGTTGAAAGTGGATTTTATTGGAAATTAGAATGGCTACTCCAGCTTGTTTCTTGGGACCATTTGTTTGGAAAACTGTTTTCCAACCTTTTACTCTGAGGTAGTGTCTGTCTTTGTCACTGAGGTACATTTCCTGTATGCAGCAAATGCTGAGTCCTGTTTACATATCCAGTCTGTTAGTCTATGTCTTTTTATTGGGGAATTGAGTCCATTGATGTGAAGAGATATTAAGGAAAAGTGATTGTTACTTCCTGTTATTTTTGTTGTTAGAGGTGGAATTAAGTTTGTGTGGATATTTTCTTTTAGGTTTGCTAAAAGAAGATTATTTTCTTGCTTTTTTAGAGTGTACTTTCTCTCCTTGTGTTGGCGTTTTCCATTTATTATCCTTTGAAGGGCTGAATTTGTGGAGAGATATTACGTAAATTTGTTTTTGTCATGGAATTATCTTGGTTTCTCCATCTATGATAATTCAGAGTTTTGCTGGGTACAGTAGCCTGGGCTGGCATTTGTGTTCTCTTAGGGTCTGTATGACATCTGCCCAGCATCTTCTAACTTTCATAGTCTCTGATGAGAAGTCTGGTGTAATTCTGATAGGTCTGCCTTTATATGTTACTTGACTTTTTCCCCTTACTGCTTTTAATATTCTTTCTTTGTTTAGTGCATTTGGTGTTTTGATTATTATGTGATGGGAGAAATTTCTTTTCTGGTCCAGTCTATTTGGAGTTCTGTAGGTGTCTTGTATGTTCATGGGCATCTCCTTTTTTTTAGGTTGGGGAAGTTTTCTTGTATAATTTTGTTGAAGTTATTTACTGGACCTTTAAGTTGGGAATCTTCATTCTCTTCTATACCTATTATCCTTAGGTTTGGTTTTCTCATTATGTCCTGGATGTTTTGAGTTAGGAGCTTTTTGCATTTTACATTTTCTTTGACTGCTATGTCAATGTTTTCTATGGTATCTTCTGCACCTGAGATTCTCTCTTCTATCTTTTGTATTCTGTTGGTGATGCTTGCAACTATGACTCCTGGTCTGTTTCCTAGGTTTTCTAACTCCAGGGTTTTTTCCCTTTGTGATTTTTTTATTGTTTCTATTTCCATTTTTAGATCTTAGATGGTTTTGTTCATTTTGTTCACCTGTTTGCGTTTTCCTGTAATTCTTTAAGTAAGAGATTTTGTGTTTCCTCTTTAAGGGTTTATACCTGTTTACCTGTGTTATCCAGTATTTCTTTAAGGGAGTTATTTATGTCCTTCTTGAAGTCCTCTATCACCATCATGAGAAGTGATTTTAGATCAGAGTTCTGTTTTTCTAGTGTGATGGTATATCCAGGACTTGCTATGGTGGTGGAAAAATTGGGTTCTGGTGATGCCAAGTGACCTTGGTTTCTATTGCTTATGTTTTTACTTATGCCTCCCGCCATCTGATTATATCTAGTGCTACTTGCCCTTGCTATATCTGACTGGAGCCTGTCCTTCCTGTAATCCTGGTTGTGTCAGAATTCCTCAGAGTCCAGCTGTCTCTGTGACCCTGAGATTCTGGGTGTGTCAGAGTTCCTGGGAGTCAAGCTGCCTCTGGGACCCTGAGATCCTAGTGTGACCAAGCTCCTAGGATCCTAGGATCCTGGGATCCTGGGTGTGTTAGAGCACCTGGGATTTGAGCCTCCTCTGGGTGCTGTGGAACTGGCTACTGAGTTTGTGCCCAAGGTAAACTGGTGCAGCCTGGAAGGAACCCAAGCCACTGGTTGGGCGGGGTTCCTGCGTTCCTGGATCCTGCTGGTCCCAGTTACTTCTGGTGGCTTTGGAACAGATGTTGTTTTCTACTCACCCCTGATTCTACCTCATATTATCAACTTTAATCCCAGCATTTGGGAAATAGGCAGGTAGATCTCTGTGAGTTCAAAGACAGCCTGCTCTACATAGTGAGTTCCAGACCAGCCAGGGTTACATAGTAAGACGAGAGAGAGAGAGAGAGAGAGAGAGAGAGAGAGAGAGAGAGAGAGAGAGAGAGAGAGAGAGAGAGAGAGAGAGAGAGAAGGAAGAAAAAGAAACTCACATCATGAAATCTAAAGAGCTGGATAGGTGGTACATGCTTGTAATCTCACAACTGGGGAAGCAAAGGTAGGAGAACCACCAGGTGGCCCGAGCTACATAATGTGCTTGAAACCAGCCTGGGCTATATGAGATCCAATACTCTGTCTCAAAAACGATAAAAAACAAACACAGAAGACAACACACACATACACAGAAACGTGTGTGATGTGTCTCTCTGTGTCGTTCATCTTCTGCTGCCATCACCTCCTTTGTCTGCATCCTCACTGACCAGCACTTCTGGCCCTCTCGAGACTTCTAATCAGCTTCACATTGACAAACAACCTGTTTACAGAACCTCCCAAGAAATTTAGATGCAACTCAAACTCCCCCAAGTACAGTCCTGTCACTTTATACATTGAAAGAGAACCTATTTTCTTTCTTCATAGTCACACAAAGGACTAAGAGGTAACTCTACCTTGCTAAAGCCCAACTGCCTGCAGGGCTCTTTCCACACACTCAGGACAATGGCTTTCACTGGATCACTTCCCAGGCAGGTACATCCTACTTACCTGCTATTTTGATATTCATGTTGTTATCCAGCAGGAGATTTTCAGCCTTTAGGTCTCGGTGCACTACCTTCCGGCCATGGCAATAATCAACAGCAGACAGAATTTGCCAGAATTTTCTCCTGGCTTCAGATTCATTTAACCGGCCATGATTAGCAAGATAATCTGTAAAAGAAGAGAATATTTAAAACTATTCACAACAATAGAATAAGCTCAATTTTAGTATTCAGGAAAAACTTTTGACTTTTTTTTTTAATGAAAAAATGAAAATTCAAATAACACAAAAAAACATGTTTTCCACGTTTCTTGCCTTTGGAGAAGTAACCCCAACCAAATTTCATAGGTTCAACATAAATTCCAAGAGCCCAATATCAGATAACAGCAGGGGTGGCACAATGGTCACACCACATCTTAAAGTAAGTTTTATTTTATTTTTTTCTGCCTATGTACTCTCTGCTAATTTGCTAAAGATATATTGTTTCTTCACAGCATATTTAAATAAAAGTCTTCCAAGGCAAAGAACATGAATGAATTCTCTGATATACCAGAGAAGGGATGCCATAAGCATTACTTTCATTGTAAGACCTAGACATAGTTTCAATAATTCAAACCCTGATCTGCTCAAAGAAACAATTCTGATCTACCCAAGAGCAGAGAGACTTGTTTTTGTAACTATTATGTAACTGTACAGCTATGCAAATGACTGTAATAATTTTGCAGGATGAATGTGCTATCTTTGTATAGTGTTACAATCTTTATTAAAGCAGTTTAACTGAAAATTAATTCTACACTAACTATGTACATGACTTCAATAAAACTAAATGCTACAACCTGAAGAGATGAAAGCCTTCTAAAATCTTTTTGGGAGGGGACCCACATAAATTTTGAAAAAAAATTAATGTAATTTTCTTCAGTAAAGACACATTAGTGGCTGTCTTAAGATTACTATTTCTATGATGAAACACTATGACCAAAAGCAACTTGGAGAAGAAGTTTATTTGGTTTATATAGCCTGAATCATAGTACACTGAGGGACTAAGGGAGGAACTCAAAGCAGGGCAGAAACCAGTAGGCAGAAGCTGATGCAGAAGCCATGGAGGAGTGCTGCTTACTGGCTTGCTCCTCATGGCTCACTCAGCCTGCTTCCCAGGATCACCAGCCCAGGGATGGCACCATCCACAATGGGCTGGTCCCTCCCATGTCACTAATGCCTTAGTCAGGTCTTATAGAGTCATTTTCTCAATTGAGGCTCCTTTCTTTTCTGAGGCTCCTTAACTCTTGCTGTGTCAAGGTGACATAAAGTAGCCAGCACAGTGATAACATTCACACATTTCTCTGCCCTATGATTATTTCTTTTTAAAATTCATTTAAGGCCTCACAGTTGGGGGCTGGAGAGATGGCTCAGTGGTTAAGAGCACTGACTGCTCTTCCAGAGGTCCTGAGTTCAATTCCCAGCAACCACATGGTGGCTCTCTACCCTCCGTAATGAGATAGAATGCCGTCTTCTGGGGTGTCTGAAGCTACAGTGTACTTACATATAATAAATAAATAAATTAAAAAGAGTTTATAGTTTACAAAGTATGTTGGTGCCATACTATTTCATATCCTATAAACCTCTATGATAATGTTTGGTAATTCCCATATTATGAATATCAAAGCTGAAGATAAGTAGAGTTCAGAAAAGTCAATGGTTTGATCTGGTACCATAATCTGGGACTATTTTATTATCTCTTATAGACTCTTACTGAAACCCTAACCATCCTTTCAGAATCTTGCTCAAGTGTCACTTTACCCTTAGTAGTCTTGTATCATTTTAGGTAAAGAGAATCTCTCTTCTCTGAGTCTTAGTTACTGTTCCATTTTACTGTGATTACAATCAAGACAATTATAAAAGAAAGCATTTAATTGGGAACTTGCTTACATTTCAGAAGGTTAGTCCATGATCATTATGGCAGAAAACATGGTAGCAAGCAGGCCAGCATGGTGCTGGAACAGCAGTTGAGAGCTCACATATCTGAACCACAAGCTCATGGAAGAAAGAGGGAGACTGGGCCTGATATGGTCTTTTGAAACCTTAACCCCTTGTTTGTTTAGAGTCACACCAAGAGACTATATTGTTTGTGATTATTGTGAAGGGTATCATTTCTCTAATTTCTTTCTCAGCCTGTTTATCCTTTGAGTATAGGAAGGCTACTGATTTGTTTGAGTAAATTTTATATCTAGCCACTTTGTTGAAATTGTTTACCAGTTGTAGGAGTTCTCTGGTGGAGTTATTGGGGTCACGTAAGTAGACTGTCATGTCACCTGCAAAGAGTGATAGTTTGACTTCCTCCTTTGTATCCCTTTGACCTCCTCTTGCTGTCTAATTGCTCTGGCTAGAACTTCAAGTACTGTATTGAATAGATAGGGGGAGAGGGCAGCCTCCTCTAGTCCCTGATTTTAGTGGGATTGCTTCAAGTTTCTCTCCATTCAGTTTGATGTTGGCTAGTGGTTTGCTGTATATTGCTTTTACTGTATTAAGGTATGGACCTTCAAGTCTCTGAAGAAAGAAATTGAAGCCTCAGAAGATGGAAAGATCTGCCATGCTCGTGGATTGGCAGGATTAATATAGTAAAAATGGTCATCTTGCTGAAAGCAATCTACAGATTCAATGCAAACCCCATCAAAATTCCAACTCAATTCTTCATAGAGTTAGAAAGAGCAATTTATAAATTCATCTGGGGTAATAAAAAACCCAGGATAGTGAAAACTATTCTCAACAAAAAAAGATCTTCCAGGGAAATCAGCATCCTGTATCTCAAGCTGTACTACAGAGCAATAGTGATAAAAACTGCATGGTATTGGTACAGTGACAGGTAGGTAGATCAATGAAATAGAATCGAAGATTCAGAAATGAACCCACACACATATGGTCACTTGATCTTTGACAAAGGAGCTAAAACCATCCAGTGGAAAAATGACAGCATTTTCAACAAATGGTCTGGTTCAACTGGCAGTTAGCATGCAGAAGAATGCAAATGGATCCATTCTTATCTCTTTGTACAAATCTCAAGTCGAAGTGGATCAAGGAACTCCACATAAAACTAGAGAAACTGAAACTTATAGAAAAGAAAGTGGGGAAGAGCTTCCAGCACATGGGCACAGTGGAAAATTTCCTGAACAGACACCAATAGTTTATGCTCTAAGATCAAGAATTGACAAATGGAACCTCATAAAATTACAAAGCTTCTATAAGGCAAAGGACACTGTCAATAGGATAAAACAGCAACCAACAGATTGGGAAAAGATCTTTACCAATCCTACATCCATTAGAGGGTTAAAATCCAATATATACAAAGAACTTAAGAAGTTGGACTCCAGAGAACCAAATAACCCTATTAAAAATGGGGTACAGAGCTAAACAAAGAATTCTCAACTGAGAAATACTGAATGGCCAAGAAGCACCTAAAGAAATGTTCAACATCCTTAGTTATCCTTAGGGAAATGCAGATTAAAACAACCTTGAGATTCCACCTCACACCCGTCAGAATGGCTAAGAACAAAAACTCAGGTGACAACAGATGCTGGTGAGGATGTGCAGAAAGAGGAACACTCCTCCATTGTTGGTGGGATTGCAAGCTTGTACAACCACTCTGGAAATCAGTCTGGCGGTTCCCCAGAAAATTGGACATAGTCTTACCGGAAGACCCAGCTATACCACTCCTGGGCATATACCCAGAAGATGCTCCAACATGTAATAAGGACACATGCTCCACTATGTTCATAGCAGCCTTATTTATAATAGCCAGAAGGTGGAAAGAACCCAGATGTCCCTCAACAGAAGAATGGATACCGAATATGTGGTACATTTATACAATGGAATAATATTCACCTATTAAAAACAATGAATTCATGAAATTCTTAGGCAAATGGATGGAACTAGAAAATATCATCCTGAGTGAGGTAACCCAATCACAAAAGAACACACATGGTATACACTCACTGATAAGTGGATATTAGCCCAGAAGCTCAGAATACCCAAGATACATTTCACAGACCTCATGAAGCTCAAGAAGAAGGAAGACCAAAGTATGGATACTCCGGCCCTTCTTAGAAGGGGAAACAAAATACCCATGGGAGGAGATACAGAGACAAAGTATGGAGCAGAGACTGAAGGAAAGACCATCCCAGAGAGTGCCCCATCTGGGAATCCATCCCACATACAGTCACCAAACTCACTCTATTATGGATGCCAACAAGTGCTTGATGACAGGAACCTGATATAGCTGTCTTCTGAGAGGCTCTGACAATGCCTGACAAATAGAGAGATAGATGCTCTCAGACAACCTTTGGACTGAGCACAGGGTCCCCAATGAAGGAGCTAGAGAAGGGACTGAAGGAGCTGAAGGAGCTTGCAGACCCATAGGAGGAACAACAATATGAACCAACCAGTACCCCCAGAGCTCCCAGGGACTAAACCATCAACCAGAGTATACATGGAGCAAACCATGGCTCAAGTTGTATATATATAGCAGCCTTGTTGGGAGAAGAGGCACTTGGTCTTGAGAAGGCTTGATGCCCCAGTGTAGGGGAATGCCAAGACAGGGAAGTGGAAGTGGGTGAGTTGGTGAGCAGGGGGAGGGGGATAGGATAGGGGGTTTTTGGAGGGGAAACCAGGAAAGGGGATAATATTTGAAATGCAAATAAAGAAAATATCTAAAAAAATAAAAAGAAAACAAACAAACAACCCCCAAAACCTCAACCTCACCCCGAGTGACACTCCCCTTCCAACAAGGTCACATCTCCTAATCTTTCTTAAAGAGTCCACCAACTTGGAACCAAATTACATTCAAATATATGAGCCTATGGGGGTCATTCTCATTCAAAATACCACAAAACTCCTTATCAGACATCACGCTCTGAAACACTGTAATTCTCATATATATAAATATTCCAGAGTATACATGCTACACCCTTAATAGTAACACACTGTGCCTTGAAAATATCCGTACATCTGAGCATTTTGAGAAAACAAATGAAGCTTTTCTCTATTGTAATATCTACACTTAGCACTATACAAAACACCATAAAATTTAGTCTTTTAAAACAAAATAAGCCTTGTTTTATTTTAAGAAAAAAAAAAAGCCCATAATTGTCTTTTCTTCTCTGCTTTTTACTTAAGAACATTTACTTTCACTTTAAACTTTATAGACCCTCCCTTTTCCTTTAGTTTGTTGTAGACAATGTTTTAAATATGTATTCAATTTGTATTAAGTATGTATTACATGTTTCTCACATTTAATATAATTATTTAATATAACTATGAACCTCTCCATTCATACTGTAAAAAATGATAGTAACTATAACCTACAACTATTCTACACATTATTATTCTACACATTGCAGGCCTTACATGTAAATGGATATTTTATCTATTCTACATTTGTTAGTATCAGTAACTGAAATTGCAGGCTTACAACATTTCACTTTGCCTTTATAGCCTACACAATAGTCATCTACAATTCTGAAGGAAATGAAAGGATCACTTAAGAATATAAAGAATTTCTGGTAAAGATAATGGCCTTAAACTCAGAGATTCACCTACCTCTGTCTCCCGAGTGTTGGGATTAAAGGTGTATGCTTAATACTATCTAGTTTCTATTTGACTTTTTAAAAAATTAATTTTCCTAAGACCTTGATTCTTAATATTAACTTAAAGTACCCGTTTTATTCTAAACATCAAATAATCTCAAAACAGCTGAACTAATATTCCTACTAACAATATGATTAGTGAAATTTACAAGCTAACATTTCTATGAAGTTTTTTTTTTTTTAATCTTGAGATAACGCTGTTCTACAATATGGAGGCTTTAACTATTATGCTTCAAAAACACTTGAAATAAAGGTGTGGGGATGTAGCTCAGTGACAGTGCTCATGCCAGAACAGGCATTGGGCTTCAACCCTGCACTCGCTAAAGTTAAATACAGTTCATTAAAAAGTTTGTGCAGAACACTTCTAATGAGAAAAGAACAGCTGTGTGTGTTTTCAGGAATCAGGAATGAATTCTTTCTAGCTTTAATCTGTATAAATCCCCTGATACTTAGTAAGGTCAATATTAAAGCTAGATGACATGATATAATTGGAAGTCTTCCATCTTGGTTTCCCTCCTCTGTCTATAGGATACTTTTTGGTTTGGAAGTTTTTTGGTGTTTTATAAGAAAAAAAAAAGCCCATAATTGTCTTTCCTTCACTTTTAAAAAAGAACATTTACTCTCACTTTAAACTTTACAGAACCTCTCTTTTCCTTTAGTTTGTTGTAGACATTTCTCATATTTAATATAACTGTGGCAAAAACTGAGGGTTCAGGCATGGTGTGGCGGTCTTTACTTTTAACTTCAGCTCTTGAAAATGGGGTCAGGAGGATCAGGATGGAAGGTCAAGACCAGGCTTGGCTACAGGAAGTCCTGTCTCAACCCCACTCCAACACTTTCTCAAAAATGAGGGGAAGCCAGGCTGACAGAATTAAAAACCTGTTACAGCTGCTGATCATGTGATCCTGAGCAAAACCCAATCTCTATAACTCTCCATTTCCTCCTCCAAACGGAGATTCATAAGAGAATACTTACAAGGTTATAAAAAGATTGTTAAAAACCTTGGTTTAGATTCTGACACATAAAAGTCCACCAGAAAGTATTACTCCAATGCTGGCTTAGTATCGCTGCTATTACACTACCAGGGTTGCGGGTGGCCACCTGCCTTTTCTGCCTTCCTCTTCTACCCAGCCTTCCCTTGTGGTTTCTATGCTTCTATACCTCACTGAAATTGCTTTAAAGTCAAGGGCACCCACTACCCCCAGGCTAAAGCCATAAAGACCTTTCAGTTACACTCCACACTTAGCTGTTCTCCAACAAAGCTACCTCCTCCCCTGTTGGTTCTGGATTTTCTTGGTCCTTCTCCATTTCTTTCACTAACTTGCTCTCACAAGAAGCTATACCATGTTGTACTCTGGGCCTTCATCTCTTCCTTCTTTAACACAACATTTCCAAGGTCCATCCCAGTCTAGTACACTATCTTGGAATTTTTAACAAGGATTTACTTTTATTTTCTGTGTGTATGCCAATGGAGGCCAGAAGAGGGGGTCAGAGCCTCGGGAGCTAAGATTATGACTGAGCTGCTGGGTAGGCGCTAGGAACACAAAACCCAGGTTCTCTGCAAAAGCGGCAAGTGCTCTTAACTGGGGAACCATCTTTCTAGCCCCAAGGGTTTTGTTTGTTTGCTTGTTTTAAAGATTCATTTTTATTATCTTTATTTACATGAGTATGTATGAAGGTCACATGTGTGCCTGCTGTGACAAGAGGGCATGGAATCTCCTGGAGCTGGCTCATGTCACCACTGTGAACCACCCTGGCCTCTAGAAAGTAGCAAGCACTCAGCACCTGAGACATCTCTCTAGCCCTTGCCTTTTTTTTTTTTTTTTTTTGTATACATAGCCTTCCCTCCCAGAACTAATTAACACTTTTGTGCAGATCACCTTTGATCTGCATTACCCTTAATTGGACAATGTTAATTAATATTCTCCTTAATTGTTCGCCTCAGGGGGTGCTTCTTAGTCACTGGCCTAGGACCTTCTGCTCATAGATCTCACAGAATGAAAATTATACAAATATGAATGCGCATACAGAATTTTGTACATAATTTCAAGGGAACATATATAAAGTTTTTAAAACTGCCCTGGAAAGATTTTGTTCATCACCTAAGGATTTTAATATTCTCCAGATTTGTCAAGTATGATTTTTCAATATTTACTCAGTTGAATCTCTACTAGTCACCTTTCTCATGGGTTTGACCAAACCAGGTAGCCCAGGCTGGCTTTGACAGTGGTGTGTTTGTCTCAGCCTCCGGACTGTGGCATTTGTCCAGCTCACATTTCTCTCCCATAGCAATGTTAAAGCCTGAGCTTTCCCCTTTCCTTCTTTTAATAGCCACACCATCATGTTCTAGGCATTCTAACATCTCAACTTCATTCAACCTTAAAAACTCTAGTCATTCCTGCTGATCCCTAAACTAAGCATAGCTCATCCCCTAATAAGTTCAAGTTGTACAGATCTGTGTACTATAACTGATTTCTCATTCTGCTCTGATAAATCTAAAATTCAGCACATAGATTCTGGTACATAACAATAATTAAATACATGCTATCATCACTACCATCATCTCTATGCAGTGATATCCTTCCTTTCCCCCTAGAGATAGAACAACTTTCCCAGACTCAAAGAAGCAGGAAAACCAAGCCAGCTGAATTTCCTTAAGTTACAAGAATGCTAAAACCATAGCATAATTATTGGTAAACTTCGTACTTTCCAATTAGAAGCTATCAGTATTCTTTAGAGTTGGAGCTCAATGGTAAGCTGAAAGGTTAATAATGTTTGAAATGAAATATTTAATGCTAAGTTAAAGATTTAATTTATAATTTTCACTTTTTATGTTAATACAGTGTCTCATTAAGTTACCTATCCTGGAGAGGTCTGCTAGCCACCATGAGGCGTGAGTGGGCTGAAGACACCTATAGTGGCCAACTGCCATATGGCCTGCACCGCAGACACCATTATGATGTGGAAGTATGTGATGGAGAGATGGGAAAGAAGTGGAATAACCACTATGAAGAGAGAACTATGAAGAGAGGTAGGATTGGAGACTTGAGGGTGGTGAGGAACAGCCTGATGTGAGTAGCCTGCACTGCCACTAAGGCCATGGTGAAGCCCTTACTAGTGCTGCCACTAGAGGCCACGGCTAGGTTCATGGCCATGTAGCAGCAGGGATCTGTGTTTGTCTGTGGCCTATGTGAACATCCCTGGTCTGGGTTACTGTCAGGGACCATGTTGATGTCCAAAGGCTGCACAGAGATGGTCCTGCCCCTCACTGGCTATAGAGCAGGCCTGCACTTTTCTTGGGAAGCACAGGAGGGCTGGCCTTGGTGACCCAGGTTTGGAAGAGCTGGCCGGTTGATCAACTCAGCTACCACCCAGACCAGGTCCAGGCCTCTGAGTTGGCTCACCCCAACATCTACCCCATCTATGATCTGCTGGAGTGAGTTAAGGGGCTGGTTCTGTAGATCCAAAGCAGTGGGATCTCCATGAAGCAGGGCAACAACAGAATATCTGAGAGGAGTCTGAGTAAGAATCCAGTATTGACAGTGTAGCAGAAAACAGGGGCCTCAAACCAGTCCAATGACTCATTGTAGTGAACATTTGCAAGTAGAGATGTGTGGACAAAAAGGTGTATATTGTGTGATATACTGTAACTCCTAATGACATTCTGCTGCATTCAGAGATGAATGTTTTGCTTAGTCATCATCAGAGAAGCTTCCTCCTGCAGCATATGGGAACAAATACAGAGACCCAGAGCCAGACCATGTGCAGAAAGTGAGAGATTCGGAACACTCAGTTCTAAATGGGATCTCTGCAATCACACTCCACCCCTTGTGGCTCAGTGGCCCTGTGGGAGAGAAACTAGAAAGACTGTAAGAGCCAGAGGGGATGAAGGACACCAAGGAAACAAGGTCTTCTAGACACATCAGGGCTGGCCACATATGAACTCACAGAGACTTCTGCAATATGCATAGGGCTTGCACAGGTTTGCAGGAGTCCTAGAGCTGAAAGGAGAAGTGAACATACACCCCCATCTTTAACCCAGAAGCTGTCTCTAACTGATAGACACTTATAAATGAAAAGTTAGTTTTCTCTAAAACTACTTTCAATGACAGGCCTCATGCCCAGCAGTAAGTGGCCAACACAAGATGAACTCAACAGCACCTCTGGGGGTTCTTTGTCTTAAAATGTTATGTTAGGGCATTTCTTTTTCTCCTTTGCATATGTATCATGGTTTCTCGTACTGAGTTTTTATGGATCCCGGTAAGTATTAATGTATGTGTCTCTGCATCTATGGATTCCTGTATGTACTAATGTATGCTTCTGTATCTATGTGTTTCTTGTGCTTCTTCTTTGGCTCTTTATCTTTTCGTTTGTTTTGTCCTATTCTGATTTATTTTTGTTTTATTGTACTGTACCTTATTTTAACATTATTCCTTAGATGCCTGCTTATTCTCTAAGGAGAGACAGAAGGGGGTAGATCCAGATGGGAGGGGGTGGGGAGGAGTTGGGTGGAGAAGGGGAAGAGAAAACTGCAATCACAATATATTGTATGAAAAAAAGCTATTTGCAATTTAAAAAGTAACAGATAATTAACTTCTGGTCAGAAGTTGTTGACCCACAAATTTGCAAAGATTTCCTATATATAGTTACTCAACCTGTAAGGGGATAGTGCTCTCAGAGCAAGGCTCAGTAAACCCCACGGCGTCAACAGGCAATCCAAACCGGGCCATTTGTGTTTTTCAAGAAGATTTAAAGATTCATACTTTTTATTTTAAAAGGATTTGTTTTATTTATAATTATGTATGTCTGTGTGTGTCTGTGTACTTTTCAGTGCAGGTGCTCATGGAGTCCAGAAGGCAGCAGGTCCCAGAGCTGGAGTGGCTGACAGTTAGGAGTTACCTGATGTGGGTATGGGAATCAAATTCAGGTCTCCTTGGCAAGAGCAGCAAGAGACCTGAGCCATCTCTTTATTGTTATCAAGGCCCATGTCCAGATCTTATATTTTTTCTAACAATTATTTCCTTTAATTAGCATTTAAATATTACATAAAGTAAAATCCCCTGTTACTATTACATCAGGACTCCAGTCTATTAACTTAAAGGAAGGTCTATTAAGTAAAATTCAAAAAATCATCTAGCATATTAGATGTACTACATGACATGTGACTTCTAGAAGATCAACTAGGTGTCAGTCTGTGTCAAATTAGAATATTCTAGGCTGTCTTAATTTTATACATTGGTTTATAAAATAATTTATAACATCAAATTACATTCAACTTTTAACATTGAGACATTTGTGAATATATAAGAACAGATTATAAACCTCACTTTATTCTGTGTTTTTATAAGCACATAATCATTTCAAGTTATGTGTTTGGCAGAAATAAAAGAAACTGTTGTCTATGGTGACTCTGGCAACTTAACTGTGCTCAGCAACTTCCTGTCATTAGGCTGATCACATCTGTTCCTCTTCACTCAGTTCTCCTAATCCTAGAGAGCTCCTGAAGGAAGCAGTGAACTGTGTGCTTCTAAGAGGGAAATTAGTTTTAGTTACATACTTTTCTTGGTTGTTATTTGAGACAGCATTTCACTATGTAGCCTTTGCCTAGCCTAGAACTCACTATGCAGACCAGGCTGGCTTGAACTCAAAAAGCTCTGCCTTCTTCTACCTCTTGAGTGCTGGGATTAAAGATATGTGCCACCATGCCTATCTAGTTATACACTTTTTAATTTAAAAGTTATTTCCAACTGACTTCCACGTTCAAGTATTCAACAATAATTAAAAGCAGATACTCATTTTTTTTCAAAAAGTATGTGTAACCCTTACACAGAAATGAAGATGGTAATAATACAACAGACATAAAATATAAGTTCAAAGATTTAAAAAAAAATAAAACAAGAGTAAAATAAACTTCTAACTTTTTATAAGTAAGAAAATCCCCAAATATAATAGAAAAAAATTCTAGGGTCAGCCACACCTTAATTTTGAACCCTGGCTTTGTGTCACATGCTTCATGACAGTGTAAAATTATGTAGTCAGTGAGTTATTTATTAATATAATGACGTCTGGATTAAGCTGTGCTACATTTGCATTCTAACTAAATGGTAAAGAATAGGGTTTATTCCAGATACCCTGTTGGTTGTGGCTTCCCAGAGATTTTTCTTTGTTCTGTTGCACAACCCTAGCAGTTACCACATAAAACACATATGAGGAAAAATAGTAAATGAAGGCTTTAAAGATAAACATGTACAAAGAATATAACAGCCACCCAGTTCCCAACTACATGGCATAAATTTTTAAAAAAATACTTAAATTACTTTAGCTATGAATGAGAATAAAATCAATTATGTCTCATGAGAAACAGAGCAGTACAGCAGAGTAGAGACTACTTAGAACTCTTAATTGTGTGGTCCTTAAGTCAATCTCAAAATATAATGCTCTCTCATTGTGGTGGTTTGAAAAGGTTTGTGCCCCCCTAGACTCATGTGTTTGAATGCTTGGCCCATAGGGAGTGGCACTACTAGGAGGTGTGGCCTGGTTGGAGTAGGTGTAGCCTTGCTGGAGGAAGTGTGGCACTGTGGGGGTGGGCTTTGAGGTTTTATATACTCAAGCTATGCCCAGTGTAGAATACAGTCTCATTTTGCTGCCTGAGAAACAAGGTATAGAACTCTGAGCTCCTTACCAGCATCATGACTGCTTGCACTCTCCCATGCTTCCTACCATGGTGATAACAGACTAAACCTCTGAAACTCTAAGTCAGCCCCAATTAAATGTTTCCCTTTATAAGAGTTGTCATGGCCATGGTGTCTGTTCACAGCAATGGCAAACTTTAACTAAGACATTCACAAATCAAATTAAAATGAAAACTGAATCTCTATGAGGTTAATTTTTGAAGTTGAAGAGTAAAAAACATCAATTTATTAATTTGTTCTACAAATATCTAAATAATTCTCGTCAAAGTACTTGGTACTTTGTCTTCATTATATGTCTATTTCAACAGAGAAGACAAGAACTACACAATAAAAATGGCAACTACAGAGTCTAATAGGTGTCAGTGATACAGTAGCATCAACTGGAGAGCAACAGAGGGAGGCCACTCCGGACAGCATGACCAGGAGGGGCAATATAAGAAGTTCCTATTCTAGCTGTGGAAAGAGGCACTGAGATAGCAGACACATGAGATCCAAGGAGAACCAAGAGCAGTGCACTAAGAGTAAGGAGGGTGCCACGGGATGCATCTGAGCCTAAGGAGGAAGGCACTCTGTATTTTACAACACTGGGGGACTGCGGGAGGGGCTAAAGTCCACATGAGACCTACTGTGATTACATTTTATAAACTAAAAAATAATTCAAAACTTCTCCTGCACAGCTGCAAGCATGAAAACAATATAAGCAGCCCTGCAGAACTTGATGGCTGATGTGGAATCACAGGGAAATTCAGTAACCAAATGCACACAGCTTTACAGTTCATATGAGAAAAGAAGGCTAAATAGTAAAATCCTCAATCAGCAATTCAAGACCATTACAGAGGAGCAGTCATTAAGCAATGCTGGCTTGAAGACAAGATGAGATAGTGTCTGAAACACCATAAACTCTCCATATAATTCAAGAGGAGTAACTGGGTGTGCTTACTGATTTTATACAATAAGGTTTCATTATTTCAAAACTGTCTCTTAGCGACTTTTTAAAAAAGTAACTGAACAGTGTGGCAAAGTGCCATAATTCATATTTGATAATGATATCATACATTGTCATTTAATATTCTAGACTCCCCAAATTGGTACTTTTGGGGGGGGGGTTTCCAGACAGGGTTTTTCTGTGTAGCCCTGGCTGTCCTGGAACTCACTTTGTAGACCAGGCTGGCCTCAAACTCAGAAATCCGCCTGCCTCTACCTCCCAAGTGCTGGGATTAAAGGCGTGTGCCACCACTGCCCTGTTCAAATTGGCACTTTTATCCCGTTTATTTTTATCATCTCTATAGGACCTGAAAATCTGTCATAAATTGTTTCTGAGTAATGTATTTGACTGGACTGATAAATGAGCCATTCTAAATTGTGCTGATGTGCTGTGCTATTTACTCAACTTATGGTAGTGTTATAATAATATTTATAAATGCAATCTGGTCACACTTCTAACATTTCTTTACACAGATTAATACGCTGAGATAGCTATTTTGATATGTAATTAGTTCTTAAGAAGGGAGGAAATGTACTCTAAACATTATGGTTTATCAAATCACACAATTTTTAAGAATTAGGTTCCAAATGTCAAACCAGGAGAATAAGTCACTGATGAAAGAAACATGTTAATTTAACATTTGATCTCTGTATAAAAGTGCTTTAAAGATAGAGACATTGTTAACAGACACTCAAGATATAAGGCATTGCTATCACTTATAGATCAAAGGGCAACACACACACACACACACACACACACACACATCTTTCACTGAACTAGTGATGTGCACTGGATGGATGAGGCCATGTGGGACTGGTTTATTCAGAAACGTACACTGGCAAGTTAAGATTGTAGATTGAGCTAGACAGAGCAGGAACAGTTTTTCAATGAAGCAATTGCAGTCAAGTTAGCAGAACAGTACATTAAGGTTCTTGGGTAAAAAGTAGTTAACAAAAAGTCAAGCACTACGCTTACTAGCCAGTGGCTTTACTATTATAAGATGTATGCTCACTGGGGTTCCACACAATTAGTATTGTAACAATGACAACGTAAAGTCATTTGTGAAAGACAAGAGGACAGCAGTATGACAGAAGGGCTAGCGGGGAAACACAGAATACACCAGTTAATTCTGTTGAACCCATTGCAAGGTTGTGTCAGATACAGAGTGCATCTGCTCACTTCCTCCCAGCAGACTGGATGGTATACTTCCCTTCTACTTTGGTCCTGGCCTTAAGAAATGTCTGTGATTTGACTTTCTCTGCATCTACCATCTATCACAAGAAGAATATGCCCAGAATGAATGGTGTGACACAGATCTGAGCCCAATGGAATCTCTGCACTAACATATAGATAAATAATTGTTGATGTAAACCACTGAATTTGGAGTTGGTTTTTATATAACACCACAGAATTATAATTGGTATGATTCACAACATTAGAAAGAAAGAAGACATTTGCTTAACTACGAAAATCACTTAAGTTCAATAATAAAAGGTATTGAACAAGTTTTTCCTAAAATTTATAATTGTATTGTTATGCCCCTTATATAATATATACTACTTATTATTTTTATATAAATGAATGACATCTTTAGCTATCAAAACCAATTTACTTTAAAAAAAAGTCAGGCTGGGAAATGTTCATGTAGATAATTTTAGTTATTGGAACCATCTTATGAGGAAACAGAACAAACCCAATCCTGCTTCCTCTTAGAACAAGGTCACTTAAACACTTTTTTCAAGCTACTTTGCTATCTACTTCCTATTTATTTCCAGGTTAACTGGTGGAAAGGGGCATAATTTATTAGGCCAATTCAGAACAATAAAGTGTACTTCATTCCAGAAGGAAGATAAGAAACACAGGGATTCCTTATGGCTAACATCTAAGCCAGGGAATATTGAACAGACATCCCTGAAACATCACTGATCAATTAAAAACCATTGGGTTAAGCCGGGCGTGGTGGCACACTCCTTTAATCCCAGCACTCGGGAGGCAGAGGCAGGTGGATTTCTGAGTTGAGGCCAGCCTGGTCTACAAAGTGAGTTCCTGGACAGCCAGGGGTATACAGAGAAACCCTGTCTCAAAACAAAACAAAACAAAACAAAACACCCATTGGGTTATGTTCTCAGTTCTTAGACAAACCATAATTTAGAAGCTTCAGTTTCTAAGCATATCTAAATAGCATAACCTCTAAGTTTACCATTAATTCATATTAATACATCCATGGATCTGAACTTTATGAAGAAAATAGCCATGACTTTCAAATTCCCCTGGGTGTCATCATCTCATTGAATAACTCTAGTTTCAGTACAACTCCCCCAGGTTGCGTATTCAGTACTGGGAGACATCAGATGCATTGCTAGGGCAGCTCTAAAACCACTTCTGATTAAGCAGTGGGGTGAGGAGGACAGAATCTTGGGTGGAAAAAAAGACCCATTGCTAGAAACTAGAAGAAAACAGATCAAAGAGGCTAGGTGAAAGGATAAAAGATAAAATGGTCTAATTTGGGAAATACTGAGGGATCTAATACAGGCAGGGAACCTGTTTTTTCACTCAAGGTAGCATCAGAAACTAAGATCTGGCATATCATGAAGCTACTGGAAGTGTACAGAGAGAAAGAAATACAACCAAATTAAAAGACCCTTGTAGTTATCCAACAAATGCCCCCTTTTAACAGCAGAGAGGAACTGTTCGTGCTTATGCAACCTGCTGATCCTGGTGATGATGATTCTAACCATGGGCACAGGTACTAAATAAAAACGTAAAGGTTCTTTAAAAAATTGGTTAGATGATGTTTTACTAAGACAAACACATAAAAGACATTTCGTTAAAATAGACACAAGTATAAAAGGCTAAGACAGACTCATAAAAAATGTTTCATTAAAACAGACACAGGAGAGAGGATGTTCTACTAGAACATACTTGTAAAAGGACAAATGACAAAAGATTCTTTACTAATGACACACATATACTGGTCCACCATTACACAGTTGAGTTACATTTGTTGGGACTCCATAGAGAAAAACGCACCAAAAACTTCTGGTGGTGTGCTGCAGTTTGTCTTGAGGCAAGACCCATGCTGGCAGAAGACACATACTGAGGCAAGAGCAGTGCTGAGACACAACTTGTAGAGGACACATAATGTCTCCATGGAATGACAGGGACAGAGCTTGACTTGCTGGTACAGCTAGCTGTGCAACACTTGTGGGTCTCACATCTTCACTGATCTTCACTTCCCTGAGAGAGGCACAGCTGAGAACTTCTCCTGGTGTTCCTGTTGGTCCCTCCTGCTGACTGGAGCTGAGGCTGAGGCCTGGCTGTCTCTGCTAGGTCATGTCACCACTGTTGCTAACCTGACTCTACAGAACTAGACTGCTGGTGTATCCGTGAGGTGTTTGTGAGTGGATCGAGCTGCTGCTGCTTACTAACCTATAAACTAAACTGCCAACTTCCAGACAACACAGACTGGAGTTGCTCCAAAGAACTTTTCTAAACAGGTCCATTTCCCCCATATCCTTCCTTTTCCACTACCTCTGATGGGTGATAGATTCCAAAAAAAGTTGAAATGTTTAAAACCATCATTAAAAATAAGTTTGTTTTTTTAAAAATAAGGTTATAGGTACAATGTTGAACAAGGTTTTCTTTTGTAGCCTTTAAAATATTAATGTTTTGTAAAAGGATATGACTTCATAGAATTGAACTTGCAATTTGACTTCTGCATTAAGCGATGTCTCTAGGTGGTTTAAATGGTTAGTCTTATACCACAACATAGAAAGAGGTCAACATAGATTTCAAATTGTCACTTGGAGGAAAGCCAAATATACCATCACCCTGTACTGCTGAAACAAAGTTTGAAACAGGCCAACTACCACACAGTTTGGTATCTTTCTCACTAATAGTTCAGTTTTGTTAATGTCAGGATTCAAATTCATAATGGTGGAATGAACAGAGGTACAGGACTGTGACAACAAAAGTGTCACGCCCTTCTGACATGCTCAGATGCTGTACTCAAAAACCGTGTTGGCTGTGTGTTTGTACACACCCTGGGGTGCACGTGGCCCCACAGCAATGGGTTCAGCACACCCAGTTTAGAAAGCGTCTCGCCCTCTGTTCCTACTCAGGGTCCTGCACCTTGTTGTCTAGTCAGCAGCTCCAACAGTCCAGAACCATCTTTCTAGCCATTCTTTTCTTCCTCTATTAGAAGTAATAGCAGAATTCGTATATGTTTTGAAGACATCTGTACTTCTTTTCTGAATGAGTCCTTGAAACAGCAAAGGAATAAATTTGAATTAAAAAAGTAAAAGCTGCATGGAAAAAGCCAGTCATTGAGGAATGGTTGGTCCTTGAGACTGGTCCAGATTTTGTTCTTGAGAAAGCCCAGTTGTAGGCGTGTGTCACTTTACACTGGCATCTAAGTCCTTTCTCTCCAAGTTCTTTGCTTTTTTATTATTTCTTGAGAATTTCATGTAATATATTTTGATCCTATTTTTCTTCTCCAACTCCTTCCAGATCATCTCCCATTTCTCTTCCAACCTAACTTCATGCTCTTTGACTCTTAAAACAAAGCAACACGAACCCACATGTAAACAAAGTGCAGCAAGTGAACAAACCCCACAGAGTCCTATGCGCTTTGTGCCTTCTCCCAAGCATGGCACCTTAATCCTTTTGTTCCTTCCTCTTCTAAAGGAAAGTAATTTCATGCTAAATCCATTTTGTTTCTAAGAATTTGTTATCTAATTAGCTTAATGATGTAATCATTATGAAATATAAGATGTAAAATTGTGATCCTTTCATAATTTGACTGTACATGTAATAACCCAACACTGTAAAATTTAATAAATATTATAGGTATAAGTATATATTTATATATTTAATATATATTTAATGAATTTTTGATAGAATTGAACTTATCTCAGCTAGACTAAAGCCCTGGTGGAAATCCAAGCTTGCCCTAGTTGAGATTTCAAGTCCATCATGCACTGCTATTGCTGACAACTGAAAGAATACCTAGGGCACTATTTAAATATTTGTGGACCATTATGTTTCTACACAATTAAAGATGTCTACTAACCAAACCAGCTGGAAGAAGTCAGTGAGATATCTCAATGTCTTTGGATTTGATCTGTTGAACTCTATAGGATTAGGAACTGGTGCCAGCATGGATTTATTATGCACACTCAGTGAGTATCTAGCTTTACCTTTCTTGAGTGGAATACAATCATGCAGATGCCTACGAAGACTAAATTCAGCATACTTTAAATTACTATAATTCAGGTGCAGTTTGTGCTGTGAATGGAATGAAGATTTTTCAAATGCAGGCACCCCCCCTCCCCCCGTGGGATACTCATAGAAGGCTGAAAAGATAGCAGTTGCTGAGAATGAGGGGTAAGAGTTGGAGGTATAGTCTTCTCTCTGCAGGAGGGAAATCAGGATTAGACAAGTGGGGGTTAAGGAAATGCTGTATCCAAAGAGCAAACCAAAGGAGGGTCTAAATACTGGGTAAATTACTATGGGCAGAATGATGTAACTAAGGATTAACAGCTCAGTTGCTTGTTTACCAAGAGGATTTTTCCTATTCAATTTACTAGAATGTGTGTGTGTGTGTGTGTGTGTGTGTGTGTGTGTGTGTGTGTGTATGAGGAGTTAAGGGGGAACCATTTTGAATTTTATATAGGAGACAAAATAAGGTTTGTTAAAAATTCTAAGACTTTCAATGAAACAGTAATTGCATAAAGTAGAACTGTTCCTTTTTATTTAATGAAACAGTTTCTCTCTCACTCTATATTCCAGGTTAGCCTTGAACTTAGGGTCATCCTCTGTCTCAGCCTCCAAAATTCTTCTGGCTTATATATATTAGGGATGGAAACAGTTTTAGATACAGGTAGATTCTGAGAGAAAAAAAATGTACACACACAAACATATTTCTTCTCATCTCTCTAAACTGACCAGCTTAGTTCTGTCAATCAAAATAAGACTTGGCTAGAAGCAGATAGAAAGGAACCATATACATGAATCACAATAAAGAATATACTCAATGGAGGAGTTCTTGCCTAGAATTAACAAGATCTGATTTACTGCCCAGCAACTCAAAATATTAACAATAGAGGACTAACTAAATCCTTGTTCTCTATCAAGTTTTTATTGATTTTTGGTGCGCCAGCCACTTGTTCATTTATTGCTATAGGCACCCTGCTGATTAGCATCATTGTCAACTGTCTATTCACCAGGCCCTAAACTTCAAACCGAACACACCTGAAACAGAACTCTTGGCCATTTGCCCTAAGCTTGCACCTTCCCTATTCTTTATGACATAGTTCTACATTGCTTTATTCCTAAAATTAATCACTAGACTTTTTTCTCTTTCTCAATACAACCCATCAGCAAATCCAATTAATTTTAACTTTGATATCTCACCATTATTATTTAATTCCATCAGTCCCTCTCTGGTACAGGCTATCATTTTTTTGCCCACGTTATTCAAATAATTTCTCACCTAGTTTTCCTACTTTTGTGCCCCCCCCATGCCCTATTCTTGATATGATAGCCATAGTGATCTTGTTAGTCTCTGGCTTATGCTTTTTCACTAGCTTAACATACTTACCACAGTAAAGCATATACATAATGCAACACATGCTTCAATTAGCTTGAAATTTCATTATGAAAATCACTTGGCAGCTATTCTCTTTCCTTTGACTCCAATGAAATTTATTTGTATGCCGCAACATCTACTACTGATAGGGAACTGTGGCTTTTCCCAGTGATCTTAAACAACATTATACAAAATTGTATTATAACAAATAGGTTTTTTTTTTTTCTGTTTTAATATATAATTGACACAACTGTCTTAGTCACTGGGCTATTGCTGTGACCAAATGCAACTCTTTTTTTTTGGCTTTTTGAGACAGGGTTTCTCTGTATAGCCCTGGCTGTCCTGGAACTCACTCTGTAGATCAGGCTGGCCTCGAACTCAGAAATCCGCCTGCCTCTGCCTCCGGAGTGCTGGGATTAAAGGCGTGCGCCACCACGCCCAGCTTCAAATGCAACTCTTACGAAGGAAAGCATTTAATTGATTGCTTACAGTTTTAGAGGGTTAGTCTATTATCACCATGGGGAAGAGCATGGCAGCATGTAGGCAGGCACTGGAGTAGTAGCTGAGAGCTACTTCCCAATCTATAGGCAGAGAGAGACTGTGCCTGGTGTGGACTTTTGACACCTCAAAGTCTACCCCTAGTGAAAGGCTTCCTCTAACAAAGCCATAACTACTCAAACAAGGCCACACCTCCTAATCCTTCTAATCCTCTCAAATATTTCCACTCCCTGGTGAGTTAGCATTCAAATACATGAGTTTATGAGGGCCATTTATATTCTAAAGACCACACACAATAGACAGGTTACCTATTTGTGATGATTAAACTTGATTGTCAACTTGGGTGGAATTTATACTCACCACGGTAATAAATCTCTAGGTAAGTCTGTGGGGTACTATTTAGATTCAGTTAATTGAAGTAGGGGCCTACCCTAAATGTAGGCAGTACCATCCCATGGACTGGGACTCAAAAATGAGTAAAAAGGAAAGTGAGTATGCATTAACAGTTTATCACTCTCAGCTTCCCCACAGCAGATTCCTTAAGTTCCCTAGTCAAGACCTTCCCAGCACAATGGACTGAATCCTTGAGCTGTGAGCCAAAATAAACCCTTCTTTAAATTGCTTTTATTGTTTTGTCACAGAAGTGAGAAATGAATAAATACACTATTGAAATTTTAAACTTTCATGTTTTTAATACACGCTCAGGAACATTACTTTTTTAAAATAACACAGGCTGAGATTGGAAGCCACCAATTTATAATTACATAAGCTTAAACACAGTAGTAGTTTAAAAACATTTTTCCTACTACATTTTTACTTTGTGTGCATGTATGTGTGTGCACACATATGTGTATGTGTACATGCCATGTTGCATATGGAGGTTAGATAACAAATTAAAGGAAGTTAAGGTTTGGTCTTTTGGTATGTATTGTATTGCTAAATACTGGCCTCTAAGGCCTGGTTGCCCCCAGGGACTAGAGATGATGCTATGTAACCTCATTACCCCTGATTGGTATCACCATGTTATCCCTGATTGGTGGAAAAAAAAATGCCTACAGCCTATAGCAGTACATGAGATAGGCAGGGCTTTTTGGTTCCCAGGCTTGGGGTTGTAGGCAGGGACAAGGAGGGGGAGGAGAATAGGTAGAAAGAGGAAAGAGGCCATGGGGTAAGGAAGTGAATCATAAAAGCATGGCTACGAGGGCTGGCCAATTGAAGTTAAGAGCAGCCCAGATGAAACATAACTAGTTATAACTTGTGGTTAATGATAGGGAAAATAGTATGGTGAGCAGATATTTGCCCAGCTTTAGTGCTTATTAAGGCACTAATATAAGAGTTGTGCTTCTTTTATCTGGGAGCTGAATAACCAAAGGCAGGGTAGAAATTCCCAATTGAGATTAAATATCTACCACAACAGAGGAGTCATCAGTTACCATGGAGTCTCTCCTACCATGTGGGTCCTAGGGACTAAATTCAGAAGTCAGCCTTGGAGGGAGAAGCCTTTACCCACTGAGCCACCTTGTCAGCCCTAAGAAAACTATTTTCCTATCTGAACAGCTGATTCAAAGCTTTTTTTTCCTTTTCCAATAAATACATCTTAGGGCCTGTGATGGTTATTCTTGGTTGTCAACTTTACTACATCTATAATTAATTAAAGCCCAAGTGGCTGGGTAAACCTGTGAGGGATTTTTTTTTTCCTTAAAACATTTGAAGTAGGAAGACTTCTGAGGTGAGAAGGCCCACCTTTAACTGGGCCACACCTTCTGCTAGCAGCCTATATAAAGGGTATGGAAAAAGGATGCTTGTTCTCTTTGCCTGTTTGCTCTCATTGGCAAGTCCATTTCTTTGGTGGCACTAGAACATACTTCTTTGGGATTCTGGCATATACTGAAGACCAGCTGAGACATCCAGCTTCATGGACTGAATAGCTACTGAATTCTTGGGACTTCCATTTGTGGACAGCCACTGATAGATTAGCTGGACCAGAGCTGGTAAGCCACTCTAATTAATCCCGCCTCTCTCCATATATATTTGTTCCGTTCCTCTATTGAAGCCTAATACAGGACTATGATATCAGACTAATCTGGATCTTATCAAATATTTTTTAAAAATTCAAAAACTTGGTGAATATTTATTGAATAAACAGAACTGCTAACTACTCTGCAATTTTAGATCGACAAATCCCAGTTTTCTAAATGGACTGTCCAGACTGGAACTTTGTTACCTGCCTGCTTTATACCACCTCCCCATTCCTGCCCCTACTCCTAGGCCGACTTTATTGTGACATCTTGCTCTCCTTCTTGTGTCACTGTCTGTAGGAATAGTGTAGTTCCATCAGCATATATTCATACTTGAGACAGTTCTTCTTCCTTTTCAGACTACCAAAACTTTTGAGGTCTCTTTCTTAGTGTTTGATATATGTAATATGAAATACAATGATGCCCTCATCCAAATACTGTCCATACCAACAAACTGGGTTTGCCTCATCATTTTAAAAACATAATTTTTTCCATTAAGAAAACCAAAATTTACTAATTACATATGAAAACTTCTGTATTTGTAATAGAAATAATATTTCTATTGTTTGTGGTGCTGGGCATTAAACTAAAACCCAAGTCTTATACATGTGCTAAACCATTATCATCTCTAATAAAATCTGTTTCTTGTCTCTAAAATCTGATTTGAGTGCTAATGTAATCTTAGAGATTTGTTACCACATGTTTGTAATTCTCCCCTCACCCCCTCTCCCCCCGCCATGTTCATTTTAGACACTGTAAATCACTTAGTTATTTAGAAAGTTTGCTCTATCGCTTTTGTTCTTCCAACAATATAAAAAGTTCAGCATGGTGGCATACAGCCGTGATCCCAGAACTCTGAGGATGGAGCTTTCTACTGGGTTCCAGGCCGTCCAAAGCAACACAGATACCTTATCCTTACAACAAAATAAAACAAAACTGAATCAAATAGTCTAACAAGATAATGACTATACTTGGGTTCTGTGACACAAAGCATTAATATATTATGATTTTTTTGCCCTATCATTTTTCTGCCCCTGGCTAGTATTACCTTCAACATTTGCTAAATAGTTTCCCCTAAAATTTTATCTTTAACTTTCTTTTTTTAGGCCTAATATGAAATCATAATTGTATACTGTTTCAAGAATTAAAAAACAAAACAAAACAGGTAAAGTTTTTTCTTTTTGGTAAAGATTTATTTATTTAAGTACACTGTAGCTGTCTTCAGACACTCCAGAAGAGGGCACCAGATCTCATTACAGATGGTTGTGAGCCACCATGTGGTTGCTGGGATTTGAACTCAGGACTTTTGGAAGAGCAGTTGTTGCTCTTAACCACTGAACCATCTCTCCAGCCCCACAGACAAAGTTTTAACTGCAACACTACAAAGTTATCAGTCTGATGTAAAAACCATGACCAAGTCCTCAAACTAAGAAGAAAGAGGTTAACAGTTATAAATCTAAGTATTAGATTTTCCTAAGTGTCACAAAACAAGACTATTAAAATTAGAGGTAAAAAAGTGTAGGCTGCCCACAGTTGTTAATATTAGGAAATCTGCTGTTGGCTGCTGTTGCTGTTACCATCAACTTTTAAAAGCAAACAGTAGCTTAAAAAACAAAATTTCAATTATATTTTTATTTACTTATCTTGTGTGTATGTATACACATGGTGTGCTGCATGTGGAGGTCAGACGATAACATTAATATATATACCCATTTACCAAAATACACGGGCTGATTTAAATTAGAGCATCCCTTTTAACCCCATAAGGATCTCAATGAACTCTTACAAAAGATAATGAACAAAGAAATACAGCCATACTCTAGACAGGGTCTTGGGAACTTCTGAAACCAATTCCCATTCCAGATCACAATCTATCAGAAACCTTGTGGCAATTAAAATAGCTCTGGACTTGTTCTATAAGATGAGCTGAAATCTCTAGTACCTCCCCGCTGAAGATCTTCATGTGGCCTAGTGCTAGTACACGTTGGGGATTCTGTGAAAAAAACATAACTAGCTTTGCTTTAGTGTCACAGGGGAAAGAGAGCCTTTGTCCAGGAGGCCAAGTGCCTCCACAATGGAAACCATGCAGTTTGGAACTCTCCAAGGTTCTGACGCCCAGTGGCAATCTATCATCCCTGGGAGCAGCAAAGGGAAATCTAAAGCCCATGGCAACACAACAGTGGTCCCAGGTCACTTCTGAGTCTGAGCTCTCATGACTCACACTTAGTTATACACCATCCTTGCTTCACACTTGCCCCATGGCAGCCTGCTACACTACCAAATCCTGTTAAATTCCTTAGATAACGGAATCTATTCTTCACTTAAACTGTTTTGGACATCCACTATTTTAGAACTAGAGTTCAATAAGTTTTAGAAGAGAGCTTAATGTCAATTTGATTGGCACAGCAGAGTTACTGCAACTGGAAAAAAATTATAAAAATTCCTAGACCTGCTTCTTTCCTCTTACATAGTGTACAACAAGGTTCAAGCTAAGAAAACTGGGACAAAGTAAGATGGTATCTGTCAGCTGTAGTAACAGGTTTCCCTCTCTTACCTCCCATTTGAATCCGAGCAGCTGGGCCTTTTTTAGCCAAAAAATAAGAGGCAGCCCTGCTTGCCAGCACAATTTGTCTAACAAGAGGTGTATATATGGGGTGAGGATAGGGTAGAAGGGGAAATAATGTATCAAAGAAATCAGCCCCCAAAGAACTCCTGGCTTTATCTTCCTCTTCTACACTCCTATCTGTTCAATACCACTTCATGGTGAACCAACATCTTTTTCCCATGAGGAGACTTAACCAGAAGATTTTCCCCAAGGAATTTTACAAGTCTTTCAAAAATAGTTTCATGGGGTGGGGTGGGGTGGGGGGGTGGGCAAGGGGAGAAAAGGCAAAGCTAAGGAAGGAGCGAGACACTAAACACTGATTAGTAGGAGTTTTAGCACAAACAAGATGGAGGGCGAGCAAAGGCTTGCATGGCGTTTTCCTGAGGAAATGGAGGCTTGGTCCTGGCCTAGTCTTCCTCTGTGTTCTCCCTGGGGTGGTGGTAGTGGTGGTGATACAATACTTGCAACACAGACTGCACAGTTATAATGCTTGGTTTCAGTGAAATTCAGTGCTATCACCACTTAGCTGTATGGATTTGGGAGGCTATTTTCTTGTGCTAACCCAGAGTACAGTGTGATGAATATCTATCTACTCTTACCGTCAAAATTCACCCTGAAGCTGACTGCTTACTATCCCGTGCACCACCACTTCCTGAGTGCAAGCCATTGACACTTTATGCTTGGGCTCTGGCAATGGCCCTAAACCTGTGATGGTTCTCAACCTGTGAATCATGACCCCCTGAGGAAAGTGAACAATCCTTTCACAGAGGTTACCTACATTATGATTTATATTAGTAGAAAAATTACAGTTATGAAATAAGAACAAAAATAACTTCATAGTTGGGGGTCACCACAACATGAAGAACTGTATAAAGGGTCACAGCAATAGGAAGGTTGAGAACCACTGCTATCTTCCTGTCTCTTTTCAGCCAGTTCTCCAATCCAAACACAAGTCAGGGTGATTACTGAAAACTAAGTTTTACATCATGTCATTCCTTGGATCAAATTCTTCACTGGATTCCAGTTGCACTCAGTACAAAAATTTCAAGTCCTTGCCATGTTCTATCAGACCCTCTAGGGTCTAACTATTGTTCTTCCTTTGTCTTCCCTCCTACTTAGTCTACCCCAGTTACCCTGGTTTTCTACCTCAAAGTCCTTGCTGCTCGCTCTCTGTTCACATTGTCTTCTTCCTTAGTGATTCAAGTTGGTGTAAATCCCTTCCTCAGCAAGGCTTCCCTCTAAGCACCATTCTGTTGATCCTACTTTTCCTTTGCTTAATTCTTCTGCTAGCACTCTTCATCACTTGCCATGTTCATCTGTTTTCTTTGCTCTATCTACCTGCCTATATAAACTTCAAGAGAATAATGATTTCAAGGGGCTAGGTTTCACTCCCCCTCTCCCAGATTCCTTAGGTCTAGAACAGTACTTGGCATAGAGTAAAAGTTCAATACAATTTTCTGAGTTAGTTACTGTGCCCAGGATGTGTTCTGTATGCCTTAAGATTCCAACTGCTTCCCATTCTTCTGTTTGCTGTTCTTCCTACATGCTACTAGATCCCTGCGACTGACAGATTGCTTTCATAACGTAATTCCTCTGCTTATGCGAGCAAGTCCTGGGTGTTCTTGGAAGATCTTATGGATGCACATGACCTGGGAGATTAAGGCAGCTTGGAAAACACAGGTAAAAGGCATCTTTGTCGTTACTAGGGATTTTTCAGCCTTTAATTTACCAATATACAGTGTGATTATCTACTAGTGATAATAGAATCCTTTGCAAGAACTAGGTCAAGGACTGGATGGATGTAAAACACACCATGGGAAATATTAGCTCATAGAAATATCTGTCATTTTTTTTTCTGTCATTTTCAAAAGTGGCCATCAGCTGGGGGTGGTGGCACATGCCTTTAATCCTAGCACTAGGAAGGCAGAGGCAGGTAGATCTCAATTCTAGGCAAGCTTGTCTTAAACAGAGTCCTAGCCTAGCCAGTGCTATAAAAGTTAGACCCTCTCTCCAAACAAATTAAATAAATGAATAAATAAGAAAAAAGTCATCATCAACCTCAGTGTGCTCCAAGCCCATAACCCGAGTTCTCATGGAGCAGACACAGAAGCCCCGTGTGCTCCAAGCCTATAGCCCCAGTCCTCACGGAGCAAAAGCATAACCACACAAGTTTAGTCTAGTCTGGGTCACACATATGAGACCCTGTCTCAAAAAACCAAAACCAACAAAACGAAACAAAAAATAACAATGACATTAAAACCAAAATAAAAAAAAGAAAGTAACCACTGAGGCTCTAGATGAGCCGTAAAAGACCTTGGTGCGCTCCCTGCATCCTCTACATTCTGTGGCTCCTCCTTTTTACCAATAAAGTTTATTAGGATACCAACTGAGAATGGACTTGCCTAGCAGAAGCAGTGCTCTGGGTTTAATCTCACGATCACCAACTACCCCTGCTGACCTGCCTAAAACAAGAAAGAAAAAAAGCAAGCCCAAATTACATTGTTATATAATTATTATATATTATTATAGACCTTTGAAAAGAGTTTCTAACCTGCTTTAATTTTTCTTCTGTAGTTTTTCCTTCACAGTTCTTTCTGTTTCTTTTTTTTTTTTGTTTTGTTTTTTTCGAGACAGGGTTTCTCTGTGTAGCCCTGGCTGTCCTGGAACTCACTTTGTAGACCAGGCTGGCCTCGAACTCAGAAATCCACCTGCCTCTGCCTCCCGAGTGCTGGGATTAAAGGCCTGCGCCACCACGCCCCGCATGACTGATATTTTTACGTCAAAAAATAAGATGCTTCCACTTGGTTGATTTCGCTTCTGAGCATTTTCAACAATTGGTGCTGGCACAACTGGCGGGTATCATGTAGAAGAATGTGAATCGATCCATTCCTATCTCCTTGTACTAAGGTCAAATCTAAGTGGATCAAGGAACTCCACATAAAACCAGAGACACTGAAACTTATAGAGGAGAAAGTGGGGGAAAGCCTCGAAGATATGGGCACAGGGGAAAAATTCCTGAATAGAACAGCAATGGCTTGTGCTGTAAGATCAAGAATCGACAAATGGGACCTCATAAAATTGCAAATCTTCTGCAAGGCAAAAGACACCATCAATAAGACAAAAAGGCCACCAACAGATTGGGAAAGGATCTTTACCTATCCTAAATCGGATAGGGGACTAATATCCAACATATATAAAGAACTCAAGAAGGTGGACTCCAGAAAATCAAATAACCCCATTAAAAATGGGGCTCAGAGCTAAACAAAGAATTCTCACCTGAGGAATACCGAATGGCTGAGAAGCACCTGAAAAAATGTTCAGCATCCTTAATCATCAGGGAAATGCAAATCAAAACAACCCTGAGATTCCACCTCACACCAGTCAGAATGGCTAAGATCAAAAATTCAGGTGACAGCAGATGCTGGTGAGGATGTGGAGAAAGAGAAAGACTCCTCCATTGTTGGTAGAATTGCAAGCTTGTGCAACCACTTAGGAAATCAGTCTGGCAGTTCCTCAGAAAATTGGACATAGTATTGCCGGAGGATCCTGCAATACCTCTCCTGGGCATATATCCAGAAGATGTTCCAACTGGTAAGAAGGACACATGCTCAACTATGTTCATAGCAGCCTTATTTGTAATAGCCAGAAGCTGGAAAGAACCCAGATGCCCCTCAACAGAGGAATGTATACAGAAAATGTGGTACATTTACACAATGGAGTACTACTCAGCTATTAAAAACAATGAATTTATGAAATTCCTAGGTAAATGGATGGACCTGGAGGGCAGCATCCTGAGTGAGGTAACCCAATCACAAAAGAACTCACATGATATGTATTCACAGATAAGTGGATATTAGCCCAGAAACTTAGAATACCCAAGATATAAGATACAATTTATGAAACTCAAGAAGAACGAAGACGAAAGTGTGGACACTTTGCTCCTTCTTAGAATTGGGAACAAAACACCCATGGAAGGAGTTACAGAGACAAAGATTGGAGCTGAGACGAAAGGATGGACCATCTAGAGACTGTTAAACCCGGGGATCCATCCCATAATCAGCCCCCCAAAGCTGACACCATTGCACACACTAGCAAGATGTTGCTGAAAAGACCCAGATATAGCTGTCTCTTATGAGACTATGCCGGGGCCTAGGAAACACATAAGTGGAGGCTCACAGTCAGCTATTGGATGGATCACAGGGCCCCCAATGGAGGAGCTAGGGAAAGTACCCAAGGAGCTGGGGGGATCTGCAACCCTATAGGTGGAACAACAATATAAACTAACCAGTACCCCCGGGAGCTCGTGTCTCTAGCTGCATATGTATCAGAAGATGGCCTAGTCGGCCATCAGTGGGAAGAGAGGCCCTTGGTCTTGCAAACTTTATATGCCTCAGTACAGGGAAAGCCAGGGCCAAGAAGTGGGATTGGGGGTGGGGGAGTGGGAGGGGAGGGTTTGGGGGACTTATGGGGTAGCATTGGAAATGTAAATGAAGAAAATACCTAATTAATAAAAAAAAATAAGATGCATTATTCACTAAAACCAATGCTTCACTATGAAAAAACTTCCACGGAATAACTGTGTCTTAAAGAATACAGACAGTAAGCTGGAAATAAAGTCCCTCTAAATCCAGACTTGGGAAGCAGAGGCAGGCAGATCTCTGTAGATTTGAGGCCAGTCTGGTCTACACAGTGAGCTAGGCTACACAGTGAGCTAGGCTACACAGTGAGCTAGATGTAAAAGAGGCCTATACCTGTCATACTTCAGGGGCCCTATACACCCTTTTGGGAGGCCTCTGTCATAGTTCAAAGCAGCCTTGCTACATATAAACTGCACTGGCCAGCTGCATGCTATCATAAAACTTGTGAAATAAGTTACTTCTGCCTAGTTCTACTCCAGTCTGAGCGACCCTTTGCTTTAAGCCCTGTGAGGGGTGGCACATCTTGGTGAGAATATACTGAGGAAGCTGCTCCCCTTGTGGCAGATGGAAGTGACAGGGAAACAGGAAGGGCTAAGTGCCTCAACATCCCTTTTCAGGGCACATTCCCAGTAACACTGGTGCCTTGTGGCCTCCCTTCCCCCAGCCTGGAACCTGCTTGCTCAAGGGTGGAGCTACCGGCTCATTGGTCCTGCCACGCCCACTGCTGGAACCTGCCTTTGCTGCCTGGAGGCACACACGTGTTCGTCCTGCTACTGGACCCTGAGTTACTTGGCGGGATATTGGGTTCCCTCCCCCTTCCTTTATAACTGAGTGTCTGAAAATAGTAAAATTGAGCCTTGATCAGAATGTTTGTTGTCTCGGCTCCATTGTTTCTTCCTCCCCGTCTAGATTCCTCTCTTTTCAGTTCGAACTGCCATTCTCAGTTGAACCGTTCGTGTTGTGGACTGCGGGCAGGCCGCAACAGTGCCTTTCACAAAGCATCATCTGCTAAAGACTCCACCAATGCCCAGTGACCTACCCTGGGCACCAGGCCTGTCTCAGCTGAGCTCTGAAGGAAGCGAGCGTATCCAAAGCACAGAACATATACTACTCCTATGTATTAACTATGTCCTGTATGATGTGGTATCACCTGCCTAGAATCCCAGCACTTGAGAAAGAGGTAGATGTAGGAGAAGAATAGGTCAAGGTTATTCTTGGCTACACAGTAAGTATGAGGCTGACCTAAGTTATGTGAGGCCCTGGAGGGAAAGTAAGAAGGAAAGGGGACAGGATGAGGCTGAGGAGGGAAAGATTGGTGAGAGAAAAAGAGGGGAGAGAGAGGGAAGAAAAGACTGGGGGGAGAGACCCTGAGAGACTGAGGCAAAGCCAGAGTCAGAGACAGAGAGATGGAAATGATACCTCATTGCTAGTTCCTCTCTTTCTCCAGGTTAGCCTTAGTTTACCCACTTACCTCAGAGGAAATGACTGACTCAGAGATGAGCCCCAGCAGTTTCAGAGGCATGCTGTTGTCTTTGCCAGTGCTAGGCTTAGAGATGGTGATTTGGTGTACTGACTATGTCCTACCAGACCATGAACACAGACATATCTCTAATACAAACCCAGCCAACAAAACCTGAGACTTTAGAAACATCTTACTTCTGAGAGAAAGCCAAAGGAAACAATGGTTGCTTCCTGCTGTAGCAGGGATATTCTACCAAAAGCTACAGGTGACACAGGATGGCTAAGTGAGGGGATGTAGTACGTGGGGGTTCTTGAAAACATGGCTGAGTGTAGTTTTATTAACTAACTCTAAAGGCCTTCCTACTGTGGAAGATAAGACATTTCCTTACACCTCAGCCAGTTTTTACTACTTGAAAGGAGAAGCTGCTTGATTAGAAGAAACACTGTGAGTCAGGTTGAAAGGGAGTTACACCAGATAGTGGTGATGGGTGCCTTTAATCCCAGCTATCCCAAGCAGGCAAATCGCAATGAGTTCAAGGTCAGCCTGGTCTACAGAGTGAGTTCCAGGACAGCCAGGGCTACAGAGAAACCCTGTCTCAAAAAAACAAACAAACAAACAAACAAAAAAAAAACAAAAAAAAAGAAGAAAAAGGAAGAAGAGGAAGAGGAGGAGATGATGATGACGAAGAAGGAGAAGAAGAAGAAGGAGGAGGAGGAGGAGGAAAGCCAACTAACCAAACAAAAAAACCAACTAACCAAAAATAAAACAAAACAACAAACAAACAAATAAGTGGAAAAGGAAAAGGGAGTTAGTTGCATCACATTTTATTTTCTGTCTTGGGAAAATGAGAGAAAAAGAGGAAGCTGTCTGTTATAAAGAAATGAACTGAGACAGTGTATATAAACAGGGAACTTGTGAGAGCAGACAGGAAGAAAACTGGGAACCAGAAGAGAAACAGCCAACTATAGCATCAAGAAAGAAAAAGGCTATTATAAAGAGCAGAGCCATTCCTTTAGGAGATGTCACTTGGCTTTCTAATTCCCAGGATGGCTCAGCTAGGCTGCCTTGACTGACTAAATTCTCAGGAGACATTCTGATACCCTGTACTGTGCATCCCACAAAAAGAATTAGGCTGAGAGTGTTCCAACATTTACTTACTCTATACAGGGTACAAAGAAAGAAAAGGAAAAACCTAATTAGGGTAAAATTTCAAATGAAGATTAAAGCTGAGGGAGGTGAGGGATTTTAATGGCTTCAATGGCAGTACACTGTAACAAGGAAGACTATACAGACATTAAAAAAGGAATGGTTGCATAATTAGTGCAATACAAACTGACCTTAAAAGAGAATAAAGTACCCAAGTGTCAGAGATGGTCCACAGACAGTAAAGGTTCTTATCAGCATGTATGTCTCAAATCTCCAGATCACACTTTCCCCTTTCTTTCATTTCATTGTTAATGCTTTTGAAGTTAGCCCCAGCCTGACACCTCTCTCAGTAGCTACCTCTCACCCTGTGTCTTTTTTCTTCACTTCCTCCTCTCCAGGTAAGCTGTCAATACTATCTCACATTAGTCCTGATTAAATTCACTCAGGCTCCTGACAGGGTATCACTATGGTTTTACATCTTCCAATTCTAATACAAATGAATCTTTCTGAAGAGCTCTGAACAAGTCATTTCTCTATTTAGAAACTGAATAGCTCTTCCCTACCTAGGAGATGAGATCAGCACAGGTTATCCTTCCTCTGCTTGGCACAGTGAGCCTGCAGCACACAGCCTCCCTCACTCTTGCATGCCCTTCTTGCTCTCTTTCCTACTGCCATCTCCCCCCACTTCCCACCTTCCCGCCCCCATCTGCTCTCCTCAAGCTCAGCTGCTTCATTCTGCAGGCAAACCTCATAATTTCCAGTCTCTGCAGTTTGCTCACTTTTACCTTCACTGAAACCACATCCCACTGCACATGATCTAAACTAACTGTCTTCGTAGGAGTTACAGATTTCTGAAGCAGCTGTATATTCTATTCTGATTAATAAGAGCAATGTATGAACAGATCAAAAGAAGAAATATGAAAAATCCCTAAAAGGTTTTAAACTCTACAATACTTTACCAAAACAGGAAGAACATGCCTCCTAAAAGAAAATTTACCAAAAAAGGCAGCAGCAGCCCAAGTACTATCCAGGGACATCTCACACATTAAGCAGAACACATGCTTTCAACAGCCTTTCATGTTTCAAATCAAACACCATCTCATGCATAAAATTCTTGCTTGCTCTTTAAGTTTGCTTACAGAGACAAGAGTAGGTCTTAGATATTCTAAGATATTTGAAAGCCAATACACAGAACAAAAACCCAACAAAACCCCTATCTTATTTTAAACTCTACTTCACAACATGATAATGGCTAATTTGCCCCCTGAATTCCCAAGAGACATCTTGATAACCCTATTCTGTGCATCCTATAAAAAGGGTTGGGCTCAAAGGTGTCCCACCTTTTACCTAAGCTACAAGGGGGAATACTATTCTCTTAAAATAGATTTCCCAAGAGAGAAAAATCTGACTTACAATGAGGCAGAGGAGGGACAGGGGAGGGAGGGAACAGAGAGGGAATGAGAGACTAGGAGAGAGAGTGGAAAACAGACAAGATACACCATTGCTCTTCCCTTCCTCTACTTATGACTAGCAAATCATAAATGCTCAAAAACATTCACAAATTTATTATGAGGCTACTGAAAAACAAAAGGACACCGAAGTTTCATTTTCTATCTTCAGATTAAACCAAGAAGGTCCTTTTCAAGGAGTTTTACTCTATAGAGGGTAATGTAGCATGTGCTATGATCTGTAATTCAAGTGTTGCAATTTACTATAAGTATGTTGATGTTGAGAAATGGGACTTTAGTGAGGTGAATAGATCAAGGTCACTCTCTTTTGAACCAGAAAGAAGGCCCCAAGAAAAGAAGCTTCCTGTAGCCTCTGGCCTATGACCTTTTCTACCTTTTATTTGAATATGTAGACTACTTCCCACGAGGGTATAAAAGGCTCTCTTGAGTAAGCTCAGAATTTAAGACTTCCCAGCCTCCAGGCATGTGAGAAATAAATTTCTATTCTTCATAAGTTCCCCACTCAGATGTTATAACAGCACAAAACAGACTAAGACAGACTAGGAGAACACAAATAATGTGTTATTATGTTAATAAAATATAAGTTTCTAAGTTAAATTATTAAATTGAATGGGAATTAGTCAATGCATACCATGATTCATTTTATTTGGAATGCCAAAATAATTGATAGTAAATATCATATATGTAAATAAAAACACAAAACAAAAATGTGGAGGAAATTCAGCATAATTAGCAAAAATATTTAAGAAACAAACTGAATGGGTCATTAGCATGCTGAATTGCTGTTCTTGTTTCTTTTCACTAACCTCAATAAGGTTCTCTAAAAGGAATTTATACCATTATTCTTAGAGCACTAACTGAGGAACTGGTGAGTTGTATATATGTATGGGTAATGGATAACAAAGCCTGAAGTAACATAAGAACTAGGCCACTAGTACCCTTATGCTAGGGCCTTATTTGTTATATTCATATAAGTATGTTTAGGGTATTGAAACGTCTTGGTAAATTAAGAAATTATATATTGTCATCCTGGTACTTGGGAAGCAGAGGTAGGTGGATCTCTGAGTTCAAGGCTAGCCTGGTCTACAGAGGGAGTTCCAGGACATCTGTGGATACACAGCAAAACACTGTCAAGGAAGGAAGGAAGGAAGGAAGGAAGGAAGGAAGGAAGGAAGGAAGGAAGAGAAAGAAAGAAAGAAAGAAAGAAAGAAAGAAAGAAAGAAAGAAAGAAAGAAAGAAAGAGAAAGAAAGAGAGAGAGAAAGAAGGAAGGAGGGAGAGAGGGCGGGTGGGCAGGCAGGCAGGCAGAGTTATATACTCTCTAGAGCCATTAGCAACAGGAAAATAGTTAAAATCAATATAAATATGAGATAGATTTGGCCAAGTCTTTGTTCAAATCAGTACTTATTAGTGTTTAAAAAAATCAATTTTCTCAATCACTTAATACAAAAAGTTGTCATAGCACTCTGCCAGGTACTGAAGAGAGAAATACAAGTAAGAAATACCCTTTGGCCCGAAGGAGTTCAGTTTGGCGGAGAAACAGAACTGTAATATATAGTTATGTACCAGTCTGCATATGGCACAGGCCATAAGATCATAGAGATGAGAATTCTACCTAGGGTGTGTAAAGACAGGCCGCTCAGGCCACTGTTCCTTCAGAGTTGAGTGCTAACCATTACACCATAGAATGAA